>NC_058080.1:521069327-522569153 GCF_014858855.1 Bufo gargarizans | reverse complement strand
ATCGTTAAACCCCTTACTGACATGACTAGGAAGGGGACTGATTTTTCTAAATGGTCTGACGCCGCTAAAATTGCATTTTCCTCTCTAAAAGAGAGATTTACCTCGGCACCTGTTCTAATTCAACCTGATGTCTCCCAGCCTTTTATTGTTGAAGTT
This sequence comes from Bufo gargarizans, assembly GCF_014858855.1. Lineage (NCBI taxonomy): Eukaryota > Metazoa > Chordata > Amphibia > Anura > Bufonidae > Bufo > Bufo gargarizans. The sequence goes on along the minus strand of NC_058080.1, from coordinate 522,568,997 downwards.
GATGCGTCGGAGGTGGGAGTGGGGGCTGTATTGTCTCAGGGTCCGTCTCCTGGCAAATGGCGTCCTTGCGCTTTCTTTTCCAAAACATTATCTGCAGCAGAAAAGAACTATGATATTGGAAATAGGGAACTGTTGGCGATTAAACTGGCGTTTGAAGAGTGGCGTCACTTCTTAGAGGGAGCAATCCACCCCGTCACGGTAATTACGGATCACAAAAACCTTCTGTACCTAGAATCGGCTAAGCGTCTCACCCCTAGACAAGCTAGGTGGTCGCTATTCTTTACCAGATTTAACTTTGTAATCACCTATCGTCCTGGGGCAAAAAATACCAAGGCAGACGCATTGTCTCGTAGTTTCCCTGGAGGGGGTAATGTTAGTGATCCGGTACCTATTTTACAAAGAGGAGTGGTTGTCTCGGCTGTACACTCTGTTCTAGAGGGAAAGGTGTTAGAGGCCCAGGGGGACGCCCCGGCCTCTTGCCCCTCAGAGAAATTGTTTGTACCGTTAAACCTGCGTCTTGAGTTATTGAAGGAACATCATAATTCGGCACTTGCTGGGCACCCAGGTAGTAAAGCAACCTTGGAGCTATTGTCTCGTCGTTTTTGGTGGCCAAGGTTGCGTCAGGATGTAATAGATTTTGTGTCTACTTGTTCTACTTGTGCACGCGCGAAAGTCTCTCATACACGTCCAGCAGGGTCTTTATTGCCACTTTTCATCCCCAATAGACCATGGACACATCTATCAATGGATTTCATCACTGACTTACCTTTGTCTGCGGGTAAAACAGTTATCTTGGTAGTAGTAGACAGGTTTAGCAAAATGGTACACTTTATTGCGCTACCCGCACTTCCTAATGCTAAGACTCTTGCTCAGGTGTTTATCAGTAAAATCGTGAAGCTTCACGGGGTCCCTTCCGATGTGGTTTCGGATCGGGGAACCCAGTTTATTTCTAAGTTTTGGAAAGCTTTTTGTACCCGTTTAGGGGTACACTTATCCTTTTCCTCAGCTTTCCATCCTCAGTCGAATGGACAGACTGAGCGTACCAACCAAAACCTAGAAACATATTTAAGGTGTTTTGCGTCTGAAAACCAAGAGGTGTGGTCATCATATTTACCGTTAGCCGAGTTTGCCATAAATAATCGCCGTCAGGAATCCACTGGCAAGTCACCATTTCTTGGTGCATACGGTTTTCATCCCCAATTTTGTACTTTCAAAGAGGGGGGGTCTTCTGGGGTTCCCGAAGAGGAACGGTTTTCTTCATCTCTTTCATCGGTATGGCAGAAGGTGCAAGCTAGCTTGAAAAATATGAGTGGTAAATACAAATGCATGGCCGATAAGAAACGGTCGCCAGGTCCTGACCTAGGAGTGAATGACTATGTGTGGTTGTCTACTAGGAATATTAAGTTGAAGGTTCCCTCTTGGAAACTGGGTCCTAGGTTCATTGGTCCTTATAAAATTGTAGCCGTCATTAACCCTGTGGCTTTTCGCCTGGAGCTACCTCAGACTTTTAAGATCCATAACGTCTTCCATAAGTCGTTGCTCAAGAAGTATGTTCCACCTCTAGAACCATCACCGCTGCCACCTCCTCCTGTTGTTGTGGATGGTAATCTGGAGTTTCAAATATCCAGAATTGTTGATTCTCGTCGGGTCCGCCGCTCTCTTCAGTATCTGGTGCATTGGAGGGGTTACGGTCCCGAGGAAAGAATGTGGGTTCCAGCGTCAGAGGTAAACGCCAACAGGTTGATTCAGGCTTTCCATGTCTCTCATCCGGAGAGACCTGGTCCTGAGTGTCCGGAGGCCCCTCGTGAAAGGGGGGGTACTGTCACGAGGGTGTCAAGAGCCACGTCTGACTCCGTTATACCCGGGGTCAGGAAGTCGCAGCGGGTGGCTGCGCGCTCTATGTCTAAAGATCACGGTGTTTCTTAGTGTTTGTTTTCTGTGTTTGCCTTGCTATCCTTTTTGTCTCACTCAGGGATCCGTAGCTTCTCCTCCTCAGCTGTTTCTTGTCTGCCACTCCCAAACTCCTTATATTCTCCTCTCACACTTCTCTTGTTGCCAGTTATAGAGCTTCCTGCCTGGACATCTATACTGACCCACTGGAGCTGAGAATCTGGTTGTTGTTCCAGAGTGCTACCCTCCGGATCCCTGTTGGGCTTTTGTTGTCTCCTGTTGTTGCCCACCTGGGATTATATGTTTAGTTTGTATTGTCTGTCCTCCCCTTGGTGTTTTCCTCTAGAGCTAGTGGTGTGGACTAGTGTTCCCACCGCCCTGTTCACTATCTAGGGCTCATCCTAGGGAAAGCCAGGGTTTTAGGCACGTGATCGGCGTACGGGTGAGGAACCCGTCTAGGGACGACAGGGCAGCCAGGTGCCAGACGCAAGGTGAGTCAGGGGTCACCACCTTCCCTCTCACTAGGGCAGGGCCTCCCTCTGTTCCTCCCTCCGTGTCACGTATGTGATAGTCACGCCGATCGTGATAGGAACATCCCCATGAAGGAACCTCCTGAACTCCAATCAAAAGGTCCGGGATCTATCGCTATGGACTGGCAGACGGTCTCATCTAGGCGCAAGCCACATCGCTGACCGGTGATCTGTCAACTTGTTTGAGTTTCATCCTAGATTTTTTGGGCTCGGTGCGGTCATTCGGGTAGAAACCGCCTCACAAGCCCATACCATTGTGCCTGATGGTTATCAGGTGCTTTTTCACGGTTATTGTTTTGTCCATACTATTTTTTATGTCTTGTTTTTGTTGCTTTAATATATTCTCTTTGTCCTCCTCAAGTACCAATAGCCACCAAACCGCTGGGATCAGAACTGTGGATCATGTGTGATAGGGCTCTTGCTCACTGTCTCCCACTATGTGTAGGAAAACATATTACAGACCCGCCATTCCCTCCTCCACCATGGTTCTCAAAATTGCCGCTTTAAATGTTAAAGGGCTAAACAGCCCATTTAAGAGATCTATGATGTGGAGGGAAATCTGTGAATTGAAATGTGACATATTCTGCGCTACAGAAACCCACCTGCTAAAATCTGATGGACACAGGATGCATCATCCTAGACTCCCACACATTTACCAAGCTCATTATTTGAAAAAGCAAAGAGGAGTCCTGGTGGCCATAAGTAACACAGTGGCCTTTTCCTTAAAATCTTCATTTCTGGATCCTGGCGGTAGATATGTCATTTTAATATGTTCTATTAATAACGTTGACTACACTTTGGTCTTCCTATACGCCCCTAATAGGCATCAGTTATCCTTCCTCCGCCGCCTGGCTTCAAAGGTGCGTGGGCTGGGGTCTGGCCATGTGATCTGGGCGGTGATTTCAACTTCATCTTAGACTCATGGGTAGATACCACGACCCCCTCCAGAGATGTTCCTGGAGCTACTAATTCTCTATTCTTACAAGAAGATCTGTATGACATTTGGAGACTCCAACATGGGTCCGAGAGAGATTTCTCCTTCTTCTCAACGGCATGTCAGTCTTATTCTAGAATTGATATGTTTCTGACCAGCAGATCAGTGATTGCTAATACGATCTTGTCGTCCATTAACATGATCACATGGGCAGACCACGCCCCGATCACCTTGACGCTTAAGGAAACCCAGTTAACCAAGCCCTACTCTCCATGGCGCAATAACACTTATGTAATCAACCACCCTTCCCTCTCCCAAGAAATTAAATCAGCATTGATGGAGTTCTTTCAGATGAATGACGGTTCTGTCACTAACCCTTCCACCCTTTGGTGCGCCCACAAGGCGTATATCAGAGGCGTCTTCATTAAAATAGGCAGTAGACTCCAGAGAGAACGAAAAGAGAATATAGATAGGCTATTAAATGAGATCAAGAAACTGGAAACTCTTAATAAGACCTCCGTTTCTTCTACACACTCAGAAAAACTTAAATCACTTAGATCCCAGTTGACTGCATGTCTCCTTTACAAGCATGAACTACGCTTGAAAAGAACACAGGCTGCCTTCTACTCTCAGGATAACAAGGCGGGTCGCTTGCTGGCTAATCGCTATAAACAAAGAGCAGCTAAGTCCAAGATTCCCTATCTCCTAGACCCGTCCTCTGGGAAGAAAATCGTATCTCCAATGGATATTGCTGACACATTTGGAGACTTCTACGCCTCCCTCTATAATCTGTCCCCCCAGAAACTAGCCACACCACCGCAGCCTGGACCTTATTGACGCTTTTTTGGACAAGTTGGGTCTTGCACAGCTGACCACTGCCCAGGTACAGGCTCTCAATGCCCCCCTAACCACTGAGGAACTTCACACCATCATCAAAAACCTCCCTTCACACAAAGCTCCAGGTCCTGATGGCCTGTCCAATTCCAATTATAGGGCCTTCTTTGACCAGCTCTCCAAACACATGTTGCACTCCTTCCAATCAGCCAGAGATATGGGATCCTTCCCCAAATAAATGCTTGAAGCATTAATAGTGACCATTCCCAAACCCAATAAGCCAACAGATGACCCAAAAAATTTCCGCCCCATATCCCTCCTAAATACAGACATAAAGATATTCGCTAGGATCCTATCAACCAGACTAGCCCCCCTCATCCCCTCACTGGTGCACACCGACCAAGTCGGCTTTGTCAAAGGCCGCCAAATTCAGGAAAATTCTAGGAGAGTCCTAAATATACTTTCTCACCTTCATAAAAAGAAAACCCCAGCACTGTTCGTGATGCTAGACGCTGAAAAAGCATTCGAACGCATCTGTTGGTCGTTTTCTTTTGCGGTTCTATCCAAAATGGGTATAGCGGGTCCCATCCTTGCCTCTATACAGGCCCTATATAAAGATCCTTCTGCTAGAGTATGGGTAAACGGGTCCCTTTCCAGACCCTTCGTTATTTCCAATGGGACCAGACAGGGCTGCCCCTTCTCCCCTCTCATGTTTATCCTATCTATAGAACCCCTTGCCCAAGCGCTGAGGATGGAAACTAAAGTGTCAGGGGTCCAGATCAAAGACCGCACTCATACGCTGAGTTTATACGCAGATGATGTGATACTCACGCTTACTGATCCTGAATCCTCCTTATCCTCAGCCCTAGATATTATTTCCCACTTCAGCAGACTTTCCTTTTACAAATTGAACTCATCCAAATCTCAGGCCCTACCCCTCAATCTGGACTCTCAAACGGTCAAAATCCTTAAAGAAAAGTTTAACCTAGATTGGCAACCTGACCAAATTCAATATTTGGGCATCAATCTCACCTCCTCAATCCACCCTCTATACTCGGCCAATTACCCCTCCCTTCTATCTGGACTAAAAAAGGACCTAGAGCAATATAGCAAATTTGAAATATCCAGGTTGGGTAGGCTGGCCACGTTCCAAATGTTTGCCTTACCTAAACTCCTCTACCTCTTTAGGGTTCTTCCCATAAAACTTCCCGTATCCTTTTTCACACAGTGTAATAAGTTATTAAATGCCTTCTTGTGGCATGGCAGGAAACCCAGAATAGCATCAAAAATATTGCACGCTAGAAGACAATTGGGTGGCATTAGTTTACCTAATATTCATGATTACTATCTAGCAACTGCAAATAGTCCAATTAGAGAGCTGGTGGAAGATGGACTTCACTAAACAGTGGGCCCATATTGATTCCACAGAGGTTCCCGGGGCAATTTGAAAGCTTTACTTATAGCCTCATTATCTAAGTCCTGCATAAGACCCAACTTGTCCTTCCTTGCCTCAACTGCCTTAGATTTCTGGATTAGCTACCACACTCTCACCTCCAAAGAATCTCACCGCATTTCAGGTCCTCTCCCGCTAGCCATTCTTGACTATCTTATCCCTGTGGAAAATTGGAGTAAATGTGGTATAACAGAGATTCTCCAGTAATTTCAAGGAGATTGCCTATCCCCTTTGAGTATCTACACTGCACCTTCAAGGTCCCCAATGTAGAATTTTACAAGTATCTTAGAATCAGGCATTTTATAGCTGAAAACCCCACTCTGCCGGTTGCTAGCAAACAGCTGTTAGCATTATGGTCACTACCTAGGCCGCCTTCAAAAACTCTTCGTCCCTTATATTGCCTGCTCAATTGCAAGGACACTTTTGTTAAGTCCGCGCCACTTATATCATGGGAGCGAGATTTAAAGTCTAAATACACGCCTTAACAATGGCAATCGGCTTTTAGGTATATCTCTAAGAACATCACCTGTGTGACCCAATATGAGTAATTTATTAAAACTACCCTGAGGTGGTATTTCACCCCTGAAAGGCTCCACATGATATATCCGTCTGTCTCCCCCCTATGCTGGCGGAATTGTGGCCACAGAGGCACGTTGTTTCACGTATTATGGAACTGCCCGATCGTTAAACCATTTTGGTCTGAGGTGTTTTCCCTGATCTCGGATTTAATGTCTGTTTTGTTTATTCCCTCCCCCTCAATGGCATTGCTGATGATTGGAATCACAGATATACCCCTGGTCTACAGGGGGATAGTCTGCCATATCCTTCTCTCAGCTAAATTAGCTATTACTTCAAAGTGGAAATCTCTGCACCCCCCCACACTGCTCGATGTAACGCAAAGGGTAAATAAGACCTGTCTTTATGAACAAATTATGTCCTCTGTGACTCGTAGTACCATGAAGGTTGAGAAGACCTGGCGAGTGTGGAAGACCTCAAAATATATGTTCTCCTAATTTCCCCCGCTGAGTAGCGGCGGAACCCTCTAGTCACATGTTCCCTTCCTTCCTCTTCCTCCTATTGGTACACCCTGAGGAATTGTTGACAATTTTTACCTCTTTTGTTATACATGTTGTTGATTTATATTTTAAGTCCCCCTGTTTGGGGGCTTTCCATGTACATCTATGACTCACACTTGATTGTAACCACTTGCGACTATGTAGTAGCTGCATTGTTTGTCATTTATTGAAATATCTTAATAAAAATTATTGACTCAAAAAAAAAAATTTTAGTACTACTTTGCACAATTAAATTGCTGCCACTACCACACACAATAGTCCTTAAAAGGACTTTTGGGTCTTTGAAACGTTATTCACTGGAATATATTGCGATCACAATCTCCCTACACTATCTGTCCCTTCCTAAGCGCAGCTCTCCCTGACTCGCAATGAGCCGAAACCCGCGTGATCGGGTGCTATATAACACACGAAGACGCATTCCGGACAGCCAATCACTGTAATGCCAGCAGCCAACATGGCTACTGGCATTACAGTGATGGCAGTACTAACCTGCACTGTTTATTGGCTGCTTAGCAGCCGCGAAACTTGCGGGGAGGAAACTTGAGCATGCCTCTAGAGCCCATGTGGTACTCGGCCGAGTAAGCATAGCAATGCTCGAACCGAACAGGTATTCGGCCTGAGCATTCTTGCTCATCACTGCTCCGCATAGAAACTGATTAAATTAGTTTGACATGATGACCGATCCCTCATGAAGGCATGCTGATATGGCGTTATTTTCTTATTTTAATTGAGGTGCTCCAAGATAGCATCTCTTAGAAAACCTTCAAACAGTTTACCTGCGACGGATGTTAAACTTACCAGCCTATAGTTTCCGGGTTCTGTTTTTAGACCCTTTTTGAATATTGGCACCACATTTGCTATGCACCAATCCTGTGGAACACTCCCTGTCAGTATACAGTCCTTAAATATCAGAAATAAAGGTGTTGATGTTACGTACGTAGTAGAAACTTTGGTTGATGTAAAATCCTGAGTTCCTAGAACTTTAGAGGGAAAGTTTGAGTTTGCTCTTCTGCGGTTGTGGTTTGTGTTTTGTCTGTGTGGTTCGTGTCAGGCACCTTAACAGTTAATGGTTAAGCAGAGCAAGAGATTTTCCCCGGCAGGGGGGGTGGAGCCGCATTAGGGTTTACTAAATTATCTGTCCTGTCCAGACAGAGGGAGTAGTCCCAGGGTGCTCCGGGACGGGGCTTGATTTAGGGGTTACTGATTTATTTGTCTTAGTGACAAAGGGAGTGAGCCCGGTTAGCCCCAGGTGGGACTCAAATTAAGGGCCAAAAAATTATCTGTGTTAGTGACAGAGGGTGTGGCCCCGGGAAGTCCCAGGAGGAATATACATTTTCTCCCTGGAGTGACGGAGGGTTAGTCCTGGACTGGCAGACCAGACGTAGGTAACCAGGTAAGAAACAGTTAATATCCTGCACAGGGGTGAGGTCTGCTTGGGAGTGTGAATGAGGAGGTGTCTGCTTCTGTCTTGGTTGTAAGTGGATAAATCCATGGGATACTCGCACTCTCTGTCCGCTATGAGGGGCTCCGCCCACCGAGTGGGGTGACAGTGAGGGAACCAGTAGGATGGACGTGAGCACATTGTAGGAAGCAGAAGCCTGATGCCCGAGATATGTGTCTTGCTTGTGGTGCCCCCGGCCCACTCTTCGAGGAGTGGGAGGACCTCTGTGAGGACACAGCTCCGGTCCGTAGATGCACTCCTCCCAGTTCAGACGGTCCTCTGCTCTGTCCAGCCACTCGGAGTTCCCCGATCCTCTTTTGATAACATTAGAAGAGACAGTGCAGCCCTGTGAAAACTCAGTGAGAAGCCCATAACCCCCCTGTATCCCGTGTTAAATCCAGACGGCACATATTACGTGCCAGTGGGTCAGGTTGCCTGTCTTACTGCACCACTGAATCCCTTGAATGTGCCCATCATGATGGGAGTGGAGATATGGGGACAGAAAGAGCCTCCTCAAGACCCAGCAGTCAGTGCCCCTGTCAGCCCCCCTTCCTTCATGCACCTGCCAGGAGCAGCAGGGGGGAAGACAGAGGAGATGTGGAGTGCAGAAAGGGAAGGGGAGATGGAGAGAGAGAGAAAGAGATATGGAGGTGGCCAGATTAGCCGGACAAATAGAAGTCCTGACCAGACAAGCCCAGACCCCTAAGCCTCCCCATGAAATAAACCATCAGGGGAGATACGTGACTTTTAACCCCACAGAGGCCACCAATCTGGTGAACTCTCAAGATAAGGCAGAGTCAGTGGAAAAATTTGCAAACCGAATGGAGTAAATGTTTAAGGACCTGGGGTTCTCTAAACAGGACCCAGTACAAACTAGAATGCTGTCTAGTGCTTTTGCCGATAGATTAAAACCTCACATCCAAAGTTCTCTAAAGACTGCTCGCCCAGAGTATCGTTCTGTTCCTCTTGACACGTTAACCTTTGTGGCTAAAGTCATAGAAGCAGCTCCCAGGGCTAGCATAATGCTCTCAGCCGAGGGGTACCCCCCCCCCCCACCGGCCAGGGGGAGATACCAGACCTGCTCGTCGACAGTATGGGTGTGGCCAGCTTGGACATTTCAGAAAATAGTGCTCGCATAACTATCCTCAGCGAGGAAGAACGATCCACCCCAGTGTGCCTGCATGGGTTCCACAAGGCAACACACGGGAAATACGTCTCATTAGCACGTTTAATGTGTCTTCCACTGCAGTTAGGGAGATAATTTCAAAACACTAGCATATACTCAGGATGGACCCGGAGATCTGTAGAGTGATAAAAGAGCACCCTAGCATCACATATAGGAGAGGAAGGAGTGTCCGTGACTGGATGGAAAATAGTCATTTTAAACCAGCACCCACCAATAAAACGTGTCTAGAGAGAGGTGTTCATGGCAACTACAGATGTGGGGGTTGTGTAACGTGTAGGTACATGAAGTGTGCCAAAACGTTTAGGAGCAATAATACCCATAAGACGTACACAATCAGGGATCTGATTAATTGTAAATCCACAGGGGTGGATCACCTGTGACTGTGGTAAAGAGTATGTCGGCAAGACAACGAGGAAATTAAGAAGGAGGATTGGCAAACATATCGGTGATGTGAAAAATGCCAGGGACACCTCTGTCTCGCACCATGTAAGAACTGAGCATGGTGGGAGGACAGATTGCCTCTCATTTATGGGTATAGAAAAAAATCAAACCATGGGTAAGATGTGGCAACTTTGAGAAGAGAATCCTCCAGTGTGAGGCTAAATGGATCTTCTATTTAAAGACCACCCACCTCCTAGGTCTCAATGAGCAGTTAAACTTCAGTAGCTTCATTTAAGATCAAGTGCGTCTGCCTCATTGTAATTCACTGTATGCACCTTTTGTCCTTAATTCTAGGACATTAAGTTACCATCTCCCTTTTGTAATATGTAATACTGGTTTCCTATAATGTACTCAGCGATTCTGCCTTTTAAATCCATTGTAACAAAAGAAATGGCGACTCTGCTAGCTCTTACCAGTTGTGATACATCATTGGCGGCATTTGTGGGTGATGTGTGTGTGTGTCTCTTGGTTGCTAAGCTGCGGGCAACGCTCACACATTGGTTCCCACCCCACTTCCGGCAACCCGCGATCACGTGACTCTTGCTTCCGATGCCGTGGAACGCACGCGGACGGCGTGTTTTCCAAATATGAACCACGAGTTCCGCATTTTGAAAGCCAGGTGAGGTGGGCAATTAGGGCTTAGATTAGCTGGACACCGAGTGTATTTAAATAGGGGAGTTAGCTGCAATTCAGCGCTCTACCAAACTACCACAATTGGCTGTGAGACACAGGTGGACAGGGGACACTTCCCTACAACTGAATTTGGACGCTTGCTATTAAAAGTCCATACAGCGAATACGACAGGGAACCTGTCTTAGTCGATTATAGTAAGTAGATCTTGACACTTATGATCTAATAGCTAGTCCTATATATAGTCCGTCATAAAGGACTGTTAGTGACCAATGTTTTGTGTATTTTTTGTTTCCTTCTTTTTCTCTTCTTTAGTATTCCTTAAGTTCATTGAAGTCCCCTGATGAGTTCTGGTAATTCGGGACAAAACATGGCATGTAGGGCTTTGTAAAATAGGGTATAATAGGGAATATGCCCCAATACAGGGACAGGTTCCGTATGGGTTTGCCCCTATCGGGGTGGGTGCTCTGTGTCTGGTAGGCAGGTGAACTGTATAGTCCCTAATCTTCCATTCAGGTAGGGCCTTTATTTTAGGGCACAACAGGAGATTACATCACTGCCGTTTACCACCTGAGTGCTGGTCACAACTGTCCTTCTGTCATTCCACGAAAGGACCATCAAGCCATCAGGTGTGGATCTCCCTACTTAATTTGGTAAGATCCACCCTTTTTCTCTTTTTCTCTATTCATCCTATGGAATGAGTGGGTGGCATTCTTACTTATGTGTGTCTTGTCTCACAATGTGGTTCACTCAAAACCTATTTTAACAAATACATAGTAAAAGTTATGTTTTAAGATACCCAGTTCACATGATATTTTGATTAATGGTTTGGGTTGTGATCATATACCTCTGCACGTCTATCCAGTGTGGAAGGTACTACTCATATATTGTTCTACGTGGGCTCCCCCTGATCCCCCTCCTCCTCCACCACAACAGGGAGGGGAGGGGTACCACGCCCCCTAGGACAGGGGCAAGCCAGATTCACACGTCGAAGGAGGCAACCCCACCATGGCCCTCCTCCCTCCCCACTGTGGACCTGCACCTACAGTGCAGCTGCAGATAGGGGGAGACATACACACTTTTCTTGTGGATGCTGGTGCAGCCAGAAGTGTAATTTGACGTGATAAGATCCCTGACCCCTCCTTCCTGGACGACATTACTGTGCAGTGCATCGGCATTGACGGTCATGCTCGATCCTCTCCCTTAACTAAACCACTCAGTGTTTCTTTTGGACCACAGCCGTCCAATGAAGTGCTTTCACAGTTTGTAGTCTCCTCCACTTGTCCACCTTACCTTTTGGGTGCAGATTTGCTACAGAAAATGAAAGCCACTATACAGTTTCAGCCCGATGGTACAGTCACCCTTTCCACTCCCCTTCAGCCAGAGGAGACAGTCATGTTGGCCGTTCTTATGTCCCTAGAAGACTGTCAGCCTGAAGGTTGACTTCCAGCTGCTGTTTTATCTGTTATACCTAAGACGCGGTGGGCAAAAGGACCACAGGATGTAGGCAGGCTTTGGGTGCAGCCTGTGATGGTACACCTGAAACCAGGTGCAGTTCTCCCTCGCAAACTGCAGTATCCCCTGTCTGTAGCGCAGCTGGACGCTGTCACTCAACAGTTACGCGCTTTCTTAAAGGCTGGTGCCATAATTCCTACCACCTCTTGGTGTGAGGAAGAAAGGTAAAAAAGGACAACCTGACACCTACAGGATGGTTCATGATCTTCGGGCTGTGAAGGAATCAACCGTCTTGGAAACTCAGATTGTACGAAACCCCCACACCCTGCTTTCTGCAGTACCACTGGATGCAGCAGCCTTTACAGTCATTGACCTATCTAATGCCTTTTTCTCTGTACCTTTGCACCCCAAAATGCCAATACCTTTTTGCCTTCACTCATGCAGGATCATAGTATACCTGGACAGTCATGCCGCAAGAAGCTCAAAATAGCCCACCCCAGTTCAGTAAAGTCATGTCTTCTATTTTAGAAGATTGCAAGCAAATTCATGATGATGTTGTCCTGCTCCAGCATGTGGATGATCTTTTGGTCTGTGCACAGGACACCCGTGTGTGTTCAGATGCCTCGCTTTCCTTGCTCCTTTTCCTGTCAGATCAGGGATGCAAGGTTTCCAAAGACAAAATCCAGTGGTGTCAATCAAAAGTAGTGTTCCTCAGACACTGCCTTAGTCCTGGTGCAAAACACCTTACAGAAGAGAGGAAAAAGGCTATCTTGCAGATCCAATAACCAACTACCTCAAAACAGTTGCAGGCCTTCCTAGGCCTCATCTCATACTGCCACCCTTGGATCGTAAATGCTTCTATCGTCATTCAACCACTGTATGACTTCATACCTCACACTCCATTCTATGTAACAGAGGACGATAAACTCTGTTTTAATCAGTTGAAGGCAGCAGCTTCTTCCTTTCCTGCCCTAGGACTGCCTAATTACAGCCTGCCTTTTAGACTGTATGTCATGGAATGTCAGGGACATGCCACAGGGGTCCTTACTCAAAGCCACGGGGTCAGAAACAGGCCTCTGGACTACTACTCAGCCCGCTTGGATCCAGTTGCTTAGGGGATCCCTTCCTGCATACCTGCCATTCACGCCTGCCATCTTCTTCTGGACAAGACTTATGATATTGTCCTGGGTCACCCTCTGCAGATTTTGGCCCCCCATGACTTCTGCAATTCTCCAGCAAACTGAACCAAAACATCTATCAGCTGCTAGACACCTTCATATGCACTCTTCTCTTCTTCTTCCGGACACTGTGACTATCTCTAGGTGTCATATCCTCAACCCTACTTCCCTCCTTCCTTCTCCTCAAGGGGGGATTGTTGAGGAAGGAGATGTTGATGATGCCTTTTACTCTGGAGATTGCCCTGATTGCCTGGAATTGATTAAGCAAGAGACTGAGCCTCTCCGGAACGTGATTTGCCATGATTGCCTGGACTTGATTAAGCAAGAGACTGAGCCTCTCCCGAACGTGACTGAAACAATACTGGACAATCCTGATCTTGATAGGCAGATGATCAAGGCAGATATCATACTGGATATGCAGTTACCTCCGTACATGATGTGCTACAAGCTTACCCTCTTCCTTCTGACAATTCTGCCCATGAGGCTGAATTGATAGCCCTCACTGAGGCCTGCAATATGGCTGAGGGGAATACTGCCAACATACACACAGATTCCAGATACGCTTTTGGAGTAGCTCATGATTACTGGCCCCATCTGGCGGAGCCGCAATTTCATCACTGCAAGTGGAACTCCTGTAAAACATGCTGAAGCTGTGCAAGCGCTAATGGAGGCCCTGACACTCCCTAAGCAGGTGGCCATACTCAAGGTCAAGGCACACTCAAAATCAGATAATCCAGAGACCCAAGGAAATGCCAGAGCTGACAGAGCAGCAAAGGAATCTCCAATGTGGATAAGAGAGGAGATGAAGACAATTGTAGCCCAGACACGGTCTAAGGTCATAAGTGACGAGACAGGTATGCCAAGTGGATTCCACCCTACCAAAGAAATTGTCCATGCCCCAGGAAAGGTGGAGAAAACGTCTGAAGGAATTCCTAAAGGACTCTACGGGGCCAAATGGTTCCTGATAGACAGACAGAAGCATCTGATGAAGAAGTGGCTGAATGGGGTGGGAAAGGAGCAGACTCAGATAAGGATTACATATGGAAGCTTGGACATCTAATATGCCTACCCCGAAGTCATTACCCTATGACTGTGAATTGGGCACACAGCCCTACTCATCTCGGGAAGGAAGCCATGAATAACCTCATATCCTCCATCTTCTTGGTTCTAGCCATCTTCACGTACAGTGTCTGACATGTAAATAGCTGCATGGTCTGTGCCAGATACAACCCAGGTTCTACTAACTACTTGAGGGAAAGAAGACCTGGACGCACTCTTCACACTGCAAGAAGGCTCCAGGCCCCATGCAGAGGCCTGCTGAGAATGATATCATTTCTGGTGTTCTTGTTGGGAGGTGGTGTGGGTCTTGTGGGAGCGTATACGGCCCAATGTTCATATTGGGCCTCAGATGCCTCGAGTTGCACATGGGTCTTCTGGGTAAATACCACAAAGCCAGTACAGGTCTTTGAATTTGACTTCTGTGGTGTTGCTAAATGCATATGTCATGACAGTTCAATGTTTGATTTAGCTTCCCTGCAGTACTATGTATGTTTTACCAAGACCAATAATGAGTACTCTGCGGCCTGGTCTGCTGTACTCACCAATACAGGAGTCAGCTGGGGATACAAACCAGCTGAGGAGATGCAAAGAAAGGATAAAAGGGGAAAACATCTTGTAACCAGAATGCATTTAAATACCAAGAATATGGGAAAAAGTCAGCTCAAAACATGTTGAAAATATCCCACTGATCAAGTGGGGCCCCTGCGTTGTCATCTCTTAATACTGACAATAGAATACTCCCAGCCAACGGACTTGGGAATGTATGTTTTGAGGAAATATCCATCTGATAAATATGTGCCCTGGGGACAGTTCCACATTAAAGACATCACAGATAGGCCTGTCCCATATTATATTAGAGCCCAACCCCTTGTTACCAGGGAAAGTAGCTAGACCCCACTTTACTGTAGAGGAGACATTGGCAGTGGAAACAGGATTTTATGACCGTAATTTTTGGTTGGAATGGATGAAGTACACAGCATCACAGGTAAACAGATGTGGGTGTATCACCTGTGCCACAGCCAGACCACACTTATGAACTGTGCCCCTTTATCTAAGTCCTAGCCAATATTCACGTTTTACAAGCATGTATGTGAATCAGACTGCCGATATGACTGAATGCAAGGTTTGGGAGGAGAGGTTCCCAATCTTAAGAGAAACCCCTGAACCTGTGGGAGGGATAACCATATACAAGGAAAGGGAATTATAAAAACATGGGCAAGTTTCTGGAAGGATATTGTGGAACTGTGGTGAATGCCACTGGTGAACCCTATCAAAGTCATTTGATGAACCAGACTCAAACATTAGGGGATGTGATCTGGGTGTGTGCAGATATGAAACTGAGGACAAAGTTGACAATTACTGGCATGGGCAATGTGCCTTAACCCTAGTGTTGATGCCCTTCCATGTATTTAATTCACTTGACTGCGAGTAAACCATTGAGAAAATAAGGAATCCTGGGTTAGGATTTGGTTATGCCCAAGGAGAGGCAATGGTAAGGAGAAGGCGAGATACCAGCCCAGGAGGCAGTTTTAATTCCCACATGTACATAGATGCTATAGGAGTGCCAAGGGGGGTCCCAGATGAGTTCAAATCCAGAAGTCAAATGGCAGCAGGGTTTGAATATTTAATCCCTATAGTTACTATAAACAAAAATGTGGATTGGATCAACTACATCTATTATAATCAGCAGAGATTTGTGAATTACACCAGAGATGCATTTAAGGGTATAGTGGAGCAGCTGGGGACCACTAGTGTTATGGCATTCCATGCAACTAGCAGAAAAAGGTGGTGTGTGCAAAATGATTAGTGAAACCTGCTGTACTGTAATTCCCGATAACTTAGGACCAAATGGTCAGGTCATGAATGCCCTGAAGGGACGTACGCCTCTCTCAGAAGAATTAAAGAGAAAGTCTGAGGTGGATAGTTCATGGGACATATTGGTTCGAAAACTGGATTAAAATAGGAAAAGACCTTGTTACAACTTCGAATCGTTATAGTCATTGTATTATTGATCCTTGCAGTAATTGTCTGTTGTGTCATCCCCTGCATTAGGAGGCTTCTCCTTAAAGCCAAAGCTAAGGCTACACAAGAGCTGATCATGAGAGAATTTCATGAGCATGGGAGACAAAGTCCACTTAGTTCTGTTGGTCCCCCCCTGCTTACAACACCACCTGGATATCATCGACCGTAGGGACAGACATCTGACTTCCCCTTCTAAGTCCAGTGTCATGGGAGGCTACACACTAGAATAGGTTGTCATGGAAGCTGGTGAAGAGGATTTGAAGCATTGGGACAATGTGCTAGGTTTTATTAGGGAAAGAATGAGGTCCAAGGGGGGACTGATAGAGATGTGGACTTCATTCTTTGAATCAGCTAAGAAAGCTCCCATATACTCCAGCTCTCAGACAACAGCTTATCTTCTCCAGAGCATGAAGGTTTCATCCTACCGAAGAGAATGTGCCTCCTTGCTATGTCATATATGCTTTTCTGCTGTTAGGGAAGTGCTCACGGTACTAGGAAACATTTAAGAAGTAAAACTCCAAATATTTATTAGGTATGCATTAAAAAGAGGAAGGTCCTCTATATCACTAAATAATTACAGTTTGCTGCTTTCTCTGTATTGTAACATCAATAAACCAGAGAAAGCAACGGCTAATACAAAACGTGAAGGTGATTGTCAGGTTAATCTATAGTAAAGATAGGGGCATAATCACAACACCGCAGCCTTGTGGAGGGCTGCCACAGAGGGTGTGATCATCTCTATTCCCTACTTCTTTTCCACTTCTTCTCCTGGTAACAATTCAGACCAGTGAGTAGTGCCTGATGTTTCAGCGGCTATCTGCCCTAGTATATACTTTCACATTGTCTGCGCTAACAAATACTCTGCTCTACGCTTTTCGCCTAAAGCTCATCAGGAGCGCTGGATACAGACAGGACAGACAAACAGAACGCCACCCGCCTCGTGCCTCAAGGCGGTGGCATCGGTGCTAGGGTGGCCGTAGATATGGCCGCCGCAAACAGCTGTTTAAATGAGGGATGTCCCTCCTCACAAGGGTGTGGCTAGCCACATGTACGCCCTCTGCAGCGCTGTCACGATATAAAAGAGCATATGCAGTAAGCAGGGACCAATCGGTGGTTATAGTGCAGGTAAAGTGTATCAGCACATATGGGAATAAGGAGAAAAGTTAGTAACCCCATAATATCAGTGCACCACTATATCCATAGTGTGCCAGTTCTAGAAGCTACATAAATAGAGAGAGAGAATGACCCCCAGATAGTATATATGGAATCAGGGGGTATGTTTTACATACTTCAATTGATAATGCAGAAATGACCAGCGCTTAGGAGAGTGTAGGTGGTGAGGTAATGATGGACAATAGAGGATATCCCATTTCATATGAAGCATACATACGAAATGTGTTCATTAAGGCCCTCCGGTTTTATATTGAAACGTAATATCCAAGTATCCTTTTTTCAGTGAATTTCTGCTGTTAGGGAAGACTCCATTACAATTTGGTGCCTTTAGTTAGATATTTATATAGTTCAAATACCAAAGTTAGTAAAACAATGCACACTGCGCAGATGCCAAGTGTTATCTATTTTAATATTTTCATATTCTAGCCAATGTAACAATGCCACATGCCTCAGGGGAAATGCCCCTCTGATGTATTTTTAAACTGCTGTGCTTCCTGTAATAAGGAAGAAATTGCTTTGACCCCAGTGTGTGTGTCACAGTTATTTTCTTCCATGCATGTAAAACCCTTGGGTTACTATCAATTTGGAGCAGTAGAGCAAACATAATCAGCCCTGATTAAGGGCATCTTGAACAGGCTTGTCCACACTTTACCAGACCTGCAAAGGGAAGATTATTTCCCTTCTTCCTGGCACTGGCTTCTCCGCTGTGCTCCCTTGATGTAAACTTCTGGTTTTACATTTCTTCAGCCAATCACTGGCCACTTCAGTGACTGGCTCCCCTCACATCATAACAAATGGTCACAGATCGTCCAAGATTGTGGTGATAGATCCCGTTTAAGAAAATGATTTACAGGTACATCAAGATGATGAGGCTGGCACAGAAGCTGTACCCACATGGTGCTCATGGCAGCCCAGCAATGACTGACAGCCAGACACCATTGTAATAGCCAGGATTGGCGGTAACTCCAAAACCAGCCACTTAATTCCATAGATGTCACAGTCTACATCGATTGTGGCATCTAGGCAAATACAAAGAGAAAGGAGGAAGTATTATTGAGAGGTAGACTCATTACATTCTGAACATCATTATGGGGCACATTTATTAAGACCAGCGTTTTAGATACTAGTCCTTATAAAGCCCTAAGCCGGCGGTGGTTCCGTCGAAGGTATGAAGAGGTGCAGGCCTCTCCATAACTTCGGCGCTTCCAGCGCCAGTTCTAAATGTAAGACAGCTTACATTTAGACACTTTTCTACTCCTGAAACATGCATAGAAAATGGTAAATGAGATGGGCCGGTACTTGCCCACTTATTTAGACCTGGCATCAGTGGGGCGAAGTAGCAGATTGCAGTGGAAGTAGCTGTTGTGCCACAATCTGTACTTGAAATACACCTAATTTAGGCATAAATTTAGAATAAAAAATGACCCCCTATGTGTGTAGTGCCTGGAGCAAGGGTACTTTGTAGTATAGATGGTTGTTAGTGGACATTTGCCCTGATTGCTGCTATGCAGAGCCATCAATTTCTAATATTATTGCCCTTTAAAGGGTTAACTTGTCATGTGATTTATGCAGTTGTTTACACGTATACTGTTTTCATTTGTTGAACTGTATTGTATGGTATATGTTTATTGTAATATATCCTGTTCATTTGCATTGTTGTTGCAATGTATTTGCACTGCACTGTTAAAAGGGTTAATGCACAGCCTGCTAATACTGCAAGACTTTGGGGCTTTCCAACCTGTGCATTTAAAAGATAGTAATTTTCCATTACTGTCATAATAAGCAGATTTTTGGAGAGGAAAAAACTTTTTACTGGCTGGTTTAGCTTTGTAAGGCTACTTTCACACTAGCATTAAAGTTTTCCGGTATTGAGTTCCATCATAGGGGCTCAATACCGGAAGAAAACACATCAGTTTTGTCCTAATGCATTCTGAATGGAAAGCAATCCGTTCAGTATGCATCAGGATGTCTTCCGTTATGTCCCTTTTACAGTATTTGGCCGAAATTCCGGAAATCAATGGATGTGGTGTATCTGGACTTCTCCAAGGCATTTGACACTGTACCACATAAAAGGTTAGTATATAAAATGAGAATGCTCGGACTGGGAGAAAACGTCTGTATGTGGGTAAGTAACTGGCTCAATGATAGAAAACAGAGGGTGGTTATTAATGGTAAATACTCAGATTGGGTCACTGTCACTAGTGGTGTACCTCAGGGGTCAGTATTAGGCCCTATTCTCTTCAATATATTTATTAATGATCTTGTAGAAGGCTTGCATAGTAAAATATCAATTTTTGCAGATGACACTAAACTGTGTAAAGTAATTAACACTGAAGAGGACAGTATACTACTACAGAGGGATCTGGATAGATTGGAGGCTTGGGCAGATAAGTGGCAGATGAGGTTTAACACTGACAAATGTAAAGTTATGCACATGGGAAGGAATAATGCAAGTCACCCGTACTTATTAAATGCTAAAACACTCGGTAACACTGACATGGAAAAAGATCTAGGAATTTTAATAAACAGCAAACTAAGCTGCAAAAAACAGTGTCAGGCAGCTGCTGCCAAGGCCAATAAGATAATGGGTTGCATCAAAAGGGGCATAGATGCCCGTGATGAGAACATAGTCCTACCACTTTACAAATCATTAGTCAGACCACACATGGAGTACTGTGTACAGTTCTGGGCTCCAGTGAACAAAGCAGACATAGCAGAGCTGGAGAGGGTCCAGAGGAGGGCAACTAAAGTAATAACTGGAATGGGGCAACTACAGTACCCTGAAAGATTAACAAAATTAGGGTTATTCACTTTGGAAAAAAGACGACTGAGAGGAGATCTAATTAATATGTATAAATATATCAGGGGTCAGTACAGAGATCTATCCCGTCATCTATTTATTCCCAGGACGGTGACTGTGACGAGGGGACATCCTCTGCGTCTGGAGGAAAGAAGGTTTGTACACAAACATAGAAGAGGATTCTTTACGGTAAGAGCAGTGAGACTATGGAACTCTCTGCCTGAGGAGGTGGTGATGGTGAGTACAATAAAGGAATTCAAAAGGGGCCTGGATGTATTTCTGGAGCGTAATAATATTATAGGCTATAGCTACTAGAGAGATATCGTTGATCCAGGGATTTATTCTGATTGCCTGATTGGAGTCGGGAAGGAATTTTTATTCCCCTAAAGTGAGGAAAATTGGCTTCTACCTCACAGGGGTTTTTTGCCTTCCTCTGGATCAACTTGCAGGATGACAGGCCGAACTGGATGGACAAATGTCTTTTTTCGGCCTTATGTACTATGTTACTATGTTACTTGCTGGAATGCCGGATCAGGCATCAATTTCCATTGAAATGTATTAATGCTGGATCCGGTACCAAGTGTTCAGGAAATTGCCGCATTGACGGATCCGGTTTTCCGGTCTGTGCATGGGCAGACCTTTAAAAATGTAAAAAAATTATACCGGATCCAATTTTCCGGATGACATGGATCTGGTATTTCAATGCATTTGTCAGACCGAACCGCATCCGGATCCAGAAACAAATGATCTCCGTTTGCATACAGATTTACAGGTCTGGCAGGCAGTTCCAGAAACGGAACTGCCTGCCGTATTCTTCTAACGCTAGTGTGGAAGTACCCTTAGGGAAGCTTCCCTCGTGTTTAAAAGGCACTAGGACTGGCGCGCATTCAGTGCATCCGGCGCTTCACCCAACACACACAGCAGACAAGATTTAGACCACTGAGGAAGGCCGTGAAAGGCCGAAACGTCTGGTCGTTTTTCTTCTCATTACTGTGAAATATAGCACCGGAACCTTAATCATGTAAAAAATGTGAAAAGAAAAAATGTGAAATTAAACCTTAATAGCAACAAGAAAAGCTGTGTGCTGCAACTTCTTTATTATTAAATGGGAGAAACCGAGCATTAAACCAGGCACCCTCTGTGCCAGGTCCCTCTGAGGTCTATGCAGAAGATCGCTGTACATTGAGGGAATCCCCCCGTGTGAGTCTGCGGCTTAGGAGTCCCTGCTCTGTCTCCATATATGGAGTCAGTGCTTGAGGACACCCAGTGTATTTAAATCTAATTTAGCCTCTATTTCTGAAAAGTTTCTGGTGAGATTTGAACTAACAACTTTGTATATTAGAGGCAAGGATTTTAACCACTCAGCTATAAAGCTGAATGATAAACTATGTTGGAAAAACCTCATAATAGTTTGTCATGTAAGTATTCCTATACGGTGCAGGGTAACATGAAGCTGTATAGTGTAGTGGCTCAAGTTCTTACCTCTGATGTAGAAGGTTGTGAGTTCAAATCCCAGGAGAATTGTTTCAGAAATAGAGGCAAAATTACATTTATATATTTAATTTTTTTTTTTTGCAATTGTAAAAAATGTATGGGACAAAATAAAGGTGTAATTACTAAAGAAAAAAAAAAGAAATATACATATATATATATATATATATATATATAAAAATCATACTTCTGATATATATATATATATATATATATAAATGCATAATATGTGGGAAACACTACTGATGTTTTTAGCCATAATATATTTACATATATTATAATATATTATATATTCTAAATATATAATAATATATATAAATATATTATGGCTAAAAACTTATATATTTAAATTAAGCCTCTATTTCTGCTGGGATTTGAACTCACAACCTTCTACATTAGAGCCAAAAAGCTTAATAACTATGCTATACAGCTACATGTTAACCTTCTCTGAAATATGAAATGATACTTCTGCTGTATAGGAATACTTACTACATGACAAACTACTATGATGTTTTTCTGACACAGTTTATCATTCAGCTTTATAGCTCAGTGGTTAAAGTCCTTGTCTCTAATGTAGAAGGTTGTGAGTTCAAATCTCAGCAGAAACTTTTCAGAGATATAGGCTAAATTGGATTTAAATACACTGACTTGAGCACATGAGGTATTCGGCCGAGCATGCTCGCTAAACACTACTTACCATCCCACAGCAGCAACATGCGGTAACATCTCAATAGGGTCTGGGAGACACAGCATCATCTTGCCTACAGCTGCAGCACAGTGTAATTACAAGTGCTGATCTCATTCACTTGAACAGGAGTAACAATTACAGTAGGCTGCTGCTGCAGACAAGATGATGTACATTGTAATATTGAACAGTAAGCAGCATTTGCACAAGTGTCATCTTGTTTTGAAACAGCTTTATTGGTTGGAGTCCCAAGAGCCAGACCCCTGTCCATCTGATATTGATGACCTCTTTAATGTTTTTCATTTTGTTTTTAGCGTTCCCGATTGGATTACTACAAATTTAAATGAAATACTCTGCAAAGAAAAAGTGTCCTCATCTTGTATCTCTGCATTCTTGTTATTGTACATGTGTTATCATTTTATTCCTTAAACTGTTAAAAATGTAAATGCCACATTGGAATATTAAGTATATAATCTTCAATTGAGAAAGCCGTTAACTAGAAACTAAATTATGGATAAATGCCTATCCAATCTCCTTATTTAATCAATACAATAGACCTTCTGCATACATTTTGTCAGTATAATTCTTTATAAACTAGCAATTTATTTCAGATTACTTTTGAGATTTCTCTTTTCTTCAAGCTGTTCAAAATCCTACCTTATCCTGGGCATTCAATTTTTGAAAAGCCTGTCTTGAATTAATTTCCTAGGTGTAAGAAAAGTTTTAGTTGAGTTCCTCAGCTAATGAAAGTCACACTGTCATTTTCATGAAAATAACCTCATAAACCGTAGCAATAGCCATTATATCAGACCTGTAGGCAACTTTAATCTAAGAACACCTGGACTCAGCACCACTTTGCATAATGTTAATTCAGCAAGCTTTTATCCTTTTATGTTGATTTTGCCAGGAAAGTCAAAGCATGCTATACATGTAGGTCATTGCCTTTATGTTGTAATTTAGAAACTCCATACTTAGAATTACTAAGATTATAAAAGCTTAATTTATACAGATATTGGTTTTACAGGTGCCATCTGGTTACTGTTGATCATTTTTTATGTTATTGACATTTTTCTGTGTTAAGTTGTATCATTATACATATTTGAACAAACATTTTCAATATACTGTAAAAAAAAAATTTGCTTTTTTGCCTATATTAATCAATCAAAATGTAATTTTTTTTTTCAACAGTAGTTTATGGAAACAATGCTTTATTGCTGATTGGATGCATGTATGTACTAGTTTTTATGTTGTATCTTAGTTTACATCAATTTCAATTTCTGTGTTTTGCCAAATTCCTTGCAAATTTCTGTTTATTCATTTCTAGAAAAAATACATTAGAGATAAGCTAACTTCTTCAAACTCACTTTGTAGTCTGATTCAGGGAATTTTTCAAAGTTGTCCTCACCAGAATCGATTTGTTGCAAATCAAATTTGCTCCAATTGCTCATAAACTTGGTATATAATAACATCCTGTAGTTTTCTAGGAACCATTTTTTTCTTTTATGAAAAAATGTCTTGTTTGTTCTATATATTTTTTTTAATTCTTACTCTTTCTCTCGCCCACACCCTCCATTAAGCTCTTAAACATATCGACAGCAATACCAAATAATGTCAGAGTGACAATGACATATATAGCTATGGGTAAAAGCATTGTGTTTAAAAACACACTGCATCGGCACATGTGTTGGGCTGTTACATATTATACAGCTTCCAAAAATTGTCGCCTATTGGGAGTAGATGATATTTAAACATAAACAGTGTTTTGGGGGACCCCTGCCCCTGTTTATACAGACATGTTGATGTCAGAAGAAAGAGTGGCTTGTTCTGTACAACTATTCAAAATTATGCCTTAAAAGGAGCAACATGTCTGCACTCCGTTATATATGCATGTAACAGCGGCTGCTGTACGCCTCTCTTCCCCTGCTTACCACCGCGGTCTCTGGCGCCATGTTCAGCGGTGATCTGCTGCCAGTGTTTCCTTTCAGCCCTGACCACAGCATGCTTGCTGTTTGTTTCCTGCAGAATTTCCTTAAGGGCCTCTCAGGTACAGCCTGGTCCTCCTGTACCAGCTGCCTCGTGTTCCTATCCTCCTCAAGAGGTAGAGATCTGGTGTTCCCCTCGGGAAAGTCTATCAGCACCATCAGGGGTACTGTGGAGATTGAGGGGTTCACTTAGACAACGCCCTTAAAGGAGGTAGGACACCTGGCACAGTGGGTTTACACCCGCTGGTTCGTGACTATGCACAAGTGTTATTTCTGGCTTATTCTGTATAAGCACCCAAAAGTTATGCAGGGGGTCAGTCAGGTCATTTTCAACAATATAACAGCATTGCCCCACAGAAGATTGCAAACAGATTCCAAACATACCTGTGTGTACATTGTGTCTTTGTTCCATGTCCAGAAAAAGTGTTTTTATTCTGCTAAAAATGGCTCCCAAATACCCAGCTCAGCAGGCTTTGCAGTTCAAAGTGACTTAAGAAATGGGGATGGCTGCTTTTGTTGCTCATATCGTGGGAATGGTAGCAGCCAGAGATATGTGCCTGGAAAGATGTACATTCTAAGCTTTCAAACATTATCAGAATCCCAGTAGCATATCCATTAAATAAAAAAATATAGCTGTTAATAATCAGGGATGACAGTGAATGCAGCAGTGAAAGTAAAAACAGTTTTCATTGCTTTCACTCCTGACTCGATTTCTAACAGTTATATATTATTGTTTGGATGACTAAATTTATCTATTAGTTTCATGTTGGTCAAATTAGCCAAGATTATACTCTCCCTCTCTCTATCTTTAATTCTATGTAAATGACGAGCAGCTTGGGGAGCCAATAAAATGCAGACACACACACAGATGCAATCTTAGACTGAGTCCATTTAGTTGAAGCAGGAGCAGGATTTTTACAATACACCACACATGATGGCTTTAATGACAAAATATGCTGTTATATGAAATATGGAGACTGTGAACAAAATGGAGTCTATTTATTCACATTTCCCCTCTTTTTAGAGCAGTACTGGAAGGATACAGGATGTATATATGTTAATGCTAGTATAAGCTATATAGCTGGATAAATGAGTGTGCATTTTTATTGCCTGTTTTTTTTCAGGATCTATGTATGTGTATATGATGACCTATCCCTCAAATGTCCCTGATCTGACCTTCCTCAGTCTTGGAAGTCTGTCCCTCACTAGGTCTTTTGTAATATGACGCCCCCTCACTGGGATAGTTCGTACCCACTCCATCCTTCTATCTCTTATTTTAGTCACTACCTCTAGGGTATGGCAAGGTCACCATATTGGTCCTCAAGTCCCCTCCTGTATTCTGGGACTGATTACAATCACAATATTTTCAGTGGAGATTTATAGTCATTCCTCCTACATGGTTTCTTACTTATATATCTAATAATGAGGCAAATCAGAATTCTCAAAAGTGCATAAACACTCCGTATAAGGCAACAGTTTAAGACCATGGGGGGAAGTAGCCAGTATGGTCCTATCTATAGCAAGGCTATGGGTACATGGTACAGATCTAACAATGTGTAATGTTTTCCATCATGTCCTTCAAAAGTAGTCTGTGATGGGTTACAAGTAGAGATGAGCAAATTTTGGGAAAAAAATCGGGAAAAATTTGCTTTGATCCAAATATATTTGCGGTGAATTAAGTTAAAAAAAAACTGCTATTTTCCTGGCTGCTAAGAGCCTTTATAGTGGTGTAGAACACTGTGCATTTTGGTAACACGCATAGGGAGTCTGCTTTGGTAGTGAAATAATACTGTGAGTCCGTATGACATGCAGATGACAGGCATCGCTCAAAGATTCACTGCATACTTCACTTATTTGGCCAGTCACGGGGCCGAAACTGACCAAATAACTCAAGTATGTATATTGTTTGTTATGTGATCATGTCTCAATAAATTATATATATTTTATATGTGTGTCTCCCACTTTTCTTTGGGGTTATTGGTTATGTTTTGGGGTTGGCTCAGGATACCACAGAGTGGCAAGGTGACATAGTGTGGAGATGGCAGCAGCAGCAACAGGATACCACAGAGTGGCAAGATGACAAAGTGTAGAGATGGCAGTAGCAGCAGCAGCATCAGGATACCACAGAGTGGCAAGGTGACATAGTGTGGAGATGGTAGCAGCAGCACCATCAGGATACCACACCATGGTTCTGATTTTGAGTTGTTGGGGAGAAAGCCAGGATTTGATTTCTTGACGAAGCACATGGAGCAGTTCTTCCCCTGTGTGACTCAGTTCGCCAAGGGAAACAAGGTGCAGAACAGCGTGACACTGCCGTGCCCTGCACATGTGATATGCTGGAGGGGCACTGTGACTTGTCCCTGAAGTGGAGGCTGAGGACATGGTGGAGGATGAAGAGGCAGAGGCGGACATTGTTGCAGGACTAACGGCGTGACAATGTGGAGGTGGAAGCGGCGTGACCTGGCCAAGTTGCTGGTGTGGCTCTGCAGGAGCCACATACACCCAGTGGGCCGTAAAGGACATGCACTGTCCCTGACTGTAGTTATAGCTTCACATTTCCACACTGGCAGACACCGACAGGCTCAAGGACTGGCCCACCTTCTGTTCTACATATTTGTGCGGGGCTGGTACTGCCTTTTTTGCAAATAAATGACGGCCACGTTATTTGTCAGTCGCCAGGACTACGAGATGAAAGCCGTCATTCCACTGCTTATGTCCTGGAACAGATGCTGGTGAATATGGCTTGTCAAGGGACTAGAGATGTGGCGCCTAGATTTCACGGCCACGTGAGCCCTGTGGGGGCTAAATTAGAAGAGGAGGAGAGGGAGGAGGGACATTGGAGCACAGGCAATATGTAGCCAATTGAGTGTTTTTTCTACTGCGGTGACAGAGGAGGAGCAGGAGCAGCCAAAGGAGCAAGAGGGCGATGAGGAAGACGAGATAGAAGGACCCAGACACACGGTGGCAGTATGCAGTAGAGATGGATACAGGGAATCCCTCAGAGTTACTTGCACAAATGGCCCGCTGTATGCTCACTTGCTTTGCGTAGCGACAGCAGAATTGTCACCATTCGGCAGAGGGATGAATTCTGGCTCTCCACCATGTTGGACCCTCACTACCGTTCCAAATGGGGGTCTTTCTTAGACCCACTGAGAGGGAGGACAAACTGAACTGCTACAGAGACATCCTATGTAGTCAGTTGGCCTCTGCCTATCAGCGCCATCGTCCATCCTCTCGCAGGTCTGACCGTGGGGGCCCTCTGCACTCACATTCCACTGCCATGGCTGATGGTGAGGGGTGCGGTGGCAGGAACAGTAGCAGCTCCTTTAGCAGCAGCCTGAGTCTAGAGTCCATGATGAGCAGCTTTCTTCACCCGCATAGTGAAGAAACTACTTACCAGCAGCAGCAGGTAGACCTGGAGCAGGACCTGAAACCAGCAGGTGATGGCATACTTGGACAGCACCCTACCACCCCACATTAAAGATCCGCTGGACTACTGGGCAGCCAAACTGGATTTGTGGCTGCTACTGGTAGAGTTTGCCCTGGAAAAGCTGTCCTGCCCGGCCAGTAGTGTGGCATCAGAGCGGGGGTTTAGTGCGGCGGGGGCCATAGTTACCCCAAGGAGAACTCACCTATCCACCCAAAATGAGGAGAGATTTACTTTTGTCAAGATGAATCAGGTGTGGATCGACAAGGATTTCCACCCACCGATGCCTGATGCAGCAGATTAGATCATCGATCTCCACACCATGTCACTCTGTGTCCTCCTGATGCTTCCATCTCCAGACTATGTCACTGTGCCACTCTGTGGTATCATGCTGCTGCTGTTTCTGCCATCTCTACACTATGGCACCTTGCCACTCTGTGGAATCTTGCTGCTGCTGTTGCTGCCATCTCCACACTATGTCACCTTGCCATTCTGTGGTATTATGCTGCTGCTGTTATCTCAACGCTATATCACTGTGCCACTCTGTGGTATCATGCTGCTGCTGTTGCTTGCCATCTCCACACTATGTCACCTTGCCATTCTGTGGTATCATGCTGCTCCTGTTGCTGCCATCTCCACACTATGTCACCTTGCCACTCTGTGGTTTCATGCTGCTGCTGTTGCTGCCATCTCCACACTATGTCACCTTCCTACTCTGTGGTATCATGCTGCTGCTATCTCAACACTTTGTCAACATGCCACTATGTTGCCTCCTCATGCTGCCATCTCCACACTGTGTCACCTTCCCACTCATTTTTATTATCATGCTGCTGCTGCTTAAAAGGCCTTAGACTGATCACCTGCCCCACAATAATAATAATTTAGGTTTTGAAACCGACAAACCCAACTTGCTTTTGAGGGCTGCATTAATCTGCAGGTTCCTGTTGTACAGCTCTACAAATAACTTTCCATCTGCATCTTTCTCAACAATCTGTGCCCTCAGTCTTTTATCCAGACTCTTTTATTATGCCACTATGTGGTCTCCTTATGCTTCCATCTCCACACTATGTCACCTTGCCACTCTGTGATATCATGCTGCTGCTTAAAGGTCTTGGACGGATCACCTGCCCCATGATCTAATTTAGGTTTTGGAACCGACAAATCCAACTTGCTTTTGAGGGCTGCATTAATCTGCAGGTTACCGTCATACAGCTCTCAGTCATTTATCCAGACTCTGTCATTGTGCCACTCTGTGCCCTCCTCATGCTGCCACCACCTGCAGACTCTGTCATTGTGCCACTCTGTGGCCTCCTGATGCTGTCGTCAACTCCAGAATCTGTCATTGAGCCACTCTGTAGCCTCCTGATGCTGTTACCAACTCCAAACTTTTTAATTGTGTCACTCTGTGGCCTTCTCTTACTGCTGCAAACTACACACTGTCTCATTCTGCCACTCTGTGGCCTCCTGATGCTGCCGCCACCTCCAGACTCTGTCATTTTGCCACTCTGTATCCTTCTTGACACTAACATGGACCTGTAAGACTGAGTTAATGCTTGAGTTATTTGTTCAGTTTTGGCCCTGTGACTGCCCAAATAAATGAAGTGTGCAGTGATTCTAATAGCGACGCCTGTCACCTGCATGTCATCCTCACTGACAGTATTATTTCACTAACAAGCACACTCCCTATGTGTGTTACTGCAAGGCACAGTGTTCTACATCCATATAAAGGCTCTCTGCAGCCCGGAAATAGCCATTTTTAACGTGATTTCGCCGCAAATAAATTCGGCTCAAAGGAAATTTTTTCGGAAAATTCGGTGAACCAGCCAAATTGAATTTTTTAGAAATTCGATGATCTCTAGTACTAATGGTCAGGTACTGGATGTGAGTTGGTTACAAGTGTAGATTCAGGACTTTGGATATACTTGATATACATACACATTATTAGCCACATTGCTTAGCAGCCAGGGAGGGCAGGAACGGAGGCAGTTGTGTGTGGGGGTGTCCTCTATGTTATTTGTAGTGTCTGTATCTATATGTATAATATCCATTGCTTTGTCATCTCTATGTTATAATGAAACTTTTTTATATATATAAGTATCTGCGAGGGTTGTATGTTACTCCTGTGGAATATGAAGGGTTATATAGGAAACAAGGGCAACAGTCTAGGAAGAGAATAGAAGGGACGGAATATGGAGAAAGACACCCCAATAAAAAGAATGGTTTGCTGGAATTACAGAGGTATCATCTATTGCAAACCTCAGTCCGTGCAGCAAGGTGTAATAGGATTGTTCCTATTGCCCAGGCTGTGTGGAATAATTCCTTTCTATCCTTTCCCTACACTTCTAATGATCGTTCCCTGAACTTCTATTTAGCAAAATAAAAGTTCAAGTCTTTCCTAGCACTTTCCCTAGCGCCTAATGTCTCTTCCTGCACTGGAAAAACACAGTACACTTGGAAATGGCTGAATCCAAGATGGTTGAGGCTAAATTATAGGGCTGTGACATGACAGGGCTGGCTGCTGATTGGTTGCATGCATGGCATTGTGGGTGATCCCTCGTTAATGTCCTAACATGTGCAGCAGCCATTTTAGGAAAACATGCGATTCGTTACCACGAAGCGTGAGGAAATTCAGATTCGGTGCAAATCAAATTTTTCCTGAAATTCAGATCAAATTCCACTTCGTCAACTTTGATTTGCTCATCTCTAATTGTATTACATTTTACAAAAGTGATGTGTGTTGAGCTACATTTAATCATTATAATAAAGAAAAACAAAATTCT
Organism: Bufo gargarizans; assembly: GCF_014858855.1. Lineage (NCBI taxonomy): Eukaryota > Metazoa > Chordata > Amphibia > Anura > Bufonidae > Bufo > Bufo gargarizans. The sequence goes on along the minus strand of NC_058080.1, from coordinate 522,538,530 downwards.
AAGCAATGTATTAAAATAAATTTTATTACAATATATTACATATTCACTTCAGAATTGAAAGAATACCAATTAGATGAATATAAGTTTTTCACACACTTTATAGACAATATTGAAAATATATTATGAACTGTGACACAGAAACCAAATAAGTACAGTATATATACAGAAGTGCAAATTTAACAATAAGAATGCTAATATCAGCAGTGTCTTATCATGTAGTTCCCGCTACTAAATAAAAATATATTTTATCATATAATATGATAATCTGTCCATTTATCCCACTAAGGGCAACATAAACTAGTGACAGTTCCTCTAAGCAAAATGCTAGACTATTTCTTTAATTAACTTTTTCTAAAATCTTAAACGCATGCCGATGAGTCCTTAATATTCATGATCTCCTGATTTTCTCCACCGCCTGCCGCTAATTCAATCAGAAAAAAACTGTAAATCAGTTGTAGGGGCGGAGAAGGCCAGAAGCTCTTGAATATCAGAACTCATTGGCATGCCCTGGAGCTGTTAGAACCTAGCAGCTTAATATTGTTGGAGTCCCAACAGTTCGATAGAGTTGTAGGTACTTCATGTTCTGCTGAATATGGTGCCTCTGTATGACCACTATATTATAGAAATGCTTTTTTCTGTGAATTTCAGTTTGAATCATCAGTAAACCTTTATATTCCTCTATATGAAATTGGAAAAATACTGCATTATGGCACCATAGAATACCAAACTTGTATGGTTCCATAATACGGCCTTTCTGTGTGAACTTTTAAGGTTGACCAACAGTCAACATGATTGGTCAAATTCCTTTTGAAATGTCGGTCTTCATCCAATAGGCTTGAATGACCTACCTAAAATTTCCTTAAATATGACTCTCTAAAAATAAGAGATATCCTTTAATTAAATACTCACAAAAGATCAAAATAAGTTGAAATATTTTGGCCTGACAAAATAATCACATATACTATTAAATCATTAAACAGAAGACACAAATTTACAAGAGTGTTAAAGCTGCTAGGAAGGGTTCTGGAGAACATTTAGGTACATACTCTTCCCGAAACAAAAACAACACAATATTCATTTGAAGTCATGAAGTTTATTGGCTCTATTTAGTTCTATAGATCAACATTTTTATTTGGTGCACATAGTGCTGGACATTTTAAGAAAGTAACACATTTTAAACAAATAAATGCAGAAGGAGTTTATTGAATGTTCAAACACGGAAAATCTAACAATCAGTTCAACAGTAATACGACACTATCTCCTATATACTGTACAAATTAACATTAACAGTAGCTGTAATTTCTTAAACATAAATTCTGTGAAAAATATTGTGAACACTGTAAATGATGATTGTTTAAATATTTGTAGCCCACCTCCAATATCTCCAAATCAAACTTCCTAATAGTAAATATGTCTTAGTTGCCCATATCAACTAATCGGAGCTCAGCTTTCAGTTCCTACAGGGCTCTGAAAAAATGAAGGTTGAGCTCTGATTGGTTGCTACGGACAACTATGACATATTTACTATTAGGCAGTTGGATTTGAAGATATTGGAGGCAAGCTACCTTTTTGTAGGCCACCCTGCACTTTATATTGTTTTCCATGACATTTCTATCATGTAGGGTCAGCTTAACGCTGCAGTGTTTCTATTCTAAAGCATGTATTATTACTTGCAACAAAGGCAGTACAATAGATAGACAGATGGATGGACTGACTAACAAGCTGATAGATGCTCTATAAATTCCATATCATAGACTATGGCACTTTAGGTAGACACTTCTATATGATGGGTTGTTAAAATGTGGGTGGGAAATGCCTACTCTACAGCTTTACTAAGTTTGAGAGCTCTTTAAGCCCCTTACTTAGCAGTCTGAAAATGAATGGCCGGTCGCTATGCTTACTTGTCTGTGGCACATCTCCAATTTCTCAGTGCTACTTACTAGAGGAGAGACCCACTAAACAATATTTATCTTCCAGAAGCACTTACAATATGTCCCTTTGGAGTGCTAAATAAGTAATTTACAGCTTCCCTTAAAGGGAATCTGTCACCAGCAACCTTTCTCTCAAACTGCATAGACACATAGTTGTGGTTCACCTTATTAAAACACTGGTTTTCTTTTGTTGATCTGAGGTTTCCTTCTGAGCCATGATACTTTTTCTTACCCAAGCTCCAACCATTTCTGTGGATAGTCTCTCCCCCACTGCTTTCCCATTGTTTGGCCTAGAAAATCAAAGTAGTAAGGAAGTGGCTGGTCAAGGAAAGGAGTAGAGCTACAGTGCAACTAGAAAAAGTATCATAACTCGGGAATGGAGCCTCAGATCAACAAAATATGAGCTCTGTTTTAGTCAGGTGAACCACAGCTATGTGTCTTTTTCTCTATGTATTAAAAATTGTTGGACATTTGTTCTGGTCAAGATAAGTTTCTCTTGAATGCTTTGACGCATGCACATCCCAGATCATGTGTTAGTATGTTAGTGAATTTCATGCTGTAGACCATAAAAGTCTATTGAATTAACAATAATGCATAGTTAACACTTTGCTACTAGTAACGTCTTGAATTTTGTACAAGTCCTCAACTTGCTTGATTGTTTCATATGTTATTAACATTTTCCCCAGACAACACAAACAGTTAAGACAAGGCAAAGATTACATTGATCCACAGTAATAAGGACAATCATGCAATGCATTTGTTCTGCTAAAAGAGGCAGCACAAGTGTCAGTAGAAATGTTAGGTCAGAGGTAAGCAATAAATTATCCTTTATTGGCTGTTAAACTTTCAACAGATGGAGCATACATTGAAGATACATTTCCAGTCATCCCAAGTCTAGGACTTTGTGCTAGGAGTGGCATGCTGTAAAATCAGTTCTACAGCCAACAAGATTGCTTAGCCCTAAAGGGGAATTTTCTCTTTTTTTTTTTTTTTTTTTTATTTGTTTTGGAAAAAGAAGACAATTCATGTTTATAGTTCTACTTGTTTATATTGTTTTTCCGATGATTTTCAAAATGTTCAATCTAAAGCAGCAGGTTTTTCTACATTTTATAATCAGCAGCATGTTGAATGCTTGTAAAGTTATATTAATGTGCTACTCGAGGACACATCACCACTGAAGGTCATTGAATGGCTCCACTGGTGCATGTGACCACAGATGAGACACCACACTTCTAGTCTGCTGGGGCCCGGAAGCAGCGGAGATAGCACCCTTGATGCTATAAAGGAACTGCTTTCAAGAAGTGAGGGACATTTCAAATTTTCAGTGTCAACTAAATTTGGTTTGGGGGTCCGACAACCCCTTTAGGTCTCCTGTGTAACTCATACCAGGGCTTAGGAAATTCAAGCAATTTTTGTCTAAAGATTTAGCTGTGTCTATGGAGGTATTTATTCATCCAGAATACATCTAGTCATTACAGATCGAATTCCAACACTATCAAGTCTACACTTATAGGAACATTTTTAGATAGAACATTCTCCTTCTGGTCCATTTTCTCTAGTTCTCTAGAAAGCTAGAGTGGATATATTGGATTTATAGATTGCAAAAACAAATTGCTTGAAAAACTCTGATTCTGTACTATATAATGTTCCCATATTCCCATCTAGAACCAAAAGGGAACAGAAAAAGTATATTTAAAATGTAATCAGGTTTTTTGATTATATGAATGTCACCCAGTACTTTATATATTGGATTTTAACATGAGTTTGAATATGCTAGCTGTCCTAAGCAGTAAGTGTCCTGGATCCTAAAACTTTTGTGCATTTTAGGAAAACCTTCAGTGCAAAACAAATTGGCAGCTGAAAATGTAACTTAACTATTGTCTTCTTTTCCCCATTAATGATGCTTCTGTTGTTCGGCAACAGTGTTAAGAGAGCAGTAAACCTTAAATATAAGTTATTTGCATAAAATGGATAATAAAGTATATCCCAAATACATATGTAAACATTTCAAAACAGCCAACATTTTGCTGTAAAGCAACCTATTAAAGCTAGCTACCAGAGCATTATAGGGGCTTTGAAAGGAATAAAGATGTAATAACTGTTGCATAACAGTCTGTTTCCATAAAGGGCATCTGTATTCACTTTCCTTCTAACACATTGTTAAAGGTTAAACATCTGTTTAAAAATACAGTAACGTTTATAAGGATACAATAGCTTGGACTAACAGTATATGAATGTGGTTTAATGCTCATTCAGTATGAATAACTTAAAAAAAAAAAGAGTAATCCAAGACTCAGCCTACACCTCCATTAATGAAAACAAGGTTAACTTAGAGGCATATACACCTTTATTCTGGTAATGATAACACTATGTTTACATATATATTTGTAAGTGTCCTTTTTATATTAAATACACTTGTATTTTAGGGCTTAGAGAACTTTAACACAGAGATACGCTCTTTGGAGCTCATGTAACAAGACGGTAAAGACATGTCATGAGAACAACAGGTAGGGAAAACAGTTTTTTATGTGTAGCATGATAAATATAAATAGTAATTTAAGTCAAGTTTTATATGGTTGGTGAATAGTTGGTGATATGGAGTGTTCCACCACTCCATCATACTAATATTTCTTATGCAAAAAGTAGGAATCATTATGGCGTAACCTTCTATTAGAAATGAGCTAGTGCTTTCTGGAAAATATATAAAAGAATGAGGAGGAGGGTCCATTGGACGCTCATTATTGGAACTAAAGTCAGTTTCATTGATCTCTGAAGCATCGAGATCCCTCTGATTCTGCACAAGTATTTTTGTTACTAAGAAAATGCTACATTGAGCATAGAGGAAATCTACTGGCTAATTAACTGGAGCGCAAATTCATTATTCAACAATTGTCTCTGAGCACACATATTACTAAACTGAATGTAAACAAGCCTTCCTGGTTGCACTCATGACAGATCAGTTACAATAGCACACTGTTAGTATATCGGTTAATAAAAGATTAGGGTTTTAGTAAGTTAATAGAGATTTGTTAGAATGTTGTATTATTAGTTCTTTATTGGTCAGTAATATTAATCAGATACATTCATAGCAGAATAAGGACAAAACATAGTTAAAATTGTTAGTCATGCTTAATCAACACAATTCTGTCATGGAATCTAGATTAAAATAAACCAAATATACTGCCAAATGCAAGCTGTCACGCAGCAGAACTTACAATATCTGATACCATGTGAGATCCATGACTTCCCTGCATAATTTACCAACCCATAGTAAATTAATTGAAGCTGCCATGATAATGAAGAGTAGCTTAAATCTGCCCTTCAAAAATATGATTCTTATGTTTTCATTTTTTATTTCCATTGGTTGCATGACATAAGGCCATGACAGAAGTGTGTTGTGTATTAAAATTGCACCATAATCACCATAGATGCCAGGAAATTGTTAGAAATCTTTAATCAGTAGTTAAAACATAAGTGTTTCGGATAGTTAACCGATTATGGCTTTACTAAATTGACATGAATTGGTTTTGTGTGTGTATATATATATATATATATATACACACACACACACAAAAAACATGAAATAAAAAGCTAGTTATCCACAATTATATCCATGGAATCTTTTTGGTAAATACTTACGTGCTCTTGAAATAAGTAATCTGCATATAATCTAATCTAAAAAGTCTGAGCAGTGACATATGTCTAAAGCTTATCAAGCATGCATCAATTAGCAAAAGCCAAGATTACACCGATTTATACACTGCAAGGGATCACAGCCCAGAGACACTACTTAGCAGATGTTACAGAGGTCTTAGCATTTGTCAATATTTGTTCACCAAAGAATTTCTTTCACAGAACATGTGGTCAGGCAGAATCATATTTGCCACTACTAGGAAAAAATTTGAAAGTTCACTCTAATGCAAATAAATTTGAATTAGTAAAATTTATGGTGAATTATGCAATTCTAAAAAAAATGCTGTTTGTTGTAATTAGAGTATACTATTGCACTTGTTGTACTGTCGTTCACAAATACTGTCTTTTCTGTGTGAAGTCATTTCCTCAACCTGTTCTTCTCTGCATGCAGACAAATAAGAGTGTGTAAGGCAGAAAGCTGCTGCCATCTGCCCCTGCTGACAGCAATACTTAAGTAAATAAAAAAGGCATTGAGCGGTATTATATACAGTGTGCCGCTGTGCGTGCTTTTAGTTTTTCCTTCTGTTATACTCTTTTCACCTTTCCTAAGTACAGCTCAGTCCCCATGATCAGCTGTTTTTGTTTTGAAAGGAATGTGTCTTCTATAATTGTTTCTGCCAATTAAAACTGGATAATGACAATTTTTTTTAATCTTCTTTATTTTCTGGGGGCAGCCATCTTGACTGAGCTGTTATCATCATTTAGAGATACGCTTTACTTCAGCCACCATGTGCCATAGACACAATAGACTGGAGCTTGTTGTTCATATATATATATATATATATATATATATCCTGTAATAATATCTATCATTGTAATCCTGTCTCTGATGATAATAAGATGGCTGTGATCTGTACAGAGCAAGAAGTGATTATTATTAGACTTAATGGTCAGTGTGAAAACTAATAATAAGTAATAATGAAGCAATTTGGGCTATTTTCTACGAATGTGAAATACAAAGTACAAAGATAAGTTTCAAAGTGTCATGACGGTCTATAATTTACAAAGGAATGACTAATCAAACAACATACAAAATAACAGAAAAAAAACTTCTTGTTATTACATTCAAAGTTAATAGCTTAGGAACAAAGATAGTGATTGCAATAAAAGTAATAGGAAGTCTGCAGTGAAGGATAACTAGAATGGCCCAAAATGAAGTCACTTCTAGCATCAAAATGTTGAAGGGCTATAGATTTCCTAAAATTTTCAATGTAGTATTTCATGATTAAGGCCAACTCAATGTACTAGTAAAGAGAGATAACAAAAGATGGTGTGAGCATTACAATTGGCAACGCTGGAACTTGTATAACCTTTGAAAAAAATACCAAAAAAGATTAACTTTTACCAATTTTAAATTTTGTCATATACTGTATTATGATTCATTTGGGAGCCTTTATCACTTTCCATACCATGTCCTAATGGAAATATCTTAGGATTAATCAGGTTAATGTAATACAGCATTGGTGCTGTGGGGATTCCAAAATCAAAATCAATATTAGGATCTGTTTATATTTGCATGGATGTTCATCGACCATCAACAGTATTGGTTGTATTATTAGCAGAAGTCATAATGCTCCAGGTAAATCTAATAAATCATTATTTGCCTAATACATAGCCTGAGGGGACAGTGCATGGAATAGGGGTTTGCTTTATGGTGGCCTTTGAATCTTTACTATGCAACCCCCTCTCCCCCACCCTTGGATCTTGTGCAAAGAATAACACAGTGAATTAGTTTTATGCAAATTTCTCCTAAACAAAACAAAAAAAGAAAGACAAAAAGGATATTCAAGTTCCAGCACATGAGGTGACTAAACCCAGAATACAATTGAAAAAAGCCTTTAGTTACATTCACATATTTGATACCTCACTTTTGATATCATTTAAAGTTGGACCAACATTTTGATGATAAATAAGATAATTTTTTTCAGTTTTCTTCCATATGTTCCCAATTCTAATGTGATTGTTTAGACTGAAAACCTTTGTTTGTAATAATAAATAAATATATAAAATAAATATATAAATAGATACATAAAAAATGCAAAACCAGAAAATATTGACATGCATAACATCTCAGTTGCTGTGTGTGGAGTCTGCTAAAGAGTGAGAGAATGCAATGTTCATATGTGTGGGTGCAATCAACCAGCTATTTAAAATTTGGAAACTTTATCTAGAAATAGAGAAGTCAATGTAAAACCTAGGTCTAGTAACCCCACGGGCTTCCCCTGATTCATTACATAACTTTTGTAAATGTACTTGTGAATGTTACCAACATGGCTGCTTGTATTTCAGGCTTAGTCATTCTTATAAACAGTGTTCATTCTTTGATATAACACAGTCCTGTTTCTCAACATTTATTGGGCAACTTTCCCATATATTACTGAGAGTGAGGTTGAAATATAGATTCAATACATAAGATTTAAGCACATCATTAGGTGACAAAAAATAATAATAATAATTCAAATCTATAGTTAGCTAGGTATCATAGTCATTAAAAAGAAAAGAAAAACAAGAAACTATTAGCATAAATGAGGCTTATATGTTTATTTCTATGATATTGTCGTATTATGACTTTTTATTTGAGCTCTATAACTAGTACCAATAAAAATGTGGTGTAGTGAGAGCGGAGGGAGGGCGTTGCGAGGGTGGGGCTCTTAGTTCTGGCTAATTCATCATTAGTCATGCAAGAAACTTGCATGAAACGTACATTTAATTCCTGCGCACACAGAACCTGAGGCCGCAGTGTTATTTTCTGTTTGAGAACACATATTTTACAGTATATTGTGCCACTGCCTTAAGTAGTCTTAGATTGTGCAATCTGAGCTATCTAATGGAACAGAATGTGTAGCATGCATTTTATTTTGATATAAAAATTTTCATTTATAAGACATTTCTTAAAGCATTTCATCCAAACTTATTTTCAGAAAAATCTGACCAATAATGCAATCTCTTGGGACTGAAATAATTCTAAGTGGCCTTTTCTCTTCTCCACTGTCAGCTCAGGACAGTGTCAATTCTTCTTTCAGTTGAATATTTGTCAGTTGTCAGGCTGCACAACCGTAACAAATAGTCTGTCCCACATTCTAAATTGCCACTAAACTACTGAGCTGAGAGCCAAACCACAGCATTCCTTACATTTAGAATAAATGATTTTAGAAGAGGAATCTCATTAAAATGTGAAGATTTCCTGGAAAGTAAAGGATATATCAAGATATTCTGATTTTCTTGGTTTTTTAACCTTGTTCTGTACTAAACATGACTAAAAATTATAGATTCTTTTAAAGTAGTAACATTATATTAATTCTAAAGGTTTCTATTCATTGTTCAGCTACTTGAGAAGATTGTTGTTGTGTTTATTTAAAAGCCATTAAAGTGCTTTCCATTAATCTTTGTAGATGCATTGCGGTTTAGTGACAATGCCTTTCATCCAGGTACTGTACAATATAACAGGATTACAGCTGCTGCTTATCTAAGTCTGATGCATGCATTTTGAAGAATTATAATTATCCTGAGGGACAGGTTTAACTTAGTGCATGTTTAATTTGTAGAGTCTATAAACATGCTCTTAAGTATTTGATAGAGAAATCATAAAATAAGAATATTTAGGCTCATTCAGATTAAGTGCCCTATCAATGGAGATCACAAATGTGCCCTTAAAAGTAAAGACAGCAAAATATTTTATTTTACTCAATATTTATTCATTTGTGGTCAACTTAGAGTGTTTAACTTTATACTTAAGAGCAGAAAAGGTACCCAGGATTCTTAAATGGTTGAACACAAAGATTTCTAGATGTGACTAAACTTTGCATTGTAAATTCTAGTAGAATCTAGTTCTCTTGATAAGACTATGCCAAACATGAATAGCATGTTTGGTGTAGGGGTTATCAACTTTAGCATAGAGATGTTTATTGCTCTTGGTCTTCCAGATTACCTTTGAAAGCCCTATACTCAGCCACCTCACCAGTGGACTACGCCAAATATACGGAAAATGGGGATCTCCCCAAATTTAATAGGAAGGAATACGACAAGATAACGAAGCATCTCTCAGTGCTAAGTCCTCGAGTCATGACCCAAATTAGCGAACATGATCTTACCAAATTGATGATTAATAAGACTCCAATAAGCCACGCAATTTCTAGGTTCTACTCCTTTGTTAATAACACGGTATCCTCCCCATCATTCCTGTCTAGTTGGTCTAAAGAACTTAACAAATCATTTAACGAGAAAGAAACCATGGCAATCCTACATTCCTCTATTCCCAAAATCACGTCCACTAGACTCCAAGAATCGCACTACAAAATACTTTCCAGATGGTACAGGACTCCTGTTATTTTGAACAAAATTAACCCCGAAATTCCTGCACGCTGCTGGAGATGTGGTGAAGGAGTTGGGTCCATAACTCATATCTGGTACTCCTGCCCTAAGATTGTGCCATTGTGGGGAAAATTCAACCAAATTATTACTGAAATATATGGGTCACAAATAGAGATGGATGCAGAACTTGTTCTGCTTGGGCTATATAATAAAAAACATAACGCCATTAAAGACCGTCTGTTTCCCTCTCTCATTGCTGCACTTAAAACCATAATTCCCAGACATTGGCTGAGCGAGGAGGTTCCGTCTATTCAGGACTGGATGGAGGAAGTCCTAATTATCAGTCGCTTCGAAAAACTAAAATGGATAATTGCCGGCAGCCCTGAAAAGTACCTCGGGATCTGGACCAAGTGGTGTAGCTATATCTCCACTGGCAAACTGTCCAAGTTCTTTGATTGAGTCTATACATTTGGATCTCTAATTACTTTTCTTTCCTTATGCTCTTGAACTATCTAATGAAACATGTGACAATTTTTTCTTCTCCCCCACATTGTTTGACCCTTTGTTTTGTTTCCCTCTTCTCCCCTCCCCCCTTCCCACCCCTCCTTTCCCTTCACCATTTTCTGAATCAACTTCTGAACTGATTTATATTGATGTTTTTTCAAATAATCACTTTTTTTAATATGCTTTTTGAATTTAGGAAGTGTCATTCCTGTGATGTCTCAACAGGTTATAATATATGCAAACTTCCATCTGTAATGGTGATGTTTTATCCCATTTTATATTATGTTAAACTTGTATCATTTTACTATTATACTTGTTAATAAAACAAAATTTACAAGAATCTAGTTCTCTTATGACAATGTTTGGCCTATGGCAGTTACTTTGTTTGTCTATGACATCCGCAAGCAATATTCCACCAAAAAGAGTTTACATAATAACCCGACTCTAATGACCTATTGATAGCAACTGGATCTGGAGCAAATCTGTGCTCAACAGTGAAAAGGCATTTATCTGGATGAGTCCCGTAACCTCATTCACAGAGGTGCTCAAGCTTTGGTCTTTCAACAAAACAATAGTAAATCTCCTCTAACATAACATAATAGTCCATCACATTTCATGTATTTGTTGTCCCTACAGGCGCTCTACATGGCCTGCTGGGGAAAAAATGTATATTACATTTACATAGAAATCTCAAAGTCGTCTAGATCTTCACTGGCAATGTGGCCAACAGAAGCAGGCATTAAAGGGGTTTTATGGGAGTACAATACTGATGACTTATGATAGGTCATCAATAATATATTGGTGGGGGTCCAACTCCTGACACCCCCACCAGTAAGAAGTTTGAAGAGTCCTGGCACTCTTGTGAGCCCAGAGGTCTCTTTCTAGGCCCAATCAAGTGAATAGGCCTGGGCTACAATGCCAAGCATAGCCACTGTACAATTTATGGCGCTGTGCTTGGTATGCTGTGAAGAGGCTGTAGCACTCTTTGGAGCCTGTCCAAACAGTTGATCTGTGGCAGTGTGGGGAGATGTACCCTTAGCAATTAGATTTTGATGACCTATCCTGAGGATCAGTCATCAATATTGTACTTTAGGAAAACTCCTTTAAGTCCAATACATCTTATGTTCCATAGCTTGAAAAAGCACACTTGTGGATAAGTTTCTAACTAAAGAGGGCTTCAAGTGTCATACCTGTCTTAGAGAGAATTTAAGTTTGGTGCCCATGGTGACCAATAAGAATCCAAAGAATTGAATCTTAAACGGTGGCAATGGGCAACAAAAAAACCTTTTTTCTCTCTGACCCACTTTTGATATATGAGACCTAATATAGCTATAGAATGTCGCTATGTTCATTACAAAGAAAGGAGAACAGAAGAATAGTATGATAACTTCTTGGATCAACAAATGACTTTGTGTGTAACTACTAAGTGGCAATCATTTAAAGGCCATTTAAGTGTATATACAGTTCACTATTTTTCTTTTATTCATTATAAAGGATACATAATGGCCATAGCAGACATAATGATCTCTGCTATATAAAGATAGCCCAATTTGTGCACATATTTGGAAAACTTCTGATTCTTTGTCCTCTTTTCTTATCTTTAGATTAAATTATACTTCACTATCAGGTTGATGTGATAGGTTGGTCCAATGAATGGCATCATACTATAAATACTTTCTTTGCTCATAAGCGAAGAACTGCACATGAAAGCTAATGCTAGTGTATACATAAGCATGCATCATGTTACTCATCCCACATGACATGTTAAGATGTACTGAGGGTTTACAAGGATATACACCAGAGTACATAATATTTCAGCAAAGCACCAGCATACCACACCTTAAACAAGTAGAAATCTATAACAGATGTTCATAGAAAGACCCAATAAGTCCTGCAATGATTGAACTTAAATCTCCACATGGGTTTAAAATGGAGATTCCGTCCAATCACATAGACTAAAGACAACATGAGATCTTATAACAATCATTAGCAAAGCAATTTATGGTTAGAGTCAGACAGGGTAATACACTGATAGAATATCAAGTGTGTCATGCTATAGATTAGTAGAAGATCAATCGATAGGTTAATTGCAGATGCTCTTTGTGGAGCCTTCAGCATGCACTGGAAGTTAGTAAGTATTAGTCATTTTCTGTACAAGAATTTTAGCATTGCCTTTTATGTTATGAAGCGTTATGCGTGCATTTTGCATTAGTATTATTGTCACAAAGATTTGGAACTACTTAGTAGGATACTTTGAATAGTTCTCTATGTTTTGCATGCATTACAGGTAAATCTGACAACAGAAAAAATGGAAAACATGCAAAATTTTCTAATTAGAAAATAGAGAAATAATTTGTTCCACAAAGAATTAGAAAGCACGATTGGAAATTTAGCATCTTAGGTGCACTAAAGCAAAATACTGTTTTCCACAAGACAGTTGAACATCATGGCAAGCTACTCTAGTCACTAAACATTTGTTTGCAGTCAGAGGAAAGACATGATTTCTGGGCATTAGATTCAGAATTTACTATAACAAATCTTAATGGTTTCAACAACATACGGGTGTATTGACTGCCTATGGGTAATAGTCCTCAAATCCTTTGCAAGCGTTGTAATTTAGGCTTCAGAGACTTGAGCTTACATGGTCTATGTTGTTGTAATGTCAAGGTGGTAAAAACGGAATTTCACCTAAAACCCTCATTACAAGACAAGACAAAGGACTTTACTGCCATTACCTTAAGGTATGTGGGAGGCTATGTATGAAGCTAAATGATGGAAAACCAATACACTTACTAGACCTCCTCAGTCTTTGATGAGAAGAATAGTAAAAAAAATATCATAACAATATCAAACATATAACATTATATAAATGAAGCGCAGATATTGAATATTTGTATGTAGCGGTATATAATATGTAGGATGTGCATACTGCTTAGATTAACACAGCTATATGTGCTTTCTAACCTTGATTTTGGGCTTGAGGAATTCAAAAAGAAAATGGCAGCTTAAAAGATGTCATTAAGAGCACTGTACTTCTGCACGATTTCTGAGCCAATTATCAGGACAAGTGGCCGATCAGCTGATGAACGAGCAAACACCCATCTGTCGACTGATGGGCATCTTTCATCAGAATGAAAGATACCCAAAAATCTGCAGGACATCTTACGGTGTATGTACTGCCAATAATTAATTGAACGGAATGAGGGAGCAACCGTTCTTCCCACAATCAGTTTGAATAAGCCAGTGCAAATGAGTGCTGTTGGATGTTTTATCATCCATTGGTGCTCAGACTGTCCGAACATTGGGTAGTGTAATACAGCCCTAAGGGTCAGACAGGCCAATAAAACAACCAGAGGATCTTCAGATATCTTCATATGGCAACAAGGCCAAGAGGGAATACAAGCTATGAGGTCCAGTAGTTGCGCATCTCAATTGTTAATAGAGTTTATCCCATGTTGGGCGATTTCACAAACTGTGCAAAAATAAATGTAAAGCACACCGTGAGATTTAAAGTGGTCGTGCATATATTGTGTAAATGTAAAGGGTGGGTCCTCAGAATATTCTTTTCTGCTGGGATCAAAGTACCAAGCTGGCATTATTGTTGTAAAAAAATTAATTGAAAAAATTCTTCATACATAGCCCCACTCACAGAAACCATACAAACAGTATTAACCTTCTATAATATAATATTGGGAGTATGTTAAAGGGAACCTGTCACCAGGACAGGCCCCTTTACATGTATCATATCTAAAACAAGCTTTAGGATGAATTCACATTTGGCAGATTTGTTTCAAAAATTTCTGAGGCTGAATTGAGCTTGCAGTAATCCATGTGCATGTAGCCGAAACAACCCCATTCAGATGAAAGAACTGATTTACAGTCACAGAAATTTCTGCAACAAATTAGCAGTGTGTAAATTCATCCTTAATGATGCTAAACTAGGAGGTACAATTGTGTCCACTAAACTGCCTCCCAAAATGTACATGGTTTTAAAATGGCTTATAATCTAGGCCCCTTGAGTATGTGAGCTTACTGTACACAGTTATTGAGAAGGGCACGATTTCTCAGAAACAGCAAAGAGAGTATCTTATGTCTTTAGGGGCTCACTTCTTTGACACTTATGGGGCCGTTTAGTTGGTACAATTGCACATATTGGTTCACCTTTAATAGGGCATCCTTCTGGTGCCCTAATCTAAAAGGATCCCCTGGTGACAGTTTCTCTTTAACATTGCACTGTTTTTTTTTTTTCTCAGTGATTTGAAACCATGTTCATTTGTCAATGTGAATAGCACAGAACTGTTTCAGTACATTAGTGTGTTTAATATTGTTAGTGTTGTTAGTAGTAGAAAATGTTAGTAAATGAGCATTGCAGACTCCAGATCATTTCCTCTGAGTTTTCACACTCAGTTGAATCACATCACCAGACAATTGAGAAGACAGGACAGGCAGTTGATGTTAGTGAGTTCGCTATTTACAAGTTAGTAGTAAAAAGAGAAAAAACGGGCAGAGTCAGTAACTGGAACAGTTTGCTGTGTCTCTGCATGGTTAGTAGAAAGTGAGGTTAGTATAGCATGCTTTAGTTCCTGGTTAGTCTTGTTAGTTAATATTAAGTGGTGTTAGTTTTAACCAAAGCTGTAGACTCAGTTATTTCATTTACTGTGTGTCTGCAGTTGTTAGTATGTTAATACACATGCAGTTGTTCAACAATAATACAACTGGGATGCACACATAGACTGGTTACAACAGATATTAAATCATTCGGTTGGCATAAAATTTTTACTTAAATCTTGGGAACCTTGTATCATGTCTCATAAGAAATGATATGCCATTTTCCTTCACATATTTTACTTATTGGCCTGCCATTCCCTACACATCATAAATGCTCTAAACATTAGAAAGATCTCACATTCACATGAGTAATTATAGAAGTTGTTTAAATAATCACTGTGATATAAAAAAGCATTCTAGTAGAGATGAGGGAATTTCTTAAAATTTAGTTTGCCGGAATCGACATTGAGATTCTATTCAGGTATGAATTGATTCTACCTGAAAGTACTCCTGGAAAAATGCCTGGAACATCTCTCTTCCTTTCTTTAGAATAAAAATTCTGCCAATTTTTTTTTTCTCATGAAATTCTGCCAAATCAGAAAATGTAAAAAAAAAAGTCTGATCCAATTTTGATTCTAAAGAATCGATTCTCTCATCTCTACATTTTGGCATATTAAAACATTGCACAATTCACCTGCATTTTTGTACCAGATGATCTGTTTTTATATCACTATGCCATTTCCAATGTCAACAACTAAAGTGCAGACAATATCATTGATTTGGCCTTAATCATTTTATCTCATTGATGAGGGGAAAACAATACTTAGATTACTTAAAGTAAAATGAGTTTCAGACAAGGAGGAAAGAGCATGGAAGCCAAAGTCCGCAGAACGGCTCAACAACCAGTGTGTTCAGTACCTACATGACCATCAATTCCAATAAACTTGGTGTCAATGGGATGTGAGATGTTAATTGGGGCAATGAACCATGTAGTATATGAATATGATGTCATAATCTCAAGGTCTGCTAACCATATTAGCTTCCAATCAAGCTGAAAATGACCTATATTCTGCAAATGTACTGTATGTATCTCTATCATGTCATCACATTTCCTCAACCTTGATTCTACTTGTTCGGTTTCACATTTCCATCCATTTCATTTAAAAATAACTTTCAATTTGAAATTCAAACACAATATATCCTGAAGTAATGAGTCATACTACTGAATAGATTACTGGAGCCATAAGTGGCAATTATTTCAAAATGTGTAATTCACCATACTTATCATTGCAGAGATTATAGTGGTGAGGAACTTGTATATCTCCTAATGACATTCTTCGTACATTGAAGAGTCTAAAGTGCTTAAGAGCAAAACATTGAGGAAATGGCTTCTTTTTTAAAATACTGCCTCGAAAATGTCATTTTTACCACACATTCTTACAACTAACATACACCTACAAGATAGAGGGTTGAACGTGCAAAAGAATAGTGCCCTGAGAGACAGCATATTATGATTTGACCTAAAATTGCATTATTCACAGCATGATCATTGACAATTTTTTATAGCCTCTAGGTACTAGAGGATAATTAATGTCAACAGTGAAGAGACAGATATGTCACTGGCAGTGCGACCTATGGTGAATATATCGCTTATTATAGTCACCTCAAGGAATTAACCCCATGTTACTAATGTTACATTGACATAAAATAATATTCCCTTACAACAATGCTCTGCAGACACACTTCATGGAGTTGGGAGCAAACCAATATAACACAGTATGTAACAGACTGGTTTCAATTTAAAATACCTGTCCCTCATACATTACTTATTTTTCTCCTACTACATGAACAATTTCTTGCTATTAAAGGCTGAGGATATCTTTTCACTGATTTTATTTTTTTTATTTCTTGTTCGCTTTCTAAATAAAAAGTTATGCAAGTTTCTAAATAGTCTTCATCAAAGGTCATACCGCACTGTAGAGTGTGTGCATGTCCTTCACCTAAGCTGCTTTTGCTGCAGAATATGACATAAATCCATCAGAGCACCGATTCTGTTTCTGATGGCTCTCTCTGCTCTCCCCCTCCCCTTTCTCAGTGTCAGAGACAGAAACAGGAAGCCAAGGTGTGTGGGGAGACGGGAGAGAATCCAAAGAGGGCAGCCCACATAGGTGGTAGAGAGCCAGGAAAGCACACACACGGCATTTCAAATAGAAAGGCGGCTGCATCCTGGGAACACAGATCCACCATCTATTATTAGAAGGGCAGGCTGACATAAGAAAAGTCTGAAACTGGGAGCAGTTTGTAAATTGCATATCAGAGGGTCTGAAAATAAATGACGGTATGAATATTGCAGATGAAACTTAAAGCAACCTTAGCATAAGTACATATATTCTACATCAAAGATGTCTATTCCACCTAAAAAACTAGAAGACAGTACTAGAAGAAATAGATAGACCTGGTGGCTTATCTTTCTCCAACTCAAACTCCCAACTAGACTATAATGGCATAAGAAAACTAGATAGCAGCAACATATTTCATCCAGCACACAGGGAATACAAACAATAGTGCATCTAATATATCTCATTTCTAGTCCACCCTCCCCCTTGCAGAACCTTAATGCTCTAGATATAAATGTAACATTGAAGCCAGATACTAATAATCTACATCCAGTCATTGCAATTATCCCTTGCTTGAAACTCCATTATGTTCTTTGATATCTTTTAAAGTGCTTTGGCATTAACATACAATGGCCAAGGACCTTCCTTTAATAATCACCATGGACAAACCATCTCCATCAACCTCATAGGGAACTAAGTACTGCTAACTGCATTATAGTATGCAGCAGATGAGTAATCTACTAATTCAAGCATAATAAAAAATAAACAATCAAATAAGAGCAGATGACATTGGAGAGGTAATTAGCTTAATTGTCTTTAGACATCAAAGGAGTGTGAAAGCTTATTTCGGAAAAGGAATATGCATTCCGACTTCTAGTTGCTAATTATTCCCATAAAGAAAACTGCATTTTCCAAGATAATCTGTTCAAACAAAACATCTGCAGAATCATTTGGAAACGCACAAAGGTTCTAAAAGCCACAAAGCACCTTGTAAAATAAAAGGGAAATATGCATGCTAGAATATCAGCTGGCTTTCTCTTCAATAAATGAATTGTCTTTCAAGGTTAAGAAAAGAAGATCCAATTCTACATTGGATTGCTTTAGAATACATGTTAGTAAAGGGATGCTATGCAATAATACAGACATAATGCTACGCATATATTATCAAATGGATGCTGTTCAACAATGTGGCAAATGTCTAAAAACCTATACATGGTAAAGTCTAATAAAATGCGCTTGCATCTACTTTCAATTATTCAGGACTATTATAACGTGTTATGACCTACTGTATCTATCTATCTATCATAGTATACTGTATAGTAACGTCCGTTATTCACTGGCCATCAAAAAAAACTGCTGTGTGAATAACTACCACTGGTCTTCAAACAGATATGTGATGGTTGTTAAAAGAAAAAAAAAACGTCCATCACACGTCCGTTTTTCACTGTCATATGCATGTAGCCAAACAGATCAAGGAGTCATACATTGTGAGGTGTGGCTTATAGTTCTTATCTAATGTTAGTATATAATACACCTACTTACTATACGACCACTCATGTAGCTGCTTCGGTTATACGTAGATTCCAGCAAGGTTTCTGACCTGTGGGTACCCCTAAGTCAGATCTATATCTAACAAACTACAGATGATACTCCATGCTGAATATATGAAAAAATAAAGGAGCTCTATACCTTTATGGTTGAGATTTGGTCCTGAGAGCGTTGATCTCAAGGGCCGTATCGGGGAGTGATTATTTAGACAGAAACACACAGATAGCAGCCTATGTGTATGTGACTAGGGTCCAGAAATTGCACACTTACACACAGTGTCGGACTGGGGTACCTAGGGCCCACCAGAAAAACTGATTTTGGGGGCCCACCATACGAATTCATTCAAATATAAAAAATAATCTAACACTTTTTTTTTATATGAACATAGGCTGGTTGAGGTGCTGTACATTCATTAAATGTATGTGTTATCTGCCACTTGTGCAGAGGGTGGGATACTAGGGGCCCACCGGGGGATTCCCCTGTACCCCTGTGGGCCAGTCCGAGCCTGCTTGCACATGACTCTCTTTGACATGGAGAAAGCTAGTGCTATAAGTGATGTGATGGGAGCTGATTGAGGTTTAGCATTACCATTTCTTTAAAAGTATCATATCCATACATTTTATTATATGGATTTTTCTAAGTAAACAGGCACAGAACCCTTCGGCAGCAGATCAACACTCCAAGACTAAATTTCCATATATACTGCAATATTTCGAATGAACCATTATCAGTTATTTCCCAACATACATCAAACGTATTTAGTAGCCTACATGATGCGACAATTTAGTTGGGTATTCATCATTTCCTTTTTCCTGAGCTGAAATTGGTATTCCAGTTTTCAATCATGTACAAGAGACCATCTGTATAGGTCCTTAAAATGAAATATCACCCTGGCGATGTGATTGTTGAGGTGTACTGTACGTGCAGAGTAACGGATCATGGCTTCTTCCCTGCATGCAGCAACGCATTGATTTCTGGAAATAGCACTCCACAGACAAAGCACTTATCTGAAAAGAATTGAAATAAATACACTATCAAATGCCGTTCAGTTGTGCCTGCAATGTTATGTACCAGTAATTCAATTCTGCTGCCTCCTAATTACATCTGGCCTCAACTCACATCTTAAATTCATGCTGATTGGCAAAGTAGGTGGCGGATCATTGTCACAAATTGTATACACTTGGGTCTTCAAGGCTTAAAGGATGATATTGATTAGAGCGTGTTGACATTCAGATAGAAGAAAAAAATAATTGGTTCTGCAGATTATCGTACGTTTGGTTCATTTTCTTGACACAAAGAAGGTGCAACTTATGACGGCTGGTTTAAATTTAGCTTTTCTTCATGATGAACTGACACTTTGTAAATTACCATTAAACATGCTATCTGGTGCAATTTAAAGCTGACAAGCAAATGATCTTTAGCTGATTAGTAAAATGAAGGCACTTAGTTAAAGCTCCAGTCACATTTATAGACGGAAATCATGAAGGAATATTTTGCGTAATGTTCTCTATGCTATAATCACTGCATAAGTCCCATACCTCAGTGCTGGAGTCTATGGCACCATTGCAACTAGGCATATCTTACACAATAATGCCAGTATATGATCTGTGCTGAAAGGGAAGATATCCCTAGCCAAGTTGACTGTAGATTAGGCTCCCTCTACAATGATGTATGACATTACCAATCAAAGTGAGCAATGTGCCATGTGTCCCCTAAAGTTCTGCTAAGTGGATGACAGGGCCCACAAAATAGATTGCCATAAAACAAGCCACTTTGAAGCCCAATGATTACTACTAAAGGAGGTCATTTTTGTATTTGACATAAGATGCTCTAATGCAGGGATGCCCAACTTGCGGCCCTCCATCTGTTGCAGAACTCCAACTTTGCAACATCTGGAGGGCCACAGGTTGAGCATCCCCGCTCTAATGTAAATTAGTCCATCCAATCAAAAAGCTCCCACCTAACTGATCTTATTTTGCTCTATCAGTAGGGGATACTGAATTGGCATGGAGGATACCACTTCTATGTTAAAGAACAGGTGAAGGTCCTGTTCTAACACGCCTACAATATGGTAATGTTGACATCTCACGTCTTCACATACAATATTATCAATGGGATATACCTTGCTTTTGACTTAATATGCTTAGAGATATGTGGCGCAGTGTAGAACACATTATTCTTTTCTTTGAGCGCTCTATTTTGGCTGCAGAACCAGCACCATCTGTTCATAAAAGCTAAAATTTCCTGTAAACAACTGTAGTGTTACTTTTTATATGAAATTAAAACCTCAATTGCTAACCTGGCAGTAAAAGGAGGCAGCAATGACGACTTCAATTTTCGAGAGAACCAATGTTTGGTTGACAGAACAAAATGGCTCAGGTCACCAGTCAACAAATCCTAGAAGAAAAAGAAAAAAAAGCAACCGACGCAGCATAGAGAAAAGACATGCAGTGTGATTAAGCCAAGGGGTTGTCTAGTGTGTTAATTGTGTGACCCCCATAGGTAATCACGGTATCTGAAAGGCACATATTAGTGCCTCATAAACACATAATAGGTACACTTTACTACAAATTACCGTTAAACTAATAATTAGGATAATTCTTTCTTCTAGGGATATCAAATTTGGCACGTATTAACATATTATTAAATCTAATAATTTTAATTGAGAAATTACATGGTATTCAAAAGTAGGAACACTGACCTTATAAAAACGTTCACTGTCTAATGTAGTCACTACGTACATACATGGTAACTTGAAGGGTGAGGGTAGACCAGCTTCACGAGTGATTCCTGGAGAGCTAATTAAACCATAATTTACAATTCATGTATGATTTTCAGAACCAAAATGGGATATAGATGTATATATATATATATATATATATATATATATACACACACACACACACAAATTTAAATGTCACATACCTCCAAGTGTCTTACTGGAAAAAATACGCTGACATCTGTTTCCTCCTAAAACTCCATCCGTTTTTATGCTAATAAAAAAAAATGAAAATTTGAATTCCTTTCAGGACACATAAAATCATCAGTTGGAATACACAGGGCATATTATGTAATGTAATATTTCCTTCAGTACTTAAAGGTTACCTACATTTAATACTGAAATCTCTGTTTTAAACAACCACCTCACACCCCTTTTTAGTACAAGGACCAACAGAACCTAAAATCTGTCTGTCTTTTTCATGAATTTGTCCATCCCCTTCTTCTTGGTGTTAAGTGGCATGGATGAAATATTGTGGAAGGAATCCTGTTGGTACCCATCCCATGGTGAATGGTTATACGGTAAATAACTATACCATTATAAGTACCATACTGCCATACAGTATGGTACCCCAATAATGGTGCCAAACATTGGTCAACTAACATATTTCCCAAAATAAAAAATAATATTCAGTGCTAATACTATCGTACTAGGCAATATCTAAAGAGCAGTGCTACACAATGTAAACATCACTATACAATGCTCAAATAATATCCTCAAACAGTGGGCAAAAGTAAAAGCTCCATGCATTTATTTTATTTATTTATATAACACTATATAAGAATGCTAGGCAATTCATAGTTTTCTGAAACCCCTTCAATAAAGAGTTTGGCTATAAGAGAATAAATGGAGCATCAGACATTGCAACTGCGAGCAGGTGTTTTTACAGCAACTTGTCTCTATTCACTTCAATGGGATGGCTCCATCCTATTCACTTCAACAGAAGGGAGCCATCCTATTGGAGTGAATGAATCTGTAATTACACTGCTTGCCGCTGCAGTCGGGGGAGAGCAGGTAAATAGTGAACAGAATGCAACGCTCATACAAGTTCTGCAATCTATTCAAACAGCCGATCTGCGGGGGTACCAGCAGTCGAGCCCCCACCAATCTGATATTGATGACCTATAGGTCATTAATATAGCAAAAGTGGACAACCCCTATAAAGGGAGACCTGCTGAGACCCCAACAATCAGCCTTAAACTGATGAGGAAGCAGTAATTACACCGTAGCACCTCTGTATGGGAAATTAAACATTATAGTATTCCAAATTAAGGGTACTCTCTTGGCAGTTGTGACCATCCTAAAATACAGACATCATTAGGTAGGGGTTGGAGAGAGCAGTACAATCATATTTCTTGTGGAGTGTTTATTTTCTGGAGTAATGAGAATATGAACTCTTATTCTGCCAGATTCTGCTCCTGCATTGCACTGGAGACAGAGTTTCACAGTAAAGTGTTCTCTCCATTGTGCTGCCTCAAAGTCCCTCGCTTCTGCTCTAGTGGTTTCCTGTATAGGTGTTGCAGCTGTCACTTAGAGCAAAAGAGAGGGGCTGTGAAGCAGCTCAATGCAGAATTCTTCACCGTAAAGCTCCGCCTCCAGTGCACTTGCAGGAGCAGAATAAACATTCATATCCTTACTACTCTTAGGATTAATTCACGTCACCGTTCAGCCTTTCCGTTCTCCTGTTCCGTTTAGGAGCAGGAGAACGGAAAGGACGGATAAGCACATAACTGACGCCAAACTGAGCCAAACTGAGCCCTTAGGCCCCCTAGACTATAATGGGGTCCTGTTATTTTTCCGTTCAGAAGATGATTTTGAAGCGGAGACAAAAGTCCTGCATGCACAACTTTTGTCTCCACTTAAAAATCATCTTCTGAGCGGAAACATAACGGACCCCATTATAGTCTATGGGGTCCTAAGGGCTCCGTTTGACTCAGTTTGGCGTCAGTTATGTGCCTTTTCCGTCCTTTCCGTTCTCCTGCTCCTAAACGGAGCAGGAGAACGGAAAGGCTGAACGGTGATGTGAACGAAGCCTTAATGAGAAAAACTCCACAAAAGGCTGCTTGTAGTGCTCTGAACAGATAACAGCTGTTGACAGTTAATCAGTGGATTGTCCATGCAATACACTGATATACTAGGTCCTCCAGAACAAGAGGTCTTGTAATTTTAAGCAGCTCTTTGGCTAACAGATGATGACCCCCTTTATTCATTTAGAATTCTAGAAAGGCTTTGAATGGGCATGAAAGTATTGTTGGACTTCACAATATTGGCAAATCTCTGGCAGAAATTTCTTTAGTATGGCATTCACTAATTCTCTGCCATTTGTATTTGAAAATGTAATATTGCTTAAGCAGGTTTTCCAGGATTACTATGGTTTTTAACAGATATGCTCATGTAGTTGCTTATCTCATGCACATGTTCCCCATACTTTTTATTTTTTTAAATCTGCACTCCCCTGATCCGTTTTCACCATTAAAAAAAACACTCTGGTTTACTGCATCCAGTATGCAGCACTTCCTGTTGCTGTATCCAACCAAACCCATGATGCCACATATCCAGCACCACCCCTAACAACCCCCACATAGTTTATAGCTCCTCCAAACCAACTAGTTACAGAAACTCCCTCATCACACACCAATGGACATAACAGCCCAGGAAATAAGAAAGAGCTCCATGGACATGGTCATGTGACCACAGCCCAGAACGGAATGTAGGAGCAATAAATGTAAAAGAAATATAATACAAAATTACATCTACCTTCATAAATTATTATTTTTAAAGAATATTAATGGATACCAGAAACCCCCTTTAGGGATCTTAAAAATAGACATAAAATCTAAATCAGCAATACAATATAATATATTTTACCAGATTGCTTGAGGCATTTCTACTTTCCATTGTCTTCATTGTAATGTAATTTCTGTTAAAAAGAGAGGGCTGAATGAAAAAATGAAATATATTATTTGGAATTTATTACTTTTATGCTAATATGGATGAAATATATAAATATCATATTCTCAAATGGTATTAATTTATCAAATTAGTTTTTTCTTTATTTTGGAGTAAACTGTGACTTATCAGTGAGACACATTTATCAATATTCTGCGACAGGCTATGTTTAGCACCTTCATATCAATTTCAGAATTCCTACAGAGTATGCTGGTTTTTCACCTTATTTATCATGGGGACATGTGAAAAAGTCAAAGAAAATTGTCTAAACACTCTACTCCTGACCTGCCTAAGCTGGGACAGGTAAAAATAAAAGATTGTGATAATTTGCCAATTCTAAATTCAAAAAGTGCTGTGAAGCACTTTCATAAATTTACCTTTACACAAATAGGCAAATGCGAAGACAAACATCAGTTTGTCCCTGTTGATAAATCAGGGTCTACATATTTTTTATATAAGCAGGTATGAAAGGGTATTTGCAGAATGAACAGTAACAGTTAGGCTACTTTCACATTAGCGTTAGCAGGGTCCAGCAGGCTGTTCTGGCAGGGGAACAGCCTGCCGCATCTGTAACAACGCTTGCCCAAAGTCCGCTCCGACCCCATTCACTATAATGGGGATGGGCGAGGGGTACAGCTGACTCTCGGCATGTTTGCCGTGCTGCGGCCGAATCTCCTGCCAGTCCCTATTATAGTTAATGGGGCCAGAGTGGACTTCCGGAGGCACACATGGGCAAGCGTTATGGATCCAGCAGGTATTCTGGTAATGATAAATTTTCAGCAAGTACCCCCAACCTTCCTTCTGAAACTGAAGATTCTGGCTAGAGCAATGCATGTGACCATGCCCATGCACTTATAGATATAAATACTGTGGAGACTGGAAGATGGAGACAGCATGGAAGACCAAAGCAACATGGAGCAGGTAAGTAAGAATCTTCAGTTTCAGAAGACATGTTGTGGGCACTTGCTAAAATACTATTACCATATCAGGTTTATGCAAGATAGAACCGCATACTGTGATTCATCCTTTCACACAATGAGGACATCTTATAACACATTGCTGTTCTCAAATGTGTGATATCAGCAGATTTTCTGTCAAAAGATAATTAGCAAGTAATAGTAATGTGTCTTCTATGTTACAGTGTAGACCTAGTTACAAGAATTTTCAGGTTACATCAGAATATTTATATATGAATATATACTGCCATTTACTATACAGTCAAAAACAATATACCGGTATTACTTAGCGCGCAGCTAAGCACCAATGCACTGTGCGTTCTGACTAGGGTTGGGCGCGAATAGTCGAATAGCGAATATTAATCGCGAATATTGGCACTTCAAAAATTTGTGAATATTTAGAATATAGTAAAAGATATATAAGAGGGACACACCTACATAAAAAAACACATAAGGAGAAACAAGATATATAGCTGTAGAAGTTTATTACTTATTAAAACTATATTGTAATACTATTAAAACCAGCTAAAATAAATATATATATATATATATAAACATAAATAACCAATGGTAACATGTATGTCAAATGTGCAAATAAGCATATAAATAATCACAGAATATTGAGCAGCTGGAAAAAATATATATAAATGAATAAATATATGAATAAATATGCACTATTGTTGTAGTCCTCTTATTCTGTCTGAAAGAAAGCACGAAAAAACGCGAAATGGATGTGAAATAAATTATCGATACATAGTCATATTGGTCTCGATTGACCTAGCGATATAAAAAAATCGCAACCCTCGGCCGCTGTTTGAAAAATTGGCATACCATTGATTTTAAACTCACCCAAGATCCCTAGCGCCATTATAGAATTCACTCACAGGGAAAGCCAGGAAAGAGCCAGCAAAGTACGAAACAAAGTCTATAATTTCGCAACACGTGGGACGCCACAGTGTATGCAGTGAAGCAGGCAAACTCCTACAAAATTGTGAGTACAATTACGGCTATATAGATAGCATGAACACAGACCTTTTTTTTTGTGTGCGATTTTTTTATATCGCTAGGTCAATCGAGACCAATATGACTAATTGATAATTTATTTTTCATCCATTTTTTCGCGTTTTTTCATACTTTCTTTCAGACAGAATAAGAGGACTCCTTATGTGGTTTTTTTACATTCTTTTATCATTTTTACATTTTTTGAAGATTGGGTGAATCTTTTTATTGGGAGCATCCTTCCATTCACTGAACAATAGGTGAGCCATCTCTTATTGATTAATTTAGAATATAGTGATCTACAGTACAGACCAAAAGTTTGGACACACCTTCTCATTCAAAGAGTTTTCTTTAATTTCATGACTATGAAAATTGTAGATTCACACTGAAGGCATCAAAACTATGAATTAACACATGTGGAATTATATACATAACAAAAAAGTGTGAAACAACTGAAAATGTCATATTCTAGGTTCTTCAAAGTAGCCACCTTTTGCTTTGATTACTGCTTTGCACACTCTTGGCATTCTCTTGATGAGCTTCAAGAGGTAGTCACCTGAAATGGTTTTCACTTCACAGGTGTGCCCTGTCAGGTTTAATAAGTGGGATTTCTTGCCTTATAAATGGGGTTGGGACCATCAGTTGCGTTGTGGAGAAGTCAGGTGGATACACAGCTGATAGTCCTACTGAATAGACTGTTAGAATTTGTATTATGGCAAGAAAAAAGCAGCTAAGTAAAGAAAAACGAGTGGACCATCATTACTTCAAGAAATAAAGGCCAGTCAGTCTGAAAAATTGGGAAAACTTTAAAAGTGTCACCAAGTGCAGTCACAAAAACCATCAAGCGCTACAAAGAAACTGGCTCACATGCAGACCGCCCCAGGAAGGGAAGACCAAGAGTCACCTCTGCTGCGGAGGATAAGTTCATCCTAGTCACCAGCCTTTTTTGTTATGTATATAATTCCACATGTGTTAATTCATAGTTTTGATGCCTTCAGTGTGAATCTACAATTTTCATAGTCATGAAAATAAAGAAAACTCTTTGAATGAGAAGGTGTGTCCAAACTTTTGGTCTGTACTGTATATTCGTATTTTCGAAAGTTGCCTACCCCTTACTATATAAGAATCTCCCCAGCAGCCATTTTCTGTAGTTTTGTGGAGTTCTGAGAGAGACAGCAGTGTCATTGCTGTGCTCTGTGCTCTACTGTTTAATTACATTAGATAGTTAGATAGTTAGTTAGTTAGCTTATAATATATATATATATATATAATACAGATAGTTAGTGGGAGATAGTCAGTGTAGGTTAGATAGTGATATAGTGTAGCTGGTAGGTTCTGCTGTCCATACATACATGCTACAGACATAGTGCTGTGATGTCACAAGTTCACAACAATACAGGTGAAACTCAAAAAATTAGAATATCGTGCAAAAGTCCATTTACTTCAGTAATGCAAATTAAAAGGAATTGCGTTAATGCAGCTTAAAATTAGAATTTTGTGAAAAGGTTCAATATTCTAGGCTCAAAGTGTCACACTCTAGTCAGCTAATTAATCTATACCTCCCTGAGCAAAGGGGACTTGAGATTGTGACTTTGGAGTTTCATAAGCTGTAAGCCATAATCATCCAAATTATAACAAATAAAGGCTTGGAATATCTCGCTTTGCATGTAATGAGTTTCATATGTTAGTTTCATCTTTTATGTTGCATTAAATACTGAAATAAATGAACTTTGCACGATATTCAAATTTCTCGAGTTTCACCTGTACTTAGTGCACCAATCAGTAATATGTAGTCAGACCTGCTAAAATGTGAAGTTGCATGTATTGCTGCAAAAACATGTGTATCATTAATTGCCGATTTGCGCAATCGTGAATAAATTGGAGCACTCTATCTGTATATAAAGCTATTGTAATGTTCTGCCGTGCCAACCATTTTCTCCAGTCTCAGGAATCTTCTAGCAGTTTGGAAAATGTAACAAAATTAACCCATGCCTGTATTGCGTGCGCTTTATGCGAATATTACATTGCTGATTTTCGCAATCAAGAAAATAATAGCGAATTCTCGAATTTGCAAATATATGATGAATATTCTACAAAATATTTGCAAAACATCATGAATTTGAATATTACCCCTGCCGCTCATCACTAGTTCTGAGACCCTTCTATCATAATGGGCATTAAAGGGGTAGTCTGGCTAGGTAAAGTTATCCCCTATCCACAGGATAAGGGATAAATATTGGATCGCTGGGGGTCCTAACATTGGGAACCCCACCAGACATGGAAACAAAAACCCTGTACCTCTTGGAGCCCCTGCAAAACGCACAGATATTCAGGTCGGACATGCAAACTGCACCTCCAGTCATCTTAATGACATTTCCAGAAATAGCCTAGCTCTGTACTCAACTGTGTCTGCAATCCCCATAGAGGTGAATGGAGTGCCAGGACCGGATGTGAGTATGCTTAACCTGCTATTCCTTTCATTTTGGTGGGCACCAAGGGGTGCAGTAGGACACCCACGTATCTAATAGTTATCCCCTAACAACCCGAACACCCATTAAACTTTTTCAGCAATTTGTGCTATATCAGCTCTTCTGTGGGATCTGACCAGTCAGGCTAGCATTCACCCTCTACTCACATCCGTGAGTCTTGGGCGCTCATGACCCCGGTTCCCATTCTCTAGTTGTCCTTCCTTGGCCCAGTTACTAACTATTACATACTGGGAACATTCCATAAGACCTGCCGATTCAGACACAATTTGGCCAATGTCAAGTTACTTAAATTCTTACACTTGTCCATTTTTATGCTTCCAACACAGCAGACTCAAGAACTGACTCTCCACTTGCTGCCTAATATATTGCATGCATAGACAGGTGTCATTGTAATTGATGCCACTTTAATGTTATTGCTGATTGGTGTGCAAGTCACTGAATTCTACGCTGGCTTGGTACATTTGCAATATGATTAGTCTAAATTTACTTGTTCTTCAAATACTTTAAAGTATAAGCTTTTTTTAAACTTTTACTGTTTTACTGTTTTTGGAGGGATATTTGTCCTAAAATACTTTTAGATAGCAGATTTATGTGATAATGTAGTGGAACAACCATGATATATATATATATATATATATATATATATAGTCATATATTTTGCAGAGGAGGAAACAACATCAAAGAAGCATCTTTAACCCCTTAGTGACCACGGAAATGTGTTTTAACTGGCGGTCACTAAGAGGCCGTAGGCTGGGCCGCCGCTTTTTTACGGCAGCCCAGTCTAAGTGCTGCACGGGTCTCCTGTGCAGTGAGGAGCGGGGACCCGGCTCTCACATTAGAGCCGCGGCACTGCTCTAACAGCCTGGACCGGCAGGAGTGCCGATCCGGGCTGTTTAACACCTTACATGCCGCGGGAAATGTCTCCCATCGGCACCCCGCAAATGCGATCGTGGGGTGCCGATGTGTTTTAAGGCTATCTGGCTTCCAATGTAGGCTCTGGTCCCGACTGTAGTAATTTCCAGCAGGCTGCGCCTCTCTGGCGCTGCCTGCTGGTCAATGTTAAAGTAGCATTGCTATTAAAATGCAATGCATTATAGGGATAATGCATTGCATTTTAAAAGCAATCAAAATACTGCCTGTTATAGTCCCCTTGTGGGACTATTAAGTGGTAAAAAAATAAAAAACCCATTTATTAAATTAAAAAATTCCATTAAAAAAACTTTTTTTAATTGAAAATATGTTTTTCAATAAAAAAATTGCCAAAAAAACTCCCCCGTATATTTGGTATTGCAGTGTCCATAACGACACGGACTACATAAATATCACATAAATTATCTCCTACGGTGAATGCCGTAAAAAAAAAGCAAAAAAAGATATTATGTTATTTATACCGAAAAATGAACGCCGTAAAATTTATGACGTAAAAATGCAGTGGCAGTATTGCAGTTTTTCCCATCTACCTCCCAGAAAGACTTAATAAAAGTTATTCAGAAAGTTATATGTACCCCAAAATGGCGCTATTAAAAACTACAACTTGTCCCGCCAAAAACAAGCCCTCATAAAGCTATATAGACGTAAAAATAAAAATAAAGTTATAGTTCTTGGAACGCAACGATGAAAAAAGGAAGAAAAATGCTTGGTCAGTAAGGCCCAAAACAGGCCGGTGTCATGGTCCCTCCTGTGAGAGAGGTGAGAAGATTGGATAGACTTGCTGCATGCGAGGCTATCTGACAGGTCTCTCTGTTTTCCTCTATGTATGTTGTTGTTTGGCAGGATCTCACCTCTCACCTTTCCTCAAGTGCCGCTCGTTATCAGTGATGAGGCTCTATTTAGATCCGCCTCACACTGCTGACCATGCGGTTGATAGTTTCTGCTTGGAGTTGCTAGTGCTGGTTTGTCTTGGATCTCCTGCTTCTCCATACATCTCTAAGCTAAGTACTTGTTGCCTTCGCTGTTTCTTATTATCTGGAGTGTGTTGTTTCTAGGCCTCAGGGAGACGCAGGTTCCTTCATTCTGGAAAGAACCTATCCTAGGGCTCGTCAGTTTTAGCAGGGATTTAGGTATCTGGTGTATGAGTATTTCCACCATCAGGATCTGCTCATGCTGGCAGGAGTTAGGGAAAGGCCTAGGGATTACTAGGAGGTCACCATCCCTCTTCCTTAGCTTTTGAGGCCTAGATTGCTGTCTATTCGTTGTGGTGTGTATTTTGTGTTTTCCTTCCCCTTAACCAGTGACAGACGGTCACTAAGGGGTTAAAATTAAAGTAAAGCAAAATTGCAGGCCCAAAACAATCTAATGTGAGAAAAAAATGAAGTCCTTACTTAAAGGTGTTGTCCCACGGAAAATATTGTACATTTTTCTAAACAACACTTGGATCTGAATACTTTTGTACTTGTATGTAATTAAAAAATTTACCATAGCCACTGTGTTATTCAATAAAATGTATCAGTATATCACCACCTGCAGTTTTTTTTTTTGGTTCTTATTTCTTTGTCCGGCTCACTGAGACGGTCACACATGCTCAGTTCCATCCTTTCACTGCCTCCTGAGTTGTGATAGGGAGAGTACAGACACACACCCTTATCTGCAGGAGAATATACATTCATCTTGAGCTGTCAGCTTGATATAAATCTAGCAGAGCAATGAATGGGGAAATCTCTGGATCCATGTGAGATACAGGGCTGGTTCTAGCTTTGTTAGAAAGATTGTCTTGTCCTATATGATGTGTGGTTTTCCACATTAGTAGGGATAAACCCTTTAAAGTTCTTAAACTGCATTATCTATATAAAAAGGAAACTGTCAGGAGCTATATGCTGTCTTTACAATATGCTCCTTTGCTTATAAATAGCTATGTTTTCTTCTGAAATATTGCAGCATAATATAAAAAAAATATATAATATGATTAAGAGCCAGGAATGTTGTGAAAGGTTGCGGAGCAGCTTCTCCTTGCCTGGCTTGGCTAGATTGATAGGTTTCACTCTGTACCTATTTGTTTATATGGAGAGACCTGCCAATCAAGACCAGCCAGGCATGGAGGAGTTAGCAGGGAGCTGCCCCTACGACTCTTCTCCTCATTCCTGGCTCTTTGTTCTACCAGGTTTACTCTGAAATGCGCCATTTCAAAATAAAACATAGTTTTTGTAACCAGGAAGCCTGCCAGTATTTTATGCTGCCTGTGGTTTGGGTGCTTCAATTAATCAGTCCCCTATGAAGTGCACAAGTATCTCTTTATGGTAATCATCTTTTGGTTGTTGTTCTGAAATACTATTCTTCTTGTTCAATAGTTGTGCCATAGGTGACCAAAATGCCAGGTCGGAGCTGCTTTCTTGACACACTTTTAAGTGGAAAAATGTTGAAAAGGTTTTATAAATGAGTTGCACACCTACCCAGGGGCTCACATTGCTTAAATTTTTTTTGTCTGAAAACTCACAAAAATACATTTATCCCAGTATGTCTACAACTTTTTCTGTATAAAAATGTATGTACAATCAAACTAAAAAAGGCTATAAAGTATCAGTTCTCAGCTTGGAGCCTAACATGAACAGGACTATATCATAAAGTTTTAGAAATTTTAAAACTCAGTTAAAGGGCTTCACAAGACTTAAAATCTGCTGACATAAGAATAAGTCATTGATGTCTAAAAGATGGAGGTCTGATTCCAGGCACCTCCATCGATCAGTTGTTTGAAGGGGCTTGCAGGCTTCCTAGTATACCAAGCATAACGCTATACACTGTGTAGGTGCTGTGCTTGGAATTGTACAGTAGCCCAGTCCTATTCACTTGAATGGGACTGAGCCACAAAGGTCATATGATTGATGGACCTTACATCCCAGGCTGAGGACACAGCATGTGCCTGAGCTTCACAGTCCCTTCAAGGAGCTGATTAGCTGGGGTGCTTGGGATTGAAACCACCAGCAATGAGATATTGATGACCTATTCTGAGGATAGCCAATCAATTTTTAATACAATGAAAATTCCTACATCCTACATCTCCACCTCTGATCTCTCATTTGGAAAGTATCTCTGTAGCAATCATAAAATACATATAGTAATTGGATGTGTGGTTTATTCTCATTGAAATGTAAGGTATTTCCATAAATGTTATTTGGAGTCAATTGACTTCCGTATGAAGAATTTTACTATTGAGCCGGCAGCATTTAAAATTAGCTTTCTCTTTTCCAGTTTTGTCCTTGGTGGTGACCTGGTTACAGTGTTACAAGTAAGTTTGAGAGATCAGCAGCCGCCTCATATAAAATGCATTGGACATTTGACACTAGTACAAACTGACAAGGGGAAATCCACATGTTACACTTAAAAGGTCAGTGTGAAACCTTTACTTTGTTCTACATCAGGATTATAATGGGCTTTCATGAACCTGTTACTTATGACATCCAATTTTTTTTTATCACAGATCTTTCTATGACTCACCTTCTTGTTATCCTTCAGAAACTCTCAGCACCCTGGATATTAACAGGTAGATTTCTTCGCAGTGATAGGATAAGCAGTAGAGCTTAGGAAAATGGGACTTCATAATTTTTTTCTTTATACCTGAGAAAGAGCAAAGAATAGAAAATTGATGTACTTTTTAATGCTGTATATTATATAGAGCATGTCCACTATAATTTTCATCTCCAGTAACACATGAAAATTGAGTCTTTGGGAGGATGAACTTCATTCTTGCACCCAAAAAGACCTAAGGCTACATTCTATGGGTCTATTTAAATGGCAATTTTTTTTTTAAAGCCCGTGAATAATGACCATAAAAAAATTAGGCAAGTCCTATTTTCTCCATTTTCACAGACAGATAGGACCCCATGCAATGCAAGGTGGTGTTCTTAGGCCTTTTTATCTGTTAAAAAAGGATGGTTTTGACATTTTTAATGGCTATTTGGTTTTTCATGGTCATGTGAATGTAGCCTTAGTCTCCAAATGTGACTTTTTTTTTTATAAATATCTTACAAACTTTGATTTCTCTTCACTATGTATTAAGGTCCCAAAATAGGATCAGTTGATTTGAACAAAAAAATACTCTTCTTGATAGTACAGAAGTCAACAGGAATTTACTTATACAGATATGTATTTATATAATGGGTGATTTCAAGGACAGTGTCAGCACCCAGCATACCCGGGCAAGTGCCGGGGCCCACTGCGCTGCTATGAGCGCTTCCATCAATACAGATGCGAGTGCTCATTGCTGGAGCGCAGGGAGCTTAGTCACATGAAAGCCTTTTTCAGCAGCATGCAGAGTCCAGCCGCTGCTGTCCCCTTTACAAGCTTCCGTGCTGTGGAGATTCACATACGCCCGCTCTTCACTCCAGTAGAGCAGCACCTTACAATACAAGCTTCAAACATGCCCCCTCTACACAGGGTGCTGCCTGAGGAGGAGAGAGACCCCAGCAGAGCAGAAGTGTGAAGGCAGTCTGTGAGTGAGTCTGCATTATGACTGTCTCTTCTCTGTGGGACAGAAGGAGGAGGAGGGGGGGGTCAGGGAACTCTTTAAGCTGCTGCTGGATGCTGTAGACCAGCAGCTTCATTCTATTTGGCTGTTTTACTGCCTCATTAAGCAGTTTGCCTCCATGACACCTCCCCTGCCCCCCATATCCTGTCCTACCCCACCCTTATGTATCCAGAGCTCCAGTTCCACCTTCCGGTCTCCTATTGCTGCCCTGCACAGACCTCCTGCCACTACTTCTTGTATGGGTCCCCCTGAGAGCCCCTTCCACCTACTTACTCTCTTTGTCCACTGCTCCTGTCCATCTAGGGCCCCGGTCACCTGTATGACTCCTCTGCCATTCATTATGGTGGTGTCTAAACTGCATGCACCATAAGGATCTTATAATGTCACAGGGCCCAGTGACTTTGCCTCCCACCCTGTAATATGCCCCATTATACCCTGCATTGTGCCCTCTTACCATATCCTGTACAGTGCCCCTCATCATTCCCTGTACTGTGCCCTCTTATACCCTTTTATCCAGTCCCTGTATGGTGGTGCTATCCAGTTACTGTATGGCGGTTTAATCTGGTCACTATATGGAGGTGTTATCCAATAACTGTATGGCCATAACTGTATCCCTTTCCCTGCCTAGGCTACCTTTTTTAGACCTGGCATGAGTGGGGAAAATTTGCAGATTGCTGACAACCAGGACAAGGCTGCACTCTGCCAGTACATGGCGGCCCCCTCTCTGTCCCGATGTGTACTGGTGCTTATTCTGGCACTAAGGCTGGGTTCACATCGGATTTTTGCCATCCATTTAATTTATACCAAAAACGTATACATTAACAGATGCCTCAGACCATACAGTTCCATAGTAAAAAAAAAACATATACGTTAACATATGTATTTTTTTACTGGACTCTGTAGGATACAAAAACGTGGTGTTCTGCACATTTGTATACAGTACCTTTTTTGTATACATCAAACGGATAGAAAAACGTTATGTGAACCCATTAGGGGGAGCACTGGAGGGTCATTATTCTGAATGGGGGGCAACTAGGCGTCGTTATTCTGAATGGAGGGCCACTGTGGGGTCATTATACTGTGTGGGGGGCCCAGTGAGATGTATCGCCCAAGGGCCCACATGAACCTAGAGCCGGCCCTGGGTGATTTAGATAACAATATTATTTCCAGGAAGTGCTAGAGATTTCCTGACCTTAAAGATAGGAAGGAAAACCCATCTGAGACCTGGTCATTGTTGGGCTCAGATGAATAAGGTCGCTGATAGTGGTTGATCAACCTCATCCATGCAAGCACTTATGACCTTCTTACTATGCACCCAATGCAGGATTAATTTAGGTAAATTTATATTTCACTTGTTATTTTTCAAAAAAACGATTTCAATGTGCCATAAATCAATGAACATTTCATGAAGATATGGCAAGAAAGATTTAAAGGGCTTTTGTCACCAGATTAATAGTAGTGAAGAGCGGCAGGGGCAATAATCGAATTCATGATATTTCGCAAATATTTGAGATAAATTTGCAAATTCGAGAATTCGCCATTATTTTCTTGATTGTGAAAATTGTAATATGCTCGTGGGTGACTTTTGCTACATTATTCAAGCTGCTAGAAGTTACGGAGACTGGAGAAAACATTACAATAGCTTTATATGCAGATAGAGTGCTCCAATATATTCGCGATTGCTAATCGGCAATTAATGATGCACATATGTTGGCGCAATACGTGCAACTTCACATTTTAGCAGGTCTGACTACATATTACTAATTGGTGCACTAAGTATTGTTGTGAACTTGTGACATCAGAGCACTATGTATGTAGCATGTATGTATGGACAGCAGAACCTATCACACTACCTAACACCCTGCACTGGAATCAGCTACACTGTAGATCAATCTAACCTACACTGACTATCTCCCACTAACTGTCTGCATTATATAACTAACTAACTAACTATCTAATGTAATGACACAGCTAAGCAAATGAGAAAAACCTCAGAGAAAGGAGACGCCCACAGAGAAAGACTCCGTCTCCTCCCCATTGCTCCGATGCTCTGCATTAGCATACTGAGCACAAAATTTGAGGGGGGCCATAACAGGGCGCAGAAACGCTATTTTAAAAAACCAAGCAGGATGGCAGCACAGCAGGGGATACCCCACAAGTACAGATATTTTTCTCACTTACTACAAACCAATAAAAGTGATTTCTTGAATCTACAAGTCTGGCAGCAATCAGACCTGGGTCCGGCTAGTGAAATTGAACTCAGCTTTCCAAAAACTGTAGTTAATCACAGTTATTTCATGGAGGGGCAATTATTTTTTCACATAGGGGCAGGTTGTTTGGGATAGCTTTTTCCCTCAATTAAAGTCATAATTTAAAAACAGCTTTTTGTATTTACTGTAGATTATCTTTGTCTGATGTTCAAATTTGTTTGATATTCTGAAACATTTAAGTGTGTGCAAAAACAAAAGAAATCTGTAAGGCGCTTTTCACCCTGTCGGATCCGTCCTGCCGCTATCTCGCCGTGGCGCCGGACGGCACTGTATGTGTGTCACTTTTCTTCTCTTAGGTACTGTACTGTAGTTTAGAAGTCTACAGTTTATAAGCTTCTGCAATTATTATAATTTAGTGATTAGTAACATTGGCAATATTTGCTTTCATGATATTTCGCAATTTTTTGGCCTAATATTCACCATAAATTTGCAAATTCTATAATTCGTGATCTCCAGTCATTATTCACTTGATTGCGAAATCGGCACTGTAATATGCGTGTAATGCGTGCGCAATACAGGCGTGGGTCACTTTTGCTACATTTTTCAAGCTGCTAGAAGTTTCCTGAGACTGGAGAAAATGCACAGTACAGTAATTCCTATTAGTGTTGATCGCGAATATCGGCACTTCGAGATTTTGCGAATATTTTGAATACAGTGATATATTCGTAATTTCGAATATTCTAGATTTTTTTTCATCAGTAACCTCCCTTCTTGCTTGTGG
This sequence comes from Bufo gargarizans, assembly GCF_014858855.1. Taxonomy (NCBI): domain Eukaryota; kingdom Metazoa; phylum Chordata; class Amphibia; order Anura; family Bufonidae; genus Bufo; species Bufo gargarizans. The sequence continues at coordinate 522,501,257 of NC_058080.1, read as the reverse complement.
GCCAATGAGAAGGCTGCAATGTCTTTGTCTGAGCTTAGCAACATCCCTAGCAACCAATAGGAAAGTTGCCTAACCCTTACTATATAAGAACCTCCCCAGCAGCCATTTTCTACAGATACAGTGTCATTGCTGAACTTTGTGCATTCCACACTACAGTAGATAGATAGTTAGTTAGCTTATATATATATATATATAATACAGATAGTTAGTGGGAGATAGTCAGTGTAGGTCATATCCTGATATATTGTGGCTGTTGCAGTGCAGTGTGTTAGGTAGTGTGATATGTTCTGCTGTCCATACATACATGCAGACCTGCTAAAAATATTCACATCGTTAGTGCCGATTTGCGCAAGCGCGAATATATTGGAGCCCTCTATCTGCATATAAAGCCATTTTAATGTTCTGCCGTGCCAACCATTTTCTCCAGTCTCAGGAATGTTCTAGCAGCTTGTAAAATGTAGCAAAAGTGACCAACCTGTATTTCGCACGCATTACGCAAATATAACATTGCCAATTTTTCACAATCAAGAAAATAATCTCAAATTTGTGAATATATGACAAATATTTGCCGAAATATTCGGGAAATATCGCAAATTCGATAATAGCCCCTGCCACTCATCACTAAATCCTATCAGCTACACTATATCCCTATCTAACCTACACTGAATATCTCCCACTAACTATCTGTAATATATATTTATATATATTGTAAGGGATCGTCTCTTTTCAGGGGGGTCACGCTCACAGATATCTCACCAGACAACGGATTTTTATGTCCAAACTGTGCATTTACTTTGGCACTCTTCTCATAAAAGATGGTCCAATTATACATCACTGGGGGGGGTGAAGTTCCCGCACCGCCAACACTTAAAACACAAATAAACTTCTGCCCGTCTAGGCGCTACCTAAACAAAATACGTCCCTACCTCACTCAGAGCACAGTTCACACATGGACATTATATGCGGCTTTCCTCAGCCAACATCAATACTGCAGCCTCAAGGCTGTGGCAACTCCAGTACCTTTTGGGGAAGTGTGGCCCAGTAGTCCTCCAGACGCTGGGCGTGCAACCCTCGCTCTCTAGGTGTCGCTAGGTCCTCCAAACCTCAGGCTATTCAAAGCCTTGTGGCCCCTCAGTCCTCCTGACTGAGACCACACACAGAGCCTTTGCTTCACAACAGTCTCGCTCTTCTTCCCCAGACTGACCTACTCTGAGGCGCTTTATGCCAGCCTGATTACAGCAGGCCTCACCTGCGATCACCTCAGGTAGAAAGGAAAACCCATACTGGAAGAGTGTGGACTGGGAACTCCCTTTACCAAGCCTAGCCACCAGTCCAAGTAAAATCCAGCCCAGAAAATGTATACAAAAATGAAAAATGTCTCAGCAAACTATGATTTGCTGAGATAACTGCCACTCTCTGGATTTTATCTGTCTCACCCATCTGAGGTACCTGAAGTGGGACAACACACCTTCCAGCACTGTTCACATTACCACATTTATATATATATATATATATATATATATATATATATATATATATGAGCTAATTAACTATCTAATGTAATTGACTCAGCAAAGCACAGAGAACAGCAATGTCACTGCTCTCTCTCTCAGAACTGCAAAAAACTGCAGAAAATGGCTGCTGGGGAGGTTCTTATATACAGGTCCTTCTAAAAAAATTAGCATATTGTGATAAAGTTCATTATTTTCTGTAATGTACTGATAAACATTAGACTTTCATATATTTTAGATTCATTACACACCAACTGAAGTAGTTCAAGCCTTTTATTGTTTTAATATTGATGATTTTGGCATACAGCTCATGAAAACCCAAATTTCCTATCTAAAAAAATTAGCATATTTCATCCGACCAATAAAAGAAATTTTTTTTATAATACAAAAAAAGTCAACCTTCAAATAATGATGTTCAGTTATGCACTCAATACTTGGTCGGGAATCCTTTAGCAGAAATGACTGCTTCAATGCGGCGTGGCATGGAGGCAATCAGCCTGTGGCACTGCTGAGGTGTTATGGAGGCCCAGGATGCTTCGATAGCGGCCTTAAGCTCATCCAGAGTGTTGGGTCTTGCGTCTCTCAACTTTCTCTTCCCAATATCCCACAGATTCTCTATGGGGTTCAGGTCAGGAGAGTTGGCAGGCCAATTGAGCACAGTAATACCATGGTAAGTAAACCATTTACCAGTGGTTTTGGCACTGTGAGCAGGTGCCAGGTCGTGATGAAAAATGAAATCTTCATCTCCATAAAGCTTTTCAGCAGATGGAAGCATGAAGTGCTCCAAAATCTCCTGATAGCTAGCTGCATTGACCCTGCCCTTGATAAAACACAGTGGACCAACACCAGCAGCTGACATGGCACCCCAGACCATCACTGACTGTGGGTACTTGACACTGGACTTCAGGCATTTTGGCATTTCCCTCTCCCCAGTCTTCCTCCAGACTCTGGCACCTTGATTTCCGAATGACATGCAAAATTTGCTTTCATCCGAAAAAAGTACTTTGGACCACTGAGCATCTTCTGCCGCTGTTTCTGGGGAATGGGCACCTGTAGCCCATTTCCTGCACACGCCTGTACACGGTGGCTCTGGATGTTTCTACTCCAGACTCAGTCCACTGCTTCCGCAGGTCCCCCAAGGTCTGGAATCGGTCCTTCTCCACAATCTTCCTCAGGGTCCGGTCACCTCTTCTCATTGTGCAGCATTTTCTGCCACACTTTTTCCTTCTCACAGACTTCCCACTGAGGTGCCTTGATACAGCACTCTGGGAACAGCCTATTCGTTCAGAAATTTCTTTCTGTGTCTTACCCTCTTGCTTGAGGGTGTCAATGATGGCCTTCTGGACAGCAGTCAGGTCGGCAGTCTTACCCATGATTGCGGTTTTGAGTATTGAACTAGGCTGGGAGTTTTTAAAAGCCTCAGGAATCTTTTGCAGGCATTTAGAGTTAATTAGTTGATTCAGATGATTAGGTTAATAGCTCGTTTAGAGAACCTTTTCATGATATGCTAATTTTTTTAGATAGGAATTTGGGGTTTTCATGAGCTGTATGCCAAAATCATCAATATTAAAACAATAAAAGGCTTGAACTACTTCAGTTGTGTGTAATGAATCTAAAATATATGAAAGTCTAATGTTTCTCAGTACATTACAGAAAATAATGAACTTTATCACAATATGCTAATTTTTTTAGAAGGACCTGTAGTAAGGGGTAGGCAACTTTCCTATTGGTTGCTAGGGATGTTGCTAAGCTCAGACAAAGACATTGCAGCCTTCTCATTGGCCCACAAGAAGCAGTGAGGGTACTGATGAAAACAAATCTAGAATATTTGCGATTACAAAGATATAGCAGTATATTCTGCATCTTCGCATATTCTCAAAGTGACGATAATAGCGATAAAAATTTATGATTAGAATATTCGCGATCAACGCTAATGAAAATGGCAATCAGTTCCTGATTCTCTGACTGCCTGAGGAGCCTGTTTATACACTGCAGCCAATCAGAAGAGGCATAGCTGCAGGAGAGGGAGAGAGAAACAGCCTGAACCAATAATGATGTAGGAGGTGTGTTTAAGACTAATTCAGACTCCCTGTAGGCACTGTGGCTAAGCTGTAGTCACCAATCATAGTACTGCACCAATGAAACTGAGGTAAAGAACCACCCAAGCAGTAAGCGATGGGAAAAATGAATAGTAGGTGGCCTTCTCTTATCAATACATTTAATTTTTTGAGCTAATACCTGGACATTTGTTTAAAAGTCTGGTCATTTTGCATATATATATATATATATATATATATATATATATTAGGAAGGCACAAGGGACCATAGTTGATGGTAGATACGTTTTACCGAGGTACCTGGCCTCGCTGAAATAGAAGCCAGTAGTTCAGATGTGTCAGCGGCAGTAAGTGGTTGACATTTTGTTTATTTAGTATAGCTGTGAATAGCTGATCCAGGACGGCTCTTACTGGGAGTAGTCATAATGCTAGGTGGGTGACTACTTCCCACATTCCAGACCGGGTCTTGACTGGCCTACAAAAAACAGCCAGCAGTGTCAGGTGGGGGTGATTACCTTCCTCTGACAGTGGAGGTCTGTGGAGTGCTGTGTGGGATCAGAGTCTGAGGTGGAGTTGCAAAGCCTGAAAGACTGAGGTCAAAGTGAGGTCCACATACACCCCATGGGGTTACGGTACTGTGCAATACCATACCTGTGTGATTCTATAGATATGGGACTTCATTGTTTCTTTAAGACCGGCTGGAGCAAGCCGGTCCCTGCTGTTTACTGCCTTATTGTTTTGTCAAGACTAAAAGACAACCGTTGCTTTGCTTTCACCGCTAAAAGGCTGCTGCTGTGTTTTTATCTGAAGGCTACCATTGGGGCAGATCCCTACAATATATATCCCAAACACCAGTGTTGACCCCCTTTGCTAGAGTAAAGCTACTTTCACATCTGCTCTTTCCTTTTAGCTATTGAGATCCGTCATAGGATCTTAATATCGGGGTGGGGGGTTGGCCCCATTCATTGTCAATTAGGACAAAACTGAACTGAACGAAAGAGAGTGCACCAGAATGCATTCCGCTCCATTTGGACAGAATAATGGACAGAATAACCCTGCAAGCAGCGTTTTTCTGTCCACGAAGTGGTGCGGAGCATGACGGATCCGTCATGACTCACAATGTAAGTCAATGGAGAAGGATCCGTTTTCTCGGACACAATAGAAAACGGATCCATCCCCCATTGACTTACAATAGTTTTAGAGACGGATCCGTCATTGCTATGTTAAAGATAATACAACCAGATCCATTCATAACGGATGCAGACAGTTGTATTATCATGACGGAAGTGTTTTTGCTGATCCATGACGTATCTAGCAAAAATGCTGATGTTAAAGTAGCCTAAGATACGCTTAATTCATTAAGAGGCAGATGACAAATTAGGAGCATCTCTAGCACCCCGTGCGACAGAAACGCAAGTGAACGGTAGCCAGGAGCTGGCACATTAACAATGGGGGCATATCGCTAGGAAATGCCCCCATTGTCTCATATCCCCACAAGCCCTGCAAGGAAGGAAGCTGGCGTAGATTTAGACAGACGGTGGATAAACCTAAGTTATCCACCGTCAGTGCAGATGCAGAAGTCAGTGCAGATGTTTTCCACGTATCCATATGCACAGATACTAGTTTTCTATTATCCTTTGACTTTAAAGGCGAAGACGTTGAAGTCAAAGGTTATCCAATTAAGCATGCTGGTATTTTTTTCATGTGGCCTGTGCATATGGTAGCGTGCATGGGCTTATAAGCTAACATCTGCGCATACAGGATACTTTCTACAGGGAACACATACAGATCGTGAATATGCTCAGGTGCCTGGGTACAAACGGCATTCTTGAATCTTGCCATGGTTCCTCGTCACTTCAATTACACGGGCGTAACAAGAAATGTATTGTTGTCGTATTTGTAAACAAGCTTCATAAATGATTTTCATTTTTGCTTGAACTTCTCAGATACTCTGCAACTCATTAGATCCATTTAACATCACTGCCAAGGGTTCATGTTATTTAGAAGATTTCAAAGAGGCCTCTGGAAATCAAACTAACAAGGAGATTTTGGCTGGCAGATAACGGACTAGCGTGTGAATACTGAATCACGGGATTCTGCAGACTGTTTTTGCTGTTGTGTCATCAAAAAAGCTGCATTTTGCATTGCCTTTATGAATAGATGTATTCTAACCATTCTGCAAAAAAAAATAAAAATTGCAGACGGTGAAGCTCAAGAGGATACTGCTGAAGTGTCAGAACATTTAGTTCTAGGTTTGAAAAAACAAGCTTGTTAAAAACTGTGGGATCTTGTGAAGTGAGATGGCTTCTAAATCAGGTTTTTTGCATACTTAATTTGCCTGCCTTTTGGAAAGGGCTTTCAGATCATTTCCACTCAGAGGGATGGGATTAAACAGGAACGTTGTAAGGTGCAACTGCGATCGGGCCCGGCGGGGGAGGGGGCCTGCAAGTGTTTTAAGCCAGTCGCCTCTAATTTGCATTTTATTAGCCAGTACAGCTGAGCATATCTCCATACCCTCTTCTGCACCACCGCTGCATTGTTATGTCATGTTGGCGAGACCCGGCGCTGGAGGAGTTCATGGGTCTTGCGGGATGACATGATTACGCGGCGCAGCAGAAGGTATGACGGGATGTGTTTGCAACTGACTGCGCAAACAGAGATGGAGCGGAACAGAACAGAGGTATGTATTTTTTTAATGTAAGAATTTAGAAAGGAGGCCCGCTGGCTATATATATATATATATATATATATATATATATATATATAAAAGAGGGCAAAAAAAATCTAATATAATGTATACAGAGTGAGAAGGGGCAAAATAAGATATATATATATATATATATATATATATATACAGAGTGAGAAGGGGAAAAATAAGATATATACAGAGTGAGAAGGGGCAATCATTCAACTACAGTATATACAGAAGGGGCAAAATGATATATATACACAGGGTGAGGGCGCAAAAGAAAAGGAAATATATACAGCAATCCAAAGTTTGCTCTGGGGCCCATAGAATTCTAATTACGCCGGTGATTTTTGGGCTTTGGAACCGGTTGCTGGTTTTCCATAGAGTTTTGGACTCACCTTACAATGGTTTCAACATACAATGGTCGTCCTGGAACCAATTAATATTGTATCTTGAGGGACCGCTGTACTATTATTTTAACATATACATTACAGTGTGTCTATGCCTTGTTCTCGATATCGGTACAAGGATACTAACAATAATCTGAGTATATTATATATAATATACTACACGACATTTTATGATGAGCCATTTACAAAGCCATTCCAATCGGCAAGGAAAACCATTGTCAGGGTATAACAAACACTGCGATGACTGATGAAGAAATGCTCTTAGAAATCTCTGTATGTATAGTATGTACATTCTAAATGGGGAAATGAAGAGGCACGTGTTCCACACAGTTAGCTTTAATTAATGCAGAATGCTGACTCAAACATCAAATGTTTCAGTGGAATGAGAAATAAAGGGGGAAATAACAATTGAAACCGTGTGCATCTGTACATCAGTAATGTTTTCTTCAGCTTCACAAGATAATGAGCTTTGACCTTGGTAATTTTGTCTAGAATATCTTAGAATCTATGTTCCCTGCAATGTTAGAATATAATGACTTTGTCAAGGTCACAGTGTGGTTGCTATAATGACTATTGGATCCTGCTTAAAGAGCACTTTTCACCTTTCTATACTTCATGAACATTGCAAGAATTCCTTTGTTTCCTTGGTTGTTTAATTTACAGTATTTGTACTTTCTGAAACTAAAAGTCCCTTTACGCTGCTCAATTGAGGAGACAATTGTTGGGAAGGAAAGGTTCCATCACGACAATCATCTGCTTGTCAGTGAAGGAGACTTCTGTATTCACATGCATCAATCTCCTCCACAGTATGGGGAGAAGCGATCACTAATGCCATCACTCGTCCCCAATAGAGAAGAGGGAATCGAAGTGGAATTTGATCCGAATTTCAGGAAAAATTCGATTCACGCCAAATCAAAATTTCCTCACGCTTCGTGGTAATGAATCGCATTGTTAGGACATGGAACAAGGAACTCTGGGAACAAGGGATCATCCACAATGCCATGCATGCAACCAATCAGCAGCCAGCCAGCCCTGTGATCTGTGAGTCTGGAGGTAGCAGATGCAGCAGCAGCATCAGGTGAAGGGTACCGAGTGGCAAAATGACAGAGTCTGGAGGTGGCGGATGCAGCAGCAGCATCAGGTGAAGGGTACCGAGTGGCAAAATGACAGAGTCTGGAGGTAGCAGATGCAGCAGCATCATGAGAAGGCCACCAAGTGACACAATGACAGAAATTTGAGTTAAGAGCTTGAGTGCTAACCCTGCTACATCTGTAGTGTTGAGCAGGGGCGTCTTTAACGCGGGGCAAAAGAGGCAGCTGCCCCAGGCCCAGTTGCTCCTGGGGGGCCCAAGGCAGCTCCCTGTCCTGTCCCGTCCCGATCCTAATCCTATCCTTCACTATGCGAGCAGAGCGGCATGGCTCGCATAGTGAAGGACTTCTTGCTTATGTGACACTGACATCACAAGCTTCCTGCACGGATGCGCTAGTCTCACCAACCAATGTCACCATAATAAGGAGAAAGTGCTGGCGGGGGGGGGGGGGGGCAGGCGGCTCGCGATGTCTGTGTAATCAGTGCAGTCAGGTCCACATTATCATACAAGTGGGTGTCAGCAGCGCAGCAGGGTCACCATCAGGGCAGTAACTGAGCGCTGTCAGGGACCCTGCTGGCTGCTGCAAAGAGGCAAAATAGGGGCCACTCACAGCTGCCCCCATCGGGCAGCCCATATTAAAGTTTACTGACTCCAAGAGAAGGCAGCTCCCCCACCTCTCTGCAGTGTGATAGTCCGTGTGAGGAGGGGGCGGGGACTCCTCCAGACCTTCAGTGGCTGCAGGAAATGACCAGACCTGGCCTGCAGAGGCTTCACCTCAGGTAACGTTAGTGTGCCTCATGTGTGGTGCTGGAAGTTCAAGTATGAAGTCCCCTCACTGGCCCCTGCATCCTTCCTACATACAGCAGCAGGGGGGTAAGTTACTATAGGGGGCGGTCAGTCCTGAAGGTGCTACCTATAACCTGTGTTCAAGTCCAATTCTGTGCCCCCCTGACCTTACAGAGCCCCTGCAACTCTAGTGTTCCCCTGTGTCCATTGCTCCAACACAGATCCCTGCCCACCAACCATCTCACCCTCTGACATCACCCCCTGCCCTCTGGAGTTTATATCAGTACTGGAGCGTTATAAGAGGAGCGGCTGATATCAGTCAGATATGATGTAATGTCTCTGGAGGTTATATCAGTAATTGCGCATTATAAGAGGAGCAACCGATACTCCATATTGCCTCCTTTCCATCACATTATACACATTATACACAGCACGTATCCGTGGTTATTACCATCATGTAATCCATCAGTGGGGGCCATGCTTACACACTATAGGAAAAGGCTGGAAGTGCGAACACCTTTACCTATAGTGTGCAAGCACGGCCACCGCTGCTGGATTACACGGTGGTAATAACCACGGATACGTGCTGTGTATAATGTGATGGAAAAGACATACAGACACAGAATGCACACTGAGTCTTTTTTCATTTTTTTTTTCAGCCCCATTGAAGTGAATTAAATGGTACAGACATGGGGGAAAAAAAAATAAGTTAGTGTTCAGGAGCCCTAAGGTGCGCAACCAGAATCAGTTACACAGGTGGGCCCTAAGTACCCCAGTCCGACACTGCACAGAGACACTTCAACGCTAGGGTGACCCGAGCCCCGGTCTCCTTCCTGAACTGCAGAGCGGTGCCCACTTCCAGCCTTAGCCTAGCTGCCCAGAGCACTGATCCTGATCGGCTGGAGTCTTCAGAACTGGAAGTATTGACAGTCATTCACTGTAAGCTATATTATATACAGTATATTACTTGTTTTATGTGAGTAAGGGTGCTGGGTGGTTGGAGAAGGTGGGGTGAGGAGTGGATGTAGGGGTTAGTAGTACAGTATTATCTGCATATTGTAAAAAAAAAAAAACTATATATTTGTGTCAGAAGTTGTGCTTTTTGAATTTTTAGAATAATGATACAGCCATATTATTTGATACTTTTGTGCTGATTCTTTTTTTCACCTCTATATTAAAGGGACACTATAGTCACCAGAACCACAACAGCTAAACGTAGTAGTTCTGGTGTCTATAGGATGTCTCTGCAAGCTTTTTACTGTAAACACTGCCTTTTCAGAAAAAAATGCAGTATTTACATTACTGCCAAGGAGCACCTCTAGTGGTCACTCATCAGACGGCCCCTAGAGGTGCTTCCTAGTCCAGTGTTGCACAATTTGCAACACTGGCATTCACGCTAAACACTCCTCATAGAAATGCATTGCTTCAAAGCATCTCTATGAAGCCACGCATGCGCAATAGCCTCCCAATGCTTCCCTATGGGAAAGCAGTGGGTTGGCAATGATATACTCACACACTGCACATTCCTGTGCATTGTATAAATGTGTGTTGTGGTGGAGGGTGTGATTGCATGCTAGGGTGTGGGAAGGTGGGATCCAGGGGGCCCAGGTAAATTTTTGCCCAGGGTACAATCAATATTAAAGACCACCCTGGTGTGGAGATGGCAGCAGCAGGATGCCACAGAGTGGCAAGGTGACATAGTGTGGAGATGGCAGCAGCAGCAGCATCAGGAGACCACAATACCAGTACCCGCTGACGAAGGTGGGTGCAAAAAGGAGCACTTGGCATCAGATGTGTGGCATCAGGCAGGTTGCAGCATCAGAGTAGTAGCTGAGGCAGGTAGTTAGAGAAAACCAGTCTCTTTTATCAAAGTGTCGGTGTGACACCATGGATGATCTAGTAGTCTGATGCATCAGGAATTGGTGGTTGATCCACGCCTGATTCTTCTTGACAAAGGTCAGTCTCTCCACATTTTGGGTGGACAGGCGAGTTCTCCTTGGGGTAACTATGGCCCCCATTGAACTAAACACCCACTCTGATGCCACACTACTGGCCGGGCAGGACATCTTTTCCAGGGCAAACTCTGCTAGTTGCGACCGCAAATCTAGTTTGGCTACCCAGTAGTCCAGCGGATCTTCAATGTGGGGTGGCAGGGTGCTGTCCAAGTATGCCACCACCTGCTGGTTCAGGTTCTGCTCCAGATCTACCTACTGCTGCTGCTGGCAGGGGAGCACCCAGGAATTTTGTCTAGGGGGGTCCGAAAGGCAAAAAAATGTGGCATGTGTAGTGCGCTGTGCTAATTAAATTTTTCAAAGCCCCCTTTATATTTAAAACTGCAGGGACAGGGGTGTAGTGTGTTGCGCTGATTCTTTTACTTGGCAATTCTAAAAGCTTTGCAGGAAAAGAACAATGCAGCGCGCGAAGCGCGCCGCAATTTTTTGGCCCTGCCCATTATTAAAAGCCCCTCCTACATATAATAGGCCACTCCCAACAAACACTGTACAGCTGACATTCTATAGTTGCGGCCTGTCTCTACACATCATACTGAGAGAGGGGGAGTCTGTCCTGGCTGCACTGCCTGCTTCACATCATACAATAGACAGCCGGCTGCAGACAGGAAGCTCCTCCGCTCTCCTCCCTCCCCAGATCCTGCTCAAGGCCTGTGGTTCCCCCCACCATCTGCCTGCTGCCCCCTTTGGCTGTCCTCACCCAGCTCTGAATCCTCCTTCTGCAAATGGCAAGGGAGGAGCCGGAGCATCTCCTCTCCTACATAGCGCCCCCTACCTCTTACATCCAGTGATGTCACCTTTGTTGTAGACGTTCTCTTTCCTCATCTTCTCCATTCAGACCAGACCGCCATAATGATTTTTCAGCCATCTCCCGTCTCTGCAGAGATTAACAAACAGACATTAGTTTCCCACATTTCCATCATCTTCTGAACCCCCTTTCCTGCCACCCCCAATACTGTGCCCGCTGTGCCCCCAATACTATACTGCTGAAACAGTCCCCCTGGAAATACTACTACCACACAGATAGTGCCCGCTGTGCCCCCAATACTATATTGCAGAAACAGTCCCCCTGGAAATACTGCTACCACACAGATAGTGCCCCATTCAACAATTATTGGCACACAGTTCTCTAAAAAAAATAACTGCGCCCAGACACTAATAGTATAAAGATAATGTCCCCCAAAAATGATTGTACCCCCGCTTAGTACCCGCTGTTGAGCTAATGTCCCCATAATGTATGCCAGTATAAAATACCCCTATATAATGCCCCAGTAAATGCCCTCATAGTGCTCCTCTCCCCTTCCCCATAGTGTCGCCCATAATATGCCAGTAAAAAATGCCCCTTCTAAGTGCCACCATATTCCCCAATAGTGCTCCTTTCCCCCATAGTGCCTACCATAATGTGCCAGTAAAAAAATGCCCCCTTAGTGCCACCAGATGCAATAATGCCCCCATAATGTGCCAATAAGAATAAAGAACACTTTAGAGCCCCCACTTCCCCTTAGTGCTTAGTGCCCCTAAATAATGTCCCTATAGTGCCACCAGATGCCCCATAGTGCCATTCTCCCCTATAGTGCCCCCCCATAATGTGTAAAAAAAAAGCCCCTTTAGAGCCCCCATAGTGCTCCTCTCCCCCATGGTGCCCCCCAAATAATGCCCCCATAGTGCCGTTCTCCCCTTTACTGCCCCCCATAGTGCCGTTCTCCCCTTTACTGCCCCCCATAGTGCCGTTCTCCCCTTTACTGCCCCCCATAGTGCCGTTCTCCCCTTTACTGCCCCCCATAGTGCCGTTCTCCCCTTTACTGCCCCCCATAGTGCCGTTCTCCCCTTTACTGCCCCCCATAGTGCCGTTCTCCCCTTTACTGCCCCCCATAGTGCCGTTCTCCCTTTTAGTGCCCCCATAGTGCAGTTCTCCCCTTTTTTGTGTGCCCCCATAGTGCAGTTCTCCCCTTTTATAGTGCCCCCCATAGTGCAGTTCTCCCCTTTTTTAGTGCCCCCATAGTGCAGTTCTCCCCTTTTATAGTGCCCCCCATAGTGCAGTTCTCCCCTTTTATAGTGCCCCCCCCATAGTGCAGTTCTCCCCTTTTATAGTGCCCCCCATAGTGAAGTTCTCCCCTTTTATAGTGCCCCCCATAGTGCCAGCTCCCCCCCCTCAAAAAAAATAAAAAATAAAAAAATACACCGATACTTACCAGCAGCGATGCGATGCAGCCTCTTCCGGCCCGTGTCCCTGCTGTGTGCTTCCCGGCTCAGGCAGCACGATGATGACGTCATCGCTCCGCCAGAGCCGGCCTCTGATAGGCTGCAGGCATATGTGCCTGCGGCCTATCAGAAGAACAGGGGAGGGACACACCTCCTCCTCCCCTGCCGCAGCACAGATATGGAGATGAGCGCTTCCACAATGGAAGCGCTCATCTCCTACTGCCCCCCGCCGCCGCCGCCGTAGCCGCCACTACAATTACATCCAGGGCCGCGCCGCCTGTGGTGATCGGCGGTGCGGCCCTGAAGGATTAAAAAAAATAATTTTTGCCTGGTTGTTCTAGGGGGGGTCCAGACCCGCTGGACCCCCCCTGTAGGTGCGCCAGTGGCTGCTGGTGAGTAGTTTCTCCACTATGCGGTGAAGAAAGCTACTCATCAGAGACTGTAGACTCAGGCTGCTGCTGATGGAGCTGGTACTACTCATGCCACCCCACCCCTCCCCAGCAGCCATGGCAGTGGAACATGAGCGCAGAGGACCCCCCCCGGTCAGACCTGCGAGAGGATGGATGATGGCACAGATAGGCAGCGGCCAACTGACTTTTACCACATATAACTGCAGCTCGAAACACTGAATGAAATTTGTTTTTCGACCGAAATAATTCACAAAAGATTTTATCGCATAGAAGTGCAGGTCATGGAGTGTCCCAGTCATCCGGCATCTATTCGCTCCGCTAAAGAATTATTTTGAAAGTGTGTAGAAGTCACACAGGGTTCCCACGCTGCAGATTTATCATGGAGACATCATGGAGATTAAACCGCAGCGCTGAACGCTGAATACATTTTGTTTTTCAACCGAAATTCTTCAATAAAGATTTTATGACATATAACCACCGCAATGACTGACTGCTACCCCCGCTACTTCCATGGACCCCTGCTACTTCCCGTGTAGGTAGGCTGCTGCGAAGCAGGTGCTCTACCCCGGGCACATTTGGCTCCCGACCTCCCACTGACTCCCAGCCATGCTTTCAACACATATAACCGTCGCCAACGTGAACTGAGAATGTATTTTTCTGTTTGTACTGAAAAAGGCCACTAAACGCTTTCAACGCATCTAACCATCACCAACGTGAGCTGAGAAGGCATTTTTCTATTTGTACTGAAATAGGCCACTAAACGTTTTCAATGAATCTAACCATCACCAACATGAGCTGAGAATGCATTTTTCTATTTGTACTGAAATAGGCCACTAAACACTTTCAACACATATAACTGACGCCGACCTGAACTGAGAATGCATTTTTCTTTTTGTACTGAAATACAAAATAACACATATAACTGCCGCACTGACTGACTGCTACCGCCGCTATTTCCGTGAACCCCTGCACCACTACTTCCTGGCCGCTGTGAAGCAGGTGGTCTACCCTGGGCATGTTTGGCTCCGAACCTCCCACTGCTGCCACCCATGCTTTCAACACATATAACTGCCGACATGAACTGATAATATATTTTTCTTTTTGTACTGAAATAGGCCAGTAAACGCTTTCAGCAGAAATAAATCCTAAGTGCATAAATATTTTTCTTTCTGTACTGAAATAGGCCACTGAGCGTTTTTGCCACAAATAACTGCACTAGTGAAATGCGTATATATATATTTTTATTTTTTTACTGTAATATGGCCCTATACGCTTTCAACAGAAATAACTGCAGAAGTGAACTGAGCATATATTTATCTTTTTTTACTGTAATACGCCCCTATACGCTTTCACTAGAAATAACTGCAACAGTGCAGCGCGTATATATTTTTCTTATTTTACTGAAATACACCACTATACGTACGCTTTCACCAGAAATAACTGCAACGGTGAAGTGCATATATATATATATATTTTTTTTTTTTATGAAATACGCCCCTATACGCTTTCACCAGAAATAACTGCAGAAGTGACCTGATAATATTGTGACGGAATGGTGTGTCCGCCTGCGGTCCTGCTCCTATCTGACCCCCTGGTTGGTGATGTCTCAGACGTCTGCGGAGGGGATGGGGCACCCACGTTGGAGATCAGCCCGACTGCCGAGTGGCCCGGCCTTCTTGGTACAATGTGTTGCGCCCTGGAATCACTCACCAGACGTTGCTGTATGACTTGAAACAGGGACTGACTGAATTATTTAGGGTCTTGGACACATGCATTTATACACACACTGCAAGCCTTATGTAACCCTAGACATGTCTAGGCTTGAATCAGACCATCGGATTTGCATACAGATGGCCTTCTTACAGCCCTGGAGAGGTGAGGTACACAGTAATTAGCATACAATTGCATTTCAACCAGGCCATTCCAATCCTTACAACAAAGGGAAAAAATAATACATTTAAAAGCACAACACCAGAAACCAGATCTAGCACGAAATAAGATGTCCATACACTTAAACGCACAACCGAAATATAAAAGGAAGGAAAATGGTCTTTCAAATTGTCTGAGTTATTAGTCACGTGGCCCGCTGGACGGCACGCTCAGGGCCGTTTCGTGACAAATATATATTCCTTGTTGGAATGAAATAGGCCACTATACGCTTTAACCAGAAAACAATTAAATAGCATATAAACAGCGCATATATATTTTTCTTATTTTACTGTAATACACCCCTATATGTTTTCACCAGAAATAACTGCAGCAGTGTAAATCACTTTCCTATCAATGTCCCTAGTGCCTTCTGACATCTCTCCCTGCACTAAGATGCTGTGAAATGATTCTTTAATCCTTTTTTCAGTTGTTTTTTTAAACATAGAGGTTTTTCCAATAGCTCTTTCACACGTCTGTCCCTGCACTCTGAACGCTGGAAAATGTCAGAATCTTATAGGGCTGTGACATCACAGGGCTGGCTGCTGATTGGCTGCATGCAAGCATGTCAATCTGGGTGATCCCACCTTCCGAGAGTTCCATGCTCTATGTCCTCAGTCCTCACACGTGTAGCTGCCATTTTAGGAAAATTGTGATTCGTTACCTCGAAGCGCAAGGAAATTGTGAATCGAATTCTCTAGTCACAGCCCTATAAATAGCCTCAGCCATCTCTGATTCTGCTGTTTTCCAGTATACTTAGTGCAGGGAGAGAGACATCAGCAGGCGCTAGGGACAGTGGTAGAAAAGACTTTAAAACTTGTATTTTGCTGTATAGAAGTTCAGGGAAAGGATAGGGAAGAATCATTCCACAGTATTGAAGAATCCTATTACACCTTGCTGCACTGACTGGGGATCCAAATTGCTATTATACATCTCTGTAATTCCAGCAAACCATTCTTGTTATTAGGCTGCAAGTGTTGTTTGATACAGCCATTAACATGGTTTATTACAAGAAATGGTTTATGGTTTATTACAAGAAAATATTTCTACGTCTTATTTGCCCTTGTGCATTGCAGTTCTATGTTCTAAGGCATTTTTTGGCTTGTATTAGTGGGGGGAAAAAGGGCTTATTAGCTGTTGTGTTGTGAAGTGAGAAAATGACAGCCCTTTTTGGCGTGTAGTAGTTGCACAAAAATATATATTATTTGCCGTTCAGCGGTGCAGTTACCATATATATGTTCTAAAGCCCTTTTAAGCGTGTATTAGTGGCAAAATAAAATATATTATTTGCCATTCAGCGGTGTAGTAATATGTTCTAAAGCCCTTTTTGGCAAGTATTAGTGGCACAAAAAAAAGTATTTGCACTTGTGTGGTGAAGTGAGAAAATTACAGCACTTTTTGGTGTGTATTAGTGGCAAAAAAATATAGATATGCCGTTCAGAAGTGCAGTTATATGTTCTAAAGCCCTTTTTGGTGTGTATTAGTGGAAAAAAATGGCTGACTTCAGCGGTGCAGTTATATGCTCTAAAGCCTTTTGAGGCATGTATAAGTGGAAAAAAATTATGGCCTATTTGCCATTCAAGCGGTGCAGTTATATGTTCTAAAGCCCTCTTTGCCATGTATTAGTGGCAAAAAAATATATATTATTTGTCGTTCAGCGGTGCAGTTATATGCACTAAAGCCCTTTTAGGTGTGTATTAGTGGCAAAAAATAAAATATATTATTTGCCAATCAGCGGTGTAGTAATATATTCTAAAGCCCTTTTTGACAAGTATTAGTGGCACAAAAAAAAGTATTTGCCCTTTTGTGGTGAAGTGAGAAAATTGCAGCCCTTTTTGGCATGTATTAGTGGCAAAAAAATATATATTTGCCGTTCAGTAGTGGCAGAGTCTTTTCTATGTGCCACTTTTGCATGGAGTGGGAGACTAGAGTACCATCTTGATCAGGGGCCCACTAAAGGATTTACCTGCACCCCTGTGGGCTAGTCCAAGCCTGTGTGTGTGTGTATATATATATATATATATATTGTAGGAAGGTACAGGGGGTTGTCATTGATGGTAGGTATGTGTCACCGAGGTTCTTGGCCTCAATGAAGTAAGAGGTGGTATTTTCATGTGTCAGCGACAGCTAATGCTGATTGACACTTTGCTATTTAGTATGGCTGTTAATAGCTGATCTGGGATAGTTGCTGTTCTTGGTATTGCAGCTCAGCGCCATTCAATTGAATGGAACTGAGCTGCACCTAGGCCATGTGACCGATGTAATGTGATATCACTGGCCTTGGAAGAGGCCACAACGCTGCGTCGGACCCCCTTCCAATCTCATATTTATGACTAGAGATGAGCGAATCGACTTCAGATTAAACATCCGAAGTCGATTCGCATAAAAGAAGCTCCGTACACTATTAGAATGTATTGGCTCTGATGACCTGAAGTCATTACATAGTAACATAGTAACATAGTATATAAGGCTAAAAAAAAGACATTTGTCCATCCAGTTCGGCCTGTCATCCTGCAAGTTGATCCAGAGAAAGGCAAAAAAAAAAAAAACTGGGAGTTAGAAGCCAATTTTCCCCACTTTAGGGAAATAAAAAATTTCTTCCCGACTCCAATCAGGCAATCAGACCAACTCCCTGGATCAACGACTCCTCTCTAGTAGCTATAGCCTGTAATATTATTACAATACTATTACACTAATATTATTACATTATTGCTTCCCTAAGTCTCGCGAGACTTCACGTAATAACTTCATAAATTAATTTGGAGTGTAAAAAAACATTTCCCGCACTCGTGTTTGGTTCCAAGGTACCACTTGGAACCAAACCCGAGTTCGGTAAATGTTTTTTTTTTTACAGTACAAATTAATTTATTTTAAGTTATTGCGCAACGTCTTGCGAGACTTCGCGAAGCAATAAGCTCGGCTCATCAGAGCCAATACATTCCAATACTGTACGGAGCTCTTTCTCTGTACAGTATTAGAATGAGGTTTTATGCAAATCAACTTCAAATGTTTCATCTGAAGTCAATTCGCTCATCCCTATTGATGACCTATCCTGAGGATAGGCAATTAATTAAACATTTCCAGATAACCTCTTTAACGTAAAAAATACTATACTATACTAGTATCATAACTTTAAAAAAGAGAGTGCTCCTCAGAATGCGCAATACTTCGACATAAGGGGGCATAGCAAATTAAACGCACAACTGGTTTTAAATTAAAATTTTACACACACTTGTACATTGTCACATGTAAGCATAACAGTAGCAGAATCATTTGCTGTGAAACTTTGGCAGACACCTCCCTAGGTCTGGTATTTTAATCTAACAATTCCTATGAGCATAGACCCAATTTCCAAGTGTGAATCCATGTGTAAATGACTGCATGAGGAATGAATGTGAAAGCAAAAGATGAAATACAGAAAAATATTCTTCCCAGACCAACCCTTGTAGGAGGACATGAAAAGAAAGAGACTTCAAGCATCATTAATCATAGCAGGTCCAGTCATATATGTTTTAGAACCCCAACAGTCTCACGGGGCATGATTAAGGTTGTTTCTAAATATGAAATTGCTCAAAATAATTGAGATGTTTTGGGGTTAGAATAGCGAGTACAGTAAAGCCTACGGGGGTTAGTAAACCCTGTGCAAGAGAAAAGTGGAAGGATTGCTTATAGCATCAGAATCCAAGATCCTTTACAAAATAAAAAAGGCACCTGATCAGTTGCAAATATTTCATCTTTCCATGGTACTAGTTATGATACTTCTCCTATGGCATCTCATTTGTGGCATAAATACTCCACAGAACGGATGCGTTCAGTGAAAACTGCGCGATTTCACAGGCAAAGTCATTCAGTTTTGCCTGCGATTGTGTTTTTATTGTGCGGGTGAAATGTGTTTTGATGCGTTTTACACGCGCGTGATAAAAAACGGAAGGTTTACAAACAACATCTCTTAGCAACCACCCGTGAAAAACGCATCGCACTAGCACTTGCGATGTGATTTTCACACAGCCCCATTTACTTCTATGGGGCCAGCGTCGCGTGAAAATCGCAGAATGTAGAACATGCTGCGATTTCCACGCAACCCACAAGTGATGCGTGAAAACCGACGCACATGTACAGAGCCCCATTTAAATGAATGGGTCCGGATTCCGTGCGGGCGCAATGCATTTACATCACGCATTGCACCCGCGCAGAATACTCGCTCGTGTGAAAGGGGCCTTAGGCTACTTTCACAGTAGCGTTTTGGCTTTCTGTTTCTGAGATCCGTCATGGGCTCTCACAAGCGGTCCAAAAAGGATCAGTTTTGCCCTAATGCATTCTGAATGGAAAAGGATCAGCCAATAATGCATCAGTTTCCCCTGTTCAGTCACCATTCCGCTCTGGAGGCCGACACCAAAACGCTGCCTGCAGCTTTTTTCTGTCTGCCATGTGGTGACTTTCAATGGTGTTCAAGATGGATCCGTCATGGCTATAGAAGACATAATACAACCGGATCCGTTCATGACAGATGCACACGGTTGTATTATTGTAACAGAAGCGTTTTTGCATATCCATGACCGATCCGCAAAAAACGCTAATGTGTAAATAGCCTTAAATGTATACATTATAGGTTTTACTGCTTCTTTTCCCACAAAGCTATATATCAAACTGCTCAGCTCATATAGTTTTGTGGCAGAAGATTCACCAAAACTTGCAATTTATTCATTACAATCTCTGCTCTTTCTGAGCTCAGTAACCCAAATGGGCAGACTTAGGGCTGTTTCAAACGAGCGGATGCCGTGCGTGACATCCGCTGCGTGAATGAGAGCCAAGACCCGATGCGGACAGCAGAAGCACGGAGCAGTAACATGATTGATAACGCTCCGTGCCTCTCTGTGATCTCTTTACTACGAAATCACAATGAGATAAAGTTGTCACTGTGATTTCGTAGTAAAGAGATCACAGAGAGGCACGGAGCGTTATCAGTCATGTTAATGCTCCGTGCTTCTGCTGTCCGCATCGGGTCTTGGCTGTCATTCACGCAGCGGATGTCACGCACGGCATCCACTCGTGTGAAACAGCCGTTAGGCCTGGGCTACACTACGACATTTTGGAGCGTGACTGATCGATTTTCAACTACTGAACTACAGCTCAGTCCAAATGCATATATTCAGTTGAATTAAATATCCCGGACTGCAGCTGTCACTCAATAGTTAAAATCAATCAGTCACGTTACAAAAAATCTCAGTGTAGCCCAGGCCTTTTCCACTCACTTGAGCAAATGCACTCAGAAATAGAAGAGATGGTAATTAATAAATTACAAGTTTTGGTGAATCTTTTCCCAAAAAACTATATCAAAGTCAATCTGCTCAGCTCCTCCTGCTCTATAATCTGCTCTATGTTGCTTGCAGTTTGCATTGCATTTTGTGGTGTCAGGTTTTCTTCAATGTTGGCGATGATGGAAGATAATAAACAGGCTATGGAGTATATATTATAGTGCCCTATGTTTTGAATGTCTCCTGAGGTATACATTGACCTATCGGACATGTTCTTATAGTATCTCTCTGTAAAACTGTATATTATGACCACCTAAAGAAGTGATTTATTTATATGGCTTTATGGATAATGGATTACATTATTAAGTGTGCAGTGGATTTTACCCTCATCATAGAGAGTGATCTTTTTATTGGCTCAAGTAAATTTACCAATCAATCATTTATCAATCACACGTTAGGGGATTCCTTGTCATAACTATGAAAACTGAAAGCAATGAAATTTGCAGGCCTAAAAAGAAATCATACTTATAAACTAGCACAGGATCAGCATGAGCGTAAAAGGGAGTGTTCTTGTTAAAGGGGTTGTCTCACTTCATGTAGAGCAGGCATGGCCAACCTGAGGCAAAACTACAGCTGTTGCAAAACTACAACTCCCAGCATGCCCTGGCTACCTACAGCAGGGCATGGTGGGAGTTTTAGTTTTACAACAGCTGGAGAGCCTCAGGTTGGCCATGCCCGATGTATAGAAAGATAATACAAGCCGCTTACCAATGTATTGTGATTGTCCATATTGCCTCCTTTGCTGGCTTGATTCATTTTTCCATCACATAATACACTGCTCATTTCCAGGGGTTACAACCACCCTGCAAAATAGCAGTGGTGGCCGTGCTGGTGGCCGGGACCATGGGAGCGCACATAGGCGCGCATGTGCAGCAGCTCCTGTCACAGCCACCTCGTATCTGCATAGCAGAGGTGGCCGTAACTCCAATGTATTAATGCAATGGAAAAATGGATCAAGCCAACACAGGAGGCAATATGGATAATCACAATACATTACTAAGTGCCTTGTAGTAACTTTCTCTACATGATAAATGCCACTTGCTGAAGTGAGACAACCCCTTTAAATCAATTCAATCAGTAAACAAGCTCTAAACTGGACCTGACAAAAGCTGGCCATACATTAGGGATTTCAGATGGATGCTTTCTAAACAACTTGTTTACCATAGTTGGTCTTTGAATGCTGCCATCTTGGGTGATGATACAAAACATTTTTTTTTTTTGAGATACAGATCTGCTGTTCATAGTGAACAATTTTTCAACCAAAGCACCTATGACTGAAAAAATCCACCATGACAAATGAACTTTATGACATATCTGTCTTTGGTCAGCATCTGCCAAGCTTGTTCATGTTGGCAGAAAGCATCCATCTGAAATCCTTTTCAGCGACCCAAAACCTCTGTTGTATGGCTAGTTTAAAGACTATGGAAACCTTTGGGGCAATTTTTATGCATGCATTTTACTCATTTTGGGCTAAAAATCATTTGCAGACTGTCCTTATAGTTCCGTCAACTGATGGCTCATGTGAAGCCTTATGTCTTATCTCCTGACCTGATAAATACGCAATTAAACCATGATTTTATCAGTTTGATAAGAGTTTAGTTATAATGAGTGTTTAGGAGTTCTGGAGATCAGAGATACGGCTTAGCATGAGCAGTCAGCTGACGGAACTCAGGAGGGACAGTCTGTAAATAGACTGATTTTGAAATCAAACTACTTATTACAAAGTGCAGTGTAATCTGCATGCAGCATGTTATAAAGCAAGAGGAACTTAGCAGAATGTATATATAGTTTGTGGGGAAAAAAATTGTAAAATGTCTTCATTGAAATCTCTGCTCTTTTTATGTATCAGACTCATGTGGACATCCTTCCCTGTATGCTTAGAGTTAGCTGCCAATCACTGAGTTGCTCCGCACACATGACTCTCAAACATAAAAAGAGCAGAGGTTTATTTGAATAAACTTCAAGTTTTACTGAATCTTCTCCCATACAACTTTATACCAGTGTGTTCAGCTCCCCCTGCTCTATAACATCCTGCCTGCAAATAGCACTGCATTCTGTGGTGGCAGGTGCCTTTTAACGGCATGTGTTGAAAAATATAAATAAAGACCAAATGAAAAAAAAAAAAATTTGCCCAAAATGAGTAAAATACATTTTACGGTTTCCATAGCCTTTAACCCTTGGATACCAGAGGTTTTTTTGTTTTTCGCATTTTCATTTTTCTTCTCTGTATTCCCAGAGTCATAACTTTTTTATTTTTCTGTTCACATATCCATATGGGAGCCACTTTTTATTGCAGGGCAATTTAAAAATTTTAATTCCATCATTTAGTATGGCATACAATGTAACGGGAAGAGGGAAAGAAATTCCAAATGGGGTGGAATTGGAAAAAAAACGCAATTCTTCCACAGTTTTATGGGTTTTGTCTGAAACTGAAAACTGAACTTTGTCCTTCTTTCTCTTGGTCAGTACGATTACAACAATACTACATATGTGTAGGCTTTTCTGTGTTTTAATACTGAAAAAATTATAAAACCTTTTTATTTTACATTGCCATATACTGCCCTCCATAACTTTGAGATAATTTTTTTGCAGCACGAATTGTAGGTTGTATTACCATTTTAGCATATGTGTGACTTTTTAATCAGATTTTATTCATTTATTTTTGGTAAAAGAAGCGATGGAAAAAATTGTGAATTGGCCATTTCGATATTTTTTTATGCTATGCCATTTTTTTTTACTTTTTTAACCTTTTTTTATCTCCTCTAGGAGGTTACAATATCTGATTTGTTTTTTAAGGCTTATACTGTATTCCCATAGAACTACAGTATAAACTTCAATTGCTATAATCCTATGTTGATCTGCCACCTGCTGCCCAACATAGGAACTGCAGCTATAATATGCTGGGTCGCTTCAGATAGACTCAGCGTATTAGAATTAATGACCAGCCTTCCCGATCGCCACACAGGGAGACAGTCTTAACCTGGAAGCACATGCTTTTGGGTTTTTCACCATTTAGATGCCATAGTTGTGCTTGTCCAAGTAATCTAAATGCTTAAATGCCTGTGAAACTGCACACGCATGCGGGCGCTATGTTGAAAGACTCTACCAGCCCCATACATGTAGAGCTCTGGGAGCATAAAGGTTAAGGCTTGAGGATATAGTATATCTAAATTTTTATAAATCATCTCATATTGCTCTTTACACAAGGTTGACACACAGTGTGAGTGTTTGAATTAGGGGATTCGTAGAGTAATGAATACAGAAGATGGTAATAGCATATTAAAGAGAAGTATGGAGGAGCTGGAGGATGGGAGATGTAAATTATGCATTTTGAACAAGAAAAAAAAATCTGATTTACAGGTGAAACTCGAAAAATTTGAATATCGTGCAAAAGTCCATTTATTTCAGTAATGCAAATTAAAAGGAATTGCATTAATGCAGCTTAAAATTAGAATTTTGTGAAAAGGTTTAATATTCGTCTCAAAGTGTCACACCCTAGTCAGCTAATTAATCCATATCCCCTGAGCAAAGGGTACCTCAAAATTGTAACTTTGGGGTTTCATAAGCTGTAAGCCATAATCATCCAAATTATAACAAATAAAGGCTTGAAATATCTCGCTTTACATGAAATGAGTCTCATATGTTATTTTCACCTTTTAAGTTGGATTATCGAAATAAATGAACTTTGCAAGATATTCTATTTTTCGAGTTTCACCTGTATGTATGAAAATGTAAAACTGGTTTAAACAGACACTAAATTTATTATTATTGATTAATGTCAGGCTGATGCCAATCTTATTGACTGTAAACTAAACAAAGCTGTTGCAATGCAAACAGTGGATAATTAATTTTTCTACAGTATATGTAACTAGGTAAGGACAGAGATGTCATAAAGCAGATCATCTGCACAAAAAGTAAGGTGCCCTTATGACATTGCTAAATAACAAAAAGCAAATTTTTCCCTAAGAAAAAAAAAAGGACCATCCTGTAACTTAACGTCTTCTGTCAGCTACAACTGTATGTTAGAGATGAACGATTCTAAACCAATCAAATTTGTTATCAATTTCCCCCAAATTCACATTCTAACCTATCCAGAATCTTTGTGATTTGGACGAATTAATCTAAATGGCAACCATCATTCCATCATTTTTCAAGTCAGAAAACACAGAAGAAGACATCTGCCACCAAAAAGGGATTATTTTGGGACTGTTTTCATTTTTAAAAAAAAGCTGTTTGTTAGTAGAGATGGCCTTGCCGTTTACACGGCGGTCGTTTCGCTGTGAACTTTGCTCGTTCACGAATTGCCGAACATGCAAACATATGGAGATATTCGCACGCACCATATTTTTTTGCATAGCGCCGAACTGTGACCCATGACACATCATCTGGTGGGACAGGACAGCCAACTGAGATGTTTCAGCCCATGGACACACCCCCTACCCTATAAATAAACCTGATCTAGCAGCCATTTTACATTCAGTTTTTTGCCAGTGTAGGGAGAGGTTTCTGTGTGGAGCAGGGTCAGACTGTTAGGGACACCAAACGCTAGCTAATAGGGCCACAAGTCATTTTAAGGACTGGTATAGGTGTGCTATTGATAGGTGTGACATACTGAGGGGTGTGAACTACTTATAATATACTTTCTAACATAGAAAGTATATTATAGTGCATTTGTATTGTGCAGCAGTTGTGTGCAGTTCTTCTGCGATACTGCAGCTAGATAGAGGGACAAACACTATTGAAATATCTAATTGCAACTGGGGTGGTATACCCGTTGCCCCCCCCCCCCCCCCAAAAAAAAATGATTGAGGGGTGTGATATACCTATATTATACCTTCTAACATAGAAAGTAAATTATAGTGCATTTGTATTGTGCAGCAGTTGTGTGCGGTTCTGCCGAGATACCACAGCTAGATAAAGGGACAAACGCTATTGGAATAACTAATTGCAACTGGTGTGATATACCTGTTGCCCTCCCAAAAAAACTGATTGAGGGGTGTGATATACCTATAATATACCTTCTAACACAGAAAGTATATTATAGTGCATTTGTATTGTGCAGCAGTTGTGTGCGGTTCTGCTGAGATGCCTCAGCTAGATAGAGTAACAAATGCTATTGGAATAACCAATTGCAACTGGTGTGATATACCTGTTGCCCCCCCCCCCCCCCCCAAAAAAAAAAATGAATAAGTGGTGTGATATGCCTATAATATACCTTCTAACATAGAAAGTATATTATAGTGCATTTGTATTGTGCAGCAGTTGTGTGCGGTTCTGCCGAGATACCGCAGCTAGATAAAGGGACAAACGCTATTGGAATAACTAATTGCAACTGGTGTGATATACCTGTTGCCCTCCCAAAAAAACTGATTGAGGGGTGTGATATACCTATAATATACCTTCTAACACAGAAAGTATATTATAGTGCATTTGTATTGTGCAGCAGTTGTGTGCGGTTCTGCTGAGATGCCTCAGCTAGATAGAGTAACAAATGCTATTGGAATAACCAATTGCAACTGGTGTGATATACCTGTTGCCCCCCCCCCCCCAAAAAAAATGAATAAGTGGTGTGATATGCCTATAATATACCTTCTAACATAGAAAGTATATTATAGTGCATTTGTATTGTGCAGCAGTTGTGTGCGGTTCTGCTGAGATACGTCAGCTAGATAGAGGGACAAACGCTATTGGAATAACTAATTGCAACTGGTGTGATATACCTGTTGCCCCCCAAAAAACAGATTAAGGGGTGCGATATACCTGCTTCCACAAATTACTGATTAAGGGGTTTGATATACCAGCTTCCACAAAATACTGATTGAGGGGTGTGATACACCAGCTTCCACAAAATATCCATTGAGGCCTGCGATACACAGGCTTCAACCAAATATTGATTAATTAATTTGTTTTACCGGCTTCCAGTAAATACTCATTAAGGGGTTCTATATACCTGTTTCCACAAAATACTGATAGAGGGGATTAATATACCGGCTTCCACCAAATATTGATTGAGGCCTGCGATGCATCGGCTTCAACCAAATATTGATTAAGGGGTTTGATTTACCAGCTTCCAGCAAATACTCATTAAGGGGTTCTATATACCTGTTTCCACAAAATACTGATAGAGGGGATTAATATACCGGCTTCCACCAAATATTGATTGAGGCCTGCGATACAGCAGCTTCCACCAAATATTGATAAACGAGTTTGATATATCGACTTCCAGCAAATACTCATTAACGGGTTCTATATACCTGTTTCCACAAAATACTGATAGAGGGGATTAATATACCGGCTTCCACCAAATATTGATTGAGGCCTGCGATACAGCGGCTTCCACCAAATATTGATAAACGAGTTTGATATACCGACTTCCAGCAAATACTCATTAAGGGGTTCTATATACCTGTTTCCACAAAATACTGATAGAGGGGATTGATGTTCCAGCTTCCACCAAATATTGATTAAGGCCTGCGATACACCAGCTTCCACCAAATATTGATTATGGGGTTTGATTTACCAGCTTCCAGCAAATACTCATTAAGGGGTTCTATATACCTGTTTCCACAAAAAACTGATAGAGGGGATTCATATACCAGCTTCCACCAAATATTGATTGAGGCCTGCGATACACCAGCTTCCACCAAATATTGATTAAGGGGTTTGATTTACCAGCTTCCAGCAAATACTCCTTAAGAGGTTCTATATGCCTGTTTACACAAAATACTGATAGAGGGGATTGATATACCTGCTTCCACCAAATATTAATTGAGGCCTGCGATATACCTGCTTCCATAAATACTCCTCTTCTATAGTGACTTTGTCACAGGGTCATTTTGAAAATGACAGGCAGAGGATGAGGCAAGCCATTCTGCAGGGGTGGTAGGTACAGACAGGTGCACCAGGCCAGAGCCTAAGTGCGACGTTTGAGAAGATGCGTGTGATTACGTTAAAGGACGCACCATAGTTGGTTGAGTGGCTCACTCAGCCTTCAGCTTCTGCACCCTTCTCAACCTCTATCTGCACCCTCCTCACTCTATGCTGTGTGCACCCCTAAAGACACCACCACCACCATAGCCCCTCAACTCGAGTCAGAGGAATTATTTTCCCATCCATTCCCAGACCCTACCGATGCGCAGCCATTCTTGGCATCGGATCAGGAAGAGGAGGTAGCAACAGCCGCCACCCAGTGGTCTGACGACAGTACCCATATCAGGCCAAGAACAGAGGTACCCGCTGTTGCTGCCTACTCTAATGTCAGTGGTGGTGAATGTGACGATGATGACGTGTCAATGGATGTCACGTGGGTGCCCACAAGAGAGGAAGAGGAGGGTAGTTCAGAGGGAGAAAGAGAGCAGTAGATAGGGGGTAGAAGGAAGAGAAGCAGGCAGAACTCGCAGTGCACAGGAGGCAAAAAGCAGACTGCAAATGTATCTGGAGCAAGCCATCCACCATGCACGGTCACATCTGGCGCTCCCAGGACACCGGCACATAGCTCCGCAGTATGGGCTTTTTTTACATGTCAGCTGCTGACAATAGTGTTGTCATCTTCAGCCTGTGCTGTCAGCGCATGTCAATTCGCAGTAAGCCCAACATTCACCTAGGGACAACCGCCTTAAGAAGGCACCTGGCCTCCCATCACTGAGCCCAGTGGGAGCAACACCGTCATAACCCACAAAGCCACACTCCCGGCGCTTCACATCCTGCCTCTTCTCCTTCTCTCCTCCCATTTGTCCTCCACTCCACCTTCCACCGTGCCATCGTCACATTCATCTGGCAAAAGGCAGGCTTCCGTGGCCCAAATGTTCGAACGTAAAAAGTTGATGACACTAGATAACCCTCTTGCTCAACGGCTGACCGCTGGCTTGTCAGAACTGCTAGCCCGTCAACTACTGCCATATCAACTGGTGGACTCGGAGGCCTTTAGAAAAATCTTGGCCATTGGCACACCGCAATGGAAGGTCCCCGGAAGGAAATATTTCTACCAGAAGGGCATCCCAGAGCTATATGGCC
Source organism: Bufo gargarizans (assembly GCF_014858855.1). NCBI lineage: Eukaryota > Metazoa > Chordata > Amphibia > Anura > Bufonidae > Bufo > Bufo gargarizans. The sequence continues at coordinate 522,472,839 of NC_058080.1, read as the reverse complement.
ACATTCAGCAACAAGTGAATGTATCTCTGGCACACAGTGTCAGTGCCAAGATACATCTGACCACAGACACTTGGTCTAGCAAACACGGGCAGGGAAGATACATAAATTTTACTGCCCACTGGGTGAACCTTCTGATGGCCGTCAAGCATGCAACCCGTGACAACCGTGTGGATTTGGTGTTACCACCACCGATTGCATGTAGGCCTGCCTCTTATTCTCCTCCTACTCCATCCTTCGTCTCCTCCTTGGCTGACTCATCCTTTTCCACTGCTACCGCATCTTCCGTTACACTCCCCAAGAACCTATTTGACGTGCCAGGGGAGACGTTGTCATGCTGTGCCGCGACTGTTGTGCCTGAAAGCCAAGAGCCACACCGTCCCTGCACTGCTTTCAGCTCTGCGGTCACAGGCCGATCAGTGGCTAACCCCGTTTAATTTGACAGTTGGTAAAGTGGTGTGTGACAATGGTGCCAATCTGCCGAGCACGCTGAAACAGGGCAAAATGACATACATGCCATGCATAGCACACGTCCTGAACTTAGTCGTTTAGCGATTTGTTGCCAAATACCCGGGGTCAGGACATCTTGCGGCAGGCCAGGAGAATCTCTGGCCATTTTAGAATAACTTACACGGCTATGGCTTGCCTTGCTGACGTTCAGTGACGACACCACCTGCAAGTCAGACGCCTGATTTATGACAGCCCGACGGGCTGGAATACCACCTTGTATATGCTTGATAGGCAGCTCCAGCAACAACGTTAACGACTACCTGTACGAACTCTGTAGCAGGACAGGTTCTGGGAGCTTGTTTTTTTTTGACCGTGAGTGGCTGCTCATGCGCGATGCATGCAGACTTCTGCGGCCATTTGATAAGATCACCAAACTGGTCAGTCGCAGCCAGGGAGCCATCAGTAACATCATACCTTACACCTTCTTTCTGGAGTGTGCATTGCGTTTGATCAAGCCATCGAGGAACAGGAGCTGGAAGATGAGGAAGTCGCAATGCTGAAAGAATTCCCAGGGGGACAAGTCAGCAGGAATCTGAAGAGAAGTCAGAGGAGGATAGTGCCTAGGGGGAGGAGGAGGAGCAAGAAGAGCAGGCTTTAAACTTTTATGGGATCCCTGGTGTTGTCCGTGGATGGGGGGAGGAGACAGAGGACGACATTCACCTGGGTGATGAGAAGGAGCCAGGGCGCTCCACCGCTTCCAATTTAGTGCAAATGGGGGCCTTCATGCTCCAGTGTTTGAAGAGGGACCCCCGTATAAAAAGCATAAAGGGCAATGACCAGTACTGGGTGGCAACGTACTTAGACCCCCAGAACAAACACTAAATGGCGAACATGTTACCAGCATCACAGAGGGCTGTCAGAATGCAGCATTTCCAGGCCTTGATGCGAGATGCTGCATTCTGCTGTTGCGGGCGCTGGCAGAGGAATTTCCATCCACAGAGAAACAGTTGCAGGTACCAATCCTACCGCGCATGCAAGAAGAGGGAGGTTTGAAGATGTGAGGTCAATTTGGATATGAGATCATTCTTGCAGCCAACTCATCGACAGCCACCTCAAGATCCAGCCTCAGGGAATGCCTAGACCGACAGGTGTCCGACTACATCGGGTTATCGGCCGATGTGGACGCTCTGAGAAGCGAGGAACCCCTGGACTACTGGGTGTGCAGGCTTTCCCTGTGGCCATAGCTGGCACAATTTGCCATGGAACTCTTGACTTGCCCCTCGTCGAGTGTCCTGTCAGAAAGGACATTTTGTGCAGCAGGGGGGATCGTGACCGAAAAAAAAAATGAATGAGGCATGGATCTCAGAGGAATTCAACACCTTTAACGACCACGTTTAATTGTATTTCCTCATGCCAGCCCACACATATCGGCCACCACACAGAACAAAGAATGGTCCCTGTCTTATGTAAATACAGCGGCATAAAAGGCCTTTTCTGTCCGGTGAATGCCTAATGTTTCGGGCCTGTACTCCACTGGCCTGCAGTAAAATTGATATCTAAAGACCATCTAATATACCTCCAGCCACATAATCACTTGATGTTTTCTGTCCAGTGAATGCCTAATGTAATGTAATGTTTGGGGCCTGTACTCCACTGGCCTGCAGTAAAATTGATATCCAATTATTATCTAATATACCTCCAACCACATAATCACTTGATCTTTTCTCTACAGTGAATGCCTAATTGTTGTGGCCTCGGAGGAATTCAACACCTGTGAAGACCACATGTTATCAAATTTCACCTATTATCATCTGGGGTTTATTTGAGAAGGGGGATTTCGTTAGCCATGTTTTTAATCCAATTTTATATTTTTAGTTCTATTAAACATATGTATTTGACAAATATTTGTACTAGCCTGCAGTAAAATTGATATCCAATGACCATCCAATGTACCTCGAGCCACATAATCACTTGATCTTTTCTGTACGGTGAATGCCTAATGTTTGGGGCCTGTACTCCAGTGGGCTACAGTAAAATTGTTATTCTGTGACCTCATAATGTATCTCGAGCCACATAATCACAATTTATTTAATGTCAGGTGAATGCCTAATTTTTAGGGCCCATACTCCCGTGGTCTAAAATAAAAAATTTCTAAGCCCCAGCAGGGCACCTTTTGAGAATTTCCCTTTAAGACTAATAAAAATGGCCCATGATTAAAATACTTATTTTTTGTGGGAATTTTCGTCATTGATCCCCCTCTAGTATGTCACTGTCCGTGTTGTGGGACTATTTGTGCACTTTAGGTAAGTATTTGGTGGCTGCAAATATGAGCTGAAGGTTTTTCAGGTTTGCCTGCCATTAAAGTGAACTTGCTGTTCGCGAACATTTGATTGCTTTTGCGAATTGTCTCAGACGATGTTCGTCCATCAGTATTGGTTACCACTGGGTACAGTGTATTTACCCATAGCCATATATGTCACTGAAATTTGGTCATTATTAATGATGTCATGGTGTTAAAGCGCTTGAAAGAGGTTGGATAAAGTATTAGGAGAGCTTAGAATTTCATACACAAATTTTAGGGAAGTTGGGATTCTTTCAATTCAGGTCAAATTTATACTCATCCAAATCCGAATCGAATAAAGGATCTTTGCAAATTTGCTCATGTCTACTGTATAGGTGACCATGCAGTGGTGCCTTATTTATATTAATTTAGCATCTCTAGTTATTGTTAACTTATATTTATGGAACCCAAAGTGTAAGTTCTTTATCTACTTGCTAGCAGTGTTTTACAATATCACGTATGACACATCTAACAATTTAGTGACTAAAAGAGAGATTTTGAAATCCAGTTGCTTCCTCAACAGTTATAGCCATTGGTAGCATATATACCCAGCATTGCCCGAATGTACATCTCTCTATTATTTAGAAATACTCATCTTTTTCATTGGCCCAATTAGAGAGGTAAAGAAAACATACGCAATTTTTTTAATTATTGGGGTCATTTATCAAACTAAAAGTAGAACTGGCTTGGTTGTCCATAGCAACCAATCAGATTTCTAATAATGTAATATCCCAGTGTTGATCCTCCTTAAGTAAACCAAACGTTTGGCAAGCTTCTCAATATGTCTGACATACTTCGCCATTTAATTCGCGAAGTATGGTTTTCAAATTGTATGAAGAGGCATTCTGAGAAAAAAAAATATTCAGCATCATTTGGGTAAACTGTGGTGACATGATCCAGGGCTTCACTGGCAACTGCATCATGTCCAAGAAATAGTAGGCTTGGTTTTATTTTGAAGAAGACCTTCTTTTATGCATTCAAAGTGTAATATCGGGGAACCGCAGAATATAGCAATGTCTTTGAAAATGGGTCCTGCTATAATAATAAAAAAGTATCTTAAAGTTGTGTTCTGTGGTTCTGAATGAACGGTAAGCTACATATTTGGTCTATATAACATTCGGATATTGATTGTAGTCCTTGTGAGGATCATATTGAAAACCTTCCAACAACAAATTGAATGCCCTCTCTTTTTTAATTCAGGTATGATGCTGTTCCGAGGTCTCTGCAGCCCTTGATGCTCTGGATCTTTCCTTCTTTTTTTGAATTCAGGCCTGAGGCTGTCCCAGGAAGCCCTTAATGTACTGACTTTCCTTTTTTGAATGTGGGCACAATGCTGTTCCACAATCCCTGCAGCCCTTGATGTACTGACGTTTTCTCTTTTAATTTGGACCTGATTCTGTTCCAGGGTCTGTGCAACCCTTGATGTACTGACTCTTTCCTTTTATTTTTTAATTTGGGCCTGATTCTGTTTCAGGGTCTGTTAAGCCCTTGATGTACTAACTCTTTTAGAATTTGAGCATGATGCTGTTCTGGTGTCTGTGCAGCCCTTGATGTACTGACTCTTTCCCTCTTAATTTGGGATGGGTCTGATGCTGATCCAGGGTCTCTGCAGCCCTTGATGTACTGGCTCTTTCCCACAATACGTTAAGTTGTGCCTCACACTGTTCTGTGGTTTCTAATGGCCTTGATGTCCTGGATCTTTCCCCGCTCATTCCTAGGCTGTTGGTCACATTGTTCCATTGTCTCAGTTACTTGCAGTAATTCTAATTTCTTTGCTTTCAACTTGTCCAATAGGTTTCCATTTTTTGAGGCATTCTGGATCTACCAGACATACTAAATGTAGTAAAATAAAAGCTGTGCAGTTATTGGTTTCTATGGGTAAAAATGAGAGTTTTACTTATTAGTTGCTATGGGCAACAAACTGTTTGTCCTTTAGACAGCACACGTAAGGAAATTGCCAGTCTGAATGACAAAAGTCCTTATTTTCTGACAACACACAGGAAGAGGCAGATTCAGAACCTCTGTTGTAAAATGAAAGCTGTGCTGTGATTGGATGAAATGGACAGCAAGAAGCAGTGCCTCCGCAGTTACAGTTACATTTGTTTATTTTAAAACACACTGCACTATTTTAAATTGGATCAAGTTTAGATGGGATCCATCAAGGCTTGTTGAAGCCTATGAAGATTACATCACACATTAAGGATCACACAACATCACATTGATAGTTAGGTCAACTGTCACTATATTAGAATCCTTAGTATATATTTGCGTAGTGTCCTTTTGATGAAAAAAATATTAATATTCAGAAGGATTTAAATGTCAACAGATGACAATTATCTTTACCAATTCCAAAATATTTTTTATTTGGCTATATGATTCTAAAACAACTTGAAGAAAACCCATCAAAAACAGCATTTAGATGGAGAAAGCTTTTTAATAAAGTGGAGCTGTAGTTCTCTGTCCCTTTAAATTGTTTCTAAAGTTTTCCAATCCGCCGGTAATAGACTGAATCACAGATCAGACCACCTGAATAAATTTTAGACAGTTGTGCAATTTGAACGGACACTTTCTGAATTACAGTTCAGCTATATCACTATATTACAGGCCAGAGGGGTATTCTACAGTCATTCTAGAAGGTGGAACAAGAACAGATATATCTCATAGCCATTCCATTAGATAGATAGATAGATAGATAGATAGATAGATAGATAGATAGATAGATGCTCCCTGCCACTCTATTAATTCTCTATGGGACCTGTCAGAAATAGCCGAGTTCTGTACTTGGCTATCTCTGGCATTCCCATAGAGAGCATGCTTGGCCTGGCTCTCCATCACGATGGGAATGTGGGACTCCTGTTCTTGGTATCGATGGAGGTCCCAGCAGTCGGACCCCCACCAATCAGTTAGTTATTGCCTATCCTGTGAAAAGGGGGTAAGATTCATGCTTGTGCAACCCCTTTAAAGAAAAGTAATACAATAGCCTTGTAAAAAATAATAATAGTTGTCACCTTAAAGGGAATATGACACCTTGGAAATTATGTACATTTTTATGGGAAAAGATTCAGTATAACTTGTATTGTTTCCATTTAAGTCTCTGTTCATTCTGGGTTTGGGATTCCAGTGGGTGGTCCCACTCTAAAGTAGCCTTCTTTGTGTGAGTGCCCCTACAGAGATAGCTCTCAGTCACTGAGAAGGACTACTCATATGACTAGTGTTGAGCGAATCGAGCTTCGGATCCAAGATCTGAAGTTGGTTCATTCAAACCTTCGTTTGATGCTGTGCGGAGATCAGTCTGCACCCCCTGGATTTAATGGAGGCCATTATGGCACCAAAAATGGTAAAAAAAGCTGAGTGGATCCAGCATGCATGTGGAACCTGTACCCCCTGAATTTTATGGTGGCCGCTATGGCACATAACAGGTAGTATTTAGTGTTAGGATCCTGTCTTACAGAGATTGCCTTGACGTTTGGCAGACGGGCCCAAATAATTTTGTTCAAAATGTATTTGCCAAGACTCTCAAATTTGCAAAATAAGGGTAGCATTAACACCAGAATATTTTCTATAACTATGGCATTATTGTTTTTTTATTTGGTTTGCAGAGTGCTGTTGCATTGTAATTTTTTTATCTCACAGAACTACCATGGATACAGTATTAATATGCACACACCCTCTTGCTCTGTAACATACTGCCTCATCAGACTACATATTCAATGTGACAGATTCCCTTGAAGGGTGAATTCACAAGCAGTAAATGTTGTTGCAGAATTTTCTGCTAGTGAAAATCAGTGATGAGCGGCATAGGCAATATTCGAAAATCGCAATATTTCGCGAATTTTGGGCTGAATATTCGCCATAAATGCGCAAATTTGAGAATTCGTGATCTCCAGTCAATGTTTATTTGATTTCAAAGAAATCGGTAATGTAATATATTCACGATAAATTAGAAATAAATTTGCGATAAATTCGTGATTAGAATATTCAACACTATAAGCAAATACGAATATATAGCACTATATTCTAAATATTTGCAAATTTTTTAAGTGCCGATATTCGCGATTAAAATTAGCTATTTGAATATTCGCGCTTAAAGGGCTTCTGTCACCCCACTAAAGTGATTTTTTATGTTTTTTTTGGCTAGTTACATTTGTTATAGTGCGATATATGAGAATATAATGTTGTTACTTACTTTCATGCAGCCGTTTCTTGAGAAAACAAAGTTTTATAATATGCAAATCCGGTCTCTACCAGCAAGTAGGGCGTCTACTTGCTGGTAGCCGCCGCAAAAAAAACGCCCCCTCGTCGTTTTGATTGACAGGGCCAGCCGTGATCTCCTCCTCCGGCCGGCCCTGTCAGTATTTCAAAAATCGCGCGCCTCTGTTCATTCGGCGCAGGCGCTCTGAGATGAGGAGACTCGTCTCCTCAGAACTCCCTCAGTGCGCCTGCGCCGATGACGGCTTCTCTTTCGGTGATGTCATCGGCGCAGGCGCACTGAGGGAGTTCTGAGGAGACGAGCCTCCTCATCTCAGAGCGCCTGCGCCGAATGAACAGAGGCGCGCGATTTTTGAAATACTGACAGGGCCGGCCAGAGGAGGAGATCACGGCTGGCCCTGTCAATCAACACGATGAGGGGGCGGTTTTCTGCAGCGGCTACCAGCAAGTAGACGCCCTACTTGCTGGTAGAGACCTGATTTGCATATAATAAAACTTTGTTTTCTTAAGAAACGGCCGCATGAAAGTAAGTAACACCATTATATTCTCATATATCGCACTATAATGAATGTAACTAGCCAAAAAAATAAAAATCACTTTAGTGGGGTAACAGAAGCCCTTTAACACTACTGAAAATCAGTTCCAGTCATCTAGAAGATGCTGGACAGGGTAAAGAAAAATGATTTGCCTTTTTATTTCCCTAAAAGAGCACCGCTCATCTTTATGGGCTTTACCTGGCATTGCATTCTTATAGTATGTAACATTACATATTACACAGTAATAACTAATAATTCCAGATTCTCAGCCTCTGGAATTCCATCAAAACATTGCAAGAGCCAAAAGCCTTAAGTAAGGCAATCCAGGAAGTCAAAACATCACAGAAGAGCATTAAGGCTATAGAAAAGCCACAATTATCGACGCTCATAATTCCACTAGAAGAACTGTTGGAGCGCTGAATTATATATTATCTGTTTGAGGTAATTTCCTTGTGTAATTCGGAGACAATACATGTTCTATTGTGTCAGATATAAAGCAAACACAGTATGCTACAGTAAAGGTTGCCACACACCTTCAGAAGCCTTAAGGTGGACTTACATGTGCCGAGGAGGAGCTGATTATCGGGAAGGAAGCGTTCCTCTCCCACAACTGGCTGCTTGTTTAGTGGGGGTGAAGCACTGCATTAACATGTAGTAATCACCTTCACAGTATGAGAATGAGCTATTGCGATAGCTGTATTGTTTCTAGGCAGCAGAGTACTGTTTAGACAGCATGATCTGCTGCCCAGAAATGATAATTTACTTACCTGCACTCGTTCAATGGGTGATCTGCTGCACCTTCAGATGGGCAGATAGATGGGAATGAGCATTCACAGGATAATCTGCCTGATTATCAACATGTGTAAATCCATTAGAACTATTCCGCTGGACTTCTCCATACACATGCAATCTTAGTTCAGTCAATAGGGACATGGGGGTTAGGGAAGCCATACCGATTTAATAGCTGATCTTTCAGCCCACAGCTATCTCTCCTGACTCCTTCATACACATACACATTTTGTCATTTTTTAACATCGCCCAGAGTTTTAAGAATTATAAATTATAAAGGAGTAGTCTAAGTTGTGTGGAATAAGATAGGAAAACCAGACTATCTGCAGAGCTACAGTAGAAAATCAATTTAATAGCAATTAACGTTAAGTCAACATATTGTACAGTCATCTTTAATGCGAACATTAAACTTTTAAAATAATAGAATTGAAACTGGCTTCAGAAGAAAAAAAACAAAAGAAAAATTCTGGAATTCCTTCCTCCGTTTTGGGGATCCAGTGCCATTGTTTGGAGTCAACAAAATTCAAGTGGAAACCTATTTTAGATCGAAATATTATAGACTCAAAATACTAAAAAAAAGTGATATCCAAAAGGCTCTACAACCCCCCACCCCCATCTCAAGTTTGCAATTTGGAGTTACAATCTCACCTCCTTGCCTTCCTGCCTCCAACCTGAATGCTCCTGTCATTGAGCCTGTTCTTCTCATATATTTGGATCATTATATATTTCAAAATGTAAATTGAGTTTGGGATAGTCTAAAGTATAAGGAGGTTTTCTAACTACTTGTGGTCTTCAGGAATGATACCAACTGCTCCTTTTGCATATTAAAATATGTCTTGAATAGAGATAAGTGAACCGCTCACTTCCTTCTGGGATTCACGTTCCCACTTATCCCTTGGTTGAACTTGATGGACTTATGTCTTTTTTCAACCGTATCAACTATGTAACACTCAAAATTTGATTTGGGTTTGATTTATCTGACCAATTTGATTCGGAAAGTGCTCCAATTGGTCTGAAAATTTGTGTACAACACTGTAAGGTATCATGGGACTCATATTTTTCTCATTGTCTCTCACTTTTTTCTTTATTATTTTTCTCTCACTTCCTTTCTCTCTCTCTTTCTCTCTCTCTCCCTCCCTATTTCCCTCTCTCTCTCTCTCTCTCTCCCCAAAATTGGCCTGAATCGAACCACTTAAAATTCAGATTTGGTTGTAACTTGAATTTTTACAAAATTCTGGTTGAATCACATTCATTTAGAATTGATTTGCTCATCTCTAGCCTTGAATAAACAATTTATATAACACAATTTAAGTAAAAATTCATTTTCCGCTTTACAATTTATAAGCTGAAAAATGGGAATGTCAGTAATTATTCTACCATGGTTTTTTTTGTTTTGTTTTTTCAACTGATCTCTTGTATAGAGGTAAACTTATAAATACATATTGGTGCTGAGCTATTATTTTGTACCAACTGACCATATAATGTTTTTCTTACAGAGATCTTGTAAAATACCAATGGTGTATGACATACCTTAAAACAGGACACAGATATACAAGACAGTAGCCCCATGATTAAATTCCCTTGATGATTTACACATTCACGTTGACTATGATCAATTGCACTTTGTAGGTTGTATAAAATTACCTGACACCCACAGTGCTATTGACAACAAGCATGAAGACAACCCAATCTGCACTCGGGGGAGGGGCGGTTCAACACCACTCTTCTACCTTCTGTTCCCCTATAACAATCAATGGCAGGGCCTGCCACTATAGTTCAGTCCTCCTTGTTCTTAGATAAATGGTATACTGGCACAAATTGTAACCCACTGGTGAAATGATCAAGTATATAAGAAGTGTACACTTCCTTCCCTTACACATTGACAGAATACTATAGAAATCATAGATTGAACAACTATATACAAACATAAGGTTTAAAAATAAGAAAATAAAGGAATCCTATAAAAAGAGACCAATTAAACTATCAGTAATTTTATAATTAAACCCCATGTGCATGGCAGACATTCATAAAATAGAGGGGATGTTTGAGTATGTATCTTAAATGAAACATAATCCAATAGTAATCTTCAGTATGATGATTTCTAATATCAGCCCAGTAAATACAAGGTTAGAATTCATATTAATATTGCAAGTATGTATGTATTAGATTAGGTATTATTTTCCACAGCCTTCATTTGCTTTCTTGTTTTGAACAGTTGCTCATTCTCTTATCCTTTATATTTGCCACATTATTTTTTCCTTTCTATCTATGCTCACATGGATGATCGCTGTGCAAACGCCTCATTCACCATTATTTATACATCCCTATTGTACTCGAATGCGGCCTGTCCATTGTAAAAAATATAGTCACCGCTAACTAATCTGTCACTAGCCTCCTCTCCTTCAGATCATATGCTTCAATGAGCTGGGTCAACAATTGCCTATTTGTTTTGAATTTTGGTATGTATCCTGATTGTAAACTCTACGGTATAGTCAAAGGCTATGTAAGTAAAGGAAAGTATAGAATTCGGTAATATAATTTTTTAAATAATATTTAAATATAAATAAAAATTTAACCACTGTTTTTAATGTGTAGGTGATGGCTAGATATACTGTAGTATCTCCGACCTAGGAGTTATGCGGACTGTGTAGTGTTCTCTAGATGTTTTTTAGCCTCTATAAATGCTATGTACATTAATACTAGAATACACCATTGCTGTCCCTTACTATGTTCATAAAATGTGTGATGCACCTTTCTATGTTCATAAAATTTGTGATGCATTTTGGGTTTCCAGTTAAATGATTGGGGTCATACCAATTGTGATTGTGGTAAAGCAGCCAGAAAGCATTTTCAAAAATTTCTAATTAACCGCCCAATCTACTTATATTTAATAACCTAGTCAATAATTAACTTGTGAACAGGTCGATTATTAAAACCAATAATCGATATCTTTACACCAATTTCCCAGTGTAAAAACATAGAAGAATTAGATGTCTTGGCTGAACTTCATATTGTAATAAAAACCTGCACCACTATTTCTACACATCAGGAACCTGGGTGGGGCTATAGAGACACATGGAGCACAGGACTTTAGTTCAGTAGAGTTTCATAGATTTTTTTTGCACACCCTGCTTTAAATAACGCAAGCAGTAATGCGGTAATGCGTATGGTGTATTTTTAATGGTGTTTTTGTATGTCGTTCTTTTATTAATAATGTGTTTCCCAATGTTGCTCTAAGGAGCAAGTGACATCAGATGGTACTTACTTTTCTATATGAAAATGCAAGGCACACAAAAAAAAAAACTAAATAAAAAACCTGCATTAAAAATGTCAGGTAATCAAACACTATTTGAGCAAAAACACCACAAAAACACTTATTTTAGCTAAACAGATGGCTAAAAGATATTGAAGCTCCAGTCTAAAGACTCCCTGCTGCATGACATTGGGAGCTCCTTTTCAAACTCCTTGACCTGGAGATCAGTTGTTAATACAAGTTCAGTATGTAACCACTTTTTTATTAGTATAATCAATAAAATTCATCGAGCTTCTGTCGAGAGCTCACAAATTCCCTTCAGTCATTGCAGATTTTTTTTCATACATACATACAATTCTATAAAACCTTTCACGCTTATCTTTAAGCTCCATTATAGCAAAGAATAATTTGAAACAATGACCTATTTTGTTTTTATAGATTCTAAAAAATCCTATATGGTTATTTTAAAGCAAATCGTTACACAATCTGACCTAAATGAGTCCATGACATTTTAAAACTGCAATGAATAGGCCTAGAGAGTGTTACAGTTTATGAGGGTGAACAAAAAGGAAATAAATATAAAAATGTCACCCCACTATTCTAGAAATTTTAGACCATGACCCGAAACTAAAGTTAGTCATTTACATGACAATTGTCCAATTAAATGGTTTCCTAGGAAATTTTAAGGGATGTATTCATTAAGCTTCATTTTTTTGGGCTGAAAATAGTCCTTTGCAGATGCATTTGCATCCTGTTACACTCCTCAAGCTTTTATTATGCATCCAATCGACTAGAAAATAGATATTTTTGATTGACACTTGGCTGCAGCTCTGCAATTCAATAAGATGTGCAAGTGGTGGATGTAACGGGCATAAATCTGCAAATGACTAAATTACAATCTACTGAAATATTGCCAGCTCAGATCCTTGAGAAACACTATTAAAATATCAAATAAAAGAGATGAAATACAGGCTATGCAGTTCCCCCTTCAATTTTTTTCATACTGAACAAGATATTAGGACAAAATATTAGGAAATGTATGAAATTATATACATTAGACATTGTGTAACTTTACAATATGTATATATTAGTGTGCATGCTGGGAGTTGTAGTTTCACAGCAGCCGGAGTGCCAAAGGTTGCTGATCCCCTAGATAGATAGGCGATAGATAGATAGACAGATAGATAAATAGATAGATAGATAGATAGATAGATAGATAGATAGATAGCTAGCTAGATAGATAGATAGATAGATAGATAGATAGATAGATAATAATTAGGTAGATATAGGAGATAGATAGATAGAAGAGATAGATAATAATTAGATAGATAGATAGATAGAAGAGATAGATAATTATTAGATAGATAGATAGATAGAAGAGATAATAGATTGATAGATAGAAGAGATAGATAATAGATTGATAGATAGAAGAGATAGATAATAGATTGATAGATAGATAGAAGAGATAGATAATAGATAGATGGATACAGATGATATATGTGTATTTTCTGTCTGGCTTTTCCATTGGACTGCAGTAAACCTTAATTTTATGTTAATTGACAAGTTGAGCTCTGCTACATCAATATTTATATGCACTCTGTATCTGTTTGAAAAGCCAATAATTAGTTTCATGATCATAATTTGTAATACATTTTGTTTCAACTAGAATGTATTACGCTATTATGTAGCAAACCCTAAAGTATTTGAACCCTTGTTGACGCAATATCTCCAGTTTGATGAACTACAGTACCATGTAAGTGCTTTGTGCGGCTATTACAATCTGTTCAAACAGTGGAATAAAAATTCTGCACAGCACTGGCTCTATGCAGCAGCTGTCGGTTATCTGGAGCAGATAGCTCTGCAAATCTTGTACTCCCAGGAGATGGTGGGACAATTAAATTCACATTTCTGCCAAATCAAAAAGGGGGGAGATGAATAAGCTCAAGCCAAAAAATGCGATAAAATATGAGGAGTGTGAAATACAAACCTAATAATAAACACACGTATACATTAAACCTTTCCATCGGTGGACCTAAAAATCATTCACTATTAAACCATCACATGAGTCAGCATGAAACCCATGGACCCAGGTATAGTAAAGATAATGGATGTGTATACAAATTGATATTAACTTATTGAGCACATGAATTCCATCTACCTTACTTTACTATATCTCAATCTCATCTTGCTGTTTAGGCTAGTAACATGTTATTATGGGCAATTACCGACCCCCAATGATCTAATGCAGAATTGGACGAGTGTATAGTCAGAAACGCCTCCGAGCTATAGTAGGATAAATGAGAGGAAAAAAAAATGAAAAGCTGTTGTGTTCTTTCATCCTAAAATCCTATCCCAGAGCAGCAACTAATTGCACAGATGCCAACATTAAGAGGGCAGCACTGATATAATGGACATCACAAGTATAGATGCCAAGAAATCCAAGAACAATCTCTGTGTTCTAATTAGTGCAGTCCTAAACCCACAGAATGACATAAACTTTATCAGCCTTTGTATATCTCCATATTATTCCAAGCTACATCAATTGCCTCTCAACAGCATTAACATAAGTCTAAAATAATATATGTATACAATATTTATTAATATAGATCAATTCTGCATTCATTTTCAAAGGGCAGTCTGCTAACCGTAATGTTTACCTAATGGACACCATGTAACCATTCACACACAGTGGATACAATGCAATCCTTCAATTTTTATAAACGTTTATCCACGCAAAATATTCAGATTCCAGACCGTTCTATGCAATGCAATATGATCAAGATAGATTTTGCATGCTGCTCACTGCAATGCATCCCCAACTGTATAAGAAAATGGTGGTATGCCGTCACATATTAAAGATACCAGGAGATAATGGCAATGAAATAACTGGAAATGTTTTATTAACGGCGTCATCAAATATTTACCTGCTGGTGGATTCATCCTTCCCTCAGACAGTACGATGGACCCTCTGAAATACAACAGAAATGGAATCTTAATAATGCTTTACAGCATAAAGAATATAATATTAGGTACTATTATTACCAAGCAATGGTAACTTTTTATATTTCAATATAATTTGTTCTACAATCTTAATAATTTATTGCGCTTATTGTTTAATTGGGAACATAGGAGACACAATCTCAAAGCACCCTGCCTATACATTTCAGTATTTTGCACTGTCTAGGGTAGGATTACTTTCATTAGTAATGCATCCCTTTACACACATAAAAGCAATTTGAACTTATACGATATACGCTGAACGTATAGCTACCGTAAGTTTATTATGCCCTTTTTCGAGCGCTAATGTACAGCGTAGCTCTCGTGGATTTTGTCATTTTTCTACAGCCCCTTGTTCTGAACACTGCAGAGGAACCGTATCTGTTGGTAAAAAGCTTTGTGCTCCCTGCTGAGACTGAATGAATGTGATATATACATTGAAATACAAAGCCATTTTGTATGCTAAGGAACAGAAACACAAGCTGAAGACAAACCTAATTATGCTTCGATGGCCATGATTAGAAATATACAGATGTGCAACGTATACGTGGTCTCATTCCGTTGATGGATTCATATCATTGTCCGTTAGTTAAAGTGCATTGTAAATGGTGAGTTCAATTCTTTGCTCTTACCTGATCTTGGCAAGTCTTCGGGCACCGACAGGTTGTGCAGCGGCCAAGCGTGTGATGTCTGTGGAAATACACGGATCTTTCCTTTGTGCTGAAGCTTAGCTCTTAAGAAAAAAAAAATAATACAGGGGAGATTTTGTCTGTCAATCTCCTCCCACTTTTCAGTAAACGGATCTCCTTATAAGCACAGCCCATAGAGAAAGCAGAAGGAAGAGAGGGAGGGAAAAAAAAAATCTGCTGCAGATACTATTAAATTTTAATGCCAAAATATATCCAAGTCACCTTCGCAAGGGCCCGATCTATAAAATCGTTTGTACTTTGCTTAGCTGTTTTACCCAAGGAGCTAGGAGCAGATCTGCTGCGGCGTGTGCCGAATACAGTGTGCTGTTTCCCCTCAGAATGAGTGCAGGTCATTGCATGACAATCCAAAGTAATTAGTGTCTACGTGAATAAAGGGGGACCACTGAAAAGCTTCGAATAATCAACCCATCTGTACTTTGTTGAATGGGCTGTGTCGAAAACCAGCTGCTTGCTTATTCAACAAAGAATGCATGTCTATTATTCACCTTCTGCTGGAGCCTAGAGTTAAGTACCATCTGTGCTGCCATGGCAACATGGCGTTTACATCGAGGGATAGTAGGGACGTATTTAAAAAAAAAACTAAAAAAAAATAGCTTACGTAGAAATTCGTCTTTTCCTAATCAATTTGCCTTTAATTTTACCCATAGCATGAATATAAAATAAAATGAACCCAAGACGTGCATCTTTTCAAAATGTAATTATGTATATTTGTAATGGAAGCTTATTATTACTGTAAACATGTGGTTAGGTTTTTCCAAAACATCAATTCTAATAATTATACATTATTAATGCAGCACATTAAAATAATCACTTAGACTTAGCATTTTTATAACATTTTATTGTCGGGATTGATCAATAAAAGTGCAAGGCGTAATTTAATCTGAAATGTTTTTTGCACTACTTTCATGTCTTCAAGTAGCTTTTAGATGATCTATTTTCACCACCGGAGACGTATAAGCGAAGCAGCTACATGAGTGGTCGTATAGTAAGCAGGTGTCATATATACTAACATTAGATAAGAACTATAAGCCACACCTCACATTGTATGACTCCTGGATCTGTTTGGCTACATGCATATGACAGTGAAAAACGGACGTGTGATGGACGTTTTTTTTGTTGTTTTTTTTTTTTAGCAACCATCACATATCTGTTTGAAGACCAGTGGTAGTCTATGGGGTTATTCATACAGCAGTTTTTTTGATGGCCAGTGAATAACGGACGTAAAAAAAAATAGAACATGTTCTATCTTGTCCGTTTTTTGCCGACTGCCCCTATACAATTGAATGGGTCAGTTTTTACCATCCATTTTTAACTGACTTTTTTTCGCCGCCGTGTGCATGTAGCCTAAGTAAATCACGTTGTAAAACATTGATACTTATGGCATGCGTACTATTCTTACTATCCCATATTCTCCAATTTATTTTTTTATGGCCCTACAGCTACATGTTGTGTTCTGTTAAACATAACACTATTATATAGAAGGCGAAGATAATATATAGTATAAAAACCATGTCTATCCTCATGGAAAATTGAAGATTATTCTAGTATGTTATATATGTTAATGGAATTCGAGTACTCCACTTGATTTGGGGTTTTCAGTACTCGGTCACACATAAACCTGAATATCATCCAAAAGGATCTAATGTTACATTCAATTAAAATGTAACATAAACGCAGACCCACACTGTGACCCAAAAGTAACCTCTGTGTGGACGCAATGACAGCAGAAGCTACATGTAACATCTCACTTCTCGGTCCATAGGGAGAGCACAAAGCAGTGTCATCATCTAGGTTAAAACGCTGGAGTCTTTGGATAAGCACTGCAATGTTCAGTTGTGTTTCCTGACTGGTGATAGAAGCCATCATCTTGTTCAATACTCTAGATTCTTCATGGTTTCTAATGGTCTGGATGCTTATTTCTAAGTACAGATAGCGATACTGTACTGATGTTTCATAGGTGAAGCTCAAACTATTATGACGGCTGCTGATGGGTAATACAAAGTTGACAATATTTGCTCCTCTTCTTACGGACTACTATACATTGGGCCAACCATGTAGCCTCCAGAGAATGCAGAGGGAAGCTAGCAGGAGACAAAGTGGTTTTACACTCTTATCAGGTTTTTTTTACCCTGCAAGCAATTTATTCTAGTGATACACAGGATCTGAACTATTGGTTTCCTACTGATTAGTTGCCCTTCTCTTCTGCAAGAATTAGGAAATAAGTTACATTAGACATTCATTTCCTGAAATTGGAAGATGAAATGCTATAAAGCAGTGCAAGAGATGACATATTTGCAAATCTATTTTGAGTACTGTATGACCCCAACTACTAAAGCAGCTCTCACAAAGGCAGACATACCGTGCGCACAACTTGTGCAGATGCAGGGGGACCAAGAAGTTTGAGGTCCAAATGTCAACGTAAAACTTGCTTCATGCTGTCTATTAGATACGTGTGAGGGGCTACATTAAAGCATACTCAGGCCCACTGTGGGGGGGGGGGGGGGGGAGAGCACAAATACTGACTGTGTACAGGATAGGGCCATTTCTAGCAGTGGGCGAGGGGTGTGACTGCACTGGGAGCCACGTCACTACCCCAAGGGGGGGGGGGGGGGGGGGGCAACGGGCAGGCACTATTAACAAATGAGCACTTCCATTACATCTTTAAAGGACAGGACGTCCACTGAGCATATGAATTTGTGCTTTACTCACCGATCCCTGGTCCTCTTCTGCAAATGCCAGTGCTGCTTAGGTCCTAATAGTGTATATTGCCAGGACGTAGTTCACACTATAGTGCTGTATATGGCATCGAGAGACAGTTCTGCTATGCAGGAAAAGCCAAAGTGGTGGTCGTGGCACTTGGTGAATGGTGATTTTTTCCCCCCTGGTTTGAGGTCTGCAAGGGTGCCTTCACAAGTGGCAGAAAATTCTGTGACTGAAAATCAATTCAATTTACCTTAACGGGAATCTGTCACCTGCTTTTACCATTTTAAGCTGGCACCACCGCTATGTTCACTAAAGTACCTTATTTCCTGCAGTCTTCTTTTTACTTATTTTCGTTTGGTAGTTTTGATATAAAAGCAATTTTTATGTTATGCTAATTAGGGTCCAAGGTGCCCAGAGGGGCGTTTTTTTCACTCTCCGGTGCCCAGTGACGCCCCCCCTGCAGTGCCCAAGACAGCCTTCTGATCATCAAAACACCTCCCACAGCCCGGCAAACGGTTCCGCCCCCTCCCCACGTCATAATCTACCTTATAGAAATGCCCCATCCTTCTTCCTGTCTGTGGGCAGAAAACTCGCGCAGGCGCAGTACCGCCTGCGGCCTGCACCTGCGCAATCATCAACCTCCTGAGGGCAACAGCCTCAAAAGTCTCACCTGGCATGCGCCGAGCCCAGTGATGTGACCTGAGCGCTGTTGCCCTCAGGACATTGATGATCGCGCAGGCCGCAGGTGGTACTGCGCCTGCGCGAGTTTTCTGGCCGCAGATAGGAAGAAGGACGGGACATTTCTATAAGGTAGATTATGACGTGGGGAGGGGGCGGAACCGTTTGCCGGGTTGTGGGAGGTGTTTTGATGATCAGGAGGCTGTCTTGGGCACTGCAGGGGGGCGTCACTGAGCACCAGAGAGTGAGAAATACGCCCCTCTGGGCACCTTGGACCCTAATTAGCATAACATAAAAATCGCTTTTATATCAAAACTACCAAACAAAAATAAGTAAAAAGAAGACTGCTGGAAAGGTAGATTATGACGTGGGGAGGGGGCGGAACCGTTTGCCGGGCTGTGGGAGGTGTTTTGATGATCAGGAGGCTGTCTTGGGCACTGCAGGGGGGCGTCACTGGGCACTAGAGAGTGAAAAAAAACGCCCCTCTGGGCACCTTGGACCCTAATTAGCATAACATAAAAATCGCTTTTATATCTAAACTACCAAACGAAAATAAGTAAAAAGAAGACTGCTGGAAATAAGTTACTTTAGTCAACGGAGCGATGGTGCCAGCTTAAAATGCTAAAAGCAGGTGACAGATTCCCTTTAATGGGGCTTGCATAAATCCATGTGCTTGCTGCCCCATTTAAATGAATGGAATAGATTTTCAGTCACAGAAATTTCTGCCACAAAATCTGCCACGTGTGAAGGCACCCCAACTCTGCATTTAGGGGAAAGAGGGTTTGGGTAGTGGTTATGGGCAGCCAAGGGTCTGCATGACCTGGGCCCAGCCTAGGTTTGTATGAATTAGGGGTCTGTATAAACTTGGGGTCTGATCTGGGGTCTGTTTGATGCAGGGTAAACTGGTTGCATCAGGTTGCAGAACACCCTATGCCAGGGATGGCCAACCCGAGGCTCTCCAGATGTTGCAAAACTACAACTCCCAGCATGCCCAAACTGCCTACAGCTATCAGCCTATAGCAGGGCATGGTGGGGATTGCCTGCCCTATGCAATCTAAATGAAGATAAGCAGAGGTAAGACCAAACCATCCATTCATTGTGATTGTGTTGCAAGCTGATAAGACACAAGTTATGTTATATACATATGTAAATGGCTGGTGGGTCGAGTGTTCTGCTGATCTTTCCTTTGTTAGATGCATGGTATTTTACAAAATGAAGATCATCAGCTGCAGAGGTTAGAACATGCCATTAATTTACTTCTGTATATAACGCAGTCTGTATCTCATTGCAGGGCACTGCTGCAAGCTCCTGGACTAGTTACAGCCTCCAGTTGCCTGAAGGGAGACAGCCCCCAGAGCCAGGCAGCATTATTGTATGTTGTGAACCTGAACAATACCTGATTGTGGAAACACAGATTTAGGATGTGTCTTTGCAGTTGTAAACATGCACTGGGGGGTCAATGGATTGGTGCTGCTGAACCGATATCTACACTTGTGGCTATGACATCTCCCATACAGGGCACACAAAGATAAGAGGAGATTCTGGTTCACTGTAGCACACCCTCATAAGCAGTACATTGTAGGACCTTATATAGCAGTAATGAGCAGTGTAGCTGTGAATCCAACACTAGGGTAAGATAAGAAACTTACTAGCGCCTTCTGCAGTGTCTCTGCATTCCTGTGCCTCTGCCTCCTGCATCTCACTCTTCCTCTACAGGATGTCTATGGACAGCATGTAAGCAGATCCCTCAATAAAACCATATCTTATGATTTTTAGCAGTGGATTGAGGAAACATGATGAGTGCAGGAAAGAGGGAGAGGAGAAGTGGCTCTTTGGTGGAGAAAGAGGTATTTTCTCTAATAAAATGTATTATAAAGTTCCTTATATTCACTTGAACTATTAATTTATGCAAAGACGGTGAAAACATCAGTGCCTATTAAAGGAATGTAATAACTCAATTATTTAGTGGATTGATGGAGACACTTACCTAAGTGGGAGAATTGTATGATTTGCTTTTGGAGAGCAGAAGACAGAAATCCTCTGCTGTCTGTGTCTCATAACAAAATGCAAATAAAACATATAATAAAATATTCAATCCATGTATTAATCGGTTTGGTTGAATCTGTAGAGATCTCTAATTTAGCAGAATTTTAGTGTATGGCGTTTCAGCCTGAGATGTGATATGCAGAATAAACCATTATGCTTGCGTTGATTAGTGCTTTGTAAAGGGATGGCCTGCCATGGTTCCATTTTACTTTTCATCTTTTGTATTCTGAGAAGCATGCCATTTCACTTGCTTCACTATTATCTCAACAATTTCAATGCTGGAAAATATTGCTGAAAAACATGTTTAATTAAATTGTTTGAAAAACAAGAATGTAATTTAGTTGTGACTCTAGGGTCAGAGCCATTAACTTCATTTTTGAAGACAGCCACCATTTGTAGCTTTTGCAGTCACTTTTAAGTAGCGGTAGGCTGACGAGAATGATTAAGGGTCAGATGCTGTTTCTGTTTTTGCATACATTTTTTCTGATGGTGCATAGTGTAAGTATTTGTGCGTGGCATATTGTGAAATCAGCATGGGTGGTGTCTGCTAATTTAAACTTGCCTGATCAATACTTGAGTGGCACTTCTGACATCTAACATCTATGTCAGATAGAATTCTCACTGCACAGTAAGCTGTTTCTCCTTGTCTTGCTAAGGAACATGTCCAGCTAACATTAAGTAATTTGTTTCATTCAAAATGAAGTGACAGGTCCAAGTTATTTTAAAGAGGTTGTCCAAATGTTTTCTTACTGATGACCTATCCTCAGGATAGGTCATCAGTGTGTGATTGGTGAGGGTCTGACTCCTGGCACTCCAGCCAATCAGCTGCTTGAAGAGACCATAGCGCTCCAGTGAGCGTCACTGCTTCTTTTCATGTGATTGACATCATGTTCATTGGTTACATGACCTAGGCGCAGCTCAGTCCTATTCAAGTGAATAGGGCTAAGCTGTGATCCAAAGGACAGCCACTATCCAATGGGTGGCACTGTGCTTGGTAAACTACTAGGAGGCCGCGGCACTTACCAGAGAATTAAAGAGAATAAGGACTGACACAATTGGTGGATGTACTCTGTAGAGGTTATTTTACGGGTAATTAAGGATGGAATGGTATATCTATAGGATCTGTCTAGGGTTCCTCAAAACATTGTTTGCCATTGAAAATATTGCTGTTCTATTAGGTTACGGTGTGTGTGTGCATGTGGTGGGGGGCATTATCACTTAAAGGGATCAGCCCATCTCATACATTTAGGGAATATCGCTAGGATATGCCCCTAATGTCTGATAGGTGCTAGTCCCACCTCTGGGACCCACCTATCTCTAAAATAGCGCCCGCAAAAAAAAGGAGAGTGGACTGTGCTTGTGCAGCCTCCCTCTGTCAAATAGCCAAGCAGCGCATTTGGCTATTTTCAGAATTCCCATAAAAATGAATGGGAAGCACACTGTGCAGGTGCAGCCACCGCTCCATTCACTTCTAAGGGGCTGATGGAAATAGCTGGGCTAGCGCTCTGCAATTTTCACCGGTCCCACAGAAATGAATGCAAGACGGCCACGCATGTGTGGTCCTCTCTCCTTTTTGCAGGCTTCATTTTAGAGATAGGTCCCAGTCCCACCTATGGTACCCATACATATCAGACATTGGGGGCATATCCTACTGATATTCCCCGCAATGTATGAGGTAATACAACTCCTTTAAGCACCACAACCTTGGTGCAACTACAGCCTTGGCCTCTGTAAGAATGCCAATGATTATGGTATATAAACTATGTAATAATAAAGTGCCACTTTCTTGAGACAGGGTCACTTCTCATGTCATCTCGTGACCAGAGTCCTTTAAAAAAGAAAAACTCTAGTAGAAAATGTATTATAACAGCTTCTCTAAAGGAGTGAAAAGTTTACATTAAGAAAGTGCGTTTCAGTTCCATTTTGAAACTTGCTGCCTAGGAATAGAGTAATCAGAGACTGAAAAACACCCTGCCTTAAGCTGGACATAGACATTACATTAAAGGGGTTGTCCGAGTTATTTTTTTGTTCTTTCTATGTTCTTAACTAAGCAAATGTAACAGCTTTCCAATTCACTCCCTTTATCTCCAGTGGCTGGTTTCTCAGATTTCACAGAGGGTCACATGACCTGTGATGTCAGCTTCTCTCCCTGCTCTGATAAAGTTTCGTTTACAAGCCTGTAAACGAGACGTCACTGTGCTGGCCACGCCCCCTTCACTACCGTCTACTCTCTGCTAGGATTCTTAACCCCTTCAGCTGCACAGCAGTGAGGAGACAATGCTGGGCACTGGAGCTGATATACTAGAGAGAGAATTGCACAAGAAGGTAGGGGGAAGATTCTGTGTGTATTAGCAGTGTCATTATACAGCTGGGACTTGTAGTTCTACACATGCAACATGCTGCAGAGTCTCCCAGCACTCAGAGCAGCTCTTGTATCCACTCCCTTAGCAGTGTCATTATACAGCTGGGACTTGTAGTCGTACACATACAACATGCTGCAGAGTCTCCCAGCAGGAAGACATGTCACTGGGCAGCTCTTGTATTCACTCCCTTAGCAGCGTCATTATACAGCTGGGACTTGTAGTCCTACACATTCAACATGCTGCAGAGTCTCCCAGTAGGCAGACATGTCACTCAGGGCAGCTCATATATTTACTCCCTTAGCAGTTTCATTATACAGTTGGGACTTGTAGTACTACACATACAACATGCTGCAGAGTCTCCCAGCAGGCAGACATGTCACAGGGCAGCTCTTGTATTCACTCCCTTAGCAGTTTCATTATACAGTTGGGACTTGTAGTACTACACATACAACATGCTGCAGAGTCTCCCAGCAGGCAGACATGTCACAGGGCAGCTCTTGTATTCACTCCCTTAGCAGTGTCATTATACAGCTGAAACTTGCAGTCTTACACATACAACATGCTGCTGAGTCTCCCAGCAGGCAGATATGTCACTCAGGGCAGCTCTTATATTCACTCCCTTAGCAGAGCAGGGGGAGGGGCAGAGATAGTTTTTATTGCATGTAAACAAAGGGCCAGAAAAGAACCAGGGAAATAAGGAAAAATATATCAGATTTTCAGTGCTATATTATTTTTTTTCATAACTCTGACAACCCCTTTAATGTTGTCCGAACCCGTCAATTTTGAAAGAACCAGTTGATCATCCTATGTATATGGGGGCCTCCTGTCTCTCCACCAAGTTCAACTTGCCTGATCCTTTTCTTTCTAAAGAGAGATAAGTTAGTGTCTGTCAGTAGCTTACTTCAATTTCCCCATTTGGAACACATACATGCATGAGTATGGGGGGGGGGGGGGGGGGGGGGGGCGGGTTGGAAGGAATAACTGCTGGCCACAAAAGCATTGGTCATCATCTGCCTCATGTGCATGGCGATCCTTAGTCCTGCTAGTATAGGTAAGAAATGTCTGCCTCTGCCTGTGTTTTGCTTACAGAGGATTACCCAAACTGGATACATTACAGGACAACACCTTGAAGATTTCTTAGGATTAACATCAATTTTATTCAGCTCTACTTGATACCTGACTGTCCTGGCTTTCTAAGAAGTGAAAACATAAGAAGCAACAGGTCTGTAGAAGGCTATGTTAATACTTAAAGTGTCTCTACAACCCACTGACAATATTTAATATATGATGAAGAATAGGGTATAATATTATAGGTGCCCTCCTTTTACTGCCCTCTGCAATGGATCAACTGTGTTACAGTCCCCTCTGTTTAGGGTCACCAACATATTGGACTACTCATTTTCAGTCTGACATACTCCCCTTCCCTTTCTGCTCCTGGCTGGCTGAGTGTTGATTACCAGTGCTTTAGTTGCTCCTCTGTGTTCCCTGCAGGGTCCTGTCCACATTGGCGCTGGCAACACCTTCTGAGTCCCAGAACCAGCACTTACAGGACACTGCTGACGTCATCCAGAAGCAAAAGGGACCCCCTGTCCCTGCTTCCTGCACAGTGACTAAGTCTCTACCAGAGCGACCCCCCCCCCCCCCCCCCCCCACACACACACACAACCTAGTGGCTATTTTGTGATAACACTGGGGGTATCCAAGGCAGAGGGTACAAAAGGAAGACACCAAATATTATTCTTCATTCCTAATCATATGTCAAATCTTGTCCCTGGACGAGAAGGTAGCTTTACAACATTTCAGTAGTCAAATAGCACACATTCTTGTTCTTCCAATCATACTGTCATCTAGTGTGAGCAGTCTACTTAGGAGTATCTTAGGAGCATCATACTGCATGGGGGACACTAAGGGGCCAGAGCGCCCCACCAACACCCCCTCACGCCCCAAAGCTAGTAGCTATTTTGTAGTAAGACAGAGGGTATCCAAGGCAAAGGGTACAAAAGGAAGACACCAAATGTTATTCTCCATTCTTAATCATATGTCACATCTTGTCCCTGGACCAGAGGTTAGCTTTAAAACAATTCAATAGTCAAATAGCACACATTCCTGTTCTTCCAATTATCCCCAACGAGCACCTTTTGTCAGAGAAATACAGTGGGTGGAATTTTAATTACACACATATTGTTACAGGTCAAGGCTTTATTACTGCTTTGAGATATTACTAATTGACATACAGTAGCACTGTAAAAAACACTGTTATTAAATAAAAAAGAGGCAGGTTCCTATCTTTGTATATGCAACAGTTGTTGCTGCTGTGTACAGAGAATACGGTAGATCTTTTAACCACCTAACTGTTTTCCGGAGTCCAGCTCTGGCAGTGGGAAAAGTAGCGAACTGTTCTGCCTAAGCTGGGCTTGTGCAGTAATGGAGGGGGAAGGGCTGTTTTAGATGCTGCTATCTCCTGAATGGTAGCAGCTAGAAACATGCAACTGGTCTTGTTTGAAAGCTGACATTCCAGAGGAGAAATCACTTTTAGAAATAAAGTCAGGAATAATGGCAGGTTAAATCAGTTTTATTTATTTTTTTATTTCACTTTCAGCTGCATTCACAGCATCCTGATTTCTATCAGTGATATCTTCCCCTGTACCGAATGTATTGCTGTCATTCTGGTTTTGTCTGAAAGCTGGTACCAAACCAGAGATATGAGCAGTTAAAGCAGCCCCCCCCCCCCCTTCAGTCTAGAGGAGAATGAGGGAGCAGCTGCAGAGCTGATGGGCTGCAGGAGGACAGAAAAAAATGTAAAAAATATATATAGAAATGTGGTATTATCATCAATGTACTGACCCACATAGTAAAATTACATTATTTTTACCACACGGTGAACACCGTAAAAAAAAATTCCACATAAAAAGTCAAAATTGCTGTTTTTTTTATCCTTCCCCCTAAAAATAAAATAATAAAAGTTATTTAATACACTATATAACCCAAAATGGTTCCTAAAAAACCTACAACTAATCCCGATAAATAAAAAATATTTAGAAGAAAAAATTAAATAGTTATGACTGCTAGAACACAAAGGGGGAAAATATTATTGGTCCTTTAAGGCTAAACTTAATGATGTCACGCCAACAAGATTTACTGCAGACACACATTAGAAATCTACTATAAAAAAGTGACATTTTTCGGAGGGTTTTTCCAATTTTAACTTGACTATTAGGAGGTTAAAAGGG
Organism: Bufo gargarizans; assembly: GCF_014858855.1. Lineage (NCBI taxonomy): Eukaryota > Metazoa > Chordata > Amphibia > Anura > Bufonidae > Bufo > Bufo gargarizans. The sequence goes on along the minus strand of NC_058080.1, from coordinate 522,446,537 downwards.
TTGTCCGAGATTTCAATATTGATGGCCTATCCTCAGGATAGGTCATCAATATCTGATTCACAGGGGTTCCATTCTCAACACCCCCCGATTAGCTGTTTGAAGAGGCTGTGGCACACTGGTTAGTGCTGAGCCCTATTCCTGGGCCAGTAATGTAACATTCATCAACACATGGCTTACGCGCAGGTCAGTTACAATAAAGTGGATGGGGCTAAGCTGCAATACCAAGCACAGCTGCTAAACAATGGACAGCACAGTGCTTGACAAGCTGCAAGGAGGCCACAATGCTCTGGCTTTGTCAAACAGCTGATCATCAGGGGTGCCCCCACCAATCTGATATTGGTGATGTATAGTGAAGATATACCATCAATTTTAAACACACACGAAACCCATTTAAATACCACATCAAAATGTTAACTAGCCACAACGTTAAATGGGTTTTCTTGTATCCAGCAACCTACCTTAATTAATCATATCTTGCAGAAGAAAGTTTCCAATATATTTACTGTCTCAAAGTGCCATGGATCAGTCACTCTGAAACTGTCATGGAATGCTCCTTTTTAGAAAATTGTACATCTTCTGACATCACGCCCTTTATCAGGTTTCCAGCTTGGTCTATGGTCCGGGACATTACTTCCACAGTCCAGGATGGAGGAGGTGCTCTGAATTGAGCCAGAACAAATTGTCTTCATGGTGCATGTGAAAACTTTTGAATCTTCCTCATCTGCACATGTTCCAGGGAGACAAATAGTTCTGGTCCTAGCCATAGCATCGTCCTCCTCCTGAACGTCAGAAGTGGCATCCTGTCACCACCAGACATCTGAGAAGCTCTGACAGACGTCCTTCAGAACCTCCTCCTTGAGGTTCCTTTTGTTTTGCTTTCATTTTCTCATCTTGTTAGCCTCTCTCAGCTGTCATGTAGTTGCACTGATTGCATGCCTTTAAATCCCTCCCCATACTGCATCACTTTGCAGTTTATATTTACTTCCTGAAGTGTGTGCATGCTGATGCTACTAGTGAGTCTTCTACAGATAAGTTTTGCTCGTTCATTTGTGTTGTGGATCCGTATCAAGTGTAGGGAGCCGGTGGTCATGTCCCCTCACTATTATAGGGTGTTCAGGTGTTATACAGTCGAGGTACGAGGATATGCGATCATCTACCATTGGGATTTTTGCATAGGCTGAGCAGTTAGGGAGAGAGCCAGGTCTGATGCAGAGCTCTCCCTTTTGTTCCTTAGTTTTGGATCCAGTCAGTCGGATCTTCATTTTGTGTCTTCTAGTTTTCTGTACACCTTCCGTGACATTATAAACCGCCAAAACCGTCTCAAGCATGGATCCGGTTTCACTTTTGACTGAACGCATGCAGGGTCTTTCATTGGAGGTAGCAGATCTCCGTAAGACTCTTTCTCAGTTTTAGGTGACCGGTTCAGCTGACGCTCATGGAATTTGTTCTGAGCCTAAAATCTCGCTTCCGGATACGTTCTCTGGGGGTAGTGAGAATTTTGTTTGTTTTAGAGAGGCTTGCAAACTCCATTTTCGCCTACTTCCCCATTCCTCATCACCAGGGTGGGGATCATCATCCCGCTGCTCAGGGATAACGCTCAGTCCTGGGCCTTTCCGCTGCCGGTGGGGGCACGGCCCCTCCGTTCAGTGGATGAATTATTTTTAGCCCTGGGTCAAATATATGATGATCTGGATCGTATTGCTCTGGCTGAGTCTAGACTACGTCTTTTATGTCAGGGTAAACAATCCGCAGAGATATACTGCTCAGAATTTCGGAGATGGGCAGCTGATACTGGTTGGAATGATGCTGCACTCCGAAGTCAATTTTGCCATGGTCTTTCAGAGGGATTGAATGATGCATTTGCCTTTCATGAGAGACCTACCTCCTTGGACTCTGCCATGTCTCGGGCCGTTCGTATTGACAGGCGTCTTAGAGAGAGAAGAGAGATCACTCCTTCGTGTCATACTCAGTCCAAGGACAGTGCGGCGGTCTCATTCAGTGCACAGGGGTCTCAGTCGCTCTCAATCCCTTCTGAGCAGGGGCCCATGCAGCTGGGTTTGCTTGCCTCTGACAATAGAGGATTCAGCTCTCATAGGAAGGTTTGTTTCTGTTGTGGAGGTATAAATCATTTGGCAAATGTTTGTCTCTCTAGGAGATTCAGGCAGTTTTTTGAGAGTAATAAAGAAACAAAAAGGAAAAAATCCTCTAAAAACGTTCCATCTGTTACTATTGGCAAGGTTGATGCGGAAATTGAAGGTTTTCCGTTTGCTTGTAGTTCCCATTTTGTCCTACCTGCCAGGGTAGCGCTAGAGAGCAAGAACATTTTTTATGAGATTTTTGTAGATAGTGGAGCAGCTGTCAATCTCATTGATAGTCAATTTGCTATAACTCGTGGTTTCCAGGTATGCACTTTGGGAAAGGATATACCTGTTTTTGCTATTGATTCCGTTCCACTTTCTCAGAAATCGTTAAAGGGCATAAATCACAATATCAGTTTGATTGTGAGTGATACTCATGTTGAGGATGTGTCATGTTTCGTCCTAAGCGGGTTGCCTACTCCTCTAGTGTTGGGGCTACCCTGGCTCACTAAACATAACCCCACCATTGATTGGCCAGCGAGGCAAATAAATGGTTGGAGTGACTTTTGAGAATTGCCTCACGACATCTGTTTCTGAGGTTTCTACTAAGACTGTACCATCTTTTCTCTCAGAATTTTTGGATGTGTTCTCTGAGAGTGGTGTTCAGGACTTGCCTCCGCACAGGGAGTACGATTGCCCTATTAATCTCACCTCAGGCGCCAAGCTGCCTAAATCTCATTTATACAATCTCTCCCAACCTGAAAGGGTCGCTATGCGTGCTTATATCTCTGAGAGTCTGAGAAAGGGACACATACGACCTTCGAAGTCACCTGTTGCCGCAGTTTTTTTCTTTGTTAAGAAAAAAGATGGTTCTTTAAGACCATGTCTGGATTTCAGGGAGCTGAACAGTATCACAATTCGCGACCCTTATCCGCTTCCTCTGATCCCGGACCTGTTTAACCAGATTGTTGGGGCTAAAGTTTTTTCCAAGTTGGATCTAAGAGGGGCATACAACCTGGTCAGGGTCAGAGAAGGAGACGAATGGAAGACGGCCTTCAATACCCCTGAGGGCCATTTTGAGAATTTGGTTATGCCTTTTGGTTTGATGAATGCTCCAGCTGTCTTTCAGCATTTTGTGAACAGCATTTTTTATCATTTAATGGGGAAATTTGTATTAGTGTATCTAGATGACATTTTGATTTTTTCTCCTGATTTCAAAACTCATAAGGAACACTTACGTCAGGTCTTGCTCATCCTGCGGGAGAATAAATTGTACGCTAAACTGGAAAAATGTGTGTTTGCAGTTCCAGAAATTCAATTTCTGGGGTTTCTTCTCTCCGCTTCTGGTTTTCGCATGGACCCTGAGAAGGTCCGCGCTGTGCTTGAGTGGGAGCTTCCTGAGAATCAGAAGGCGCTGATGCGTTTTTTGGGTTTTGCCAATTATTACAGGAAGTTTATTTTGAATTATTCCTCTGTTGTTAAACCACTCACTGATATGACTAGAAAGGGGGTAACTTTTTCCTCCTGGTCGGTAAAGGCGCGTAAGGCCTTTTCTAATATCAAGGAGAGTTTTGCTTCCGCTCCCATCTTGGTACATCCTGATATTTCTCTACCCTTCATAGTTGAGGTTGATGAGGTGGGTGTGGGTGCGGTCTTGTCTCAGGGTCCCTCTCCTGCCAAATGGCTACCGTGTGCCTTTTTCTCGAAGAAACTCTCCTCCGCAGAGAGAAATTACGATGTGGGAGATAGGGAGTTGTTGGCCATCAAGTTGGCTTTTGAGGAATGGCGCCATTGGCTAGAGGGAGCCAGACACCCTATTACCGTGTTTACTGACCATAAGAATCTGGCCTACTTGGAGTCAGCCAAGCGTCTGAACCCGAGACAGGCCAGATGGTCTTTGTTCTTTTCAAGGTTTAATTTTGTTGTCACATTCCGCCCTGGGGTTAAGAATGTCAAGGCGGATGCCCTGTCACGTTGTTTTCCGGGAGGTGGGAATTTTGAAGACCCGGGTCCCATTTTGGCTGAAGGTGTGGTGGTCTCTGCTCTTTATCCTGAATTGGAGGCAGAGGTTCAGGTAGCCCAGTCAGAGGCTCCTGATCTTTGTCCTCCTGGGAGGTTGTTTGTGCCTCTCGCTTTAAGACACAAGATTTTTAAGGAACACCACGATACTGTCCTTGCTGGGCACCCGGGGGCAAGAGCCACAGTGAATCTCATCGCTCGGAGATTCTGGTGGCCGGTGCTTCGTAAGTCGGTTGAGGGTTTTATGGCAGCCAGCGAGACCTGCGCTCGTGCCAAAGTCCCTCATTCATGGCCATCAGGTCCTCTCCTTCCGTTACCCATTCCTTCCCGTCCTTGGACACATCTGTCCATGAACTTCATTACGGACCTTCCTCGGGGAAGACTGTGATTCTGGTGGTGTTGGACCGTTTTAGCAAAATGGTGCATTTCATTCCTTTTCCTGGCTTGCCCAATGCTAAGACGCTGGCGCAGGCATTTATTGATCACATTGTCAAATTGCATGGTATTCCTTCAGACATAGTCTCTGATAGGGGCACACAGTTTGTTTCCAGATTCTGAAAGGCTTTCTGTTCTCGCTTGGGGGTTCGGTTGTCATTCTCTTCTGCTTTCCACCCGCAGTCGAATGGTCAGATAGAGCGCGTCAATCAGAATCTGGAGACATATCTGTGCTGTTTTGTGGTGGAGAATCAAGAGGATTGGTGTTCTTTTTTGTCCCTTGCTGAGTTTGCTTTAAATAACCGTCGTCAGGAGTCCTCTGATAAGTCACAATTTTTTGGTGCATATGGGTTTCATCCGCAGTTTGGGACATTCTCTGGAGAGGGGTCTTCTGGTTTACCTGATAAGGACAAATTCTCCTCGTCTTTGTCATCTATTTGGAAAAAGATTCAGGATAATCTAAAGAGCATGAGTGAGAGATATAAGCGTGTGGCGGATAAGAGACGTGTACCTGGTCCGGACCTGAATGTTGGTGATCTGGTGTGGTTGTCTACTAAGAATATCAAATTGAAGGTTCCCTCCTGGAAGTTGGGTCCTAAGTTTATTGGGCCTTACAAAATCTTGTTCGTCATCAATCCTGTTGCCTACCGTCTTGATCTTCCTCAGACTTGGAAGATCCATAATGTTTTTCATAAGTCCTTATTAAAACCTTATGTCCAACCCATTGTACCCTCGTCTTTGCCTCCTCCTCCGATTGTGGTCGATGGTAATCTTGAATTTCAGGTCTCTAGGATTGTGGATTCTCGTGTTGTCCGCGGTTCTCTCCAGTACCTCGTTAATTGGGAGGGTTATGGTCCTGAGGAGAGGATGTGGGTCCCAGTAATGGACATTAAGGTCACTCGTCTCATCAGGGCTTTCCATAGGTCCCATCCTGAGAAGGTGGGCTCTGAGTGTCCGGAGTCCACTCGTAGAAGGAGGGGTACTGTCACCACCAGACATCTGAGAAGCTCTGACAGACGTCCTTCAGAACCTCCTCCTTGAGGTTCCTTTTGTTTTGCTTTCATTTTCTCATCTCGTTAGCCTCTCTCAGCTGTCATGTAGTTGCACTGATTGCATGCCTTTAAATCCCTCCCCATACTGCATCACTTTGTGGTTTATATTACTTCCTGGAGTGTGTGCATGCTGATGCTACTACTGAGTCTTCTACAGATAAGTTTTGTTCGTTCATTTGTGTTTTCCTGTTTGCTGGATCCAAGGTGACCCTGACTCCCTCCGTATCAAGTGTAGGGAGCTGGTGGTCGTGTCCCCTCACTATTATAGGGTGTTCAGGTGTTATACAGTCGAGGTACGAGGATATGCGATCATCTACCATTGGGATTTTCGCATAGGCTGAGCAGTTAGGGAGTGAGCCAGGTCTGATGCAGGGCTCTCCCTTTTGTTCCTTAGTTTTGGATCTAGTCAGTCGGATCTTCATTTTGTGTCTTCTAGTTTTCTGTACACCTTCCGTGACACATCCCTGTTCATAGACCAGACTGGAAACCTGGTAAAGGACCTGATGCCAGTGAATGTACAGGTAGGATTGTCATGTGATCAGGTTCCAGAACAGCCAATCCATACAACTTTGAGATGGTAAGTATATTGGAAACTTTCTTCTGCAGTGAAGATATGAACATACCAGGGGTACTCAACTAGTGGACCTTGGTAGCCAGCTGTCCAGACTACTCCTTTCAAAAGTTGAATACAGTAGTGAAGCAGGGAGCTCCTGGCTCCCTGTTTGACTGTTACCCTACTGCTGAAGATTCAGCACTGGCAGGTGTGATGCAATGATGTCATTCCCATGCTGTACTGAGCCACAGAAAGCACAGAGTGAAGGTCTGCTCCACACAGCTGACAGTATTTAAATTAGAGGCAATGCGGGGCATCCCTTCATGGGCTGGTCACACTCTGCAGTCTTTGGGGGAAACTGAAGGGGCACTTAAGAGGGCATGTGAGGAGGCATTTAAGAGAGCATCATATTGTGTGGGGGCCACTTAAGGGGGCATGACAGTGATGGAGCACTTGAGAGGGCATCGTTGTGAGGGAGCCACTTAAGGGGACAGCACTGTGAGGAGATACAAAAAGGCATCATACTGTTTGGGGGGGCTACTTAAGGGGGTGTCACTTGAGGGGGCACTGAAGAGGGCATCTGTCACTACCAGAGCTTTGAGACGTTCTCAAAGCTCTGTGTCTCCACCCCTGTGATGATGTCACTTAGGGTTGGAGGTTTTCTCACTGTTCTGTTTCTCCGCCCCTGTGATTAGGTCTTACTCCCAGCTGTCTCTCCTGCGTTTGATTTCTCTGCCTTTAAATCACCCCTCCTCCTATTGCAGGGCGTGGATTATATTTCTCTTTTCAGTTGTAGCTCTGCCTTGAGTATCTTCACACCTTTAGCTACTAGTTCTCTGGACCTGTGTTCTGCTGCTGCAAGCACTCCGGATATTGCCAGCGGTCCTTGGATCCGTCTTCTCTGCGGCTGCAGCTCCATCAGCTAAGTGTGCAGACTTTGTTATGTACCTGGTGATTTCCTGACTGGATCCGAGGTGGCCCCGGTTCCCTCCATATTCTGTGCAGGGCATCGGTGGCCGTGCCCCTTCCACTATTGTAGGGGTTACAGGGCTCATCAGTCTAAGGTACGCGGGCATGCCTCGCTCCACCATTTGGATCCGGGCATGTGCTTTAGCAGCATAGGGAGAGTGTTGAGGGTCTGACAGGGGTCACCCTTTCTCTTCCCTAGTTTGGGGTCCGGTCAGTAGCTCTTTTTACTGTGTATACTCTTGTTACCCTTAAACAGCCGTGACATTATAATCCACCAAAACCGTCCTTGTTGACATGGATCCGCTTTCTGACCTGGTTGACCGCATGCAGGGTCTTTCTTTGGAAGTAGCGGATCTCCGTCAATCTCTGACTCAGCTACAAGCATTGGGCTCTGCTCCGGCTCATGGAGTCTGTTGCGAGCCAAAGGTCTCACTTCCGGAAACGTTCTCCGGGGGCAGTGAGCATTTTGTTCGCTTCAGAGAGGCATGTAAACTCCATTTTTGTTTGTGTCCCCACTCCTCTGGTAATGAGGAACAGAGGGTGAGGATTGTCATCTCCCTGCTCAGAGGTAATGCTCAGACTTGGGCTTTTTCGCTGCCATCAGGGGATCCTTCCCTGTGATCCGTGGAGAGGTTTTTTGTGGCCCTGGGGCAGATATATGATGACCCGGATCGTGTTGCTCTGGCAGAATCGAACTTACGTGTTCTATGCCAGAACAAACTGTCTGCGGAGCTTTATTGTTCTGAATTTCGGAGATGGGCAGCTGATTCAGGCTGGAATGATGCTGCACTCCGAAGTCAGTTCTGTCATGGTCTCTCAGAGGATTTGAAAGATGCCTTTGCTTTCCATGAGAGACCAACATCCTTAGAGTCTGCCATGTCATTGGCGGTACGCCTTGACAGGCGTCTAAGGGAAAGAAACAAGACCTCTCTGTCCAGTCATTGTCAGTCTAGGGGCAATGGTGCGGACTCATTCAGTATGCAGGGGTCTCATCCTGTCTCGCTCCCCTCTGAGGAGGAGCCCATGCAGCTAGGCCGACTTGCCCCTGATAAAAGAGGATTTAGTCCTCAGAATATGGTGTGTTTTTGTTGTGGGGGCATAGGTCATTTGGCAAATGTTTGTCCGTCTAGGAGATTCCTGAACTGTACTAAGAGCGATAATAAGAGAAAAACCTCAAGAGGTGGATCATCAAGTTCTGCTTCATCTGCTACTTTGGGCAAAGTTGATGTGGGAATTGATGCTTTTCCTCTGACCTGCAGTTCCCGTTTTCTCCTGTCTGCCAGGGTGGCGCTAGAGAGCAAGGTCATTCCTTGTGAGATTTTTGTCGATAGTGGAGCGGCCGTCAATCTTATTGACACTCAATTTGTAGCCTTGCATGGTTTTCAGGTTTGTACATTAGAAAAGGATATACCTGTTTTTGCTATTGACTCTGCCCCACTCTCGCAGAGATCTCTGAAAGGCATTGTTCACAATATCCGGCTAGCTGTAGGTGACACTCATGTGGAGGAGATATCTTGTTTTGTCCTTAACGGATTGCCTTCTCCTCTAGTTTTGGGGCTACCCTGGCTCACTAGACATAACCCCACTATTGATTGGCAAGGAAGGCAAATAAATGAGTGGAGTGACTTTTGTAGAGAGAATTGTCTCACAGCCACTCTTGCAGAGGTGTCTACTAAAACTCTGCCATCATTTCTCTCTGATTTCTCGGATGTGTTTTCCGAGAGCGGTGTTCAGGAGCTACCTCCTCACCGGGAGTTTGACTGTCCCATTAACCTCATTCCCGGCGCCAAGCTGCCAAAGGCACGCCTCTACAATCTCTCACAACCGGAGAGACTCGCAATGCGAACCTATATCTCTGAGAGTCTCGAGAAGGGGCATATTCGTCCCTCAAAGTCGCCTGTTGCCGCGGGTTTTTTTTTTGTTAAAAAAAAAGATGGCTCTCTGAGACCTTGCTTAGATTTTAGGGAGCTGAACCGTATCACGATTCGCGATCCCTATCCCCTTCCTCTGATCCCGGACCTCTTCAACCAAATTGTTGGGGCCAAGGTGTTTTCCAAATTGGATCTGAGAGGCGCGTACAACCTGGTCAGGGTCAGAGAGGGGGATGAATGGAAAACGGCCTTTAATACCCCTAACGGGCATTTCGAGAATCTCGTTATGCCTTTCGGCCTGATGAATGCTCCGGCCGTCTTTCAGCATTTTGTTAATAGTATTTTCTATCATTTAATGGGGAAATTTGTATTGGTGTATCTTGATGATATTTTGATTTTTTCCCCTGATGTTCAGACTCATCAGGATCATCTTTTTCAGGTCCTGCAGATACTGCGGGAAAATAAACTGTATGCCAAGCTGGAGAAATGTCTTTTTATGGTATCAGAGATTCAATTTCTGGGTTTTCTCCTCTCTGCTTCTGGTTTTCGCATGGATCCGGAGAAGGTCCGTGCTGTGCTGGAGTGGGAGCTTCCTGAAAATCAGAAGGCATTGATGCGCTTTCTGGGTTTTGCTAACTACTACAGAAAGTTCATTTTGAATTATTCCTCTATTGTCAAACCCCTTACTGACATGACAAAAAAGGGGACGGATTTTTCCTCTTGGTCGGAGGAGGCGCTTGCAGCCTTTTCTAAGATTAAAGAGAGTTTTGCGTCTGCTCCCATCTTGGTGCATCCCGATGTTTCCTTACCTTTTATTGTTGAGGTGGATGCTTCCGAGGTGGGTGTGGGTGCAGTTTTGTCCCAGGGCCCCTCTCCTGCCAAATGGCGACCATGTGCCTTTTTCTCTAGAAAACTCTCCCCGGCAGAGAGAAACTATGATGTGGGAGATAGGGAGTTGTTGGCCATCAAGTTGGCTTTCGAGGAATGGCGCCATTGGTTGGAGGGGGCCAGGCACCCTATCACCGTTTTTACCGACCATAAGAATCTGGCGTACCTGGAGTCGGCCAGGCGTATGAATCCGAGACAGGCCAGATGGTCTCTGTTCTTCTCCAGATTTAATTTTGTTGTTACTTTCCGCCCTGGGATCAAGAATGTGAAGGCTGATGCTCTCTCTCGCTGTTTTCCGGGAGGAGGAAACTCCGAAGACCCGGGTCCCATTTTGGCGGAGGGGGTAGTTGTTTCTGCTCTATATTCCGATTTGGAGGCCGAGGTCCAGGCTGCCCAGTCTGAGGCACCTGCCCGTTGTCCCTCCGGGAAGTTGTTCGTGCCTCCTGAGCTACGTCACAAACTCTTTAAGGAACATCATGATACAGTTCTTGCTGGTCACCCCGGGAGTAGAGCCACGGTAGATCTCATTGCTCGGAGATTTTGGTGGCCGGCTCTTCGTAAGTCTGTGGAGGGTTTTGTGGCGGCTTGTGAGACGTGCGCTCGCGCTAAGGTCCCTCGTTCACGACCGTCAGGTTCCCTTCTCCCGTTACCCATACCTTCCCGTCCTTGGACACACCTGTCCATGGACTTTATCACAGATCTTCCTCGTTCCTCGGGGAAGTCGGTGATCCTGGTGGTCGTGGACCGTTTTAGCAAGATGGCTCATTTCATTCCTTTCCCTGGTTTACCCAATGCTAAAACGTTGGCGCAAGCTTTTGTCGATCATATTGTTAAATTGCACGGCATTCCCTCTGAGATTGTTTCTGATAGAGGCACGCAGTTTGTGTCCAGGTTCTGGAAGGCTTTCTGTTCTCGCCTGGGGGTTCGGCTGTCCTTCTCTTCTGCTTTTCACCCGCAGTCGAATGGTCAGACTGAGCGCCTCAATCAGAATCTGGAGACATATTTGCGCTGTTTTGTGGCAGAGAACCAGGAGGATTGGTGTTCATTTCTCCCTCTTGCTGAGTTTGCTTTGAACAACCGTCGTCAGGAATCTTCTGATAAGTCACCATTTTTTGGTGCATATGGGTTCCATCCGCAGTTTGGGACATTCTCGGGAGGGGCTCTTTCTGGTTTACCTGAGGAGGAGAGATTTTCCTCGTCTTTGTCTACCATTTGGCAAAAGATTCAGAGTAATCTCAGAAAGATGAGTGAGAAGTATAAGCGTGTGGCTGATAAGAGACGTGTGCCTGGTCCGGACCTGAATGTGGGTGATCTGGTGTGGTTGTCTACAAGAAATATTAAACTGAAGGTTCCCTCCTGGAAATTGGGTCCCAAGTTTATTGGGCCTTATAAAATTTTGTCAGTCATCAATCCTGTTGCCTTCCGCCTTGATCTTCCACGGGTTTGGAAGATACATAATGTTTTTCACAGATCTCTCTTAAAACCATATGTCCAGCCCACGGTACCCTCCTCTTTGCCTCCTCCTCCGATTTTGGTTGATGGCAATCTGGAGTTTGAGGTTTCCAGAATTGTGGACTCTCGCATTGTCCGCGGTTCTCTTCAGTACCTCGTTCATTGGAAGGGTTATGGTCCTGAGGAGAGGATGTGGGTTCCGATGTCGGACATTAAAGCCACTCGCCTTATCAGGGCATTTCATAGGGCTCATCCTGGGAAGGTGGGTCCTGGGTGTCCGGAGTCCACCCGTAGAAGGGGGGGTACTGTCACTACCAGAGCTTTGAGACGTTCTCAAAGCTCTGTGTCTCCACCCCTGTGATGATGTCACTTAGGGTTGGAGGTTTTCTCACTGTTCTGTTTCTCCGCCCCTGTGATTAGGTCTTACTCCCAGCTGTCTCTCCTGCGTTTGATTTCTCTGCCTTTAAATCACCCCTCCTCCTATTGCAGGGCGTGGATTATATTTCTCTTTTCAGTTGTAGCTCTGCCTTGAGTATCTTCACACCTTTAGCTACTAGTTCTCTGGACCTGTGTTCTGCTGCTGCAAGCACTCCGGATATTGCCAGCGGTCCTTGGATCCGTCTTCTCTGCGGCTGCAGCTCCATCAGCTAAGTGTGCAGACTTTGTTATGTACCTGGTGATTTCCTGACTGGATCCGAGGTGGCCCCGGTTCCCTCCATATTCTGTGCAGGGCATCGGTGGCCGTGCCCCTTCCACTATTGTAGGGGTTACAGGGCTCATCAGTCTAAGGTACGCGGGCATGCCTCGCTCCACCATTTGGATCCGGGCATGTGCTTTAGCAGCATAGGGAGAGTGTTGAGGGTCTGACAGGATGCATCATTCTGGGGCCACTCTGGGTTACAACTCTATGAAGTGGGCACTCAAGGGGAAATCACTTTGTGTGGGCCCACTTAAGATGACATAATACTGTGTGGCAGGCACGTGGAGGGCATCACTTTATATGGGGCCCATTTAAAGGGGCCTAGTTCTGTGTGGGGGCACTTAAAGGGTATTCTAGTGTGAGCAGTGCTGCTCCTAAGATACTACTTAGATTCTTAGGAGCATAATACTGCATGGGGGACACTAAGGGGGCATCATACTGTGAGGGGAGGCAATATGGGGCATCATATTCTTTGGGGGCACTAAAGGAGCATCATGCTGCCTGAGGGGCACTAAGGGGCATCATTACTGTCTATGGGGGGCATTCTTATGTTATTGGGATCTTAATGGGATTGGGTTGGATTAGAGGCAGAGCACTGTCCTTCCATACATTTATTTTTGCGGCTCAGACCTTCACCCTGCTGCAGACACAGGTCTATGGACCTTTACAAAAAGTATGTGAGTACCCCTGCCGTATGTATATATGAGATTTCTGAAAATGCTAATATTTTACATAATTTTTGCATAACTTGTTCATTTAAATGTTAAGATTTTTTTAAATCCATTTTGGATAACACATAAATATCTAGTTGTGTAATTTGTTTTTGGAGCATTGTGAATTTGGCTGCTTTTTCACATTCCATCTCTTGCCAAAATTTCACAGTACGTAGGCAAGCCCTGAACATGAGCAATAACTTGCACATCCAGCAAACAGCTGCTGGAGATAACCACTCTTTGTGGAGATTAGCAGTGTTGACATGGTCTTTTCCAATCCTGAATCAGTCTTGAACTGTCTATGAATTAACACAAACATCGAGGTAGGTTAACCCTTTTTCTTTGGGTAAATGTGGTATATTCATTCCGCTTATATGGTTGTACAAAAACTGGTTTATATTTTCCAAATATATGTGTTTTCCTTGTCCACAGATTGTGAGTGCTTATTCACTTCAAAGGACCTGAGCTTTAAAACAAACTCAATTCATGGACAGGTGTGCTACAGTTTTTCAAATAAATCAGCCATCTTCTTCTAATTTGCTGTTACTCCTTTCATAATCATTATTTTTTATTGGATACTGTCAGACTGTGTGGGGACGCAGTCCCAACTGGTACTACCCAGTTAGCAATTATTTAATGACTTCTGAAAGTAATAATACAGGAAAGGTACAACACAGAGTTATAAGAATATATGTTCCGTATTACAAGGGGGAATGCAAGTACAAGTGTTTGCTCCAACGCATGCAAGGCATGTTAGGGGAGGTGACAAGCCCTCTTTTACAATATAGGAGCAGTTTACAAATATATTACATACAACAGCCTGTGTTCTAGAAATCTATACTCAGAAAGCCTGATGGGATGCAATTACATTGTCATGTGCGGTAAGTTTGATAGTCCCAACGGTCCTTGTAGCTTATTACCAGAATCCAATCCTTATAAATTACCGTACTACCATAGCACATGGTTGATTTTATCGTACTATACAATATTTAAAATTCAGCAACTAGAAAGAATGCAAAGGACAAATGTGATAGTGTATCAAGCATTGATATCCTCCTCAAGAAAATCAATGCTTCTCCTCTTAAAACAGATTGGGTAGATCACATGAAGGTCAAAACTGATCTGGTCTGGTTCTGTTCCCCTTTTAATGGAAGAGAATGGAATTTTTGAATAAAATGTGAAGATTATACAGATATAATAAATTCTAGGTAACAATAATGGTTTCTTAAAAATTATCAATTTAATAACCGTATTCATTCACAGTGGGTGTACAACCACTGTGTCAGTCTTTGGGCTACTCCTAAGGCTGTTATCCTGGCAGTTCCATGATTTTCACTCTTTACAGGGATTGCACATGAACATTGCCGCCAGGGGAATCACCAGACCCTATCTCCTGGAGAAACAGGTGCAGAGCACAAACTGTAGTCAGGGACAGGCTGAGGTCAGGGCAGGCAGAGTACGAGCAATCCGATAAACAGTCCAAGGTCAAGGCAGGCAGCTCAGGTTAAGTACAGAGATCAGGCAGATGTCCAATCAGGTACAGAAGGGTCAATTCCAAGACACAGTCAGAAGTCAGTATACAGTACATATAACAGCACACCTTAGCAGGACACTAGCCAGGCTCACTGGGAAGGAGAGAAGAGCGAGAGGAAGGTCTGTCACAAAAATATTTACTGTTAACCAGGCAATCCATTGTTTCATTCTGGAGGAATAGTACTTTTAATCCATATGCACACGAGGAAGGGGCTGGCAAATTAAGCAGGAGCAGCAAGGTACACAAAATGTCTTGAGTCCGGCCTTGATGCACTAAACTGCTCATTTGCATTTGCATTAAAAGAACTTATTCTCCAGAGTGAAGCAGCAGATAGCTAAGTGAAAGATATCATTACGTTCAGCTGAGCTAGCCCTACAAGGTATTGTGCCTGATTCAGAGGCATACCAAGGATGTATGGAGCCCAAAGAAGCATAATTATGAGAAACATATGATTTTTTTGTTTTTCCTAATGCCCCGGGATAATGCACACAGTGATGTCACAATGGTGGAATAACATACACAGTAAAGTTACAGCACAGACATAATGTTCACAATGATGTCACAGTACAGTAATAAGGCTCACAGTGATATTACTAGTGTGATAATATAGGCATGGTAATGTACAGAAATGAGTCAGTGATGCCACAACACAGAAATAATGCAAAAAGTAATGAACTCTTTATTGGTCATATACATCACAAAGTGCACATATGTCTGAGTGGAGATGGCCCTCTTAGTTATTGATGCCCCATAGCTGCTGCTATGCCTGCTACCCTGGAAGTTACGCCCATGGCCTGGTTTAACAGTGAACTTCCTGGTGCCAGATTCCATTTAAGGACCTTAGATTTGTGTTAAGTTGTACTACTTTAACACTACATATTATATTAAACAGTTGCAGGCAGGAGATTTTGTAATTACAGTGCCATTCATTACACAGCCTACACAATAAGCATAAAAAATATAGTCGGGGAAACAGATTTCCATGCTAGAAACGCTAACCTAACACATGTGGTGGGAGAAGCCTTTGGTTTTTGTGCTGTGTTTTCTGGGATTATTCTCAAGTGTTGCTTTCTGAAACTTTTTTTTGACACTTAATATCATGTGCAACTAGATGACTTGCCTGTAAAACAATGCATTTACCACCTCCCACAGAAAAAAGAAGTTATCTAATGAAAAATATGGAATATGAAAATATTTGTTTTAATAAAATAACGTTTAAGAGGTTGCCCACTCCACCAGTTGCTTCTGCTGACAATAACTGATCACCAGTGTTTCCAGTAGGCTGGATCTCTGGCTCACACAACTTAGTATAAATCAGCAGTACAGATGAATATAAGAAACTCTGTATTACTGTATATCTTAGAAAATAATGTCTTTTTCTATCAGTTCTTTTAATACCCCTTCATAAACTAATAATCTCCAAGATGGAGAAAACGACTGTCAATTTACAAATTGCATGCTGCCCATAGAAATCTATAGAGAAGGGGGTTGTGAGCTGAGAGCCCTTCTCGAGACAGTTTAGGAAGAGTGGGGAGAGCTGATATGTGGAAAAAGAGACATTTTCTCTGATATTTTACAAAGTCTTTTATATTTACCTGTAATATTAATTCATGTTAGATAAGTGTGTAAAGTTAGTGACCATTTAATGTCATGATCTTGCCTAACCATGATCTGGCGGTATCTGTCTCTGTACCCTGCTGAGTCCATGTAGTGCTGGGAGCTGGAAGTGCGCCAGTCATATGGTTGTTCCTGGATGGTTGTCATACCAACCAGTCTAGCCCTGGCTGGTCAGCCTATCAGAGAGCCCGGACCCTGACCATTCAGGGTTCTGGCTCATTGTCCAATCAGAGGGTTCGGTGGGGGATTTTTCTCAGGCACTGACTCTGGGTCATTGTTTTGTGATTTTGCATTTATCATGGCTCCTGTACTTAGTGCTCATACTCTATACCTCCTTAGATATCCTCTATATTCCAACTTGGGTTGGCTCCTGATTAACCTCTTGTTTACTAATTTGGCTTCTATTTTTTTGACTCTTGCTAGCTGACTGTTTTCCTTTTGATCATCCGGGTAGGTTGGCTACCTGTGAGTTTGCATCCATTTTCTGTCGCCATACTCCACAGATGTAACCTTGGTCCCTAAAAGCCAAGTACCTCCAGCCTCACAGCAGCCTCTGATGAACACCTAGGGGTATAGAAAGATGTGTAGCGTTTTTTTTTAGTTTGCTTTCAGTGGTTCTGGATGATGACCTTTAGCAGTTTAGTATTGTCTTTCTGGTAAACCCTCTGACGAGATGCTTCATAAGCTATAACTAAAAGGAATTGTCTAAGGGAACATCATATTCTTTGCCTTTAATCATTTGTAAGATTTGTCTAATTTGTTGCCTAATTTGTATATTTAAAATATTTTCCTGTAATTGTAACCATACACTCTGGTGCAGAAATATAGAAAAAAACTAATATACAACCTATTGTATGGCAACTGACCTGACTTTCTGGCCTGCACATCCCTGGCTGTATTTCTTAAACCATATGTGACATGGTGAGCAGCAGTATTAATTTTTCATGTGCTTTCTGCCCCTTTCAGTTCCAAGAATCATTAAGACCTAGAGAGTAGCCGCAAAAGTAACTGTATTCATAACGGAACTGCAGGGCATAGACTCTGGGTCATCCATCAACCACATCTGTTATAACTGTAGACAGCAACAATAGACAGACATTATACTGCTTAAGCTTCAGGGCATAGCAGCCACAATTTATTTTCTAATACACCATTGTGGTAACTTGAACTGTCCAAAGACAGAAGGCAAATGGGCAGCATACAATCAACTGCAACTTCCTTCTATACTATGTTTTAGATATATAGTATCTACACAGAGAGAGAACTGGAGTTTCCATTCAAGTTTTTCTTTCTCATTAAAACATGGCTATTAAAAATGCCTCCAATTATGAACTATTCTCCGAGTTGCCTTTTTCTGCTAATTTTATATTAATAAGTATCTTAACTGTAACAGATGCTGGATCGCCACTAATCACAACTATTCATGTGCCTATAGGGGTTGCCACCAAGCTTTACAACTACCCTATGAGGTCTGATCCCCTATGTTCCATGTCTCTTACTCTTGTTGTGGTGACAGTGGCACTAGTTATGGCAATATACAGTATTCATGAGCCAGGACTCTAGATTAATAAAATGACCCACAAAGAGGCAACTTAAATGGTAAGCTGTATGTTAACAAAGTATAAAAAATAATTATCATCGGTAATCCTAGTATGCTATATCTGTAAGTGGTTAAGCTATAGGGTTCATAGGTATATTTCAGACCCTTGTACATGATAGAGCCCAAGTGCCCCTCTACCTCATAAGATGACACCAGTGTTACAAATGGCACATGGTAAGTGGGATACCCTGTAACATATTTTGCATTGGGGTCCAGTAGTTACTCCATCTGTATGGCTTCTCCAGTTCGCCATAAAAAAGGCTATTAGACATGTAAAATTTAAGAAAAAGAACTGGATCGCACATCCTCAATACTCTGCTTTTATCTAATAACTGCTTCTCAGCATAATAAACATCGCTTCTCAGCACAATTGATCGTGTACCTACCCCTATTCTGCATGCTGTACATGAGGCATTAGTATGCAATTTGATCAAAAAGCATAGGCCCACTCACTGCGACAAGGTTACCTCTTTGAATGGGACCCTATTCTAAATTTGGTGCAGCGCTGCACGGCGACCACCGACGCGGCAGCACCGCACCAGCAGGCAGAGAGACCCAGCAGTCAAACAGTACCCTCAATGTCTTGCAAAGCCACCCTGGCACTGGGCCTCACCAATCCACCCCCACAGCACCAAAGCAATAATGGCCGCCGTGCAGCACTGCATACCCTTCCTGGTATCAGCACTCCTCCCCATTCGGCCCAGGTGCTTATAATTAGCAGGAGTCTGCATAAGGGTATACATTCCTACCTCTCAGTTGGAGTCCCTATGAGTATGTAATAAGGTGAGTTCCACACCTGTTCACATGATGCAGTACTGTACGGCAGCTATTGTTGCTTCAGTGCTGTGCTGGTGGGGCCCAGTGCCAGGGTGGCTTTGCCAGACAGTGGGTGTGCTATTTGACTGCTGGGTCCCTCTGCCTGCTGGTGCGGTGCTGTGGCGTCGGTGGTTGCCGTGCAGCGCTTGCGCCAAATTTAGAATAGGGTCCCATTCAAAGAGGCAACCTTGTCATGGTGAGCAGGCCTATACTTTTGATCAAATTGTATACTAATGCCTGATGTTAGCATGCAGCATAGGGGTAGAGTCACGGGGCGCCAAAGGCGCACTCGGTCTCCCATCAGCCGCAGACCTGCTGCTTAGCTTCGGGAGCAAGGATCTGTGTTTGGCCTCGTTCCCAGGGTGGCTTTGCTAGCTGGGAGGCTCCCTGCTCCTAGGTCTGCCTTGAGCGCCGAGCTGATCACTGAGCTCGTCTTGTCTGTCTGTCGGTCATGTGATGCTGACCATGTCACATGACCCTCAGACCCCACTATAAATACAGGCACCCTGCTGGCCACTAGTTGCCTATTAATTCTAGGTTCCTGGCTATTACTCACCTGATCCTGTTCCCTGACGATCCTTTGCCTGCTCCTCCTGTACTGCGCATCCCTCCTGGTATTGTGACCTCAGCTCCCTTCTGACTACTCTTTGCGGACTCCTCTGGTACTTCTCTACTCTCCTGGTATTTGACCCCGGCTTCTCCTGACCATTCTTTGCTTAACCCTTTGTACTGTGTAGCTCTCTTGGTTCTGACCCGGTCCGTTCACATTCCGTTATTTGTCTTGTCAGTCTTCCCAGCACGTATCCTAAGTTAGGGACTGTCGTCTAGTTGTCCCCTGTCATTAGGACTTGCGAGGCAAGCAGGCAGGGCCAGGGGTGAGGGTGGAGCGCAGTGGTCACTATCCTTCCCCCTGTGTGTAGTGTACGTGACCGTCACAGGTAGGTATACGATAAATTGCGCTGAGAAGCGATGTAAATTATGCTGAGAAGCAGTTATTAGATAAAAGCATAGTATTGAGGATGTGTGATCCAGTTCTTTTTCTTATATTTTACAAAAAAGGCTATTAGTCCTAGAAAAAGTAGAGGCTCTTCCAATGTTTTTTTTGAGTGGCATTGAATAGTCAAGATCACTATATTTGGACATTGTCTCCTGCACCAATTTAACATGATAATGTTTTAAGAGCATTAACATCAGTAGGAATCCGTTACTGCATTGTCAGCGGGGTGTAGGAAAATAACAGTTATTGTTACTATTTCTCAAGCGCTGCCTCTAGCCCTGACAGTATATGATTTATCTTTTGCACCGGAGGAAGGAGATTTATAAGAATATTGACCTGTTCACATATAAATTAATGGAGCATAACTTTTGGGTATTTATTTTTAGCTATACCACAGAAGCTGCCCTTTAAGATGATTCTAAAAAGACAGACATTTTATTATCTAAATAGCAGTCCTTAATTGAGCTATCATTAAAATATCACCATGACATATTGTCTTGTAGATTCTTTTTATCTACTTCAATTTTCTGTTACTTTGTATTCGCTAAGTTTATAACCTCTGCATAGACTCTTTGATCACAAATTAGTTGCAATATGCAGCAGTTATTCAGGCATTCGTGTTAAGACCTCTTTTACCTTTACATTGCAGAAGTCAGCTGGATTTGAAAGTCAAGTCCCGTAGAAGGACAAGTGTTTTCATGGTTGAGCATTAGCACACCCACCATAACAGAATAAACATCATAAGCAGCTGGGGCCTTTTGTGATGTCATCGTTCCCGGATGTTGAGGGGCCCTATTGTGACATGTGCAAATTTTCAAAGGGGATGCCATACTGATTTTCTAGAAGCTGCCACTTTGATTTGTGCTTGGACAGGCTTATCAATCCAATTTATTAGCATTGTGGTGAATGCAGTGGATGACAACAGCAGAAGCCAGCAAGGAAGCATCCTATTCTCCATACAAAATTGGTTGCAGTTTCACTGGAGCACCAGGCTGGATCCTGCTTTCGGAAACCTGAACCAGGTAGAGCAGGTGCAGTGGTCCTTGGAAAGTGTGATACAAGCACATCACAGGCAATGTACAGACAAGCTCGATCTCCATCTCCCTGGCCGGAAAATGTATAGCACATATGGTGTCCCATGGAAGGCTGGGCGGCCTAAACAGTAAACTGATGTGATGCAACAAGAAACAGCAAACTGAAATGTTTTACCACCATCAGAGGTCACTATAGCTCCCTCATGAAGCAATAAAGGGGTGTACTAGTTCACTCATCAAGTCCAGAGGGCATCCCATCAGAAACAGGTGAGGTGGCTTGTCTATTCTGCACTTGCCAAAATATGTTGCTACAGTATTCTAATCTACACAAAAGTGCCATTTCAGGCCAGGCCCCTGCCCCTGTGGATGTGTACCTTCTGCCAACACACACACAAATGTGCCCTAACATGTGGATGTGCATGGTTGCACTCTCTAGACCGACAAGTAAATCTGTCTTGTCTGCCTCCAGTGAGCTAAACAGCTGAGGCTCTTTGTAATATCATTGTCCATGATGCTGAAGGGCCCCATTATGACACGCACAGTGTACCGTATAGGCAAATTTTTTCATTGGGGTGCCATACTGATTTTCTAAAGCCGGACATTCTGATTTGCACTTGGACAAAATTGTCAATCTAATGAATTAGCACTGTGCTTAATGGGTTGGACTGCAACAGTGGCTCCAGCATTGAGGAACCCTAGTCTACATTAATGACTGGTGGCATCTGCACCAAAGTACTGGGATGGATTCTGCTTTTAGAAACCTGAACCAGGTAGGGTAGGTGCAGTGGTCCAGGGAAAGTGCAGGACCAGCACAGGAAGTGTATCAAACAGATAAGCTCATTTTCCATCTCATTGACTTACAGGTGAAACTCAAAAAATTAGAATATCTTGCAAAAGTCAATTTTTTTCAATAATGCAAATTAAAAGGAATTGCATTAAAGCAGCTTAAAATTAGAATTTTGTGAAAAGGTTCAATGTTCTAGGCTCAAAGTGTCACACTCTAGTCAGCTAATTAATCCATACCCCCTGAACAAAGGGTACCTCAAAATTGTGACTTTGGGGTTTCATAAGCTGTAAGCCATAGTTTTCCAACAAATAAAGGCTTGAAATATCTCACTTTGCATGTAATGAGTCTATCTCATATACAGTCCTGATCAAAAGTTTAAGACCACTTGAAAAATTGCAAAAAATAATATTTTACATTGTTGGATCTTAACAAGGTTCCAAGTAGAGCTTCAACATGCAACAAGAAGAAATGAGAGTGAGACAAAACATTTTTTGAACATTCAATTAATTGAAAATAACGATTAAACTGAAACAGGCTGTTTTTCAGCTGATCCAAATTTTAGGACCACATGCCTTTAATAGGCCAAATCTGTGCAAAGATGTGGATTCATTGTCATTTTCCTTCAGGTAGTCAC
This sequence comes from Bufo gargarizans, assembly GCF_014858855.1. Lineage (NCBI taxonomy): Eukaryota > Metazoa > Chordata > Amphibia > Anura > Bufonidae > Bufo > Bufo gargarizans. Next base: position 522,424,788 of record NC_058080.1, on the reverse strand, counting down.
ACGTTGTGATGGCAAAGGCAAAAAATCTCTCCCTTTTTGAACGTGGTCGGGTTGTTGAACTGCATAAGCAGGGTCTCTCACAGCGCGCCATCGCTGCTGAGGTGGGACAAAGTAAGACAGTCATTTGGAATTTCTTAAATGATCCTGAGGCTTATAGAACAAAAAAGTCAAGTGGAAGACCCAAAAAAATGTCATCAGCACTGAGCCAGAGGATCCAATTGGCTGTCCGTCAAGACACTGGACGATCCTCGACCCAAATTAAGGCCCTTACTGGTGCTGACTGCAGCCCCATAACCATCAGACAGCATCTGAGAAAAACATCTTCAAAGACCTCGTCTCCTTGAACGCCACAGAACTTTTAAACAATTTTTGAAGTGATAAACAATAATTGTAGTGCTACTAATTACTGAGTTCATGTTTGGAATTTGAATTTCTGTTTTGGGGGGGTTTAGTTTTTTTTGGGAGGTGTGGTCCTAAACTTTTGATCAGCTGAAAAACAGCCTGTTTCAGTTTATTCGTTGTTTTCATTAAATTGAATGCTCAAAAAATGTTTTGTCTCACTCCCATTTCTTCTTGTTGCACGTTAAAGCTCTACTTGGAACCTTGTTAAGATCCAGCCATGCTAAATATGATTTTTGCCATTTTTCAAGTGGTCTTAAACTTTTGATCAGGACTGTATTAGTTTCACCTTTTACTTTGCATTACTGAAATAAATGAACTTTGCACGATATTCAAATTTTTCGAGTTTCACCTGTAAAAATCCAAAGAATATATGGTATCCCATAGAAGGGTGGCCAGCACAAACTCAATACTGATGTGAGCCTGAAACACATGAGCCAAGAAGCAACAAACATAAATGGTTCTCTAATGGCAGTGGCCCCTCAAGCTCTCTTCTTGATGCAATTGGGCTGCACCAATCCACTATTAAAGTCCAGAGGGCAATGCCTTCATAAATAGGTGAGGTGACTTGTCTGCTCTGCACTTGCCAAAATACACTGACTGACTGCAGCAGTATTCCAATCTGCACAAAAGTACCTTTTTGGTATATGTCCCTCCCCCTCCGGACAAGTAACCCCAGCTGACATACACACACACAAATGTGCCCTCACCTACTTTTTAGCATGGTTGCACACCTCAGCAATGTATAAAGCAATCATGGCTGCCACCAGGAGGTAGGCAACCAAGGCTTTTTGGGATTGCCAGCATCCCTGGATGCTGAGGGCCCCATTTTGACAAGCACAGTGTTCCATCTATGCCAGGTTTTCATGGGGGATGCCATACTGAGTTTCTAAAGACTGCCACTTTCATTTGCATTTGGAAAGACCTGTCAATCCAATAAATTAGTGTTGTGGTCAATAGTTTGAACTGCAATAGCGGCAACCAGCAAGGAGTCATCTTTGTTTTAATTTACAATTGCTTGCAGCTGCAGTGGAGCACTGGTCTGGAAACCTGGATCTGGTAGGATGATTGCTGAGGTCCTGCAGTATCACGTTGTCAGCACAGCATATGCCCTCTGGACTAAAAATCTAAAGAATGTATGGCATTTAGTGTTGGTCGAGCACCAAAGTGCTTGTGTGCTCGAGTAGAACACTTCCCAATGCTCGGGTGCTCTACACAGCACCCGAGCACAATAGAAGTCAATGGGAGAACCCAAGCATTAAACCAGGCACCCCCTTCTCTGAAAACGAGATGGTGTCGGGACTCTAGTTCGGCTTAGGAGTCCCTGCTCTGACTCCATATGTAGCTATGTTCATATATGGTGTCAGTGCTTGGGTACACCCAGGGTATGTAAATCTAATTTAGCCTCTATTTCTGAAAAGTTTCTGATGGGATTCAAACTCACAACCTTCTACATTACAGCCACTAATCTTAACCACTACACTATAGGGCTGCATTGCCAGTTACTTTATAATAATAATAATAATAATAATAATAATTAATTACTTCTGCTATATAGGAATACTTACTAGTAGTAAGTATTCCTATACAGCAGAAGTCTCATATATATAAAAAAAAAATTGTAACTGGCCATGTAGCTCTATACTGTAGTGGTTAACATTGTGGGCTGTAATGTAGAAGGTTGTGAGTTTAAATCCTGTCAGAAATAGAGGCTAGATTTAATTTAATATAAATATATTATGGCTAAAACATCAGTAGTAGTTTCCCACATATTATGCATTCATATATATCAGAAACCAAAACTAGGTTACATGAAAACACAAAAAGCAACAAGTGACATAAACCCCTCTAGCAAAGCTAGCTCAGCAACATGGAAAGACATATAACAAAACACTGAGACTAATTATCTATAAATATATTTATATACAGGGTGGGCCATTTATATGGATACACCTTAATAAAATGAGAATGGTTGGTGATATTAACTTCCTGTTTATGGCACATTAGTATATGTGAGGGGAAAACTTTTCAAGATGAGTGGTGACCATGGCGGCCATTTTGAATTTGGCTATTTTGAATCCAACTTTTGTTTTTCAATAGGAAGAGGGTCATGTGACACTTCAAACTTATTGGGAATTTCACAAGAAAAACAATGGTGTGCTTGGTTTTAACGTAACTTTATTCTTTCATGAGTTATTTACAAGTTTCTAACCACTTATAAAATGTGTTCAATGTGCTGCCCATTGTGTTGTATTGTCAATGCAACCCTTTTCTCCCACTCTTCACACACTGATAGCAACACCACAGGAGAAATGCTAGCACAGGCTTCCAGTATCCATAGTTTCAGGTGCTGCACATCTCGTATCTTCACAGCATATGCTGTGCAGCACCTGAAACTACGGATACTGGAAGCCTGTGCTAGCATTTCTCCTGTGGTGTTGCTATCAGTGTGTGAAGAGTGGGTGAAGAGGGTTGCATTGACAATCCAACACAATGGGCAGCACATTGAACACATTTTATAAGTGTTTAGAAACTTGTAAGTAACTCATGAAAGAATAAAGTTACGTTAAAAACAAGCACACCATTGTTTTTCTTGTGAAATTCCTAATAAGTTTGAAGTGTCACATGACCCTCTTCCTATTGAAAAAAACAAAAGTTGGATTCAAAATGGCCGACGTCAAAATGGCCACCATGGTCACCACCACCCATCTTGAAAAGTTTCCCCCCTCACATATACTAATGTGCCACAAACAGGAAGTTAATATCACCAACCATTCCCATTTTATTAAGGTGTATCCATATAAATGGCCCACCCTGTATTATTGAAATGCATGTTAAAAAACATCCAAAACGAGATGACAAACGTATCGATACAAAGTGTGGTACACCCCTGGGAGATATAAATTATGGGTATGGCATAAAGAGGAATGTATGAAGAGGATACTAAAATTGACCTACTGAATGGGCATCCAACCATATAAAGTGCAGAAGTATGAGAAGTATGATTTTATCGATAGATAGATTTTTTTTAAAAAGTAATTACTAGGGATGAGGGAACTCGAACTGTATAGTTCGGGTTCGTACCGAATTTTGGGGTGTCCGTGACACGGACCCGAACCCGGACATTTTCGTAAAAGTCCGGGTTCGGGTTCGGTGTTCGTCGCTTTCTTGGCGCTTTTGTGACGCTTTCTTGGCGCTTTTTGAAAGGCTGCAAAGCAGCCAATCAACAAGCGTCATACTACTTGCCCCAAGAGGCCATCACAGCCATGCCTACTATTGGCATGGCTGTGATTGGCCAGAGCACCATGTGACCCAGCCTCTATTTAAGCTGGAGTCACATAGCGCCGCCCGTCACTCTGCTCTGATTAGCGTAGGGAGAGGTTGCGGCTGCGACAGTAGGGCGAGATTAGGCAGATTAACTCCTCCAAAGGACTTGATTAATCGATCGATCTGCAGCTGTGCATCATTGAGCTGCTGAAATTCAATTGCTCACTGTTTTTAGGCTGCCCAGACCGTTTGTCAGTCACTTTTTTCTGGGGTGATCGGCGGCCATTTTGTGTCTTGTGCGGTGCTGCGACCAAGTGCATCCAAGCTGCGACCAAGTGCATTTAACCCTCAATGGTGTGGTTGTTTTTTGGCTAAAGCCTACATCAGGGTGAAGCTGTCACACCAAGTGCATTTAACCAGCAATAGTCTGTTTATTTTTTGGCCATATACTACATCAGGGGCAAGCTGCACCGGTCACCAAGTGCATTTAACCCTCAATGGTGTGGTTGTTTTTTGGCTAAAGCCTACATCAGGGTGAAGCTGTCACACCAAGTGCATTTAACCAGCAATAGTCTGTTCATTTTTTGGCCATATACTACATCAGGAGCAAGCTGCGCCCGTCACCAAGTGCATTTAACCCTCAGTAGTGTGGTTGGTCAAGCTGTCACACCAAGTGCATTTAACCAGCAATAGTGTGGTTATTTTTTGGCCATATCCCAGTCTAATTCTGTCACTAAATCCATACCGGTCACCCAGCGCCTAAATACTAGGCCTCAAATTTATATCCCGCTAAATCTGTCGTTACCGCTGTACTGTTGTGGCTGGGCAAGTTATTTAGTGTCCGTCAAAGCACATTTTTTGTTCAGGGTTGAAATACAATTCCCAATTTAGCAATTTCATTATTTAGTGGGTTCTGCTATATCAGAGCTATTTGAAATCTATCCCTAAAAGGGTATATAATATTCAAGGTGCACATAGGGTCATTCAGAATAACTTCACACACACACTACTGTGCATTTCCAAGTCTAATTCTGTCACTAAATCCATACCGGTCACCCAGCGCCTAAATACAAGGCCTCAAATTTATATCCCGCTAAATCTGTCGTTACCGCTGTCCTGTTGTGGATAAGCAAGTTATTTAGTGTCCGTCAAAGCACATTTTTTGTTCTGGGTTGAAATACAATTCCCAATTTAGCAATTTCATAATTTAGTGGTTTCTGCTATATCAGAGCTATTTGAAATCTATCCTTAAAAGGGTATATAATATTCAAGGTGCACATAGGGTCATTCAGAATAACTTCACACACACGCTACTGTGCATTTCCAAGTCTAATTCTGTTAGTAAATCCATACCGGTCACCCAGCGCCTAAATACTAGGCCTCAAATTTATATCCCGCTAAATCTGTCGTTACCGCTGTACTGTTGTGGCTGGGCAAGTTATTTAGTGTCCGTTAAAGCACATTTTTTGTTCAGGGTTGAAATACAATTCCCAATTTAGCAATTTCATAATTTAGTGGTTTCTGCTATATCAGAGCTATTTGAAATCTATCCCTAAAAGGGTATATAATATTCAAGGTGCACATAGGGTCATTCAGAATAACTTCACACACACGCTACTGTGCATTTCCAAGTCTAATTCTGTCAGTAAATCCATACCGGTCACCCAGCGCCTAAATACTAGGCCTCAAATTTATATCCCGCTGAATTTGAATACAATACATTGGGCCAAATAATATTTTTGTTGTTGTGGTGAACCATAACAATGAGGAAAACATCTAGTAAGGGACACGGACGTGGACATGGTCGTGGTGGTGTTAGTGGACCCTCTGGTGCTGGGAGAGGACGTGGCCGTTCTGCCACATCCACACGTCCTAGTGTACCAACTACCTCAGGTCCCAGTAGCCGCCAGAATTTACAGCGATATATGGTGGGGCCCAATGCCGTTCTAAGGATGGTAAGGCCTGAGCAGGTACAGGCATTAGTCAATTGGGTGGCCGACAGTGGATCCAGCACGTTCACATTATCTCCCACCCAGTCTTCTGCAGAAAGCGCACAGATGGCGCCTGAAAACCAACCCCATCAGTCTGTCACATCACCCCCATGCATATCAGGGAAACTGTCTGAGCCTCAAGTTATGCAGCAGTCTCTTATGCTGTTTGAAGACTCTGCTGGCAGGGTTTCCCAAGGGCATCCACCTAGCCCTTCCCCAGCGGTGGAAGACATAGACTGCACTGACGCACAACCACTTATGTTTCCTGATGATGAGGACATGGGAATACCACCTCAGCATGTCTCTGATGATGACGAAACACAGGTGCCAACTGCTGCGTCTTTCTGCAGTGTGCAGACTGAACAGGAGGTCAGGGATCAAGACTGGGTGGAAGACGATGCAGGGGACGATGAGGTCCTAGACCCCACATGGAATGAAGGTCGTGCCACTGACTTTCACAGTTCGGAGGAAGAGGCAGTGGTGAGACCGAGCCAACAGCGTAGCAAAAGAGGGAGCAGTGGGCAAAAGCAGAACACCCGCCGCCAAGAGACTCCGCCTGCTACTGACCGCCGCCATCTGGGACCGAGCACCCCAAAGGCAGCTTCAAGGAGTTCCCTGGCATGGCACTTCTTCAAACAATGTGCTGACTACAAGACCCGAGTGGTTTGCACGCTGTGCCATCAGAGCCTGAAGTGAGGCATTAACGTTCTGAACCTGAGCACAACCTGCATGACCAGGCACCTGCATGCAAAGCATGAACTGCAGTGGAGTAAACACCTTAAAACCAAGGAAGTCACTCAGGCTCCCCCTGCTACCTCTTCTGCTGCTGCCGCCTCGGCCTCTTCTGCTGCTGCCGCCTCGGCCTCTTCCTCCGCCTCTGGAGGAACGTTGGCACCTGCCGCCCAGCAAACAGGGGATGTACCACCAACACCACCACCACCTCCGTCACCAAGCGTCTCAACCATGTCACACGGCAGCATTCAGCTCTCCATCTCACAAACATTTGAGAGAAAGCGTAAATTCCCACCTAGCCACCCTCGATCCCTGGCCCTGAATGCCAGCATTTCTAAACTACTGGCCTATGAAATGCTGTCATTTAGGCTAGTGGACACAGACAGCTTCAAACAGCGTATGTCGCTTGCTGTCCCACAGTATGTTGTTCCCAGCCGCCACTACTTCTCCAAGAGAGCCGTGCCTTCCCTGCACAACCAAGTATCCGATAAAATCAAGTGTGCACTGCGCAACGCCATCTGTAGCAAGGTCCACCTAACCACAGATACGTGGACCAGTAAGCACGGCCAGGGACGCTATATCTCCCTAACTGCACACTGAGTAAATGTAGTGGCAGCTGGGCCCCAGGCGGAGAGCTGTTTGGCGCACGTCCTTCCACCGCCAAGGATCGCAGGGCAACATTCTTTGCCTCCTGTTGCCACCTCCTCCTTCTCGGCTTCCTCCTCCTCTTCTTCCACCTGCTCATCCAGTCAGCCACACACCTTCACCACCAACTTCAGCACAGCCCGGGGTAAACGTCAGCAGGCCATTCTGAAACTCATATGTTTGGGGGACAGGCCCCACACCGCACAGGAGTTGTGGCGGGGTATAGATCAACAGACCGACGAGTGGTTGCTGCCGGTGAGCCTTAAGCCCGGCCTGGTGGTGTGTGATAATGGGCGAAATCTCGTTGCAGCTCTGGGACTAGCCAATTTGACGCACATCCCTTGCTTGGCGCATGTGCTGAATTTGGTGGTGCAGAAGTTCATTCACAACTACCCCGACATGTCAGAGCTGCTGCATAAAGTGCGGGCCGTCTGTTCGCGCTTCCGGCGTTCACATCCTGCTGCTGCTCGCCTGTCTGCGCTACAGCGTAACTTCGGCCTTCCCGCTCACCGCCTCATATGCGACGTGCCCACCAGGTGGAACTCCACCTTGCACATGCTGGACAGACTGTGCGAGCAGCAGCAGGCCATAGTGGAGTTTCAGCTGCAGCACGCACGGGTCAGTCGTACTACAGAACAGCACCACTTCACCACCAATGACTGGGCCTCCATGCGAGACCTGTGTGCCCTGTTGCGCTGTTTCGAGTACTCCACCAACATGGCCAGTGGCGATGACGCCGTTATCAGCGTTACAATACCACTTCTATGTCTCCTTGAGAAAACACTTAGGGCGATGATGGAAGAGGAGGTGGCCCAGGAGGAGGAGGAGGAAGAGGGGTCATTTTTAGCACTTTCAGGCCAGTCTCTTTGAAGTGACTCAGAGGGAGGTTTTTGGCAACAGCAGAGGCCAGGTACAAATGTGGCCAGCCAGGGCCCACTACTGGAGGACGAGGAGGACGAGGATGAGGAGGAGGTGGAGGAGGATGAGGATGAAGCATGGTCACAGCGGGGTGGCACCCAACGCAGCTCGGGTCCATCACTGGTGCGTGGCTGGGGGGAAAGGCAGGACGATGACGATACGCCTCCCACAGAGGACAGCTTGTCCTTACCCCTGGGCAGCCTGGCACACATGAGCGACTACATGCTGCAGTGCCTGCGCAACGACAGCAGAGTTGCCCACATTTTAACCTGTGCGGACTACTGGGTTGCCACCCTGCTGGATCCACGCTACAAAGACAATGTGCCCACCTTACTTCCTGCACTGGAGCGTGATAGGAAGATGCGCGAGTACAAGCGCACGTTGGTAGACGCGCTACTGAGAGCATTCCCAAATGTCACAGGGGAACAAGTGGAAGGCCAAGGCAGAGGAGGAGCAAGAGGTCGCCAAGGCAGCTGTGTCACGGCCAGCTCCTCTGAGGGCAGGGTTAGCATGGCAGAGATGTGGAAAACTTTTGTCAACACGCCACAGCTAACTGCACCACCACCTGATACGCAACGTGTTAGCAGGAGGCAACATTTCACTAACATGGTGGAACAGTACATGTGCACACCCCTCCACGTACTGACTGATGGTTCGGCCCCATTCAACTTCTGGGTCTCTAAATTGTCCACGTGGCCAGAGCTAGCCTTTTATGCCTTGGAGGTGCTGGCCTGCCCGGCGGCCAGCGTTTTGTCTGAACGTGTATTCAGCACGGCAGGGGGCGTCATTACAGACAAACGCAGCCGCCTGTCTACAGCCAATGTGGACAAGCTGACGTTCATAAAAATTAACCAGGCATGGATCCCACAGGACCTGTCCGTCCCTTGTCCAGATTAGACATTAACTACCTCCCCTTAACAATATATTATTGGACTCCAGGGCACTTCCTCATTCAATCCTATTTTTATTTTCATTTTACCATTATATTGCGAGGCTACCCAAAGTTGAATGAACCTCTCCTCTGCCTGGGTGCTGGGCCTAAATTTATGAAAATGGACTGTTGCAGTGGTGGGTGACGTGAAGCCTGATTCTCTGCTATGACATGAAGACTGATTCTCTGCTGACATGAAGCCAGATTGTCTGTTACGGGACCTCTCTCCTCTGCCTGGGTGCTGGGCCTAAATTTATGAAAATGGACTGTTGCAGTGGTGGGTGACGTGAAGCCTGATTCTCTGCTATGACATGAAGACTGATTCTCTGCTGACATGAAGCCAGATTGTCTGTTACGGGACCTCTCTCCTCTGCCTGGGTGCTGGGCCTAAATTTATGAAAATGGACTCTTACAGTGGTGGGTGACGTGAAGCCTTATTCTCTGCTATGACATGAAGCCTGATTCTCTGCTATGACATGAAGACTGATTCTCTGCTGACATGAAGCCAGATTGTCTGTTACGGGACCTCTCTCCTCTGCCTGGGTGCTGGGCCTAAATTTATGAAAATGGACTCTTACAGTGGTGGGTGACGTGAAGCCTGATTCTCTGCTATGACATGAAGACTGATTCTCTACTATGACATGAAGACTGATTCTCTGCTGACATGAAGCCAGATTGTCTGTTACGGGACCTCTCTCCTCTGCCTGGGTGCTGGGCCTAAATTTATGACAATGGACTGTTGCAGTGGTGGCTGACGTGAAGCCTGATTCTCTGCTATGACATGCAGACTGATTCGCTGCTGACATGAAGCCAGATCCTCTGTTACGGGACCTCTCTCCTCTGCCTGGGTGCTGGGCCTAAATATCTGACAATGGACTGTTGCCTTGGTGCCTGACGTGAAGCCTGATTCTCTGCTATGACATGCAGACTAATTCTCTGCTGACATGAAGCCAGATTGTCTGTTACGGGACCTCTCTCCTCTGCCTGGGTGCTGGGCCTAAATTTATGAAAATGGACTCTTACAGTGGTGGGTGACGTGAAGCCTGATTCTCTGCTATGACATGAAGACTGATTCTCTGCTGACATGAAGCCAGATTGTCTGTTACGGGACCTCTCTCCTCTGCCTGGGTGCTGGGCCTAAATTTATGAAAATGGACTCTTACAGTGGTGGGTGACGTGAAGCCTGATTCTCTGCTATGACATGAAGACTGATTCTCTGCTATGACATGAAGACTGATTCTCTGTTACGGGACCTCTCTCCTCTGCCTGGGTGCCGGGGCCTAAATATCTGAGAATGGACTGTTCCAGTGGTGGGTGACGGGAAGCCAGATTCTCTGCTATGGGACCTCTCTCCAATTGATTTTGGTTAATTTTTATTTATTTAATTTTTATTTTAATTCATTTCCCTATCCACATTTGTTTGCAGGGGATTTACCTACATGTTGCTGCCTTTTGCAGCCCTCTAGCCCTTTCCTGGGCTGTTTTACAGCCGTTTTAGTGCCGAAAAGTTCGGGTCCCCATTGACTTCAATGGGGTTCGGGTTCGGGACAAAGTTCGGATCGGGTTCGGATCCCGAACCCGAACATTTTCGGGAAGTTCGGCCGAACTTCTCGAACCCGAACATCCAGGTGTTCGCTCAACTCTAGTAATTACAAATTTTTTACAATTACTAAAAAAATATAAAATATATAAATTTAATTTAGCCTCTATATTTTAAAAGTTTATGCTGTGATTTGAACTCAGAACCTTCTACATTACAGCCCAGAATGTTACCCACTACACTATAGAGCTGCATGGTCCATTACTTAAAAATGCTGACACACACAATGCAAATTGTCATGGGAGATTCCATACTAATTTTCTAGAGACTGGCACTCTGATTTTCACTTGGACAGACCTCTCAATCCAATGAATTAGTGCTGTGGTGAATAGGTTGGATTGCACAGCAGAAGCCAGCAAGGTGGAACTCTAGTCTTCACGCATAGAGTGGAGTACCAGCATAGTACATGGAATATACATACAGGCTCGTTCTCCATCTCACTGAACCAAAAATCCATAGATAGTATGTTATTTACACGGAAGGTGGATGGCACACACACTAAACTGAAACACAAGGACCAAGAAACAACAAATAGAAATGGTTCCCACTGGCAGTGGCCATGCTAGCTCCCCTCTTGAAGCAATGGGGGCTGCAGCGACTCTCCAAGTCCAGAAGATCAACCCATCAGAAATGGGCAAGGTGGCTTGTCTGTTCTGCACTTCACAAAATACACTGCAGCAGTATTCCAATCTGCAAAAATGTGCCTTTTTGAATTATGACCCTCCCCCTATGGACGCATACCATCAGCTGACATATACGCACCCAGAAATGTAAAATCATCTGATGTGCATGATTGCACACCCAGCCAACAAATGAAGCTGTAATGGCTGATGCCAGGGAGGTAAGCAGCCGGGGCCCTTTGTGATGTCATTGTTCCTGGATTCTAATGGGCCCCACTGTGATGCGTTCAATAATTTTCATGGGGGATGCCATACTGATTTCTAGACGCTGACACTATGATTTGCATTTGGACAAACAGGTAATCCAGTTAATTAGTGCTGTACAGAATGAGTTGGATTGCAATAATGGAATCCAGTAAGGATACACCCTAGTCTCCACACATAATTGCTTGTGGCTGCTCCAGTGTGCTCATTATTTATCTCCCTGGTCCAAAAATCCACAGAATACATGACATCCCATGGAATTGGACGCAGTGCAGACACTAAACTGATGTAAACCTACAACATAAGCCAAGATTGAAAGCCACAAATGGTTCTGCACTGGCAGTAGTTACACTGGTGCTTGCCTTGATGTGATAGGGGGAACAGGGTTAGAGTAGGGTTCCTGTGGATCACCAGAGGAATTTTTTCTTGAGGCCTAATCCCTTTATCATCGATAAAGTTTAATAGGTTTTGAATCAAAGAAATAGACCCTCGTGGCAATTGATGGACTCCAAAGGCAGACAAAAGTTTTTTGTTTTTTTTCCTGGATCATTGGGGCCCATTATGGAATTGGTGCCTGGGCCCACTGTAGGATCCTTGGGTCAGTTCAGCCCTGTTTTCTGGATTTGGGTGGTGCCTTTTGGTCTCTTTCACATGAGCAATACGGATTGTGTCAGGATCTGTTCAAGAAATAAAATAGTGCATGTTCAATCAGTTTTTTCTGCTTTCATTCTGTGTGTTTTTCCTGTCTGGATTATATCAGGATTGCATGCGTACAAGAAATGCAGTAGTTTGTTATTAAAGTAATGGTTAGGCCTCATGCACACGACCGTTGTGTGCATCCGTGTCCGTTGTTCCGTTTTCCGTGATTTTCTGCGGACCCATTGACTTTCAATGGGTCCGTTGAAAACTCAGAAAATGCACCGTTTGTCATCCGCGCCCGTGATCCGTGTTTCCTGTCCGTCAAAAAAATAGGACCTGTCCTATTTTTTTGACGGACAACAGTTCACAGACCCATTCAAGTCAATGGGTCCTTGAAAAAACACGGAGGCACATAAGATTGCCACCCGCGTCCGTGATCCATGTCAGTAGGCTACTTTAGCACAGACAGATCCGCAGATCCTTCTGCATACAGCTTGTTCAGAGCTGAGTTTTCACATTGTGAAAACTCAGATCCGACAGTATATTCTAACACAGAGGCGTTCCCATAGTGATGGGGACGCTTCAAGTTAGAATATACTAAGAAGTGTGTACATGACTGCCCCCTGCTGCCTGGCAGCACCCGATCTCTTACAGGGGGCTGTGATCTGCACAATTAACCCCTCAGGCCCCCCTCCCTCCCTCCCCAGTATTAAATTAATGCACTGGCCACCAATGAATTTAATACAGGGGAGGGAGGGGGGACCGCACTGGCCACCAATGAATTTAATACAGGGGAGGGGGGCCGGGGGGGTCCGCACTGGCCACCAATGAATTTAATACTGGGGAGGGAGGGGGCCACACTGGCCACCAATGAATTTAAAACTGGGGAGGGAGGGAGGGGGCCACACTGGCCACCAATGAATTTAAAACTGGGGAGGGAGGGGGGTCTGCCCCCTGCTGCCTGGCAGCACCTGATCTCTTACAGGGGGCTATGATATGCACAATTAACCCCTCAGGTGCGGCACCTGAGGGGTTAATTGTGCGGATCACAGCCCCCTGTAAGAGATCGGATGCTGCCAGGCAGCAGGGGGCAGTCATGTCCACAGTTATTAGTATATTCTAACTTGAAGCATCCCCATCACCATGGGAACGCCTCTGTGTTAGAATATACTCTCGGATCTGAGTTTTCACGATGTAACTCAAATCCGATGGTATAACATAGAGGCGTTCCCATGGTGATAGGGACGCTTCAAGTTAAAATATATCATCGGATTGGAGAAAACTCAGATAGGGACTCCTGACTTTACATTGAAAGTCAATGGGGGGCGAATCCGTTTGCAATTGCACCATATTGTGTCAACGTCAAATGGATCCGTCCCCATTGACTTGCATTGTAAGTCAGGATGGATCCGTTTGGCTCCGCACGGCCAGGCGGACACCAAAACGACTTTTTTTTAAACTTTCCTTCATGTCTGTTGATTCTCTAAAAATCACGGAAGACACACGGAAGAAAAAACGGACACGGATCACGAAACAACGGAACCCTGTTTTGCGGACCGTGAAAAAATACTGTCGTGTGCATGAGGCCTAAGGAAAAGGAAAATGGTAAGGAAAGGTAATGGTAAGAAATATGCCATAGAAATGCTTACTGCCTGTGGTTTTCACCTCTGGAATTCACCTATCAGAATAATCGGAGGTCTCTGTGAAGGCTGAGATTGCTCTGTATTGTACAAAATTGTATAGAAAGAGCCAAGCAAGCAACGTTCAGCTTAATTCTCATAAATTCCCACTCTCCAGATGGATTTGAGTCTCAAAAGAACCTCCCCAAGGCCAGTATTACATTAAGCGATTATCCAGGCGACTGTCAGGAGGAAAGTGCTCCTTCCTGGCAATCGCCTGCTCGTAAGTAGAGGAGACCACTGCTATTACATGCAGCCATCTCCTCCACAGTATAGGGATGAGCGATCATTATACCACGCTCATCCCCATGCTGACTATTTATTTGCAGGAAGCAGACTGTGATTACACAGCACGATATTCCGCCAGCAAACAATTCTTTTTAAACATGCCTAAAAATCTGGATTGCCCAATGAACGAGCATTTGCTCGTTGATCGGGTAATTGGTGGCTCATCGCTGCCAGATCATCGCTAAAGAGTGTTCCTACGAATGCTCGTTACCAATTGACTGGCTGTAGTAGTACTGCCTTAACCTATCAAGCATTTATGGCATATTCTGTTGATTTGCCATAAATGGTCAAGAAGAGAGTGCTTCTTTAAGACATGAGTGTCTTATTAGACGGTTATAATAGGGTCCACGTTTTCCTGCAGCTTGCTACTGTGTTCCAAAAGTAAAGTGCTTTTCATAAAGTTCAAATTAAGAGAGATAAAACTTTCAGGTAAGATACCTAAAAGTGTTAATAAGGGCCATTCTAATTTTAAAACAAGTATACAATTATTCTCATTTACATTGCAAAACATTAGCGGGTTTACAGCTCTACTTGGGCCAATTAAGTCATTGACGTATAATACAAAGCATCCTGATCTGAATCAGTCTCAGCTTAAAAGTCAATACATGTCATTGTGAAGTCAGTTATCAGCTGAAACCCAGCAAGTATAGATAGCATGAATAGTCCAAGGCCTGTATTTGTTAGATTAGTTATCCTACAACCGCAGTGAGTATCTGAAACCAAGGTACAGCAAACATATCATCTCATTAACCTCCAGATGCTTCTTAATAAATTAGTCACATCTCCAGCACTCCATGCACCAGAAACTGAAGTCTACGCCAGCTAGGGGCTGCTGTATGCTTCATCTAAAACTTATGCTAGTTTCTGGTGTAAATCAAAGTAAATCCAGCCTCACCCCCTCGCGCTAAGTCTACTTTCACACTCGCATTTTGTGCGCATCCATCATGAACGGATCCGTTCAGATAATGCAACCGTCTGCATCCTTTCAGAACGGATCCGTTTGTATTATCCTTAACATAGCCAAGACGGATCCGTCTAAAACACCATTGAAAGTCAATGGGGGACGAATCCGTTTTCTATTGTGCCAGATTGTGTCAGTGAAAACGTTTGGCTCAGTTTCATCAAAGCAAAATGGAGACTGAACTGATGCATTCTGAGCAGACCTTTTTCCATTCAGAACGCATTAGAATTCAAACTGATCCGTTTTGGACCGCTTGTGAGAGCCCTGAACGGATCTCACAAACGGAAAGCCAACACGCGAGTGTGAAAGTAGCCTAAGCCTGTCCCTTGTCTTACCCCTTTTCTAAAGCTTAAAAGCTTGGAAAGTTGCAAATTATGGTGCAAATCTGGCGTTCCCCATAATTTGGGACTTTTTTACGCCCCAATAGTGGCATAAATGCCTTAGCAAATGTCGCTCAGTAACTCAATTCTGTGAGTCAGTACGGTTACAGTGATACCAAATTTCTAGTTTTTATTTGCATATTCAAATTCTGATACCCATAACTTTTTTACATTTCCAGCTGTCTGAGGGAATAGCTATATAGATTTTATGTTACGGCATTTACTGTACTGGATAAATACTTTAATATTTTAATGAGGCAATAATAATGATGGTTTTTATTTTTATTTTTACTTATCTTTTTGCTTCCCTAGGGACTTGAGCCACTTCCACCATAGACTGCAATGGTTCTTAATAGAAAGAGACATTGTAACAATGGCAGTTGGCAGCCGCCAGCGTGCAGCACATCCTGCTATGTACCTCAGATGAACTGCACACAAGGCTCCTCCTCTCCGCTGCAGGCTCCGGACCCGCTTTCCTGCACTGTCGCAGGCGGCGACAGCTTCAGTTGCACCTTGCAGGAGCCGCACGCGTCCTGTTTCTTTAAGGGTTCGTGCACGTTCCTGATTCCGCCTTCTCTCTAATCCTGGCCAGGCACCACCTTTATAAGGGAGCTTTCCCCTTCCTTCCCCTTCCAGCTTGTAGTTCCTGTGCCTCCTGTACCTCGCTGCCCTGAAGTGTATGATTTGGATTGTCGACCATGCCTCTGTCTGCTGTTCAGCCTGTTACACCTGCTGCACCTGAGCTATTTAGCTCTGCTGTTCTATAAGCTCCAGCTCTGCTTAATCACTAACTTAGCTCTGCTTCATCTGACTCTGCTGTTGCGCTTCTTCCATCCAGCGACAGCTCGCTCCACCTGCCTGTATCCCCAGTGCTTGCATTGGGTCGTTCTGGCCTGCTCGGCCAGCTGCCACTTAACCGGGACCACTCTTGTGGTAACAACCTGGTGTCTCCCCTGCAGCTAAGACCAGCTTCTGCATCTTGGAGCGGGATAAAGGGTGAAGACCAGGGGAACACTTAGATTCCGCTCCCAAGTTTGGCACAAAGCCAAACCGGTAAGTGGCACAGCAGGTCCACCCCCGTTGGAGCATTACAGACATTTGGTAACCCACTCCCTGTAAATGACCACTTAGATAGCTATGGTGCCCGCTCATCTCCTGATTGGGTGCCAGCAGTCATGGCTTCATCACATAAAATCCATGTTTATTGCATATGTATATAAACATTCACAGTTTTAGGTGCTCCCTAAAAGCACATCTTTTTAGCTTAGCTATTCCCTGATCTAACTCTTCTCCATTAACTGTCCCCCACACCATCCTTCAGGATCATTCTTCTGAACCTGATCCATTGCCAAATATCTACAGCCCATGCACTCAGAAGCACTATAGATATTGTCTGGTGACTGGCTCATGCAACCTTATATCCACTCCCCTACTGTGTTAAGATGGCTGGACCATTTTAAAAATCAAGCACTTTTTGTGTCACCCCTATTCTCCCATAGATTGTAAGCTCTTGCGAGCAGGGCCCTCATTCCTCTTGTTATAACTGATGACCTGTTTGTTGCTATGTTATTTATGACTCTATTTGTAGATTAACCCCCTAATTCCAAAGAGCTGTGGAAAATATTAGCGCTATTGTAATAAAGAATATTATCATTTTTATTATTAGTATTATTATTATTATTAAAAAATTCCATAAAAGCAAAGCATAGCCCATAAATCTGAAGCATTTTGAAAAGTTATAGTTTTGTTATCATAGCATGAAAAAATACACTGGACATGGCCCATAAATACTTACATTGGGAGGAGATTTGTTCAAGTCTGAATTTACCCTTGTGATTGTGAATTTCACTGTCTGGCCCTGTCAATCAAAGTGCAGAGGGTGCGGCAGATGCAGAGAGAGAGCAGAGTCTCTAAGTGTAATGGCCAAGCCACTGTTGCTCCTAGGGGCTCATTTGCATATTTTAAAACAACATTTTATTTGGAAATGAAGACAAATGTGAACATGGGACCAACATAAACGCCTTCAGCTGCCACATGTAACAGGTCAGCCAGTTTCATAGGTACAAATCTGCTGACAAATGCCCTTTAAAACAATATAAATATGTGTACATTGGTGAAGCAATATGACTATGTATATACTAACAAAGATACATCAGATCTGTTTTTAAATGTAAGCCTAATGGAAATTGTGTATCTAGTGTGAGGATTCAGTATGACTCCCATGTCAAAAGTTTCTTTTTCCAATGCACTCCCAATCTAGAGTTGCAGACTCTCTCTATGCCCTTGAAAGAAAGGGATTTTAAACTGCCTGAATTATGATCTCTAAAATGTTTAGATACTTTAGGTAAGTCTTTAGTCTGTGATTTTAATTATTAACTCTCTGTATGCATTCTCATATTCTTATGGTACATCTGATACATTTGTAATTTCTATAGGCAAGGACAGACACAGACAGTGAGCCCTGACCTACAACCCAGCCCACTTTCCCTGCCTACTTGCAGTACAAGCCCTCGGTAGCAAGTACCGCACCTGGTTGACAGTGTTTATACCACTAAGGTGCAGAGACACACAAACACCAAGAGACAAAACGGCATTCAAACAGGGTCATATGTAAATAGATCAGAACCAGACAGGCTATGCATTACCAAACTAAAGAAAGAGAGGGGTCAAAAGACAAGTTGAGATCAGAACCAGAAGGATAATGCAATACTAAATGAGAGACAGAGAGTGGTCAGATGACAAGCTGAGGTCAGAGGAATCAGCAATCCAAAAAGCACAGGAACCAGGAACACAGCTAGTGAGTCAGAGACTATCACTGGCACTGGTGTATGGCCAGGAAGCACTGAGTCCCTGGATCAGAACCTGATAAGTCAATGACTTGGTGCTCCATTAGTCAGAAACACTAGCACATAGGAATAGAGCAGCTAAGCAATCAGCCCGACGCTAACTTCCCCAGCACACACCCGCTGCAGGGAGAAACAGAGCATTGCATCCTGTTGCTAAGGATTCTGTTGTGTCACAAGAGGGTGGGCAGATTGTGCTACTGGTGCCCGGACTGGTGAGTTTGTGACAACATTCTTAGCAGATTATCATTTGAATTACATAAGTGGATTTACAAGTTATATGAGTTTTAAGCTACATTTACACAAACATATTTGGTTTCCATGTCCATTACGTTTTTTTTTTGTGGATAGGATGCGGACCCATTCATTTCAATGGGTCTGCAAAAAATGAGGGCAGCACACCGTGTGCTATCTGCATCCTTATCCTCATTCCGTAGCCCCACAATAAAAGATAGAACATCTCCTATCCTTGTGCGTTTTGCTGACAAGGATAGGCATTGTTACAATGGATCCACAAAAAAACAGATGTCATAAGGAATGTCATTTTTGGGTGAATTTACAATTTGCGGACCGCAAAACACATACGGTCGTGTGAATGTAACCTTAATAGTATAAATTCTATATGATTAGTTGTAAACTCCTGCGTTTTTATTAGATACTTGTGTTTATCTAGTCACACCACATGGCTAACTTCCATGATATTTCATCCATGTCCCTGTGTGGTGTGTGTTTTGATATTCTCTTGGTGAGAGTGTGAGTCCTCGTTTGGTGGTAAAATGATAGCCTTTTTCTAAGATTTGTCATGTGATAGTATCTGGAAATATGATTGTCAAAGATTTGCATACTTTATTAACTATATTAACTAAGTCTTCACTATATTGGGTACTATCATCTGTTATTATGTTGACTTTTGTTTGAGGTGATATTCTGTGACCATAGCTACTCTTCACGTGTTCTAGAATTAGTTATGGTCTTGACTCTATGTAAAGCAGATGTGGGATATCCCTGTCGTATCATTCTATGTTTTATCTCCTTAAAGCCTCATGCACACGGCCATTGCCCTGCCATGGCCCTATTGCGGCCCCGCAAACAGCGGGTCCGCAATATGTGAGCACCTGCTGTGTGCTCCCCGCATTACGGATGCAGACCCATTCACTTCAATGGGTCCACAATCCAGGGCTGCAGTGCCCCACGGAGTGCTTCCATGGTGTTTCTGTCCGTGCCTCCGCATGTTCTATTTTTTTGCAGTGTGAACGGATCACGGACCCATTCAAGTTGAATGGTTCTCGATCTGTACAGGCCGCCGCACGGACATTGCCCATGCAATGGGGGCCGCAAATTACGGTCTCCAATGCACGGAACGGCCGCACAAGGGCCGTGTGCATCAGGCCTAAGCCTCATACACACGTCAGTGTTTTGGTCAGTGATTTCCATCAGTGATTGTGATCCAAAACCAGGATCAGACCCTCCACAGACATAAGATATAAAGAAAGATCTGCACATGTTCTGTGTTTAGAGCCGCACCTGGTTTTGGCAGAAAATCACTGACCAAATCACTGACGTGTGAATGAGGCATTACGCTGTTGATGGTATATTGTTTCCAATGTGCATGCACACTTAGCTGTAATAAACTCCCCTATTGGTAAATTGAACATCGTATGTTTAGGATCACAACTGGTAGTGTATAATATTGTATTACCCAAAATGGATTTTCCATGCAGACAAGTTATTACTTTATTTGTCTCGGAATTTCCTACAAAGTGACATTGAAAAAAGATATTTCTACTGCAAATGATAATATGTAAAACATATGCAAACCTTTATAGTTTAAGTAATCCACAACGTTAGGTATGTGATTGCCCCTGCCTTGCCTAATAATAAGGCAGCCGTCTATATACCTGCCATACAATTTAAATTAGTTGTAAAAAGGATTATCAATGTACATATGTTATTTCCAAAAATTACATTTTTGGCAATGATGGGGAAAGCTCAGTCCCTATTGGGGACCCTGTATTAGCAAGTAATAATCATTATCAAGCTTGAAATGGTTGTTAGTTAGAGTGGTTGTCTGGGTTCAGAGCTGAACCCGGACATATGCTCCCCTTCACACATTTAGTCTGTATCAGTGGAGCATCAGAGCATTTCTTGCTCCGACGCACCCCCCTTGCCCTGCTGTTTGTCTACTGCCGGTGATGTACCTGGCTTTTTTTCAATATGCTAGGGGCAGGTTATAGACAGTATACCGATACTACGACATGGAGAAGATCATGAGAAACTATTAAAGAGGAAGGAAATTGGATTGGAAAACTGGATACATTGGTCTCGAAGGGATTAAATCTGGATTGGAATTGATTACCTTTTGTTTAATGGTTAATGTACATTAATTGGGTGCAATAGGGCATATTCATTACCTCTCAGGTTATTAGCATTTGTATTAGTGTTTGTTGATTGCTTGTTTTTGCCTATTGTATAATCATGTGTATACCTGTTTGTCTAGATGTATTGATTTTAGGGAATAGTGAAAGGGAAGTTCTTTATTTTACAACTCCCTGATTTGCTTGCTTTTAAGTGTTTTTATGTGTTTTTGCTATACAGGTATGGATTTTTTTATATTTAAATAAAGGTGATTATTATACATTGTTGGTGTGCACACAATTTATTGTCTACCACCTTTTCTTGTGTGTTTGGTCTGATCAATACAATAACAAATTGCCAGAAGCCAAAAACAGTCACAATCCAGAATATCCAGGCCAGAGGAGTTTTTAATAACAGCAAGGGAACAGCAGGCAGATCCAGAGGACAAGAAGTTCACCAGCACCTGCACATGTAAGAGCCAGCCTTTTATAGTGAACAAGGAACAGCTCACACCGGTGTACCTGCACGCTGGATGGAGCTGCTGGCTGTGTGTCCTGACGATCTGGATCCCTGGCACGTCACATCATTGGCCCAGGGCTCCAACATCACAGCGGCCCACCCGGCTGATTTTACTCCCCCAGAGGGAACCGTAACAGTCTTGTTACCAAGGATTTGGAGTTAAATGGAGAACATTCTAAATGGAATGTGTGAGTGAGTGTATAGCACGGGACCTTGAACTTAATAGCACGGGACCGTGAACTTAACCCCTTAAGGACTCAACCCTATTTCACCTCAAGGACTTTTTTTGCAAATCTGACCAGTGTCACTTTAAGTTCTCATAACTTTAAAACGCTTTGACTTACCCAGGCCGTTCTGAGATTGTTTTTTCGTCACATATTGTACTTCATGACACTGCTAAAATTGGGTCAAAAAAGTTATTTTTGCATAAAAAATACCATATTTACCCAAAATTTTGACAAATTAGCAAATTTCAAAGTTTCAGTTTCTCTACTTCTGTAATATATAGTAATACCCCCAAAAATTGTGATGACTTTACATTCCCCATATGTCTACTTCATGTTTGTAGCATTTTGGGAATTATATTTTATTTTTTGGGGATGTTACAAGGCTTAGAAGTTTAGAAGCAAATTTTGAAATTTTTCAGAAATCTTCAAAATCCCACTTTCTATGGACCAGTTCAGGTTTGAAGTCATATAGTGAGGCTAAGATAATAGAAGCCTCCCAAAAACCCCATTCTAGAAACTACACCCCTCAAGGTATTCAAAACTGTTTCAAACTTTATTAACCCTTTAGTCTTCCACAAGAGTTAATGGCAGATTGAGAAACAATTTCGAAATTTCTATTTTTTGGAAAGATTTCCAATATAATAAATTTTTTCCAGGAATAAAACAAGGGTTAACTGCCAAACAAAACTCAAAATGGGTTGCCCTGATTCTGTAGTTTGCAAAAACACCCCATATGTGGTTGTAAACTACTGTTTGGCCAAACGGGAGCACATAGAAGGAGGGGAACACCATATGGGTTTTGAAAGGCAGATTTTGCAGCACTGGTTTTGTTTATACCATGTCCCATTTGAAGCCCCCCTGTTGCACCCCTAGAATAGAAATTTCAAAAAAGTGACTCCATCTAAGAAAGTACACCCCTCAAGGTATTCAAATTTGGGTTTACAAACTTTGTTAACCCTTTAGGTATTCCACAAGAGTTAATGGCAGATGGAGAAACAATTTCAAAATTTCTATTTTTTTGAAAGTTTTCCAATATAATCAATTTTTTCCAAGAGTAAAACAAGGGTTAACTGCCAAACAAAACTCAAAATGGGTTGCCCTGATTCTGTACTTTGCAGAAACACCCCATATGTGGTCGTAAACTAATTTTATTTTATTATTTGGCTAAACGGCAGGACATAGAAAAAGGGGAACGTCATATGGTTTTTGGAAGGCAGATTTTGCTGGACTGGTTTATTTACACCATGTACCCTTTCAAGCCCCCTGATGCCCCCCTAGTGTAGAAACTCCATAAAAGTGACCCTATCTAGGAAACTACAGGATAAGGTGGTTGTTGTTTTGGGACTATTTTAGGGGTAAATATGATTTTTGGTTGCTCTATATTACTCTTTTTTGAGGCAAGGTAACAAAAAATTTTAATTCTAAAATTGTTTCTATTTAGTTTTGTGGAACACCTAAAGGGTTAACATAGTTTGTAAAGTAACTTTTGAATACCTTGAGGGGTGTAGTTTCTTAGATGGAGTCACTTTTTTGGAGGGTCTGAGAGATGGAACAAAAAGATTTAGATAAAAGTTATTTTTTATTAATTTTTTCTAACTAACTTTTCCCTTCTTTCCCTGCCTAACGGTGCCTCTCCCTCACTGACCCTAACCTACCTGGATGGCGATGGGTGCAGGAGGGTGATGGATGCCGATTTTAGGGGGACGCAGGAGCTGGTGCTGGACGGTGCTGCACAGTGAGGGTGCTGGACAGGAAGAGGAGGGGAGAGAGGAGCGCAGGAAGTTTGAATCTCGCGCCTCTCTCCCCTGCACCAATCAGCACCCTGGACAGCGGTGTTCAGCACCAGGGCCAGCACCGCCTCTCCAAATCTTCGTACTGCGATTGGTGGTGTATAATCACGCCACCGATCGCAGTCTTTTTCCGGTTCATCGGGTCACAGGAGACCCGAATGGACCGGAAACGCAGAAAACCGCAGGTCTGAATTGACCTGCGGTTTTCTGCGATCGCCGATACGGGGGGGGGGGGGGTAAAATGACCCCCCCCCCCGCGTTGTTGCAGGGTGTCGGCTGAATGATTTCAGCCAGCATCCTGTTCCGATTAACCCCCGCGGTGCCGGGATCCCGATTTAAAGTTAGGACGTACCGCCCTGAGTCCTTAAGGACTCGGGAAATGGGGCATACCGGTACGCCCTGCGTCCTTAAGGGGTTAAAGGAAACCTGTCATCACTTTCTAAGCCTATTTATCCACTCACTTTTCTATAAATATGTTTTAATACATTAATAATGATATTAAAATCAATTCTGAACGAACTATGAGTTCAGAGAAAAACCTAAAAATAAATGTTCCCGCCATAAATGTAAATGCACCTTAGATGAGTTCTGTCTTCATGCTTCAGAGCAGGGCCGGCTCTATCATAAGGCAGCCCAATCGGCTGCTTGAGGGCGCAGAGAAGGGGCGGCGGCGCCGGGGCGGAAAACAATTAACTTGCTAACTTACATTTACCTCGCTGAGCCTGTGTGCTGAGCAGATACTGGCACATTAGGGGGAAGTGGGAGAGGATGACACTATGATATTGGCACATGGGGGGGCAAGAAATGGACATGAATCATGAGGGGCAGAAATGTGAAATGATGGGGGGCAAGAAATGGATATGAATCATGAGGGGCAGAAATGTGAAATGATGGTGGGGGCAAGAAATGGATATGAATCATGAGGGGCAGAAATGTGAAATGATGGGGGGGGCAAGAAATGGACATGAATCATAACGGGCAGAAATGTGAAATGATGGGGGGGGGGCAAGAAATGGATATGAATCATGACGGGCAGAAAAGTTAAATGATGGGGGGGGCGCCAAAATGTAGATTCGCTTGTGTTGACAAAAATCCTTGCACCGGCCCTGCTTCAGAGATAAGTCCTGTCTCCTCCATGCTTCAGAGTGCAGCCACGCCCACAAACGAATAAGACACACCCTCTACGATTGCTCATCTCCACCCCTTCTCTTCCAGTATACATTATATGATCAGTAGTGGTGTTGATCGCGAATATTCTAATCGCAAATTTTTATCGCGAATATCGGCACTTCATAAACGTGAATATTCTAGATTTTCATCAGAGAGTTAGGTGACTGGTTCTGCACATGCGTGGGATTTGGGACGTGAGTTCGGGAGGAGGGTAGGATCTTTAGATTCTGTCACTCTTATAATGGGAGGTGGGGTTAGGAATGGGAAGTGATGAGGTAAGCATTTAATTTACATAGCTTGAAAAAAGCAAAAGTGGACTGTAAAATAAGTTCTTTGAGGTGTTTAAAAAAAATTAAAATAGGATGGTTAGGGAGGGGGAGAACTATCTCAGGATGCCGATGAGACTTATGGTTAAAAACCGGTGACAGGTTCCCTTTAATATTTAAGAGGGTCTTGGTAAGTGTACTAGACGTTTTAGGGTAGTTTGACACTAGCGTTTTTCTTTTCCAGTGCTGAGATCCGTCACAGGAGCTCAATACCGGGAAAAAACTGATCAGTTTTATCCTAATGCATTCTGAATGGAGAGCCTTCCGTTCAGGATGCATCAGGATGTCTTCAGTTCAGTCCCTCTTACGTTTTTTGGCCGGAGAAAATACTGCAGCATGCTGCAGTTTTCTCTCCGGCCAAAAATCCTGAACAGTTGCCGGAATGCTGGATCTGGCATTAATTTCCATTGAAATGTATTAGTGCCGGATCCGGAATTAAGTGTTTTCCAGTCTGCGCATGCGCAGACCTTTAGAAATGCAAAAAAAAATAGCTGGCTTAAATGGAGACCAATTTCTATGCCTAAAACAGGTGTAGAAAATAATGAATGAGATGGGCCTGCCGGCCTGTCCCCTTCCCACACCACGCCCACTTCTTTAGACCCGCGTTAGCAGGAAAAAGTCACAGATTGTAGCGCAAATAACCTTTGCGCCCCAATCTGTACCAGAAATACCCCTAATATATATTTTTCCTGTGGGAAATTCTAACAGTGTAATAGATGAATACATGTAATATGCTTTTCTGCTATTAATGACTATTGCCAACTGTTGAATAATAGGATGAAACTGTATTGGATATTATGAAGGTATGTCTCTTTATTATAGTGGTCGTGTACAGGAACCTCCATGTCCCATACATGTATCATTCTAAACTATCGGAATATATCTTCTGACCTAGTGAGTTTGTGAGATTGTGCTTCCTGTAGCCTTGGCAACACAAATGCGAGGAGAATAGACGGGAAATATTATCATTTATACCAGGGAAGTGTATGAGGGATGCCTATTGGATCTATGGTATTACATTGATAACTACATCTAATAGTAATCATCACTATATCTAGTGATCAGTTGTTGGAACCCATTCTCCATATTGTAGGTAGAGGTATATTGTCAATGGTATACAGTGCCTTGCAAAAGTATTCAACCCCACCCCCCCCCCCCCCCTCCCCCACTTAATTTTTTTTGTGCTTTGGTGACTCACAACCTGGAATTAACATGGATTGTTTAAGGATTTTTTTATCATTTAGGCTACTTTCACACTTGCGTTCGGAGCGGATCCGTCTGGTATTTGTCCTATAATGCAAACGATGGTATCCGTTCAGACAGAACCGTTTGCATTATATTTCACTTAAAAAGTCTAAGTACAATTTGTATTCAGACGGATCCGTCCAGACTTTACATTGAAAATCAATGGGGGGCGGATCCGTTTGAAAAATGCACCATATTGTGTCACCTTCGAACGGATCCGTCCTCATTGACTTACATTATAACTCTGGACGGATCTGTTTGCCTCCGCACGGCCAGGCGGACACCCGAACGCTGCAAGCAGTGTTCAGGTGTCCGCCTGCTGAGCGGAGGACAGACGGTGTCAGACTGAGGCATTCTCAGCGGATCCGCATCCACTCAGAATGCATCAGTTCGGGGGGGCGCTTGTGAGAGCCTTCAAACGGAACTCACAAGCGGAGCCCCGAACGCTAATGTGAAAGTAGCCTAAATTTACAGAACATGTCCACAACTTTGAAGATGTTTGCTTTTTTTTTTTATTGTGAAGCAAACAACAAATAGGGCAAAATAACAGAAAAAAATAAATAAGCATAACTATTCACCCCCCTAAAGTCAATACTTTGTAGAGCCATCTTTTGCTGCAATCACCACAGCTCCTAGTCGCTTTGGATAAGTCTCTATGAGCTTGTCACATCTTACCACTGGGATTTTTGCCCATTCCTCCTTGCAAAACTGCTCCAGCTCCTTCAAGTTGGATGGTTTGCGCTCGTGAACAGCAATCTTTAAGTCTGACCACAGATTTTCTATTGGATTGAGATCTGGGCTTTGACTAGGCCATTCCAACACATTTACATGTTTCCCCTTAAACCACTCAAGCGTTGCTTTAGCAGTGTGTTTGGGGTCATTGTCCTGCTGGAAGGTGAACCTCCGTCCTAGCCTCAAATCAAGCACAGAGTGGTACAGTTTTTTTTTAAGAATATCCCTGTATTTAGCACCATCCATCTTTGCCTCAACTCTGACCAGTTTCCCAGTCCCGGCTGCTGAAAAACATCCCCACAGCATGATGCTGCCACCACCATGTTTCACTGTGGGGATGGTGTTCTTTGGGTGATGTGATGTGTTGGGTTTGCCCGAGACCTAGCATTTTCTTTGATGGCCGAAATTTTCAGACCAGAGCACCTTACTCCATACATTTTGGGAGTCTCCCACATGCCTTTACACAAACTCACAATCTGCCTTTTTGTTTTTTGCTGAAAGTAATGGCTTTCTTCTGGCCACGCTGCCATAAAGCCCAACTCTATGGAGCGTACGGCTTATTGTCGTCCTATGTACAGATACTCCAGTCTCTGCTGTGGAACTGCAGCTCTTCCAGGGTTACCTTAGGTCTCTGTGCTGCCTATCTGATTAATGCTCTCCTTGCCCGGTCCATGAGTTTTGGTGGGTGGCTGTCTATTGGCAGGTTTGCTGTTGTGCTATGTTCTTTCCATTTGGTTATGAAAGATTTGATGGTGCTCCTGGGGATCATCAAAGATTTGGATATTTTTTTATAACCTAACCCTGACTTGTACTTCTCAACAACATTGTCCCTTACTTGTTTGGAGAGTTCCTTGGTCTTCATGGCAGTGTTTGGTTAGTGATGCCTCTTGCTTAGGTGTTGCAGCCTCTGGGGCCTTTCAAAAAAAGGTGTGTATATGTAATGACAGATCATGTGACACTTAGATTGCATACAGGAGGACATCATTTCACAAATTATGTGACTTCTGAAGGTAAGTGGTTGCACCAGAGCTTTTTATGGCCTTCCTAACAAAGGGGGTGAATACATGCGCACATGCCTATTTTCTGTTTTCTATTTCTAAACAATAGTTTTATTTATATATTTTTCTCATTTCACTTCACCAACTTAGACTATTGTGTTCTGGTCCATCACATAAAATTCAGATTAACAAAACATTGAACTTAAGGCTGTAATGTAACAAAACACGAAAAAAGTCAAGGGGGTGAATACTTTTGCAAGGCACTGTACACTCACCTAAAGAATTATTAGGAACACCTGTTCTATTTCTCACTAATGCGATTATCTAGTCAACCAATCACATGGCAGTTGCTTCAATGCATGTAGGGTTGTGGTCCTGGTCAGAATGGGAAAGAAAGGTGATTAAGCAATTTTGAGCGTGGCATGGTTGTTGGTGCCAGACAGGCCGGTCTGAGTATTTCACAATCTGCTCAGTTACTGGGATTTTCACGCACAACCATTTCTAGGGTTTACAAAGAATGGTGTGAAAAGGTAAAAACATCCAGTATGCAGCAGTCCTGTGGGCGAAAATGCCTTGTTAATGCTAGAGGTCAGAGGAGAATAGGGCCGACTGATTCAAGCTGATAAAAGAGCAACGTTGACTGAAATAACCACTCGTTACAACCGAGGTATGCAGCAAAGCATTTGTGAAGCCACAACACGCACAACCTTGAGGCGGATGGGCAACAACAGCAGAAGACCCCACCGGGTACCACTCATCTCCACTACAAACAGGAAAAAGAGGCTACAATTGCACGAGCTCACCAAAATTGGACTGTTGAAGACTGGAATAATGTTGCCTGGTCTGATGAGTCTCGATTTCTGTTGAGACATTCAAATGGTAGAGTCCGAATTTGGCGTAAACAGAATGAGAACATGTATTCATCATGCCTTGTTACCACTGTGCAGGCTGGTGATGGTGGTGCAATGGTGTGGGGGATGTTTTCTGGGCACACTTTAGGCCCCTTAGTGCCAATTGGCCATTGTTTAAATGCCACGGGCTACCTGAGCATTGTTTCTGACCATGTCCATCCCTTCATGACCACCATGTAACCATCCTCTGATGGCTACTTCCAGCAGGATAATGCACCATGTCACAAAGCTCGAATCATTTCAAATTGGTTTCTTGAACATGACAATGAGTTCACTGTACTAAAATGGCCCCCACAGTCACCAGATCTCAACCCAATAGAGCATCTTTGGGATGTGGTGGAACGGGCGCTTCGTGCCTTGGATGTGCATCCCTCAAATCTCCATCAACTGCAAGATGATATCCTATCAATATGGGCCAACATTTCTAAAGAATGCTATCAGCACCTTGTTGAATCAATGCCATGTAGAATTAAGGCAGTTCTGAAGGCAAAAGGGGGTCCAACACAGTATTAGTATGGTGTTCCAAATAATTCTTTAGATAAGTGTATATGTTTTTATATGTATTGTAACACTGTGTCTGGAAAGGTACTGCAGAGGTACTTTTGACAGCTTCTGGAGAGTAGGCCAATATAAAGTGCACAGTGTAAATTTGAGTGTGCCATAGTATACAGATTTGGTTTAAAAAATAATCAGGCAAATTGGGGTTTATAATGTTAATTCTTTGAAAAGAAGAGTGTAAAGAAAATGTATTTACACATGTAGAGTTTGAAATCTCAGTTGCCAACAAATCCCCCTGAATGCTAATTTTCAGTACAGTATTTATTAGTTGCTTGGATTATCTTCCATCAGAAAGTAATATTTTATTAGACTTAGTAATTATAGAAAACAATTTTTATAAGTTTTGGTTGTTTTTCTTATTTATTTTGGCAGTACTATGTCATTGAAAATTAAAGGGTTTGTCCAGCCTTTACCGTGATAAATTATCCTTAGGTCTGGCCATCATTAGCTGATGGATGGGGATCTGACACCCCGCACTCCACCGATTAACTGTTCGGTGTAGATGCATCGCTGGAAATCAGCACTGGAAATATGCAGCAATAAGCCTTGTAGTGGAGGGAGTTTGTTACTACAGCACTGCTCCCCACTTCAGTTGGATGGCCATAACTTAGTAAAAGCTGGACAACCCCTTTATCCTTTTGAAGCAATCAGGATACTGTCACGGACGTCTGTTGTTTCTGGTGCTTGCCACACCTTCTTTCCCCAGGTGTGTCTATTATGGTCATTTAACCGTCTCTATTTATTGTTGTTTCTCCCACAATGATGATGTGCGGTTATAGCTTCTGCTGGAGTTGTGGATAGCTGGTGTGTGGATCTCGGCTGAGTTCCTGGTGCTGCCATAGCCACTTGAAGTCCAGTGTTTTCTTTCACTTTTGAATTTTGTTTGGGTCATTTTTGTTAAGGCCTCAGGGAGACTCCTGTTCGTCCTTTCTTTTGGAGGAACAGGTTTTCTCAGTACTGACATTAGTACCAGGGTCCTATAGGGTCCTAAAGGGTGAGTTAGGTATTAGGTATTCCTGTGTATGAACTCACCTACCTCTGGGGTCTGTTTATACTGGTAGTCAGTCAGGACTTTTTATTAGGGTTTTACTGGGAGGTGCCCATCTCTTTTCCCTAGTTTCCGGGCCTTATACCCCCCCCCCCTTCCTCTTTTGCTCCTATGTTGGTGTGGTGTTTCCCTCCCACACCTGAATGTGGCAGATACACGATAAGACCTCTTATAAATTGATAGAAATCCCACTGTCAATTTACAACTGCTAGCATGAAAGATGTCAACTGAAGGGTAATCTTCATGATAATAGTAGGTATAAAAGTGGGATTACAGTATAACAGCTCTATTGTTCTCTTGCATTGCATTGATTAGTGCAATGTGTGATGCTCCAAGGAAGGCATGCTAAAAGTCCAAACAAAGAGGAGGTTAAAGAGCCAGGGCAGGAAGTGGAATACAGAGAGTGACTTCAAAAAATATTTCCAGAAAACGTTCCACCCGTTTTTATTACATAGAATGTATATATAAAAGTCACATGCAGGCTGTAAATATGTGATAAAAAAAAACAACATTTTGATGGATGTGTCCATTTAAAGCATGTGCAGGATAATGAGGCAGTGCATCATATGGCAGCAAACACATCCTGTGATGCACCGTAGAAACAGTATATGTACTGAAACTGTGGTCTTGCAGTTTAACGTTTGCTATGGATGTGTACATATTATACCTCACAGCAGTAGTCTACAACCTATGGCTGTCCACCTGTTGTGAAACATAACCATAGCCAGAAAGCCACAGGTTGGAGACCACGTCCTTGAAGAAAGGGGAGGGGACTTGATGAATAGAAAATAATAAAAGTATTCTGGACAGGACTGTAATACCTTTCGCTTCAATCTTGTTTCAAAATTATACTAAAGGCAGATAGAGTCAAAGAGAACCAACCACTATATCTGGGAACTGAACAAGATACAGCTATCTCAATATTGCATAAGAGAGTGCATTTACTCAAGGGTAGTACTAGAAGAAATCACAATTTGAATCTAACATTTTCTGTTAATAGAATTCACCAAAACTAGCTCGGCCGCCAGTTGAGTGCTTCCTATCCTACTGTAGGTATAGATAAGTTCAGTAAATGAGATCATATAATAAGTAGATACAGTGGCCCCTCAAGTAACTATATTAATTCCAAGTCCATTGTAAGATGAAAATATTGTAACTTCTGAGCAAAGCATTATGGAAAACGTGTAATTGGTTCTGAAGCTGAACAAAATGTGAACCTAAAAGAAGATAAAATGAAGATCAACGAAAAATAAGCAGATAACTAATACAGATGAAGCAAGTCTATATTTATGAAGGTCATAAGGAACTGGTGAAAGCTGGGAGGGAGAGCACTTTCTAAACTGAGGAGAGGAGCATTGGAGTGTTCCAGAAAAATTTACTGTAGCTTAATTTGCAGTACCCCATAGGGTAACTGCTAATGTTTTTCTATATAATATGCTGTTATATATTGTATATTGTATAGCCATGTATGGATGGCACAGACAGGGTTAACAATCCTGGCTCAGCCCTTATAGGAGGTTAGATGTGGCCTGGCACCACTCCTAACTTTAGATCAGTCTAGACTGGAGTTCAGAGAGAGAGAGAGATAGAGAGAGAAAGAGAAAGACAGCTGTAACTTATGCTCCCTAATCATAGGACAAAGGATAGAAGTGGAGAACTTAGAGTCTGCATAGTGGAACATTGGAGTCAGTAAGGTAACCTGCTACCAAAAGCTGGACACAACCTGGCCTACTACTATTACCCACCATATATACTACTGGAAGAGACTTGAGACAGACAGACAGAGGGGGAATGGGGCCATAATTCCCATCTTTGCCTAAATCTATAAATTATTATCTGGGAAGAATTGCACTGTGTACAATTGGAATTGTGTTTTGCAATCCTTGGATGTACTGCAACTCTTGTTTTGCACTTCAGTAAAGAGAGACGTTTATTCTACTACATCTGGCCTGGTCATTGACTCCTGCACTATGCGCTGGCCAATGCACTCTACATGCCCTTCCTTACACCTATACAACACTTATTATAAAGGGCACCCAAACTACCATGAGGTAGGAGCCCCATAACCAAGGTGTGCCCCGAGGGAATAAAGAGTGTGCCCTCCTTTCACTGCACTGACTGTAGGGAGCAACGGTGTAAGGAAAGCCACTGGGATTCACTGTCACAGCTTAACCACTACTACTCCCATCCTCCAGTCCAGCTCCTTCTGGGTTAACGGCACCTTCAACTGGTGTCAAAAAATGTAGCTCAGAACTGTAAAGAGGAATTCATGGACAGAGAAACCTGTCATGTCACCAACATGGTAGCCATCTTGAATTCTGCTATGTTCAATTTTACTTCGGTTTTTCAAATGGGTGTGTGACACATAAAACTGGTTTAGTATTTCACCAGAAAAAAATAATAATGTTTAAAGGGGTTGTCCCACTTTGCTGTTTCAATCTTACCAGCAGTAAATGTCCTGATAACTTCCTGGTTCTCAGGCAGTTGAGTGAAGGCCACGCCTCCTCATGACTCACCCTCAGAGCTCAGTCCTTGCTCGTTCATGTGGATGAGTCATCCACATGGAGCCTGCAGAGTATGTGAAGCCCATCCCCCTGCTGGGGAATCACTCAGTGACCACTGACCAATGCTAGTGAACTAATGGAGTAACTTGTGGCTGTCCTGCATTCTAATACACTTTTACACATAAAACCTGTGTTACAAACCCATTCTGTGCAGCAAAAACAATAAATCACTACAGCCCAAATGCATGTTAGCTAGTAGCCATATGATCTGTGCTAGATATAGATAGATATATTCACTGACTTATTACCCAGCTTTCCCGGTGTACAATATTATTACAGACTTATTACCCAGCTTTCCCGGTATCAGATATTATCACTGACTTATTACCCAGCTTTCCCGGTGTACAATATTATCACTGACTTATTACCCAGCTTTCCCGGTATCAGATATTATCACTGACTTATTACCCAGCTTTCCCGGTATCAGATATTATCACTGACTTATTACCCAGCTTTCCCGGTGTACAATATTATCACTGACTTATTACCCAGCTTTCCCCGTATCAGATATTATCACTGACTTATTACCCAGCTTTCCCGGTATCAGATATTATCACTGACTTATTACCCAGCTTTCCCGGTGTACAATATTATCACTGACTTATTACCCAGCTTTCCCGGTGTACAATATTATTGTACACCGGGAAAGCTGGGTAATAAGTCAGTGATAATATTGTACATCGGGAAAGCTGGGTAATAAGTCTGTAATAATATTGTACACCGGGAAAGCTGGGTAATAAGTCAGAAGTCAGTGATAATATCTGATATCGGGAAAGCTGGGTAATAAGTCAGTGATAATATCTGATACCGGGAAAGCTGGGTAATAAGTCAGTGATAATATCTGATACCGGGAAAGCTGGGTAATAAGTCTTATAGACTTATTACCCAGCTTTCCCGGTGTCTGATATTATCACTGACCTATTACCCAGCTTATATGGAACTCGGCCACATATCAGTGTATTACCCTATCTCTTCACCATTCTTTATATGACATATATTGATAATCCCCACCTCACCAATCTGAGAATGTACCAGCGCATACCTAGCTCTGCTACATATCCATTTTATGTCAGTCCTACACCTGTACTATCTCTCCACCATTCTTTATATGCCATATATTGATAATCCCCACCTCACCAATCACTGAGAATGTACCAGCGCATACCTAGCTCTGCTACATATCCCTGTTATGTCAGTCCTACACCTGTAATATCTCTCCACCATTCTTTATATGACATATATTGATAATCCCCACCTCACCAATCACTGAGAATGTACCAGCGCATACCTAGCTCTGCTACATATCGATTTTATGTCAGTCCTACACCTGTAATATCTCTCCACCATTCTTTATATGACATATATTGATAATCATATAGTTGCCCCCCAGTGTCACTAAAATTCCTATATTGTTGCCCCCAGTGTCCCTAGAATTCATATAGTTGCCCCCTGTGTCCCTAAAATTCAGATAGTTGCCCCCAGTGTCACTAAAAACCCTATATTGTTGCCCCCAGTGTCCCTAGAATTCATAGAGTTGCCCCCTGTGTCCCTAAAATTCAGATAGTTGCCCCCAGTGTCACTAAAAACCCTATATTGTTGCCCCCAGTGTCCCTAGAATTCATAGAGTTGCCCCCTGTGTCCCTAAAATTCAGATAGTTGCCCCCAGTGTCACTAAAAACCCTATATTGTTGCCCCCAGTGTCCCTAGAATTCATATAGTTGCCCCCTGTGTCCCTAAAATTCAGATAGTTGCCCCCAGTGTCAGTAAAAACCCTATATTGTTGCCCCCAGTGTCCCTATAATTCATAGACTTGCCCCGTGTCCCTAAAATTCAGATAGTTGCCCCCAGTGTCACTAAAAACCCTATATTGTTGCCCCCAGTGTCCCTAGAATTCATAGAGTTGCCCCCTGTGTCCCTAAAATTCAGATAGTTGCCCCCAGTGTCACTAAAAACCCTATATTGTTGCCCACAGTGTCACTAAAAATGCCCCCTTTATTGTCCAATACTCAATATTCGGTGGTGAGTGGGCCACTAGATCTTATACTTACCTTTTATGAAATATCCGGAGCCTCCGACGTCCGTCCTCTCGCTCCGCAGACTCGCCCGAACTGTTCGGATGTTCGCGCATGCGCTGCGCTATCTCCGACACACAGGATAAACAGCGCATGCGCGAACGTGCGCGTACTCAGAGGAAGGGAGAGGCGGCACGATAATTTGTAGGGCCGTTGTGCGCAGGCGCGGCACAGCGATTCGGCCGGAGGAAAGTGGCTGTATCCCAGGGAGACAGAAAACAACAAAGGAATCGCTTTTCATGATTTTTTGCAGGAAAGGTAGCTTTTGGTTTATAACATGAATAGGAAGATTTGTTGTTTGGGGGTAAATAGATTAGATAAAAGCTATTTTATGAAGTGGGACAACCCCTTTAAGTAGTTATTACATGACTCTCTTTCTAACAAAACTGGAACCAGCCCTGTACCTCACATGGATCCAGAGTGGCAATTAATGAATATTACTGAACAGATGCCACCACCTCAGCAATGTTACTGAGGCGGACAGAGAAATATAGAAAGGTGGGGTTCTTCAGATGCATTTTAATAAATAACTAGCTATACTAAATTTATTAATGACATGCGTTACAAAGTGCAGGTTTGAAAAACAAAGAATATTTTTCATGGGAAATATGTGTTTTTTCTTCTGTACAGACAATGTGAAGGATGGACTTATTCCAAGCAAACCGTATTGGAATAGAAAAATTCCTGGTGAATGAAGCACACGTGTCATCACAGAAGAACCAACTCCACCCAAATAGTCCTCCCATTAACCAAAGCGCAATTGACAAACCTCTTGGTTTTACACCTATTCTGGAATAGAGCAATAGTTACGTTGGACTTTTCTTTCTATTTCTTACCAATCTATCTTACATCTAGCAGAGGCAAACCAGAAGACAATATTATACTTGATAAAATAGAAAATGATGTAGTTCCCTAATAGTTTAGCTCAGATACACTTTGATCATAAAAGATGTGTAGAAATACATATTTGTAAGTACTGCACCCTGCCTTATGTGCATTTAGGAAAGCTAGCTGCCTTTAGTAAGGGCTACATTTCCTAATGGGCAATTTTAGATGAAAAGGGATAAAAAGTAATCCATCCAGATGCTGTAGAAACATACATTGACGTCAAAAGGAAAGTCATAAATCGTACAAAATGTCCTTTGAGCTAGCGAGAGATTTGATTGAGCTAGTGAGAGATTTGAACAAGGGTTTAGAGGTATTTGGAAATTTCCTTAGTTATTCCCAGGTCAGTATATCTACCCTGTATTAACAAGTCATACACTCTTTGTGGTAGGTTTTGTTTACTGCTTCAACAGTAAGTAGCTCAAACCCAAGGTCACATACCAGTCAAATATAATGAAAGTTAGCAGTCTTGTTTGCTTTTAAAATTGGAAATCTATCATTTCACTGCTCACCCTAGAAATAAACCACTGAGGCTTTTAATAGCAGTTTGCTCAAAGTCGATCTTATTATGTCGGAGTGAGAAACCAAAAATAAAAAATAAACACCAGTTATTTTTTCAAATAACTCTCCTGTTATCTTATTTCTAGTGTTGGTCGAGCAGCAAAGTGCTCGGGTGCTCGAGTAGAACACCTCAGGATGCTCAATGGAAGTCAATGGGAGAACTTGAGTATTAAACCAGGCACCCCCTGCTCTGAAGAGGGGAGGGTGTGTGGTTCACAGGAAAAGGTCAGAAATTGATGGAAACGCCACCGAAATGGTTCAGGAACAGCATGGTGAGGATGTCTGGATGCATCTTGGACTCCCAGGTCGCTGCTGGGAAAGATGTTGTCCGAGTAGTACGCCACTTTTACAGACTGACAATAATACGCACAAAACCAAAGATAAAATCGATTTTAGAGGAACAATTGTTAGGAAACATTCTTTCCTGTATATTTACTTGTATATAAAGTGCAAGTGCTGCCAAAAATTACAAGGAAGAGGCCAGGGCTCGAGTCCTGCAGGAACGCGTGGGAACGGCGTTCCTGAACTTTTTTCTTAGCATAAACGCCGTTCCCTTTCAGCAGGGCAGCGCATTGTGCCCCTCAACACTGTCGGCGCCCCGCTCTGGCGCAGCATGAAGAGAGGGACTGACAGGAGGGAAGCGCCTCAAGTGTAGCGTGGCCGAGCTCTGTCCGGTCCGTGGTACAGGAGCTTTTGTTTCCTGTACCCAGCCGGACTGACAGGAAGTGCTCACTTAGTGTGCACTTCCTTTCAGTCTGGCCGGGTACAGAAAACAAATGCTCCTGTACCATGGATCGAACAGAGCTCGGCCACGCTACACCCAAGGTGTTTTTTTTTTTCAAAACTGCTATTATTGTGTTAAAGTGAAATAATAAAAAAAAAGTATACATATTTGGTATTTCCGTATACGTAACAACCAGCTCTATACAAATAACACATGACCTAACTGCTCAGGTGAACACAATATATTTTTATTTTATTTAAAACAGTGCCAAAAAATATGACTCTCAGACAATGGAGACACTAAAATATGTAGTTTTTTCCTAAAAAAAAAAGCTATTATTGTGTTAAAATTTAATTTAAAAAAGTAGACATATTAGGTATCTCCGCATCCGTAATAACCATCTCTTTAAAAATATCACATGAACTAACCCGTCAGGTGAACACCGTAAAAAAATAAAAAACTGTGCAAAAAAAAAAGCTATTTTTTGTCACCTTAAATCACAAAAATTGCAACACCAAGCAATCAAAAAGCTACATGCCCTTCAAAATAGTACCATTCAAACAGTCACCTCATCCCGCAAAAAATGAGACCCTACCTAAGACAATCGGTCAAAAAAAAAAAATAATGACTCTCAGACAATGGAGACACAAAAATATGTTTTTTTTCTTCAAAACTGCTATTATCGTGCTAAAGTGAAATAAATAAAAAAAGTTGTCATATTAGGTATATACGCATCCGTAACAACCAGCTTTCTAAAAATATCACATGACCTAACCCCTCAGATGAACACCGCAAAATAAATAAAATAAAAACAGTGCCAAAAAGAGCCTTTTTTTGTCACCTTACATCACAAAAATTGCAACACCAAGCAATCAAAAAGGCTTATGCCCCCAAAAATAGTATGTTTTTTTTCTTCAAAACTGCTAATATTTTGTTAAAGTGAAATAAATAAATAAAAATATTAGGTATCTCCACATCCGTAACAACCGGCTCTATAAAAATATCACATAACTTAACCCCTCAGGTGAACACCATAAAAAAAATTAAAAATAAAAACAGTGCCAAAAAAGCCACATTTTGTCACCTTACATCACAAAAATT
The DNA here is from genome assembly GCF_014858855.1 of Bufo gargarizans. Classification (NCBI taxonomy): domain Eukaryota; kingdom Metazoa; phylum Chordata; class Amphibia; order Anura; family Bufonidae; genus Bufo; species Bufo gargarizans. Next base: position 522,386,845 of record NC_058080.1, on the reverse strand, counting down.
GCAACACCAAGCAATCAAAAAGGCTTATGCCCCCAAAAATAGTATGTTTTTTTCTTCAAAACTGCTAATATTTTGTTAAAGTGAAATAAATAAATAAAAATATTAGGTATCTCCACATCCGTAACAACCGGCTCTATAAAAATATCACATAACTTAACCCCTCAGGTGAACACCATAAAAAAAATTAAAAATAAAAACAGTGCCAAAAAAGCCACATTTTGTCACCTTACATCACTAAAATTGCAACACCAAGCAATCAAAAAGGCATATGCCCCCCAAAATAGTACCAATCAAACATTTACCTCATTCCACAAAAAATGATACCTTACCTAAGACAATCGGTCAAAAAAAATAAATAAATGACTCTCAGACAATGGAGACACTAAAATAGTTTTTTTTTGTCAAAACTGCTATTATTGTGTTAAAGTAAAATAAATAAAAAAAGTAGACATATTAGGTATCGCCACATCAAAAAAAAAAACAGCTCTATAAAAATATCACATGATCTAACCCCTCAGGTGAACGCTGTAAAAAAAAAAAAAACGGTGCTAAAACAAACAATTTTTTGGTCACCTTGCCCCATAAAGTGATATAATGAATGATCAAAAATGGTACCAATAAAAACGTCAACTCTTCCTGCAAAAATTGAACCCCTGCAAAAGAAGATCGGCAGAAAAAGAAATAAAAAATGTGGCGTTCAGAAAATGGAGACACAAAAACATAATGTTTTTTTCTAAAATGCTTTATTATGTAAAACTGAAACAAAAAACAAAAAAAGTAGACATTTGATATCATTCCGTCCGTAACAACCTGCTCTATAAAAATCGCACATGATCTACCCTGTCAGATGAATGTTGTAAAAAATAAAAACAGCGCCAATTTTTGGGTTATTTTGCCTCACAATCAAATGTAATATAGAGCAATTCAAAATTATATGTCCTGTACCCCAAAATAGTACCAATAAAACTGTCACCTTATCCCCTAGTTTCCAAAATGGGGTCACTTTTTGGGAGTTTCTATTGTAAAGGTGCATCAGGGTGGCTTCAAATGGGACATGGCATCTAAAAACCAGTTCAGGTAAATCTGCCTTCCAAAAACCATACGTCTCTCCTTTTCTTCTGTGCCCTTACATCAGTTTATGACCATAGGCGGGGTGTTTCTATAAACAGCAGAATCAGGGTAATAAATATTGAGTTTTGTTTGGCTGCTAACCCTCGATGTGTTAAAGAAAAAAATGGATTAAAATTGAAAATCTGCCCAAAAAGTGAAATTTAGAAATGTCATCTCCATTTTCCTTTAATTCTTGTGGGTCTACAAAGTTTGTAAAATCGGTTTAGAGTAACTTGAGGGGTGTAGTTTCCACAATGAGGTAATTTATGGGGGGGGGGGGGGTTCCACTATGTAAGCCCCACAAAGTGACTTCAGACCTGAACTGGTCCTTAAAAAGTGGGTTTTGGAAATTTTCTTAAACATTTTAAGAATTGATTCGAAAATTCTAAGCCTTCTAACATCCTAAAAAATTAAATAAAATTTCCAAAATGATGACATATGGGAAACATATGGGGAATGTTAAGTAATAAATATTTTATGAGGTATCACTTTCTGTTTTATAAGCAAAGAGATTGAAATTTTGATAATTGCTAATTTTTTCTAAATGTTTGGTAAATTCTAGATTTTTTTCTATAAATAAAGGTGAAATATATTGACTCAAATTTACCACTTTAATAAAGTACAATGTGTCATGAGAAAACAATCTCAGAATGGCTCAGGGAGAGTCATGGCTCTGCTCGCAAGAGCTTACAATCTATGAGGAATTGGGGGTGACACATAAGGTAGTTTATTGTGAAAAGTAGGATTTGAGCCATTATTGAACTGACAGGAGTGGTGGTGGCCGATCTGCTTTGGGTTTGGGACTAATAGATGATCGGGTTCAGGCCAGAGCAGTTGGTGGGGGAGAGGTTTAGTCGGGGAATAGTCAGTTTAGGTAGCTTGACAAGCCTGCCTGAAAAGATGTGTTTTTAAGGCACGTTTGAAGGTGGAGAAGTTGTGAATTGACTTAGTAATCCTAGGCAGAGTATTCCAGAGAGTAGGTGCAGCTCGAGAAAAGTCTTGAAGACGGGAGTGAGAGGTACGAATTATGGAGGTTATTAATCTCAGGTCGCTAACAGAACGGAGAGGACGAGTAGGGTGGTAGATGGAGATGAAGGAGGAGATATATGGAGGTGCAGCACTGTAGAGAGCTTTGTGGGTGAGGGTGAGAAGTTTGAACTGTATTCTGTAGTGGATGGGCAACCAGTGAAGTGACTGGAACAGACTAGTAGCATCAGTGTAGCGGTTGGATGGATAGATGAGCCTGGCTGCAGCATTTAGGACAGACTGAAGGGGGGAGAGTTTAGTGAGAGGGAGACCGATTAGTAATGCGTTGCAGTAGTCAAGACGTAAATGAATCAGGGCAACAACAAGAGTTTTCGCCGTTTCCACCATAAGAAAAGGGCGGATTCTGGCGATATTCTTGAGGTGCGGACGACAAGAGCGTGTAAGTGATTGCATATGGGGAACAAAGGAAAGATAAGAGTCAAACGTGGCCCCAAGACAGCGGGCATGTTGCACAGGAGTTATAATAGTGCTGCAGACCGAAATTGAAATATCAAGTTTAGGTGAGTTAGTAGATGGGGGAAAAACAAGAAGTTCAGTTTTTGAGAGGTTCAGTTTTAGATACAGAGAGGACATGATGTTAGAGACAGCTGACAGACAATTACTGGTGTTTTGGAGTAAAGCAGGGGTGATGTCAGAAAATGGCCCGGATGTGAAGTGGTTAAACAGGAGATGTCGCACAGATAATGTTGCTGTCCGCAGCGTCTATGAAAAAGTACACTGAATGTCACAGATAATTTTAGGATGCGCAAACGTTATACAGGAGGTATAGCGCAAGTAATGTCGCTGTCACCACCGCCTAATAAAAAATTACACTGAATGAATGTCACTGATATTTAGGATGGGCAAACGTTATACAGAAGATGTAGCGCAGGTAATGTCGCTACCACCAGCCGCAAAATATTTAGACTGAATGTCACTGATATTTCGGATACGCAAACGTTTACAGGAGATGTAGCGCAGGCAATGTCGCTGCCACCAGCAGCAAAAAAATTAGACTGAATGTCACTGATATTTCAGAATCGCAAACATTATACAGGAGATGTAGCGCAGGTTATGTAACTGTCCCCAGCGGAAACCGTCTACGGAAAAAGTACACTGGATGTCACAGATATTTTTAGGCTGTGCACACGTTACACAGGAGATGTAGCGCAGATATTGTCGCTGTCTGCAGCGGCCAAACAATTGCAAGCTATTTAGTGCAGGTTGCGCTAAAAATATATATTGCTGCCAGATACAGCAATAGTCCTTAAAAGGACTTTTGGGTCTCTAACAAGTTTTTTCAATAAAATATTACTATTTCACTCCCTACACTATCAGTCCCTTCTTCAGCACAGCTCTCCCTGACTAAGACTGAGCCGAACACGTGCCATCTGGTGCTATACAGCAACATCTCTACAGCATTACAGTGAATGGCAGTACTTACATGCACGTTTATTTGCTGCATAGCAGCCAACAAACATACGGGGAGGAGACTCGAGCATCGCGCTTGAGCACACGTGGTGTTCGGCTCAGCATCGCGATGCTCGAGTAAAATTTGTGTTCGGAAGAGCATGCTCGCCCAACACTATTTATTTCCAGTTTTGCTGGAAATACATTGCATTTGAGTTAAAGGGGTTCTGTCATCAGATATGTTGCAATAAAATAGTCTCACCTGAGACTTGTGCGTTTGACATTTGAACATCATGGTCTTGTTCCCATCTTCCTAGGTGCCCAAATTCTTGAGAAAATTGATGTTTTTAATATGCAAATGAGCCACTAGAACCAACAAGGGTGGTGCCATTGCACCTCTTTGCTCCCAGAGGCTCCGCTCACTGCCCTTCATGTCCCGTCTTAACCACTTATGGACAGGCCCAAGCAGTGAAGACTTACACATGCCTGGCCTGAAGTCTCGCAGAAGCTTGTATACCACGTGCGCTAAACAAGCTCCCATGAGACTTCAGTGCCAGGCATGACTACATCTTTACTGCCTGGTCCTGTCAGTGGTGGGGTTGTGGCATAAAGGGCAGAGAGCGGAGCCTCTGGGAGCAACAGGGCTCTGTTGCGTGTTATGAAACAAAAATTTTCTCAAGAATGCAGTCACCTAGGAGGATTGGACTAAGAACATGATGTTCAACTGCCAAACGCACATGTCTCAGGCGAGACAGTTTTATTGCGACATATCTGATGACAGAACCTCTTTATTCTGAACCGTTATACACATAGAATAAAAACATACTACTAATACTACTACTATAGGGGGGTTTGCTAAGCTAGATTTGCCTTACTTGTCAAGTGGGCGTTACTTAGAGGGAAGGGGCATGGAATAGAGGAAAGTCGGCATTGCTTATAATACAACAATGTGCCCCAAAACTTTGCTGCAATTTTTTCTTGCAAAGTAAGCCAAGCTATGCGCTATGTAAAGTTAGCCTACCAAGGGGTTATCTGCTTCATTACTATTGATAGTCCAAGGCATTAATAGGATAGGCCATCCATATCTGATCAATGGGGCTCCAACACCCTGTGCCCCTGACGATCAGAGCAGGGGTGTAGCTAAAGGCTCATGGGCCCTAGTGCAAGAGTTTAGATTGGGCCCCCCTTCCCTCAGTGCTTTGTGGCCAGGGGCAGGGAAGCACATTGCCTTTGTGCTGCCTGAGGCAGAAATTAAAACTGCACCTCTGCCCCATGCCAAATACTTGACCTACCCCCTTACCTCCAGTCAGAGATCTAACTTGAACAACATGCACTTTCTATAATACTGGTGTCTTCATATGCAGCACAAGGGTCTTTGGGCCCCCTCAGGCTCCTGGGCCCGGTAGCGACTGCTACCTCTGCTACCTCTGCACCCCCTATAGCTACGCCCCTGCATCAGAGTAGATGACAGTGGAAGTATACAGCTTCATCCATTGTGCAGCACTGTTCCCATTCACTTTGATGAGTAGAGCATTGCAGTAACCAGCTCCATCCACTGCACAATAGAGAGCGCTGTGTCATTTCTGCACCAAGTTCCAATATCAGAGCTATGACAGCACAGTTGATTGCTGGGGGTATGGAGTATGGGAACGCAGCTAATCAGATATTAATGAGATATCCTGAGGACAGGCCATAAATAGCACAAAAGTGAATATCCCCTTTAAGATGCACCAAATTTCTAATATACCGTTAGACACTTTGATAAATTTGGCTCATTTTTAGACTGTCTAGTCAACATTTACACTGTCTAAAAACTAGACAGCATTTGCCCCATTAAGCTCAATTGTAATAGTGAATCCAAATAATAAGTTTTTAGTCTCTGTAAAGCTAGGTAGGTGCTTTCCTGCTCAAATTGTGGCCTTTAGTTTAGAATGACAACCTATGTATAGCATAATGGGTATACAGACGTAAAGGTGGCAAAATGGAACCCTTTAAAGTATGTCATTGGAGACTCGGTACAGAGTAGTGGAGTAATGTCTGAAGATGCATTATTAGCAACATTTTGAATTTAAGGATGAACATAAATATATATAATGTTATGTGCAATGTTACATGTGCTATATTTCATAAGCCATGTCTCATTGTTAGGCAAATGTTGTTCACACAGATTTATTGTCCATAAGATGGCCGCTGGTATAGGGTCATGTGATGTCTCCTTCGGTCTCACACTGTTCCTGCACTAAACACAACAGTACAGATGGCAGGTGCAGTGTATCTATATGGAGGTGATTTGCCTGGTCACATGACCCTCCATCAGCAGCCATTTTATGGACAGGAGCATTGTGTGGACACATAAAAGACTTGGGGCCAACAATGGGGCTTATCGTATAAAATATAAAAAATGGCACAGTATATTTACAACGGCTGTATTAGTAAGTGCCATATAGACATCTTACATACACATCAACAGTTGCCAGAAAGTGGCCAACACCTTTACTATTTTAGATTTTTATGACCTAAACAGTATCATTCAGCATATCTAATATTTCATTATTCTTCAAATCATTATATAATAAGGTAAAAAAAATCTACACTAAATAATGTTTTTTCTCATCTGTTTTATCTTCTAAACATTTGTAAATCTTTTTCCTCTGTACATGATTTTGGGAGATTGCCAAGATTTGCCTTACTGAAGGCACTTGGATGTAAAAAAATATATAACTTAGAAAACATCTGTACACAACATAAGCTGGAGTAACAGGAAGAGTTAGACATTTTTTCTGTTCTCATTGACTAATCCAAAAACTGAAATATTTCAGGATTGTATTTTTTATACAGGTAGCAACATAATTTTTTTTATATGTTTGTTATAAAGTTGCTAATCCATTGGTAATTTGGTAATTTTCTGATACATTTCCTATAATTTATAATAAAAGGGTTATGCCATGATTGGTGTAAAAAATGAAAATCGTACATGACATAGTACATTTGCAGGGAGTGGTAGTGGCCCTGATGGGCTCCCTGGGGTACGGTGCTGTGAAAAGGTGGGTTGAAGAAATTAGGCAAACATAAGAGAACAACAAATGGCTTTCTTTACTGGTACAAATGGTAACTTGCGGTACATCTAGCAATAATAAATGCAAGGTGCAGTCTCTGTCATCTGATGATGAGGTATGGTGGCTGGTTAGATGGCACTCTGGAATATACTAGATTACAAATTATCTCTTTCCTGATCCTCCTTTACTACTGACTATTATCCATTCCTGGGGTGGTGGCTGTCTTAACTTGTTATCCCACACCTTGTAGCAGTGTCTGTAAAGCAGCTTGAAGCTGATCACACTGCTATCTAGAACACTGTAGTTTGATGGGTTTCTGCAGCCCTTGGACTTTCCTGTTCCTCTGGAGCAGTGTTCACAGTGCAGATGGATGTCTGATCCTAGGGCCCTAAGGAGTAGGAGCTGATGGATGTGCTGACTGTATCCTCACTGGCCTAGCTAGTTCCCCCTCCTGACAGGAAGTCAGACCAGCCCACTTATGCCAAGGGGGAGGGGGATGCAGTGGTTAGCTCCAGTGCCACAGTGTAACAGTACATGACATAAGTAAAACTTTACAATATCACAATGTGCTTGAATCCTGTGGTAGTACTGCATCAAATACCCAAAGACACAATTCACGCTGACCCTCTCACTCCTATTACCGTGGAGAAACCAGGCTAAGGGCTTAAGTGCATACATGTCAAATATAAGCTAACAATACCACTACTACAGTGCCAAAAAAATGAAGTGCCTAAGTCCCAAGTGACAGTCGATGAGGATGGGTGTTGCCTATAAAGCTAGCTAAAAGAAAAAGTAAACAATAAAAGTCAATTTAAGGTGCAGATACAAATTAGTCCTGGACCTACAGCTCCTCCAAGAGTCCCAGAAACACAAATCCAAGTCGCACTGCCTCTCAGTTCCATTAGAGCCCATGACAGAGGGTACAGTCCTTTAAAACATTGCAGAAAACTGGTGAATCCCCAGCTATTTAGCAAAAGTCCCATATACATGGGTGGGGGGCACAAGGAGCCCAAGTGCGTCAAAATATTTCCTTGGGTAAAGCATTTTAAACATTACTAGAATATGTCTTACATGGTTTTTCTTAACCTGAAAATGTGAAGGGGGGAGAGGTGCAACAGACACAATTAGGAATTAGTTTTTTATTTGCTGTTTCAGGTGGAGTCTTGTAGGTATAGCAGGTCAATATTGGGTGGATCAGCTAAGGCCAACAGCAAAAAAAATCTAAAACTATAACAGCCCAATTTGTTTCACCCTTGCATTATGTCTTGGCTGATGGCTCCAGTATTTCTTCCTTTATATAATCGAGAAGTCCTCTTCATTCTCTGCTTCTTCTAGGTCAATTTAATGCTGAAGTTTTGGAATGTTGGTGACCACCAGTGACCATAGGTGGTACTGCAGGAATTCTGGCTGCCTGATTCTGTTTCTACCTCTGCCCAGATAATCCTGCAGGAGCAGAGGAGTGAAGAACCTCTGGCTCCGGTAGTGGTGGCAGATATGCTTTCGGGGGCAACCTGGTGCTATGGATCTCCTAACATTTGGGCTGTTGCTCCCGTGGTAGCTTTCAGGGCAATACGTAATGATACTGATCCCCATTGCTGATGGATATTTTTGAGTTCCCTAAGACTAAGCTGATGGCAGGAGCAGTAGCCATGGGGATTCTGACAACCCCCTATTTGCACTCCTGGTTGCAGTAGGGGCCTATATGTCACCACCAGACATCTGAGAAGCTCTGACAGAAGCCTTTCAGAACCTCCTCCTTGAGCTTCCTTTGTTTTGCTTTCAGTTCCTTATCTCGTTAGCCTCTCTCAGCTGTCATGTAGTTGTACTGATTGCATACCTTTAAATCCCTCCCCATAGTGCATCAGTTTGCAGTTTATATTACTTCCTGGAGTGTGTGTGCATGCTGATCCTACTTCTCAGTCTTCTACAAGATAGGTGTTGTGCATTAATTTGTGTTTTTCTGTTTGCTGGATCCCAGGTGACCCTGACTCCCTCCGTATCTAGTGTAGGGAGCCGGTGGTCGTGTCCCCTCACTATTATAGGGTGTTCAGGTGTTATACAGTCGAGGTACGAGGATATGCGATCATCTACCATTGGGATTTTTGCATAGGCTGAGCAGTCAGGGAGAGAGCCAGGTCTGATGCAGGGGTCTCCCTTTTTGCTCCTTAGTTTTGGATCCAGTCAGTGGTTTATTCATTTTGTGTTTCCTTGTTTCCTGTACACCTTCCGTGACACTATAGCGGAGAATCCCTTGAGTGGACTCCCACAGGCCATGAGTTGCGGATAGGCCTAGCTGATCATCGGGCCAAACCTCTGGTGACATGACTGGCACCACAGGTTTTGCCAGCAGGGTGACCCCAGTAGCGAAGCATCCATGGGAGCTCTTCATAAGAGTATGCTCCACGTGATCTTCCTTGTAAAGGCTTTGGTGGTCCTAGGGGAAGATAGCTACTATTGATGCATTCTGTTCTGTTTGGTTGCGCTTACATCGCGGACAGAATAACTCTGCAAGCAGCGTTTTTCTGTCCGCTATGTGGTGCGGAGCAATACGGATCCATCCTGCCACACAATGTAAGTCAATGGGGACGGAACCGTTTTCTCTGACACAATAGAAAACGGATCCTTCCCCCATTGACTTTCAATGGTGTTCATGACGGATCCGTCATGGCTATAGAAGACATAATACAACCGGATCCGTTCATGACAGATGCATGATGTTAGAATTATGGTAACGGAAGCGTTTTTGCAGAACCATGACAGATTCGCAAAAAACGCTAATGTAAAAGTAGCCTTATGTGACATGCTCCTCCAGCTCAGTACTTGGTCATTACTGTATAGGTTAAACACAGGTTAAACATTTGGGGGCGCCATTATAATGAATTATGGGAATATCTTGCAAATGGAGCATTTTTATAACAGAAATCAAATTAAAAAAGTAACTCGTTTTTCAAAATATATTATATTAAAATGGTATTCAATGTTGGCACAACTCCTTTAACCCACACAGTTGTACTTGGAGGATGACTGCTTCTGTGTGTTAATTGCTAATTATATTATTGTGGTGGTGGACTACAAAAATCAAATGATTTAAAGGGTGTTCAAGTGCCAGGAAACATTCTGGTCAAGTTACGCCCCATTGTAATTAGTATTTTAAAATATTTTCACTGCCTATTGTAGTTCTAGGCTCTTTTAATTGATTTAGAACATCCTATAGTTCAAATCTATAGATGAGAAATTCAGTTTGGCCTCATTTTGGAAGTACAGGAATCAGTACATGCAAACACAATACACATTTTCATTGCTATATTACATTTCCAACTACGATATAAAATTAAGATGAAGTATTTTGGATTGGCGCCATTATGTTATCTAAATAACATGTTTTCTATAGAGCACGTTCAACCCCGGAGTTCAGCTGTGACTGATAAGTCTACGCTCGACTTCTTAATTTCTTTTTATTTTCACATTGTTAGCTATGATCATGTTAGGCAAGCAGATTGCTTGATTTTCAGTATCATAGTACAAGCACGCACACCGCCTCACATATACTAATCTTGTCTGCAAGAGTGTGACAAACCTTTATCATATAATTTCACTAGTTGTCTAACCACATTAAAGCCTCCAAATTCAGAAAGCTGATCTGCCCCCAATGTCCCTATTTCTCTCGGATTTGTATCCTTGGCAACGCCTCTGCCAGAATCCAAACTGATTGCAATGGAAAGCCTCATCTAAATTAGAAGAGATTTCATCTCTCCTCGAGCCACTGCATCAGTAATGAGATTGTAATTGATTAACCACAGCAAGAAGAATCCGATTTTTATAAAATTGGTCATTTGTCTCCGAAGTGACGTTGGGTACAACATTAGAAAAATCTTTTCAATCCTTTAAAAGTGGTTTTCTCAGAAACAATGTCTAAATCCTTAAATGATAGATTTTCATAATGCACAATCACTTTACATGTTCATTGTACACGATTACTCAGTAGATAGTAACTCATTATGTGAACTTACTATCTGATAGTTTTTCCTTTTCTTTTGCCCTTAATATAACAAAATCCCAGATGCTCAAAATATCAATAAGAGATTTAGGAATGTCCCTTATTCCCCTTTCAAATTTCTGTAGTAGGTATATATCCATGCTGGCTTATATGTTACCACCTAAGGGACTGCACAAATAAAGCATAATTTATTAAAGAACTCCAAAATCAAAAGCAATACACTGCCTTACGCTTACCTTTACATTTCATCAAAGCCGAACTCCCCTGTGGAGTCCAAAATGTCATAAAAGTAAAATAAAATATCCTATTCATAACTGCATATACCGTACTTTACCATATACATATTCATTATTATAAATGTGTATATAATACTGTACCACATACATATTAATTATTATAAATGTGTGCATATACAACTCTACCACATACATGTTCATTATTATAAATGTGTATACAGTACTGTACCACATAAATGTTCATTATTATAAATGTATATAAAGTACTGTAACACATACATGTTCATTATTATAAATGTATATACAGTCGTGGCCAAAAGTTTTACATAAATATTGGAAATTGGAAAAGTTTCTGCTTAAGTATTTATAATAGCAATTTGCATATATGAAGAGTGATCAGATGAATTGCATAGTCCTTCTTTGCCATGAAAATTAACTTAACTTGTGAGAATGTTGACGAGCACAAGGCTGGAGATTATTATGTCAGGCTGATTGGGTTAAAATGGCAGACTTGACCTGATAAAAGGAGAGTGATGCTTGAAATGATTGTTCTTCCATTGTTAACCATGGTGACCTGCAAAGAAACGTGTGCAGCCATCATTGCGTTGCATAAAAATGGCTTCACAGGCAAGGATATTGTGGCTACTAAGATTGCACCTCAATCAACAATTTATAGGATCATCAAGAACTTCAAGGAAAGAGGTTCAATTCTTGTTAAGAAGGCTTCAGGGTGTCCAAGAAAGTCCAGCAAGCGCCAGGATCGTCTCCTAAAGAGGATTCAGCTGCGGGATCGGAGTGCCACCAGTGCAGAGCTTGCTCAGGAATGGCAGCAGGCAGGTGTGAGCACATCTGCACGCACAGTGAGGTGAAGACTTTTGGAAGATGGCCTGGTGTCAAGAAGGGCAGCAAAGAAGCCACTTCTCTCCAAAAAAAACATCAGGGACAGATTGATCTTCTGCAGAAAATATGGTAAATGGACTGCTGAGGACTGGGGCAAAGTCATATTCTCCGATGAAGCCTCTTTCCGATTGTTTGGGGCATCAGGAAAAAGGGTTGTCCGGAGAAATAAAGGTGAGCGCCAACAGTAAAGCATCCTGAGACCATTCATGTGTGGGGTTGCTTCTCATCCAAGGTAGTGGGCTCACTCACAATTTTGGCCAAAAACACAGCCATGATTAAAGAATGGTACCAAACCACCCTCTAACAGCAACTTCTTCCAACAATCCAACAACAGTTTGGTGAAGAACAATGCATTTTCCAGCACGATGGAGCACCGTGCCATAAGGCAAAAGTTATAACTAAGTGGCTTGGAGACCAAAACGTTGATATTTTGGGTCCATGGCCTGGAAACGTCCCAGATCTTAATCCCATTGAGAACTTGTGGTCAATCCTCAAGAAGCGGGTGGACAAACAAAAACCCACTAATTCTGACAAACTCCAAGAAGTGATTATGAAAGAATGGGTTGCTATCAGTCAGGAATTGGCCCAGAAGTTGATCGAGAGCATGCTCAGTCGAATTGCAGAGGTCCTGAAAAAGAAGGGCCAACATTGCAAATACTGACTCTTTGCATAAATCTCATGTAATTGTTGATAAAAGCCTTTGAAACGCATAAAGTGCGTGTAATTATATTTCACTACATCACTGAAACAAAGATCTAATAGCAGTTCAGCAGCAAACTTTGTGAAAACTAATATTTGTGTCATTCTCAAAACTTTTGGCCACGACTGTACAGTACTGTACCACATACATGTTCATTATTATAAATGTATATACAATACTGTACCACATGCATGTTCATTATTATACATGTATATACAGTACTGTACCACATACATGTTCATTTTTTGAAATGTATATACAGTACTGTACCACATACATGTTCATTATTTTAAATGTATACACAGTACTGTACCACATACATGTTCATTATTATAAATGTGTATACAAAACTTCACAACATACATGTTCCTTATTATAAATGTATATACAGTACTGTACCACATACATGTTCATTATAAATGTATATACAGTACTGTACCACATGCATGTTCATTATTATACATGTATACACAGTGCTGTACCACATACATGTTCATTTTTTTAAATGTATATACAGTACTGTACCACATACATGTTCATTATTTTAAATGTATACACAGTACTGTACCACATGCATGTTTATTAATATAAATGTGTATACAGTACAGTACCACATAAATGTTCATTATTATAAATGTATATACAGTACTGTACCATATACATGTTCATTATTATAAATGTATATACAGTACTGTACCACATGTTCATTATTTTAAATGTATATACAGTATTGTACCACATACATGTTCATTATTATAAATGTATATACAGTACTGTACTACATGCATGTTAATTATTATAAATGTATATAAAGTACTGTACCACATGTTCATTATTTTAAATGTATATACAGTGCTGTACTACATGCATGTTAATTATTATAAATTTATATACTGTACTGTACCACATACATGTTCATTATTATAAATGTGTATACAAAACTGCACCACATACATGTTCATTATTATTAGTGTTGAGCGCGAATATTCGAATTGCTAATTTTTTTCTCGAATATCGCAATTTCGAGATTTCGTGAATATTTAGAATATCGTTCTATATATTCGCGAAATCGAATATTCTTTTTTTTTTTAATTGTTATATTTTTTTCTTTCCCACTTCCCTAAAGTTGTTCTTACCTGTCCTTTGGATTCCTGGCTTCCTGGCTGCTCCAGTCAGTGCCCGTTGCCGCTTCTTAGCACTGCTATATTCCATATTAGCTAAATTACAATCTATATTGGTATTTTACTAAATTTCGTAATATTGCTCTAACTTCGTCTTTTACAGTAAAATAGCAGTACTGGAATATAGCAGTGCTAAGTTGAAATCGCCATGCGATTACTTCGAGTTATATTAATCGCATTGCAATTTCAACTTTTTACGTATATTCTTACTATTGCTCTAACTTCGTCTTTTAGAATATTACGATCCGAATATTCTAAAAGACGAAGTTAGAGCAATATTACGAAATTTTGTAAAATATCCATATAGATTGTAATTTAGCTAATATACTGCTATAGTAATTTTTTATAGTGTACATATTTTACAAAACTTAAGTTCAGAAGAGGCAAAAAAAAATTGAGAAAAAAAAAGGATTATAGCACTATATTAGCTAAATTACAATCTATATGTGTATTTTACGAAGTTTCGTAATATTGCTCTAACTTCGTCTTTTAGAATATTTGTAATATTCTAAAAGACGAAGTTAGAGCAATATTACGAAATTTCGTAAAATACACATATTAGCCTAGCCATATAGTCAATTAGTCATAGGAACGCTGCCTTATACTATCAAAGGAAAAATTCGCAAAAATTCGCAATACGTGATTAATTAAATCGCATATTATTCGTGATAATTCGTGATAATTGGAATAATTACGAATATTCGATTTCGACGAATATAACACGAATATTCAATCGAATATTCGCGAAATATCGCAAAATCGAATATGGCACCTCCTGCTCATCACTAAATATTATAAAGGTGTATACAGTACTATACCACATACATGTTCATTATTATAAATGTGTATACAGTATTGTACCACATACATGTTTATTATAAATTTATATACAGTACTGTACCACATGCATGTTCATTATTTTAAATGTATCTACAGTACTGTACAACATACACGTTCAGTATTATAAATGTATATACAGTAATGGACCAATACATGTTCATTATAAAGTGTGTATACAGTACTGTACCACATACATGTTCATTATTTTAAATGTATATACAGTAATGGACCACATACATGTCCATTATAAAGTGTGTATACAGTACTGTACCACATACATGTTCATTATTTTAAATGTATATACAGTACTATACTACATGCATGTTTATTATTATAATTGTATATACAATACTGTACCACATGCATGTACATTATTATAAATGTATAAACAGTGCTGTACCACATACATGTTTATTATAAAATGTGTATACTGTACTGCTCAACATCATTGTCATTATTATAAAAGGTCCATGGAGTATTGTACTACATACGTACATTATTATATAATAAATATTGTACCTGATACACATTCTTCATAACAAAATGCAGAGATAGTACTGTATTCCATATATGTTCAGTATAATAAAACATTTTGAAGTATCCCAGACTAGCGTACTTGAAAATATGTTTTGTTGTTTTATGTTATGTCATAAATTCCTTGTATGGTTATGTATGGAAGTGACAGAGTTAACCAATTCTGATACAGCTCCTGCAGGATGTTTAGGTGAGGATCTTGGAAACACCCCTAGCTCAATCATTGTGTGAGTTTGCAGACGAGGAAGAGATAGGAAGCTGCAAAATGTGCTCCACTCGTCGGGAATTGACCAAAGATCCAGAGAATCAACTTCCTTGAGGATTGTCTACTGAGAGAAAGATTTTACTATTTTTACAGTAAAGGATCACACACAGGATCAGTGAGGCACCACTATCGCATGTACATGGGCTGCTGCTGAATATGCGAGTGAATATACTGCGAACCGCATTAATAGCTCGGGGCCTCCTTGGTCTCATCCTGGCATGCAAGTAATATCTTGTTATTTTTATCTCACTGTTTATTATACATGTGATGGCACAGACTGTACCTAAGGTAACCTCTAATATACCCATTTGGGAGCCCGTACTTCATGCAATATATCCATCTTATATGCACCTATCTTGTGCTTTCCAATGATCCATGTACATATGGTCACAATATCAGACCTTTATAAGCTATTCAATGAATGAACTAAATTGACTAGTGAATAATTTGATCAAACAGTGTCATCACAATTGAGGGGCCTGCTGACTGTCTCGCCACCTCTCACCGATGCCAAATTAGAGCATTGCACTATAATATGTCCCCTGATGAACCCGACAATCTATTAGGGTGAAACGCGTTGGGACTCTGACACCTGATCCTACGCCACCAACTTAGGAGGCAGTATTTCGGGTGTTCAGTACATGTATTCATATTGATGGTACATTTGCATGTACAAATGTGTACGGCAAGTTTGATATTGTTGTTTTGATGATATTTAGACTCACAGGCAACCATACTTGGGGTCTTTTGTGACACCTGGCATAACATTATCCTTGTGAGTTATTGCCCACCCACAATACGCAGTTATTACGACTGTGGGGGATCAATCACTCAAGATACTGTAATTTTCCTTTTTTTTTTTGTTCTGTGTACCTAGAGTAGGTCCCGATTTAGGTAGTAACCTACATCATAGGGTAATCCAGGACTCAGTAGGAGGTTCCAGAACACGGGATCGTCCTTATCAGGACGGCTATTCCGTTTATAGGCAGGGGCTTGAGCCTAGGGTTGAGCATAGGGACAGATCAGAAGTCATGACTGTCCACCTCATCCATCACTGAGCCTGCCATCTGGACACCACAGTATCATCCCATGCCATCAAGGTTATATCTTTTCTTTGTTCTTTTTCTATGTATGTTTGTGGGAGTTCGTTATTTTATGTAAATTAGATTAAAGGCTACGTTTTAGAACAGGTTGTTCCCTGTGATTAATACTATTTTTACAGAAAAGAGATAGAGATAAAGCAAAGCGGCAAGAAGGTCTGGAGTCTGCATGACCAAGCATTGGAGTCAGACAGTGTGGTATTTGCTGATTAAAGCTGATGTTACTGCTGTGAAAGGGACATTGTTAAGACACCATTTACACTTGGACATGACCTGGCCAGTTGTATCTTAGTTTCGTAATGGCTGTGCTTCATTGTAGAAACATAACTGTGAAGTAATTGGTCTTTTTTGGGCTTCCCAAATTTTTTTCCCCATCCTAATAATTCCCCACTTCAGCTGTACAGCTAGATGCATATCTATCATAAGCAGGGTTTTTCTCCCTTCTTTGGAATCTGTCAGCACTGTACTGCTGACATCATTTTTCTTACTTGTCACTACGCTTGTTTTCAGCTCTGGAGCTCACAGAAAAGATAAGGAGGGGGAGATTACAATTAGAGAAAGGCAGGTGGCTCATGTGAATTCAGAAGCAGTGTAGAAGCAGTTTTATCAATCTCAGAATCTTAGCTAGCTCTGAAATGCCCCCACTTCCTCTTTTCTGTCTTTTCTGGACTGAAAATTAGATGGAAGTGAGACCCCAAGGGGCCATGCCTTCATAGCTTTTTTTTATTTATTTTTTAGGAGGATGCAGGCATATTTTTCAGTGATTTACAAATTAGCTATTTACACTAATATCTAGTAAATGAAACAAAATTGTACAACAGTACAGTGACTTTAAGTTCTGAGATTTTCTCCAATCCAGCCAGTCGATCCAAACTTTGCCTGCTAGGGTCCTGGCCACATCCCCCATTGTGCTGGACAAGGCCTGTGAAGGTATCCAGGGCTTGCTACATTTCCCCTGTCATGTAAATGCCGATGGGCTGGTAAAAAGTGGTGGCTGCATACAATATGATCCTGCAGAGGTTACAATAGCATGTCGTTTACAATACATGTTACTAATACTACTACAACTTGCTGGTTGTGTAGACCAGTCATGCTCAACCTGCGGCCCTCCAGCTGTTGCAAAACTACAACTCCTAGCATGCCCGAACAGCTTACAGCTATCAGCCTACAGCAGGGCATTGTGGGATTTGTAGTTTTAAAACAGCTGGAGGGCCGCATGTTGAACATGCCTGGTGTAGACCATAAGTAGTGCAGTAGACCACACGCTTTAATAGAACTAACCAAACCATGCAACAGTGAATCATTAGATTCCAATAAACACACTTTTTTTCCAGATCACCTTGTATCTGGCCATTATACCCGTATTCAGGAGCCTTTGGGTGAGTCCCCAGGTACGGTAAAGTAGAAAATAGTAGAAAAACGGCTCCAGAAAGCTATTTTCGTCCTCTTAAAAACTTCTCCTTTAATTCATAATATTCAACAGCAGATACAGTCACTTCATATGCAGTGCTTGTTTACGCATTTCAGACAATACGTCCTTAATCGTAACATGGTATCATGGTGGAAAGCATGATTTAAATGCTACACTTGTCCCACCTCCCTGCAAAGAGGGGGGGGGGGGAATCCTTCATTGGTTAATCCACCATGGTAACACCTGTTACCCATTTGCATATAGATTTCATGTTTCCTTCACACTGGGATTTCATCCTACGCCCTATTAACCTCTACCACTCTTGTTCCTCTGCATAACACATTAAGGGCTTGACATGCACACATTAGTGCATGACCAGGACCAGAAAACGCACAGTGTGAACGGTTACATGTTACATAAATAAAATCACAGGTAATAACAACCCACATTTGGTTTCTCACCACCTAATATTTAACTGCATTGGGACATGACATAAATATCTCAATACTGGATCCATAGCACACAATACAATCATTGATCTATATATATATATACATTAATCCCTTCTTCAGGTTCAAGCCCGCAGGAACCCTTGTGTTTAACCTAAAGATCCAGTATGCTTCATGGAGGAGAATTTTTTGATGGAAGTCTCCTCCGCGTAAGGGTGCACTCGCTTTTTCTATCCCATAGGAACAAAAGGATCTGGTTCGGCGAGCGTGAACCTGAACAAAGTGTTTGGCCGCATTGGAAATATTTATCAAAGCAGGGTTAGTAATATAATTGAGGTGTTCCAGTACCCTATTTTTTTATTTTCGTGTGCTGCTCCCCACATACATGAGATCACACTCTGTACATACAATGGCGTACACCACGCCCCTAGTATTGCAATTAATATAACTTGTTATAGCAAAAGTAAGGGAGTGATCAGAATTATCAAAATGCTTTTTGGGGACAACATAACTGCATGTCTTGCATGGGCTGCCCCCACTTTTGGTAAAACCAATGTAGCTCAACCAATTGCCTCCCCCATTTCTGACACCTAATCTTGAGGAAAAAAGGGATGGAGAAAGAGAATTAGACAGGGTGGGAGCCCTTGTTGGAACCACATGGCATCCAGATGTCAATGCATCATATAGAATTTGTAAACATTTATTCAATATATTGCATATTTTGCTAAATTGGTTGCTATATGTGAGTACCAAGGTAGGCATTCCATCCTGCTTTACACTTCCTCTTTTCTCCATTGCCTTTTGGGAACCCCTCCCAAGTTTGTCATTACCTCCAAACAGCATATTAAATCTTGTTTTCTGCATTGCTATACTTTTGCCTCTGGAAAGCATTCAGTCTGGATAATTCATGTTAGTCTGCTATCTATCAGAGCACATTCCTCCTTAAATGTTTTATCTGCCCAGCCCATGAGGGCCAACTAGTGGGACATCAATGTCTTTCCGGTGTCATCAATGCCATCATGATGTTTCCCTGTGTCACCTTCCCTTCCTATTATGTCTCTATGTGTAGTGTTGTTTGTTTGGGTTGGTGTTTGATGTCTAGTTGTTGTTACATGTCTGGTGGTGTTTGTTGTCCAGCATGTTTGCTAGACATCCCCCTGTCTATCTGTTGTCGCCTCCAGAAGGGGGTGTCAGGGTTCCCCGGAGGGGAAACCACTTGTCAGTGTGCAGCTCTGCTGGGATCACCATGCATCCTGTCCGCATGGGGCTCCAGTTGTCGTTGTTGCCGTGGCATGGTAAGTGCGTGTTATTTCTGGGCTCTTACCTGCTGATTCTGTAGCTGTGCACTGCCTGTCCCTTTCCTTGCAGCTTGGCCAAAAAGATTCCTGTTCATCCGTGTCTGGGATGAACAGATCGTCTCTGCCCTTTCTCTATTTGAGGGATTATCAGGGCGACTCAGGGTCCCAGGTTCCTGGGTATGAGCCGCCCTACCTTCCAGGTCCGCTCATACGGTTAGGAGTCAGGGTGAAGATTAAGGAAGCTCTAGGAGGTGCCCTGCTCCCTTTCTCAGCTCCCAGGCCTAGTTGCTACCCCGCCTGCTCCACATTGTACGCTATGCTAGGGAGGACAGCTTATGCCATGTGCTATGCTAGGGAGGACAGCTTATGCCATGTGCTATGCTAGGGGGCAGCTATGTACAGATTGGCCACTTATGCAAACTCTGGCCTTGACTATTCTCCCATATTGTTAAAAAGATCCTAGGCTATATCTAGCCTTGCAGTGTCTTTTTTGCACCAGTCGTGGTACTCCCTCGACCTGGTGTCGCAAAGATAGGGCCTCTCTTCCACAAGAATAATCATCCTCTTGACATCAATGGCTTTTTGGTGCCTTCCGCATCTTGAAAAAAATCACTCCGAAAGTGTGTCAATCTCTTCTCCCATGCACTGCCTTGAGCCACACTCTTGACAAACTGAACTTCCTTTCTTTTAAACCCTTCACAGTTGCTAAGTTACTTGCATTTTAAACGCAAAGCAGTGCATCCGGGTGCAATGCATTTTTCAGGCAGCCCCATTCACTTCTACGGGCCCGCGTTGTGTGAAAAATGCAGAATACAGAACATGCTGCGATTTTCACGCAACGCAAAAGTGATGCGTGAAAAAAACCGCTCATGTACATAGACCCGTTTGAAATGAATGGGTAAGGATTCAGTGCGGGTGCAAAGCGTTAACGTTACGCATTGCACGGAATACTCGCTAGTGGGAAAGGGGCCTTATTATTGTGAAGTATTTTGAGCATTTGTGGTCTCCACACTTTATGAAGGATTTTTACATTTCTAGTCTTTGTGTATGTCCTTAAACATTGGCTTTAGTGTAAATGTAAGCAGAGAAGCTTGATTTAATGCGTATTGCTGCTTTTGTTATTTCCAAGAACGAAATGAAAGTTCTAAAATAAAATATATTACTCCTGTGTACTTATTGAATCTTACTGATTCAACACAGATCTTTATCACACAATATTTAACTCACTGTATGATTGTTTATGCGCTGCTTTTTTCTCTGCCTACAAACTGCTGACGGTGTCTATAAGGAAACTCAGCACAAATGCGGGTAATTCTTTTTCCTCTTGTTATTTTTTTTCTTTGTGTTTATTACAAAAGTTTGTGGTTTATCTTTTTTATAGCTGCATTCAACTAAAAGTAGAATCCTATCAATAGATTTCATATGCCTTATTAGAACATGTTTTGTCATTAGCAGCGGTTCCCCACTGGTCTTGGTTTTCAACTAGTAGACTCATGGGGTAGTCACTG
The DNA here is from genome assembly GCF_014858855.1 of Bufo gargarizans. Classification (NCBI taxonomy): domain Eukaryota; kingdom Metazoa; phylum Chordata; class Amphibia; order Anura; family Bufonidae; genus Bufo; species Bufo gargarizans. The sequence goes on along the minus strand of NC_058080.1, from coordinate 522,365,824 downwards.
GAAAAAATAGATAAAATAATAGATAAAATTCACACTTTTCTAAGCCTCAGGAGGAGAAATGAGCATTAAAGGGACTATGCAGGATTTGAAAAATGTCAGCCAAGCCAGTTAAACCAGTCTTTTGCTTTTATCTGGCTGTTCCACTTGCTACTTCACCTACTTTTGGACTTCTGGTTTGTAGGCTTTGGTTCTCTTGGAAAGAGTTCCAGACAACAGATTCTACAATTCCTGGCCTCTGTTTTCCATGCCAAGCCCATGAGCTGTCTAACTCTGTGTGTCGGACTGGGTATATATGGTATCTTTAAGCCATGCATGTCTTGTGGCGATGCAGTGCTACAGCCAGACCATGTATGTGTCATCATTATGTATTAGGAGTGGGATCCGTCTGGAATAGATCACATTTCGGTTATATGACACATGGCCTACATCAAAACTGGAAGCTTACATATAGGGTTTATGTAAGCTGCAGACACATAAGAGTGGTAAATAAATGTATTTAGAGGGGGAATATAGTAATGCAGTATTAGGGGTTGCCTTAGGTAGCTATTTCACAGGTTTATCCTAAGAAACCCCTTTAAGGGGGTTTCAAACTTTCCAGATTGATGACCTATCCCCAAGATATGCAATTAATATGTCATGGGTATGGGTCCAGCTGCTGGAATTCCTACTTATAACAATAACAAAGTGGCCTCTTTGCAGATTTACCAGACATAGATCCACTGTCTATTGTGTGTCTATGTGCCATACATGAATACTGTGTGATACTGTGTCTTCAAAAAAATCATATTTGATAAAAGATATTTGCAAAGTTATGACTGTTAGCCGTTGCTGGAAGCAAGCTTGGAGATGGCAGAATGACTGGGTAACATGACTTTCAATGGGAATGATCTGCTGGAGACCCCGCAGGTTAGGCTACCTTCACACAAGCGTTTTTTGCGGATCTGTCATGGATCTGCAAAAACGCTTCCGTTATAGTCATGAGCAGCATAGGCAATATTCGTTTTCACGATATTTTGAAAATTTTTGGCCTAATATTCGGCATAAATTTGCAAATTCAAGAATTCATGATCTCCAGTCATTATTTTCTTGATTGTGAACATCAGCAATGTAATATGCGCATATTACGCGTGCAATACAGGCGTTGCTCACTTTTGATACATTTTCAAGCTGCTAGAAGTTCCCTGAGAATGGAGAAAATGGTTGGGGGCAACTTTCGTGACTGTGAGGAAGAACTCCTGATCACTGTAAGTAATTTTATTTTACAGCACTGTTTTTGATTACATTTCGCATGCATGGCAGAATAGCTTTATATGCAGATAGAGTGCTCCAATATATTTGCTATTGCGCAAATCGGCACTAATGATGAGCATATTTTTTGTGCAATACATGCAACTTCACATTTTACCAGGTCTGAGTAGATATTACTGATTGGTGCACTAAGTATTGTTGTGACATCACAGCACTATGTCTGCAGCATGTATGTATGGACAGCATAGAATTATCTCTCACATGCACATTGCACATCCATTTTCCTGCCGCACACTATATACCACACACACAGTCTAAAGATTAGAGTTTGTGTCCTGTTGGTCAGGAGAAGCTTTCTTTGTCTGACCGCCAGTATTTGCTGGTTGATTTAGAGTTACCAAGGGTGCACCAAGGGGAGGCGAACCAGCTTTACACCCCATTCCGTATCGTCACTTCACAGCAAATCAAAGACAAAAGACAAAGACACTAATGCTCATCGCAGCACAGTAATTCCTATCACACTACCTAACACCCTGCACTGGGACCTATCAGCTACACTATATCACTATCTAACCTACACTGAATATCTCCCACTAACTATCTGTATTATATATATGAGCTAATATTGGATAAGGATCCATATGACTCAGCAAAGCACAGAGCACAGCAATGACACTGCTCTCTCTCTCTCTCAGAACTGCAAAAAACTACAGAAAATGGCTGCTGGGGAGTAGTTTTAATCAAGAATATTCAAATTGCTAATTTTTATCACGAATATCGGCACTTTGAGAATTCGCAAATATTTAGAATATAGTGATATACATTTGTAATTTCGAGATTTTTTTTTCATCAGTACACATGATCCCTCCCTGCTTCTAGCTTGTGGGCCAATAAGAAGGCTGCAATATCTTTGACTTTAGGAGTAGTATTGATTGCGAATTTTCGTAATGTGAATTTTTATCGCAAATTTTCTTTAATAGCCGATTTCCGCAATCAAGAAAATAATGACTGAAGATAACGAATTCTCGAATATATGGCGAATATTCGCCCAAATATTCGCAAAATATCACTAATTTGAATATTGCCCGTGCCGCTCATCACTACTGGGGAGGTTCTTATATAGTAAGGGGTAGGCAACTTTCCTATTGGTTGCTAGGGATGTTGCTAAGTTCAGACAAGGTTACTGATGAAAACAAAATCTAGAATATTCGCGAGTACGAAGATATAGCACTATATTCTACATCTTTGCGATTTCTCAAAGTGCCGATATTCGCGATAAAAATTTGCGATCAGAATATTCGCCATCAACACTATTCCGTTACAATAACACAACCGCATGCATCCGTCATGAACGGATCCGGTTGTATTATGTCTTGTATAGCCATGACGGATCCGTCATGAACACCATTGAAAGTTAGAGAAAATTGATCCGTCCCCATTGACTTACATTGTGTGTCAGGACCAGTCCTGCTCCGCACCACATCGCAGACAGAAAAACTTAGCTTGCAACATTATTCTGTCCACAATGGGAGAGAAAACAAACGGAACGGAATGCATTCTGGTGCATTCCGTTTCGTTCAGTTCAGTTTTGTCCCCGTTGACAATGAATGGGGAAAAAAAAGGAAGCGTTTTCCGCCGCTATTGAGATCCTATGACGGATCTTAATAGCGGAAAGGGAAAACGCTAGTGTGAAAGTATTCTTAGACTACCACAAATCATACATTAGTGGTCTATCTTACTATAGCCCCCATGGACATTTATGGGGCCACACTATACCTACATATGCCTCTGATTTCATATTAAGGTTTTTTTGGGGGGTTTTAACACCAGAATCCAAGAGATAATTTGATGGGGTGTTCCTTCACATGTTCAATTATTGAGGGATTCTCCATTAGAAGCATTGTTCTTCTAGTGGAGAATATTGGACCATATAGTTGTACACTACAGCAGCACACAGAGTGCCTATGGTTTCAAAGAGAGTTCAAGTATAGCGTGACTTTGTAAGTGCAAGTCATTATGAAATATTCCCATTCTAAGTTTTATTAGAGGTAGGGGTCCCTGGGATGGGAAGAGATTTCAGTAATTTCCCAAGTGAAAAAGGTTAAGTATCCCTGTATCTACTGTAATGGTAGCCACAAATATCTTTAATAAAGAGTTGACCTATGGATGAGCAGAGGAGAAGACAGCATTAAGTCAAGAGAGGGTTGATTCTGAATGAAAATGATTGAGTATGGGTATGCAGAGAGGTGAGGGTATATAAAGAATTCATTCTAAAATCATTATACTGAGGTAGGAAGTAGATTAACATGTATAGGGCCAAAGACTAAGGTTATGATAGAGCATAATGAGATAAATCCAGGGTTTTAGTCTTAGTTATTAGCCAAAGAATTAGATGATGCTGGAAATTGGGTATTTATGTGTGGCAGACTACTTATACTGAAGAAATCTACAATGCTGTAGAGCACCAAAAATGCCATCCCTAAAGCCTTTCAAACATCTTCCTATATCAATATCATAGCATACTTATATTGAACAATATATTTCCATTCAGTCTTCATCAACAAAGGTTAAAGTTAAAGCATTAAGGCTCAGGGCATAATTATTATAGTCGCAAGCACAGTAGTTGCTATGGGGCCCAGTAGCTAAGGAAGTCACCTTCACCCTTAAAGGAGGTAAAGTTCAGTGAGATACAGATATCGAGGAAAGATACAATGAAAAGAGATGGTGGAATAACAAAATCATCACTAATAACAATCATAACCTATTTCCTGACACCTCTCATTATTTAGGACTGGCAGAACTACTGTAAATGGTGCATTCCACCTTTTTCTAAAGATTCCCATGACTACTTGTTATACCCTTAGGGCTCATTCAGACGGACGTATGCTGTCCGCGAAAATGCGGATCCGTTATTTTGCCGACAGCTCACTATGTCCGCAAAAAAACAGATTGCATTCCGCATTTTTGCGGACCCATAGATTTCAATGAGGCCACATCCTAATTTTCACTGACAAGTATAGGACATGTTTTATTTGTTTTGCAGAGCCATAGAACGAAAGAAAAGGGCCCCATAGAAGTGTATGGGTCCTCATCTAATCCACAAAAAAATGGACCCTCATTTTTGCAGACAGCATAAGGCCGTCTGAATGAGCCTTTAGTTCAGAGGCTTTTGTTACTTCCATCAACTTCAACGGTGAGCAGCCAAGAAACTGACCATGGCCACTGTGATTGACATTAAAAATATTTTGGGACAACAAAGATCATGGTATAAATACATAGCTAGCGGAGAAACAAATCTGAGTGTGCCCCAAGCCAGGTCATCCAGGACTATGACCACTACCAATACCACCAAATTGCAACTGAATATTATTACCATACAATTCCTAGTATACAATGATACAATGATCATGGTATAAATCAGATACATAGCTAGCGGAGAAACAAATCTGAGTGTGCCCCAAGCCAGGTCATCCAGGACTATGACCACTACCAATACCACCAAATTGCAACTGAATATTATTACCATACAATTCCTAGTATACAATGACCAGTATTACCACCAAACACTGACCGTAAAGTGGTAGATACTGTACATAGGTGTACACTGTAAGTGATTATAAGACAGTATTATCCAATGGTTTACAGATGACGCATGTGTTCTCCAGTTGGAGGACAACCGTTCCATCTGGCCCTGACCACATGGCAGCTTCTTCCAGCCATGATTTGTGAGTAACATCTGCAGAGACATCTTTGGCTCCTTACTTTGGCAGCACCATCCCTACCCTTCGCCAACCTACACAAACTTCCCATCCAGCTGACCCCTAATTCTGTGCTTGTTGCTGCCCCTATTATTGTATCTACTGTGTGGCACGATCTCGCCAACTATTGTACTTCATAATAGCGTCATAAATTCTGAAAACAATAGTGGAAAAATAATAGTGTCAAATACACAGTGCTTCGTATAGTGCCCTAAATGAATACAGTGTACAACACAGTCAAAGTGCCATCTTGTGTACTCCACTATAGTGATTCTCAATGCCCCCACAAACCAATAATGCCTGATGCTGCATCCTTTACAAAGAATGTAAGCCCTCTAGAAAGTAATAATGCCAAGTGTTTTTTTTTTTCTTTACAAGTGTTGCCTATGGGCAACATATCCAAATGTGTGACACCTGTCAGAGATGTACATCGAGAGTATTTTCTGATGTATGTCAGGTGGATGTCATAGATGTGAAAAGAGCCTAAATCAAGCCCAATTGAGATTTTTTTAACATCCCAGCATCATACTGGAACTACTGTTTATAAGACACTAGCTGATGAACCCGGCTTCGCTCAGGTATATTTAATCTACTTCTTTTTATGTTTGTATGTGTCGTTAAAATATCTCAACACTATCCACTATAACAGTGACATCTACAGCACCCCGCTCCCAAAACAGTGACCTCCACAGCCCCCCACCCCCACAGTGCCCCGTCCCTTAAAATTGGACCTCCACAGCAGCCCACCCACTTAACTTTGACCTTTACAGCAGCCTTCCCCTTTAACAGCGACTTTCACAGGGGCCCGCCCCCTTACCTGTGGCCTTTACTGGATCGGGGGCGTGTCCTTTTGAACAGCTCACTCTAAGACAGCAGCACTATATTGTCTGAGTGTAGGCTGCAGGGAGAAAGTCACCCTCCCTCCCACCCCTGCAGCTGACAGAAGTTGATTTTTACCTTCATTTTTTCAATCCCCATTGGCTCAGGAGTGGTCGGGGGCATGGCCTAACCATATCTGGGTGTGGCTTAGCGGGACATAGAAGTTGATTTTTAGCTTCATTTTTTTCAATATCATTCGGCTGAGGAGTGGGAGGGGGCATGGCCTAACCAGATTGGGGGTGTGTCCTTTTGAACAGCTCACTCTAAAACAGCAGTACTGTGCTATCTGAGTGTAAGCTGCAGGGAGAAAGTCACCCTCCCTCCCACCCCTGCAGCTGATAGAAGTTGATTTTTACCTTCATTTTTTCAATACCCGTTGGCTCAGAAGTGGGAGGGGGTGTGACCTAACCTGATCAGGGCGTGGCTTAGTGGGACCTGGACGCAGGGTTTTAAGTCTTTAGAGGGCGGACACATTGTGTCAGGGGGCGTGTCTGGGCTCCTTCCTGCATGAGTGATGCCCCTCTGGGCTCCTTACTGGCTCATTTGCATACCAAATAAACTGGATTTTCAGAGGATAAAAACATCTATTGCTAGAACATCTTAAAACAAGGTACTTGTAATAGTAAAGTGCTATTAGGCCATGGCTTTACTGAAATAGTGATTATCCTGGTGACAGATTTCCTTTAAAGCTCTCCTACAGCAGTGAAGATAAATGGTTGGGTTGTTATGGAAACCTGAAGTAAAACTGTGTATGTGGAGACTGGAGGACCTGCGAGCTTCTATTGGCTGATAAGGGTCATGTGACAAAGCTTCTATTGGCTAATGCAATAGACACCTGATGTACCTGTCTTCGTGATTGCAAATGTGACGGTACGGACTCCTTTAGCGGACATACACATACACTCAGCTTTATATATTAGATTTATATTTAGTATTGAGTAAATGTGGACTGGATAGAGAATATGGAGGACATTTATCAAGACGGGCATTTTCATTTCCAGTCTTGACGCAGCAAGATGATGCACCAAAGTTATGCTGTGGCACATGTCTCGACATAGATTTGGTTCATCCTCCCGCAGCCCTTGCTACAGACTAAAATATATGGGAGCCCCCTAGCTGTAGGAGATTTCTATCTCCGTCCATGCCAATAAACTGACGGGAATGAAGATAAATGTGCCGGCCCTGCTGCCCACGCTCACCACGCCTTTTTTCTCGCCACCTTTCTGAAGGAGAAAAAGTTGCATGTTATAATGCAAAAATTGTGTACAACATACCTGTAACTTGTGACTTTTTAACACTTTAATAGTGGTGCAAAAAGCATAATAAATGTCCCCCTATGTATCTTATCATGCTCTATCCATCCTGCATGTGCATTAGATAACTGTAATATACAATTGACAGTAGGATTACCAGCATATATCCGTTTTGCCTCTTCTATGTAATTGTAGGTGCAGCTTTACTCATCTTTCATGGTAACAAATATATTGGATTAAAAATAAATAATTTGTCAGTAAATGACTAAGAAAAGCTTCAATTACCAGCCTCGTATGGCCCAGTGGGAGAACATGTCGTCTTTTTGTCTGCCAGTGAAAATGATGCAGGCAGCCAGCAGTAACATTGCACTCGCTAGGAATATACTCTCCACAAGGTTCTGTGTTTTGAACATTGGAAATAAATTGTCTCCTGAGGCTCATTACCAGTTCTTTGGCCATCACTGACTGTCTGGCGACAATGTGTAAAACTACTGTACTGCTAAATGAGCTTCCATTTATTATCAAACACCAGCAGTAATCAGCAAAGAGGTTAGCGCGGCCTGAATGTGGCTTTCGATAGATCATCTATGCATTTCTGTGGTTGTTTAGAACTGCTGCTCCAATCTCCAAACGGATTCGCAATATGTGAACATTGCACTATGAATCAATAACGCATGGTCTAGGGATAGAGGCAGGGGCGTAAGTACCATAGCGGCAGACCATGCGACTGTTATGGGGCCCAGGGCAAGAGGGGGCCAGTCTTAGTTGGGATTATCTCCTCTTCTACTGAAGGTGAACTTAGTCAGGACTCTACCCTCTAAAGGAACAACTTTTAGAAAATAAAGCAGTGGACAAATGGCCCAATGGTCATTGGAAAGGGTTTAGGCAGAAACCCTTCTGCCCGTGGTGTAGCCTGGTTTAATCATTGCTATTGGGCCCTTACTTCTCTATATACGCCACTGGCTAGAGGAGTAATCTTACCCCAATTCATAATCTATAATAGTGCCTCAACCTACATACCGTATTCCAGTGATAATATGGATGTGCCTTTTTTCTGTGGTTGTGCACCATCAGGCTTAGGTCTTGGACATAAATACTACCTATGCATCCTCTATAGCCACTGCACCCATGTCCACTAGAGATAGAGTAAATTAAAGGCACCCAGAGTGCAGCGTAGAGGTAGGATAAAGGCCACTGTCAGTAAGTTATATAACTAGTCGCTAATATGATGTTCAGATACAAACCACTTGAAAAATCATATTTCATAGGCACATGTGAAGCTTACCAGGTAAACAAGTTTAATGATCCTAATGATCAGAGCTAGGACTCATTACTGTAGAATGACTCACAACGGCTTGCACACAATAAGAAGCATTTAGTCTGCCGCATTTCTAAAATTATTAAATTATTTTTAAATGTAACAGAAATATAATAGTGTGTGTGTGTCTATTTGTGTGTGTTGCATATAGCTATATTACAATGTTCATTTAAAGGGGAAAACAAACATACAATGTGTTTTGCAGGCTTCCTTCACACATATAGGGGAGTCCTTAGTGCGTGTTATGGACTTCAATTACTCATGAATAGGGATGAGCAAACCCGTGGAAGTTCAGGTTCGGCCGAGCTTCAGGTCAAAGTTCACTTTATTATTTTCCCTTATAACATGGTTATAGCGGAAAATAATATCATTCTTAAGACAGAATGCAAATGAACATGACCATTTAGGGGTAAAAAAACAACAACTCACCTCTGCAGTTCAGGTTCACTCAACCATACTCATTAAATAAGTTCAGTACAATATCGTAACACACTAGCCAAACCCTTGACAGACTGCAATTCATAGCATAATCTCTGGGTGCATATAGACACACATTGGATAGATATCTTGTGACAAAATATCAAAAGTCATGTTGTTATAAAAGTGCAGGTGGTGGATCTTCATATCTGAAATTTTTGTTTCTTTAAAAAAAAATATTAATAATAATCATGCGTTCTACATAGCGAGTTGCAGAACGAATCTGGTGTCACCGCCAGTTCTTTGTTTTGGTTTCACTTTCTCATCTCCTTTCCTTCTGCCAGGTGTCACTTATTTCGACTAATCGTCTTCCTTTATAATTCCTCCCATACTGCCTCACTTTGCGGTTTATACTACTTCCTAGATGAAGTGTTCACTGCTGGAGGCTGCTTCTGCTGTTTGTTCAGATAAGTCTTTTACTTTATTGTGTTTCCTTGCTGGCTTGATTCTAGGTGACCCTGACTCCATCCGTATTAAGTGCAGGGAGCCGGTGGTCGTGTCCCCTCACTATTATAGGGTTTTCAGGTGTCACACAGTATTAGGTACACGGGCATGTAATCGTCTACCATACAGGCCCTTGCATGTGCATAGCAGTCAGGGAGAGCTCTTAGGGTTTTATAGGGCTCACCTATAAGCTCCTTAGTTTGGGATCAAGCCAGTCGCTTGATTATTTATATGTTCCAACTATCTGCTAACTTCATCTGTGACAGCTGGTAGTTGGAGAGTCACATCTATAACAGACCTAAATGTAAAATTTATGATGTCCTGACTTTATGTGGAATATTATTCTACTCCCTGATATTAATTGGAATGCTTGATAGAGTTCGTATCTTCTGCCATTTTCCTCTGTATGGAGCTCCTCCAGCTGTGCACATTTCTCCTGTATTTTTATTCCAGCTAAAATATATAAAAATAAAATCTAAACTATTTGACACTGGCAGCCACTTTAATAATGCCCTGAGTGACTGTACTAACACCCATGCACTAGAGATGTTTTTGTAGCGACATTACAATTTATCAAGCAGTAGGCTTTATGAACTGACAAGGAACTTGTGATAATATCAGGAATCCACCAATACTGGTAAATTCTTGCCTTAATCCTGCTGCCGAGTTCATTAGTTGTGATGGCCTGTCATGCATCACAGTGAAAAGAAAAACCAGCATTATAAAAATAGGTGAATGTCACTACACTGGGGACTTTATAACCGGTATGTGCAGGAAACAGGACATAGACATGGAAGAAAATATGTATATAGTAGGAGATGTTACAATGTCTCCTTATGTACTGGTGAAAAGAATATCCACCTAATGAACTACACATATCAGACATGCACATTGGCATCACTGCTGTAGCAGTCCTTATCATGGACATCAGCATAAAGCATTGTACTGTATATTGTATGAGATAGATACTGTAGATAGACTTTATTGTAAGAATGTATATACAAATACATGTTACATGTTGCCCCTTTGTACATTGTGTGCAATAGATAGATAGATAGATAGATATGAGATAGATAGATAGATAGATAATAGATAGATACTCCCCAACGCCAGAGACCAACAGATCTTGAGCCAGTACAGACTGAGCACCCACAGCCGCTCATCGAATCCAAGCGGCGCTGACAGAGGTACATGCCCAGAGAGAGCAGCCTGTGCCAGCAGTGCAACTAGGATGTTGTGGAGGATGAGGCTCACTTTCTGCTGCGGTGCCCAAAATGCTCTGCAGTGAGGTACACCAACTTCAGGAGACTGTCTGACATCTACCCAGACTTCACTTCCATGGAGGAGGAAGAGAGACTCTCCATACTGCTGGGGGAAGAAGAGAACACAGCAGCCATTGCAGCAATATAATACATAACAATATATTACTGCCTACAATAGACTGAGAGGAGCCTGATATCTTATACCCTCACCCATCCCCAACCATGCCCAATTATTTTTCACTTGCTTTGGCAATGTTAAAATGTGTGTGTGTGTATATATGTGTGTGTATATATACACACTCACCTAAAGAATTATTAGGAACACCTGTTCTATTTCTCATTAATGCGATTATCTAGTCAACCAATCATATGGCAGTTGCTTCAATGCATGTAGGGTTGTGGTCCTGGTCAAGACAATCTCCTGAACTCCAAACTGAATGTCAGAATGGGAAAGAAGGGTGGGCTACAACAGCAGAAGACTCCACCGGGTACTACTCATCTCCACTACAAATAGGAAAAAGAGTCTACAATTTGCACAAGCTCACCAAAATTGGACTGTTGAAGACTGGAAAAATGTTGCCTGGTCTGATGAGTCTCGATTTCTACTGAGACATTCAAATGGTAGAGTCCGAATTTGGCATAAACAGAATGAGAACATGTATCCACCATACCACTCTGCAGGCTGGTGGTGGTGGTGTATGGTGTGGGGGATGTTTTCTGGGCACACTTTAGGCCCCTTAGTGCCAATTGGCCATGGTTTAAATACCACGGGCTACCTGAGCATTGTTTCTGACCATGTCCATCCCTTCATGACCACCATGTACCCATCCTCTGATGGCTACTTCCAGCAGGATAATGCACCATGTCACAAAGCTCAAATCATTTCAAATTGGTTTCTTGAACATGACAATGAGTTCACTGTACTAAAATGGCCCCCACAGTCACCGGATCTAAACCCAATAGAGCATCTTTGGGCTGTGGTGGAACGGGAGCTTCGTGCCCTGGATGTGCATCCCTCAAATCTCCATCAACTGCAAGATGCTATCCTATCAATATGGGCAAACATTTCTATTGAATGCTATCAGCACCTTGTTGAATCAATGCCACGTAGCATTAAGGCAGTTCTGAAGGCAAAAGGGGGTCCTGCGGGGAAGGGCGGGGGCTTGTCCGCCCTGGGTGCCGGCTCTCATGGGGGTGCCAGCAGGCCCATAAGCAATAAGCGCTTCCATCAATACAAATGGAAGCGCTCATTGCTGAAGCACTGACTCCCACATACTGCGGCAGGGCAGGGATCGGAGCGCATAGTTCCCTGCCCTGCCGCCGATCACCACCATAGGCTTCAGGCCTACTGTGTGGGGACAGTGTGGGGGACACTACTGTGTGGGGGACACTACTGTGTGGGTGAAATTACTGTGTGGGGGCAGTGTGGGGAAAATTACTGTGTGGGGGCAGCGTGGGGGACGTTGCTATTGGGGAGGCACTGTAGGGGCCATTCTATTATTTCTGGGGACACTATACAGGGATCATTACCTGGAGCACAATATAGGGTGTTATTATTACTGGGGGCACTATAGCTGGGGGCACTATAGCTGCTGTAGACACTATAGGGACATTTGGGGTAATTTATCAAACTGGTGTAAAGTAGAACTGGCTTAGTTGCCCATAGCAGCCAATCAGATTCCACCTTTTATATTTGACAACTCTTTTGGAAATCCAGTTCTACTTTACACCAGTTTGATAAATGACCCCAATTATGTCTATTAGGGTCACTATTTTTTCAGCAGTATAGTACCTGGGACATTGGGGAGCACAACGGGCACAGTATTGGGGGTGGAAGTAGGATGACATAGTGAGGACACCAGGATGGGGGATGTTGATGGAAAAATTTTGAAATCTAACGTGTCTGTGTTACAAACTCTGTAGAGACGTGGCTGAAATTATTTGTCATGGCTGTCTAAAGGAGTAGAAGACGAAAGAGAAGGTCTAAAGGACTGGATGTAAGAGGTACTGTATGTGGTCAAGTATTGGGGGGGATTGGGGTGCCAAAGAAATGACCCGCCCCCGGTGCCAAACACCCTGGGCACGCCACTGCCTGAACCATCAGATTCCAGGCTGTAAGCTGAAACATCTTCGGTGTGGATGCTGTAGGCTGTATCTCCAATAGTTTCCTCTGGAAGGTTGTAGCCAGTGAGGGATCATGCCCTCCTAGTTTGGATTGCACTGCATTACCTAATATTGCAATACAGTGGGATGCGAAAGTTTGGGCAACCTTGTTAATCGTCATGATTTTCCTGTATAAATCGTTGGTTGTTACGATAAAAAATGTCAGTTAAATATATCATATAGGAGACACACACAGTGATATTTGAGAAGTGAAATGAAGTTTATTGGATTTGCAGAAAGTGTGCTATAACTGTTTAAACAAAATTAGGCAGGAGCATAAATTTGGGCACTGTTGTCATTTTATTGATTCCAAAACCTTTAGAACTAATTATTGGAACTCAAATTGGCTTGGTAAGCTCAGTGACCCCTGACCTTGTAGGTCAGGGGTCACTGAGCTTACCAAGCACAGGTGAATCCAATTATGAGAGAGTATTTAAGGGGGTCAATTGTAACTTTCCCTCCTCTTTTAATTTTCTCTGAAGAGTAGCAACATGGGGGTCTCAAAACAACTTTCAAATGACCTGAAGACAAAGATTGTTCACCATCATGGTTTAGGGGAAGGATACAGAAAGCTGTCTCAGAGATTTCAGCTGTCTGTTTCCACAGTTAGGAACATATTGAGGAAATGGAAGACCACAGGCTCAGTTCAAGTTAAGGCTCGAAGTGGCAGACCAAGAAAAATCTCGGCTAGACGGAAGCGACGAATGGTCAGAGTCAACCCACAGACCAGCACCAAAGACCTACAACATCATCTTGCTGCAGATGGAGTCACTGTGCATCGTTCAACCATTCTGCGCACTTTACACAAGGAGATGCTGTATGCGAGAGTGATGCAGAGGAAGCTTTTCTCCGCCCACAGCACAAAAAGTGCCGCTTGAGGTGGGCTAAAGCACATTTGGACAAGCCAGCTTCATTTTGGAATAAGGTGCTGTGGACTGATGAAACTAAAATTGAGTTATTTGGCCATAACAAGGGGCGTTATGCATGGAGGAAAAAAGAACACAGCATTCCAAGAAAAACACCTGCTACCTACTGTAAAATATGGTGGTGGTTCCATCATGCTGTGGGGCTGTGTGGCCCGTGCAGGGACTGGGAATCTTGTCAAAGTTGAGGGACACATGGACTCCACTCAGTATCAGCAGATTCTGGAGACCAATGTCCAGGAATCAGTGACAAAGCTGAAGCTGCGCCGGGGCTGGATCTTTCAACAAGACAACGACCCTAAACACTGCTCAAAATCCAATTAGGCATTTATGCAGAGGAACAAGTACAACGTTCTGGAATGACCATCTCAGCCCAGACCTGAATATAATTGAAAATCTGTGGTGTGACTTAAAGAGAGCTCGGAAGCCATCAAACCTGAATGAACTAAAGATGTTTTGAAAAGAGGAATGGTCCAAAATACCTTCAACCAGAATCCAGACTCTCATTGGAACCTACAGAAAGCGTTTAGAGGCTGTAATTTCTGCAAAAGCAGGATCTACTAAATATTGATTTCATTTCTTTTTTGTGGTGCCCAAATTTATGCACCTGCCTAATTTTATTTAAACAATTATAGCACGCTTTCTGTAAATCCAATAAACTTCATTTCACTTCTCAAATATTTAACTGACATTTTTTATCGTAACAACCAACGATTTATACAGGAAAATCATGATGATTAACAAGGTTGCCTAAACTTTCGCATCCCACTGTATATGAGTACTGTTTGTTGTACTTAATTGCAAGATGTCTTTAGATGGGCCTGTGCTATATTGCACTGTATTGCAGTCTATTTCATCACTGTAAGTCCAGGAGTTGTAAACTAATATGGCGATATTAGTGGACATAGGAGTATAATGGATCCATTGTCAACAATAGCGTCTTTAATGTCCAATATCAAATATTAAAAACTTTGCCTTGTGACTAGTTCAGATTGTGGACTGTTAGGCTGCGATATCGCAATTCAACTTGTGCCTTCTTAATTGTCTCAATACTGTAGACAAATGTTGCTTTTCATTGATACATAGACATATTACTGTTTATTAGTACATAGATGTGAAGGAGGCGCTGCATTGTCGGCCTTTAAACTATGGTTACTCACTGTTTGGTGGATTGGAGCGGAGATAAGTGCCTGCCGTGGCGTCCCACGTGGTAGTTGGCTTTTTCAATCTTACCTCTGTATGTCTCCTCTAGTGGTGAGTATTGCGGTACTGCGTTTACTCTTTGTATTATGAGAGTGTTATCGGCGTCCCACGTGTTGAGACCTCTATGTATCTCTGTCCTCCCAGCTGAATACAGATCCTCAGGTTTGTATCACTATTGAATGCCAATAAGTAGAAACATGGCGCGCTCCCTTTTAACAGTCAAATGACCGTGGGTGCTTGGGCATAGATTTGATCACACCAGATGCGTTTAGGCTTACTCCTTCTTCAGTGGCTAAGTTTACTATGACCTATGTATCTTTTAAGTCCTTATTGCGAGGTTTAATGTGGAATGGATCGAGGTTTAATTGACATACTGTATTCCAAACTTGCAACTAAATACTGGCTTTTTCTATAACTTCACTTTATACCCCCCAGCACTCTGATTGACCATACAGAAAACTTAAAGATGTACAAACAATAATGGTATAAAAACAATAATCTGTCCCCATATTGTGATTTGCATGCATTTTTTCGGATAATGTGTTTTGTCTCTTACTGTTGCTTCTTTGTTTAATCAATCGCTTACATTAACCCCTACTATACTTATAACTTGCAATTTTAACAATAATGGTATAAAAACAATAATCTGTCCCCATATTGTGATTTGCATGCATTTTTTCGGATAATGCGTTTTGTCTCTTACTGTTGCTTCTTTGTTTAATCAATCGCTTACATTAACCCCTATTATACTTATAACTTGCAATTTTTAACCAATATTATTACTACATCAATCACATTTCGGGATTTACAGATTACGATAGAAAATGAGAACTTGGTATGTAATACCTATCATAAACCAGTTACTAAAAATAGTTTAATTTTATATACGAGCTGCCACCTACCCAAGTGGCTTCTCAACATTCCATGAGGGCAGTTCCGTCGGAATAAAATAAATTGTACCAAAAATGAAATATTTGAAGAAGAGGCCAAAAAAAATGAAAGATTAATTTAAAAAAAATATTAATTTGCTCACACATAAGCTACATGTGAGCCATTCAAGGACACAGGATCCTTAAAGGGGTTGTCTCACTTCAGCAAATAGCATTTAACATGTAAAGAAAGTTACTACAAGCCACTTACTAATGTATTGCTATTGTCCATATTGCTTCCTTTGCTGGCTGGATGCATTTTTCCATCACATTATACACTGCTCGTTTCCATGGTTACAGACCCCCCTGGAATCATCATTGGTGGTCGTACTTACACACTATAGCAGTGGCGTATCTATCACGAGGCAAACAAGGCATTTGCCTAGGGCGGCACTTGCCAATGGGGCGGCAAAATGCCTTGTTTGCCCCTTGTCCCATCCGTCTTATATTCCGGTATACTCAGAAGATCCGATAGACTGGTATATTCTAACCCCCAGGCGTTCCCATGGTGATGGAGAACGCTTGCCTGGGCGTTAGAATATACCATCGGATCTGAGTTTTCACGATCTCAGTGAGATCGTGAAAACTCAAATCCAATGGTATATTCTAACCCCCAGGCGTTCCCATGGTGACAGGGACGCTTGCCTGGGGGTTAGAATATACAGGGCCACGCCGCTCACAGGAGTGCATTTATAAACTAATCAGTAACTTTAACTTTAATCATTGCTGATCTCTTTACTGGATGCCTTACTCTGTCTTAGCTCCGGTAACAGCAGGCAGTGCGGGTGGGCGGCGCTCACTCACTGACGTCACGCGCCTGCTCCTCCCACTAGGTGGCGCAGGCGCATGACGTCGGTGAGTGAGCGCCGCCCGCCCGCACTGCCTGCTGTTACCTGAGCTAAGACAGAGTAAGGTATCCAGTAAAGAGATCAGCAAGGATTAAAGTTACTGATTAGTTTATAAATGTACTCCTGTGAGCGTCGGGGAAGGGGATCTGTTGATGGCACTATTTAGGAGAGGGGGATCTGTGGATGGCACTGTTTAGGGGAAGGGTATCTGTGGATGGCACTGTTTACGGGAGGGGGATCTGTGGATGGCACTGTTTAGGGGAGGGGGATCTGTGGATGGCACATAGGAAGGGGTGGGGTTTAGATGGAAAGGGGTTTGGCCTTGACAGGAAGGGGTGGGTCAAATTTATATTAGGGGGGTGCCCGAGTTTAGTCTCGCCTAGGCCAGCACAAAACCAAGATACACCACTGCACTATAGGTAAAAGCGTCAGCCTCGCTGGTGCCCGGGACCATGGGAGCACACATAGGCTGGTACCTTTTCCTTTATTTTTCCTGTCTTTTCCTATATTGTGCAAGCACGATCACCACTGATGGGTTGCAGGGTGGCCTGTAACCATGGAAACGAGCAGTGTATAATGTAATGGAAAAATGAATCCAGACAGCAAAGGGAGCAATATGGACAATCACATTAGTAAGTGCCTTGTATTAACTTTTTCTACATGATAAATGCTATTTGCTGAAGTGAGACAACCCCTTTAAGGAACCTGTATCCTTGAATGGCTCGTATGTGGCTTATGTGTGAGCGAATTTATATTTTTTATTTAAAAATGTATCTTTCATTTCGTCATGTCAAAAGACTTGCCTGAATGCCTGCTGATCCGGCATTTTTTTTCCATAGGAATGTATTAGTGCCTTCCTGCAGACCGGTAAAAAAAAACTAAACGGGTCCGTTTGTCCGTATGACAAACTGACAAACGGACAGACGGATCCGTTCTTGCAATGCATTTATAAGATGGATCAGGATCCTGATCAGTCTTAAAATGCAATCAGTTGGCATAAGTCTTGCCGAATCCGGCAGGCAGTTCCGGCAATGGAACTGCTTGCCGGATTCCTCTGCCGCAAGTGTGAAAGTAGCCTAACATGCATATAAGGCCTCATGCACACGACCGTAGTTCTGGTCCGTATCTGAGCCGCAGTTTTTGCGGCTCGGATGTGGACCTATTCACTTCAATGGGGCCGCAAAAGATGCGGACAGCACTCTGTGTGCTGTCCGCATCCGTTGCTCCGTACCGTGGCCCTGCGAAAAAATAGAACATGTCCTATTTTTGTCTGTTTCTACAATGGGCCACCCGTTCCGTAAATTGTGGAAGGCATTCGGGCGGCTTCCGTTTTATGCAGACCGCAAAAAAACGGAACAGTCGTGGGCATGAGGCCTAAATCTGGAAACCACTT
The DNA here is from genome assembly GCF_014858855.1 of Bufo gargarizans. NCBI lineage: Eukaryota > Metazoa > Chordata > Amphibia > Anura > Bufonidae > Bufo > Bufo gargarizans. The sequence goes on along the minus strand of NC_058080.1, from coordinate 522,347,726 downwards.
CCAAGATACAGTCAGGTCCATAAATGTTGGGACATCGGCACAAGTCTAACATTTTTAGCTCTATACACCACCACAATGGATTTGAAATAAAACAAACAAGATGTGCTGTAACTGCAGACTGCCAGCTTTAATTTGAGGGTATTTACATCCAAATCAGGCGAATGGTGTAGGAATTACAACAGTTTGCATATGTGCCTCCCACTTGTTAAGGGACCAAAAGTAATGGGACAATTGGCTTCTCAGCTGTTCCATGGCCAGGTGTATGTTATTCCCTCATTATCCCAATTACAATGAGCAGATAAAAGGTCCAGAGTTCATTTCAAGTGTGCTATTTGCATTTGGAATCTGTTGCTGTCAACTCTCAAGATGATATCCAAAGAGCTGCTACTAAAACAACTGTTTGGAACATTCTTAAAAAGAAGGAATGCACCGGTGAGCTCAGCAACACCAAAAGACCCAGAAGACCACAGAAAACAACTGTGGTGGATGACCGAAGAATTCTTTCCCTGATGAAGAAAACACCCTTCACAACAGTTGGCCAGATCAAGAACACTCTCCAGGAGGTAGGTGTATGTGTGTCAAAGTCAACAATCAAGAGAAGACTTCACCAGAGTGAATACAGAGGGTTCACCACAAGATGTAAACCATTGGTGAGCCTCAAAAACAGGAAGGCCAGATTAGAGTTTGCCAAACGACATCTAAAAAAGCCTTCACAGTTCTGGAACAACATCCTATGGACAGATGAGACCAATATCAACTTGTACCAGAGTGATGGGAAGAGAAGAGTATGGAGAAGGAAAGGAACTGCTCATGATCCTACGCATACCACCTCATCAGTGAAGCATGGTGGTGGTAGTGTCATGGCGTGGGCATGTATGGCTGCCAAAGGAACTGGATCTTTTGTATTTATGGATGATGTGACTGCTGACAAAAGCAGCAGGATGAATTCTGAAGTGTTTCGGGCAATACTATCTGCTCATATTCAGCCAAATGCTTCAGAACTCATTGGACGGCGCTTCACAGTGCAGATGTAAAATGACCCAAAGCATACTGCAAAAGCAACCAAAGAGTTTTTTAAGGGAAAGAAGTGGAATGTTATGCAATGGCCAAGTCAGTCATCTGACCTGAATCCGATTGAGCATGCATTTCAAAAATGCCCCAAGAACAAACAGGAACTGAAGACGGTTGCAGTAGAGGCCTGGCAGAGCATCACCAGGGATGAAACCCAGCGTCTGGTGATGTCTATGCATTCCAGACTTCAGGCTGTAATTGACGCCAAAGGATTTGCAACCAAGTATTAAAAAGTGAAAGTTTGATTTATGATTATTATTCTGTCCCATTACTTTTGGTCCCTTAACAAGTGGGAGGCACATATGCAAACTGTTGTAATTCCTACACCGTTCACCTGATTTGGATGTAAATACCCTCAAATTAAAGCTGACAGTCTGCAGTTAAAGCACATCTTGTTCCTTTCATTTCAAATCCATTGTGGTGGTGTATAGAGCCAAAAATGGTAGAATTGTGTCGATGTCCCAATATTTATGGACCTGACATACGGATAAGGCTACATGAACACAAACTTTGTTTGTTTCCTTGTCTGTTACTTTTTTTTGCGTATTGGATGCGGACCCATTAATTTCAATTTCACCATGTGCTGTCCGCATCAGTATGTCCACTCTGTAACCCCACAAAAAAAAATAGAACATGTCCTATTGTTGTCCATTTTAGGCATTGTTAAAATGGATCCACAAAAAAAAAATAATAGATGGAATACGGATGTCATGAGTTTTTTTTTTTTGCGGATCCGCAATTTGCAGACCGCAAAACACATATGGTCGTGTGCATGTAGCCTTAGGCCTCATGCACACGACTGTTGTGTGTTTTGCGGTCCGCAAATTGCAGATCCGCAAAGCACGGATGGCGTCCGTGTGCATTCCGCAATTTGCGGAACGCCACAGACAGTCATTGATATAACTGCCTATTCTTAGGGACAGGTTATTTTTATTTTTTTTGCGGACCATGGAACGGAGCAACTGATTCAGACAGCACACGGAGTGCTGTCCGCATCTTTTGCGACCCCATTAAAGTGCGTGGGTCAGCATCCGAACCGCAAAAACTGCGGCTCGGATGCAGACCAAAACAACGGTCGTGTGCATGAGGCCTTAGGCCTCATGCACACAGCCGTTGGGGGTCCTTATTGCACTTCACAAACTGCGGCCGTGTGCACCCCGCATCACGGATGCGGACCCATTTGGGAGATGTGGAACGGAGTCACAGAATGGAACGCCGGAAGCACTACAGAGTGCTTCTATGGTGTTTCTTTCCGTGGTTCCACACCGCAAAAAAATATGGCATGTCATATTTTTTTGCGGTGCGGACATACCAGGGACCCATTCAAATTGAATGGGTCCGGCCCGTTGCACGGATGTTGCCCGTGCATTGGGGACCGCAATTGCAGTCCCCAATGCACGGAACGGCCGTGTGCATGAGGCCTTACTCTGAAAAGCACCCACTTCCAGTTCAGATATGTCATGCAGTTAATTCTGGAGCACACCTCCAGCTCTATAACATGCAGATAACTCTGGACACACTTCGAGCCCCTCATATGATACATGATACTCTGGAAACCACTTCCAGCTATATAGTATCAGTCTGATTTACTACTGATTTATCTTCTGTACTAGACGGGAGGAGCAAGACATTAACTCTTTGTGTGTGCTACCTGTAGGACAATAAGGAAAGATAGATACATACATAGATGGGAAATATATAGATAGAAGAGATAGATAGATACATACATACATACATACATACATACATACATAGGTATGAAATAGATAGATAGATAGATAGATAGATAGATAGATAGATAGATAGATAGATAGATAGATAGAATAGGTAGATGTAATAGATAGATATAATTGTATATGCAAATATATGTTGCATGTTCTATGTACAACTGAAAAAATATACACAAGAGTATGTAGCGATGGATCTGATAGCACGAAGTGTGTGACTACACAAGACTATAGGAGGGTCCTGTAACCAGTATGACTGGTGTGATGGCGGTGTTTCTATGGTGATTCTGCAGCACTTGTACATCACTGTAACTGGTATAGTCAGCGATGTTGTGACTCTGCTCAGAGGAACAAATACAAACAGTTGAGATCTATATATAAAATGGTTGTGAAAAAGAGAAATTATCGGAAGAGAAAAGCGTCATTCTATTAACGTCTTGTGGCCCTGAGAAGGATGCTGCTGTGTAGATTGCAGTTACAGGGAAGAATAGTGTATTTCTCCAGTGATTTCTATTCACAATTCCATACGGGAGGGACATACAGCCTCATTCATCCTGGTTCAAAAATATAATGCCAGACCTATCCAAGCACTTGAAGAGGAAATGTGGACAAACTGGTGAAACCCAGTTCAGTAACTAAATGTATATGTCAGTGTAGCCTCACCTGGCAGACGCTGGGGTAGTAGAAAGCTTGGGAGGGAAATGTTCTGACCTCCTTGATAGAGACCATCATGGCAATTCACACTCCGTAAAATAATGGAACCATGTTACAATAAAGCAGATTTGGTAATTTCAAGTGAAACCTGTCAAAAAGCCCACTTCTTTGAGAAGACCAACCCTTATCCAGATTTCCAACCACAGATTTTCAGTTCTACAATATATCATACATACTGGTCAGAGCAGTGTCCCCCTTCCCCTCTCCCACCCCAGAGGACCCTTACTCAATGTTATTTTAGGTTAAGGTGATTTCACTGTATATTTATCGTCTCCCCATTAAAATAATTTGATAATCATTCCACAATGATTATATTATTGTCAGAATAAGATTTTTCCCACATTTCATGTATATGTCAATCAGACATGTTAGAAACATTAGACCACCTGAAACCACACAGATCTAGAAAAAAACAAAGGGACAGATATATTAATCATATAGATGGCATATACTTAGACAGGCTGTCTAGACCTGCCCCAGATGTCACGGTCCCTCCCATGACAGAGGTGAGAAGATCTGGGAGATTGGCAGCACGTGAGGGTATCTGATAATCTCTCTGTTTTCATCTTGCAGTGTTGTTGTTTGGTAATGACCACACCTCTTGTCAGGTGCAGCTTGTGGTCATTACTGAGGCTCTATTTAGTTCTGATATTTCCTGATGGAGTTGGTTGAGCTGGTGTGTTGTTCCTTTGGATCTCCTGCTCCTCCATTCTTCTTTAAGCTAAATTCATTTTGTTTTGCATTTTGTTGTTCGCTTGTGTGTTTTGTTGTCTAGGAATCAGGGAGACGCTGGTTCTTTCATCTGGGGAGAAACCAGTAGTCTCATTCCCTGCCACCACTCCTAGGGACTTCCAGGGTCTCCAGAGCTAAGGTTCCGGTGTATGAGTATTTCCACCTTCAGGGTCTACTCATATTGGCAGGAGTCAGGGAGAGGTCTAGGGATTCCTAGGAGGTCACCATCCTTTTTCCTTAGCATTGAGGTCTAGACTTCGGTCTATTCCTTCTGTGTGTTATCCCCTCCCCATTACCTGTGACACCAGATTTATCACCGGGGCTCATGATAAATGATAAATGTGTTGCAGGGATAGACAGTTTAGTCTAACTGAATACCAATATTAGTTAGCTTAGACTAAGATAGAATTTTGCATCAGAATTGTGGAGCAATTTTGCCACAAATGTGGATAGCAGGCCACACCCTCTTTCTCACAAAGTCACACCCCTTTCCTGTTAAGCCACACTTTTTTTGTCAGGATAGGTGCTGGCATTTTCTTTAAACCTAGATGTACAAAACTGTACCACATCTTGGTACAACTTATGCCAAACTCTAGATGTACTTAGAATACATTAGTAAATGTGGGCCTTTAACTGATTTTCATTATAGATGTGGCTGCTTAAAGGGGTCAACTCATGATTGGTGTAAAAAATGAAAATTAGACATCATATAGAACATGACAATCTCTTTCTAACAAAGCTAGAACCAGCCCTGTACCTGACATGGATCCAGAGATCTCCCCATTCATTTCTCTGCTAGATTTATATCAAGCTGACAGCTCAAGGGGAGTGTCTTTTCTGCTGCAGCTAAGTGGGCGTGTCTGTGCTCTCCCTATCACAGCTCAGGGGGCGTGTCCATGAGCTCCCTATTACAGCTCAGGAGCCAGTTGAAAGATGAAACTGAGCATGTGCGGCTAGCTTAGTGAGCAGGGCAAAGAAATAAAAAAAAAAACAAAAGGCAGATGGCGTTATACAAATACAGTGGCTATGCAAATTTTTTAATTACATGCAATTACAAAAGTATTCAGATCCAGATGCTGGTTTGAAAACTGTAGAATATTTTTTATGGAACAACCTGTTAACTGGGGTAAGACAAGCTCTGTTAAAACTGTGTAAAGTTTTCAGAGGGCACGCTATCTGTATAATAGCTGATGAAATGGACAATGATTCATTTAATTTTCTCTTGTTTTTTTTTGTTTGTTTTTTATGTATTAATGTTCCTCTCCCCCTCAATGGCACCCTAGGCAGCCACCTCCTTTGCCTACCGCTTGTCCCAACCCAGGATACAACAGAACTAGCTTTTTGAAATGCACGAGACAGAAACCTAAGGGCTGTATAAAGCATTAATGCAAGCTTCAAAGTTGCATAGAATGGTAACATGCTGCCATACTGTACCTTTGTGTAATATTTCTGCATGGCATCATATGGTAGCAAGTGCACAGCTGTAGTTTTCCATATGCCATGTATACCTTCTATGCACATGGCTCTACAAGTGATCGTCCAATAATAAAGGGCCTGGTGCCTATTTATTCCCAAATCTACAGAGCCAACTGTCTGCTTCAGCCGACTCAACTTTTATGATATGTTGGACTGACATTTCTCAATAGACTATCGTTGACATAAGCATCCATATAAAAATCTTTACTATGAAATGTTTGTTTTTTCCACTATTACATTGTTAGTAGCAATCAATCTGCAATTGCACTAATACCAACTCTCTGCTGGATCCGTGTCTGACTTTGTATCCTCAGGCATCACAACAAGCTGCTCATATTTCATTGATTATTATGGATTCAGTAATCTGGTTGCTAAAGTGTGAACGTATCGAGTGTATGCTTCCATTACAAATGTCCTGGAGAGCAAGATATTCACTAAACCAACAATATAAAATAAAGAACAGGAAGGATGTTAAGCGGTTTGAGATGTCTACTTAAAGACACCTATCTACAAATGCTTGCAACTGCTGAGAAGGCAAATCTAGCAATACAGGGTAGGCAGCAGTAAATGAAAAACTATGGAGGGAATTCATCGTAGACCAGTCTTTGATGTCTCCAGGGCTGCCAAAAGATGTTCCTAATTTGAGGCACAGGCCTTGTCCTATAGTAGGTGCAGTCCATGCTCCTTAACAGAAATATATGGCACCTCAGAGGTGCCGAAGATTTCGGTCTTTATTTAAGCCACAAAAATGGCTGTGCCCCCTTTTCGGAAAGTGTTAAGGGTGGCATAGAAACACCACTTGTGACAAAATTTTGCCATGGGGCATTTGAAAAGTCGCAAACCCTATTGTTTATGCACACATGTAAAATAACTAATCGGAACATAGAAGTTGTACTAAAGCATGAAAAAAAAAATCTAACGAATATTATGGGACTGGGAAGTGGTCAGTGATGTGCCGCTAGTACTGGTATTATTCACTGCTTCCTGGTCTTCCTGGGCACAGTGCTGTGCTGTGTCCTGACAGCATACAACGTCAAGGAGTAGTGTGCATCTGACCTGAGGTCTGATGAAAAATATTTATTTTCTTATTTTCCTCCTGTAAAACCTAGGTGCGTCCTATGGTCAGGTGTGTCTTATAGAGTGAAAACATATGGTATACAGTGCACATTGGGTAGAAGTCTCCTGCTAGCCCCAGATAGATATGTACACAGCTGAGTGTTCATGTCTACTCCACTAGAAAGGGGGGAATGAGACACCTCCAGACACTACTGCAGTGGCAGGACAAGGTGCTACATCTAATTGTGCCCACAGACCCACCAAAACTTGCAGCACCATTTATAGTAACATAGTTTATAAGGCTGGAAAAAGACATCCGGTTCAGCCTGTTATCCTGCAAGTTGCTCCAGAGAAAGGGAAAAAAAAAAAAAAAAAAAACTGTGAGGTAGAAGCCAATTTTCCTCACTTTAGGGAAAAGTCAGGCAATCAGAATAACTCCCCGGATTACACTCCAGAAATACATCCAGGCCCCTCTTGAATTCCTTTATTGTACTCACCATCACCACCTCCTCCGGCAGAGAGTTCCATATTCTCACTGCTCTTACCGTAAAGAATCCTCTTCTATGTTTGTGTACAAACCTTCTTTCCTCCAGACGCAGAGGATGTCCCCTCGCCACCCCAATGAATTGCCAGCCATAGTGTCACCCCATACCATGCATGTCTGTGTGCTCTTCATACAGTGGCAGCAGGGCCGTCTTTAATATTGATTGGACCCTGGGCAAGAATTTACTTGGGCCCCCTGGATAACGCCCCCCCCCCCCCCCCCCCGCACTTTGCTGTACTTGCTATACAGCAGCACTTACCTGTCACATCCAGGGCCTCCAGGTGACGTCTCCTCTCTGTCATCATCTTTTCTGTAGATCTTCTCCACTCGGTCTGGACAACTTCTCTCAGCCGCCTTGTCTCTGCAGAGTGTGACACACAGACATCTTAGCTTCCTCACATTCAATCATTATCCCCCAACTAGAGTCCTCACAGTGTTATCCTGCTGCTTGCTGTGCCCCCCCAGGGGTGTAGCTATAGAGGGTGCAGAGGTAGCAGTCGCTACTGGGCCCAGAAGCATGAAGGGGCTCAAAGACACTTGTGCCGCATAAGAAGACACACAAAGCACTGAGGGAAGGGGGGGCCCAAGATGAACTCTTGCACCGGAGCCCATGAGCCTTTAGTTACGCCCCGACCCCCCCCCCCCCCCCCCCAATGCCCTCATTAGTAACACTGCCCCAACCGTGATAATGCTCCTCAACAATGCCCCCCATTATTAGAAGAGCCCTCCCATATTAATAATACCCTCACAGAGTCCCTAGTAGAAACAAGGCCCCCTATTGTTCCCCTCAGTAGTAATAAGGCCCCCATAGTGCACTTAGTAGAAATAAGGCGGATCTATAAGACCCTCCTATAGGGCCCCCAGTAGTAGTAAGATGCCTATAATGTCCCCTGGATCTGCAGTGCCCTCTGCAGTTATAATCCTCCCTCCACCATACAGTCCCATGTAAACAACATCACCTCCTCCCCAGCCACCTCCAACGCACAATCCCATGTAAACATCACCCCCTAAGGCTACTTTCACACTTGCGTTCGTGCGGATCTGTCCTGTACTTGTACAGGACGGATCCGCACCGATAATACAAACTAATGGATCCGTTCAGGACCGATCCGTTTGTATTAGATTTGAATTTCTAAGTCCCAATACGGATCCGTCCTGACTTACATTGAAAGTCAATGGGGGGACGGATCCGTTTACAATTGCACCATTTTGTGTCAATGCAAAGGGATCCGTCCCCATTTACTTACATTGTAAGTCAGGACGGATCCGTTTGGCTCTGCAAGGCCATGCGGACACAAAAACGCTGCGTGCAGCATTTTGGGGTCCGTCTCCAAAACGGAACGGGGGGCTGTACGGAGCCGAACGAATGCATTCTGAATGGATCCGCATCCATTCAGAATGCATTGGGGTTAAACTGATGCATTTGGGGCTGCTTGTGAGAGCCTTGAAACTGATCTCACAAGCGGATCCCCAAACGCAAGTGTGAACGTAGCCTAAACCCATGTACATCAACATTATTTCCCCCCCCCCCCACCATCCAGTTTCAACATACAGTCCCATGTCAATAACATCCCTCCCTTCAGCCCTAACATACATCCCAGTTAAATAACTACAACTCCCAGTATTGCTCTGCCTCTCCCTTCACTTACCTCTGCAGTCCTGCATTAGGCTCCTCCTCTTCACTCTGGTCCAATCCTGCACTGGTCACATGATGGTGACATCATCCAGGTCATCCTATCACAGCCTGTTTTGCTGATCACATGACCTGTGATGTCACCACAGGTCCTTCGCCTCTTCCCAGTGTATTAGATTCAATTGTATTGCCGTTCTGTGTACGGCAATACAGTTGTATCTAGCAGGCAGGCAGGACATTCGGGGCCTGGGACAAAACATCCGGGGCCCAGGCCCCGAATGTTTTAACCTAGCAATGCCCACTAGTGAATGGGAGTCGGGAAACGGAGCTCCCATGGGCCCCCAGGAGCAACTGGGCCCGTGGCAGCTGCCCCTTTTGCCCTGCGGCAAAGACGGCCCTGAGTGGCAGTCATGGAGTGCCCCAAGGCCACCCCAATTATAGTGAAGGGGCCGGGCCAGACTTCTGGCAGCACACGTGTGCAAGTGTTAGTATGGATCCACTGTCGGAACAGCCTTCCGGACAAGCCTAAAGCTAATGTAAAAAGAATCCTAAAATGCACTCCACGTCAACCACAATATCAACCACTGGAAGCCCCAATGTCCTCTGGTGTCATCCACAGTGACCTCATATTGTCAGTCTCTATATTCCCCAATGTGAGCATCATTGTCCCCTGTAACGCACCACATTTTCCAGACACAATGGGGCAGATTCATTAAAGAAAATGAACCAGAGTTATGGCACAGATTCTGTGCTCCACATTTATTAAATGTCTTAGACACTTTTTATTAACTCACTACTTGAAGGACCCGACTTTGCACGGGTATATTTCATCTATTTCATTTAATGTTTGTGTGTGTCGTTAGATATAGACCGTATCCCCCATAACATTGACCACTACAGCACCCCCCCTTTAACAGTGAACTCCACAGTCCCCCACCCCTTAACACTGACCCTCCGACAGTGCCCCGACACTTTAAAATGGGACCTCGACAGCAGCCCATCCCCTTAACTTTGACCTTCACAGCAGCCTGCCCCTTTAACAGTGAGTTTCACAGCACCCCACTCCCTTGACAGTGACCTCCTCAGGGGCTAGCCCGCTTAACAGTGACTTCCACGGTACCCCACTGCCTTAACAGTGACCTCACAGTACCCTGCTGCCTCAACAGTGACCTCCACAGCAGTTACCCCTTTAATAGTGGCCCCTGCCCCCTTAACAGTGACCTCCACAGTGTCCGCCCCTTTAACAGTGACCTCCACAGCACCCTGCCCCTTTAATGCTAGGGATACACGACGACATGTGTCACGCGACATTTTGTCTCAACAATATTTTTTATCATAGGCTATGGTGTTGCACTTTGAGATGTGACATGTTGCGACTGCGACACGACAGTTGCAAAAAATCCATCCAAGATGGAATTTTCTGCTACTCGTCGCAGTCACAGCATGTCACATGTCACAGTGCAACACCATAGAGTATCATTATAAAAATTGTCACCTGACATTGGTGCAACATCAATGTTGCGCGACACATGTAGCAGTGTAGTTTTGCCCTATGGGTCGTGCGACTTATTGTCGCATGACACATCGTCGTGTAGCCCTAGCCTAAAGCTGACCCCCAGCAGTGAAAAAAAATGGCTGGGTTGTTATGGAAACCTGGAGTAAAACTGTGTGTATGTGGAGACTAAGGGCCTGCGAGCTTCTATTGGCTGATAAGGGACATGTGACCGTGTGTATGGCAGTTGGGATATGAGTGAAAGATTTGCAGGCTTCTATTGACTAATGCAGGTCATTATTTGGGAATATCTCAGGAACGGTACATCCTAGAGAGCTGAGACCCCACAAGATTTCTTTCCAGGTAGCAAGGGTTGTGTATACCAAGTTTTATTGAAATCGATGGCTGCGTTTTTGAGTGATCACAGAATATACCTACAGTGTTTACATACATATATACGTCCTTCTTTTTATATATATATATATATATATATATATTTGGCAAGTGGGCATGGCTTAGCGGAAAGGGGGCATGGATTAAGTTGTGCTTTTAGTGCAGAATAAGCTATACAATAGGTGGTATACATTTAAAGAAAAGTGTCTAAAAGTGCTCCAAATTCATATTTTTGGAATGGACACAAGAAATGTGGAAAGCAGATGGAAGTCATCCATGTGCTTTCCTCGTCCATGTATACATCCTGCAAAAGATAGACCGCATCCCATAATTGTCCACAAAGTGTGGACCGTGGGCCCATTGAAGTCAATGGGTCTGCAACAAAATGCAGCATGCACATGGACCACATCCGTATTTTGCAGATCCGCGGTTTTAAATAAATGCCTCACACAAATGCCATCCAATAGCATTTTTCACCATTTATTACTTATTTTATGCACTTATATAGCGCTGTTATATTCCACAGCGCTTTACAGACATTAACATCACGCTGTCCCCAATGGGGCTCACAATCTAAGGTCCCTATCAGTATGTCTTTGGAGTGTGGGAGGAAACCTGAGTACCTGGAGGAAACCCACGGAAACACGGGAAAACATACAAACTCCATGCAGATGTTGTTCTTGGCTGGGTTTGAACCCAGGATCCCAGTGCTGCAAGGCACCAACTGAGCCACCATGCTGCCCATAGGGTTCCACTGTTTATTGGGAAAAAAAAACAAAAAAAAAAAACTTGTCTGTTTAGATAGATTGTTTGCTGGACATTATAGTATATAACATTTTTGTATTCTTTTTTCTCCAATGCATATGTTAAATGTGGAACAAAAATGTGACGTGAACACAGCCTTAGGGTTCATTCACACGTCCGCAATTTCGTTCTGCATTTTGCGGAACGGAATTGCGGACCCACTCATTTCTGCCCGGATCCGGAAATGCGGACCCGCGCTTTCGGGTCCGCAATTCCGTTCCCGAAAAAAAATAGAACATGTCCTAATCTTATCCGCAATTGCGGACAAGATTAGGCATTTTCTATTAAGTGCCGGCGATGTGCGGATCCGTGGATCCACAAAACACACACGGACGTGTGAATGGACCCTCAGGGCTCATGCACACGACCATAAGGTTTTTACAGTGTTTTGCGGTCCGTTTTTTACGGATCCGTTGTTCCGAATTTAGTTTCCATTGTGTTTCCGTTTCCTTTTTCCGTTTTTACGTTCCGTTTTTCCTTATGCCATATACAGTATACAGTAATTACATAGAAAACATTGGGCTGGGTATAACATTTTCAATAGATGGTTCCGCAAAAACAGAACGGATACGGAAGACATACAGATGCATTTCCGTATGTGTTCCGTTTTTTTTTTGCGGACCCATTAACTTGAATGGAGCCAAGCACCGTGATTTGCGGACAAGAATAGGACATGTTCTCTCTTTTCACAGTACGGAAATACTGAAACGGAATGCACACGGAGACGAATGGTTCAGTATATGTACCGCATACTGAACTAAAAAAACGGCCAATATACTGAACGCAAAATACTGTCGTGTGCATGAGCCCTTACATAAATATGTAGTTCTGGCTGACTCCGATCTGTTGTCAATAGGCAGCTTTGGTTTAACGTATCATTCCTGTTTTGGTAAATTGTTGCCAGTAACCCTGAGTATTCGGTTTCTGCAGAAGTATGGCCATTCATTTTGGAACTGTGTTTAGAATGGCTTCCCGTACCAGTTTCCATGGTATTCCACAAATGTACGGCTCTAAGACACAAGATACTAGTGCAGATTATCTCTCCTTTCTTTAAAGATGTGAAAGATGATATGGTGGTGTCTTTGAAAGCTGTGAACTTTGTGAGGGTGGGTTCACATCAGCGTTATGGATTCCGTTTTTGTTTTCCGTTATAATTATAGCATGTTTATAACGGAGAATAACAGAATCCATAAGACGGAAGTCAAAACTGAAGTATTTAAGAGGCATTCCATTTTGATCCATTATAATAGAAGACTATGGGAATCATAACGGATCAGTCTGGTTCCCGTTATGCAAGACGGAAAACAAAGTCCTGTCAACAGGCCTTTTTTTACCGTTTTGCATAACGGGAACCAGACTGATCCGCTATGATTCCCATAGTCTTCTATTATGACAGAAAGCAAAATGGAATTCCCTTTAAAGGCTTCTGTTTTGCATTCTGTCATAATAGAAGTCTATGGGCAGCATAATGGATCCGTCCTGGTTTCCGTTATGCAGAACTGGACTCCTACATAATGGAAACCAGGATGGATGAGTTATGCTGCCTATAGACTTGTATTATGAAGGATCAAAATGGAATGCCTCTTAAAGGCTTCCATTTTGACTTCTGTCTTATGGATTCCATTATTTTTTGTTATAACCATGTTATAATTAAAAAACAAAAACTGAATCCATAACGGTAATGTGAACCCACTCTTAGTGTAAAGGGCCCTTTACCGAAGCCAAGAATCCACCAGATAATTACTAACTAGCGTTCATAGTAATGTTCGTTATCGATTATCTGGCGGTGTAAGGCTGAGTTCACACGGGCGTGACGGATTTGTTTAGGATGCGTCCCGGGTGTACTGCGGCAAACCCGTGCGAGTAGGTACCCAATTGCAGTCAGTTTTAACTGCGATTGCGTTCCGTTGTTCAGTTTTGTGCAATGTGTTTTGCACGCGCATGATAAAAAACTGACTGTGGTACCCAGACCGGAACTTCTTCACTGAAGTTCAGGTTTGGGTTAGATGGAGTGTAGATGTTATTATTTTTCCTTATAACATGGTTATAAGGGAAAATAATAGCATTCTTTAACCCCTTCAAGACACAGCCTTATTTCACCTTAAGGACCAGGTCATTTTTTGCAAATCTGACCAGTGTCACTTTAAGTGCTGATAACTTTAAAACGCTTTGACTTATCCAGGCCGTTCTGAGATTGTTTTTTCGTCACATATTGTACTTCACGACACTGGAAAAATTAAGTCCCAACATTTTTTTGTTTTGCATAAAAAAATATCTAATTTACCAAAAATTTTGAAAAATTAGCAAATTTCAAAGTTTCAGTTTCTCTACTTCTGTAATACATAGTAATACCCCCCAAAATTGTGATGACTTTACATTCCCCATATGTGTACTTCATGTTTGAATTATTTTGGGAATCATATTTTATTTTTTGGGGATGTTACAAGGCTTAGAAGTTTTGAAGCAAATCTTAAAATTTTTCAGAATTCCAATTTTTAGGGACCACTACAGGTCTGAAGTCACTTTGCGAGGCTTACATAATAGAAACCACCCAAAAATGACCACATTCTATAAACTACACCCCTCAAGGTATTCAAAATTGATTTTACAAACTTTGTTAACCCTTTAGGTGTTGCACAAGAGTTATTGGCAAATGGGGATGAAATTTGAGAATTTCATTTTTTTGCCTAATCTTACATTTTAGCCAATTTTTTCCACTAACAAAGCAAGGGTTAACAGCCAAACAAGACTGTATCTTTATTGCCCTGACTCTGCCGTTTACATAAACACACCATATGTGGCCGTAAACTACTGTACGGCCACACAGCGGTGCGTAGAGTGAAAGGTGCGCCGTTTGGTTTTTGGAAGGCAGGTTTTGCTGGACTGGTTTATTTACACCATGCCCCATTTAAAGCCCCCTGATGCACCCCTAGAGTAGAAACTCCATAAAAGTGACCCCATCTAAGAAAGTACACCCCTCAAGGTATTCAAAACTGTTTTTACAAACTTCGTTAACCCTTTAGGTGTTGCACAAGAGTTATTGGCAAATGGGGATGAAATTTGAGAATTTCATTTTTTTGCCTAATTTTCCATTTTAACCAATTTTTTCCACTAACAAAGCAAGGGTTAACAGCCAAACAAGACTGTATCTTTATTGCCCTGACTCTGCCGTTTACAGAAACACACCATATGTGGCCGTAAACTACTGTACGGCCACACAGCGGTGCGTAGAGTGAAAGGTGCGCCGTATGGATTTTGGAAGGCAGATTTTGCTGGACTGGTTTTTTGACACCATGTCCCATTTGAAGCCCCCCTGATGCACCCCTAGAGTAGAAACTCCATAAAAGTGACCCCATCTAAGAAACTACACCCCTCGAGGTATTCAAAACTGATTTTACAAACTTTGTTAACCCTTTAGGTGTTGCACAAGATTTAATGGAAAATAGAGATACAATTTCAAAATTTCACTTTTTTGGCAGATTTTCCATTTTAATATTTTTTTTTCCAGTTACAATGCAAGGGTTAACACCCAAACAAAACTCATTATTTATGGCCCTGATTCTGTAGTTTACAGAAACACCCCATATGTGATCAAAAAGTGCTGTACGGGCACACAGCAGGGCGCAGAAGGAAAGGAATGCCATACAGTTTTTGGAAGGCAGATTTTGCTGGACTGATTTTTTTGACACCATGTCCCATTTGAAGCCCCCCTGATGCATCCCTAGAGTAGAAACTCCAAAAAAGTGACCCCATTTTAGAAACTACGGGATAGGGTGGCAGTTTTGTTGGTACTAGTTTAGGGTACATATGATTTTTGGTTGCTCTATATTACACTTTTTGTGCGGCAAGGTAACAAGAAATAGTTTTTTTGGCATCGTTTTTTTTTTATTGTTATTTACAACATTCATCTGACAGGTTAGATCATGTGGTAATTTTATAGAGCAGGTTGTCACGGACGCGTCGATACCCAATATGTATACAATTTTTTTTATTTATGTAAGTTTTACACAATGATTTCATTTTTAAAACAAAAAAAAATGTTTTAGTTTCTCCATAGTCTAAGATCCATAGTTTTTACAGTTTTGGGGCGATTATCTTAAGTAGGGTCTCATTTTTTGCGAGATGAGATGATGGTTTGATTGGCACTATGTTGGGGTGCATATGACTTTTTGATCGCTTGCTATTACACTTTTTGTGACGTAAGATGACACAAAATTGCTTTTTTTACACTGTTTTTATTTTTATTTATCACGGTGGTCACCTGAGGGGTTAGGTCATGTGATATGTTTATAGAGCCGGTCGATACGGACGCGGCAATACCTAATATGTATACTTTTTTAAATTTATACAAGTTTTACACAATGATTTCATTTTTGAAACAAAAAAAATGATGTTTTAGTGTTTCCATAGTCTAAGAGCCATAGTTTTTTTAGTTTTTGGGCGATTATCTTAAGTAGGGTCTCATATTTTGCGGGATGAGATGACGGTTTGATTGTTACAACTTTGGCGTACATGCAACTTTTTTGATCACTTTTATTACCTTTTTTGGGGAAGTAAGGTGGGCAAAATTTCAATTTCATCATAGTTTTTTATATTTTATTTTTATGGCGTTCACCGTTCGGGAAAAGTAACATGACCGTTTTATAGATCAGGTCGTTACGAACGCGGCGATACCAAACATGTGTAGGGAATTTTATTTTTCTCATGTTTAATCAGTGATAAATGTGTTTTTTTGATTTTTACTTTTTTTTTCACTTTTTTTACTTTTTTTTTACCCAGACCCACTTGGTTCTTGAAGATCAAGTAGGTCTGATGTCTGTATAATACAGTACAGTACAATATATATTGCACTGTACTATATTTTACTTACACTGAACAGATCTATGCTTGTAGCATAGATCTGTTCAGCACCATGGACAGCAGGACGCCTGAGAAGGCGTCCTGTTGCCATGGGAATCTTCCCCGTCTGCTCAGTTATGGTCAGAACTGCGCAGACGGGGAAGGGTAAGGACGGGGCTCTCGGGGGGCTGTCTGGGGGCTCTCTCCCTCTCCATCGGGGGGCTGCAAAGGTACAGCAGCCCTCCGATGGGAGAGGAAGGGAGCTCCCTGAGCTGTTAACCTTTTCCATATCGCGGTCCGTACTGACCGCGGTATGGAAAGGGTTAAACGGCTGACATCGCATCACCGATGTCAGCCGTTTATACCAGGGTGTCAGCAATGTGCTGACACCCTGGTATACCACTGTACACCAATGATTATTATAATGGGAGGCGGGCGGGGGATTGCGATCCCGTCTGCCGCACCGCCCGCCTCCCGCAACTGCCGCACCGCCCCGCACCGCCCACAAACCGCCCCCCTGCACCCCGCCACATAAATGAATTCAGGGGTGCAGGGGGGGTAAAAAAGATGAATTGACCTGCGGTTTGCAGCGATCGCTGATACGGGGAGGTCACAGGACCCCCCTCGGCATTGACCCTGGGTGCCTGGCTGTGTGTAACAGCCGGCACTCAGCGCTGTCTCCATGTCTGCAGACATGGTGACAGTTGAATGCCATGACGAGTATACTAGTCATGGAGCGCTAAGTAGCAGTGCTCCATGAATAGTATACAAGTCATAGGTACAGCAGATTGTCACACTCTCTCCTTCTCTGATCGCTTCCCTGACAGGAATGGGGACGATCGGAGAAGGAGAAGCACACAGTCCCTCCCTAACCCCCCCTTACCTGCCCCGATGCGCTGCGATTGGTCCCTCTGCAGTATTGGACCAATCACAGCAATCGTGGGCGGGTCAGGGCTCCAATACAGTTCCTTCCGGCTTCTCTGGTTGCCTAGCAACCCCAGCACGCCGGCTTTACTGAACCTTCAGCGCTTCGGTCCCTGCGCTGACAGTGAAAGCCGATCACGTACATGCACGTGGGGATGCGGTGAGGCACCACATTCCCCCACGTACATGTACGTGATGTTGCGTGAAGGGGTTAATACAGAATGCTTAGTAGGTGGTCAATTGAGGGTTAAAAAATAAAAAATAATGAACTCACCTTCTCCTTTTGATCATGAGCTGCCGGCTAAAGGACCTGTGGTGACGTCAGATCACATGGTCATAATCACATGGTCCATCACCACGGTGATGGACCATGTGATTGGACCATGTGATGTGATGTTACCACAGGTCCTTTAGCCGGCAGCTCATGATTAAAGGAGTAAGAAGAGACCGGCAGCTACGCGATCAAGAGGAGAAAGTGAGTTCATTATTTTTTAGCCCTCAATTGACCACCTACTAAGCATTCTGCATTAAAGAATGATATTATTTTCCCTTATAACCATGTTACAGGAGAAAATAATACAGTGAATATACTGTCATCTTAGCAACCATGCGTGAAAATCGTACCGCATCCGCACTTGATTGCAGATGCTTGCGATTTTCACTCAGCCCCATTCACTTCTATGGGGCCTGTGTTGCGTGATAAACGCACAATATAGAGAATACTGCGATTTTCACGCAACGCATAAGTTATGCGTGAAAATCACAGCTCATGTGCACAGCCCCCTAGAAGTGAATGGGTTCGGATTCAGTGCAGGTGCAATGCGTTCACAGAAATCTCGCCCGTGTGAACTCAGCCTAAATGTGCCACCGATTACCCGATGAATGCGCAAAGTGCTCATTAATTGTTTGTGCAGGCACCTAAATCATTGCTGGCAGCAGATTGTGTTGCCTAAACAGCCTCTGTGTATGGGGTAAGCGATGGCATTAATGATCGCTCCTCCCCATACTGTGAAGGAGATCGCTGCATGAAAATACAGTGGTCTCCTTCTATGACGAGCAAGCGATTGCCGTGAAGGAACTCTTCCTTCCCGTCAATCACCTGCTGAATTGTCATCAGAGAACATAATCCTAATTTGAACAGTTATTCCCTGTAATGGTGATATTTAAAGAGGTTTTCCCATGAACAATATTTTATCACCTATCCACATAATAGGTGATGAATTTATGATCGCTGGGAGTCCGACCACAGGGGTTCCCACTTATGACAAGAATGGGGTGCCCTCTGTGAATGAAGCAGTAATGCACATGTGTGACCACCACTCCATTCACTACTACAGGACATGCAGATAGAGACCAGCGCTGCATTCTGCAGACCAATCCAAGTGAATGGGACTGAGCTGTGCCTTGGCCATGTTCCCCATGAATGTGATGTCAATGGCCTAGCGTAAGCTGTGAGGATGTTGCAGCGATCACTGGAACGCTGCGTGCTCTTCACGCAGCTGATTGATGGGGGTGGTGGGAGTTGGACCAGAGGATAGGTCATCAGTTACAAAGAACCCCTTTAATACACCATTTTGGGGGTACACATAACTAATTGATTACCTTTTATTAACTCTTTCTGGGGGATGAAAAAAAAAAACAGCAATATATACCACAGACCAATCTATCAAGTGAATGGGACTGAGCTGTGCCTAGGATGTGACGGATGAATGTGATGTCAGTGGCTTAGAGTAAGCTGTGAGGAGGCATCCTCTTCAAGCAGCTGATCCATCTGGGTGCTGAGAGTTGAACCCCCACCAATCAGATACTGATGACCTATCCAGAGCACATAGGTCATTGATTACCTTTTATTAACTCTTTCTGGGGGGATGAAAAAAAACAAGAATACGTACCACCATTGTCTATTTACGTTGTAAATTTTGCAACTTTCACTTTGCAACATAAATAATAGCCATGGAAACATAAAGGGGTTGTCCGAGTTCAGAGCTGAACCCGAATATAACCCCTTCTTTACTTAGACAGCCCCTCTGAGTGGAGCATCGGAGCATTTCATGCTCTAATACTCTGTTTTGCTTATTTTTTACACTGCTAGGTGGAGACTTCCACCTAGCAGTGTTCCCCAGTGACGTCACGGGCACTAATGGATGGGCTTTAGCTCTGCCCAAGGCTGTTTAACAGGCTAGGGCAGCGCTACAGCCCGCCCACTAGTGCTCGTGACATCACCAAGCTCACTGCCAGGCGGAATTCCCATACAGAGACCTGGTACGTCTTCAAATCTGCTGAAAAAGCCCTTGCTTGCGTGATTCATGAAATGCTCCGATGCTCCACTGGGTGAACAAGGAGTTATGTCCGGGTTCAGTTCTGAACCCTGACAACCCCTTTAAGTCGGACCCATCACCAAGTTTTGAAATACTCTGCAAAATATAAAGAAATTGAAAAATGTATTTATTTCAAACCTGGTAGATGTGACAAATATTATGCAGCTTCAGACTCTCCACCAAAGCATCTATATTAGGGACTGAATTACTGCCCTAGGTGAACTGCATCTCTGAAAAAGCTTTTCTGCTGTCGGTGTGAAAGATCAGTCACTCTCATTTGTGGTAAATCTGTCATCTTCCATCACCAGGCTACAGGACTTACATTGTACAATGCCATCAAAACTAATATCGCCAGTCTACTGCCATCCTGTCAGACATGCTGAATAAGAGATGAGCTATTCATGCATAATATGTGCAGATTAAAGCCTCAGTTAATTATACAGTACTTTAGCAGTAGGTAGATGACCCATGTGTCATGCAGCTCAAATCTTATATATGAACCATAGAGGTAAAATATGTTTCATATATACTTCACTACAGTCTTGTATCACGCTCTATACTGACTGCAGTTTATTGTGACATCCCTGGCTCAATAAATCTATCAATTAACCCCTTAAGGAACCTGAGAGTTGCCATTTTTGCTTTTTCGTTTTTCACTCCCAGCCTTCCCATAGTCCTAACTTTTTTATTTTTCCATAGCCTTATGAGAGCTTATTTTTTGCGGGACAAGTTGTACTTTCTAATGGCGCCATTTATAGTGGCATACCATGTAGTAGGAAGCAGGAAAAAAAATCTAAATGGGGTAGAATTTGGAAAAAACGCAATTCTGATAAAGGTTTTTATTTTTATTTTTTACACTGTACACTGTGTGGTAAAATTGACCTGTTATCTTCATTCTCCAGGTCAGTATGGTTATAACGATACCACACTTTTATAATTTTGTTTGCGTTTTAATACTGAAAAAAAAATCAAACCTTTAAAGATTTTTTTATTTATTATAACCATATTCTAATAACACAAATCTGTTTGGGTGGCATAGTAAAATATACAGAGGGATCTGGATAGATTGGAGGCTTGGGCAGATAAGTGGCAGATGGGGTTTAACACTGACAAATGTAAAGTTATGCACATGGGAAGGAAAAATGCAAGTCACCTGTACATACTAAATGGTAAAACACTTGGTAACACTGACATGGAAAAGGACCCAGGAATTTTAATAAACAGCAAACTAAGCTGCAAAAACCAGTGTCAGGCAGCTGCTGCCAAGGCCAATGAGATAATGGGTTGCATCAAAAGGGGCATAGATGCCCGTGATGAGAACATAGTCCTACCACTTTGCAAATCGCTAGTCAGACCACACATGGAGTACTGTGTACAGTTCTGGGCTCCAGTGAACAAGGCAGACATAGC
The DNA here is from genome assembly GCF_014858855.1 of Bufo gargarizans. Taxonomy (NCBI): domain Eukaryota; kingdom Metazoa; phylum Chordata; class Amphibia; order Anura; family Bufonidae; genus Bufo; species Bufo gargarizans. The sequence goes on along the minus strand of NC_058080.1, from coordinate 522,326,593 downwards.
AGAGCTGGAGAGTGTCCAGAGGAGGACAACTAAAGAAGTAATAATTGGAATGGGGGCACTACAGTACCCTGAAAGATTATCAACATTAGGGTTATTCACTTTAGAAAAAAGACGACTGAGGGGAGATGTAATTACTATGTATAAATATATCAGGGGTCAGTACAGAGATCACTCCCGTCATCTATTTATCCCCAGGACTGTGACTGTGACGAGGGGACATCCTCTGCGTCTGGAGGAAAGAAGGTTTATACACAAACATAGAAGAGGATTCTTTACGGTAAGAGCAGTGAGACTATGGAACTCTCTGCCTGAGGAGCTGGTGATGGTGAGTACAATAAAGGAATTCAAGAGGGGCCTGGATGTATTTCTGGGGCGTAATAATATTACAGGCTATAGCTACTAGAGGGGGGTCGTTGATCTGATTGCCTAATTGGAGTCGGGAAGGAATTTTTTATTCCCCTAAAGTGGGGAAAATTGGCTTCTACCTCACAGGTTTTTTTTTGCCTTCCTCTGGATTAACTTGCAGGATGACAGGCTGAGCTGGATGGACAAATGTCTTTTTTCGGCCTTATGTACTATGTTACTATGTTACTATGTTACCTGATTGTAACCTGATTGTTACCATGTGTTGGGTGCTCAAAGTCTATCTGATTCACCCGATCAGTATAATTCGAAAATGTAGTATATCTGTATAGGCAAGCACTCCTCACCTGGTCTTATGCAGAGCACAGTATTTATTTGGTTAAAAAGAGTTGTAAAAAAATATTTTTATACTAAAAATAGTAGAAATAGAGGTACACATAAATAAATAAATTAAATATAAATAGATAGATCGCGTGATCAAAAGTATGGCAATTCCTTTGGATATTTAGTTGGTAATTATATTTCCCATATAACCAGGGACACATAAATGTAAGGCCGAATGCACACGGCCGTTTTTCACGTCAGTGAGCGGTCCATCGAACCGCGGCCTGGATTCCTGCTGAAAGCAGGAGCGCACGGCGTCATTGGTTGCTATGACGCCGTGCGCTCCCTGCTGCCACCGCAATACAGTAATACACTGGTATGATCTATACCAGTGTATTACTGTACTTTAGCGGCAGCAGGGAGCGCACGGCGTCATAGCAACCAATGACGCCGTGCGCGCCTGCTTTCAGCAGGAATCCAGGCCGCGGTTCCACACGGACCGCTCACTGACGTGAAAAACGGCCGTATGCATTCGGCCTAATGCAATCTTCCCCCAATTCAGCAAAAAGGTACAGAATAGTGCAAACGATAGTGCAAAAAGGTGCAAAAAAAGTGCAATGGTTATGTTTAAAAGATAGATATATATATATATATATATATATATCTCTATATATATATATGAAAAATAAAAAAAATATGAAAAAATATAAATGTATAAAAATATATAAAAAGTAGTGTCCAATCTGTTTGGTAGACAGATTTTGTGAATATAGTATATAAACTTGTGTTGATTGTTTTGGTGGGCATAGAGCGTCTTCGCGGCTGCACGGCTTGTAGCCACTCATGCAGGCCCGGCTCCCCTTCTCTGGTCTCGTGGTAGGATAGTGAGCGTGACATCAATCATTCTGTGTCCAACGTGTGCAATGACGATCGTGTTCGGCCGGTCCGCGGACAGGGATTGCCACTACAGCTGGAAGTGCTTCCAGGAAGAAATGGAAGAAATTGTGCGCACTTGTTCACATATTATATATGGATTTTTCAACCTGTTGTTTCTCATCAGCCAGGGTCCATTTTGATCAAATGTCCATATTTACGCTTCAGGCTATCATTTGTCCTTAATGAAATTTGTCCTTATGGAAATACATACTATCCATTCTCACAAGATATGATTAATAAACTTGAGGTTAACAAATTGCGTTTTTGTTGCGGTAACGCAGCGTTTTTTATTATTTTACTTATTTTCTCTTTCTTCTTTGTATTTTCGATTTGGGGGGATTGGACCATGCGTATTGTATTAGGAATTCATATTATATGTATGTCAAAGCAAATAAAAGGCAAATAAAAAACTAAAAAACTAAAAACATATAAAAACATATATAGTTGTATCATTGTATCTACATGCATGCCTATATATCTGTGTGTATTTTTGCAGAGGTCTGTTCAGGCGACTTGGGTGTTTCATAGGAGGATAGGGGAGGAGGCCTACCACAAGGGAGGGTCGGGTGCTGGAAAACAGCATATTCTGACCCCTATAACTTTTTTGTAGTTATGTGCCGCTGGTCTCTGCTATTTAAAATAGCAGAAACCCGGCAGCTATGGCGCCCGCTGAACTTTCGAGCGGGCGCCATGCTTGTGGACCGGACTTCCGCCGTACTTATACGGCGGAGGTATTTTAGGGGTTAATATCTGCAACCCAAGCCTATTGTAAGGGGTGGACATTGTATTTTTGGGACCCCAAGTAACCTTATGTCTGTGGGGATTTTCTCTGGTAGACAGGCTTGCGTACGCAGTATAGAGGCAACGGCAACATCTTTAACTTAAACAGTTCATTGTTTTATTCACACATAAGGAAAGTGACAACAAAAAGTCTGTTTCAATGAAAAAACTGTCACCTTGAGTCTGGTGTTTGTTCACACTAGGCAGCAAAACATAAGTTCTTGGGTGAAGCAGAAATCCACGTGCTTTCATCCAAACAAGATAGCAGGCCTTAATCCTGGCCCAAACTCTCAGGCCCCAACACAGAGATTGGCAAAGGTCCACTGTCAGATGGAAGATAATCCACACCCAGCTGAGACTGCTGGGGGGGTTTTATATCCCTAACCAAAACCTGGCCTGGAACGTGGGGAACAGCCACCCACCCTGCACTTTGGCTGCTCCTAGTAAGAGCCGGCCCGGATCGACTTTACAGCCACACTAAATAACCAATAGTGTCAGTCAGCACTAGCTGCCGCTGACACTTAAAATTACCGGCTCTTACCTCACCGAGGCCAGGAACCTCCGTGACACATATCTTCTGTCAATGACGGCCCCTTGCGCTTTTCTACACTGGATACGGCTGGACCCCAGGCTTTGGCTGCAAAGCAATAAATAGGGGGAATAATTGAGGGATTTGAAGAAATAACTTGAATCCAGACCTTGAGGTTAAGTTCAATGACAGCTTTACTTGAATAAATGTTTCTCCAAACAGTTTCAGGCTTTGTCTTGGTTCCAACAGGCTTTAGAATTAAACTGGCAGGCAAATTCAACTCTGCTATATCTTTCTCTCACTCTGCTGTACTGACAAGCTAACTTGGTGTCTTTGTTTCCTCTATATGCTGCACTTAACTTTTGTAGTCAGACTTATGTTCAGCCAAAAAGTAGGTTAGAATGCAACTTGGAGTCTCAACCAGCACAAACCAGAACTGCTCCACCTCCTTCTGGAAGCAAGTAGGACTGGCCCACTTTTGACCAAAGGGGGGAGAATGGAATGGTGAGTTCCATTCTATCTAACTATAGCTCTGCCGTGTTTGCTGCCACCTGCTGGTGAACCAGGCACATTACATGAACAGTTACATAACATTATTATAAATGCACAGTGTTGAGGGACCTGGAAATAAATATATAGGTGACATACAGGTTAGACCATAAAAGATAGTAGCAATCTGGGGTGTTACTCACCGTGACACACTTAAAGAGACATTTGGGCCACACTACACCACTCAGCATTCCTACTAAACCTAGGACACAATAGAGGGGCCCTGGGGGGAGGGGGCCAGGACAGCCAGCCAGGAATTGCAATCCCCAGCAACGGTTCCCTGTCCGCAACTACAGTCATGTGAAAAAATTAGGACACCCTTTGAAAGCATGTGGTTTTTTGTAACATTTTTAATAAAAGGTTATTTCATCTCTGTTTCAACAATACAGAGAGATTAAAGTAATCCAACTAAACAAAGAAAACTGAAGAAAAGTCTTTTCAAGATCTTCTGTAAATGTCATTCTACAAAAATGCCTATTCTAACTGAGGAAAAAGATAGGACACCCTCACATGTATTCCCTCTTAAATTGGCTCAGATCTCACACAGGTATATCACACCAGGTGCACATAATTAGTAGATCGTTACTCTGCATGTTGAATGAGGCTTGCCCTATTTAAACCTCAGACATTTAGTTTGGTGTGCTCCTGACTGTTGAAGTGAGAGTGAGCACCATGGTGAGAGCAAAAGAGCTGTCAGAGGACTTCAGAAAAAAGATTGTAGCAGCCTATGAGTCTGGGAAGGGATTTAAAAAGATCTCAAAAGATTTTGAAATCAGCCATTCCACTGTCCGGAAGATAGTGTACAAGTGGAGGGCTTTCAAAACAACTGCCAACATGCCCAGGACTGGTCGCCCCAGCAAGTTCACCCCAAGAGCAGACCGCAAGATGCTAAAAGAGGTCTCCAAAAACCCTAAAGTGTCATCTCGAGAACTACAGCAGGCTCTGGCTACTGTTGATGTAGAAGTACATGCCTCTACAATCAGAAAGAGACTGTACAAGTTTAACTTGCATGGGAGGTGTGCAAGGAGGAAACCTTTGCTTTCCAAGAGAAACATCGAGGCCAGACTGACATTTGCCAGAGATAAAGTTGACAAAGACCAGGACTTCTGGAATAATGTTCTTTGGACAGATGAGTCCAAAATTGAATTATTTGGACACAACAGCAGAGGACATGTTTGGCGTAAACCAAACACAGCATTCCAAGAAAAGAACCTCATACCAACTGTGAAGCATGGAGGTGGAAGTGTCATGGTTTGGGGCTGCTTTGCTGCAGCAGGACCTGGTCAGCTCACCATCATAGAATCCACAATGAATTCTACTGTGTATCAGAAGGTGCTTGAAGAACATGTGAGACCATCAGTTAGAAAATTAAAGCTGAAGCGGAACTGGACCATGCAACATGACAATGACCCAAAACATACTAGTAAATCAACCAAAGATTGGCTGAAAAAGAAGAAATGGAGAGTCCTGGAATGGCCAAGTCAAAGTCCAGATTTGAATCCCATTGAGATGCTGTGGGGTGACTTGAAAAGGGCTGTACGTGCAAGAAACCCCTCAAACATCTCACAGCTGAAAAAGTTCTGCATTGAGGAGTGGGGTAAAATTTCCTCAGACCGATGTCGAAGACTGGTAGATGGCTACAAGAACCGTCTCACTGCAGTTATTTCAGCCAAAGGAGGTAACACTCGCTATTAGGGGCAAGGGTGTCCTATCTTTTTCCTCAGTTAGAATAGGCATTTTTGTAGAATGACATTTACAGAAGATCTTGAAAAGACTTTTCTTCAGTTTTCTTTGTTTAGTTGGATTACTTTAATCTCTCTGTATTGTTGAAACGGAGATGAAATAACCTTTTATTAAAAATGTTACAAAAAACCACATGCTTTCAAAGGGTGTCCTAATTTTTTCACATGACTGTATATCTACTATGCCTGTCTTTTATGGATTGATGAAATAAAACACCAGTTTTAATATTTGATTAGTGACGTTTTATTACACTTTTGTTGCTGGACACCGGTACTGGAAACTATACAGTAGAAGGCTCCATCCACCATAGTGACTGTGTAGGGTACTACAGCTCAACTCCCTTTCCAGTGAATGGAAGCTCGGCAGCAGTACATCCGAACCAGAAACTATGAACGGTCTCCTCTATAAACTCTGGCCACATGAGTAAAGATAATGGGAGGTGGATACTGCGTGTTCGCTGACAGGTTTTTGGCATGGAATCCAACATAAAAAAAGGCCATATGAACAGGGCCTAACTCCATATAATAAACCATAAACAGATTAGCAAGTTGACCATCACTGTCTCTTCTGTTTTATTTAGTATTTTGTAGTCGTATTATTCAGCATTGGCTGGTTCTGTATACTTTTCACAGAAAGCTTTCATCAACACCTACACAGTGACAAATTGGACTTGGCAGTCAGCTCACTACGTTTCTAAAATATGAAGTTGCACCAGTAGCTGAGAATACTCAAAACCTGTCTTCCAGCTTATTCAACAAAAAGATAGCACTGTGTGTCGTCAAGCTTGAAGGTAATCATTTATCAGCTCTTAATAATCTCCCGTGGTAAAGGTTAGGTCATATAAAAATAATATGCCTATCTTCATTGACCATCGAAGCTTTGCTCACTGCACACACTAAAAGATATTAATGACAAATTACATAATGTAGCCCCGTAAAAAGCACAAGATCTTGTTTAGCTAAGGCCATTTTAAGGTTCTGTATTATACTGTATGTGACCCCATACGGTGCTGTATTGTATGTATTTTCTAGAGGATTCCACAGAATGCTGTATTTTGGAGTCTATGGGAGAATAGAAAGATTCTGGACTTTAAGGAAGGATCCATATGGGAATATGGTCATCCTTTTGTGGATCCCTTTGTATTTTTTGGTTGGAATTTCCCACCATAAGTTAGTATTTGCTATGGTAGAGCTTGGGAAGGCAACGCTATGCCGATTGGTGTTGCTACCACTAGTGTTGGGCGAGCAGTGTTCGGCGAAATACCGCATGTGCTTGAGCGTGATACTCGAGTCTCCTTCCTGCACTTTGTTGGCTGCCACGCAGCCAATAAACGTGCAGGTAAGTACTGCCATTCACTGTAATGCTGTAGCCATGTTGGCTGCTAGCATAACAGTGATTGGCTGCCTGGAACTCGCCATCGGGTGTTATATAACACCCGATGACACGTGTTCGGCTCAGTATTAGTCAGGGAGAGCTGGATAGCAGAAGGGAAAGATATTGTAGGGATTGGAATAGCAATATTTTAGTTTATATTACTTGTTATAGACCCAAAAGTCCTTTGTGTGTGGCAGCAATATTTATTTTTAGCGCAACCTGCGCTAAATTGCTAAAACTTGTTAGAGACCCAAAAGTCCTTTTATGGACTATTGTGTGTGGCAGCAATATATATTTTTAGTGCAACCTGCACTAAATTGCTAAAACTAGTTAGAGACCCAAAAGTCATTTTAAGGACCATAGTTGTATCTGGCAGCAATATATATTTTACGCTCAAACTGTGCTAAATAGCTTGCAATTGTTTGGCCGCTGCAAACAGCGACATTATCTGCGCTACATCTCCTGTGTAATGTGTGCGCAGCATAAAAGTATCTGACACCAGTGTACTTTGTCCATAGACGGTGTCCGCTGCAGACAGTTACATTACCTGCGCTGCATCTCCTGTATAATGTATGCGTATCCAAAATATCAGTGACATTCAGTCAAATTATTTTGGCTGCTAATGGCAGCGACATTACCTGCACTACATCTCCAGTATAACGTTAGCGCATCCGAAATATCAGTGCCATTTAGTCTAATTCTTTTTGCCATTGGTGACAGCGACATTATCTGCGCTATATCTCCTGTGTAACGTGTGCGAAGCCTAAAAATATCTGTGACATCCAGTGTACTTTTTCTGTAGACGGTGTCCGCTGCGCACAGTTACATTACCTGCGAAACATCTCCTGTATAGAATTTGCGTATCCGAAATATCAGTGACATTTAGTCAAATTTTTTTGCTGCTGGTGGCAGTGACATTACCTGCGCTACATCTCCAAAGGCTTGTCATATAGTAAAGTCCCAGCTCAAGATTTATGTAGTGTCGATTTCGACCTAGAATGGGACAATTTACTATATGAACAATCTGTAGCCCTGACCAGATTGATTATCAAAAGACGGACCGTGATTTTAGAAGAAACTACTAAAAAAATTGCGGATATAAAAATTATCACTGACAAATTCCCCAATACGGAGGAACTGAATATGTTACAAACCAGATAATGTAACAATCTGGATAAGATGGAACGAGAGATTATGGAGAAAAAAAAATAAAATGTTATTTACTCAAAATAAAAAAGATAGAAAAGACAAGGGAGCACAACGTGTGGAGAGGGAAAGAATAGAAAGTATTAGGGAAGAAGAACAGATAGAAAGTAGAACTGATTCACGGGATAATTACACCAAAGACAACACTAGGTCTAGTAACTTTAATATACCGACCTATAATAGATTTGAGATTTTTGATGAAAGGGCTTCTTTTTTAGACCGGACCCCACCGCATCATCGTATACGGACCAGGCCACCATCACCCCCAAGGGGAACACACAAACCTTATCACAGACCACAGACAGATCACCAATACAACCTGAGAGACAGGCCACAAGTGCACAGGGAGCAACAGGATTTCAAGACACAGAATATAGGGAAATACCGACAACCGCACAATTCACACAATCACAGCACGAGATATCACGAAGAAAAAAGGGGAAGGTACGGAGAGGAAGGAGGAAGGGAAAGACACCACAGGCAACAGAATTAGAAGTGACTAATGACTCCATCATTAATTTGAGCTCAATCACACTGACTAACGTTCAGAAACACCTTCTAAATAAAGGCCTAAAATTTGCCCCAACAAAAAAACTTAATAAATTCTCAACCTTCATAGGGGTGGAGAAGTTTATACGGCGGTTATGCCTCAAAAAATATTTTTCAAAAAACCCGATTGAGAAGGAAGTCGAGAACAATAATCAGAGGGAAAAATTTACACATACCAAACTTAAAAACCGTTCCAAAAAATACCCGAGGAACGAAATTAGCCATGAAATGGCGACATTCAAAGAAAGTGTGGAGAATGATCTACGAAAAATAAAAGACACTAATAAGTTTAGACGCAAGAATTTAACGAAGGGAGAAATCGGTACCCTAAAACAACTACAGAAAGACAATAGGATTATCATCCGCCCAGCCGATAAAGGGGGGGCAATAGTTGTACAAGACGCAGAAAAATACAAACAGGAATGTTACAGACAACTAGCAGATAAGGAAACATATAAAAAATTAACGAAAGACCCAACTGGTGACTTTTTAGTGGAATTAATGAACTTAGTGGAGGACGGTAAAGGGAGAGGGATTTTGACAGAGAATGAATACAATTTTATACTGAATAAATACCCCAGGATACCGGTATTCTACTGCATACCGAAAGTGCATAAGGATATGAACAACCCACCAGGTCGCCCTATAGTTTCAGGGATTGAGTCCTTGACGTGCAATCTATCTAAATATATTGATGTTCTATTACAGCCGATAGTCAAAAAAACTGCCTCTTATACTAAAGATTCCACACAAATTATAAAAATTGTAGAAAATATGGCATTTGAAGAAGACTGGTGGATGGGCACTTTGGATGTTCAATCCCTATACACTATTATCAACCACGAGCAAGGAAAACGAGCAGTTGAGTCCCAGTTAAAACAAGAAGGTAGGCTAAAGGAGGAGCAGATTAATTTTTTAACCCAAAGTATTGATTTTATACTAACGCATAATTATTTTAACTTTGAAACAGATTTTTATCTTCAAACTCAGGGCACAGCCATGGGCACCAGGTTCGCCCCCAGTTACGCAAATTTATTTATGGCTGATTGGGAGGAACGGAACATCACCCCCCGACTGGGGGTGGACCTGGTGCTATGGCAAAGATATATAGATGACGTGCTTTTTATTTGGAAATCTGGCAAAGAATCTTTGGAAGATTTTTTAAGGGTTATTAATTGTAATAAGCTTAATTTAAAGTTCACCCACAATATTAGCAAGGAGACGTTAGAATTTTTAGACCTAAAATTATTTATAGAGGATAGGTTAATTAAATGCTGCACTTTTATGAAACCCACCATGAGAAACAGCTATATACTGTATAACAGTTGTCATTTACCCAGCTGGTTGATCAATATACTGCAGGGTCAGTTCCAAAGAATAAGGCGTAATTGCACACTAGAAGATTATTTTGAAAAAGAGGCCATTAAGATGAAAGAGGCATTTTTAGAAAAAAAACTACCCAGAGGAAATATATAGATGGGGAAAAGGACGAAATACGGATTATTTTACCTTTTAATGATGAATATAGGAAGATCCAAAAAATTATAGGGAGACACTGGTATTTATTACAGAAGGACAAAACAATAGGCCCCCTAATTCCAATAAAACCTCGGATAACCTTTACCAAAGCCCCCAGTTTGGGGAACAAGGTAGCCCCAACAATAAAAAGAAGAGACATAGGAAGCACCTCTCTACAAAATTGGCTAAATATAGAGGGTTTCCATAGATGCGGAAAGTGTGGAAACTGTAGGATTACATCTTTTCCCCGGAAAATAAAGGAAATCATATCCTCAGTTAACAACCACAAACATATAATAAAGGACTTCTTAACATGCAACTCTGACAATGTCATCTATATTATTGAGTGTCCATGTGGACGCCAATACGTTGGGAGAACAAAAAGATTCCTGAAAAAACGTATCTCCGAGCACATTACTAATATTAAGAAGGGCCTAGAAACCCACACACTTTCTAAACATTTCAAGTTAATGCATGACCAAAATCCAACAGGCATGAAATTTGCGGCGATTGATAAGGTGGAGAAATGTTGGAGGGGAGGGGACCACATAAGCAAAATGTCCAGGCTAGAGTCCCAACGGATATACGAACTGAATACTTTGATGCCAGGCGGATTGAACGCAGAATTTGAATTATTCGGATTCTTATAATTTGGTGGATGTCCCCCATGGACGGCAAAACCCCTGCAGGTTTTTTCTTGTCCTGGGGGGTTCGGCCCTTCATGGGGGACCTCCACCTAACACCTCATCCCCCCCCCCCTTTTTGGGAAGGTTCAATCCACCCCTGACTCCAAAGGACGAAGAAAAATAAAAGTGCCCTCAGGTAAATTAAATAGAATAATAACAAAAAATATTATATTTTAGAAAATATAAAAAGAAAATATTAAAAAAAAACGAAAAATGACTTCCCGTTGGTAATGTGGAAATGACCTATATGACCCCCATAGGAGGTACAAACAGTGGGTTATGTAAGAGGAGATCAAATAGTATGGTGATTGACATTAGATGTGGGCATTAGGGGGTTAATACCCTTATGCCAACCCTTGAAAATTTATTAGGGCCATCCGACCTTCCCACTGTTGGTTTATTTTAAGCTTATGTCATTCTGCTACATGTAACAGATAGGGGGAACAAAAGGATAATTGGTATATAACTTGTCACTTTTCATCCCCCGATTAATAAATTAAACCGCATCGATACCGCAAGGGATTGTATTGGTTTTGTGTAGGTTGAAAATAAATAAGAAGAACTGAATGGGATTATCTTTGGGTTGAAAATAGAATAAAAGAGGTTAATGAATTACTGTAAGAATGCAATTTCAGATACAGGTATCGGCGAATATTATTGCACATTAAGCATTACGCAAGCTAAAAACCAAGTTTCCTGGCGTGGATAATTGGGTGAAATCACAAATAGAATGGATTCCAATGCCGTACCACCTCTTGAGGAAAAGGAGATGGATTAACACCTGTTTGAATAATTATAATCTACAGGGCTCTATAAAAACAGACACTTACGCGGCAGTCACTACCACTGAGGAAGGGGCAAGTACCCCGAAACGCGTTTGGTGAAGAGACCCCCAAAGTAATCCCAAAGCAAGTCTTACTGGAACTTCAAAAGCTGTGCCGCTATTTCGGACCAACCGAGGATCCTGTGCCTCATTAAATCCCTGATACATCGGCAGCTACAAGCGCAACACACGAGGCTACATAGTATCGTGGCGCAGTTTATCCGACGTGGGGAGAGCGAATACAAGCCCCAGTGCCTGCCGGCTCTTAGACACTACGGAGCGGCAGCCAGAGGACCAGACACGGGCAAGCAAGCTACAGCAGTATCCAGTGGCGACAGGTACGGACAAGAGTGACCTTTGGATTACAAACCGATGATCTGCAAAAGACTACACTGCACAGTGAATATACTCACTTAAGTGAATTTCTCTAAACCGCAGTATCGATACTTTTCTCCAAAGGAGTAGGACTGTGAATTGTATAGGACACTGCAAATTTCATCTGTAATCACCAATTATCGCCAACTACCAGTCCGATGCATATGGATTGACTATCCCTCATTTTGGATCCATTTTTTAGCGTTTAGTGATTTTAGGAGTTTTTTATCTATTATTTATTTTATTATATTATTGGGATTGAGCGTTTATGGGTGAATTTATTATATGTACTGAAATAAATTGTATGCTTCTGCATAAGTGAGAGTGCCCAGTATATTTTTTAATTTGTATTTATTCCTTACTAGAGGAAGGGCGGATCCTCTTTATCCGCATAAGGATATGAACAACCCACCAGGTCGCCCTATAGTTTCAGGGATTGAGTCCTTGACGTGCAATCTATCTAAATATATTGATGTTCTATTACAGCCGATAGTCAAAAAAACTGCCTCTTATACTAAAGATTCCACACAAATTATAAAAATTGTAGAAAATATGGCATTTGAAGAAGACTGGTGGATGGGCACTTTGGATGTTCAATCCCTATACACTATTATCAACCACGAGCAAGGAAAACGAGCAGTTGAGTCCCAGTTAAAACAAGAAGGTAGGCTAAAGGAGGAGCAGATTAATTTTTTAACCCAAAGTATTGATTTTATACTAACGCATAATTATTTTAACTTTGAAACAGATTTTTATCTTCAAACTCAGGGCACAGCCATTGGCACCAGGTTCGCCCCCAGTTACGCAAATTTATTTATGGCTGATTGGGAGGAACGGAACATCACCCCCCGACTGGGGGTGGACCTGGTGCTATGGCAAAGATATATAGATGACATGCTTTTTATTTGGAAATCTGGCAAAGAATCTTTGGAAGATTTTTTAAGGGTTATTAATTGTAATAAGCTTAATTTAAAGTTCACCCACAATATTAGCAAGGAGACGTTAGAATTTTTAGACCTAAAATTATTTATAGAGGATAGGTTAATTAAATGCTGCACTTTTATGAAACCCACCATGAGAAACAGCTATATACTGTATAACAGTTGTCATTTACCCAGCTGGTTGATCAATATACCGCAGGGTCAGTTCCAAAGAATAAGGCGTAATTGCACACTAGAAGATTATTTTGAAAAAGAGGCCATTAAGATGAAAGAGGCATTTTTAGAAAAAAAACTACCCAGAGGAATTAATAATAGGATCCCTGAACAAAGTGAGAAACATGAAAAGGGAAGACTTTTTTTCAGAAAAGGTGAAATATATAGATGGGGAAAAGGACGAAATACGGATTATTTTACCTTTTAATGATGAATATAGGAAGATCCAAAAAATTATAGGGAGACACTGGTATTTATTACAGAAGGACAAAACAATAGGCCCCCTAATTCCAATAAAACCTCGGATAACCTTTACCAAAGCCCCCAGTTTGGGGAACAAGGTAGCCCCAACAATAAAAAGAAGAGACATAGGAAGCACCTCTCTACAAAATTGGCTAAATATGGAGGGTTTCCATAGATGCGGAAAGTGTGGAAACTGTAGGATTACATCTTTTCCCCGGAAAATAAAGGAAATCATATCCTCAGTTAACAACCACAAACATATAATAAAGGACTTCTTAACATGCAACTCTGACAATGTCATCTATATTATTGAGTGTCCATGTGGACGCCAATACGTTGGGAGAACAAAAAGATTCCTGAAAAAACGTATCTCCGAGCACATTACTAATATTAAGAAGGGCTTAGAAACCCACACACTTTCTAAACATTTCAAGTTAATGCATGACCAAAATCCAACAGGCATGAAATTTGCGGCGATTGATAAGGTGGAGAAATGTTGGAGGGGAGGGGACCACATAAGCAAAATGTCCAGGCTAGAGTCCCAACGGATATACGAACTGAATACTTTGATGCCAGGCGGATTGAACGCAGAATTTGAATTATTCGGATTCTTATAATTTGGTGGATGTCCCCCATGGACGGGAAAACCCCTGCAGGTTTTTTCTTGTCCTGGGGGGTTCGGCCCTTCATGGGGGACCTCCACCTAACACCTCATCCCCCCCCCCTTTTTGGGAAGGTTCAATCCACCCCTGACTCCAAAGGACGAAGAAAAATAAAAGTGCCCTCAGGTAAATTAAATAGAATAATAACAAAAAATATTATATTTTAGAAAATATAAAAAGAAAATATAAAAAAAAAACGAAAAATGACTTCCCGTTGGTAATGTGGAAATGACCTATATGACCCCCATAGGAGGTACAAACAGTGGGTTATGTAAGAGGAGATCAAATAGTATGGTGATTGACATTAGATGTGGGCATTAGGGGGTTAATACCCTTATGCCAACCCTTGAAAATTTATTAGGGCCATCCGACCTTCCCACTGTTGGTTTATTTTAAGCTTATGTCATTCTGCTACATGTAACAGATAGGGGGAACAAAAGGATAATTGGTATATAACTTGTCACTTTTCATCCCCCGATTAATAAATTAAACCGCATCGATACCGCAAGGGATTGTATTGGTTTTGTGTAGGTTGAAAATAAATAAGAAGAACTGAATGGGATTATCTTTGGGTTGAAAATAGAATAAAAGAGGTTAATGAATTACTGTAAGAATGCAATTTCAGATACAGGTATCGGCGAATATTATTGCACATTAAGCATTACGCAAGCTAAAAACCAAGTTTCCTGGCGTGGATAATTGGGTGAAATCACAAATAGAATGGATTCCAATGCCGTACCACCTCTTGAGGAAAAGGAGATGGATTAACACCTGTTTGAATAATTATAATCTACAGGGCTCTATAAAAACAGACACTTACGCGGCAGTCACTACCACTGAGGAAGGGGCAAGTACCCCGAAACGCGTTTGGTGAAGAGACCCCCAAAGTAATCCCAAAGCAAGTCTTACTGGAACTTCAAAAGCTGTGCCGCTATTTCGGACCAACCGAGGATCCTGTGCCTCATTAAATCCCTGATACATCGGCAGCTACAAGTGCAACACACGAGGCTACATAGTATCGTGGCGCAGTTTATCCGACGTGGGGAGAGCGAATACAAGCCCCAGTGCCTGCCGGCTCTTAGACACTACGGAGCGGCAGCCAGAGGACCAGACACGGGCAAGCAAGCTACAGCAGTATCCAGTGGCGACAGGTACGGACAAGAGTGACCTTTGGATTACAAACCGATGATCTGCAAAAGACTACACTGCACAGTGAGTACAAGCGGGACGCCGCGAATATACTCACTTAAGTGAATTTCTCTAAACCGCAGTATCGATACTTTTCTCCAAAGGAGTAGGACTGTGAATTGTATAGGACACTGCAAATTCCATCTGTAATCACCAATTATCGCCAACTACCAGTCCGATGCATATGGATTGACTATCCCTCATTTTGGATCCATTTTTTAGCGTTTAGTGATTTTAGGAGTTTTTTATCTATTATTTATTTTATTATATTATTGGGATTGAGCGTTTATGGGTGAATTTATTATATGTACTGAAATAAATTGTATGCTTCTGCATAAGTGAGAGTGCCCAGTATATTTTTTAATTTGTATTTATTCCTTACTAGAGGAAGGGCGGATCCTCTTTACTGAGAGCACCTCCTCCATAACTTTCCTCAGTCCTGTGCGTCTCACAACTCTTTGCTCCATCTCCTGTATAACGTTTGCTCATCCGTGACAGTGACATTAATTCAGTGTAGTTTTTTATTAGCCGCTGGTGGCAACAAAATTACTTGCGCTATACATCCTGTATAACGATTGTGCAACCTAAATATCAGTGACATTAATTCAGTGTAATTTTTTATGAGGCAGTGGTGACAGCGACATTATTTGAGCTATACCTCCTGTTTAAAGTGTGCGCATCCTAAAAATATCTGTGACATTCTGTGTATTTTATTTGTGCATACTCTTACAAAACCTGCGCTACTCTACGTGTGACATACTTGCAAGCGTATGTACCATTTAATATGCGCAAGGCGAGCAGTAAGAGACGGGGAAATGGTCGTGCTGATAATGGTGCAAGCAGAGGCCATGGCCCTGGGCGCGGTAAAACTGTGGCTGCTGCCAGAGCACAAGAAACACATTCATCCACGATACCTAGCTTCATGTCCTAGTTTGCAGGGCGGTGCAGGACACCACTCTCGAAGTCAGACAAGTGCGACCAGGTGGTCGGTTGGATTGCAGCAGATAGTGCTTCCAGTCAGTTAAGCACCACCCTGTCTTCCACAAAGTCCAGTCTCAGTAGCCAAGAGTCTGGTCAACAGAATCCTCATCCTGATACCTTGGCAAACAAGTGATCCCACACTCGGATATTCCGAGGAGCTGTTTTCATTCCTAATTTGGGCCTCTCGCCAAGTCTGCTTGAAGAGGGACATGAGGAGATCTTGTGGCCTGATTCCCAAACTCTGGAGCATCCACAGTCAGAAGAAGATGACGGTGGGGAACGGCAATTAGTGTTTTACGAGGTGGATGATGATGATGAGACACAGTTGCCAATAAGTCAACCGCAGTTAGTGTCTCAAGAGGTTCATGATGAGGATGAGACACAGTTGTCAATAAGTGAGGTTCTTGTTAGATCAACAAGTCAGGAGGATGACCAGAGAGAGGAAGTGGAAGAGGAGGTGGTGGACGATGAAATCAATGACCCAACCTGGGAAGGTGGCAAGCTGAGCGAGGACAGCAATACAGAGGGGGAGGGATCTACAGCACTACAACAGGCTGGAAGAAGCAGTTGGGTGGCAAAAGGGAGGAGGCGGGCCACACCAAACAGGCCCACAACTGTTCCCCGGAGCACCCCTTGCGGCAATCTCCCTTGCCAAGGGGTACGTGTTCTGCAGTCTGGCGCCTTTTTGAGGAAAGTGCGGACGATAAAAGAATTGTCATTTACAACCTGTGCCGTACCAAAATGAGCAGGGGCGTGAACACTAGCAACCTCACCACCACCAGCATGTTGTCATGGTCTTACCTCCTTGCTGTTCTCCTTCGTTTGACATGTGCTGGCGGCCATCTTGGTTTCTGGGTTTCTTGTAGCCTCCCACCCTGCGGCTCCTCCTTCCCACTGGGAGGAGCTGGATGCCTAGCTCATATATATAGGAGGTCTGTGGCTTCAGTTCCTTGCTTGGTCCTCCTGTGCTCACATGCTTCTAAGACTGCTGCTGCTTCTGGTTCCTGATCCTGGCTTCGTCTGACTACCCTGCTGATTCCTGATCCTGGCTTCGTCTGACTACCCTTCTGGTTCCTGATCCCTGGTTTCGCAAGACCCTGCTTCGGTTTAGCCATCCGTTTGGACTTTTGCCTTACAGCTTTATTTTCAATAAAGCCTTCTTATTTCCACTCATCTCTTGTTGTACGTCTGGTTCATGGTTCCATGACATTAGGACCAAGCCATGAATTCTGACGGTACAGGGCCATCCTCGCTACCTACGCTGGTTGCCAGACTTGATCAGCAGGATCACCTGTTGGGTCGGTTCGCTGTGGCGTTGCAAACCCTGCTTGAACGCACGGCTCATTTAGCTTCCGTTGCCGATGGGTCGGTTGTCGCTCCTGGGCCCGCTCCTACTGCCGCTCCGGTTGTTGCGCCAGAGTCTACCCCGACACCTGTTGCTGCGCCTGCGGTGTTTCGGGGTATGACCGGTTCTGCCCCCCTTCCACAGCGCTTTGGGGGAGAGCCAACTCAGTGCCGAGGTTTCCTTAACCAGGTGGGCATTTACTTTGAGTTGCTGCCACATGCCTTTCCTACTGAGAGATCAAAGGTGGGCTTCTTGATCTCGCTGCTCTCGGACAAGGCCTTGGCCTGGGCCAGCCCTTTATGGGAGAACAACAATCCGGTGGTTGCCGAGTTTTCTGGTTTTGTTGCTTCTCTTCGGAAGGTATTCGATGTGCCGGCTCGTGCTGCCTCTGCTGCGAAGCTCCTTATGTCCATCAGACAGGGTTCACGATCCGGAGCTGAATACGCCATTGAGTTTCGTACCCTGGCAGCAGAGGTGGGCTGGAATAATGAGGCTCTGGTCGCTGCTTTCTCTCATGGTCTCTCGGATGCCTTGAAGGATGAGGTTGCAGCTAAGGACCTACCAGTGGAGCTCGAGTCTCTTATTTCTTTCCTGATTTTGATTGACACCAGACTCAGGGAGAGACCTTCCTTTAAGGAGAGCCTGCGGAGGCCTTCTAACAGATTGGCGCCTATGTTTGCTGTCCCACCCGTGCCTCCCTCTCCTCCCACGCCTCCTGGGGATGACTTGTCTGGGGGTGAACCCATGCAACTGGGGTTTGCTCGCCTGTCCGAGGGGGAGAGGGTACTCCGGAGACGCGAGGGCCGATGCATGTACTGTGGTCTCGGTGGGAATTTTCGGTTGGCATGCCCGAACCGTCCGGGAAACGCTCGCACCTGAGATCCTGTCGGGGGCAGATCTTGGGTGGAGTCTCCTCGTCCCCGGTTTCCCGTGTTGACAAACCACTGATTACTGTTGTCCTCTCCTGGGTCGGGGGCTCGGTGACGACCCAGGCGTTGGTGGACTCTGGTGCTGGTGGTTTGTTCATTGATAGTGTGTTAGCTGCCGCCAATTCCATTCCTCTGCAGCCTCGAGGTTCCCCACTGGCTCTTGCGGCGATAGACGGCAGACCCCTTCTGCCGCCACACGTGACTCATGAGACCCTTCCAGTGGGGATGGCCATTGGTGCCGTTCACAGAGAGTCGGTCTGTCTCCAGGTTATTTCGTCTCAACACTACTCGGTGGTCTTGGGGTACCCCTGGCTCCAGAAGCATAATCCGACTTTCGATTGGAAATCGGCCGAGATCCTCTCGTGGTCACCGCAGTGTGGGGCTAGTTGCATCCATGGGCCTGTCAAGTTGCTGTGTACTTCCTCGGACTCTCTGTTGCCTCCTGAATACGAGGAGTACCGGGATGTATTCGATAAGGTGCGCGCGGTTGCCCTACCTCCGCACCGCCCATACGATTGTGCCATAGAGTTACAATCTGGTGCCGTTCCGCCTCGTGGCAAAGTCTATCCACTGTCGGTAGCGGAGAATGAGGCCATGGAGGAGTACGTGAGGGAGGCGCTTTCACGCGGACACATTCGCAAATCCTCGTCCCCGGCAGGGGCTGGATTTTTCTTTGTGAAAAAGAAGGGCGGTGAGTTGAGGCCTTGCATCGATTACAGGGGTCTCAATCGCATCACGATCAAGAATGCTTACCCGATACCCTTGATTTCCGAGCTGTTCGATCGCCTCAAAGGGGCCACGGTCTTTACCAAACTCGACCTGAGGGCGGCATATAACCTGGTAAGGATCAAGGCGGGCGATGAGTGGAAGACCGCGTTTAACACCAGGACCGGTCATTATGAATCCTTGGTTATGCCCTTTGGGTTGTGCAATGCGCCCGCAGTCTTCCAGGAATTCATCAACAATGTTTTCCGTGACCTGTTGCAGCAGTGTGTGGTGGTCTATTTGGATGACATCTTGGTATATTCTGAATCCATGGAGGCCCACATTCTGGATGTCAGACGAGTGTTGCAACGGTTACGAGAGAACAAGCTGTTCGGTAAGCTTGAGAAATGCGAATTTCAACGATCCCAGGTAACCTTCTTAGGTTACATCATTTCCGCTGAGGGGTTCTCCATGGATCCTGAGAAGGTTTCGGCTGTCTTACAGTGGCCCCAGCCCAGTGGTCTTCGTGCCCTGCAGCGCTTTTTGGGCTTCGCCAATTATTATCGGAAGTTCATCAGGGACTTTTCCATGCTAGCCAAGCCACTCACGGATCTGACCAGGAAGGGCAGTAATCCCCAGGTCTGGCCGCCCGAGGCCATCCGAGCTTTTGAGGCTCTAAAGTCCGCCTTTGTGTCGGCTCCGATTCTGTCGCATCCCAACCCTGGGTTGCCGTTTGTCCTCGAGGTGGACGCGTCTGAGACGGGAGTAGGCGCCCTCCTGTCTCAGCGTAGAACACCAGAGGGTCCTCTGCTTCCTTGTGGGTTTTACTCCCGGAAACTGTCTTCCGCGGAGTGCAACTACCAGATTGGTGACAGGGAGTTATTGGCCATCGTGCAGGCCCTTAAAGAATGGAGGCACTTGCTCGAGGGCTCGGTGGTTCCGGTTCTCATCCTGACGGACCACAAGAATCTGACCTACCTCTCTGAGGCCAAGAGATTGACACCACGTCAGGCCAGATGGGCTCTGTTCTTGTCACGTTTTAATTACGTGGTCTCCTACCTACCCGGTTCCAAGAACATCAGAGCGGATGCCTTATCACGGCAGTACTCCGAGCTGTCCGGGGAGGAGTCGATTCCGACTTCGGTCATACCTCCGAATCAGATCCTGGCCGCCATTCGCACCAGCCTGACCTCTCCCCTGGGTGAGCAGATTTTGGCGGCTCAATCTGGTGCTCCCTCTGGGAGACCCAACGGCAGGTGTTTTGTGCCTGAGGAGTTGCGCACTCGGTTGTTGCGAACCTACCATAACTCCAAGGCCGCGGGGCACCCTGGAAAGAATCAGCTGTCCTGGGCTGTTTCACGTCTGTTCTGGTGGCCTTCTCTACGTTCCGACATCGCCGCATATGTAGCGGCATGCTCCGTTTGTGCCCAGAGTAAGTCCCCTCGGCACCTTCCGTTGGGCCTTTTGCAACCCATAGCCACCAGGGAGCGTCCATGGTCACACCTGGGGATGGATTTCATTGTGGACCTCCCTGCATCCCGAGGCCATGCGGTCATTCTCATGATAGTGGATCGGTTTTCCAAAATGTGCCACTGTGTTCCTCTCAAGAAGTTACCCTCTGCACAAGAGTTGGCCTCGATTTTTGCCAGGGAGGTCTTCCGGTTGCACGGTTTGCCCAAGGAGATTGTGTCGGATCGGGGGAGTCAGTTTGTGTCCAGGTTCTGGCGCGCCTTTTGCTCCCAGTTGGGGATTCATCTCTCTTTCTCCTCGGCCTACCACCCTCAGTCCAATGGGGCCGCAGAACGATCCAATCAGGCCTTGGAGCAATTCCTTCGTTGCTATGTCTCCGATCACCAAGACAATTGGGTTGACCTCCTGCCTTGGGCTGAGTTTGCCAGGAACACGGCGGTGAACTCTTCCTCTGGGACGTCTCCCTTCATGGCCAATTATGGGTTCCAACCTGCCGTGTTACCGGAGGTATTCTCTCCCCAGGATATTCCGGCTGTGGAGGATCACCTTTCCGTCCTACGTGCTTCTTGGGTACAGATCCAGAGGTCCCTTGAGGTCTCTGCGCAGCGCCAGAGACTCCAGGCTGATCGCAGACGAGCGCCCGCTCCTTCCTACCAGGTCGGAGACCGCGTATGGTTGTCCACCCGCAACCTCAACCTTCGAGTGCCCACTCCCAAGCTGGCGCCTCGCTTTGTTGGTCCCTTCCGAGTGCTTCGCAGGGTAAACCCGGTAGCCTATGCCCTTGCGCTTCCTCCTGGCATGCGGATCTCCAACGTGTTTCATGTCTGCCTGTTGAAGCCACTGGTGTGTAATCGTTTCACTTCCTCGATTCCTCGGCCTCGTCCGGTCCAAGTGGGCAATCGTGAGGAGTATGAGGTGAGCAATATCCTGGACTCACGCCTGGTCCGCGGTCGGGTGCAGTTTTTGGTCCATTGGCGTGGTTATGGTCCAGAGGAGCGTTCCTGGGTTCCCTCCGCAGATGTCCATGCTCCTGCCTTGCTCCGAGCCTTCCACGCACGCTTCCCTCAGAAACCGTTCCTTACTCTGCGGAGGAGGGGCCCTTGAGGGGGAGGTACTGTCATGGTCTTACCTCCTTGCTGTTCTCCTTCGTTTGACATGTGCTGGCGGCCATCTTGGTTTCTGGGTTTCTTGTAGCCTCCCACCCTGCGGCTCCTCCTTCCCACTGTGAGGAGCTGGATGCCTAGCTCATATATATAGGAGGTCTGTGGCTTCAGTTCCTTGCTTGGTCCTCCTGTGCTCACATGCTTCTAAGACTGCTGCTGCTTCTGGTTCCTGATCCTGGCTTCGTCTGACTACCCTGCTGATTCCTGATCCTGGCTTCGTCTGACTACCCTTCTGGTTCCTGATCCCTGGTTTCGCAAGACCCTGCTTCAGTTTAGCCATCCGTTTGGACTTTTGCCTTACAGCTTTATTTTCAATAAAGCCTTCTTATTTCCACTCATCTCTTGTTGTACGTCTGGTTCATGGTTCCATGACACATGTTCCGCCACATCGCATTAAAGCACCCTAATAGGTGGGCTGAAAGCCTGTGTCCACAACCAGTGTCTGCTGGTCAGACCACTTCCTCCTCTTCCCCTGTGTTATGTGCTGGCCAATCCCCTGTACAAGAAGCAGGCCCGGATGCCACCCGCCATGAACCTGCTCCTTCGCAAGCACCATCAGCTAGCACATCCACTTCTGTGTCCCAGAGCAGCATACAGATGTCTAAACCCCAGGCCTTTAAACAAAAGCGCAAATACCCAGCCACCCACCCACCCACAGGCAATACTACAAAATGCGCACCTTTCCAAAATACTGGCCTTGGAAATGTTGCCATTTAGACTTGTGGACACTGAGGCATTCTGCAGCCTGATGGCGGCAGCTGTCCCACGGTATTCTGTCCCCAGCCGCCAATATTTTTCACGGTGTGCAGTCCCAGCCTTACACCAGCATGTGTCCTGTAACATCACCCGTGCCCTGACCAACTCAGTTATTGGAAAGGTCCACTGAACGACTGACACATGTACAAGTGCTTTTGGCCAGGGACACTACATCTCCCTGACGGCACACTGGGTGAACGTTGTGAACTGGGATGGCACAGGTGCTACCAACGCCAAGGATTGCGGACCCTACTTCCATCAGGGTTTCACCACCACTTACGTTAGTGGCTGCAACCTCCCCTTCTCCTCCTCTGCCTCCTCTTCCACTTCCACCTCTGAATTATCATCTTGCAGCACCAGTCAGCCATCAGTCAGTAGCTGGAAGCAGTGTAGCACTGTAGTGGGGAAGCAGCAACAGGCCTGCTCACACTGATCTGCTTAGGTGACAAACAGCACACCGCCGTAGAGCAGTGGCAGGGGATAAGGGACCAGACTGAGCTGTGACTCTCGCCACTCAACCTACAACCAGGCATGGTTTTGTCTGATAATGGCCATAACTTGGTGGCGGCTTTGGAGCTTGGCAAGCTCACACAAATACCATGCCTAGCCCACGTGTTCAACCTAGTGGTTCAGCGGTTTCTCAAAACCTACCCTAATTTCCCTGAGCTACTGGTGAAGGTGCGCCGCGTGTGCGCCCATTCCTGCAAGTCATCAACAGCTTCCTTCGGTCTGGCAACGCTGCAGCAGCGCTTGCAATTGGCAGCTCACCGACTGTTGTGCGACGGGAGCACATGCTGGAACTCCATGTTCCACATGTTGGTCAGGCTTTGTGAGCAGCAGAGGGCAGTAGTGGAATGCCAGCTGCAACATGGTCATAGCCTTTCCAGTCAGCTTCTGCTCTTTACAAGCGACAAGTGGGCATTGATGTCTGACCTCTGTGAGGTTTTACGCAACTTTGAGTGGCGATAACGCACAGATGGTGAGTGGCGATAACGCTATTATCAGCTTAACCATCCCACTTCTGTCTATACTCAAACACTCGCTGCTCACAATTAAGGCGGATGTTTTACATCTAGAAATGGCGGAAGAAAGTTCACAGGGTGATAGCCAGACCACCCTCGTCTTCTCAGCGCGAATTAGATGATGATGATGAGGAGGAGGAGCAGGAGACGGTTGCCTCCGCTACAGAGGGTAGTACCCATGGAAGTTGTATTCCATCTGTTAAGCGTGGATGGGTAGACGAGGAGGAAGAGGATGAGGAGATTTGAGAGTCATCCCCCTGATGAGGCCAGCGAAGTCTTGTCTGTTGGGACTCTGGCACACATGACTGACTTTATGTTAGGCTGCCTTTCCCGTGACCCTCGCGTTGTATGCATTTTGGCCAACACCGATTACTGGTTGTTCACCCTTCCCGACCCCCGCTACAAAGAGAACTTCTCATCTCTCATTCCTGTGGTGGAGAGGACGAGCAAAATAGTGCAATACCAGAAGGTCCTTGTGGAAAGATTGCTCCAAAGATTTTCAGCTGACAACGCTGGCTGCAAATTACGTTCTTCCTTGGCCAACCGAGGAGGGGATACGAGGGAAACACACAGCAGTTCCAACACAGGCAGGGCAACACTCTCCAAGGCCTGGGACAGATTTATGACACCCCGCCAGCACCCTCAACCTGATGCGCAGCCTAGTGTCACAATGAGGGAAACATTTTGGAAGATGGTGAAGGAGTACGTAGCAAACCGTGTCAGCGTTCTCAGTGATCCCTCTGTGCCTTACAACTATTGAGTGTTCAAGCTGGACACGTGGCACGAGCTGGCGCTCTACGCCTTGGAGGTGCTGGCCTGCCCCGCTGCCAGCATTTTGTCAGAGCGTGTATTTAGTGCTGCTGGGGGCATAATAACTGATAAGCGCATCCGCCTGTCAACTGAAAATGCTAACCCGTTGACTCTTATAAAACTGAACAAGGACTGGAGTGCCCCTGACTTCTCTACTCCACCAAAGGAAAGCGGCTGAACATAAAAGCACTCTAAATGTGGCTTTTTTGGTGTATTGAATACACTGTATTCCCCAACACCCCTTCCACCACTAAAAATGGTATATGGTATCGACCTTTTCTCGTCCTCCTCCTCCATCATATCAACATGCTTATTAGGCTGCCTTCGCTTGTAATGATTTAGAGGGTCAGCTCAGCAGCGGGCCCTCACCCATAACGTTTTAGAGGGTCACCAGCAGGCCCTCAACCATAATGTTTTAGAGAGTCAGCTCAGCAGCAGACCCTTACCCCTAAATTTTTAGATGGTCAGCTAGACAGCCGGCCCTCGCCCACAAATTATTTTAGATGGTCAGCTTGGCAGCAGGCCCTCGCACACAACATTTTTTAGATGGTCAGCTCGTCAGAAGGCCCTAGCCCACACATTTTTTTTAGATGATCAGTTCGGCAGTAGGCCCTTGCCCACAACATTTTTTAGATGGTCAGCTCAGCACCAGGCACTCACCCCTAATGTTTAAGATGGTCAGATAGGCAGCAGACCCTCACCCCTAATGGTTTAGAGGGTCACCAGCAGGCCCTTGCTTCTAATGTTTTTGACGGTCACCAGCAGGCTAACAATAATAATTTTTCAAGGGTGTGTATGATGCCCTCCTTTATGTATAATAAAGGATGTATTGTAGTGCCAGGTCCTTGTAATTTTTGGCCACCCTTTCCCTTAGTGCATAGGGTTTATGAGTGTAGGAGTTCCACTACCTGAATAATTCTACCACAATGTGAATGAGGCCCTTTTGTATGTGATATACAGGTTGTATTGGCGTGACCATTCGTTGTAATTTTTGGCAGCACTTGCACTTTATAACAATTTTCCCTCTAAAATCGATTTTATCTTTGGTTTAGTGCGTATTATTGTCAATCTGTAAAAGTGGCGTACTACTCAGACAACATTGTTCCTAGCAGCGACCTGGGAGTCCAGGATGCATCCAGACCTTCTCCCCATGCTGTTCCCAAATCATTTCAGTGGTGTTTCCATCAATTTCTTACCTTTTACTATGAACCAGACACCCTTCCCTCTTCAGAGCAGGGGGTGCCTGGTTTAATGCTTGGGTTTTCCCATTGACTTCAATTGTGCTCGTGTTCTACTCAAGCATCCAAGCACTTTGGTGCTCGACCAAAACTAGCTTCCACCTGTGCAGAATTTATGCAAGGGTGGCAAAGAATCTATGATTTGTCTTGGGTTTGTCTAATAAGATTCTGAGGTCTGATTAAGTTTTCTCCCCCACCATCAGAATCTTTTTAGCTATGGGTAGAAGCACTGTGGGGTATAAATGTACATATTTTGAGCTTCATTTGTCTTACAGAACCTCTTCACCTGGATTGAAGATTCTTCAACTCCCTCCCCTTTTATTTTCCCTGTCACAGCCTTTTATGTTAACCTTTTAACCTCAGGTAAATCACCTTTATATTAGAATGTTTGCTAGAGCTCGAGCTTATGGCTGAGCTCATGTTTATGGTGATTATTAATATTGCTTTCTTATCATATTATGCTGAGTGTTAATTTTTGGGTTTATTGGTTATAATACAAAAGAAAGTTACTCTGATAAAAGCACTAGGCAGATAGGCAGCAGTGCATGGTCTAAATAGGGGAATACAATACAAAAGAAAGTTAGATCAGCCCCTCCATACACCTGAACTTTCTTTATACATATTTTGGAGGTACTAGTCTAACTTTCTTTTGCGTTGTACATTTGGGAGATTGGCTTACCCTATTTAGATCGTTGCACTCCCGCTTATCTGCCTCGTGATTTTTATCAGAGTATCCTATAGCTGGATTTTACTGTATATTGCCTTGAAATGTGTAGTCCAAAAGTCCAGGAGAGTCAAGTTTTGTGTAGGTCCTGTCTGATAGAAGCCACATTGTCACTGGTAGATGGGCCCAATATATTCTTGATCAAAAATACGTACAAAGGGCTTCTAATTTTTGTTTAGTAAGTAGAGCAGTAATGCAGTTTACATTTATTCATGTTTTAAATGTTCAACGTGTCTTTGTGCATAAAGCTGTGTGCTACTACTTGTAGTCCTTGTTTTTTGGTTATAAGACATGAAGTTTAACAGTACAGGTTAACTAATAAAGGCCATGGCCAATTTATTTCCATCCAAAAATTGCCTTGGTGTTTTATTTGTTATTTGTTAGGTTGTTTTAAGTTTAAACGTGTAGGGGTATGCCCTTTAATCCCATAAGGTGTCTCACAGAGGCAATATGGCAGCCAAAAGTGCATTTATGTGACTGTCATATGAGCTCTATGTCCTACCATGCAGGGTTTGTGCATGTTGCAATGCCATGTGCAAAGACCCGCACTGCATCCATGTCAGTACAGGTCATACATGATAAATGGCTGTTACTAAGTACCAGATGTCACTCATCGTCTCTGGCCACCAAACCCCAAGGTCGCATGGGCAGGTAGTGGTGCAACACTTCTCATCTGACTGCATGAATACACAACAGTGCCCTCTACTTTTACTATCCAGTCTGGAGATGAAACAGATTTCCTTACCATATTGGTAGACTTAAGATATGCAAAAATACCCAACCTCAAAGCATTCATCAAGGAATGAAAATACATGCTAGTGCCGTAAAGCTTCTAGTCCATTAATAGTTCAACCATGCCTATTGTAGGAAAGATGATATACTGCATCTAGCCTGTGTAACACTGACCATTTAGATCTGTCTATAGTTGTGATTATTTGACCTTCAGTGTTAGCCTTGTCTTTTGTATCTCTAATTTAACCATAGAAACATAGAATGTGTCGGCAGATAAGAACCATTTGGCCCATCTAGTCTGCCCAATATATCTGAATCCCATGAATAGTCCCTGGCCCTATCTTATATGAAGGATGGCCTTATGCCTATCCCATGCATGCTTAAACTCCTTCACTGTATTTGCAGCTGCCACTTCTGAAGGAAGGCTATTCCATGCATCCACTACTCTCTCAGTAAAGTAATACTTCCTTATATTACTTTTAAACCTTTGCCCCTCTAATTTAAAACTGTGTCCTCTTGTGGTAGTTTTTCTTCTTTTAAATATGCTCTCCTCCTTTACCGAGTTGATTCCCTTTATGTATTTAAAAGTTTCTATCATATCCCCTGTCTCTTCTTTCTTCCAAGCTATACATATTAAGGTCTTTTAACCTTTCCTGGTAAGTTTTATCCTGCAATCCATGTACTAGTTTAGTAGCTCTTCTCTGAACTCTCTCTAGAGTATCTATATCCTTCTGGAGATATGGCCTCCAGTACTGCGCACAATACTCCAAGTGAGGTCTCACCAGTGTTCTGTACAGCGGCATAAGCACTTCACTCTTTCTACTGCTTATACCTCTCCCTATACATCCAAGCATTCTGCTGGCATTTCGTGCTGCTTTATTACATTGTCTTCCCACCTTTAAGTCTTCTGAAATAATTACTCCTAAATCCCTTTCCTCAGATACTGAGGTCAGGACTGTGTCAAATATTCTATATTCTGCCCTTGAGTTTTTACGCCCCAGGTGCATTATCTTGCACTTATCCACATTAAATTTCAGTTGCCAGAGTTCTGACCATTCTTCTAGTTTTCATAAATCCTTTTCCATTTGGCGTTTCCCTCCAGGAACATCAACCCTGTTACAGATCTTTGTGTCATCAGCAAAAAAAAACACTTTGTGACTAACCTGTTTTGGGCCTTAGCAACCAAGCAACTTTTTTCATTCATCACATTCCAAGAGCTATAACTTTTTAATTTTTCTGTAGATCTAGTCATATAAGGCCTTGCTTTTGTAGGACATGATTTTAATAACACCATTTAGGGTACACATAAGTCAATGATTAACTTTTATTAACTCTTTCTGGGGGGGGGGGGGGACAACAATAGCGCAATCTTGCGACACTCACTTTGCGGCATTAACTACAAGATAACTTTACTGTCTGGGTCAGTACGATTACAGAGATACCAAATGTCTGTATTTTTTTTTAAACTTTACAACTTCTGTACAATAAAAGTCTTTATTTGAATAAAAAAATGAAAATGTATCGGCATTGCCATATCCCATGACTTGACAGAGAGCCCCTCTCTCTGAAACCTAGCACCCCCGCCAACCAACTGTCTGAAGAGGCCACAGTGCTCTGCGGAGTGCCACAGCCTCCTCGCAGCTTACTAATAGCTAAACCTTTTAAGTATCTAAGTATTTTAAGTCTTACCCATATACTACACCCATACCATATGCATTCTTTCTCTGCATTATGCATTAATTCTATTGTATTTTTACAGATTTGTATATAACAAGCTATAGAATTATATAATTGAGTGTATCCAAATAATCACCCAAAAATCGTGGACAGAGATCCAAAGAGTAAAATACCCATACACTGTAAAAGAAATGTCAGTCGAACAGCTATGTCTCCACCATACACGTACACATTTGGTTCGGTCAAGTGTGAATGTGTTGTCAATGTGGAGAGAGGAGAAAGCGGCCACCCTTCACCTCTGGAGGCAGCATCTCACCTGGGAGAATAAAAAAGGTGTAAAAATTCCATGTGCCCGATCCTTTTCTCCCTGACATATTTCTTTCAGGGAAGAGTTAGGAGAACACCTTACACATTAGACTCTTGGCCTGTCCCACCAAAAATGGTGGGTTCAGATGACAATAGCGTTATATTTTTGAAGGACTTTTGAGGCATTACCACAGCATATTGTCTCCATATAACACTATCACAGGTACTTTTAGACAAAATATGGTTGAAAAAAAAGTTCTACATAGTATGTTAATACCACACAGAACTAGGCTACTTTCACACTAGCGTTTTTTGTGGATCTGTCATGGATCTGCAAAAAGGCTTCCGTTACAATAATACAACCGCATACATCCGTCATGAACGGATCTGGTTGTCTTATATAGCCATGACAGATCCATCATGAACTCCATTGAAAGTCAATAAGAGACAGACCCATTTTCTATTGTTTCTAGTAAGAAGCAGGGCGGCACTACCTTCTTTGGAATGGCGTCCAGACAAACGTTTCAAAGAAAAAGACCGGCACTTCGCAGATGTAGATCACAATGTAGATTTATTCAGTCACATATTCAAGTGGCATAGTGACGCGTCTCAGGTGAAAATATTCCAATAAGGGGCACGTTCACTTGTGATAGTAGATTTGTGGTTTACATTCTCAAATGTCCATGCGGATTATTATATGTGGGGGAAACCTCGATGAGAAAGAAGGACAGACTAAGTAAACACAAATCTACTATCCGTAAACAGAATTTATTACTTCCAATACCCCTTCATTTTCATGATAAAAAACACAACATCTCGCAGTTGAGGTATCAGATTATTGAAGGTGTATCATTACCCCGTCGAGGGGGTGACAGAAATAAATTGTTATTGAAAAGAGAGGCTTACTGGATCCATCGTCTTCAGACAATGGAGCCCAAGGGCCTCAATCGTGAGTACAATGTGTCCTGCTTCCTATGAGGCATTCGGCCTTATGGAGTTTGATAAATATATTTCCTTTTTTCTTCAGCGTGATTAATCACTGCAAGAATGGATTATTTGACTGAAAATCTTCGCCAGTATAGAGTGGATATGTTTTTGCGAATTTTCTATTGCGAATTTTCTATTGCGAATTTTTCATAGCGAATTTCTCATAGCGATTATTTGATATGCGAATTTTTATTTAATGAGGGAGGCGGGGCTCCTTTGATGATGTCAGTTCCTTAGTGTTTCATTTATGTATAAATAGCTGGAGTGTAAGATGTTTTATTGCAGTCTGATGAAAGCACACTTGTGCTGAAACGCGTCACTATGCCACTTGAATATGTGACTGAATAAATCTACATTGTGATCTACATCTGCGAAGTGCCGGTCTTTTTCTTTGAACCATTTTCTATTGTGTCAGAGAAAATTGATCCGTCCCCATTGACTTACGTTGTGTGTCTCACTCCGCATCCCAGGACGGACAAAAAAAACGCTGCAGGCAGCGTTTTGGTGTCCTCCTCCAGAGCGGAATGGAGACTGAACTGAGGCAAACTGATGCATTCTGAGCGGATCCTTTTCCATTCAGAATGCATTAGGGCAAAACTGATCCGTTTTGGACCGCTTGTGAGAGCCCATGATGGATCCCACTAATGGAAAGCCAAAACGCCAGTGTGAAAGTAGCCTTATGTGTATTTTACCTTATATTTGGAGCTGTTCTGATGACAGAGTGAAAACCAGGTTATGTTATCCTCAATCCGTAGGGAGGCTATTGAGAATAAAATATGCTGTGAAATTGAGGGCTAGCCTATTGTGTGCAGCAGCAGTCAGTACTCAAACCTAAGAAGCAATCTGATTGTCTACAAGTGTCAGCGGGTGATTGCATGACTAGTGCTTTATCACACTGAACCTTATAGGACTGGCGGTTTATATTCCTACTGCATACAAGCCTCTGTTCCACAAAGACCCTATTACATAGACCACTTAGTTAGCATTCCCCTCGCCAAGCTGCTATAACACAGCTTACAGCAGTGAAACAATGAAGGAATCAGACTTTATCTGCAGAGCTGCAACCAGAAACAGAATACACGGAGAAGAGAATGGATGAAAATTATACACGTAACAAGCAAAGCAAATGCAGTAGAATTCTTCTGTTTTGTCAGTGACTCACTGCCTTCTGAATTGCACCTGGTGTTTTCAATTAGAAATTGTCCCATATTTCTTTGTCCTCTTGTATTCAAATGGGACGGCTCTATGCCAATAAAAATGACTATTTTCAATTATAGCTTACATGCTGCATACTAGCTGCTATTCGGCATCCAAAAGAATTCAGATTGATATTGCCTGGAGAAATAAGAAACATATATAAAGACTAGTTCTTGTCTTAAACATGCACCCCAGGAACATTTTTATAATTTCATCCAATAGTAGTGTAGATAGGGCAAATAGAAGTGGATTTAGTTTTCTTACTGCGTGTTTAATTATTGGCTAATCAGCTTTATATTAGTCCTCCACTGTTCTACATGACCCTACTCAGGCTCTCCGATTCACATAGACACATCAGTCAGTTTCGCTGTGCATTAAGGGGTTGTGCCAAGTTTGCAACTTATTCCCTATCCACAGGATAAGGATAACTAGCTGGTCGCTGGGGGTCTGATCATTGGGACCCCCACCAATTCCGAGAATGGGAGCCCTATTACTCCTATCTGATGGAGTGGAAGGCCAGTATGCGCCCTGTGGTCCATTAATTCTCTAAGGGACTGCTGGAGATAGCTGAGTACAGTACTTGGCTATTTTAGGTAGTCCCATAGAGCAGTGTTCCTCAACTCCAGTCCTCAGGGCCCACCTACCAGTCATGATTTGAGAATATCCTAAAAAATGAGTACCTCTGGTAAATCCTGATGCATTGACACTAATTATATCACCTGTTAAAAACTAAGGAAATCTTGAAAACATGACCGGCAGGTGTGCCCTGAGGACTGGAGTTGAGGAACACTGCCATAGCGAAAAAAATTAAACATCAAGGCACTTGCCATCAGATCGGGGGAACAGGACTCCAGTTCTCAGGATTGGTGGAGGTCTCAGTGGTTGGACCCTCAGCGATCAGCTAGTTATGGGATAACTTGAAAAATTGGCACAACCCCTTTATTGCATCTGTCATAGTAATGCATAAAGAAACTGACTGTGTGAATCAGTGTCCAAGCGTGAGTCACATGGAACCAGGGACGGATTAGCCATAGACCTTACAGAGAAATTTTCAGGTATGCTCTGAGCCCTCCTCACTGCCGGCCAGTGGAAGTTTTTGGGGATGGATTTTGTGCTGCTTGGGCAGTATTTTGTGATGGACTGTGGTATTAGGCTCTGTTGGGGTGGTATAATGTGCCACAATATGGTATTGCTGGCCCTGCCTTCCATCAATTTGGAACTGACTACCAAACGCGGCCACTTTTAGTATTTTTTCCAGGACGACTATAAGTTCCCAATCCACCCCTGCATGGGACAATTTTTAATCAAAATGGAGTGGATATTACTTAATAATAATTTTATACAATAATATACAATTATACACAAACAGTTATTTCTAAAATAATGGAAATGATCACATCAGTGTTCCTATTTACAGCTAGGCTATTCTCCATGATTCACAGCCAATTCTATATAAAGATGAAGTACAGCTGTTCTGTTTGGCTACAGGATAACTATAACTATTCTTTTATTCTTCATTATGGGCAATTGTGCAAAAAAAGTGCAATGAAAAAGTTGACAAACAGAATATAAAAATAGACCTCGAAACAGTGCAGTTAATGATCCATTGGCAAACAGAAATGAAATAGGTTCAGACTGAATGAGTTGGTTACCATATCACCATCATATCTGTCTGTTCTTTACTATTCCCACAAAAGAAAAGAAAAAATGTTTTTGGATCCTCACAAATACAGGATGACTACATTCCATGTTTCTTTAATATGTCTTAGTCAAACAATTACACTGTTCTAGCTTTAATATATCTAAATGCCACCTGAATATATTATTACCATAAAATACTGCATGATTGTCAACTAATTTTAGTGAGAAAGCCCATGACCAGTTGGGAGCTTAAAGAAATCTCTGGCCCTTTAGTAAAGTACATGATGCACATTGTAGAGAAGGTAATCTTCTTACCGGTGGCTGTAGCGGGTTATCCGTTCCTTTCTGATCCTCAGCTGTGTCATGTGACTGACACTCTGACTCTCCAACTGACAGAAGTGGATACAGGCAACGTTAACAGGATTACCTTCACCACAGGTTACACCATAAACCTTACTAACGCGCTACAGAATACATATTTTTGTGTGAGTACTTCTTTAAAGGTTTTCCAAGCTACAGGTATTGATCTTCTATCCTCAGACTAGGTCACTGTGTAGTGTTCCATTCCAGCATACTGAAGCTCAGTTCTAATTTACTTGAATGGAGCTGAGCGTCAGTACCCCAGTATGACCACTACATAGTGTGTGGAGCTGTTTGTCTCCAGCTCCACACACTGTATACCGCGGCAGCCCAAAACAACTGATGAATGGGGGTGCTAGGTGTTGGACCCCACTGATCTGATACTAATGACTAGGGATGAGCGAACCGACTTTGGATGCTTCATTGGAAGTCGTTTCGCATAAAACTTTGTTTTAATACTGTATGGAGTGGGAAAGGTGGAATAAAGAGGTGCTCCAAGGCTGAGGCTAACCCCTCGGTGCTCTAAGTAGCTACTTAATAAAGTATACATTTCTCAGGAAAGACACATAAGATTTGGACAAAAGAGGGGTCCTTGCAGTCAGCATGATCAACCCTACTAGGCAGTATGTGTGGTTTACTAGGGTTTATCATACAGACATATGATCTTTATGTGGAAATTCATGAAATTGAACACTAGTGACGGGTCAACATGGCCCAATTGTCGGGCAGATTATTGTGGACGAACTTGTTCTTGATAATCTGCCCATCTAAAGGTGCATCCGATCATATGATGAACAACCGAAATGCTCTTTCATCGGGTGAAATTGTCGTCCAAGCGCGCAAGTAAATTATCGTTTCTGAGCAGCAGATCATGCTGTCTAAGCATCACTTTGCGGCCAGAAACAAAGCAGCTATATGAGGACAAGTGATCACAGTAAATGCAGCGCTTCACCCCCATTGAACAAGCAGTCAATTGTCAGGAAGGAACACTTCCTTCCCAATAATCGGCTGCTCCTTGAGCCATGTAAACCTATCATTACTGTCAGGTTTTACCATAGATAACAGCTGATGGGGATGCATTATGCTCAAAAGCAGAAATTGTCCAAACTGAATACCCTGATGTCTGCTCATATCCAGTCTTACTCTTTGAGCTACACAAACACTGTTTGTAAAGCCGTAACAGTTTATATAGGGGAACATTGTGTTAAGTGAGGGTTGAATGCATGGACAACTTCCAAGTAGTAGGACAAGAATATCAAGAAATGGGGGTTGTACAAAAGTGGCATAAAAGTTTAATGAACTGGCATGCAAAGTAAAAGGCCATGTTTAACCCCAGCCTTAAAGGGATTCCTGGGATTTTAACAAAATTGACTGCTTCTTTTCCATAAACAGTAGCAATCTTGTCTGTAAGCTGTATCTGGTATCAAAGTTCATTCCCATGGGGCTGGGTAGCAAAACCAAGCATAGCGCATAGACAAGAGACAGAAAAAAATTACCATCTTCCATATGTTGCTTTATTCAATTCCTCCTCTTTTCTCTTGAATCTACTAGCCTACAGGGCTCTGTTGAAGGGGATGTGCCATCTTTTCAAGTCATCCCCCATCCACAGGATAGTGGATAACTAGCTGATCGGTGGGAGTCTGACTGCTGGAACCCCCATCGATCCCCCATCCCAATGGAGCGTCAGTATGTATGTGCATGGTCACATTCATTCTCTGTGGACTGATGGAAATAGCCGAGCGCTATACTCAGCTATCTCTGGCAGTGAGATGGAGGATGGGACTCTGATGTCCCCAGCCCAGGGGACATCAAAGACTAGTATAAAACTCTGGTCCTTGATAATTATACCCCGTGTTTATTATTCCTTTGGCATTTTTTGAAATTGCAGCATGCTTTGGGTGTGGTATTTTTTAGACATTGTCTAAAAACAGTTGGGGGAAAATGAAGAAAATTGTTATGTGATCTAAACTGGTAGAGAAAAAAATAAAATGCATTTACCAAAGAAAGTTTTAAAAAAAAGTGGTGTGACAGCACCCTTATTCTTGCTAAACTACTGTAATCTCCCAGGAAGCTTTTTTTCTGTGTCTGTTCTGCGTTTATTTTGCGGCCCTTATGTGGAACCACTCACTTCAATAAGGCCACAAAAATACAGAAATGACTCCATGTGCATTCCCTGTCTGTATATCTGCATGGCCGTTCAGCAACAAAATAGAACATGTCCTATTATTGTCCGCATTACGGACAAGGATAGGACTGTTTTATTAGGGGCCGGCTGTTCTGTTCCACAAAATGCGGAATGCACACGGCTGGTATTTGTGTTTTGCGGATCAACAATTTTCAGACCGCAAAACATCCAATAGTTGTGTGAATGAGCCCTTAGGCTCTGAATGTAATGGTGGGTTTACACAAGGCAGTTGATTATTGAGAACGAACCTTAAAGGGGTTGTCCGGGTTCAGAGCTGAACCCGGACATACCTCCATTTTCCCCCAGGCAGCCCCCCCCCCCTGACAGGAGCACCGGAGCAGTTCATGCTCCGATGCTCTCCTTTGCCCTGTGCTAAATCGCGCAGGGCAAAGGCATTTTATGGAGTTCCGGTGACGTACCGGCTAGGGCAGCGCTAAAGCCTACCCATCAGAGCCGGTGACGTCACCGAACACACTGCCGGGTGGAAGTTTCTGCTCGACAGTGTGTTATTGAAAATAAAAGAGCCCTTGCCCTGCACGATTTAGCGCAGGGCAAGGGAGCGCATCGGAGCATGAGATGCTCCGATGCTAGCCTCAGAGGGGCTGCCTGGGTGAAAATAAGGGTATGTCCGGGTTCAGCTCTGAACCTGGACAACCCCTTTAATACAAATGCTCATTCCCAATAATAGACCCATGTAAAGGTGCCGCAGATCACCTGATGAACAAGCAAAATGCTGGTTGATCTGTTAAAATCATTGATTATGTGGATACTTATATCATCTTTTCTGGGAAGCAGATCGTGCTGGGAAAAATAATTATTCTGTATGAGGATGAGAAATAGCAGTAGCCATCACTCGTCCCCATATAGTGGAGAAAATTGCAGCATGTAAATGCAGCTTTTTTCTCCACTGACGAGCAGGCAGCAAGATCTCAGTACTTTTGTATTTGCATGTGATTAAAAATTTAGCATAGCCACTGAGTTATTCACTGTTTTTTTTTTTCTTATTTCTTTGACCTGCTCATTAAGAAGGCCGCACATGCTCAGTTTCATCCTTTGACTGCCTCCTGAGCTGTGATAGGGAGAGCTGAGACACGCCTCCTGAGCTCCAGCAGAAAAGACACTCCTCTTGAGCTGTCAGCTTGATATAAATCTAGCAGAGCAATGAATGGGGAGATCTCTGGGTCCATGTGCGGTACAGGGCTGGTTCTAGATTTGTTCAAAAGAGATTGTCATGTCTGATTTTAATTTTTTACATTAGTCATGCGATAACCCCTTTGAGTGTGAGCAGACTCCTTGTTAGATTTATACTGCAATGTTCAAAAACACTAACCTTTTGAGAAGTCATAAATGTCTGGTAATTAATGTCAGAATCAATTAAAAATCTGCAAAATGATAGCAACATAATATAGTATCAAGCAGGAATTGGGGTATGAATACAGAGCATTGTTGTATCACAGTTGCGAAACAGCCACGCTGCAGTTGAGCACCGTAGGGCCGTAGGAGCTGCAGTGGGCTGTAATTAAACGGTATTGAAGGTGCTGTGCAGCCATTTACAATGCATATAGACATGTACCAACTGAAAATGTTAAGAAAACGTCATAAAAGGTTGCTTTGTTAAATCAGCTAATAAATTATTAAAACAAGTTAACTTAAACAATTAAATTAAAAAGGCAAAATTAGAATTTAAGAGAAAGCTGCAAAGAAATCACAATGGAAACATGCTGCAAGATAAAGCCTATAATTAGCTGACTCAATATTAGTATATACAATAAAGACGCTGAATGTTTTCCTGGTGTGCAGTTCTCAGAAAGCTTTTCTATATCAGTATGAAGTAAAGAGTTTTTCTATGTATTAAACTGTTTTTACAACACTTTTATAAGTTTATCTGCAGGACTTTCCTTCCTTTCTGTGGGAGGGTATCTGTTCATCAGGCACCTCTATCCCCCAAGATGCATTGCAATTAGCTTTTGTTAACCTCTTCCTCCCATGCATAAAAAATAGTCCCTCACTTATAGACCCTGGGTTTCCCAATTAAAGAGGTTTAAAGGGGTCCATTCTACAGTTTGCAAACCATCACCTGGATCTGAATACTTTTGTAATTGTATGTAATTAAAAATATAGCATAGCCACTGATTTATTCAATAAGGTGTATCTGTATAGCGCCATCTACTGTTTGTTCTTTTTCTTATTTTTGTCCAGCTCACTGAGAAGGCCGCACATGCTCAGTTCCATCCTTCAACTGCCTCCTGAGCTGTGACAGGGAGAGCATGGACACGCCCCCTGAGCTGTGATAGGAAGAGCTGAGACACACCCCCTTATCTGCAGCAGAAAATACACTCCCCTGAGCTGTCAGCTTGATATAAATCTAGCAGAGCAATGAATGGGGAGATCTCTGGCTCCATGCGAGGTACAGGGCTGGTTCTAGCTTTGTTAGAAAGAGATTGCCATGTTCTATATGATGTCTGATTTTCATTTTTTACATTTATGATGGAATAATCCCTATAAATTTAAATGCATATTTATTCTGTTCCTGTGTCTCACTGCTCCTGTGCAATTTTTACATGCCTTGAAGAGCCATTTGAAGGTGAATAGATACAAGGATGCTGCACATCTGGAAGCCCAGGTTTTACAGTAAATCCTCAGCTTGCAACACTCAGAACCATTGCAAACCTAGAGAGAGGTTTAGACCTCACTGCAGACATTGGCTTGGGTCAGTGAAATGGTGTTGTGTGGAGGAGGGCAAGATCAGGACTGTGAGGCCAGTAGCTTGGTAACAATCAGAAGAAGGGGTAGGATAAAAAGTTCCAGGGAGGCTAGCCCTGAGCTGGCACACACAAAAAAATATGCCTGTTTAGCTTATATCACGGATGCAAGCCCAGGGGCAGTATCACTGCAGGAAGGATGCT
Source organism: Bufo gargarizans (assembly GCF_014858855.1). Taxonomy (NCBI): domain Eukaryota; kingdom Metazoa; phylum Chordata; class Amphibia; order Anura; family Bufonidae; genus Bufo; species Bufo gargarizans. The sequence continues at coordinate 522,288,457 of NC_058080.1, read as the reverse complement.
CTGTTTGATCTGGTAATTTCTAGCAATGCAGAGCTTTTTGGGGAATGTCACTGTTTATGAAACACTGGGTAATAGTGATGACAATATAACTGTTTTCCCCCTGAAATGTAAAAGGCAAAGCCCCTTCAGACATTTTTTACATACGAGAGGGAATGCGGTCTCTTGCCACATCCCCATCTACTACATGTTCTGATCGGCCAGGTACATTCGCCGATCAGCAGCATGGGCCTGGCTGTTACTGTCCTTTTTTACAGCTGTAACTGGGCTTAAAAATATCTGTAAAAAAGAGATAAAATCTGCAAAGATGCAAAATTAACGGTAGGTGGCCAAAGAGAGCAAAACAAATACCCCAAAATTCTTAGCATCTTTTAAATATATAAGTGTGAGAAAAACAAAGGTCAGAACAAGTAGGTCTCCTAAATATTGGCAATGGAGGGTGGTGGTTGAAGATCAGGAAAAGTCAGAGCTACAAAATTTTATTTTTTTGGGTCTGCATATACAAAAGAGAAATGAGCTGATATCAGTGGTGCTAGGCGGTTAGTACATTCAGTAATATACTAAATTGACTAACTGTAGATATGTTCCAAGCTACGTTAAATAAGGTACAATCACACCCTAGAACTCAGTTTAGTTAAGTTATTGCTGTGCTCCTCTTCATTTTTAGAGATTCTCTATGGACTGATACAGTGCCAAGCAACTGGTGCAAGGTAAATGTGGTGTCCGTATTGTAATACCAAACAAACCAACCAATATGCCACCATGAGGCAAGTCCAAATAAAAAGGAAATTTGAAAGCATTCTGCATTACCTAAATCACTGCAAAAGTACCCCATAAAACTTAACTTTAAATTATTTATTGTAAAAATAAACAAAAAATTTCCTATAGTTACTTAAAGGTAGAAGGCAATATACTCATGGCACTAGTTATAGGTCATGTACAATGACATAGGTTGCCCAGGTGGGCACTTACATATTCTTTTATACATCTCTAAAAGGGCAAATTCCTAAGCTGTTAAGTAGGGATGAGCAAATCAACAAAAATTTAATTGTAATACTGTAATAAGTTCCACTCCGTACAGTATTAGAATGTATTATTACTGTAAAAAAAACCTTGGTACCGAACTCGGGTTCGGTTCCAAGTTGGAACCAAACCTGAGTTTGGTACCAATGTTTTTTACAGTAATAATCAATTCCCAAAGTTATTACGCAAAGTCTTGTGCGACTTTGCGAAGTAATATCTTCGGCTCATGGGAGCCAATACATTTTAATATTGTACAGAGTGGGAACTCCGTACAGTATTACAACAAAGTTTTTTGCTAATCGACTTCAGATGAACCATCCAAAGTTGATTCACTCATCCCTACTGTTAAGCCATTTGCTTGTGACTCCAAGATATTTAATATTTTCTAGATCCACCAATATCAGGTAAGTAGTCTGTTTTTGGTTTTTCTGGCTTTTTTCCCCCCAGACCCACGGGTACCAGAATTGTAATTGATTATGATTATTATCATTAAACTCAATGACAATAGAGTCAGCTACCTAGCCCTACAGAGCCAGTCCCCACACTTTTTCTATACAGAGTGCCCACCATGAAAACAGTCACCCCACTTAGTTTCCCTGTTGTACCTCTTCTATCCCTATACTACATATATGAGCAAGAGTGTTTTTAGAAAGGTTTTACCCAAATGTGTTTCTGTTGGTAAATTATCCAGCATCATCCGTGGGTTATGAAAGCCTCAAAAAGTAGTTAATAACCTGGTCGTAAGGGTATCTGGTATACCATTTAGCATAGTTTGCTGTGGGACGTGGAGTAGTCCATGTCTCCAATGATCTGGTTGATACTCTAGATTCCTCCTAGAGGTAATTTGACCTATCGAGGAACAAGGTAGAAAATAATACCCCTGCCACAGAATTATTTTTGACAAATAAACCCTAACATAGGGAAAAGTAATCCAGTAGTACCTATGTATCATAGTGGTAGCCTGGCGCCCTCTTCTCTAGATAGATTACATATGTCTGCAGTAGTAAGCATGCCAGGAAGTAAAACCGCGCTTGTGACAGTAACCATCCTGGTTCTAGTCTCAGCTGCCCACACATACTATGGAGGTGCATGCCGCCTGTTAGGCGCATGTACTCACCATCCCTGTAAAGTCAATCACATGGCTGTGCGCAGGCGCCTGTTAAGCGTACACGTCCATAGAAACTTGGTAGTTACATCACAGTGTATAACATCTGCCCCGCGCATGCACCCACCAGCATAGAAAGGATAATCACTCGGCTGTACGCAGCTGATATATAGTATTACTTGTAATCACAGCATGTGGACAGTTACTCAGGCAAGATATATGGCCAATTCTGTACTTGTAAATAACTCACTATATTCTGCATTACCCCTTGAAAATGTGTTTAGTACCAAAGAAGCATTTACATTAAAGCACTCTCCAGTCAGAACCCCACAACTAAAATGTAAGCCTGTAGGAGCAGCAGGGGCAATATTTGAATTCACAATATTTAATTAATAGTTGGGCGAATAGTCCATAGTCCATAATATTTGCGAAATCGAGAATTTGAGATTATTTTCTTGATTGCGAAAATCGGGAATGTAATATGCGCGTATCACGCATGCAATACAGGCATGGGTCACTGTTGCTATATTTTTCAAGCTGTTGCTATATTTTTAGCAGGTCCGACTACATATTACTGATTGGTGCACTAAGTATTGTTGTGAACTTATGACATCACAGCCCTATGTCTGTAGCATGTATGTATGGACAGCAGAACCTATCACACTACCTAACACCCTGCACTGGAACCTATCAGCTACACTATATCACGATTTAACCTACACTGACTATCTCCCACTAACTATCTGGATTATATATGTAAACGAACTAACTAACTAATGTAATTAAACAGTAACGCACAGAGCACAGCAATGACACTGCTGTCTCTCTCTCAGAACTCCATAAAACTACAGAAAATGGCTGCTGGGGAGGTTCTTATATACAGGTCCTTCTAAAAAAAATTAGCATATTGTGATAAAGTTCATTATTTTCTGTAATGTACTGATAAACATTAGACTTTCAGATATTTTAGATTCATTACACACCAACTGAAGTAGTTCAAGCCTTTTATTGTTTTAATATTGATGATTTGGGCATACAGCTCATGAAAACCCAAAATTCCTATCTAAAAAAATTAGCATATTTCATCCGACCAATAAAAGAAAAGTGTTTTTAATACAAAAAAAGTCAACCTTCAAATAATTATGTTCAGTTATGCACTCAATACTTGGTCGGGAATCCTTTTGCAGAAATGACTGCTTCAATGCGGCGTGGCATGGAGGCAATCAGCCTGTGGCACTGCTGAGGTGTTATGGAGGCCCAGGATGCTTTGATAGCGGCCTTAAGCTCATCCAGAGTGTTGGGTCTTGCGTCTCTCAACTTTCTCTTCCCAATATCCCACAGATTCTCTATGGGGTTCAGGTCAGGACAGTTGGCAGGCCAATTGAGCACAGTAATACCATGGTCAGTAAACCATTTACCAGTGGTTTTGGCACTGTGAGCAGGTGCCAGGTCGTGCTGAAAAATGACATCTTCATCTCCATAAAGCTTTTCAGCAGATGGAAGCATGAAGTGCTCCAAAATCTCCTGATAGCTAGCTGCATTGACCCTGCCCTTGATAAAACACAGTGGACAACACCAGCAGCTGACATGGCACCCCAGACCATCACTGACTGTGGGTACTTGACACTGGACTTCAGGCATTTTGGCATTTCCCTCTCCCCAGTCTTCCTCCAGACTCTGGCACCTTGATTTCCGAATGAAATGCAAAATTTGCTTTCATCCGAAAAAAGTACTTTGGACCACTGAGCAACAGTCCAGTGCTGCTTCTTTGTAGCCCAGGTCAGGCGCTTCTGCCGCTGTTTCTGGTTCAAAAGTGGCTTGACCTGGGGAATGCGGCACCTGTAGCCCATTTCCTGCACACGCCTGTACACGGTGGCTCTGGATGTTTCTACTCCAGACTCAGTCCACTGCTTCCGCAGGTCCCCCAAGGTCTGGAATCGGTCCTTCTCCACAATCTTCCTCAGGGTCCGGTCACCTCTTCTCGTTGTACAGCGTTTTCTGCCACACTTTTTTCCTTCCCACAGACTTGGGGAACAGCCTATTTGTTCAGAAATTTCTTTCTGTGTCTTACCCTCTTGCTTGAGGGTGTCAATGATGGCCTTCTGGACAGCAGTCAGGTCGGCAGTCTTACCCATGATTGCGGTTTTGAGTAATGAACCAGGCTGGGAGTTTTTAAAAATCTCAGGAATCTTTTGCAGGTGTTTAGAGTTAATTAGTTGATTCAGATGATTAGGTTAATAGCTCGTTTAGAGAACCTTTTCATGATATGCTAATTTTTTTAAATAGGAATTTGGGGTTTTCATGAGCTGTATGCCAAAATCATCAATATTAAAACAATAAAAGGCTTGAACTACTTCAGTTGTGTGTAATGAATCTAAAATATATGAAAGTCTAATGTTTATCAGTACATTACAGAAAATAATGAACTTTATCACAATATGCTAATTTTTTTAGAAGGACCTGTAGTAAGGGGTAGGCAACTTTCCTATTGGTTGCTAGGGAAGCTCATAAAAAGACATTGCAGCCTTCTCATTGACCTACAAGCAAGAAGGGAGGTTACTGATGAAAAAAAAAATCTAGAATATACGAAAATGCGAATATATAGCACTAGGAAAGGAAGAAAACCCAGCTCCAAAATAGCAAAATAATGGTATCTTTATTCACGGTTGTTTAAATTCTTCAAATCACAGAAGATTCTTGTTACGCATTTCAGACCATATGTAACTGTAGGTCCTTCCTCATGACACAAAGAACTTCTAAATGTCTGCAGCATTGCAATCAAATTATCACATGGTCAGGAGCGGCACAGACAATAAATACTGCAATCAATGCTTCTGACCACCTTTGAACCAAAAAATGCTTGGTGCAACAAAATAATATATAGTAAAAAGCACAAACCATACACAAAAGTGCAATATGCAAAGTAGCACTAAAAACTGTGGCAAAAAATTTAATATGAGATCATGCCTTTTGTTTAAACCGGTAGGTTGTCTAGAATCAAGTTGAAAGATCTAGAAAGCTTCCCTATTCAGGAGTTTGCTTCTGTGATCTCCCCCTCTAACAGGGAAACTGACTCTTTCTATTCCCTGCGCGGTTAATCCAGAGGTGTCACCCCCATGTATAACCGCAAAATGTAAACTTGCAGCAGAAACATTGCGGTTTTTAAAATGCGGAATATCAGAGATGTGCTTGCGTATTCTTGTTTTTATTTAATTTGTGGTACAACCCACATATTGTAACTTGCATAGCCTGCATGTTATCAGATATACTGCAAGCTTAGTGTTGCAATAAATGTAGGACTGTATAGCATATGTTTTATTGTTTGCAGTTGACCTGAAAAATCTATCAGTTACAGTGTGGTCACAGCAAATACACTTGTCGTGGCCACACTTGTACCTTCCTTTGTTAACAAGCCAAACCGGCTTCTGGACTTTTATATCCTGATACAAACTGGGACTAAGCATGTTACTCAGTGTCGGAGCCCTTCTGGCCACATATTTCACCCCATTGGTAACAGTATCCATCCACTGTTTGTCACAGGACAACAATGGTGGATACTTTTTGATAATTTTACAAATGCCCTCAAATTCGACACTCTATTGTGTTACAAAGGGGGTGAAATATTGTCTCTGTTTGGTAAAGTCCATCCTTTGAGACCTTTTAGGAAACACCAAAGATTCTAAATTTTTCCTTGATATTTTAATAACAAAGGATGATATACGCCTATGTGCAGAAGCACGTCCGAGCAGTTGCGACGATCTCTAATTAATTCCCCTTTAGTGATATTGGGTATAGTATGCGGTGGGTGACACGACGCAGCATGCAAGATGGTATTGCCAGCAAGTTATTTCCTATATGTGGTAGTAATGACATGGGAGGTGGTGGAGTCCCCCCTCGGGCACAAGTCCCAAAAATAAATATATAGACTATGATGTTGGAGGCTAAAAGAAATAGACTCCACGCATGAGTTCATGTAGTCAGAAAACAGCGGTATGGCATCCACATCACCAGACCATACTAATAGCAGGTCATCCATGTAGTGACCATACCACTGAATTCAACCACAAAAAAGGGTGGGTGTCGATGAGGAGAAAGCATCCCTCCCACCATGCCATAAATATATTGGCTATGGAGGGAGAGAATTTGGCCCCCATCGACACCCAAGAGACCTGCAAATAAGAGGTAGAGTCAAACATCCACCACCCCACCACTACACCCATGTACTCTTGTAAATCTACTGAATAATTGCTGTATCTATCCAAAAAACCATTGCAATGATATTGAGGCCAGATTGTGAGGGATACTAGTGTATAATGCAGTAACATCTGCCGTTACCCAGGTGTATTACTGTTTCCTTTTAAAAGCCAAGAATGCCTGCAATACGGATCTTAAATCTTTGGTGTTTCCTAAAAGGTGTCAAAGGATGGACTTTACCAAACAGAGACAATCTTTCACCCCCTTTGTAACACAATATAGTGTCAAATTTGAGGACATTTGTAAAATTATCAAAAAGTATCCACCATTGTTGTCCTGTGACAGTGGATGGATATTGTTACCAATGGGGTGAAATGTGTGGTCAGAAGGGCTCTGACATGGAGTAACATGCTTAGTCCCAGTTTGTATCAGAATAAAGTCCAGAAGTCGGTTTGGCTTGTTAACAGAGGAAGGTACAAGTGTGGCCACGACAAGTGTATTTGCTGTGACCACACTGTAACTGATAGATTTTTCAGGTCAACTGCAAACAATAAAACATATGCTATACAGTCCTACATTAATTGCAACACTAAGCTTGCAGTATATCTGATAACATGCAGGCTATGCAAGCTACAATATGTGGGTTGTACCACAAATGAAATAAAAACAAGAATACGCAAGCCCATCTCTGAGGTTTTGCATTTAAAAAAACGCAATGTTTCCACTGCTGTTTTCATTTTGCGGTTATACATGGGGGTGACACCTCTGGATTAACCGCGCAGGGAATAGAAAGAGTCAGTTTCCCTGTTAGAGGGGGAGATCACAGAAGCAAACTCCTGAATAGGGAAGCTTTCTAGATCTTTCAACTTGATTCTAGACAACCTACCGGTTTAAACAAAAGGCATGATCTCATATTACATTATTAGGAGAGTTGCAGGTATATTTATGTATACATATATATATATATATATTTTTTTTTTTTCAAAGAAGAGGCAGCACTCCAAGATACGGTAAAAAAAACTACCCTCTTTATTACCCCTGTGCAACGTTTCAACTGCTCATTGCAGTCTTTCTCAAGCAATGCTTGAGAAAGACTGCAATGAGCAGTTGAAACGTCGCACAGGGGAAATAAAGAGGGTCGTTTTTTCACCGTATCTTGGAGTGCTGCCTCTTCTTTGAAAAATCTATAACAAATTGACCCGACAGCCTAAGGTCAGAGGATTTTTTGCACTCGGCTCCATCTGTTAAGTAGTGCTGCTGCTATTTTCTTTGTGTTTTATATATATATATATATATATATATATATATATATATATATATATATATATACATATATATAAAAAAAAGGAAAACAATGGTGGCACTGGAAACACAAGGAGGGTGCTATGTCCAGGGATGTAGCAGCTTACCCCGTCAATAGGAGATGAAAAAAGGACAGCACTCCAGGTAAAAGTTAGTGATGTTTTAATCACCCATGTGAAGGCAACGTTTCAGCTCATACAAGAGCCTTTCTCAAGCGGCTTGAGAAAGGCTCTTGTATGAGCTGAAACGTTGCCTTCACATGGGTGATTAAAACATCACTAACTTTTACTCTGAGTGCTGTCCTTTTTTCATCTCCTATATATATATATATATATATATATATATGCATTTTTTTCCACCATTTTTAGTGCTACTTTGCATATTGCACTTTTGTGTATGGTTTGTGCTTTTTACTATATATTATTTTGTTGCACCAAGCATTTTTTGGATCAAAGGTGGTCAGAAGTATTGATTGCACTGTCTGTGCCGCTCCTGACCATGTGATAATTTGATTGCAAAGCCAGGTGTGTTTATGGCATATATGGTGCAGACATTTAGAAGTTCTTTGTGTCACGAGGAAGGACCTACAATTACATATGGTCTGAAACGCGTAACAAGAATCTCCTGTGATTTGAAGATTTTAAACAACCGTGAATAAAGATACCATTATTTTGCAATTTTGAAGCTGGATTTTCTTCCTTTCCTACTACCAATTATCTTCGAATCCGTGCTCAACTAGCAGAAGGGAAGGTGAGAGCTGCGGCATGTTTTCTTTTGAATATATAGCACTATATTCTAAATCTTCACGAATTCTCGAAGTGGCGATATTCGCTATTAAAATTTGCGTTTAGAAAATTTGTGCCCAACACTATCAACCAGCACTTAGAAGGGGTGATCGTCTGCAATCTATTTTCCTCACTTCATTCTTTTTGTCTGCTTTTTACAGAAGCAGAGCTATGAGCTGTGACTACAGGGTTGCTACAGTGCCTACAGGGAGACTGAGGTAGTCTTAGGGATGTCACCTGATACATCATTGGCTCAGATTTCTTCACCCAGCTTTGAGTCCTCAGATTGGCTGCTGAGCATAATCAAAAAGTCAATGCATGGAGAGCGCATTTCTTTTACAGGGTAGAATGATTATAAAGTACAGACTACTAAAACACCAGTGAGTAACTGCAATAATATACTGAGGGGAATTATCCTCAGTAAGAGGGAGCCTGGAGGGTTGTTAAAAAATAGATAGCTTTCACTGGTAGGTAACCTTTTAGGGAAGATGATGTTTGCTGAGTAGTGAAAGTCTTGGCTCAGCATAGCTATTTTACTCAGATGCCACCATACATTTTCCTAATAGCTCATACACACAACCATATTATAGCTCTGTATAAACCTTAAATTGCTCAAGGCCATAATATAGCATCAATAGAAACTTATGGGGCTTTACTCTACCTTCATATGTCTCTGAAGTCATGCTAAGAATCCAACAAAAAGAAAATAGTGGCACAGTCCATGCTGTGTTTGGAGGTATTCTATATTGCAAGGTTTGCGTCTAGGGAAAAGAACATATATGCATAATACAGCACCATACAAAGGCAAATCTATGTATCAAATGTATTTGTTTGTGCTGAGTTTCTCCACTCCTCCCACTAAAGTTTCTAGTTCAGCTAGAAACTGTATATGAGGAGAGCTTCCCTATTGTTCTTCAGTTAGGGAAAAGGGCTTAGAAGAGGAGGCTCTGCCAGAGTACTTGAGTGATCAGAAGAGGATTCTTTACGGTAAGAGCAGTGAGACTATGGAACTCTCTGCCTGAGGAGGTGGTGATGGTGAGTACAATAAAGGAATTCAAGAGGGGCCTGGATGTATTTCTGGAGCGTAATAATATTACAGGCTATAGCTACTAGAGAGGGGTCGTTGATCCAGGCAGTTATTCTGATTGCTTGATTAGAGTCGGGAAGGAATTTTTTATTCCCCTAAAGTGAGGAAAATTGGCTGGTACCTCACAGTTTTTTTTTTTTTGCCTTCCTGTGGATCAACTTGCAGGATAGCAGGCCGAACTGGATGAACAAATGTCTTTTTTCGGCCTTATGTACTATGCTACTATGTAAGATGATGTCAGGAATCGAACCAGGAAACTCCTGTTTCCCATGCGGTAGCCTTGCTCACTGAGGTACCGGCTACTCAGGACAGCACCGCTCGTGAACCTAGTGAATAGTTTTTTAGACATGGACAATCTCTGCTTGTTTAGCCTAATCAGCCACAGCTTGGAACTTCCTATATAAACCAGACCTTGTCACTTCCTCCTTGCCAGATTATTGTGCTTCCTGTCTCTATCTAGCGCCTGAGCGTTATCCTAAACTGCTGTGTTTACTCGTGTAACAAATTTGTATTGTTACCTGACCACGCTTCTGCCTTATCCTAAACTGCTGTGTTTACTCATGTACCGAATTTGGATTGTTACCTGACCATGCTTCTGCCTTATCCTAAACTGCTTCGTTTACTCATGTACCGAATTTGGATTGTAACCTGACCATGCTTCTGCCTTATCCTAAACTGCTGTGTTTACTTGTGTACTGAATTTGGATTGTTACCTGACCATGCTTCTGCCTTTTCCTAAACTGCTGTGTTTACCTGTTATTCGACACTGCTTGCCTCCGCTACTCCAGGGATCCAGATTGTCTCAGCCATTGGACTCCTTATCTACCTTCCAGGCCTAGACGATTCCTAGTTTCAGGTGAGCAATTGTGATATCACTCTTACAGACGATGAGACGGGGATACTCTGCCACAGACCCTGGATCACCAGCCTTTGTCCAGGGTATCAGCCTTATGAGAAAGAGAGAGACAGCTAGCTTTCCTCGGTATCAAACTACTTCTTCTGCCAGGGAGGAGACTGGAGAAGCCAGCCCTATGCCTCACCTGTATTGTTTTGCACCTGAATTCCTCCAGTAAAGATGCACACTGGTTTACTGGAGACCCTGACTCTCTGGACTTATTTCCCAATGGGGTGCACCACTCCTTACCATCCCTTCCAGAGAGCAGCAACATGTGGTGACACCTCAACGGTGTCCGGTGGACCCAACGTAGCGTTGGAACCACCCCAAACCCTGCCACTGCAAATGCACTTATTAGCTACATCCATTACACAATAGATAGGGCTGTGTGGCTTCTGTGCCTACATTCTACAAAGTAACAGCTGTTTGGCAGGAGTGCAGGGTGTTGGACCCCTGCCAATCTGACTGATATTGATAGCCCATCCTGAGGATAGTCCATCAAGATCAAAATCCTGGACAACCACTTTAAACCAAAATATGCTACTGTTATTTTTTATTTTTTTTGTCCATAATTCTTTTATTAAGAATTAAAGCAGATGATAAAACAAACATAGATATACGTTTCTTTACAATATATAAGGCCGTCTGTTTCTGTATTTTTCTTTTTGTTTGTTTCTTATGATTCAAATGACTGTTATTTTTCTTATAGCATAATTGCCACTATTAGCTCCCTCTGCTTAGTCTACTGCTTCTGGTCTAGTGAAACATTATCTTGCAGTCTTTGCTGTAATAAAGTGGTGGATTCTGGACTATGTAGGGACTGAAATGTACTAAGACTATTCATTTTGTATGCCATCAAAAAAACATAATAGCAAGAGAAAAAACTGTTCTAAAACTAAATGTCACAAACAAAAGTGTCATAACCCAGATGAATAAAGATGAATCAGTAAATAAATAGAACAGTATAATAGGGCAGCATCCATTGTGCTGACATCATCAAAGACTGATGTCAGTGCATACCTAATCCATTCAGCAGGCTGCACAAATCTTTTAAAAACACAGTTTCTAATACAATATAATTACTGCGTAACATTTAAAGTCATTACATGATTAGTATTAGCCAAGAACGCTGGGTCTAAATCTTTATAGCAGAGCAGCACCTCCTAAAGGCTGCCTCTAACCTGTCAGTGACCTAAGATCTTCAAAGTGTCCTCTTCTTTCACTTAATAAACAAGAAGAATCTTTTGAAATATGACATTTTCAATCTAAGTGATACCACTCTTTAATTAAAAATCGATATGACATTTCAGGAGGTCATTTAAAGTGCTTCAATCTACATTACTGACAGTAAGTGACAGAACATTCTCAGATTCTCATTCTGCCTTCACTGATTAGCTCAATCAAGCTATTTGTGCCAAAGCTGTGACACAAATAGTCCACCTTAAGGTACGACCACATGGCATGGTCATGCCGCACAGTATTTGGGGTGCTGCATGGCCATTAACAATGCAGACCGATTAAACAGTGGGGTCCTCATTAGTTTAATTACGGCATGCTACATCTATCTGATCGCACCCTAAGGGCATGTTCTTATGTGCTCTCTGTTTGGAGCAATGCAGTAAGGTAGTGCACCTTCAAATCTTACACTTTAGAAGGGACTCTCAATACTTTAATTTGGACACTATAGGGTATATTTACACCGCAGGGATTTCATTCAGATGACCGCATATTTGTGACCTATTCATTTCAATTGGGCCTCAAAAGATGGGGAAAGCACACCGTGTTTTGTCTGCATCCGTATTACCGTTCTGTGGCCCTGCAAAAAAGATGGAACATGTCCTATTCTTGTCCACAATAGCAGACAAGAATAGGCATTTCTATTATAGGGCTGGCCGCAAAACATGTAACGCACACGACCAGCATCCATGTTTTGCGGATCTGCAATTTGCATACCGCAAAACAGAAACGGTCATCTGAATGAGCCCTTAAAATGAGTTCCACACACATAAATGAGGATATTTCTGCCACACGTGCATGCACGTTTACAAGCACTATACATAAATACGGAAGTCATAGAAATTTCTGAAACAAATTTGATTAATGTGAACATACTCTAAAGGTTGGTTCACACCACTGATTTTGAAAAACATGCTTAAAAAAAGATATCAGCGTGGTAGTTTTCAGCGCATCAAAAACTGTTGTTTTTTTGTGTGCTTTTTGATGTGTCTTTTTTTAACCAATGGGTGTTCACTTCAATAGAAAGCTGAGTTTTCTGCTTGAGGCTTTTGAAGCCAATCTGCGCCAAAAAATGCACAAAAAATTATTTTTTTATTTTAATTGGAGAATTAGCCCCAAGATAGAGCATGCTGCTTCTTTTTTCCACGCTTTTTTTCTATGTGTAAAACAAAATCAGGGGCTGCTTCCCATTGAAATCCACGAGACATCTTTTAGAGCTGATTTTGAGGTAGAAAGTCTCCAAAATCAGTGCCAAAAAACTCAGTGTGAACTAGTCCTTATAGTGGATTTGTCTCGGACTGAAATGATTGGAGAAAAACTCCAAGTTGTGTTCACCTTTATTTTCCAGAAATGTCTGACAAATTTAATGGAATATTGTGATTAGTTTTGAGCTGTCACGGAAGGTGTACAGAAAACTAGAAGACACAAAATGAAGATCCGACTGACTGGATCCAAAACTAAGGAACCAGAGGGTAAGCCCTGTAACAGACCTGGCTCTCTCCCTTACTGCTCAGCCTATGCAAAAATCTCTATGGTAGATGATTGCATATCCTCGTTCCTCGACTGTATGACACCTGAACACCCTATAATAGTGAGGGGACACGACCACCGGCTCCCTACACTTAATACGGAGGGAGTCAGAGTCACCTAGGATCCAGCAAACAGGAAAACACAAATGAATGAACAAACCTATCTGTAGAAGACTCAGTAGTAGCATCCAGCATGCACACACTCCAGGAAGTTGCATAAAATGCAAAGTGATGCAGTATGGGAAGGGATTTAAAGGGATGCAATCAGTGCAATTACATGACAGCTGAGAGAGGCTAACGAGATGAGAAAACGAAAGCGAAACAAAAGGAACCTCAAGCAGGAGGTTCTGAAGAACGTCTGTCAGAGCTTCTCAGATGTCTGGTGGTGACAGTACCCCTCTTTCTACGAGTGGACTCCGGACACTCAGAGCCCACCTTCTCAGGATGGGACCTATGGAAAGCCCTGATGAGACGAGTGGCCTTAATGTCCATCACTGGGACCCACATCCTCTCCTCAGGACCATAACCCTCCCAATGAATGAGGTACTGGAGAGAACCGCGGACAACACGAGAATCCACAATCCTAGAGACCTGAAATTCAAGATTACCATCAACCACAGTTGCAGGAGGAGGCAAAGACGAGGGTACAATGGTTTGGACAAAAGGTTTTAATAAGGACTTATGAAAAACATTATGGATCTTCCAAGTCTGAGGAAGATCAAGACGGTAGGCAACAATAAACTTAGGACCCAACTTCCAGGAGGGAACCTTCAATTTGATATTCTTAGTAGACAACCACACCAGATCACCAACATTCAGGTCCGGACCAGGCACACGTCTCTTATCCGCCACACGCTTATATCTCTCACTCATGCTCTTTAGATTATCCTGAATCTTTTGCCAAATAGATGACAAAGACAAGGAGAATCTGTCCTCATCAGGTAAACCAGAAGACACCTCTACAGAGAATGTCCCAAACTGCGGATGAAACCCATATGCACCAAAAAATGGTGACTTATCAGAGGACTCCTGATGACGGTTATTTAAAGCAAACTCAGCAAGGGACAAAAAAGAACACCAATCCTCCTGATTCTACGCCACAAAACAGCGCAGATATGTCTCCAGATTCTGATTGACGTGCTCTGTCTGGCCATTCAACTGCGGGTGGAAAGCAGAAGAGAATGACAACCGAACCCCCAAGTGAGAACAGAAAGCCTTCCAGAATCTGGAAACAAACTGCGTGCCCCTATCAGAGACTATGTCTGAAGGAATACCATGCAATTTGACAATGTGATCAATAAATGCCTGCGCCAGCGTCTTAGCATTGGGCAAGCCAGGAAAAGGAATGAAATGCACCATTTTGCTAAAACGGTCCACCACCACCAGAATCACAGTCTTCCCGGAGGAACGAGTCATGTGTCCAAGGACGGGAAGGAATGGGTAACGGAAGGAGAGGACCTGATGGCCATGAATGAGGGACTTTGGCACGAGCGCAGGTCTCGCAGGCTGCCACAAAACCCTCAACCGACTTATGAAGCACCGGCCATCAGAATCTCCGAGCAATGAGATCCACTGTGGCTCTTGCCCCCGGGTGCCCAGCAAGGACAGTATCGTGGTGCTCCTTAAAAATCTTGTGTCTTAAAGTGAGAGGCACAAACAACCTCCCAGGAGGACAAAGATCAGGAGCCTCTGACTGGGCTACCTGAACCTCTGCCTCCAATTCAGGATAAAGAGCAGAGACCACCACACCTTCAGCCAAAATGGGACCCGGGTCTTCAAAATTCCCACCTCCCGGAAAACAACGTGACAGGGCATCCGCCTTCACATTCTTAACCCCAGGGCGGAACGTGACAACAAAATTAAACCTTGAAAAGAACAAAGACCATCTGGCCTGTCTCGGGTTCAGACGCTTGGCTGACTCCAAGTAGGCCAGATTCTTATGGTCAGTAAACACGTTAATAGGGTGTCTGGCTCAATGGCGCCATTCCTCAAAAGCTAACTTGATGGCCAACAACTCCCTATCTCCCACATCATAATTTCTCTCTGCGGAGGAGAGTTTCTTCGAGAAAAAGGCACACGGTCGCCATTTGGCAGGAGAGGAACCCTGAGACAAGACCGCACCCACACCCACCTCAGAAGCGTCCACCTCAACTATGAAGGACAGAGAAATATCAGGTTGTACCAAGATGGGAGCAGAAGCAAAACTCTCCTTGATACTAGAAAAGGCCTTACGCGCCTCTACCGACCAGGAGGAAAAAATCTACTCCCTTTCTAGTCATATCAGTGAGTGGTTTAACAACAGAGGAATAATTCTAAATAAACTTCCTGTAATAATTGGCAAAACCCAAAAAACGCATCAGCGCCTTCTGATTCTCAGGAAGCTCCTACTCAAGCACAGCACGGACCTTCTCGGGGTCCATGCGAAAACCAGAAGCAGATAGAAGAAACCCCAGAAATTGAATTTCTGGAATCGCAAACACACATTTTTCCAGTTTAGCGTACAATTTATTCTCCCGCAGGATGAGCAAGACCTGACGTAGGTGGTCCTTATGAGTTTTGAAATCAGGAGAAAAAAAAAAATGTCATCTAGATACACTAATACAAATTTTCCCATTAAATGATAAAAAATGCTGTTCACAAAATGCTGAAAGACCGCTGGAGCATTCATCAAACCAAAAGGCATAACCAAATTCTCAAAATGGCCCTCAGGGGTATTGAAGGCCGTCTTCCATTCATCTCCTTCTCTGACCCTGACCAGGTTGTATGCCCCTCTTAGATCCAACTTGGAAAAAACTTTAGCCCCAACAATCTGGTTAAACAGGTCCGGGATCAGAGGAAGCGGATAAGGGTCACGAATTGTGATACTGTTCAGCTCCCTGAAATCCACACATGGTCTTAAAGAACCATCTTTTTTCTTAACAAAGAACAAAGAAAAAACCAGCGGCAACAATTGACCCTTTCTCAGACTCTCAGAGATATAAGCACGCATAGCGACCCTTTCAGGTTGGGAGAGATTGTATAAACGAGATTTAGGCAGCTTGGCACCTGGGGTGAGATTAATAGAGCAGTCGTACTCCCTGTGAGGGGGCAAGTCCTGAACACCACTCTCAGAAAACACATCCGAAAATTCTGAGAGAAAAGATGGTACAGTCTTAGTAGAAACCTCAGAAACAGATGTCGTGAGGCAATTCTCTCTGCAAAAGTCACTCCAACCATTTATTTGCCTCGCTTGCCAATCAATGGTGGGGTTATTTTTAGTGAGCCAGGGGTAGCCCCAACACTAGAGGAGAAGGCAACCCGCTTAGGACGAAACATGACACATCCTCAACATGAGTATCACTCACAATCAAACGGATATTGTGAACTATGCCCTTTAACGATTTCTGAGAAAGTGGAACGGAATCAATAGCAAAAACAGGTATATCCTTTCCCAAAGTGCATACCTGGAAACCATGAGTTATAGCAAATTGATTATCAATGAGATTGACAGCTGCTCCACTATCTACAAAAATCTCACAAAAAATGTTCTTGCTCTCTAGCGCCACCCTGGCAGGTAGGACAAAATGGGAACTACAAGCAAACGGAAAACCTTCAATTTCCGCATCAACTTTGCCAATAGTAACAGATGGAACATTTTTAGAGGTTTTTTTTCTTTTTGTTTATTACTCTCAAAAAACTGCCTGAATCTCCTAGAGGGACAAACATTTGCCAAATGATTTATACCTCCACAACAGAAACAAACCTTCCTATGAGAGCTGAATCTTCTATTGTCAGAGGCAAGCAAACCCAGCTGCATGGGCTCCTGCTCAGAAGGGATTGAGAGCGACTGAGACCCCTGTGCACTGAATGAGACCGCCGCACTGTCCTTGGACTGAATATGACAGGAAGGAGTGATCTCTCCTCTCTCTCTAAGACGCCTATCAATACCAAGGAGGTAGGTCTCTCATGAAAGGCAAATGCATCTTTAAATCCCTCTGAAAGACCATGGCAAAATTGACTTCGGAGTGCAGCATCATTCCAACCAGTATCAGCTGCCCATCTCCGAAATTCTGAACAGTATATCTCTGCGGACTGTTTACCCTGGCATAAAAGACGTAGTCTAGACTCAACAAACTCCATGAACGCAAGCTGAACCGGTCACCTGAAACTGAGAAACAGTTTTACGGTGATCTGCTACCTCCAATGAAAGACCCTGCATGTGTTCAGTCAAAAGTGAAACCGGATCCATGCTTGAGACGGTTTTGGCGGTTTATAATGTCACAGAAGGTGTACAGAAAACTAGAAGACACAAAATGAAGATCCGACTGACTGGATCCAAAACTAAGGAACCAGAGGATAAGCCCTGTAACAGACCTGGCTCTCTCCCTTACTGCTCAACCTATGCAAAAAAATCTCTATGGTAGATGAGTGCATATCCTCGTTCCTCGACTGTATGACACCTGAACACCCTATAATAGTGAGGGGACACGACCACAGGCTCCCTACACTTAATACGGAGGGAGTCAGGGTCACCTAGGATCCAGCAAACAGGAAAACACAAATGAATGAACAAACTTATCTGTAGAAGACTCAGTAGTAGCATCCAGCATGCACACACTCCAGGAAGTTGTATAAACCGCAAAGTGATGCAGTACGGGAAGGGATTTAAAGGGATGCAATCAGTGCAACTACATGACAGCTGAGAGAGGCTAACGAGATGAGAAAACGAAAGCGAAACAAAAGGAACCTCAAGCAGGAGGTTCTGAAGAACGTCTGTCAGAGCTTCTCGGATGTCTGGTGGTGACATGAGCGAATTGAAGTATCCAAAGTCGAATTCTGAATTTGATTCACTATGAATCTGTCACACACACACAGGGAGTGGGGGAAGTGACCACTGAGATCAACCCGCACCCCTGTCCCTGCCTTCTTTCCCCCCAAGTCCTAGTGACAAGGGACAACTGGACGATTAACCCTCAACTAGGATAAGTGCAGAAAAGACAGACAAAACACACAACAGAGCAGTCAAACGAGCCGAGTCAATAACCAAGAGAGCAGCAAGGTGCCACAGGAGCAAGCAGAGGATCGTCAGGTTGAGCCGAAGATAAGACGGACGAGAAGTATAACACGAGCAGGAGAAACAACAAACCAGGTAAGAATCGCAGGAAGGACCTCAATAACAGGCAATCTGTGGCCAGCAGATTGCCTATTTAACCACTTCAGCCCCCCTAGCTTAAACCCCCTTAACGACCAGACCACTTTTTACAATTCTGCACTACACTACTTTCACGGTTTATTGCTCGGTCATACAACTTACCACCCAAATGAATTTTGCCTCCTTTTCTTCTCACTAATAGAGCTTTCATTTGGTGGTATTTCATTGCTGCTGACATTTTTTTTTTTATATTAATCGAAATTGACCGAAATTTTTCACTTTCTGTTGTAAAAATCTTCAATTAAAACTACATTTATATATAAATTTTTCTCTAAATTTATTGTTCTACATGTCTTTGATTTAAAAAAAAAAATGCAATAAGTGTATATTTATTGGTTTGGGTAAAATTTAAAGCATTTACAAACTATGGTGCAAAATTGTGAATTTACATACTGACTTTCCGAGCACCTGTCATGTTTCCTGAGGTTCTACAATGCCCAGACAGTAGAAACACCCCACAAATGACCCCATTTCGGAAAGTAGGCACCCTAAGGTATTCGCTTATGGGCATAGTGAGTTCATGGAAGTTTTTATTTTTTGTCACAAGTTAGCAGAAAATGATATATATATATTTTTTTCTTTTCTTACAAAGTCTCATATTCCACTAACTTCTGACAAAAAATACAATTTTACATGAACTCACCATACCCCTCACGGAATACCTTGTGGTGTCTTCTTTCCAAAATGGGGTCACTTGTGGGGTATTTATACTGTCCGGGCATTTTAGGGGACCTAAAGAATGAGAAGTAGTTTGGAATCCAAATGTGTAAAAAATGCCCTGTGAAATCCTAAAGGTGCTCTTTAGAATTTGGGCCCCTTTGCGCACCTAGGCTGCAAAAAAGTGTCACACATGTGGTATCACCGTACTCATAAGAAGTAGGGCAATGTGTTTTGGGGTGAATTTTTACATATGCCCATGCTGGGTGAAATAAATATCTCTGTAAAAGACAACTTTTCCCATTTTTTTTTATACAAAGTTGTCATTTTACTGAGATATTTATCTCACCCAGCATGGGTATATGTAAAAAACACATTGCCCTACTTCTCCTGAGTACGGCGATACCACATGTGTGACACTTTTTTGCAGCCTAGGTGTGCAAAGGGGCCCAAATTCCAATGAGTATCTTTTAGGAGGGCATTTTTAGGCTTTTGGATTCTCACGCTTTAGGGCCCCTAAAATGCCAGGGCAGTATAAATACCCCACATGTGACCCCATTTTGCAAAGAAGATACCCCAAGGTACAGCTACAACATGGTTAGCACTCCTTTTTTCTAAGATTTCTGAGTTTGGTTATCTAATCTAAGCAAACACCTTCAATTGCTTTCCAATGGCTTTTGTCTCAAGATAATGAAATGAGTTAAGAAATTTGAGTTAACAGAGGGAGTGCTAACCCTGCTACATCTGTATTCCGTGAGGTGGATGGCGAGTTCATAGAAGTTTTATTTTATTTTTTGGCACAAGTTAGCGGAAATTGATTTGTTTTTGTTTTTTTCTCACAAAGTCTCCCTTTCGCTAACTAGGGACAAAAAGTTCAATCTTTCATGGACTCAATATGCCCCTCAGCGAATACCATTCCGAAATGGGGTCATTTGTGGGGTATGTTTACTGTTCTGGCATTTTGGATGGGGCTAAATTGTGAGCAACCCTGTAAAGCCTAAAGGTACTCGTTGGACTTTTGGCCCCTTTACGCACCTAGACTGCAAAAAAGTGTCACATGTGGTATCGCCGTACTCAGGAGAAGTAGGGCAATGTGTTTTGGGGTGTATTTTTACATATACCCATGCTGGGTGAGAGAAATATCTCTGTAAATTGACAACTTTGTATAAAAAAAATTAAAAAGTTGTCATTTACAGAAGAAGTCTGGATTCCAGACTTCTTCTCATGCTTTAGGGCCCCTAAAATACCAGGGCAATATAAATACCCCACATGTGACCCCATTTTGGAAAGAAGACACCCCAAGGTATTCCATGAGGGGCATGGCGAGTTCCAAGAATATATTTTTTTTTTGGCACAAGTTAGCAGAAAATGATTTTGTAAGAGAAAAAAAAAACATTTTCCGCTAACTTGTGCCAAAAAATAATATTCTAGGAACTCGCCATGCCCCTCACGGAATACCTTATGGTGTCTTCTTTCCAAAATGGGGTCACTTATGGGGTATTTATACTGCCTTGGCATTTTAGGGGCCCTAAAGCGTGAGAAGAAGTCTGGAATATAAATGTCTAGAATTTTTTTTACGCATTTGGATTCCGTGAGGGGTATGGTGAGTTCATGAGATTATGGAATATGAGACTTTGTAAGAAAAAACAAAAAAAATTAAAAAAAATTCCGCTAACTTGTGCCAAAAAAAATAATCTTCTATGAACTCGCCATGCCCCTCAAAAGAGATCTTTATAGCACCACAGCGATTTTACGGTGTTTTTGCAGTGATCAGAAAAAAAAAATTCTGTCACTGCGGTGGGGCGGACTGAACGCAAGTGTGCGCACAAGATCAGACCTGATCGGGCGAACACTGCGTTTTTTGTAGAGCCTATAGAACATGTTCTATTCTTGTCCGCAATTGCTGGCAATGTGCGGATCCGCAAAATGCGGAAAGCACATTGCCGGTGTCCGTGTTTTGCAGATCCACGGTGTCCGTGTTTTGCGGATCCGTGGATCCGCGGATCCGCAAAACACATACGGACGTCTGAATGGAGCCTTACAGGGGGTGATCAATGACATGGGGGTGATCAGGGGTTAATAAGTGACAGGGGGGGTGTAGTGTAGTGTGGTGCTTGGTGCTACTTATTACAGAGCTGCCTGTGTCCTCTGGTGGTCGATCCAAGCAAAAGGGACCACCAGAGGACCAGGTAGCAGGTATATCAGACGCTGTTAACAAAACAGCGTCTGATATACCTTTCAAGGGTTAATGAAAATCACATCTACAGCCTGCCGCTGGCAGGCTGTAGATCCACTGGTTTACCGTCTGATCCTGTGAACGTGCGCTCCTGTGTGCGCGCTTTCACAGGAAATCTCGCCTCTCGCGAGAGGACGCATCGGCGTGTCCAGGAGGAAGAACAGGGCTGCCGCCAGGACGCAATCCTGCGTGCAGCGATCCTGAGAAGGTTAAATAGGGTGCTAGTGGAGTCATGTGACATGGCCAGTGTCACATGACTCCTGAGTCCCAATACAGCCGAGCACCGAGTAAGCAGCTCAGCGCTCAACCCCATTGCAGTTACCATGTAAACGGGCGACGCCTCCGCACAGAGCACACCGTGACAGAATCCAAATTTCCCTGCGTTTTGTTGTAACAAATTGTTTTTTTCTAATATGGCTGCAGCACATGTTACAAATTGAAAGTAAGAAGTCTGGGAATGCGATATGACCTATAATGCCGTGCAGCCAGACAATCAGAAGATAGCCATTCCCTGTGATAAAAAGGCCTATATCCTCTCAGTCTCCACCATTTCAATGTGAGCCGAGCTTAGGTAAAGATGTGACAAGTGCTCATGCGCTAGGGACAGTGTTGCAGAAAGCTATTTATTGTAGACTATTGGCTAGGGAGAGTGCAGGGAAAGTGCAGGGACAGTGTAGGGAGATCATAGAAAGAGTTTTTAGACACTGTAGGGAGAGCATAAGGAGACTGCAGGGACAGTGCAGGTTAAGTGTCATCGCCATGTGCATCTTGTTCAACTGCTGCCACAATCCCTGTTAATCTGTTAGTTTATATATATATATATATATATATATATATATATAGAGTTACTGTGCCTCAGTATTAAAGGGCGGTCTACACACGTACTTTGAGCAGAAGGTGGGCAGCAACTGGGACTGCAGGAGCAATGTATGAGTGTGGTGGCCTGATGGGGGTAGTAGTTGGTACTCACATTTCTGCAGCTCTTTGGGACGGCATGCAGTCATTAGAAGGAAGGCTCTTAGTGGGGTAATAGCCTGGTCACACTCAGGCTATTGTAACTTCTGGCTGATTGTTTATCTTTCAGGTGTGAAGTATAAATCAATAAACTTTCTGTTTCACACGACCGGACCATTACATATATCTTGCCTTCCTGGCTTACTCACAATTTCCAAAAACATGTCTACACTGTCCATAGAGGAATCTGGTTCCAAATACAGTTTTGCACTTAACTGCAGAATGTGAACATGCACCATAGGATAACTCCTGCCTCACATGGGTGCTAATGGAGTCTATAGGCTGAGGTAACACACTCGCCTCCACTAGTCTCTCTTTATACTCTTCAACACTCTGGGTTTC
The DNA here is from genome assembly GCF_014858855.1 of Bufo gargarizans. Lineage (NCBI taxonomy): Eukaryota > Metazoa > Chordata > Amphibia > Anura > Bufonidae > Bufo > Bufo gargarizans. Next base: position 522,265,864 of record NC_058080.1, on the reverse strand, counting down.
TGGTATTCCTCTCTTGAGGAATAAGGCTTGTTTTATCTGACTCTGCAGTCTGTCTGAGGTGTCTGACTTTTGTGTCTGACTCCGGAGTTAGCTTTCCATGGCTTCATAATAAATTTATGCTAACCTGACTGCACTGCACTGCTCTCAACTGCTGCACTTCATATCTCCATCTGCACTACTCTTTCTGGCTTGCCCTATAAATATATATACATATACATATATATATATATATATATATATATATAATTAGTGCCAGAACCATCTAGGGGTGACTCAGTGTATCTACATGCAAGGTATAAACAGAAGGAATTACAGCAATATACATTCATCTTATAAAATGACATTCTGCAAATATATAAATATACAGTGCCCCACTACTATTACTGAGTTCCTTGGGGAACAGAGCCACACCGTGGAGGAACTGCTCTGCGTCATCAATAAAGACATTGAACACTGGCTGTCTCCTCACCAACTGGAGATAGGAACCATCGTTACTGAAAACGGGAAAAACATTTTGTCTGCGCTGCATCAGTGAGGGCTGACCCATGCGCCCTTCATGGCACGTATCTTCAATATCATTGTCAACCAGTTCCTCAAATCTTCCACTGAACTGCAAGAGCTGTTAAAAATGTCCAGGAAATTGTGCATGCACTTCAGCCACTCTTACCATGCAGAACATGACCTCCTTGAGCTAAAAAGGCAAAATTATCTTCCCCAACATGACCTGATGGAACTCCACGCTCTGTACGTTAGACTGCCTGTACGAGCAGAGACAGGCATTCAGCATTTTCCTAATGCTGGAGAAAAACTGGTCTACTTCACGGTGTGACTTCCACGTTAGCCAGTAGAAGCTCATGTGTCACATGTTTCGTGTTGCTCAGGCCTTTGAGGGGGCCATTTTATTTGTCAATCCGCAGCACTACAGGATGAATGATGTCATTCCACTCCGAAGACATGGCACCATGATTTCATGTCCACCTGAGCCCCGTGTAGGATGAACTGACAGTTAAGGAAGAGGACATAAATGCATAGGAAGTTTATACACAACAACGTGGTTTATCTGGTTGATTGTAAAGAATTAGATTTCAGCGAATTGGCCAAATTGAATCAAGAGTTGCCGTTTCTGGCTTCGGCACAGCCACGCCAGGTGAGACACACTAGCGGGTCAAGCCCCCATGATGCACTGCATGGTCATGTCCTGGTGACACGACAACAGGATGCAATGATTTTTCTTCCCACAGCAGTTGTGTGCTGGAGAAGACTAGCAGTGCGCTGATTACTCAGCTGCTCTATTCCTGTGTGCTAGGGTTCTTACTAATGGAGTGCTGAGTCTTCACCTATCAGGTTCTGATCCTGGGACTCAGTGCTCTATTTAAGGCCCTTCCTGGCCTTATACCAGTACCAGTGATAGTCTGTGACTCACCAGCTGTCCTTCCGGTTCCAGTTCTGTCTGTGCGTTTGGATTATTCATAATATTGACCTTGGCTTGCTTTTGACCACTCTCTGCCTCATGTTTTTGGTACTGTGTCTCCTGTCTGGTCCTGCTCTCAGCTTGGCTATTTGACTACCCTCTGTCTCTCTCATCTCGCGCCACATATCTTGGGATATGTTAAGCCAAGAGGAATAGTATGGAAGAAGATATATTGGATTTGATGCCACAGTGTAATTTTCTGTAGAAGCAGTTCTAGGAACATTTCCCAAAGCAGGTGTTTGAAAATGGTACAAAACAGAGGCAAAACTACATACATATAATAAAAAAAATGTGTTGCATTAAATTGACATAAGTGTCAGAAATATATGGCTTACATGTGGGGAAACTGGAATAAAATTGATGTTTAAAGAAGCATACTGACAAATTTAGAATTCTAGCCCTTTAGAAAGGCTGATTATGTAAATTGTAGTAAAAACAATCTCCATGCTTCTGGCTGTATTTGTGAGTTATCCACTCCTTTCTGATCCTCAGCTGTATCATGTGACTGACACTCCAACTGACACAGCATCTAATGTGTGGACAGGAAGTTAGTTTCTCTACTTATTCCTAGGAAAGTCTTGATGTGAGTCTCAAAAGAATGAATAGAGAATCTGACTTCCTGTCCACACATAAGATGCTGTGTCAGTTGGAGAGTCAGTGTCAGTCACATGATACAGCTGAGGATCAGAAAGGAGTAGATAACTCATAAATACAGCCAGAATTTTGGAGATTGTTTTTACAAAATCTCCTTGCTTCTGGCTGTATTTGTGAGTTAGCCACTCCTTTCTGATCCTCAGCTGTATCATGTGACTGACACTCTGACTCTCCAACTGACACAGCATCTTATGTGTGGACAGGAAGTCAGATTATGTAATCATTCCTATGAGACTCTCCTAGGAATAAATAGAGAAACTAACTTCCTGTCCACACATGAGTCAGTTGGAGAGTCAGAGTGTCAGTCACGTGACACAGCTGAGGATCAGAAAGGAGTGGATAATTTACAAATACAGGCACCAATAAGAAGATTATTTTCTCTACAATGGGTCAGAATATATATGAATATTTTTTTTTGTCAGAGTGCTTCTTTAAAAGGTTTTGCCATCCTAACATTTGAAGCATATTGGTAGGATATGCCACCCTTGGGACTCACCCTATCTCCAGAATGGAGAGCAACCAAGTATGCGCAGTCACCTTCCATTCACTACCATTTGATATTTTATGGATAACACAAGTTCATATACTTTAATTCATATTGGCATCGTGAATCTTAGAATATTTAAAGGGTCATTCTGGTAGTTATCCCCTATCTGCTATCTCTAGGACTCCCATAGAAATGAATGCACATATCTGTGACCGGCTGCTCTGGTCATTTCTAGGGAACAGCAGGGGGCCTGCTAAATACCTGATGCTTGATGCCCTCTGTCCTCAATATCGGTGCGACCAAAACCATGCAACTTATGCAAATAAAAATGCCCAATTATCTAGCAAATATTTTTAAAATGTATCTGTACCTGCAGATTCATAATACTGTTAGCATAGTCAAGTGTTTTTTTTTTTATAACACTGCCATACAGAATATACGGTACTTTCTTGACACAATATCTAGATAACGGTGTCAAACAGTCCCTAAATCGTACCATTATACAGTGCCCAAGTGCCATACAGTCTCCAAATAATGCTGTCCTGTGGTACATTACCCAGAGAAAAAAACCAGACAATATCCACATAATTCTGGATACTGTACCCAAATAATACCACTATGTAGTGTACAGATATTGATTTAGTTAGTAACTAAATGACAAGACCTGCCATGTCACGCTTGTGCCAAATTAATGTGCCTACCACTATTCTCATGTAATAATGCCTGTTTATAAAATAATGTCTTTTTCCTATAGATCCAGCATTAAGAATGTTGCAGGAACAGAAAAATTACATCTATCCTAAGTCTCAGGCACACGCGTCACAGAAATGTACTGTTCCTTTGTGTGCCTGTTTTTTCACAGAGCCTTTTTAGTTTTTTTAGTTTTTTGCATAGAAAACTTTGCACCTGTAAAAGGGTTAGAAATCAGCCTTGCCCACCTTACAAGAACAAAAACGGATCTTTTACAGTAAATGGTCATTACCATTTGACCCTGTTGGCTGGTGATGCCACCTAATTGAGCTTATGTGATTGTGTCTAAGAACATGCCATCTTTGCAATGTTATAGTCACGTATGCTAATATATCTCCCAGCACTTGTGTGTCTTGTAACTTGCACCCATGATTATATTGTATGATTGATGTCATGATCATATGGCAATGTACTATGCCTTTAAGCTGTTGTGAGATGCCAGTGAGGGAATCATAAATGCATGTGCACAACTATGTGTGAGACCCTGTAAGTATTGAACATGGCAGGAATGTACAGTTATGATGCCATAGGCAGACCGCCCGCATACTGACACTCTAGAGAGGGGAAAATTTGAAGTCCGTTTTGCTGGAGTCTGCATTGGAGTACTTTATTCCACATTTATTAAATGTCTCATGTTACTGGATAAATTTGAAAAAAGTTGCAACATTTTGCACAAGCCATAGGCTTTGGGCAGGATGTGATGGACATTGCAAAGACACACAAGCCCGGATTAAAATGTTGCTACTTTTTTCATTTTACACCACTCACTCCAGTTTTGTAATGTGGGTGGAAAAGTGGGTGTGGTTAGCTATGTTAATGAGTTTTACTCCAGATTTATCATTAAGACTTTTCTAAAAAAGTGGCAAAAAAGTAGCAATCTCGCTTCAGGAGCAGGGTGGAGTAGGAGAACTGGAGTATCTTCTCTCAACAAAAGTGTTAGGGCTCATGCACACGACCGTATGCCCTCTGAGACATATGGTCCGTGAGCGGGCCATATGTCCCGGAGCGGCATACATCGTGCGCACGGAAGCGCACAGCATCATAGGTTACTATGATACCGTGCACATCGGGCCGCCCGTAGGACTATTGTCCTGCACTCATAAGATCATATGAGTTGTCCCGCAGGTAACATAGTAACCTATGATGCTGTGCGCTCCTGTGCGCACAATGTATGCCGCTCCGGGACATATGGCCTGCTCAGGGACCGTATGTCTCAGAGGGCATATGGTCGTGTGCATGCACCCTTTATTTCTAAGGGTAAGCCAAATGTATCAAGCAACATGAGACATTTGATAAATGTGACAAAGTACTCCAACACAGACTGAGGCAAAACTGACTTCAAATATCCCCCCACATTGTATGAGGTGTAGGAACAACACTAGGGTTATGCTGCCATTTAAGGGTAATTGCATTATCACTGTTGGACAATAAAACCTCAGTCATTTTTAAGCTCAGCAATTAAATGATATCTGAACGCTACAGATTTTATGCAACCCCCCCCCCCCCCAAAAAAAAACCAAAAAAACAGCAAAACATCCCTTCTGAACCTGGCCTAAGGGTAGCAAAAAGATGAGTAATATTAGTAGGTTGGGAGTAGCACAGCTGTAACCGGGCAATGCCCCTACACAGTGTACTGAGCTATATAGTACTAGTGCCTGGTTTCGGTGCTGAAGCTCCAGAAAACGGCTAATAAGCAGGGGTGTCAGGTAATAAAATAGGGAGTGCTGCCTTTTCTTTATAGTTTAACTGCTCACTGTCGCAACTGCAGCGTTGAGCAGATGTAATTACAACCAAGCCATCCAATTCACTTCAATGGAACGGATCCTCCCTTATTCACTTGATTAGGAAGGAGCCGTCCCATTGAAGTGAATGAGACAGCGTAGTTGTCATTACACCTGGTCACCGCTGCGGTTGTAGCGGCAAGCAGGTAAACAATGAAGAGAAGGCAGTGCTTGTAAGAGCGCTGCTTTCTTTCCAAGCCTCTGATCAGTGGAGGTGCCAGGACATGGTTCCCTGCAGATCTGATATTGATGATCTATCCTGCATCTCAAGCTACCACTGGAATCTTCAGCAATCAGCAGGAGTATACAGGTAGGAACACCTGAAAGACAAAGCATGGGGTGGAGAGAGAAGGAGAAAGGGACATATATAATGTGTAGACGGTAGTAGACCATAACACGGCACTCAACCGGGAGTAAAAATCTTCTTGCTTTATGATGGTTACATAAACATGGACATAAACATCTAGGCGACTCCCATTTCATGCATACCAGCACTTCGTCTGCCCGGACATACCAAGGCCCAAAACGCAGCACAGCAACCCCATGTGCAGGGGCAGATTGGGAACTTAAAGTAGCCTTGGAAAAAATATGAAAAGTGGCCCCATTTTGTAGTGGGGTCCAAATTGATGGAAGGCAGGGCCAGCTATACCTTATTGTGCCACATTATACGTCCCCAATAGAGCCAAATACCACTGTCCATCACAAAATATTGCCAGCAGCACAAAATACATCCACAAAAACTTGCACTGGCCGGCCGTGAGGAAGGCTCAGGCAGCCCCCTGGGTATCGGCCCACTGGGAAACTTCTCTGTAAAGTCTATGGCCAATTCGCCCAAGTGTACCACTCCCCTCCCCCAATGATTGAGATTGGGCACTATGAGCAAAAAAGCTTTTCTTTCAGACAATTTGATAAATTTGAACCAGTGCATTTCCACTTGTACAACCTGCTGTTTTACCAGCCGCTCTTACCGCTCTTTTAATGACATTTTTTATGACCATAGCAGTCAATCATGGCAAAGCACAATGTGGCATATGACTTCACCAGTGACCATTGAAGCAGCGAGCTGTGGTGATGGGAACAGTCTTTAAAATAATCTTATTTTCCTGCATCCAGTACTTTAAAGGGGTTTCCTGAGATTCCCCTGGAGCCCAGAAAACCCCTGTAGTTGACCCTGAATAACGTGCCTTTTTTAACCATGCCATGTAACTGTCTCATCCAAGAGGAATAATGCTTGTTTCATAAATGTGTCAAGATTGCAAACTGCTAAGGGTAGGACCAAATGGTCAGGTTTCTGAATGGAGTTTTGGAAGCCAAATCCAGAAGTCAATTCAAAAAAGAGGCGCAGTCGTATCTGTCCTTTATACTTTCTCTCCTTTTATGATCCACTGATTTTGGCTTCCGAAACTGCATCAGGAAACGTGACTCTGTGGCTGTATCAACGCTGCAGAAACACCGATCAGTCCTTTAATCATAGTTCAGCATCAATATGGAAAGTATACACTATGGGATGATCTTCAAGGCCACACAGTGTGGCGATGCCATTGTCGTGACATGGCCTCTTTGCGTGTGTGTACCCCTAACCGTACAAGCTGCCCTGGGATCAAGTTTACTGATTAGTAGCATATTGTTTATTCGGTCTTCACTGTTAAGGAGCACAAGATGCTCTCAAAACTGTGCGGCCATTAACAATGAAGACTGAATAAACAATGCACTTCAAATTAGTCAATGTGATCCCACTGTGGCTCGTACGGCTGTGCAATACTTGGCCGCAAGGTATCTGTACTCTTGCACAAATGGTTTGTGGGCCTTGTGAATTATTTACAGCTGAAACGAGAGCATCACGCATACTCAGGCTGACCCCATATAGTGCTCGCTTTCTTTCCATCAGCATTGTGAAAAAGAGTAACATTAGCTACCATTATCAGTAATCCAATCATGCTTTCATGGCACAGATGGATCTTCAGATTGATTGTTCAGGAGTAGGGATGAGCGAACTCGAACTGTATAGTTCGGGTTCGTACCGAATTTTGGGGTGTCCGTGACACGGACCCGAACCCGGACATTTTCGTAAAAGTCCGGGTTCGGGTTCGGTGTTCGTCGCTTTCTTCGCGCTTTTGTGACGCTTTCTTGGCGCTTTTTGAAAGGCTGCAAAGCAGCCAATCAACAAGCGTCATACTACTTGCCCCAAGAGGCCATCACAGCCATGCCTACTATTGGCATGGCTGTGATTGGCCAGAGCACCATGTGACCCAGCCTCTATTTAAGCTGGAGTCACATAGCGCCGCCCGTCACTCTGCTCTGATTAGCGTAGGGAGAGGTTGCGGCTGCGACAGTAGGGCGAGATTAGGCAGATTAACTCCTCCAAAGGACTTGATTAACTGATCGATCTGCAGCTGTGGATCATTGAGCTGCTGATCCTCAATTGCTCACTGTTTTTAGGCTGCACAGACCGTTTGTCAGTCTCATTTTTCTGGGGTGATCGGCGGCCATTTTGTGTCTTGTGGTGCGCCAGCACAAGCTGCGACCAAGTGCATTTAACCCTCAATGGTGTGGTTGTTTTTTGGCTAAAGCCTACATCAGGGTGAAGCTGTCACACCAAGTGCATTTAACCAGCAATAGTCTGTTCATTTTTTGGCCATATACAAAATCAGGGGCAAGCTGCGCCTGTCACCAAGTGCATTTAACCCTCAATGGTGTGGTTGTTTTTTGGCTAAAGCCTACATCAGGGTGAAGCTGTCACACCAAGTGCATTTAACCAGCAATAGTCTGTTCATTTTTTGGCCATATACAAAATCAGGGGCAAGCTGCGCCTGTCACCAAGTGCATTTAACCCTCAATGGTGTGGTTGTTTTTTGGCTAAAGCCTACATCAGGGTGAAGCTGTCACACCAAGTGCATTTAACCAGCAATAGTCTGTTCATTTTTTGGCCATATACAAAATCAGGGGCAAGCTGCGCCTGTCACCAAGTGCATTTAACCCTCAATGGTGTGGTTGTTTTTTGGCTAAAGCCTACATCAGGGTGAAGCTGTCACACCAAGTGCATTTAACCAGCAATAGTCTGTTCATTTTTTGGCCATATCCCAGTCTAATTCTGTCACTAAATCCATACCGGTCACCCAGCGCCTAAATACTAGGCCTCAAATTTATATCCAGCTAAATCTGTCCCTAGTGCTGTAGCTGGGCGAGTTATTTAGTGTCCGTTCAAGCACATTTCTTGTTCTGGGTTGAAATACAATTCTCAATTTAGCAATTTCATAATTTAGTGGTTCCTGCTATATCAGAGCTCTTTGAAATCTATCCCAAAAAGGGTATATAATATTGAAGGTGCACATAGGGTCATTCAGAGTAACTTCACACACACCCGCTACTGTGTATTTCCAAGTCTAATTCTGTCACTAAACCCATACCTGTCACCCAGCGCCTAAATACTAGGCCTCAAATTTAAATCCCTCTAAATCTCTCGTTACCCACCGCTGTACTGTTGTTGCTGGGCAAGATATTTAGTGTCCGTCAAAGCACATTTTTTGTTCTGGGTTGAAGTACAATTCCCAATTTAGCAATTTCATAATTTAGTGGTTTCTGCTATATCAGAGCTATTTGAAATCTATCCCTAAAAGGGTATATAATATTGAAGGTGCACATAGGGTCATTCAGAATAACTTCACACACACGCTTCTGTGCATTTCCAAGTCTAATTCTGTCACTAAATCCATACCGGTGACCCAGCGCCTAAATACTAGGCCTCAAATTTAAATCCCTCTAAATCTCTCGTTACCCACCGCTGTACTGTTGTTGCTGGGCAAGATATTTAGTGTCCGTCAAAGCACATTTTTTGTTCTGGGTTGAAGTACAATTCCCAATTTAGCAATTTCATAATTTAGTGGTTTCTGCTATATCAGAGCTATTTGAAATCTATCCCTAAAAGGGTATATAATATTGAAGGTGCACATAGGGTCATTCAGAATAACTTCACACACACGCTTCTGTGCATTTCCAAGTCTAATTCTGTCACTAAATCCATACCGGTCACCCAGCGCCTAAATACTAGGCCTCAAATTTATATCCCGCTGAATTTGAATACAATACATTGGGCCAAATAATATATTTGTTGTTGTGGTGAACCATAACAATGAGAAAAACATCTAGTAAGGGACGCGGACGTGGACATGGTCGTGGTGGTGTTAGTGGACCCTCTGGTGCTGGGAGAGGACGTGGCCGTTCTGCCACATCCACACGTCCTAGTGTACCAACTACCTCAGGTCCCAGTAGCCGCCAGAATTTACAGCGATATATGGTGGGGCCCAATGCCGTTCTAAGGATGGTAAGGCCTGAGCAGGTACAGGCATTAGTCAATTGGGTGGCCGACAGTGGATCCAGCACGTTCACATTATCTCCCACCCAGTCTTCTGCAGAAAGCGCACAGATGGCGCCTGAAAACCAACCCCATCAGTCTGTCACATCACCCCCATGCATACCAGGGAAACTGTCTCAGCCTCAAGTTATGCAGCAGTCTCTTATGCTGTTTGAAGACTCCGCTGGCAGGGTTTCCCAAGGGCATCCACCTAGCCCTTCCCCAGCGGTGAAAGACATAGAATGCACTGACGCACAACCACTTATGTTTCCTGATGATGAGGACATGGGAATACCACCTCAGCATGTCTCTGATGATGACGAAACACAGGTGCCAACTGCTGCGTCTTTCTGCAGTGTGCAGACTGAACAGGAGGTCAGGGATCAAGACTGGGTGGAAGACGATGCAGGGGACGATGAGGTCCTAGACCCCACATGGAATGAAGGTCGTGCCACTGACTTTCACAGTTCGGAGGAAGAGGCAGTGGTGAGACCGAGCCAACAGCGTAGCAAAAGAGGGAGCAGTGGGCAAAAGCAGAACACCCGCCGCCAAGAGACTCCGCCTGCTACTGACCGCCGCCATCTGGGACCGAGCACCCCAAAGGCAGCTTCAAGGAGTTCCCTGGCATGGCACTTCTTCAAACAATGTGCTGACGACAAGACCCGAGTGGTTTGCACGCTGTGCCATCAGAGCCTGAAGCGAGGCATTAACGTTCTGAACCTGAGCACAACCTGCATGACCAGGCACCTGCATGCAAAGCATGAACTGCAGTGGAGTAAACACCTTAAAACCAAGGAAGTCACTCAGGCTCCCCCTGCTACCTCTTCTGCTGCTGCCGCCTCGGCCTATTCTGCTGCTGCCGCCTCGGCCTCTTCCTCCGCCTCTGGAGGAACGTTGGCACCTGCCGCCCAGCAAACAGGGGATGTACCACCAACACCACCACCACCACCTCCGTCACCAAGCGTCTCAACCATGTCACACGCCAGCGTTCAGCTCTCCATCTCACAAACATTTGATAGAAAGCGTAAATTCCCACCTAGCCACCCTCGATCCCTGGCCCTGAATGCCAGCATTTCTAAACTACTGGCCTATGAAATGCTGTCATTTAGGCTGGTGGACACAGACAGCTTCAAACAGCTCATGTCGCTTGCTGTCCCACAGTATGTTGTTCCCAGCCGGCACTACTTCTCCAAGAGAGCCGTGCCTTCCCTGCACAACCAAGTATCCGATAAAATCAAGTGTGCACTGCGCAACGCCATCTGTAGCAAGGTCCACCTAACCACAGATACGTGGACCAGTAAGCACGGCCAGGGACGCTATATCTCCCTAACTGCACACTGGGTAAATGTAGTGGCAGCTGGGCCCCAGGCGGAGAGCTGTTTGGCGCACGTCCTGCCGCCGCCAAGGATCGCAGGGCAACATTCTTTGCCTCCTGTTGCCACCTCCTCCTTCTCGGCTTCCTCCTCCTCTTCTTCCACCTGCTCATCCAGTCAGCCACACACCTTCACCACCAACTTCAGCACAGCCCGGGGTAAACGTCAGCAGGCCATTCTGAAACTCATATGTTTGGGGGACAGGCCCCACACCGCACAGGAGTTGTGGCGGGGTATTGAACAACAGACCGACGAGTGGTTGCTGCCGGTGAGCCTCAAGCCCGGCCTGGTGGTGTGTGATAATGGGCGAAATCTCGTTGCAGCTCTGGGACTAGCCAATTTGACGCACATCCCTTGCTTGGCGCATGTGCTGAATTTGGTGGTGCAGAAGTTCATTCACAACTACCCCGACATGTCAGAGCTGCTGCATAAAGTGCGGGCCGTCTGTTCGCGCTTCCGGCGTTCACATCCTGCTGCTGCTCGCCTGTCTGCGCTACAGCGTAACTTCGGCCTTCCCGCTCACCGCCTCATATGCGACGTGCCCACCAGGTGGAACTCCACCTTGCACATGCTGGACAGACTGTGCGAGCAGCAGCAGGCCATAGTGGAGTTTCAGCTGCAGCACGCACGGGTCAGTCGCACTACAGAACAGCACCACTTCACCACCAATGACTGGGCCTCCATGCGAGACCTGTGTGCCCTGTTGCGCTGTTTCGAGTACTCCACCAACATGGCCAGTGGCGATGACACCGTTATCAGCGTTACAATACCACTTCTATGTCTCCTTGAGAAAACACTTAGGGCGATGATGGAACAGGAGGTGGCCCAGGAGGAGGAGGAGGAGGATGAGGAAGAGGGGTCATTTTTAGCACTTTCAGGCCAGTCTCTTCGAAGTGACTCAGAGGGAGGTTTTTTGCAACAGCAGAGGCCAGGTACAAATGTGGCCAGCCAGGGCCCACTACTGGAGGACGAGGAGGACGAGGATGAGGAGGAGGTGGAGGAGGATGAGGATGAAGCATGGTCACAGCGGGGTGGCACCCAACGCAGCTCGGGTCCATCACTGGTGCGTGGCTGGGGGGAAAGGCAGGACGATGACGATACGCCTCCCACAGAGGACAGCTTGTCCTTACCCCTGGGCAGCCTGGCACACATGAGCGACTACATGCTGCAGTGCCTGCGCAACGACAGCAGAGTTGCCCACATTTTAACCTGTGCGGACTACTGGGTTGCCACCCTGCTGGATCCACGCTACAAAGACAATGTGCCCACCTTACTTCCTGCACTGGAGCGTGATAGGAAGATGCGCGAGTACAAGCGCACGTTGGTAGACGCGCTACTGAGAGCATTCCCAAATGTCACAGGGGAACAAGTGGAAGCCCAAGGCCAAGGCAGAGGAGGAGCAAGAGGTCGCCAAGGCAGCTGTGTCACGGCCAGCTCCTCTGAGGGCAGGGTTAGCATGGCAGAGATGTGGAAAACTTTTGTCAACACGCCACAGCTAACTGCACCACCACCTGATACGCAACGTGTTAGCAGGAGGCAACATTTCACTAACATGGTGGAACAGTACGTGTGCACACCCCTCCACGTACTGACTGATGGTTCGGCCCCATTCAACTTCTGGGTCTCTAAATTGTCCACGTGGCCAGAGCTAGCCTTTTATGCCTTGGAGGTGCTGGCCTGCCCGGCAGCCAGCGTTTTGTCTGAACGTGTATTCAGCACGGCAGGGGGCGTCATTACAGACAAACGCAGCCGCCTGTCTACAGCCAATGTGGACAAGCTGACGTTCATAAAAATGAACCAGGCATGGATCCCACAGGACCTGTCCGTCCCTTGTCCAGATTAGACATTAACTACCTCCCCATAACCATATATTATTGGACTCCAGGGCACTTCCTCATTCAATCCTATTTTTATTTTCATTTTACCATTATATTGCGATGCTACCCAAAGTTGAATGAACCTCTCCTCTGCCTGTGTGCTAGGCCTAAATATATGCCAATGGACTGTTGCAGTGGTGGCTGACATGAAGCCTGATTCTCTGCTATGACATGCAGACTAATTCTCTGCTGACATGAAGCCAGATTGTCTGTTACGGGACCTCTCTCCTCTGCCTGGGTGCTGGGCCTAAATTTATGACAATGGACTGTTGCAGTGGTGGCTGACGTGAAGCCTGATTCTCTGCTATGACATGCAGACTGATTCTCTGCTGTCATGAAGCCAGATTGTCTGTTACGGGACCTTTCTCCTCTACCTGGGTTCTGGGCCTAAATTTATGAAAATTGACTCTTACAGTGGTGGGTGACGTGAAGCCTGATTCTCTGCTATGATATGAAGACTGATTCTCTGCTGACATGAAGCCAGATTCTCTGTTACGGGACCTCTCTCCTCTGCCTGGGTGCTGGGCCTAAATTTATGACAATGGACTGTTGCAGTGGTGGCTGACGTGAAGCCTGATTCTCTGCTATGACATGCAGACTGATTCTCTGCTGACATGAAGCCAGATTCTCTGTTACGGGACCTCTCTCCTCTGCCTGTGTGTGTGCTGGGCCTAAATATATGCCAATGGACTGTTGCAGTGGTGGCTGACGTGAAGCCTCATTCTCTGCTATGACATGCAGACTAATTCTCTGCTGACATGAAGACAGATTCTCTGTTACGGGACCTCTCTCCTCTGCCTGGGTGCCGGGGCCTAAATATCTGAGAATGGACTGTTCCAGTGGTGGGTGACGGGAAGCCAGATTCTCTGCTATGGAACCTCTCTCCAATTGATTTTGGTTAATTTTTATTTATTTAATTTTTATTTTAATTCATTTCCCTATCCACATTTGTTTGCAGGGGATTTACCTACATGTTGCTGCCTTTTGCAGCCCTCTAGCTCTTTCCTGGGCTGTTTTACAGCCTTTTTAGTGCCGAAAAGTTCGGGTCCCCATTGACTTCAATGGGGTTCGGGTTCGGGACGAAGTTCGGATCGGGTTCGGATCCCGAACCCGAACATTTCCGGGATGTTCGGCCGAACTTCTCGAACCCGAACATCCAGGTGTTCGCTCAACTCTATTCAGGAGTGCTGAAATTCCTCATTACATGCACTGCCTGAGGCCTAATATAAAAGAGATCTCGGGGAGGGTCTACCTCTCTCTGCTTAGGAAGTACAGGTAGCTTTTATAGAAGGCTTTCATTTTCTGTGTGCTATACAACGTGCTATATAATGTATATAGATAAATGCATTTTAATGTATTTTAATTACCGTATGTTCTAGCTGTATTCATGCACTTGCCACTCAGCAGGTTTCTACGAGTTCAAAGATCAGTGAGCGTATACATTAAAATACCTTCCGCTGAAGCCTACTTTTCATTTGTGATGAATGTGGTGTGAATCAAGGCTTTCATTAAGAAGGGAGCAAACAGCAATATGTCAAGTAATGGACACAAAGTATATGAGTAGTGTTTGCATATACACCATTATAAGGATCTACAGAAATCAGGTAAAGAATGATTGGAGCAGCAGCAGATGTGCTCAAACTGCTGCTTCATTCATATGTGGTCTAGGGCAGTAAACAAGTAGGATCAGAGTTAATTCTGATCCCAGCCCTTACAGCAGGATCCTGACTGTTGTTCAATGCCGGGCTCCAGAGATTATTGCACTAGCACGGCTCTTGTGTCCACACAATCACCATGACATAACTGTACATTATGAAAGCTTAATGCAAGCCAGTCCATGATATACAGTTATATTATGGTGATTTAAAGTGGTAACTTACAAGTGTGTTGCCATAATTTGCTGATCAGTGTGGTCAGACCACAGGGACCCTCACCATTCGCTACAAGGCACAGAATATAAAACACACAAACCCCATCAGTTTTTTCCACTGTATTATACCGCTTCCAATATGTTACATTGCAGGTACAACAACTGGGCTCCAATTTAATTTGCCCAATACTATACTGCAAGTAAAGCTGAGCATATATAGTCAATGGCTGTCAGACGAACAATAGTTCACCCCAAAGCTATTGCTTCCTCCCATCTCACCCATACACATAAGTGTTTGGCGCAGCAGAACATGTATGTACATTCCATGGGGCAAGCAGAGAAAGTCACTGCCAGGCACCTCTAGTGGCAGCTAATGTACCAGTGGTTTGAGTCAAAATATTAGTTCTTATCAACAAATGGATCTAGCTTTATTTATTGTTCAAATGCATTCTTAAAGGGAAAAAAATATAATTATTTTTATATTGATGACGGTAATCTTATGGTCCTCAAAGGGCTAGAGTAATGTGAAGTAGAGTTTTTTTTTTTCTCTGTGGATCTCTCAGAGTTGGTGGATACTGAAGTTAGCGCCTAGTTCTCCGAGGAGTGAGCACATGTAGCTTCATCTCAATTTACACTTGGTGGGCCAGGTGGGCCATACCATTTGCAAGTGTGAAGGGTGTCTTAGCAATGTCCCTCTTTTTGCAGTTAAGTCTCTATCAGCCGTAAGCAGCAAATACCTTTCTGACTGACTCCAATACTTTGCCATACAGATTATGTAACTAGTTCTATCCTTTCTCTTTTCCTAGAGTACTGTGAAGTAGAGATAGTTTTCTCTCTGTGGATTTCTCATCGATGGTGGATACTGAAGTTCAGGCCTAGTTCTTTGAGGAGTGAGCACATGTAGCTTCATCTCACTTCCTCAGCTAACACATAACACTAAACTGAACTAGGGGCGGATCCAAGACCATCACCCAGTCTCCTAAAGGGGCAGACTCAATATTAATAACCCTGACTGATCCATATAGCGAGATGCTGATAGATTAACATATTAGATAACATTAAATAAGATTGCGTAATAAGAACAGCTTGTAAATACCCTATTCTGGGGTACTGCACTTGCATCAATGAAAAGGAATTATTATAAATGTCATAAATTCTATGTGACATTATAGAAGACGGTGCTAGTGCAACAATATGTAGTTCTATCAGCATGGTGTGTCAGGCTAAAATGAATTACTAAAAAATAGATAAAAACCCTCTATTGATTATTGTGAAAACGCACACAGTACACGGTCGCATTATACAATGATGGATGTCCCCAGAGGCAGAGGAATTGGTGCATCATTCCCCTTAACTTCTGCAAGGTATCATAGGGCAGATTCAGCAGCACCATCTATCATGATGTAGATAACCTGTGCTCCCTGGGGCACATGGGTCCTACCGCACTTGTGATAGCAAATAATAGATTCAACAGCTTAACTTTTTATTCCCATGGAATGACTTTCCTCTAATTGCATTACAATATAATTCACTAATAACTCCTTTAATGAGTTTATCATACAGAAATGCTACCTCAGAGTATGTAAGCATTCGAGGCATAGGTCTGGCCACCTTGCTTACGGGAAGGTGATCTGCCATTATTCAATTAGTTGTGATTACTAACACGTGCAAGAAAATGATGTTGAGCAAAAATGAACCACCATTAAACAGGAGCAAGAGACATGCCACCTGAATATTAAGAATATTAACAACGCGGAAAACAATATCACGCCTTAAAATTATATAGCTTTGCTGATAAGAGAGCCGAAATCTGATACTTTTAGGAGATATAGACAATAACCGTCCATTTCACTTGCCAGCATGCGAGTGAATAAAGGTTTGCTGATGTCTATAGACTTGGCAGTGAGTTTAATTATATAGCTGGAATTGGAGGTCTCTTTGCTGCACCTGCTCCCAACATCTCCCCGCGTTCTGTTCAGCAAACCACAGCAGGTGTCCAGCAACTAAGAAAGGCAAGGGATGAACAATGGATAAAGGATTGTGCCATGGGTCACATTACCTACTGTGGACAAATATACAGAGTCTCTAGAAATTGCAGAACTGAGTGATTATCTCTCAGGACTCACAACAAAGCAAGTCATGTGGCTCGGAAGCAAACCTTAATTAGAGGGATAGATTACAATAATTATAACGGAATACAAAATGTCACCTTGCACAAAATGGGATTTGATGCTGTGCTCAAAAAACCAGGGCAAAAGAACCAAGGGATGGGTAATGCATAATGACAGAAGTGCTGCAGTATAGTAATCTTCTCTATCGCTCTGCCTCTACTATTGAAGAGACTTTAACTGCAGTAAATTGTGCTGAGTACATAAGGCCTCATCCACACATGTGGAAGCATGGTAAAAACAGCGCAGCTGAGAAATGGCGTGCTGTCGCAGTATGCCGCTGCTGACACTGAATGTTTCATATGTAGCTGTACAGCCATTTTTATCTAAAGATTAGTGTTGATCGGACTAAACATGGACACTTTGCGGACATCTTCACAGATGTAACACGGACTGATTTCTTCAGACGTGAAAATGACATGGAAATGTGAGCAAGGCCTGACAGAAGATCCTCTGGTGGACCTAGGCTCTGACACATCGATTATTCCAAAGATCCCCAATGGGTTGAGCTGAAGACAACCCTATTTGTAGGTGACTGTGAAAGCAATGACTTGCCAACAGGGACTACCACATGTGGGTTTATTAAAAAATAACCTTTAGACTATATTGCTATGTATGTCTTGTGTGTGCCATGATACCATATGCTGTAGGTTACATGTAATGAAATGTACACATTCTTTGTAGATGTGTCAAAGTTGAGCCCTAAAAATCATTTCCTCTGATGGACCAATGAATGCTGTGCCTATTCATTAAAACAAACAGATAAAACATTTTGGAGCATATACAGCAAGGCCTTAGATATTTACATGCCCACTTCTAGCAAATATCCACTCAACTTTTAAGAAGTTCTTTCACAAAGAAGGGCATTTCATCCCTCCACACTTGAACACTGCATTTTATTGGAATAGACCATCAGTTTTTGTGTATTTTCCGCTTGTCTGATAAATTTCACGTTGAGAATGTAGTCATATCTTTTGCCAAAACTATTAGTAGTTTTATTAGCTGGAGTGTGAAAATGGCGGCACCGAAAAACACCTGGTGTGAAACAGGAAACAGGAACCTCAAAGTCCAAAATAATCATTTAGATTACTGCTCATAATCTTAGATTATAAATGATAATACAAAGTTGTTGAGGATTTATAGGCAGCTGAAGATGAAAAAAATGTACATTAAAGGCCCCAGACAGTTAATGTATATTGACTTGAAGCCAACAATTATGTTAGTGAAGGGCATTACCCGTAAATACCTAATAGAGTCATTATCACTAATCTCGCCCATCATAATCTGTAGCAATTCAGCAATTGTAAGGCCTTATTCACACGTCAGTGTTTTGGTCAGTGATTTGTGAGCTAAAACCAGGAACACACAGAGATAAGGTATAAGCGAAGGAACGGCACCTGTTCTGCATCTGGTTTTGGCTCATAATTACTGATGTAAATTACTGAACGAACACTGTGTGAATAAGACCGAAGCCTGCAGGGCTACAGAAACTTTGTCTACAAAATAAAAAGGCTAACATAGATTACAGTCCTGATGGGGCATGCAAGGAATCAGTTTAGAAATGTGCCCGCGGTCGAGATGATTATTATAAGGCTTCCTGCATACCACAACTGGCAAGGAATACGTTTTTGTGAAAAAGTGTAGGCTGCCAAACGTATGCCAGAAAAATGTCTAAAAACACACATACTGTAACTGTATGTATATGGGTTATTTTCATATATGATTTACACACAAAAAAAAGTTTTGGGCATTTTCATCCATAATAAAGAAAACATATATAATAAAACAGGCAAATGCACATAAAACTATGTAAAGTACTACAATATAGTCTATGCTAAAAAAACAATACCCTTGGCCTAATGTACACAACAACATTTTCCAAAATGACACAGATTGGCATACAAAGGGTCTATAGAAAATAATAGCAATCAGCAACCAGTGACCTGCGATTCCAAAGCTTTTCATGGATATTACGAGAAATGTGCTGTGTCAAACCTGAAAGAATATCCAGAAGATGAACAAAACTACCAACATAATACAAAAAATTCGACAGAGACATGACCTCACTGGAAATAAGAAAGAGCTACATAGTCATGTGACCAGAGCCCATAATGGAGCATAGGAGCAATAAAGGTAAAATAAATACATTTCAAAATTACAGCTACCTTTATAAATGAGTATTTGAAATGATGCCAATCCAAACTGGGAAACACTTTTCAGTTTTTTTGGGGGGACTTTTAAGATGAAAGCTTATAAGAAAAAAAAACATTAAAGGGGTTGTCCCACAAAAATATTATACAGTTTTCAAACCAGCACCTGGATCTCAATACTTTCGTAATTGCATGTAATTAAAAATTTAGCATAGCCACTGAGTTATTCAATAAAATGTATCTGTATAGCACCACCTGCTGTTATTTTTTTTTTTTCTTATTTCTTTGACCTGCTCACTGAGAAGGCCGCACATGCTCAGTTTCATCCTTCAGCTGCCTCCTGAGCTGTGATAGGTAGAGCACAGACACGCCCCCTTAGCTGCAGGAGAAAAGACACTCCTCTTGAGCTTTCAGCTTGATATAAATCTAGCAGAGCAATGAATGGGGAGATCTCTGGATCCATGTGATGTACAGGGCTGGTTCTAGCTTTGTTAGATAGAGATTGCCATGTACTATATGGGGTCTGATTTCCTTTTTTTACATTAGTCATGTGAAAAGGCCTATTTTCAGACAGCTGCAATACAGTTCTGTTTATAGTTAAAGAGGTATACACATCTAGGACATGTATAGCATATCCACAGGACATACCATAAATGTCTGATAGGTGAGGGTCCCAGAGGTGGGGCCCTCACCTGTCTCCAGAACGGAGCCCTGTCATGCCCATCCAGCATCGGAGAGGTGGCCATGCATATGCGGCTCTCTCTATTTACTTCAATAGCAGTTCCGAAAATAGCTGAGCTTGCTGACTTGAAGTGAATGAACAGTGCTGAGCATGTGCAGCCAGACGTGGGACTCACAGCTACTGTATAGGACACTTAAGTCATACTCCTTTAAATTCTGAACCATGAAGGAAATTGGACCTTTTAGTGTCCAGTGCCGCAGAGAAACAGTTATCCAAGGTTTTTCATGGGAATGGTTTCCTTTTGTTGTTCTAATAGGATCTGATACTGTTATTCACACTGAACATACAGTTCCTTTACAATGCTGTTTTTTGCAAAAAAAATCTAAAAATTAAAAAAACATCATGAGATATCTAATGTCTGACCATATTCCTCTAATCGTTTTTATATAGAGGTAAGCTAAGAGCTGCAATCATTTCCATCATAAATGTTTTTGTATTTTTAGGATTGAGGTCAACAGGCGGCAAACTGAAAGCAATGACGGGAACGGACGTCAAATTATCATCTGTTTAAATCAACTGCAAAGCAAACAAAATACTGCAAAAGTGTGAACCAAGCCTTAAGCTGTCTACAAGCCAGATCATAACACTGTATAGAGAAATCCACATAGAATCAGCCGCCACAAGCTGCTGGAAAAAAAGTTAGTTGGTTATTCAAAATGACAGCAACTATTGCCACTAGTAAGATTCACAACTGTGATTCCTACTTGTAAAAAAGTTATTCTTAACAGTAGCTTAAAAGCATCTATTGCATTTTAAATAATGTGACAAGTTCCCATTAAGTACAAATGAAGATGCATTTGAGCAAAGAAAAATGTAAGAACTAAAAAAAAAATGAGCTAGTGTACCACTTGAGCTGCTTTTTATATGCCAGCATGATTCACATGATACAGCAGGCAGAACTTCTAATGTAGTCACGAATTTAACATAAAAGACAAATTACTGGTAGGGAACAGGCAAGGAGGCCACTGCACAATGCCTGATAACATGTACAGGTCCTCTAAACAATACAAAAACTACAATCTTACATTTTCTAAAATGAAGGTCTCTTAAATGACATGCATCACAAAAACTGGTTTCAAAGTAACTATACCACCATATAAGGTTGCCAACTCTAATTTTTCTTTTTTCTGGACAACTTATCCCAAAATCACAGACAGACAACATTTTTATGGACAAATTAGAAAACCATAATGAATTATAAAGATTATAAGTAATCCTTGTCTATATCTCAATATAACTTATTACCAGCCTTTACGGTGAGCTGTATAATGATGATAGTTACCACCAAAATAATTTAGTCAAATACCATCAGTCTAAAAAAAATCACGGAAATATCTTTTTTTTTTTCACAGACACGGGAAAAAAGTTACCTATTTTTATGGACTGTCCAGAAATTTCTAAACAGTTGGCAATCTTGCTGCCATATTGGGTGGGGATGTCCTGAAACATAAATATAATTTTCTTGTGAAAATCCAGTCCTCTAAACCTGAGAAATTATACATTTTATTTTTATGCAAATACGATTTTCAATGCACCATGGGTGGGTTCACTCCATTTGGTGAACCAACGTTTGGACACAACTCTGCCCAGTGCCACACCTCTTCTTGGATTCACAGTCCTTCAGATTTCAGAGCAAGTAGCAATGACAGAGGAGCCCCCCCAAGATGCACCAAAAACTTTATTTTTTCATCAAAATAAAAAAAGTATTCCTCAGGATTTGAGGACTGGATGCTCACGAGAATGTTATGGTTATATATCGGGGAACCTACCCTACATGGCACTATGCTTAATTTGAAACTGATTTTGGAGGTGACTGGTGACAGACTCCATTTAAAGAGCCTTAATGAAAAGTATCATTTTTTTAGTGTGTATGTGGCTGTTCCATGTCCACTGGCATCTTCTCTCTCGTTGTAGGCATGGTACCAGAAGTCCTGACCCCTCCCACTACACCATGCTTCATGCCATTCGTGGCCCTCCCCACTTTCATACTTGTCCTATGGCTTATAGGGGTTGTGCTCCCTTTTCCCAGCTTTTAAAGGACCAGTTGGCACACAAGCTAATCTGTCCACAGCTTATGACAGCGTTCCTTAACTTGTCTAGTTTTTGCAAAAGTTGTGCTTATTGTGTAGTCTGTTAGCCATATTTGACCTTATTGCGACTGCCCTTACCTATTTCCTGTTGACTGTATTGCACAAACTTTGCCAGTCCTGATCTCAACTTGCCCTGTCACCATGCTTTTGCATGTCTCCTTGGTGCCAGCCTCTGAATGGAGACTACTCCTAGAAGTTTCAGCCTGCTGGCCCCAGCAGCAAAGTCCAGGTCCATGCATGTGGGTGAAAGGGTTAATACCAGGGGACCACCTTGACAACTCCCTCAGGAACAGTTAAATTTGTACAGTAGCATAGTGGATCCATTGAGGACAGTGCTTGGATGCAGCAGTGATAAGCCCTTTCCCAGCACATCACTGACACTGTTACACAGTGACGTGCTAGGAAAGGGCAGGTATCCAAGCACATTATCGCAGCTGTCTGTAAACAGAGATCGGCAGGCAAACTGGACCAGTGCCACAGAGATGTGCAATGATGGGTAACGGCAATTGTCCACTTCGGATACTTTGATTCGCTCAACACTAGACACAACCTTCTTAAGGGTATGCTGATGTTTTAGTAGCCCCAAACTTCATGCATGGCCGTATTATGGCCTTATACAGGATCTGTACAGCACAGGATTGTATTCCAGTCTACAGGATCAGTAAAGTTTTTTCTGATTTGAATGGACAGGTTCCATTTGTTCGCGCAGTCCGGCTTGTCTTCTTTCTTCTTCTTTGATGACCTGAGAGGAAAAGGACCTTTGGTGACGTCACTGCACTCATCACATGGTCCATCACAGGGTCCATCACCATGGTGATGGACCATGTGATGAGTGCAGTGACGTCACCAAAGGTCCCTTTCCTCCCAGGTCATGAAAGAAGAAGAAAGACGACAAGCCGGGCTGTGCGAACAAGTGGATCAGGTGAGTTTAATTTTTAACCCCTTCATCCTTAATTTACTTAACATTCTGTATTAAGAAAGCTATTATTTTCCCTTATAACCATGTTATAAGGGAAAATATTAGAATCTACAGAATACCTAACCCAAACCCAAACTTCTGTGAAGAAGTCCGGGTTTGGGTCTGGTTACCACATTCAGTTTTTTCTCACGCGCGTGCAGAAAGCATTGCACTCGCACGGAAAAAACTGAATAACGCAATGCACCCACATACAATACTCACCCCAATCGCAGACAAAAATCGCACGATTTTCCTGTGACGCACCCGCATCCTATCCAGCCCTCACACGTGATGCCCGTGTGAAAGAGGCCTAACATTGTCTAGATCACTGTTCTTCTCCCTATTA
Organism: Bufo gargarizans; assembly: GCF_014858855.1. Taxonomy (NCBI): domain Eukaryota; kingdom Metazoa; phylum Chordata; class Amphibia; order Anura; family Bufonidae; genus Bufo; species Bufo gargarizans. The sequence goes on along the minus strand of NC_058080.1, from coordinate 522,242,796 downwards.
AAGGTACCCCAGAGGCTATGATGATACACTGCTCTGCACCCAGTAAAAGCACAGCATGAGCACACTGAGTTCCTCCTAGAGACATGGCATGTACCCCTTTAGTATACATACTAAAGGCTGAAAGCCTAGGGTCTAGGCAACTTATATTCTTTATGTTTAAATTTGTCACAATTTGAGCAAAATATGTGATTTGTTACACCATCTCAAATGTCTTTCTGAACATCCTCTCAGTGGCGTACAATGTATTGTGTGTGGTTCTCTGTATGCATTGTGCTAGTTTGAATCAGAAGTCTACCTGAGGACTTGATATTCTGACACCTTGTTGGGGTGAATGAGTATCTCTTGCTTTTTATCTAAGGAACTTCATAGTAGAAGATAAGTAACTGAATAAAGCTTGTCAAAACTGAAAGATCAGGGGAGAAGCAAGAAAGGGATAAACTTTACTTCTCTATTCACCTTTCTATGTGCTCCAGATATCTCTGTAGTTCTACTGATCTTTTACTACCCAGGTTTAACTCTTACAATACCAGCTCTATTTCATTCCCTTCTGGCTAAAATGTTAGACTTAGTTATGGAATACAGCTAAGCAGAATGTCTTAGCTGAATATCAAAGGTTGAGACTGAAATGTCACAGTTCATTTTCTACTCTAGTTAATAGGTGAATAAAATCAGACTTGTGAGGTGGCCATACTTCAGCTGTGTCTAATTTTTCCATTTATTCAAAGGCAAGAGAGAATCATCTGAGCAGAAATAAACTATGTTATATTAAGCTGTGGACTTTGCGCCCTTCTCCACTATGGCCATATTTGTGCAGCCAGAAACACCAGTCACAAGGAATTCATTACTTTTGGATGGATTTTAAATATATATTGATGATGTGCAAACGAACACATCGATTTTAATTGAATCTGGCTTGTCACAAATTTAATAAAAATTTTGCTTTCAAAGGCATTCAGATGTTGGCGATTTGCTTCGGATAAATTGCACCCACCATTTTACGTTAAAAATTCAGTATCATTTTGTAAACGTCATTTTATTTTTTCAGGAAGTTAGGAAGCTTAGAATGTTAAGAAATTCCCAACTTTATTAAGTTTTGAAGTCACTGTTGGGCTTACATAGTAGAAACCACCGCCCTGTCGTAGAAACTACACCCCTCGAGTTCTTAATTTTTTTGTGCAGATTTTCCATTTTAATAATTTTTTTCTGTAACACAGCAAGGGTTAACAGCCAAACAAACCTCAATATTTATAACCCGGATTCTGCCGTTTACAAAAACACCTCATATGTGGTCGTAAATCTCTTCATGGGCAAATGGCAGGGCGAAGAAGGGAAGGAGCGGAATATTATTTTTGGAGGGCATATTTTCTGGAATTATTTTTGGGTGCCATGTCACATCTAAAGAGACCCTGACAGGGAACCTAAAGTGGCCCTTGGAAAAAAAAACTAAAAGTGGCCCCATATTATGGGAAGGTCTAAAATAACAGGAGGCGGGGCAACAAAAGTAAGGGAGTCAGGAATACCATAGCGCAAAATGCCACATAACACAGTGCCGCACAATATATTGCCCCAAAGGGCCATTTTCTCTCCTCCTCTTCCAGTTGTCTGATTAAAATATGAAGCAGGGGGCTTATGAGGTGAGATGCGGGACATAGTTGAATTCAGGAGGGCATGTTACTGGCCGAGTACATGATTGCCTGATTCTCACAGAGTTCATTACTACTGATGGCTTATTATGTACGCAGCCAGCAGCAGAGATGGCCCCTTGGGCATCGGCCCACCAGGAAATTTCCCTGTAATGTCTATGGCCAATCCACCTCTGGACCTTAAGGTACCCCTAGAAAGAAACCCCCCAAAAAGTGACCCCATATTGGAAACTACACTCCTCATGGAATAAATCTAAGGGTGAAGTGAATGCTTTGACCCAATAAGCATTTCATAGAATTTAGAAACACATGGCTGCAAAATTCACTTTTATTTCCAATCTAATGTTGCTTTAGCCCCAAATTTTTCATTTTCATAAGGGGGAACAGCAGAAAATGCATTATGCATTTTTTCCAAATTTTCTGACCAATTCATAATATGGTTCCTATTAGTTCTACGTGCCACCGGTTTTGTGAGGCCTTTTTTCCTCCAAGATTCTGTAAGAATCAACATGACGAAAAATTGTGTAATGCTCCATCACATGCTCTATTGTGGAGCTTTTTTACACTAGAAGCATACTTCCAGAGGAGAATTAAGTACCTCATGAAGATGTAAAGTGTGGTTGGAGGAAACCTTCAAAAACACAGTGGAGTCTACTGTTACCCCTTTAAAAGAATCCTTATTGCTGCACTGTTATGCAGTGTTTTATTTTCAGGACACTTTAAATAAGACGTTGTTGATATGTAACCCCCAGTGAGACAGTGAACATATTTGATACTAGTTATTAGCATACAGGCAATTTAAAGGGGTTTTCTGAGTGTTTTGAACTGATGACCTATCATCAGCTTCTTATTGGTGGGGGTCTGACATCTGGCACCCCGCCGATCAGCTGACTGAGGAGTCAATGGCACTGATCTACTCGCAGGTTACCAAGCACAGTGCCATCCACTGAATAGCGGTCGTGCTTAATATTGCAGTTCAGCCCAATTCACTTGATTGGGACTGAGCTGCGCCTAGACCAATGAATGTGATGTCACTGGCCTAGGGTAAGCTGAGAGGACACTGAGGCCTCTTCAATCAGCTGATCGGTGTGGGTGCCAGGAGTTAGACCTCCATCGATCAGATGGACGTATATATGTATGTATATATGTTCTGCGATCACTCAAAAACGCAACCTTCACAGAAACTTGGTATACACATCCCTTTCTACCTGGAAAGAAATCTCTTGGGGGTCACAGCTCTCTAGTATGTACCGTTCCTGAGATATTCCCCAAAAAATCAAATATGGCACATCACATGACCTACATTAGCCAATAGAAGCCTGCAGGTCTTTCTCTTCATATCCCAACTGCCATACACATGGTCACATGTCCCTTATCAGCCAATAGAAGCTTGCAGGTCTTTAGTCTCCACATACACAGTTTTACACCAGGTTTCCATAACAAACCAGCCATTTTTCTTCACTGCTGCAGGTCAGCTTTAAAGGGGCAGGATGCTGTGTATGACACTGTTAAGGGAGTGAAGTGCTATGGAGGTGACAGTTCAGGGAACAGGTAGGGTGGCCATTCAGGCCACCCTCAAAAGATGGACTTAACCTGTTACGGACACAGGGCGAACAGGTACGCCCTGATGTCCTGGTACTTAAGGACCTGTACGCCCTGTGTATTTCCGATCACCGCCACTCGGCGGGCGGTGATCGGAACAAGGTGCCTGCTCAAATCATTGAGCAGGCACCTTGGCTAAATGCGAGGGGGGTCCCGTGATCCCCCGTGTTGGCAATCGCCGCAAACCGCAGGTCAATTCATACCTGCAGTTTGCGGTTTTACCTTATGTGGCGGGCGGCGGTGCCATCAGGTCTCCATGCGGCTGTAGGCGGGACCCGATGGCATGGAAGACAACGTGATGCCTTCCTTAGGTATCAGCGCTGCCTTCCGGTGATGAGCCTGTGAGATCCAGCCCCCTGGATCTCACAGACCAGAAGCTGTATGAGTAATACACACAGCCAATGCATTCCAATACAGAAGTATTAGAATGCATTGTGAAAGGGATTAGACCCCCAAAAGTTGAAGTCCCAAAGTGGGACAAAAAATAAAGTAAAAAAAAGTTGAAAAAGTAAAGTTTTCCCCCCAAAAAATTAAAAGTTTCAAGTAAAAATAAACAAAAACGTAATTTTCCCCAAATAAAGTTATGAAAAATTGGCAAAAAATAGGGAATAAAAAAAGTAGACATATGAGTTATCTCCGCGTCCGTATCGACCGTCTCTATACATATTACATGACCTAACCTCTCAGATGAACACCGTAAAAAATAAAAAATAAAAACTGTTCTAAATAAACAATTTTTTTGTCACCTTACATCACTAAAACTACAACAGCAAGCGATCAAAAAGGCGTATGCCCACCAAAATAGTACCAATCTAACCGTCACCTCATCACGCAAAAAATTAGCCCATACCTAAGACAATCGCCCAAAAAATATAAAAAACTATGGTTCAGAATATGGAGACACTAAAACATCCTTTTTTTTTTGTTTAACCACTTCAACCCCGCTAGCTGAAACCCCCTTAATGACCAGGCCACTTTTTACACTTCTGCACTACACTACTTTCACCGTTTATTGCTCGGTCATGCAACTTACCACCCAAATGAATTTTACCTCCCTTCCATGAACTCACTATGCCCATCACAAAATACCTTGGAGTGTCTTCTTTCCAAAATGGGGTCACTTGTGGGATAGTTATACTGCCCTGGCACTCTAGGGGCCCAGATGCGTGAGAAGAAGTTTGCAGTCAAAATCTGTAAAAAAATGACCGGTGAAATCCGAAAGGTGCACTTTGGAATGTGTGCACCTTTGCCCACCTAGGCTGCAAAAAAGTGTCACACATCTGGTATCGCCGTACTCAGGAGAAGTTGGGGAATGTGTTTTGGGGTGTCATTTTACATATACCCATGCTGGGTGAGAGAAATATCTTGGCAAAAGACAACATTTCCCATTTTTTTTAATACAAAGTTGGCATTTGACCAAGATATTTATCGGCATGCGCCGAGCCCAGTGACGAGGATGAAGCTCCTGCCCTCAGTCTCCTGCAGATCGCACTGGCGCAGCCCTCAGTGGGTACTGCGCCTGTGCGAGAGTTCGTTCGGCCGTGAGGGAGGGGGAGGAGAGGGATGAGAGGCTGTGGGAGGCTGGGGGCGGTTAGACAGTCGCAAGGAAGGCGGGCTGGGCACTGTAAGAGGGGCGTTACTGGGCTCACTAAGGGGAACAAAACGCCCCTCTGGGCACCTTCAGGGCTAATTTGCATAACCATAAAAGTCGATTTTCACATAAACTACTGGACGGATTACAAGATAGAAGAGCACAGCCTATTCAAGGTAAGCTGTGCTGCATGACTGCTTTAAAATCCGATTTTGGGTTAGGGGAGGTGACAGAATCCCTTTAAGGACTTAAAATCCCTTCTTTTGATTTGCTAAGCCTTGCAACCAATCCGGTTAGGCCATGCCCCCTCCCACTCCGCAGATGACAGGGATTGAAAAAAAATTAAGTAAAAATCAACTTCTGTCAGCTTCAGGGGTGGGAGAGACAGGGACTTTCTCCCTGCAGCTCACGCTCAGACAGCGCAGTGCTGCTGTCTGAGAGTGAGCTGTTTAACCACTTCAACCCCACTAGCTAAAACCCCCTTAATGACCAGGCCACTTTTTACACTTCTGCAGTACACTACTTTCACCGTTTATCGCTCGGTCATGCAACTTACCACCCAAATGAATTTTACCTCCTTTTCTTCTCACTAATAGAGCTTTCATTTGGTGGTATTTTATTGCTGCTGACATTTTTACTTTTTTTGTTATTAATCAAAATGTAACGATTTTTTTGCAAAAAAATTACATTTTTCACTTTCAGCTGTAAAATTTAGCAAAAAAAAAGACATCCATATATACATTTTTGGCCAAATTTATTGTTCTACATGTCTTTGATAAAAAAAAAAAAAAAAATTCTAGGAACTCGCCATGCCCCTCACGGAATACCTTGCGGTGTCTTCTTTCCAAAATGGGGTCACTTGTGGCGTAGTTATACTGCCTTGGCAATTTAGGGGCCCATATGTGTGAGAAGTAGTTTGCAATCAAAATCTGTAAAAAATGACCGGTGAAATCCGAAAGGTGCACTTTGGAATGTGGGTCCCTTTGCCCACCTAGGCTGCAAAAAAGTGTCACACATCTGGTATCGCCGTACTCAGGAGAAGTTGGGCAATGTGTTTTGGGGTGTCATTTTACATATACCCATGCTGGGTGAGAGAAATATCTCGGCAAATTACAACTTTTCCCATTTTTTTATACAAAGTTGGCATTTGACCAAGATATTTATCTCACCCAGCATGGGTATATGTAAAATGACACCCCAAAACACATTCCCCAACTTTTCCTGAGTACGGCGATACCACATGTGTGACACTTTTTTGCAGCCTAGATGCGCAAAGCGGCCCAAATTCCTTTTAGGAGGGCATTTTTAGACATTTGGATCCCAGACTTCTTCTCACGCTTTAGGGCCCCTAAAAAGCCAGGGCAGTATAAATACCCCCACATGTGACCCCACTTTGGAAAGAAGACACCCCAAGGTATTCAATGAGGGGCATGGCGAGTTCATAGAATTTTTTTTTTGTTGCATAAGTTAGCAGAAATTGATTTTTTTTTTGTTTTTTCTCACAAAGTCTCACTTTCCGCTAACTTGGGACAAAAATTTCAATCTTTCATGGACTCAATATGCCCCTCACGGAATACCTTGGGGTGTCTTCTTTCCGAAATGGGTTCACATGTGGGGTATTTATACTGCCCTGGCTTTTTAGGGGCCCTAAAGCATGAGAAGAAGTCTGGAATATAAATGTCTAAAAAATGTTACGCATTTGGATTCCGTGAGGGGTATGGTGAGTTCATGTGAGATTTTATTTTTTGGACACAAGTTAGTGGAATATGAGACTTTGTAAGAAAAAACAAACAAAAAAAAAATATTTCCGCTAACTTGGGCCAAAAAAATGTCTGAATGGAGCCTTACAGGGGGTGATCAATGACAGGGGGGGTGATCAGGGAGTGTATATGGGGTGATCACCTCATATACACTCCCTGATCACCCCCTGTCCTTGATCACCCCTCTGTCATTGATCACCCCTCTGTCATTGATCACCCCTCTGAAAGGCTCCATTCAGACGTCCATATGATTTTTACGGACCCACGGATCGGATCCGCAAAACACATACGGACGTCTGAATGGAGCCTTACAGGTGGGTGATCAATAACAAGGGGGTGATCACCCATATAGACTTCCTGATCACCCCCCTGTCATTGATCACCCCCCTGTAAGGCTCCATTCAGACGTCCGTATGTGTTTTGCGGATCCGATCCATGTATCCGTGGATCCGTAAAAATCATACGGACGTCTGAATGGAGCCTTACAGGGGGGTGATCAATGACAGGGGGGTGATCAATGACAGGGAAGTGATCAGGAAGTCTATATGCGTGATCACCCCCTTGTCATTGATCACCCCCCTGTAAGGCTCCATTCAGACGTCCGTATGTGTTTTGCGGATCCGATCCATGTATCCATGGATCCGTAAAAATAATACGGACATCTGAATGGAGCCTTACAGGGGGGTGATCAATGACAGGGGGGTGATCAATGACAGGGAAGTGATCAGGAAGTCTATATGCGTGATCACCCCCTTGTCATTGATCACCCCCCTGTAAGGCTCCATTCAGACGTCTGTATGTGTTTTGCGGATCCGATCCATGTATCCATGGATCCGTAAAAATCATACGGACGTCTGAATGGAGCCTTACAGGGGGGTGATTAATGACAGGGGGGTGATCAATGACAGGGAAGTGATCAGGAAGTCTATATGTGTGATCACCCCCTTGTCATTGATCACCCCCCTGTTAAGCTCCATTCAGACGTCCGTATGTGTTTTGCGGATCCGATCCATGTATCCGTGGATCCGTAAAAATCATACGGACGTCTGAATGGAGCCTTACAGGGGGGTGATCAATGACAGGGGGGTGATCAATGACAGGGGGGTGATCGGGAAGTCTATATGGGTGATCACCCCCTTGTCATTGATCACCCCCCTGTAAGGCTCCATTCAGACGTCCGTATGTGTTTTGCGGATCCGATCCATGTATCCGTGGATCCGTAAAAATCATACGGACGTACGAATGGAGCCTTACAGGGGGGTGATCAATGACAGGGGGGTGATCAATGACAGGGAAAGTGATCAGGAAGTCTATATGGGTGATCACCCCCTTGTCATTGATCACCCCCCTGTAAGGCTCCATTCAGACGTCCGTATGCGTTTTGCGGATCCGATCCATGTATCAGTGGATTCGTAAAAATCATACGGACGTCTGAATGGAGCCTGACAGGGGGGGTGATCAATGACAGGGGGGTGATCAGGGAGTCTGTATGGGGTGATCAGTGGTTCATAAAGGGTTAATAAGTGTAGTGTAGTGTTTTGTGTTACTTTACTGAGCTACCTGTGTCCTCTGGTGGTCGATCCAAACAAAAGGGACCACCAGAGGACCAGGTAGCAGGTATATTAGACGCTGTTATCAAAACAGCGTCTAATATACCTGTTAGGGGTTAAAAAAAAACATCTCCAGCCTGCCAGCGAGCGATCACCGCTGGCAGGCTGGAGATCCACTCTCTTACCTTCCGTTCCTGTGAGCGCGCGCGCCTGCGTGCGAGCGTTCACAGGAAATCTCGGCTCTCGCGGGAGGACGCGTATATGCGTCCACCCAGAAGAGCAGGACCGCCGGCAGGACGCAATCCTGCGTACGGCGGTCCGGAGCTGGTTAAAAGGACATCCCTACGTGAGATATTCCCAAAAAATGCATTAGCCAATAGAAGCCTGGTCACATGACCCTTATCAGCCAATAGAAGCTCACAGGCCCTTAGTCTCCACATACACACAGCTTTACACCAGGTTTCCATAACAACGCAGCCATTTTTCTTTTCTTCACTGCTGTAGGTCAGCTTTAAAGGGGCGGGGTACTGTAGATGTCACTGTTATAGTGGATATTGTTGATATCTTTTAATTACATACACAAACATTAAATGAAATGGATGAAATATACCTGTGCGAAGCCGGGTCCTTCTGCTAGTTATATATATTATCTGACTAAAAAGTAAAGGTTAATTTTAAAAAGCATCATAACTCATCCATATCTACATGAATTATGTATAGCACGAGTAGACAGCATTAGCTATGCTTTAAATCCAACTCCATGAATGAGTGATGAAGTGCATACCGCATCTATCTGGAAATACACCTTTGATGCATCATGCAATCTACTGCGGAACAGACTTGTATAACTCTCTTCTGCCAGGTTTTTCTCAAAACAGCTGTGCAGTTCAGAAGGCTTAGTTGATGCTGGGAAAAGTGAAAGAAGAAACTCTCCTGAGAATGCAGTAGAATTCAATTTACAGTCTACAGATACAACCAGGCTTGTTTCACTCCTGCCATCCTAATCACATCTTGCTGTTAGGCTGCTCTGGTTTTTAAAAAACATACGTTTATACAGAAGGTGTCATGAATCCTACTGCAATGGACACAGATTCTTAAGTACTGTAATCACAGACCGTTAGCATTACATTACAATAAAGAAAATTTCTTAATATTAGATGTAGAACTGAAAAACTGTAAGTATCATAACAAAGTAGGGATATAGGAATAAAAAACATAGGATATATATATATATATATATATATATATATATATATATATGGAAGAAAATTTACAAGCAGCACCACCAGGCCAAAAAACAAATATAGAGGGTGCACTGTCCGAGTATGGTAACTGGTGCTTACCCACTAATACGGAACAAAGAAATCGGACTGCACTCCAGTTGAATCTTCAGTGAAAAAAAGGTTTATTCACCCATAGGTGGCACAAGCGACGTTTCGGCTCGCATCTTTCGCTTGAGAAAGGCTCATATGCGAGCCGAAACGTCGCTTGTGCCACCTATGGGTGAATAAACCTTTTTTTCACTGAAGATTCAACTGGAGTGCAGTCCGATTTCTTTGTTCTATATATATATATATATATATATATATATATATATACAGACGTGGACAAAATTGTTGGTACCCTTTGGTCAATGAAAGAAAAAGTCACAATGGTCACAGAAATAACTTTAATCTGACAAAAGTAATAATAAATTAAAATTCTATAAATGTTAACCAATGAAAGTCAGACATTGTTTTTCAACCATGCTTCAACAGAATTATGTAAAAAAATAAACTCATGAAACAGGCATGGACAAAAATGATGGTACCCCTAACTTAATATTTTGTTGCGCAACCTTTTGAGGCAATCACTGCAATCAAACGCTTCCTGTAACTGTCAATGAGACATCTGCACCTCTCAGCAGGTATTTTGGCCCACTCCTCATGAGCAAACTGCTCCAGTTGTGTCCGGTTTGAAGGGTGCCTTTTCCAGACTGCATGTTTCAGCTCCTTCCAAAGATGCTCAATAGGATTGAGGTCAGGGCTCATAGAAGGCCACTTTAGAATAGTCCAATTTTTTCCTCTTAGCCATTCTTGGGTGTTTTTAGCGGTGTGTTTTGGGTCATTGTCCTGTTGCAAGACCCATGACCTGCGACTGAGACCAAGCTTTCTGACACTGGCTAGTACATTTCTCTCTAGAATTCCTTGATAGTCTTGAGATTTCATTGTACCCTGCACAGATTCAAGACACCCTGTGCCAGACGCAGCAAAGCAGCCCCAGAACATAACAGAGCCTCCTCCATGTTTCACAGTAGGGACAGTGTTCTTTTCTTGATATGCTTCATTTTTTCGTCTGTGAACATACAGCTGATGTGCCTTGGCAAAAACTTCGATTTTTGTCTCATCTGTCCACAGGACATTCTCCCAGAAGCTTTGTGGCTTGTCAACATGTAGTTTGGCATATTCCAGTCTTGCTTTTTTATGATTCGTTTTCAACAATGGTGTCCTCCTTGGTCGTCTCCCATGTAGTCCACTTTGGCTCAAACAACGACGGATGGTGCGATCTGACACTGATGTTCCTTGAGCATGAAGTTCACCTTGAATCTCTTTAGAAGTCTTTCTAGGCTCTTTTGTTACCATTCGGATTATCCGTCTCTTAGATTTGTCATCAATTTTCCTCCTGCGGCCACGTCCAGGGAGGTTGGCTACAGTCCCATGGATCTTAAACTTATGAATAATATGTGCAACTGTACTCACAGGAACATCTAGTTGCTTGGAGATGGTCTTATAGCCTTTACCTTTAACATGCTTGTCTATAATTTTCTTTCTGATCTCTTGAGACAGCTCTTTCCTTTGCTTCCTCTGGTCCATGTCGAGTGTGGTACACACCATATCACCAAACAACACAGTGATTACCTGGAGCCATATATATAGGCCCAATGGCTGATTACAAGGTTGTAGACACCTGTGATGCTAATTAGTGGACACACCTTGAATTAACATGTCCCTTTGGTCACATTATGTTCTGTGTTTTCTAGGGGTACCATCATTTTTGTCCATGCCTGTTTCATGAGTTTATTTTTTTACATAATTCTGTTGAAGCATGGTTGAAAAACAATGTCTGACTTTCATTGGTTAACATTTATAGAATTTTAATTTATTATTACTTTTGTCAGATTAAAGTTATTTCTGTGACCATTGTGACTTTTTCTTTCATTGACCAAAGGGTACCAACAATTTTGTCCACGTCTGTATATATACAGTACAGACCAAAAGTTTGGACACACCTTCTCATTCAAAGAGTTTTCTTTATTTTCATGACTATGGAAATTGTAGATTCACACTGAAGGCATCAAAACTATGAATTAACACATGTGGAATTATGTACATAACAAAAAAGTGTGAAACAACTGAAAATATGTCATATTCTAGGTTCTTCAAAGTAGCCACCTTTTGCTTTGATTACTGCTTTGCACACTCTTGGCATTCTCTTGATGAGCTTAAAGAGGTAGTCACCTGAAATGGTCTTCCAACAGTCTTGAAGGAGTTCCCAGAGATGCTTAGCACTTATTGGCCCTTTTGCCTTCACTCTGCGGTCCAGCTCACCCCAAACCATCTCGATTGGGCTCAGGTCCGGTGACTGTGGAGGCCAGGTCATCTGGCGCAGCACCCCATCACTCTCCTTCATGGTCAAATAGCCCTTACACAGCCTGGAGGTGTGTTTGGAGTCATTGTCCTGTTGAAAAATAAATGATGGTCCAACTAAACGCAAACCGGATGGAATAGCATGCCACTGCAAGATGCTGTGGTAGCCATGCTGGTTCCGTATGCCTTCAATTTTGAATAAATCCCAAACAGTGTCACCAGCAAAGCACCCCCACACCATCACACCTCCTCCTCCATGCTTCACGGTGGGAACCAGGCATGTAGAGTCCATCCGTTCACCTTTTCTGCGTCGCACAAAGTCACGGTGGTTGGAGCCAAAGATCTCAAATTTGGACTCGTCAGACCAAAGCACAGATTTCCACTGGTCTAATGTCCATTCCTTGTGTTCTTTAGCCCAAACAAGTCTCTTCTGCTTGTTGCCTGTCCTTAGCAGTGGTTTCCTAGCAGATATTCTACCATGAAGGCCTGATTCACACAGTCTCCTCTTAAAAGTTGTTCTAGAGATGTGTCTGCTGCTAGAACTCTGTGTGGCATTGACCTGGTCTCTAATCTGAGTTGCTGTTAACCTGTGATTTCTGAGGCTAGTAACTCGGATGAACTTATCCTCTGCATCAGAGGTGACTCTTGGTCTTCATTTCCTGGGGCTGTCCGCATGTGAGACAGTTTCTTTGTAGCGCTTGATGGTTTTTGTGACTGCACTTGGGGACACTTTCAAACTTTTCCCAATTTTTCGGACTGACTGACCTTCATTTCTTAAAGTAATGATGGCCACTCGTTTTTCTTTACTTAGCTGATTTTTTCTTGCCATAATACAAATTCTAATAGTCTATTCAGTAGGACTATCAGCTGTGTATCCACCTGACTTCTCCACAATGCAACTGATGGTCCCAACCCCATTTATACGGCAAGAAATCCCACTTATTAAACCTGACAGTTGTGAAATGAAAACCATTTCAGATGACTACCTCTTGAAGCTCATCAAGAGAATGCCAAGAGTGTGCAAAGCAGTAATCAAAGCAAAAGGTGGCTACTTTGAAGAACCTAGAATATGACATATTTTCAGTTGTTTCACACTTTTCTGTTATGTATATAATTCCACATGTGTTAATTCATCGTTTTGATGCCTTCAGTGTGAATCTACAATTTTCATAGTCATGAAAATAAAGAAAACTCTTTGAATGAGGTGTGTCCAAACTTTTGGTCTGTACTGTATACAGTCATGTGAAAAAATTAGGACACCCTTTGAAAGCATGTGGTTTTTTGTAACATTTTTAATAAAAGGTTATTTCATCTCCGTTTCAACAATACAGAGAGATTAAAGTAATCCAACTAAACAAAGAAAACTGAAGAAAAGTCTTTTCAAGATCTTCTGTAAATGTCATTCTACAAAAATGCCTATTCTAACTGAGGAAAAAGATAGGACACCCTTGCCCCTAATAGCGAGTGTTACCTCCTTTGGCTGAAATAACTGCAGTGAGACGGTTCTTGTAGCCATCTACCAGTCTTCGACATCGGTCTGAGGAAATTTTACCCCACTCCTCAATGCAGAACTTTTTCAGCTGTGAGATGTTTGAGGGGTTTCTTGCACGTACAGCCCTTTTCAAGTCACCCCACAGCATCTCAATGGGATTCAAATCTGGACTTTGACTTGGCCATTCCAGGACTCTCCATTTCTTCTTTTTCAGCCAATCTTTGGTTGATTTACTAGTATGTTTTGGGTCATTGTCATGTTGCATGGTCCAGTTCCGCTTCAGCTTTAATTTTCTAACTGATGGTCTCACATGTTCTTCAAGCACCTTCTGATACACAGTAGAATTCATCGTGGATTCTATGATGGTGAGCTGACCAGGTCCTGCTGCAGCAAAGCAGCCCCAAACCATGACACTTCCACCTCCATGCTTCACAGTTGGTATGAGGTTCTTTTCTTGGAATGCTGTGTTTGGTTTACGCCAAACATGTCCTCTGCTGTTGTGTCCAAATAATTCAATTTTGGACTCATCTGTCCAAAGAACATTATTCCAGAAGTCCTGGTCTTTGTCAACTTTATCTCTGGCAAATGTCAGTCTGGCCTCGATGTTTCTCTTGGAAAGCAAAGGTTTCCTCCTTGCACACCTCCCATGCAAGTTAAACTTGTACAGTCTCTTTCTGATTGTAGAGGCATGTACTTCTACATCAACAGTAGCCAGAGCCTGCTGTAGTTCTCGAGATGACACTTTAGGGTTTTTGGAGACCTCTTTTAGCATCTTGCGGTCTGCTCTTGGGGTGAACTTGCTGGGGCGACCAGTCCTGGGCATGTTGGCAGTTGTTTTGAAAGCCCTCCACTTGTAGACTATCTTCCGGACAGTGGAATGGCTGATTTCAAAATCTTTTGAGATCTTTTTAAATCCCTTCCCAGACTCATAGGCTGCTACAATCTTTTTTCTGAAGTCCTCTGACAGCTCTTTTGCTCTCACCATGGTGCTCACTCTCACTTCAACAGTCAGGAGCACACCAAACTAAATGTCTGAGGTTTAAATAGGGCAAGCCTCATTCAACATGCAAAGTAACGATCTACTAATTATGTGCACCTGGTGTGATATACCTGTGTGAGATCTGAGCCAATTTAAGAGGGAATACATGTGAGGGTGTCCTATCTTTTTCCTCAGTTAGAATAGGCATTTTTGTAGAATGACATTTACAGAAGATCTTGAAAAGACTTTTCTTCAGTTTTCTTTGTTTAGTTGGATTACTTTAATCTCTCTGTATTGTTGAAACGGAGATGAAATAACCTTTTATTAAAAATGTTACAAAAAACCACATGCTTTCAAAGGGTGTCCTAATTTTTTCACAGGACTGTATATATATATATATATATATATATAATATAAAGCCGAGTGTATGTGTGTGTGTTTATACAGGTCCTTCTCCAAAAATTAGCATATTGTGATAAAGTTCATTATTTTCTGTAATGTACTGATAAACATTAGACTTTCATATATTTTAGATTCATTACACACAACTGAAGCAGTTCAAGCCTTTTATTGTTTTAATATTGATGATTTTGGCATACAGCTCATGAAAACCCAAAATTCCTATTTAAAAAAATTAGCATATTTCATCCGACCAATAAAAGAAAAGTGTTTTTAATACAAAAAAAGTCAACCTTCAAATAATTATGTTCAGTTATGCACTCAATACTTGGTCGGGAATCCTTTTGCAGAAATGTCTGCTTCAATGCGGCGTGGCATGGAGGCAATCAGCCTGTGGCACTGCTGAGGTGTTATGGAGGCCCAGCTCATCCAGAGTGTTGGGTCTTGCGTCTCTCAACTTTCTCTTCCCAATATCCCACAGATTCTCTATGGGGTTCAGGTCAGGAGAGTTGGCAGGTCAATTGAGCACAGTAATACCATGGTCAGTAAACCATTTACCAGTGGTTTTGGCACTGTGAGCAGGTGCCAGGTCGTGCTGAAAAATGAAATCTTCATCTCCATAAAGCTTTTCAGCAGATGGAAGCATGAAGTGCTCCAAAATCTCCTGATAGCTAGCTGCATTGACCCTGCCCTTGATAAAACACAGTGGACCAACACCAGCAGCTGACATGGCACCCCAGACCATCACTGACTGTGGGTACTTGGTTCAAAAGTGGCTTGACCTGGGGAATGCGGCACCTGTAGCCCATTTCCTGCACACGCCTGTACACGGTGGCTCTGGATATTTCTACTCCAGACTCAGTCCACTGCTTCCGCAGGTCCCCCAAGGTCTGGAATCGGTCCTTCTCCACAATCTTCCTCAGGGTCCGGTCACCTCTTCTCGTTGTGCAGCGTTTTCTGCCACACTTTTTCCTTCCCACAGACTTCCCACTGAGGTGCCTTGATACATCACTCTGGGAACAGCCTATTCGTTCATAAATTTATTTTTGTGTCTTTCCCTCTTGCTTGAGGGTGTCAATGATGGCCTTCTGGACAGCAGTCAGGTCGTCAGTCTTACCCATGATTGCGGTTTTGAGTAATGAACCAGGCTGGGAGTTTTTAAAAGCCTCAGGAATCTTTTGCAGGTGTTTAGAGTTAATTAGTTGATTCAGATGATTAGGTTAATAGCTCATTTAGAGAACCTTTTCATGATATGCTAATTTTTTTAGATAGAAATTTTGGGTTTTCATGAGCTGTATGCCAAAATCATCAATATTAAAACAATAAAAGGCTTGAACTACTTCAGTTGTGTGTAATGAATCTAAAATATATGAAAGTCTAATGTTTATCAGTACATTACAGAAAATAATGAACTTTATCACAATATGCTAATTTTTTTAGAAGGACCTGTATGTATGTCCGCTAAAGAAATCCGAACCGTCACATTTACAATCACGAAATCAGGTGTCTGGGAAGGTTTTAGACCAGGTCTCAGCTCTCTAGCACGTACCGTTCCAGAGATATTCCCCAAAAATGCATTAGCCAATAGAAGCCTGGTCACATGACCCTTATCAGACAATAGACGCTCGCAGGCCCTTAGTCTCCACATACACAGTTTTACACCATAACAACCCAGCCATTTTTCTTCACTGCTGTAGGTCAGCTTTAAAGGAAATCTGTCACCAGGATAATCGCTATTGAAGTACATAGCCTAATAGCACTTAGTACCTTATTTCCAGATGTGCCTTTGTTCCAGCAATAGATGTCTTTTATCCTCTGAAAATCCAGTTTATTTGGTATGCAAATGAGCCAGTAAGGTGCCCAGAGGGGTGTCATTCTTGCAGGAAGGAGCCCAGGCACGCCTCCTGCCACAATGTGTCCACCCACCCTCCTACATCACATTCAAGCCATAACTCTGCCACCTCTTTTCCCCGATCCCAGCATGAGGGAAGGCTTGGACACTAGCAGAAGGCGTGTCTGGGCTCCTTCCTGCAAGACTGACACCCCTCTGGGCACCTTACTGGCTCATTTGCATACCAAATAAACTGGATTTTCAAAAGATGAAAAAACATCTATTGATGAAACAAAGGCACATCTAGAAATAAGGTACTAAGTGCTATTAGGCTATGGCTTGATTTTAATAGCAATTATCCTGGTGACAGATTTCCTTTAAGGGGGCAGGGTGCTGTGGATGACACTGTTAAGGGTGCGGAGTGCTGTGGAGGTCACAGTTCAGGGCGCAGGTAGAGTGGCCATTCAGGCCACCCTCAAAATACGGTTTAAAAACCCCTCTCCCAGATACCGCTAAGCCACGCTCCCTCCCACTCCGCAGCCAACATGGATTGAAAAAATGAAGGTAAAAATCAACTACTGTCAGTTGCAGGGGTGGGAGGGAGGGTGACTTTCTCCCTGCAGCTCACGCTCATATAGCACAGTGCTGCTGTCTGAGAGTGAGCTGTTTAAAAGGACATCCCTGTGTCCGTCCATGTCCTGTATCGGACGGATAACAGGGACTCTGTCTGGCCTAAAACCGGACCTCTGGCCACCCGAGAGGTAGGCTGCTCTGAAGGTCACAATTAAGGGGATGGTCTGCTATGGAGGTCAGTGTTAAGGGGTGGGGTGCTGTAGAGGTCACTGTTTAGAGGGCGGGGGTTGTGGAGGTCACATTTTAAGGGAATGGAGCTCTGTGGAGGTCACTGTTAAAGGGGCGGGTTGTTGTTTAAATCACTGTTAAAGGGATTCTGTCATCAGATTTTACCCCTATAACCTAAAGATATCCTCATGTCTGGACTAAGAAGAAGAATCCTAAGCTGGCCTTATTAAAAGTCACTGAGGCTCTATTTGTAAAAAAAACAGGTTTTTATAACCTGCAAATCACTTACTTAAGGTGCCCAAGGGGAGGTCCGTTAATACAGGGTGCCCGTCCGCACCCGTCGCCATCCGGTGCCCAGCGCTGCCTTCCGTCTTCATCGCCGCCTTCTACAGCTCAGCGCCGCCCCTGCAATCCTCCCGTCCCTTTGCCAGATCCCGCGCCTGCGCACTAGGCTCGGCCTGATGCGCCCGTGCGGACTCCTGGCAGCGGCTTCATTGAGTGAAGTGCGCATGCGCCGGCGTGATGTGCACTTCGCTCAACCCTAATATGACCTGCAGATTGGCCGAGCCTAGTGCACAGGCGCGGGATCTGGCAAAGGGACAGGAGGATTGCAGGGGCGGCGCTGAGCTGTAGAAGACGGAAGACGATGAAGACGCAAGGCGGCGCTGGGCACCGGACGGCGAGGGGTGCGGACGGGCACCCTGTATTAACGGACCTCCCCTTGGGCACCTTAAGTAAGTGATTGGCAGGTTATAAAAACCTGTTTTTTGGACAAATAGAGCCTCAGTGACTTTTAATAAGGCCAGCGTAGGATTCTTCTTCTTAGTCCGGACATGAGGATATCTTTAGGTTATAGGGGTAAAATCTGATGACAGAATCCCTTTAAGGAGATGGGGTACTGTGGAGGTCACTAATAAATGGGCGGCTGCTGTGGAGGTCACTGTTAAAGGGGAGGGCGTTGTGGATGTTACTGTTAAGGGGGCAGGCCGCTGTGGATGTCAGTTAGATGGGTGGGCACTGTTAAGGGAGGAGGGGACTGTGGAGGCAGGGCCGGCGCTACCATAAAGCAGACCAAGCGGCTGCCTTAGGGCGCACCCTGGGGGTGGGTGGAAAAATTAACCTTCTTTTTTTAATTTTATTTTTATCACTTACTTGGGCAGGCCAATTACAGGGAAATACGAATGCCCTGTCTGGGTATACTGTTTGACATGTGTTCACCCCCTAAGGGTTAAACAAAGGGGGAGGCATATATGAAGGTACAAGGGGTTGTCATTGATGGTAGGTATGTGTCACCGAGGTTCCTGGCCGGTATTTTCATGCATCAGCGGCAGCTAATGCTGATTGACACTTTGCTATTCAGTATGGCTGTGAATAGCTAATCTGGAAGTAGCCAAAGTTCTGGGTGGGTGACTACTCCCCACATTCTAGGCAGGGTCTTGGCAGGCTTATAAAAAACAGCCAGCACTGTCACGTGGTGTCGATTACCTCCCTCTGACAGTGGAGCTCTGGAGATCTCTGTGCTGAGGTCTGAAGACCATGTGTCAGGTGAGTAGGCCGCCTTAAAGCCTGCAAGTGGACCTTCTGAGGCTGAGCATTCAGCCGAGTGTGAACTAACACCCAGGATACCAGGTGAACTTTATTTGGTTTTTCTGTGTGTGAACAAGCACCAAGCCTGAAAAGTTGTGTTATGTTTTAAGTGTGAATAAACACTGAAGAGTGATTTACAACCTGGTCCTTTGCATCTATACTGTGTCCGCTAACCTGCCTACCAGAGTGAATACCCACAATATATACACACACAGGTACAGTATGTTTTGTCACTATATGTCTGTTTGAATGAAATGCAAAGTAAACTCAGAGCAAGAAACACAGAATAATATATAAAATCACAAACCTCAGTTTTAATCAGAATCAGAACTGAAAATCATACTTTTTAATATGACTCATAACACAGCAATAATCCTAAGAAAAACATCCATTCAATGTCTCATAATAACCTAGCAACAAGTGTCACCATGAAGCTTGTATCGTAGATCCCATAGTAATATGTATTAGAACAAGGACAGAGAATAACACAATATCATCAGTATGAAATTGCAATGTGAATATTCAGATACAGCTAGTAACCAGATGCATAACACAATATACACATCAACAAAAAACATCACATTACAGATATGTGGATTGATTCTCTGACGAGTCATTTAAAAACAGCTCCCCAAGCCATTTTAATGTGAACATTGGGTAGAAGACCATGAGGGAGGAAAAAAAATGGAGGCTCACATGACACTGGAAATGGGGGTGAGGGCTTGCCCTGATTGTCTCAGAGGTTGACAGCCTGATCCGCCAATCAGGGGCAGAATTCAGGAAGGTCCTTTGCTGAGAACATCATAGAACACCATTCTGTCTTCAGCTTGTGACCTAGAAGGATGTGATGTGGCTGAAAACAATTATTGCAGACACAATTCACTAATGTAGTATGACTATAAGGTCAGGATAGTATAGGGAAAGAATAAGGAGATATAATAGAGTGTATTTTAGGGAATACTAGCAGAAGGATCCGGCTTTGCACGGGTATATTTCATTTAATGTTTGTGTGTGTCATTAAAAGATATCGACACTCTCCCCCATAACAGTGACCTCTACAGCACCCCGTCCCTTTAACAGTGAACGCCACAGTCCCCCACCCCTTAACGCTGACCCCCCCAACAGTGCCCCGCCACTTTAAAATGGGACCTCCACAGCAGTGAGTTTCACAGCACCCCACACCCTTGACAGTGACCTCCTCAGGGGCTAGCCCACTTAACAGTGACTTCCACAGTACCCCACTGCCTTAACAGTGACCACACAGTTGCTATTTTAATAGTGGCCCTGCCCCCTTAACAATGACCTCCACAGTGCCTGCCACTTTAACCGTGAAACCCACAGCACCCTGCCCCTTTAATGCTAGGGCTACATGATGACATGTGTCACGCAACATTTTGTCTCACCAATTTTTATAATGATGGGCTATGGTGTCGCACTGCGACATGTGACATCCTGCGACTGCGACACGACAGTTGCAAAAAATCCATCCAAGATGGATTTTTCAGCAACTTTCGCGTCACAGCGTGTCACATGTCGTAGTGCAACACCATAGACCAGTGGTGGCGAACCTATGGCACGGGTGCCAGAGGCAGCACTCAGAGCCCTCTCTGTGGGCACCCACACCCTGGAAAAAGTCTATGGTGTACCAATATAAAACCAAACAAGAAAGAGGCCTCATTTATAGGATCATAGTCGAGGGCAAGCAAGAAAACCAACTATATAAACGTAAAGTGTCGTTCAACAAACAACAAATGGATGCCCAATATATTAAAAATATATATTTTATTTCATAATAATAGACAATACATGATTATTAGAATATTAGGGATAACAAAAAATAAATTTGAAGAGTCAGCAGAAACAACAGGCACAGGACAGGCAAAAGACCCCGACGCGCGTTTCGCCTCAGCTTCGTCAGGAGGCCTAAAGCTGACCTACAGCTGTGAAGAAAAATGGCTGGGTTGTTATAAAAACCTGGAGTAAAACTGTGTGTATGTGGAGACTAAGGGCCTGTGAGCTTCTATAGTCTGATAAGGGACATGTGACTGTGTGTATGACAGTTGGAATATGAAGAGTAAGACTTGCAGGCTTGCATTGGCTAAAGTAGGTCATTTTTTGGGAATATCTCAGTAACGGTAAGTCCTAGAGAGCTGAGACCCCATAAGATTTCATTCCAGGGAGCAAGGGATGTGCATACCAAGTTTCATTTAAATCTATTTGAGCGTTTTTGAGTGATTGCGGATTATACATACATATATATATATATATATATATATATATATATATATGTATATGATCCGGAAAAGCATACATAGAGAATGTGAGGGACACAGTTGTGTGTTTAATACAGGTGCTGGCTGCTGTATTTTTTCTCCTATAAGATGCACCTGTCCATAAGACGCATTCGTTTTTAGAGGGGAAGAATAAGAAAAAATATATTTTTCATTAGACCTCAGATCAGACCACCAATCTGACCCCCATTGTTAATCAGACCTTGGGTCAAAGCTCCAATCAGAGCCCCAATGTTAATAAGACCCTCAACCAAATCTCAGCTCAGACACCAATGTTAATAAGACCCCGATAAGACCTCAGATCAGACCCTCAGTCAGACCTCAGCTCAGACACCAATGTAAATTACCCCCAATGAGACCTAAGATCAAAGTCCCAATATAAATAAGACTCCCCTATTCAGACCTAAGATTGCCTCTCCTGTTCCGGACACCGCAGCTCTCTTTTTCTTCCTGCCGCGCGCTGTCCTATGATCTGAAGCGCACAGCATCAGGTCATAGAGCACTCCAATGTCCTCATGCTATGCACAGTCACAGCACAGTGAGATGCTGAGGACTAGAAAGCAGTGAGTACAGTGCCAGGGGAGTGCTGCATTCACTACTTTTCAGTTCTCCTTTACTAATGAGCAGTATTTGATCAGTAAATTATCAGTATTTGTCCCATAAGATGCACTGACTTTTTTTTTTTTGGGGGGGAGTGCATCTTATAGGATGAAAAATATGGTAGTTCTGTTTATTACAAGATCCTGAAAGAAGAGACTCATTTTTTTCAGTATATGAACAGACAGTTTTTTTGTTAATGGTAGTTACAGCAAGAGCATTTTATGGCAATAATGCCATTATCATACCCATGTTATTATAGGTTTTGCATATTTCTACAAGATAACAGGTAGTTACAGCAAAAGCATTTTATGGCAATAACACCAGGATTATATCCGTGTTTTTAAATGTATTGCATATTGCTGGAAGACAAGTGCACCCCCAAGTGCACCAAAGTGCTCGAGTGTTCGGGTCGAACACCTTGGGATGCTCAGGTGCTATAACGAGCACCTGAGCACAATGGAAGTCAATGGGAGAACCCGAGCATTAAACCAGGCACCCCCTGCTCTGAAGAGCCGAGGGTGTCTGGTTCATAGTAAAAGGTCAGAAATTTATGGAAACACCACCGAAATGGTTTGGGAACAGCACGGGCAGGATTGAACATTGTGGTTGAGGGCCTGCTGGTGAGCTAACCCTCAAAAACATTATATGCGAGCACCTGTAGGTGATCTGACCCTCTATTGTAGGTGAGGGCTTGCTTGTGAGCTGACCCTTTAAAACATTATATGCGAGGGCCTGCAGGTGAAATGACCCTCTAAATCATTACATGCAAGGGCCTGCAGGTGAGTTGGCCCTCTAAAAGATTGTAGGTGAAGGCCTGCTGGTGAGCTGACCCTCTGTCTAAATCATGACATGCGAGGGCCTGCAGGTGAGATGACCCTCTAAATCATTACATGCGAGGGCCTGCAGGTGAGCTGGTCCTCTAAAAGATTGTAGGTGAGGGCCTGCTGGTAAACTGACCCTCTAAATCATTACATGCGAGGGCCTGCAGGTGAGTAGTGTTGAGCGCTAATATTCGAATAGCGAATATTCAAATTGCGAATTTTAATTGCAAATATCGCCACTTCGAGAATTCATGAATATTTAGAATATAGTGCTATATATTCGTATTTGTGAATAGTGTTGAATATTCTAATTGCAAATTTATCGTGAATATATCGCAAATATATTACATTGCCGATTTTTGCAATCAAGTAAACAATGACTAGAGATCACGAAATCTCGAATTTGCTAATTTTTGAGAATATTCGGCCAAAAATTCATGAAATATTGTGAATTTGAATATTGCCTATGCCGCTCATCGCTACTGGTGAGCTGACCCTCTAAAACAGGGCTGGCCAACCTGTGGCTCTCTAGCTGTTGTAAAACTACAATTCCCACCATACCCTGCTGTAGGCTAATAGTTGTAGACAGTCTGGGCATGCTGGGAGTTGAAGTTTTACAACAGCTGGAGGGCCGCAGGTTGGCCATTCCTGCTCTAAAACATTACATGCGAGGGCCTGCAGGTGAGCTGACCCTCTACAACATTAGGAGCAAGGGCAGACTAATAAGCATGTAGATATGATGGATGAGGAGGAGGACGAGAAAAGGAAGATTGATCCATATACACATTTTTGTGGTGAAAGAGGTGCATGGGAATGCAGTATATTCAGTACATTATAAAAAAACACATTTAAAGAGGACCTTTCATTTCAATAAAAAATCTAAACTAAGTATGCTGACATGGAGAGCGGCGCCCAGAGATCTCCCTGCACTTATTATCCCTGGGCGCCGTTCTGTTCTCCCGGTATAGGCTCCGGTATCTTCAGATTTTTGGCTCAACTGGGAGGAGCCTGCTCTTGTTCTCCTGGGTTTCTCCTGGGAGAAAAAAAACTCTCAGGCTATGATCTGAGCGCTGTGATTGGCCAGCGCTACAGCCAGGGAGAAGGAGACACCCAGGAGAACAAGAGCAGGCTCCTCCCAGTTGAGCCAAAAATCTGAAGATACCGGAGAACGGAGCGGCACCCAGGGATAATAGAACGGAGCAGTAAGGGATGGGGAAGTGGCCGTGCTGATGATGGTGCACGCAGAGGCCGTGGCCCTGGACGCGGTGAAGCTGTGCCTGCTGCCAGAGCACAAGAAACACACTCATCCACAATACCTAGCTTCATGTCCCAGTTTGCAGGGCGGCACAGGACACCACTCTCGAAGTCACACCAGTGTGAACAGGTGGTCAGTTGGATTGCAGCAGATCATGCTTCCAGTCGGTTAAGCACCACCCTGTCTTCCACAAAGTAGCCAAGAGTCTGGTCAACACAATCCTCACCCTGATCCTCCTTCCTCCCACCATCCTCCTTCCTATCCATCGTGGGATCACTTGCCAAACAAGTGATCCCACACTCGGATATTCCGAGGAGCTCTTTTCATCGCCATTCCTTGATTTGGCCAGAGGCAGCACTCAGAGCCCTCTCTGTGGGCACCCACACCCTGGAAAAAGTCTATGGTGTACCAATATAAAACCAAACAAGAAAGAGGCCTCATTTATAGGATCATAGTCGAGGGCAAGCAAGAAAACCAACTATATAAACGTAAAGTGTCGTTCAACAAACAACAAATGGATGCCCAATATATTAAAAATATATATTTTATTTCATAATAATAGACAATACATGATTATTAGAATATTAGGGATAACAAAAAATAAATTTGAAGAGTCAGCAGAAACAACAGGCACAGGACAGGCAAAAGACCCCGACGCGCGTTTCGCCTCAGCTTCGTCAGGAGGCCTAAAGCTGACCTACAGCTGTGAAGAAAAATGGCTGGGTTGTTATAAAAACCTGGAGTAAAACTGTGTGTATGTGGAGACTAAGGGCCTGCGAGCTTCTATAGTCTGATAAGGGACATGTGACTGTGTGTATGACAGTTGGAATATGAAGAGTAAGACTTGCAGGCTTGCATTGGCTAAAGTAGGTCATTTTTTGGGAATATCTCAGTAACGGTAAGTCCTAGAGAGCTGAGACCCCATAAGATTTCATTCCAGGGAGCAAGGGATGTGCATACCAAGTTTCATTTAAATCTATTTGAGCGTTTTTGAGTGATTGCGGATTATACATACATATATATATATATATATATATATATATATATGTATATGATCCGGAAAAGCATACATAGAGAATGTGAGGGACACAGTTGTGTGTTTAATACAGCTGCTGGCTGCTGTATTTTTTCTCCTATAAGATGCACCTGTCCATAAGACGCATTCGTTTTTAGAGGGGAAGAATAAGAAAAAATATATTTTTCATTAGACCTCAGATCAGACCACCAATCTGACCCCCATTGTTAATCAGACCTTGGGTCAAAGCTCCAATCAGAGCCCCAATGTTAATAAGACCCTCAACCAAATCTCAGCTCAGACACCAATGTTAATAAGACCCCGATAAGACCTCAGATCAGACCCTCAGTCAGACCTCAGCTCAGACACCAATGTAAATTACCCCCAATGAGACCTAAGATCAAAGTCCCAATATAAATAAGACTCCCCTATTCAGACCTAAGATTGCCTCTCCTGTTCCGGACACCGCAGCTCTCTTTTTCTTCCTGCCGCGCGCTGTCCTATGATCTGAAGCGCACAGCATCAGGTCATAGAGCACTCCAATGTCCTCATGCTATGCACAGTCACAGCACAGTGAGATGCTGAGGACTAGAAAGCAGTGAGTACAGTGCCAGGGGAGTGCTGCATTCACTACTTTTCAGTTCTCCTTTACTAATGAGCAGTATTTGATCAGTAAATTATCAGTATTTGTCCCATAAGATGCACTGACTTTTTTTTTTTTGGGGGGGAGTGCATCTTATAGGATGAAAAATATGGTAGTTCTGTTTATTACAAGATCCTGAAAGAAGAGACTCATTTTTTTCAGTATATGAACAGACAGTTTTTTTGTTAATGGTAGTTACAGCAAGAGCATTTTATGGCAATAATGCCATTATCATACCCATGTTATTATAGGTTTTGCATATTTCTACAAGATAACAGGTAGTTACAGCAAAAGCATTTTATGGCAATAACACCAGGATTATATCCGTGTTTTTAAATGTATTGCATATTGCTGGAAGACAAGTGCACCCCCAAGTGCACCAAAGTGCTCGAGTGTTCGGGTCGAACACCTTGGGATGCTCAGGTGCTATAACGAGCACCTGAGCACAATGGAAGTCAATGGGAGAACCCGAGCATTAAACCAGGCACCCCCTGCTCTGAAGAGCCGAGGGTGTCTGGTTCATAGTAAAAGGTCAGAAATTTATGGAAACACCACCGAAATGGTTTGGGAACAGCACGGGCAGGATTGAACATTGTGGTTGAGGGCCTGCTGGTGAGCTAACCCTCAAAAACATTATATGCGAGCACCTGTAGGTGATCTGACCCTCTATTGTAGGTGAGGGCTTGCTTGTGAGCTGACCCTTTAAAACATTATATGCGAGGGCCTGCAGGTGAAATGACCCTCTAAATCATTACATGCAAGGGCCTGCAGGTGAGTTGGCCCTCTAAAAGATTGTAGGTGAAGGCCTGCTGGTGAGCTGACCCTCTGTCTAAATCATGACATGCGAGGGCCTGCAGGTGAGATGACCCTCTAAATCATTACATGCGAGGGCCTGCAGGTGAGCTGGTCCTCTAAAAGATTGTAGGTGAGGGCCTGCTGGTAAACTGACCCTCTAAATCATTACATGCGAGGGCCTGCAGGTGAGTAGTGTTGAGCGCTAATATTCGAATAGCGAATATTCAAATTGCGAATTTTAATTGCAAATATCGCCACTTCGAGAATTCATGAATATTTAGAATATAGTGCTATATATTCGTATTTGTGAATAGTGTTGAATATTCTAATTGCAAATTTATCGTGAATATATCGCAAATATATTACATTGCCGATTTTTGCAATCAAGTAAACAATGACTAGAGATCACGAAATCTCGAATTTGCTAATTTTTGAGAATATTCGGCCAAAAATTCATGAAATATTGTGAATTTGAATATTGCCTATGCCGCTCATCGCTACTGGTGAGCTGACCCTCTAAAACAGGGCTGGCCAACCTGTGGCTCTCTAGCTGTTGTAAAACTACAATTCCCACCATACCCTGCTGTAGGCTAATAGTTGTAGACAGTCTGGGCATGCTGGGAGTTGAAGTTTTACAACAGCTGGAGGGCCGCAGGTTGGCCATTCCTGCTCTAAAACATTACATGCGAGGGCCTGCAGGTGAGCTGACCCTCTACAACATTAGGAGCAAGGGCAGACTAATAAGCATGTAGATATGATGGATGAGGAGGAGGACGAGAAAAGGAAGATTGATCCATATACACATTTTTGTGGTGAAAGAGGTGCATGGGAATGCAGTGTATTCAGTACATTATAAAAAACACATTTAAAGAGGACCTTTCATTTCAATAAAAAATCTAAACTAAGTATGCTGACATGGAGAGCGGCGCCCAGAGATCTCCCTGCACTTATTATCCCTGGGCGCCGCTCTGTTCTCCCGGTATAGGCTCCGGTATCTTCAGATTTTTGGCTCAACTGGGAGGAGCCTGCTCTTGTTCTCCTGGGTTTCTCCTGGGAGAAAAAAAACTCTCAGGCTATGATCTGAGCGCTGTGATTGGCCAGCGCTACAGCCAGGGAGAAGGAGACACCCAGGAGAACAAGAGCAGGCTCCTCCCAGTTGAGCCAAAAATCTGAAGATACCGGAGAACGGAGCGGCACCCAGGGATAATAGAACGGAGCAGTAAGGGATGGGGAAGTGGCCGTGCTGATGATGGTGCACGCAGAGGCCGTGGCCCTGGACGCGGTGAAGCTGTGCCTGCTGCCAGAGCACAAGAAACACACTCATCCACAATACCTAGCTTCATGTCCCAGTTTGCAGGGCGGCACAGGACACCACTCTCGAAGTCACACCAGTGTGAACAGGTGGTCAGTTGGATTGCAGCAGATCATGCTTCCAGTCGGTTAAGCACCACCCTGTCTTCCACAAAGTAGCCAAGAGTCTGGTCAACACAATCCTCACCCTGATCCTCCTTCCTCCCACCATCCTCCTTCCTATCCATTGTGGGATCACTTGCCAAACAAGTGATCCCACACTCGGATATTCCGAGGAGCTCTTTTCATCGCCATTCCTTGATTTGGCCAGAGGCAGCACTCAGAGCCCTCTCTGTGGGCACCCACACCCTGGAAAAAGTCTATGGTGTACCAATATAAAACCAAACAAGAAAGAGGCCTCATTTATAGGATCATAGTCGAGGGCAAGCAAGAAAACCAACTATATAAACGTAAAGTGTCGTTCAACAAACAACAAATGGATGCCCAATATATTAAAAATATATATTTTATTTCATAATAATAGACAATACATGATTATTAGAATATTAGGGATAACAAAAAATAAATTTGAAGAGTCAGCAGAAACAACAGGCACATGACAGGCAAAAGACCCCGACGCGCGTTTCGCCTCAGCTTCGTCAGGAGGCCTAAAGCTGACCTACAGCTGTGAAGAAAAATGGCTGGGTTGTTATGAAAACCTGGAGTAAAACTGTGTGTATGTGGAGACTAAGGGCCTGCGAGCTTCTATAGTCTGATAAGGGACATGTGACTGTGTGTATGACAGTTGGAATATGAAGAGTAAGACTTGCAGGCTTGCATTGGCTAAAGTAGGTCATTTTTGGGGAATATCTCAGTAACGCTAAGTCCTAGAGAGCTGAGACCCCATAAGATTTCATTCCAGGGAGCAAGGGATGTGCATACCAAGTTTCATTTAAAGCGTGGCGATGAATGTATGGGAAGGGCACTCAGAGCTATATGGCAATGTTCAGCGGCAAGTGAATGTACCTCTGGCACACAGTGTCAGTTCCAAGATACATCTGACCACAGACACGTGGTCTAGCAAACACAGGCAGGGAAGGTTACATAACTTTTACTTCCCAATGGGTGAACCTTCTGATGGACGTCAAGCATGCAACCCGTGGCACCGCGTAGATTTGGTGCATGCAGGCCTGTCTCTTTTTCTCCTCCTCCTACTCCATCCTCCCTCTCCTCCTCAGCTGACTCTTCCTTTTCCGCTGCTACCGTCTCTACCGCTGCAACCCCATGATCCCCAGAACCTATTGATCGTGCCAGGTGAGATGTTGCCATACTGTGCTGCGTCTGTTGTGCCTGGAAGCCAAGAGCCACACCGGTCCTGCACTCCTTTCATCTTTGCAGTCACAGGCCGATCAGTGGCTAACCTCGCTCAATTTGACAGTTGGTAAAGTGGTGTGCTACAACGGTGCCAATCTGCTAAGCGTGCTGAAACAGGGCAAAATTACACATGTACCATGCATGCACACGTCATGGTGGAGCCCAGTGCCATGGTGGCTTTGTCATACAACGGAGGCGTTGTTTGACTGCTGGGTCCCGCTGCCTGCTGGGGTGGAGCTGCAGCATCGGCGGTCACCGTGCAGTGCTGAGCCAATTCTAGAATAGGGTCCCTTTTCAAAGAGGCAACCTTGTCGCGGTGAGTGGGCCTATGATTTTTGATCAAATTGTATACTAATGCCTCATGTCTAGCATGCAGCATAGGGGTAGGTATATGATAAATTACACTGAGAAGCGATGTTTATTATGCTGAGAAGCAGTTAGATAAAAGCATAGTATTGAGGATGTGCGATCCTGTTTCTTGTATTTATACTCGTCATGAACTTAGTCGTGCAGCGATTCGTTGCCAAATACCCCGGGGTCCAGGAAGTCTTGCAGCAGGCCAGGAAAATCTCTGGCCATTTTAGAAGATCTTACATGGCCATGGTTCGCCTTGCTGACATTCAGCGGCGACACCACCAGCCGTCTGATTTGTGACTGCCCGACGCAATCGAACTCCACCTTGTATATGCACCTTTGGGGTATTTACTATTGCATTTTGATTTCCACATTTAGTTTACCAACCTTTCCATTGGGCCTTTATGTCCAGGGATTACATGTTCCTTGTTGGTGCTCTGTGTAGCTCTTTCTTGGATCCTGGGAACTCCTGTGTGCTGACCCCTCAGCCCCCTCAAGGGTTTTAGTTCTCACTGAAGTATGTACACTCACCTAAAGAATTATTAGGAACACCATACTAATACGGTGTTGGACCCCCTTTTTCCTTCAGAACTGCCTTAATTGTACGTGGCATTGATTTAACAAGGTGCGGATAGCATTCTTTAGAAATGTTGGCCCATATTGATAGGATAGCATCTTGCAGTTGATGGAGATTTGAGGGATGCACATCCAGGGCACGAAACTCCCGTTCCACCACATCCCAAAGATGCTCTATTGGGTTGAGATCTGGTGACTGTGGGGGCCATTTTAGTACAGTGAACTCATTGTCATGTTCAAGAAACCAATTTGAAATGATTTGAGCTTTGTGACATGGTGCATTTTCCTGCTGGAAGTAGCCATCAGAGGATGGGTACATGGTGGTCATGAAGAGATGGACATGGTCAGAGACAATGCTCAGGTAGCCTGTGGCATTCAAACGATGGCCAATTGGCACCAAGGGGCCTAAAGTGTGCCCAGAAAACATCCCCCACACCATTACACCACCACCAGCCTGCACAGTGGTAACAAGGCATGATGGATACATGTTCTCATTCTGTTTACGCCAAATTAGGACTCTACCATTTGAATGTCAACAGGAATTGAGACTCATCAGACCAGGCAACATTTTTCCAGTCTTCAACAGTCCAATTTTGGTGAGCTTGTGCACATTGTAGCCTCTTTTTCCTATTTGTAGTGGAGATGAGTGGTACCCGGTGGGGTCTTCTGCTGTTGTAGTCCATCCGCCTCAAGGTTGTGGGTGTTGTGGCTTCACAAATGCTTTGCTGCATATCTCGGTTGTAACGAGTGGTTATTTCAGTCAACGTGGCTCTTCTATCAGCTTGAATCAGTCGGCCCATTCTCCTCTGACCTCTAGCATCAACAAGGCATTTTCGCCCACAGGACTGCTGCATACTGGATGTTTTTCCCTTTTCACACCATTCTTTGTAAACCCTAGAAATGGTTGTGCGTGAAAATCCCAGTAAATGAGCAGATTGTGAAATACTCAGACCGGCCCGTCTGGCACCAACAACCATGCCACGCTCAAAATTGCTTAAATCACCTTTCTTTCCCATTCTGACATTCAGTTTGGAGTTTAGGAGATTGTCTTGACCAGGACCACAACCCTACATGCATTGAAGCAACTGCCATGTGATTGGTTGACTAGATAATCGCACTAATGAGAAATAGAACAGGTGTTCCTAATAATTCTTTAGGTGAGTGTATTTTTGCTGCTGATTTTATATGTTGTAATTACTGTCTAATGTACATTTAATAAAGAATTTTCTGTTTCTATATAGAGGAGCCGTAGTTCAATTTTGTTTGTTTGTGGAATTTGGATTGATGTAGGCTCATCTCAGTATTACGTGTCTTTAATAACCTGGTGTTAAATTTTGGTGGGTCATGCGCGACGCATGCAGACTTCTTCAGCCATTTGATGAGATCATCAAACTGGTCAGCCGCAACCAGGGTGCCATCAATGACATCGTACCTTACGCCTTCTTTCTGGAGCGTGCATTGCGTTGTGTCATTGATCAAGCCGTAGAGGAGTAGGAGCAGGAAGATTAGGAAGTCGCAAGGGGGGCTACTCCAACAGGAATCTGAAGAGGAGTCAGAGGAGGATTTTCCCAGGGCGGAGGAGGAGCAAGAAGAGCATGCTTTAAACGTTTCTGGGATCCCTGGTGTCCGTGGATGGGGGAAGTAGACCGGGGGCGACATTATCCTGGATGATGAGCAGGAGCCAGGCCACTCCACCACTTCCAGTTTAGTGCAAATTGGGGCCTTCATGCTCCAGTGTTTGAAGAGGGACCCCCGTACTGGGTGGCAACGTACTTAGACCCCCGATACAAACACAAAATGGCAGAAATGTTACCACCATCACAGAAGGCTGTCAGAATGTAGCACTTCCAGGCTGTGCTTCGAGAAATGCTGCATTCTGCTTTTGCAGGCACTGGCAAAAGAATTTCCACTCACAGAGAAACAGTTGCGGGTACCAATCCAACAGCGCATGGAAGAAAAGGGCGGTTTGAAGATGTGTTGGTCACTTCAGATATGAGATCATTCTTGCAGCCAACCCATCGACAGCCGTCCTCCAGATCCAGCCTCAGGGAATGCCTAAACTGACAGGTGTCCGACTACATCGGGTTAACAGCAGATGTGGACGCTCTGAAAAGCGATGAACCCCTGGACTACTGGGTGTGCAGGCTTGACCTGTGGCCAGAGCTGGCATAATTTGCCTTGGAACTGTTAGCTTGCCCCTCGTCCAGTGTCCTGTCCGAAAGGACGTTCAGCGCAGCAGGGGGGATCGTGAATGATAAGCGCACTATATTCTAGCTCACGACAGTGTGGACTACCTCACATTTCTAAAAATGAATGAGGCATGGATCTCGGAGGAATTCAACACATGTGATAAGGCGACCATGTTTGATTGAAATTTCTCATGACAGCCCACAAATATCCGCCACCACCCAGAACAAATCATGGTCCCTGTCTTAGGTAAATACAGCAGCATAAAAGGCCTTTTATGTTTGTTGAATGGCTAATTTTTTAAGCCTGTACTGGCCGACAGTTACATATTTATCCTGTGACCACCTAATGTACCTCCACCCACAGAATCCCAAATTCTTTGCTGTCAGGTGAATGATTATTTGCTATTTTTTGGGGCCTGTACTGGCCTACAGTTGCATATTTATCCTGCGAACGCCTAATGTACCGTACCTCCAGCCACAGAATCCAAAGTTCTTTGCTGTCAGATGAACACTATTGGCAAATTTTTGGGGCCTGTACTGGCCGACAGTTACATATTTATCCTGTGACCGCCTAATGTATCTCCAGCCACAGAATCCTACAAAGTTGTGTGCTGTCAGGTGAATGTCTATTGGCTAATTTTTGGGCCCTGTACTGGAGTGGCGAGACCTTATCAAAATGTGATGTTGTGTGTACCGCAGAAAAATAAATCGCATCATTAGGGATTTTTGCAATGCTGCTTTTTTTAAACACTTGATCTTCATATACAGCGATTGTTATAACATGCATGTGAAATGTAATTAAATACACTGCTTTAATGTCAAATTACTTACAGTGATCAGAAATTTCTTCCTCAACGTCGCAAAAATTGTTGCCAACCATCTTTTTTGATCGCATCCAACTTCGGTCTGGTGGAAACCCAGTTGCTGTAGTAGGCCGTGCATATTTTGCGCATGCGCATAGGCAAAAATTACATTGCCGATATTTCACATTGAAAAAGATAATAAATGGAGATCGCAAATTCGAATAATACATCTGGTATGTCACTGTCCATGTTGTGGGACTATTTATGCACTTCAAGTAAGTATTTGGTGGCTGCAAATATGACCTGAAGGTATTCCAGGTTCGCCTGCCTTTAAAGTTTATGGGGCCCGCCTCGAACTTGCGGTTCGCGAGCATTTGATCGAGTTCGCGCAATCGCATTCGCTAACCATCCGGGCCGATGTTCGTCCATCACTACCCTTTAATACTTAAAACTGATTTTTATGAAACTGGGTGTCGTGAAAGATTGGGATTGTATAATTTGAATGAGAAATATGGACACATGCCATAAATGTCCGATAGATAAGGTTTGTACCTGTAGCATCCAGACAGAAATTAAATGGATACATAAATACTGCTCTCTCCACTCACTTGTACAACCGAACACACATCCTGTTAATATTCCATTCTTTTATTTTCTGCTGATTAGTCTTGCTTTTAATAATTTATTTTAATGACAATTATCAGTAAGGCAAAATAATATTAGGTATCCCTAGAAACTAGTGAAAAGCAGTGGGGTCCACAATGCGGTTCTCTGACGAAACATTTCTACTAGAACTGCTATTTAGGTAAGCCACAGTCACCAATCACAGTTTTTATGTAGAGGTGGTGGGTATTTCTAGGCTTCATCCTCACCATGTTTGTCACACCATATACATTGAAAAACCTTGTGCCTTATACCGTATGCTGATGGATGTGCCAAAAGACATTAATGAGTATATTAAGAGGTTATTTAGCCAAAAGATCAAAAATTCCCTTGTGTTCCAGAGCACACATGGATGGCCTCTGTTTGATGATACATGTGGAAAACTGCACACATGAATTAGCCCAGTAAGTATAATTGGTCAGTATTCTGTCCATGTGCTGTCCGTTCTACACTCAGTCAGCACATGAATGTGTCACGAACCAGCGGGCGTGAACCCACACTGTGCCACGTGTCCTACCTCCTCTAAGGGCATTGTCTAAGTGAACCCCTCGTTCTTCACAATACCCCTGATGGTGGGGATAGACTTTCCCAAGGGGAATACCAGGTCGCTTCCACTTGAGGAGGATTGGCAAACGAGGCAGCTGGTCCAGACAAACCAGGACATACTTCAGCAAGGTCCCAGAGGTACAGATGTAGGCAGCAGTCCAAGTCTTAACCAGGAGCAACAGTGCAGGACCGAAGGATAAGGCAGAGGTGAAGTCAAACAAGCAATAGGTCAGGGCAGGCAGCACAGGTATAGGTCAGGCAATCTGCATCAGCAACAGCAAAGTCAAGGCAAGCAGGCAGGGATCAAACAGGTAGTGTAATCCAGAAACACAAGCAGAGTTCAGGTACGCAAGCAGAGAAATCAGAAACCTTTACAGGACACAATGACCTTGACACTGAGCATCTGGGAAGGGGGCTAGGATTCGTCAGCGAGGTCACATGATCTAACCCATAAAGCACAGGAATTGATGTGCTCCGGCCCTTAAGGAAGTGCTGCAAGGAACAAGCAGCAAGCATACTGTGACCAGTGTTGAAAGGAAGCTGTGGAGCAGATCCCAGAACAAACAGTACCTTCAAGGACAGAGCCCAGAACAGCAACGGTGAATAAGGAAGCACAGGCAGCAGATCACCGCTGAACACGGCACCCAGGACCGTAGCTGTAAGCAGGAGAACAGCAGCACACAGCAGCCGCTGTTACAGTACCCCCCACTTAAACTCCCTCTTCTTGAGGCCATGACGAGACAGAAACCTCCTCTTTTCCAAGTTCTAAGCCTAAATGTTTTCCTCTGGTTCCCAAGACCTCTCCTCAGGACCAAAGCATTTCCAGTCCACAAGATAGTAGGTCTTCTTGCCACGCTTCTTGATGTCCAGGATGTTTTTGACCTCAATACCTGTCAGAATCTCTAGATACTGTAGTCGAAGTAGAGGGAGCTGTAGAGAAGCGATTAAGAACTACTGGTTTTAGAAAGGACACGAGGAAGGCATTAGGAATCCGCAGAGAGAGAGAGGCAGACGTAACTTATATGTAATTTCGTTGATCCTCCTCAATACTTCAAAGGGTCCAAGGAACCTAGGAGCAAGCCTGAAACTGGGAACCTTTAAGCAGATATTTTTATAGGATTGCCATACCTTATCTCCTGATGAGAACTGAGGCGGTGTTCTACTTCTCTTGTCTGCATTTGTTTTCATGTGAGTCACCACTTTGTTGCTGCACGTTCAGATAGTAGGTGAAGGCAGTATCTTTCTCCATAAATTCTTTATTAATAGTTAGTCCATGACAAATGTACAAAAAAGCCCAATTAAAGCAGCAACGTTTTTTTCTTTGTCAAGCATAGTATGCAGTGCCTACTTCAAACATTTATAAGACACAGGTTGACACCCACAATTCACATAACCAATCACAATGGGTGATTATTATTCTCATACACCTAACTTAAAAGGATACCAATAGAAATACACCCCCTAGTGATTATCCTAATTGTGCACCTGCACTTAATCGTGCCAATGAGAATATCTACCAATCAACACTTCACCTCATGTATCATGTCACAGCTTGGCGTCTCCGGTTTCTCAATGCGCATGTCTCACAAATGACGAGTCCCGCCATATCTCCACTCTATCTAATCATGTGATTGCAACTACGATCACATGTTCATTCTCCAGTTTCCCTTCAGGTTCGACTCATCAGACGTCCGCTGCAGTATGTGCGCAATCGCAGAAGCCACAGTTCCCATGCTCCTCCCCAGATTCATGTGCCTGCATCCAGATCACATGATCAGGTTGCACACTTGCAGCCGGTCAATCTAGCCGACATACAACAGCACAAGCGTCACGTTACCTAGGTAACCAACAACCAACGCCACAAATGGTAAACTTATACAATAGGACAATTTACATATTATCAATTTTATGTGTATCTATATGGACCTTCAATTATAATAATTATGTTTTAACCCACGTATCGCAAGCTGTGTCAGACCATGCATGTACAGTGTTCAATGTTGTTCACTCTCTACCCCAGTGAAAAAAATAAATACAGATTAAAACAAACTTAAAATAGCATCATACTTAAAGAGGACCTTTCACTAGAATAAAAAATCTAAACTAAGTATACAGACATGTAGAGCAGCGCCCAGGGCTCTCCCTGCACTTACTGTTATACCTGGGCACCGCTCCGTTCTCCCGGTATAGCCTCCGGTATCCTCATAGTTAGGCTCCACCCAGGGGAACCTGCTGGCGTCTCATTCTCCCATGCTGTAGCGCTGGCCAATCGCAGCGCTCAGCTCATAGCCCGAGAGAGAAAAAAGCCTCTCAGGCTATGAGCTGAGCGCTGCGATTGGCCAGCGCTACAGCATGTAAGAATGAGACGCCAGCAGGTTCCCCTGGGTGGAGCCTAACTATGAAGATACCGGAGGCTATACTGGGAGAACGGAGCGG
Source organism: Bufo gargarizans (assembly GCF_014858855.1). NCBI lineage: Eukaryota > Metazoa > Chordata > Amphibia > Anura > Bufonidae > Bufo > Bufo gargarizans. The sequence goes on along the minus strand of NC_058080.1, from coordinate 522,206,284 downwards.
CGCCCAGGTATAACAGTAAGTGCAGGGAAATCCCTGGGCGCCGCTCTCCATGTCTGTATAGTTAGTTTAGAAGTTTTATTCTAGTGAGGTCCTCTTTAAGAGCTATAAATAATACTGTTAAATACCATTCTATTCTATACCACTTACATTAAACTCAATGTTTAGGCCAAAAGGTTGTAATGCTCTTAAGGCCTCATGCACACGGCCGTGGTGTGTTTTCCAGTCCACAAATCGCGGATCTGCAAAACACGGATGGCGTCTGTGAGCGTTCCGCAATTTACCGAATGGCATGGACAGCCTTCAATATAAATGCCTATTCTTGTTCACAAAGCCCGGACAAGAATAGTACATGTTATATTTTTTTAGCAGGGCCACGGAACGGAGAAACAGATGCGGACAGCACACGGAGTGCTGTCCGCATCTTTTGCGGCCCAATTGAAGTGAATGGGTCCGCATCAGAGCCGCTAAAACGGCATCTCGGATGCAGACCAAAACAACGGCCGTGTGCATGAGGCCTAATGTGAATATTCATTTTAATTCCTCTTTTCTAAGAATCATTTCTCTGTCACCCGTTTCACACGGGCGTCAGTTTTTTTGCCCGGATAAGAGGCGGGTGCGTTGCGGGAAAATGCACGATTTTTCCGCGCGAGTGCAAAACATTGTCATGCGTTTTGCACTCGCGTGAGAAAAATCGTGCATGTTTGGTACCCAAACCGAACTTCTTCACAGAAGTTCGGGCTTGGGATTGATGTTCTGAAGATTGTATTATTTTCCCTTATAACATGGTTATAAGGGAAAATAATAGCATTCTGAATACAGAATGCTTAGTAAAATAGTGCTGGAAGGGTTAAAAAAAATTAAAGAGTTAACTCACCTTATCCTCATGATCGCGTAGTTCCCGGTCGGTCTCTTCTTTAGCTGTGGGCTAAATGACTTGTGGAGATGTCAGATCACATGCTCCAATCACATGGTCCATCACCATGGTGATGGAGCATGTGATCTGACATCACCACAGGTCCTTTAGCCCACAGCTAAAGAAGAGACTGACCGGGAACTACGCGATCATGAGGATAAGGTGAGTTAACTTTTTTTTTTTTAACCCTTCCAGCACTATTATACTAAGCATTCTGTATTCAGAATGCTATTATTTTCCCTTATAACCATGTTATAAGGGAAAATAATACAGTGAATAGACTGTCACCTAGAACCCATGCGTGAAAATCGCACCGCATCCGCACTTGCTTGCGGATGCTTGCGATTTTCACGCAACCCCATTCATTTCTATGGGGCCTGCGTTACGTGAAAAACGCTGAATATAGAACATGCTGCGATTTTCACGCAATGCATAAGTGATGCGTGAAAATCACCGCTCATGTGAACAGCCCCATAGAAATGAATGGGTCAGGATTCAGTGCGGGTGCAATGCGTTCAACTCACGCATTGCACCCGCGCGGAATACTCGCCCGTGTGAAAGGGGCCTTACTCTGAATCGCAGCTGATTTATCTAATGGACACATTCAATGAACTGTTTGGCCACAGGTTTATCCATCATTCTTTTCCTAATAGCACTTTTGTGTTTGTTGATTCTTTCCCTGATCTCCATTGTCGTGTCTCCAATGTAGATCAAGCTGCATGGGCATTGAATCATATAAATGACCTCCTTCGATCTACATGTATAATATCCCTTGATCTTACATTTATGCACCCCTATACGTCATGGAAATGTATCACCTTTAGTCATATTGCCACAATTGCAACACCCCAAACAAGGGAAATTGCATTTTTTACGTGGAGACAGATATTGTTGTCTATCTAATTGTGCACTACCTATATCTGTTTTCACCAATCGATCTCTATGGTTAGCTTTCTTTTTATAGGCCATCAAGGGAGGTGCTTCAAACTCACAGATAGAGGGCAACCCTTTAAATAATATATGCCATTCTGTTTTTAGTATATTCGCCATTTTACCACTATGATTGCCAAACGTATAGACAAATGGAATCCTCTGTACTGCACCCAATGTAGGTGAAGAATGTAATGTCCTGTCTCTATTAGTCATCTATCCATGAATCTTTTATAAATCTCATCCACCCTTATATCAAACTACATCATTTTGTTTATGCAGCCCTTGGTGTCAATGCCAAATTTTCAAAAAATCATCCTGTAGAGCTTTAGATTCACCTTACTGTGGGGCTCAGTTCTGATGGAATGTTTTATCAGGTGGGTACGGCCTGGTAGGTCAGAAAACCTTCCTCTATTTTTCTGTAGAAACTCCTTTACTTCTTATTTCTGGGGTACTGACAATACCTCACTAATTTTTACCAGAGGAATTGGTGGTAACACCTCCTTACTCATGATCTCTGCGGCCACCAATGACTCCCGATCTTTCCATTGCTTGATCAGATTTACGTGGTAAATCTGGTATGGTCTTCTCCTTCCTGGTTGGTGCACCTTATAGTTCACCTCGCCCACTTTTTCCACAACCTCGTAGGGACCCTGCCACTTTGCCAGAAACTTACTTTCTACAGTAGGAACTAGAATCAGGACCATGTCCCCGGGATTAAAGTCCCTTACCTTTGCAGACCTGTTAGAGATTCTGCATTGAGCCTCCTGAGCTCCTTGCAGATGTTCTTTAACAATGGGCATTACGGTCGCTATCCTGTCTTGCATGTCAGCCACATGTTTGATGACGCTCTTAAAGGGAGTAGCCTCAGCCTCCCAGGTTTCTTTAGCTACATCAAGTAAACCCCTTGGGTGACGGCCATATAGTAACTCAAATGGTGAAAACCCTGTAGAAGCTTGAGGCGCGCCCCTAATAGAGAACATATGGTATGGTAGGAGGCAGTCCCGGTCCCGACCATCCTTTTCTACCACTTTTTTTAACATCATGTTTCAGCATCTTATTAAACCTCTCGACCAACCCATCTGTCTGTGTGTGGTACACCGAGGTACGTACTTGGGTGATTTTGAACAACTTGCACAACTTTTTCATGACCTTCGAAATAAAGGGGGTTACCCTGGTCCGTGAGAATTTCTTTAGGGATCCCCGTGCGGGAGAACATGAAAAAGAATTCCCGGGCAATATTTTTGGATGCCATGTTTCGCAAGGGTACCGCTTCCGGGTATCGTGTGGCATAGTCCAACACAACCAAGATTTACTGGTGCCCCCTAGCTGACTTAACAAGGGGACCCACCAAGTCCATGGCAATTATTTCAAAAGGTACCTCAATGATGGGAAGAGGCACCAAGGGACTCCGGAAATGTGAGGTCGGGGCACTTATCTGGCGTGTTGAGCAGGACTCACAGTATATTTCCACTTCCTTGTATACTCCAGGCCAGAAAAATCTTTGTAGTACCCTTTTCTGTGTTTTGCTAACACTCAAATGACCCCCAAGTACGTGGTTATGTGCGAGATCTATTACCATACGTCTATAGGGTTTTGGCACCAGAAGCTGCTCCACAATTTCATTCTTGCATTTATTAACTTGATGTAGCAGGTTTCCATTCATGGCTAAATGCGGAAATTTTTGGTCAGCTTCTGGTACCTGTGGTACACCATCTATTTGGGGGTTAAGCATGTAAGTAAAGATACCGGCTCATATGTTTTTTATAGTATTTATATCCGCGTGCCCGGTGTCCTAGTTTTTTCAAAAACTCCTTTACAGGTAAGCAGAAACAATAGACAAATTTTCAGACTCCAGCACTCACTTTTTCTTGAAGTTTCAAGTTCTCCGGCTTTATTATCAAACGTGCACAGATAATACAAGGTTCGATTCTCATAGGTGTAGGCTGTTGACGCGTTTCGAAAGTTCTTATTCGTAACAGTAGCTGTTACGAATAAGAACTTTCGAAACGCGTCAACAGCCTACACCTATGAGAATCGAACCTTGTATTATCTGTGCACGTTTGATAATAAAGCCGGAGAACTTGAAACTTCAAGAAAAAGTGAGTGCTGGAGTCTGAAAATTTGTCTATTGTTTCCGTACACCATCTATCACAGTAACATTTCCGTGAGCACTCGTGAGAGTGGGGTCTCTCAATTGCTCTGTACCAAAGTTACCCGAGACACCCCTAAGTCCAACACATTTTCCCCAGTTGGGGAACCTTCATCTTCACCAGCTAACACCTGCAATGGAAAAGTGTCATTGTCAGGTTTGTCACATAACCCCACATTTTCATCAGACATTTCAGTTAACATGACAACCATTGGATTTAATGGGCCCCTCATACCAATGATTTTTTAAAGGAGAAGGCACAAATTCTGCAGGAATGTTTCTCTTTTCCCACAACTTCCAAAACAAGGGGAAGTCCCGGCCCAATATCATATCATGCATGTCTTTTTACGACCCCGACTTCATAGGATACAGTCCCAGCCGGAGTCTCCAGTTTAACGCAAGCCACCGGGTATGATTTTGCATCCCCATGGATGCACAGCACATTTACTCTTTTGTCCGGCACATAATTCCCAGCCACGAAGCTGGCATGCACTAAGGTGACCAGACTACCAGAGTCCAACAGAGCCCTGACAGAGCAGTCATTTATCACCAGAGTACACCTCAGTCTCTAGTCCTGGGGAGGCCACACACACTGGCACCGCATAAAGCGACTGTCTCCGGCTCCCGGAACACTCCATGGGCTCTGAGGTCAGAGGGCAATAGGCTGCAATGTGTCCTCCAGCACTGGGGCGCCCCGGGTCTTCTAGGTAAGAAGACCTCTCCAGGTCCAGACTGCCCGGGAGACTCTGCCTTATGCTCTGTTACCCACAGATGACACGGGTCGGGTACTCCAGGAAGGTGTTGTTACAGTAGGGACCTCACGGAGGTAGTCCTCAGTCGCCAAGAACCTTTCCACCATGTTCACGAGCTGATCAGCAGTTTTGGGGCCTCCATGTCAAACCCACCATTGTAGCTCCACCAGGAGGGCTCTGAAGTAGTGATCCACCACTACTTTCTCCATGATCTGGACCAGTGTAGAAAACTCAGGTTCCAGCCACTTCCGTACAAGATGGAGGAGGTCAATCATCTGAGATTGGGCAGACTTGTCCATGTTGTAGCTCCACGCGTGGACCCTCCGGGCACGAACCACCGCTGTAACTCCCAGAAGAGCCAGGATCTCTATTTTTAATTTGACATAGTCCCAGACAGCCTGCTCCCTGAGGTCATAGTAGGCCTTTTGGGGTTCGCCAGACAAAAAGGGCGCCAGGACCTCTGCCCACTCTGCTATTGGCAGCCTTTCTCTTTCCGCCACCCTCTCAAATACGGTCAGGTAGGCCTCGATATCATCATAAAGTGTCCGTTTTTGCAAGGCCCACTGCACAGCCCACCTCACATTCAAAGTCTGGAGTTACAGCAGTCTCTCTTATTGCAGCAATATGCTCCATCAGCAAACGATTTGTTTCCTGTTGCTGTGCCATGACCTGTTCATGCCTTATGTTAGCCTGCACCAGCTGCTTTATCACTTTCTCCATTGTTTTCGAGGGACTTTGTAATGCTGCAGCAGCTTTCACGCAGGACATTAAATCATCAACTGTCACGCCATTGCCCTTAGCAACTTGCTATTGCCCTTTTCATCGGGGATGCCTGCCCGCAGCCGACACCAATTGTAAGGGTATACACTCTCATGCAGGACGGCAATGACAGATCCTCTTGCAGACCACAGGGTTAAAGTCCAAACGTTACTTTATTTATAACACTACGGCAATACAGGCACCCCAGTTATAATTCACTATGTAAGGTGAAGGTCCAGCACCACAAAACATAAACCAAACCAAAATAAACACCTGCCCATCTGGGCTCTGGCTAATACAGTGAAGATCCTAGCTCACCTATTGAACACTAGTGTTGAGCGCGAATATTCGAAAAGCGAATTTTTTTCGCGAATATTGCAACTTCGCGATTTCGCGAATATTTCGAATATAGTGCTATATATTCGTAAAAACGAATATTCGTTTTTTTGTTTTTTTTTCACAAAATTACAGTACACATATAATTGATTGTTTCCCAAAGGTCCAAAAGGGGCAAAAGGCTTTGCATTCATACATTAGTGAATTGAGTTGCGAATCTTCGTAAGGCGATTTTATTAGCGCACATGCGAATATCTACACTTGTCCCCAGAACAGAGGCAAAGGCCTGTGCATGTGCATTCATATAGTATAGCACCATATTCGCGAATATTTCGAACTTCGTAAAATTCGATTTACGAATATTCGTATTTTTTATTTTAGTTTCCACCTTACAGATTACATTGATCTGTACTCTGTCAACTACTGTCATCACCCCCCACTGTATCTCGATTGATTCACAAAAGTCCAAAAGCTCAGATCTTACTCACATTGCCTAGAAAGTGATTGAGGCGCAAATCTTTGTAAGGCGATTTTATTAGCGCACAGGCGAATATCGGCACTTGTCCCAGAACAGAGGCAAAGGGCTTTGCATTCATACTGTATGAATGCAAAGCCCTTTGCCTCTGTTCTGGGACAAGTGCCGATATTCGCCTGTGCGCTAATAAAATCGCCTTACAAAGATTCGCGCCTCAATCACTTTCTAGGCAATGTGAGTAAGATCTGAGCTTTTGGACTTTTGTGAATCAATCGAGATACAGTGGGGGGTGATGACAGTAGTTGACAGAGTACAGATCAATGTAATCTGTAAGGTGGAAACTAAAATAAAAAATACGAATATTCGTAAATCGAATTTTACGAAGTTCGAAGTATTCGCGAATATGGTGCTATACTATATGAATGCACAGGCCTTTGCCTCTCTGTTCTGGGGACAAGTGTAGATATTCGCCTGTGCGCTAATAAAATCGCCTTACAAAGATTCGTGCCTCAATCACTTTCTAGGCAATGCGAGTAAGATCTGAGCTTTTGGACTTTTGTGAATCAATCGATATACAGTGGGGGGTGATGACAGTAGTTGACAGAGTACAAATCAATGTAATCTGTAAGGTGGAAACTAAAATAAAAAATACGAATATTCGTAAATCGAATTTTACGAAGTTCGAAATATTCGCGAATATGGTGCTATACTATATGAATGCACAGGCCTTTGCCTCTCTGTTCTGGGGACGTGTAGATATTCGCATGTGCGCTAATAAAATCGCCTTACGAAGATTCGCAACTCAATTCAATCACTAATGTATGATTCATACATTAGTGATTGAATTGAGTTGCGAATCTTCGTAAGGCGATTTTATTAGCGCACATGCGAATATCTACACTTGTCCCCAGAACAGAGAGGCAAAGGCCTGTGCATGTGCATTCATATAGTATAGCACCATATTCGCGAATACTTCGAACTTCGTAAAATTCGATTTACGAATATTCGTATTTTTTATTTTAGTTTCCACCTTACAGATTACATTGATCTGTACTCTGTCAACTATTGTCATCACCCCCCACTGTATATCGATTGATTCACAAAAGTCCAAAAGCTCAGATCTTACTCACATTGCCTAGAAAGTGATTGAGGTGTGAATCTTCGTAAGGCGATTATATTAGCGCATATGCGAATATCTACACTTGTCCCCAGAACAGAGAGGCAAAGGCCTGTGCATTCATATAGTATAGCACCATATTCGCGAATACTTCGAACTTCGTAAAATTCGATTTACGAATATTCGTATTTTTTATTTTAGTTTCCACCTTACAGATTACATTGATCTGTACTCTGTCAACTACTGTCATCACCCCCCACTGTATCTCGATTGATTCACAAAAGTGCAAAAGCTCAGATCTTACTCACATTGCCTAGAAAGTGATTGAGGCGCGAATCTTTGTAAGGCGATTTTATTAGCGCACAGGCGAATATCGGCACGTCCCAGAACAGAGGCAAAGGGCTTTGCATTCTTACATTAGTGATTGAATTGAGTTGCGAATCTTCGTAAGGCGATTTCATTAGCGCACATGCGAATTTTGCATCTCATAATATGTATTATGCGATGCGAAAATTCGAATTATCGCATATGCGAAATAATAACGAATTCGAATATTCGCGAATATTTAACGAATATTCTTTTGAATATTCGCGAAATTTCGCGAATTCGAATATGGGACATGCCGCTCAACACTATTGAACACAGGTCACACAGAGAATTTGGCTTCTCTAGCCAGCGGGGCAGCCATCTTCCCAGACTTTCTCTAGGCATTACTCTCCCCAGACTGATAGCCTGGACTGTGCTTTATCTCCCCTTGACGATCCCAGCTGGCTTCAGTTGGGAATCCCTCAGGCTAGGGGAAAACATGTCCCAAAATGGGGTGGACTGGGGAGGTCCCTCTACCAATCCTACCTTCTCCCAGTCCAATAAAATCCAGCCCATAAACTTAACAAAACTGTCTCAGCAACCTACACAATGCTGAGACCATTTTAACCTTCTGGATTTTATTTACCTGACCTAGTTGAGGAAGCTGGGTGGGATATACACCTTTTCCAGGACTTTACAATACACATTTCTGTTCACCTTACCACAGGTTGTATGCACAGCGTAGGTTTAATTTAGTGAAGGCCTTAGCTCCCCGGATCCTGTCAAAGAGTTCGGATATTAGAGGAAGAGGGTATCGATTCTTGACCGTGACCTTATTCAGACCTCGATAGTCGATACAGGACTGTAAGGATCCAACTTTCTTCAGTACAAGGAAGAACCGAGCACCAGCTGGCGAAGTAGATTTCTGGATAAACCCCCTCTCAAGATTCTCTTTGATGTAATCAGACATCACTTGGGTCTCAGGAAGCGAGAGTGGGTAGATTCGACCACGAGGAGGAGTGGCACCAGGCAGAAGGTCAATCGGACAATGATAAACTGCATCATGACATCCTGCTGTTCGCTCTGGCGCCTCACTTCAAGTAACAATTCCTGAACAACAGGCTTGGAGTGACCAGCGGGGTCATGGCCTGAGTGTACTGTTATGACCCAGAGGTGTGAACCCACTCTGCCACGTCTCCTACCTCCTCTAAGGGCGTTTTCTAAGTGAACCCCTCGTACCCCCAGAGTACCCCTTTCCTGAGGGTAACACCATGTTGCTTCCTCTTGAGGAGGACTGGCACACGAGGCAGCTTGTCCAGACAGACCAGGAGGTACCCGAGCAAGGTAACAGAGGTACAGACGTAGTTAACAGGCCGAGTCATCACCAGGAGCAACAGTGCAGGACCGAAAGATAAGGCAGAGGCGACGTCAAAGAAGCAATAGGTCAGGGAAGGTGGCACAGGTACAGGTCAGTCAATAGGAGTCGGCAACAGGAGAGTCAAGACAAGCAGGCAGGGATCAAACAGGTAGCGGAGTCCAGAAACACAAGCATGGGTCACGTACACAGTAACACAAGCATAGAAATCAGCAACCTTTTGCTGGATACAAGGACCTTGACATTCAGGCATCTGGGAAGGGGGCTGAGCCACTTATATACATGCAGGAGGGTTAGGACTGGTCAACAAAGTCACATGATCTAACCCATAAAGCAGAGGAAGTGACGCATGCCCTTAAGGAAGTGCTGCAGGGAACAAGCAGCAAGTATGCTGTGGCCAGGGTTGAAAGGAAACTGTGGAGCGGATCCCAGAACAAACATTACCGGCAAGAACAGAGCCCAGGACTGCAAAGGTAAATGGGGAAGCACAGGCATCAGATCACTGTTGAACATTGCGTCCAGGATCATGGCGGTAAGCAGGATTACGGAATGAGTCCTAAAGCATATGCCAAAAGTGTGTCCTTATGGCATATGATTACCCCCTATGGGGCAGATTTACTATATAAAATGCCCCAGAATTATGGTGCAATTTGACAACAACAAAAAAAGCCACACATGCCCTTTACCCTATTTATTAATCGTTTTAGCCATTTTTTATGTCTCATCTGGCTTAGCTAAAGGGGCATGCCCTGAAAAGTGCCATAATTCACCAAAAATTTGCATACAAATAAGTGGTGTAAAGTCAGACCAGACAGTGTAAAGATGCACCAATTTGTTATCTAGTATCAACCACTGTGTAAATCTTGTGCAATTTCAGACTCTCTAGTCTAAGTTTACACTATAGTTTTACTATAAAAAAAATTGGCCTATTATGTCAAGGTCCAGCAGCTACAACTGTATACTGTAGATATTAATACAATGGTCTACAAAACACATATACTGTACTAATCATTAAAGATGAATGATGATTTCCAAAAATCAGCTTTGGGTCAGATTCAGTTTGGTTCAAACAACTTCAACTGGAATCATAGGTACCCCAATTGCGCTGAAAAGTCATATTTTACTCTTGGGTCTCCTAGCACCGTATCCAACCCCTTTCCAGATTTTTAATGCCAATGCAACATTAGTAATGTTAAAGTGACAACAGCACACTGCATATAATTATATGTAAATGGTTGGTAGCTGGTGGTAAGAAACATTCTATAAAATAAAAAAAACGCTCAAAAATACATTCTTTTCTATCTTCTGAACTGTCATATGGCAGCCGCCATTTTGAGGGATTCGTACAAGATAAATCCCAAAAGATTTGGAAAAATTCATAATAAATTTAATATGTGCCAAACTGATTCACACATTTCTAGCAAGCATTTTTTGTTTTTTAAATGTAATCATTCAGTATCAGATGTATATAGCTGTATACACATAAGTCTGTCCATACATTCAGTGGAGCCATTTCAACTGGTTCCACCAATCATACAATGCTAAACATGGGATTCTGTTTCAATAATATACTGTATCATACACACGCAGAAAAAAATTTGGATTTACAGATTTTGTAACAGCTTATTAAATATGTAAATCAAAAAGGGCTTCAAACAGATATGTTTACTCTTTCCAGCAAAAATAGTTATATGCAGCAGCTAAAGATATAGCCCTATTAACGGACACAGACTGCTGAATTTAGAGATTTCCAAAGATAAACCTCTAATGAAGGCCCCAAGAGGCTAGAGTAGCATAGAGAAAAAAACACTTGACCATATCCATTTACACCAATAAAAGGCACTCACTACTGTCCCCGAGGACGAAATAGACGGTACATTAAAATGCAATTGACTTTCCAAGGGCATAACCATTCTACAAACCAGTTAATATGTCCTTGTGGTTTGTTCTAGTCAATGTTCCTATACACAACTCTTAACTCTTTATACGTTCTTGTTAAATTGACTCAGTACTTATGTACACAACAGACAAATATCTACAGCTTGTTCTCTAGATTGCTTTTTGCTGCTATCATAAATGTATACGTGTCCAGACAGATAGGGGCAGATAGGGGATAGGTGGACCTGCCCTTTAATTCAAGCTTGGTGGTCTAAGATCTGCCAACAGAGCAACAAGATTTGCAATTTGCTTGTGCACTCTCTCTCTCTTTCTCTCTCTCGGGGTTCTTACCCTCCAACTCTCCACCTATACCCACTCATCTATTTCATCTACTAATTACTGCTGCCCTCCTTCTTATTCTGACATACTGGCTAACTCCGCAATTATCTTCTCTTGATCCATGGATACATAAGATTGACCCATTTTTTCCGATTTGAAGAGATCTCCGCTTGGAAAAATGATTATATTAAAGGGGTTGTCCCACAAGAAATATTCTAGATTTTTTAAACCAGCGCCTTGATCTGAATTATTTGTAATTGCTTGTTTTTTTTTCTTATTTCTTTGTCCTGCTTACAGTGATGGTCGTAATATTCTCAGTTTCATGCTTTAATTGCCCCTTGAGTTGTGATAAGGGAGAGTATGGATAAGCCCCCTGAGTAGCTGCAGCAGAAAGGACACACCCCTTAGAGCTGACAGCTTGATATAAATCTAGCTGTCACTACCAGAGCTTTGAGACGTTCTCACAGCTCTGTTTCTCCACCCCTGTGATGATGTCACTACTAGAGCTTGGAGGAGTTCCCTCTGCCCTGTTTCTCCGCCCCTGTGATGAGGTCTTTACTTTCTGTTTCCTTCCTCCCAGCTGTCCCTCCTGTGTTTGATTTTGCTGCCTTTAAATCTCCCCTCCTCCTATGTAGAGGTGCGGATTATACTTTTCATTTGAGCTGTATCTCTCGCGTGAGTATCTTCACCTGTGTGATATCTTTTCACTGGATCTGTGTTCTTCTGAAGCAAGTACTTCGGATATTGTCTGCTGACTTTGGATCTGTTTTCACTGCAGCTGCAGCTCCTTCAGTTAAGTGTCCAGACATTGTGTGTTTCTGTTTCTTTGCTGACTGGATCCGAGGCGACCCCGGTTCCGTCCATATACTGAGCAGGGCACCGGTGGCCGTGCCCCTTCCACTATTGTAGGGGTTTCAGTGGTCATCGGCCTTAGGTACGCGGGCATGTCTCGATCCACCATCCGGATCCGGACATGTGCTTAGCAGCTTAGGGAGAGCTTTTAGGGTCTGACAGGGGTCACCCTTTATCCTCCCTAGTTTGGGTCCGGTCAGTTGCTATTCACTGTGTAGGCTCTTGTTGCTCACTTACAGACTTGACATTATAATCCGCCAAACTGTCCTTTTTTGACATGGATCCGCTTTCTGACCTGGTTGACCGCATGCAGGGTCTTTCTTTGGAAGTAGCGGATCTCCGTCAATCTATGACTCAGCTTCAAGCATTGGGCTCTGCTCCGGCCCATGGAGTCTGTTGCGAGCCAAAGGTCTCACTTCCGGAGACGTTCTCTGGGGGCAGTGAGAATTTTGTTCGTTTCAGAGAGGCATGCAAACTCCATTTTTGCTTGTGTCCCCATTCCTCTGGTAATGAGGAACAGAGGGTGAGGATTGTCATCGCCCTGCTCAGGGGTAATGCTCAGACTTGGGCTTTTTCGTTGCCATCGGGGGATCCCTCCCTTCGATCCGTGGAAAGATATTTTGCGGCCCTGGGGCAGATATATGATGACCCGGATCGTGTTGCTCTGGCCGAATCTAACTTACGTTTTTTATGCCAGAACAAACTGTCTGCGGAGCTTTATTGTTCTGAATTTCGGAGATGGGCAGCTGATTCAGGTTGGAATGATGCTGCACTCCAGAGTCAGTTCTCTCATGGTCTCTCAGAGAGATTGAAAGATGCGTTTGCTTTCCATGAGAGACCAACGTCCTTAGAGTCTGCCATGTCATTGGCCGTACGCCTTGACAGGCGTCTAAGAGAAGGAAACAGAAAGTAAAGACCTCATCACAGGGGCGGAGAAACAGGGCAGAGGGAACTCCTCCAAGCTCTAGTAGTGACATCATCACAGGGGTGGAGAAACAGAGCTGTGAGAACGTCTCAAAGCTCTGGTAGTGACACTAGCAGAGCAATGAATGGAGAGATCTCTGGATCTATTTGAAATACAGGGCTGGTTCTAGATGGTCATGTTCTATATGATATCTGATTTTTATTTTTTAGATTAATCATGGGATAACCCCTTTAACAGATTCTCAACCTCTTGGCGAATATGTAAGGTCTTTAGGCAAATTTGATGTCTCTCCCTTAACTCCCACTCATTGTGATAATGCACTTCTCACATCAAGGATCCCAGTCAGAAAGTTCTACTGGATCTGGGACTACCTCTGTCACATCAGTTGATACTTCTTTAACTAAGCACCTATACAGTTATGTCAGTTTCTCTAACTGTTCACTGTATACTCTGTGGATTTTACAGCTCTTTTTTATTTTCAGACTATAATAAAAATGTTTTTAAAATAAAAAACAAATATTACTAGATTATTAATCAATATAGTCAATGGTTATACGGATGTGTTCTTCCAACACAATTTACAATAGCTTGTATTGTAAAACAATTGTTTGTGGGGTGAAAACAATGGCAATTCTGCTAAGGTTTTTTCAGGTTTTGTTTTGACAGCATTCATTGCGGGTCCGTATGATTACAGAGATAGCAAACGTACTGCTTTTATTATGTTTTACTACTTTTAAATAAATAAATAAAATGTAATATTCTGACAGCCATAATTTTTTTTTATTCGAACATTGCCTGAATAGAATGTTAAAAACAAAATAATTAGTCTTCATTGTTTAATTTTTCTTAAAACTAGTAATCACACATTTTAGAATAGAAGTGAGTCAGGCTAGGGTGTAACCCCATTTGCGGGGGGAGGGGTACTCTATGTTGTAATCCTTCTATCTCGAAAATTGATACATTGAGACAGAGAGGCGTACTTCTCAGCACCCACTAATGCTGTCTAACACTTTGTTAAGCATTAATGAAGTAACAGTATTGCAACAATACACAGACGATTGCCCACGGATGAATAGAGCATTGGCTATGTTGTAACTGAGCACTTAATGAGCATCACTGCTACTATAGCAGACAAGCATTTGCCCACTAGTGTATGGAGCAATTACTATGTTGCCAGAAACTGCCGAAATATACATTTCCCCCCCTTATTAAATGTAGACTTCTAAACTATGTATATGCTCACTAACCAGCATGGCCAGGGTGTGGGTGAGCTTTCCTCCTGCACAACCTATCATGCTCCTGTCCTCACCACACTGTGAGGGAGCACGGCAGGCAGAGGCCCGCAGCTCCCAGCACACCCTGTGTCTCTAGTCAGCACAGTAATCAGCCCAAGTTTTCTACTATAAATAACCGTTTGCCCTAAATAAAGTATATTAGAAAAATGTTCTCTGTTCTGTAGACATTAGCAAAAAATAAATAAATAATTAAATGGCAGTTACACTTTATATGACTGTGATCTGTTTTATCTCCAAGCCCGTTTCATACACTTAGGCCTCATGCACACGACCGTGCCGTTTTTTGCGGTCCGCAAAAAACGAAAACCACCCGTGTGCCTTCCGCAATTTGCGGAACGAGTGGACCATTGTAGAAATGCCTATTCTTGTCCGCAAAACGGACAAGAATAGGACATGCTATATTTTTTTTGTAGAGCCACGGAACGGTGCAACGGATGTGGACAGCACACGGAGTGCTGTCCGCATCTTTTGCCGTCCCATTGAAGTGAATAGGTTCACCCACGAGCAGCAAAAAATGTGGCTCGGATGTGGACCACAAAAAACGGTTGTGTGCATGAGGCCTTACACTGCACAGCAAGTTACAGTTACACCATGCATGTGCATGTAAGGGTTATAATTTTGTCTAGAGTTAGAAAAACATACAGTATCTGCTTTCTTCTAGACACAGCATCTCACCTGTTTATGGGTTGTGTCTGGTATTTTCCTGAAGTGAATGGGGCTGAGCGGCGATATCACACAGAACCTGTGTACAGATGTGGTGATGTTATTGTAAAAAAAAAGTAGACTTTTTTTTAACCATGGACAACCACTTCATAGTCCCCTAATGAAACTAAACAATTATATTAACTCTCAATTTATATGCATAGAACCCCAGATCTGGGGGTACTACTATGGTAAATATTGCTGTATTTTCTATGTGTTTTATGTGCAATATGTTAGTCATTTTGTGTGTTCAGGGGAGGTACTGGTTGGCAATCTCTGGCTGTAATGGGTTTAACCATCCTTGTCTACCCCACCTAGTAGAGTGGGCTGGTGTAGCAGGATGTCTAGGAGGGTTAGTCAGTATAGAGGTGTGTAAAGCGGAGAGGGGACCTGAGAGGTCCTGTATTGATGGGAAATATCTCGTAGAGCACCCACTCTCACAAATCATATAGAAGATATTTCTGTGAGGCTAGGGACTACAGCCGAGACATCCATCACCAGGCAACTATTAGGTCAGTAACAACCAAGTGCAAAACCGTAGCATTCCGAACCTGTCGCCATACCTCCTCAGCTTGTGCTAGAGAAGAAATGCTGCCTGCTGCTGTTTTATGTGTTTCAAGTTGCACATTGCACTTAGAAAAAGGACTTTGTTATGTTAAGCTCTGGCCTGATTCTTCTGTTTTATAACTTGCACTGCAACGGACCCCACGGAGCAAAGTAGGACACTGTGATAAAACCACATCACATCGGGGAAACAACCACTCCTATTCTCTACACCGGCTCCCACAGGTGCTCGCTGCATATGTACCCAAAAATGGTGCACATATATTACAACTAAAGAAGTTTCTCAAAAATTCGATTTGGCTGGTTCGCCGAAATTTCCGAAAAGATTTGATTGAATCTGGATTTATTTGTGGCGAATCGCGGTAAAAAACAGCTATTTACTGGCTGCAGAGAGCCTGTTTAGTGGTGTAGAACACTGTGCCTTGCAGTAACACGCATAGGAAGTCTGCTATGGTAGTGAAACAATACTGTGAGTCAGTATGACACGCAGATGGCAGGCGTCGCTCTTAGAATCACTGAAACACTTCACCTATTTGGGCAGTTACCGTGCCAAAACTGACCAACTAACTCAAGTGTGAACTCAGCCTTATAGGGCAATGTTAGCGCCCGGTATAAAGAACCATGTAGATGCCCAAGATCCTACTATAGTATGAAAGAGAACTTTCCTTTCACGACATCATCAGTTGATTCCACATAGATGTCTACAGAACCTGTTCTATTAAACGCTTATACAAGTAGAGCCTCCAGACAGAGTGGAGAGGGTGTCAGCAGTAAATTTGTGTTGACGTCACTGATTATTTTGCCCTTCTTCTGATCCGTCAGAACAATAACCCCCCAAAAAACAGATCATGTCTGTTGAGCAGCTGCCTTCACTCGGTCAGCTTTGGTCAGTAATCCACCAGTATTGCCAAAGCCCCAAAAAAACAGGAGTGGATCCAAAACAGAGATGACACGTGAATAGTATATTTGCATGTCTTTTGTACCCACTCCAGCAACCAAATCATTAGCCAATTTGGATGGGACCATACAGGCCTTACAGCTGCTACATAGACAGGACCCATTTTGCATCTCTTTTTTCCTTCCTTCTGACAGATCAAAAGAAGGGTCAAATAAATGATGATGCCAAAAAGGCCAAACAGGGACACTAGTGGCCAAGTCACAGAGTGGGTAGGGTGGGAACAGCATGAGAAGTCCACAGAGTGGCCCGGTGACATAGTGTTGAGGTAGTAGCAGCATGAGTAGACCACAGAGTGGTAATGTGGCAGAAGCATGAGGAGACCACATAGTGGTGAAGTGGCAGCAGCATGAGGAGACCACAGAGTGGCCCAGAGACAGAGTTGTGAGTTGGCAGCAGCACGAGGAGACTACAGAGTGGCAAGGTAACATAGTGTGGAGGTGGCAGCAGCAGCATGAAGAGACCACAGAGTGGTGATGTGGCAGCAGCATAAGGAGACCACAGAGTGGTGATGTGGCAGCAGCATGAGGAGACCAGAGTGGTGAAGAGAAAGCAGCATGAGGAGACCACAGAGTGCGGAAGTGGCAGCCGCATGAGAAGACCATAGAGTGGTGATTTGGCAGCAGCATGAGGAGACCACAGAGTGGCACAATGACAGAGTGTGGAGGTGGCAGCAGCATGAGGACACCACAGAGTGGCCAAGAAACAGAGTTGTGAGTTGGCAGCAGCATGAGAAGGCCACAGACTGGCAAGGTGACATAGTGTGGAGGTGGCAACAGCAGCATGAGGAGACCTGAGTGTTGAGGTGGCAGTAGCATCAGGAGACCACAGAGTGACCCAGTGAAAGAGTATGGAGGTGGGTGGAAATAACAGTACCCGCTGACGATGGTGGGTGTAAGAAGGAACACTTGGCATCAGTTGTGTGGCAGAATCAGAATAGTAGCTGAGGCAGTGTCACGGTCCCTCCCATGACAGAGGTGAGAAGATCAGATAGATTTGCTGTCCGTGAGGCTATCTGACAGGTCTGTTTTCCTCTTAGCATGTTGTTGTTGTTTGGCAGGATCTTACCTCTCCTCAGGTTCTGCTCGTTATCAGTGATGAGGCTCTATTTAGGTCCGCCTAACACTGCTGACCATGTGGTTGATATTTCCTGTTGGAGTTGCTAGATTTTATTTGTTTTGGATCTCCTGCTTCTCCAGACATCCCAAAGCAAAATGCTTGTTGCCTTTTCTGTTTGTTGTTCGCTGGTGTGTTTTGTTCTAGGCCTCAGGGGGGCGCGGGTTCCTTCATCTGGGAAAGAACCAGCTGTCTCGTCTTCTGCTAGCTATCCTAGGGCTCGTCAGTTTCAGCAGGGCCTAGGTATATGGTGTATGAGCCTTTCCACCATCAGGATCTGCTCATACTGGCAGGAGTTAGGAAAAAGCCTAGTGATTGCTAGGAGGTCAACATCCCTCTTACTTAGCTTTTGAGGCTTAGACTGCTGTCTATTTCTTTTGTGTTTATCTGGTGTTTTCCCCTTCCCCCATTACCCGTGACATTATCCACCGCCCCCAAAAAGTTATCCTTTGTTTTTTCAGTGCAGCTATGGATACTATTTCTGCACTGGTCAATCGTATGCAGCGGCCGTTGCACAGTTTCAGAGACCACAGGGCCTGAACCTAAGGTCGCTCCCCAGATAGGTTTTCCGTGGGAAGGAACAACTTTGTGCAGTTCAGGGAGTCGTGCAAATTATATTTTAAACTACGTCCTAACTCCTCTGGGGACAAGAATCAAAGAGTGGGGATTATTATTTCATTACTGAAAGGTGATGTTCAGTCTTGGGCTTTCTCTTTGCCAACCGGATCACAATCCCTCCAGTCGGTAGATTAATTTTTCAGAGCTCTGGGGCTTATCTAAGATGACCCAGATCAGGTTTCCCTGGGCGAATCTGAGTTGCGTGGCTTGCGGCAGGGAGAGCGTTCTGCAAAGTCCTATTGCTCTGAATTTAGGAGGTGGGCAACTGATACAGAGTGGAATGACACAGCTCTCTGTAGTCAATTCTGTCAAGGGCTGTCTGAGAACCTGAAGGACACCTTGGCATATCACGAAAATCCAGAATCATTGGAGGCGGCGATGTCTCTAGCTGTATGTATTGATAGACGCCTGAGGGAGAGATCTATCATATGGAGAAGCGGCTGCTTCTGACGCTCTGGGTAAAGAGACACTCAAGCTCATGTCTGGTGATGAGCCAATGCAATTGGCAACCTGCTAAAATGTGTTGTTGCGCGTATTACGCAAAAATATGCGCATGATTAATTGCCAATATACAGTATATCGCAAATATATTGGAGCACTCTATCTGCATATAAAGCTATTGTAATGTTCTGCCATGCCAACCATTTTCTCCAGTCCCAGGAAACTTCTAGCAGCTTGCAAAAAGTAGCAAAAGTGACCCACGCCTGTATTACCCGTACAATACACGCATATAACATTGAAGATTTTCGCAATCAAGAAAATAATTAAAAATTCTAAAATTTACGAATTTATGACAAATATTAGCCCAAATATTTGTGAAATATTGCGAATTCAAATATTACCCCTGCCAGACATCACTATAATACACCACAAACAAGGCTTTAAAACATGTAAATGCACCGCTGAACGGCTAATTATACTTTTTTTCCCCACTAATACACCCCAAAAAAGGCTGTAATTTTGTCACTTCACTGCACAACATCAATTAAGCCCTTTTTTTCCACTAATACACCACAGAAAATGCTTTAGAACAGCTGTCCCCAACCGACGGGCGGCAGCCCAGGACCGGGCCCTGGAAGATGGTTTGCCGGGCCGCAGCGATCAGGGCAGTCTTTGGTTTTAATTTAATTTTTAAAAATTAAGGTACACTCCAAAAGAGTGTGAAATATCCAAAATACAAACATGAGCAATTGCGCTGCAGTATAACAATGGCTGATTAGTGCCGGTATACATGTCTATTCTGCACAAGGTACTGAGCTTGTCCACATTGGCTGTGGACAGGCGGCTGCGCTTGTCTGTGATGACGTCCCCTGCTGTGCTAAACACACGTTTAGATAATACACTGGCTGCAGGGCAGGCCAGCATCTCCAAGGTGTAAAGGGCAGGCTCAGGCCATGTGCCCAATTTGGAGACCCAGAAGTTGAAGGGGGCAGACCCGTCATTCAGTACATGTAGGCATGTGCACACATACTGCTCCACCATGTTGCTGAAATGCTGCCTCCTGCTAAGATGCTTCATATCAACTGGTGGTGCTGGTTGTTGTGGCGTGCTGACAAAACTTTTCCACATTTTGGCCATGCTAACCCTGCCTTCTGAGGTGCTGGCGGTGCCCCAGCTGCGTTGGCGACCTCTTCCTCGTCCTCTGCCTTCGCCTTGTGCTTCCACTGTGCCCCCGTTGTCAGGTGGGAATGCCACCAGCAGCACGTCTACCAGCGTGCGCTTGTACTCGCGCATCTTACGAATCACGCTCCAGTGCTGCAATTAAGGACGGTATGTTGTCCTTGTAACGGGGATCCAGCAGCGTGGCCGCCCAGTAATCAGCACAAGTTAGAATGTGGGCAACTCGGCGGTCGTTGCGGAGACACTGTAGCATGTAATCGCTCATATGTGTCAGGCTGTCCAGAGGCAGCGAAAAGCTGTCCTCTGTGGAAGGTGTATCGTTTGTGTCCTCTGCATCCCCCCATCCATGCACCAGTGATGGTCATGAGCTGGTCTAGGTGCCACCCTGCTGTGAACATGGTTTCTCCTCCTCCATCTCCCCATCCTCCACCTCGTCATCCTCCAGGACTGTGCCCTGGCTGGACAATTGTGTACCTTGGGTTTGTGGATGCAGGAACCTACCCTCTGAGCCACTTGGGAATGAATGGCCGGAAACCCTATGAAATGATCCCTCTTCCTCCTCCTGTGCCACATCCTCTTCCATCATCGCCAGTAGCGTTTTTTCAAGGAGGCATAGAAGTGGGATAGTAACGCTGAGAAACGGCGTTATCGGCACTGGCTATGTTGGTGCAGTACTCAAAACAGTGCAACAAGGAACACAGGTCTCGCATGGAGGCCCAGTCATTGGTGGTGAAGTGGTGTTGCTCCGCCGAGCGACTCACCCGTGCATGCTGCAGCTGAAACTCCACTATCGCCTGCTGCTTCTCGCACATTCTGGCCAGCATGTGTAAGGTGGAGTTCCACCTTGTGGGTACGTCGCATATGAGGCGGTGAGCGGGAAGGCCGAAGTTGCACTGCAGTGCTGACAGGCGAGCAGCAGCAGGGTGAGAACGCCGAAAGTGCGCACAGACGGCCCACACTTTAAGCAGAAGCTCTGACATATCGAGGTAATTTTTAAGGAATCTCTGCACCACCAAATTCAGCAGATGCGCCAGGCAAGGGATGTGCGTCAAACCGGCTAGTCCCAGAGCTGCTACGAGATTTAGCCCATTATCGCACACCACCAGGCCGGGCTTGAGGCTGACTGGCACAAACCACTCATCGGTCTGTTCTTCAAGGGCCGTCTACAGCTCCTACATGGTGTGGGGTTTGTCCCCCAAACAGATAAGTGTTAAAATTGCCTGCTGTCGTTTACCCCTGGCTGTACTGAAGTTGGTGGTGAAGGTGTTATGCTGACCGGATGAGGAGCTGGTAAAGGATGAGGAAGCAGAGTAGGAGGAGGACGCAACAGGAGGCAAACTGAAGCGCCCTGCAATCCTCGGTGGTGGAAGGACATGCGCCAAACTGCTATCTGCCTCAGGCCCAGCCGCCACTGCATTTACCCAGTATGCTGTTATGGAGATATAACGGCCCTGACCCTGCTTACTGGTCCACGTATCCGTAGTCAGGTGCAACTTGCCACAGATGGCGTTGCGCAGTGCACACCTGATTTTGTCCCCTACTTGGTTGTGCAGGGAAGGGATGGCTCGTCTTGAAAAGTTGTGGCGGCTGGGCACGACGTACCGTGGGACAGCCACCGCCATAAGGCCTTTAAAACTCTCCGTCTCCACCAGACGGAATGACAGCATTTCAAAGGCCAGTAATTTAGAAATGCTGGGATTCAGGGCTAGGGATCGCGGGTGGATAGGGGGGTACTTCCTCTTCCTCTCCAGTGTTTGGGAGATGGAGAGCTGAACGCTTCCATGGGACATTGTGGAGATGCTTGGTGACCCAGGTGTTGGTGTTGCTGGCAGATCCTCTGTTTGCGGGGTGGCAGTTGGCACTGTCACTCCAGAGGTGGATGAAGAGGCCAAGACTGCAGCAGAAGAGGAAGCGGGAGGAGCCAGAGACCTTTCTTGGTTTTTGAGGTGTCTACTCCACTGCAGCTCATGCTTTGCATGCCTGGTCATGCAAGCTGTGCTCATGTTGAGAACGTTTATGCCTCGCTTAAGGCTCTGATTGCACAGCGTGAAAACCACTTGTGTCTTGTCATCAGCACATTGTCTGAAGAACTGCCACGCCAGGGAACTCCTTGGAACTGGCTTTGGTGTGCTCGGTCCATTGCTGTGGTGGGCAGTAGCAGGCGTACTGTTGTCACGGCTGGCGGTGGGGGAAACCCCCAGCCGTGCGGTACCCGGAGATGTTGGGTCGCTGCAAGGCCAGGACCACAGGATCAGGGAGCAGGTCACCTCCTAAAGTCTCCCTGATCTGACCCTAACTCCTAACCTGCATGGGCCGACCTTTAGGGTAGGAGGACCCATGCGCAGGAACCTCGGGTCCCTACTATCCCTCCGCAGGTCCCTAGGCTAGGAGCTGGATAGACTACCTGTTCCTCCAGAACACGGAGGAACAGGAGCCTAGAAAGGCCAAGCTGGTAATAAGGGGAATCCAATACCACTTATGGGAGTGGCAGGTATGTGGAGCTACAACCTCACCTACCTGCCACAAACACACCGCCCGGAACCCATGCAAAAGTGCTGTCTGTCTACAACAACAGAAAAGACAACAGCACACACCATACATCACACAGGGAACCAGGGAACCATAAGGTGCAACAAGCCAGCAACCACATACACATAAACATAACATCAGACAAGGTAACAAAGGTTTATGACCAGAAGGATGGTCCCCACCAGGCAGATGGAGGAGACAGGAGGCTGCTCCAGCCAGCATGGCTGAGAGCAACCTACTGAACCCAGCCAGGGACTGAGGCTTTATAGGCCAAGTGGCCACACCCAACGGTCAGACCCACCCAGTGACTCACACACACTGGGAAGGGAGTTAACCCTTCCTACACCACAGAAGAGAAGGGAAAACACCAACTTAAAAGGGAAATAGCACACACACTCACTCACCTGTTACCGCTGGCAACGGCATGCGTGGCAGCCGTGTCCTGAAGAACAACCAGCAGGCCGAGACCCTGCCACCACATGCACACAACACCAGACGTTGCCGCGGACCACCGCAGGTGAAGGGAGGTGTCCAAGTGCATACAACCACACAACCTCGTGCACAACAAACACACAAAGGGAGTGCACATAAAACACGTTGCCAAGGGCAACCGCACGCATGCGTGTTATCCGCGGCAACCGCACCTGAGGCAAACCACTAAGTGCCCCCAGCTGCGGTTGTCACAACACCAAAACCGCGGGTAACTGCATGCGGCTCCCAAGGAGTCACGACCAAGACCCAGGGTCGTGACAACTGTCTAGAGGACGGCCGATCCTCTTTTGCACCCTGCTCCCTCTTCTGCTGTGCTGGTGGCTCTGTGTGACCACCGCCTCTTCCTCCGAACTACATCGGTCACTCGCATGACCTTGATTCCATCGTCCTCCACATCATCTTCCTCCCTTGTCGGTCTGCACACTTTTGAAAGCCCCAGCAGTTGTCACCTGTGCTTCGTCATCATCCGAGACATTCTGCGATGGTCCTCCCATGTACTCATCTTGAAAGATAAGTGGTTGGGCATCGGTGCACTCAATCTCTTCCACTTCTGGGGCAGGGTTAGGTGGATGGCCCTGGGAAACCCTGCTAACAGAGTCATCAAAAAGCAGAAGAGACTGCTGCATGACTTGGGGCTCAGACTGCTTGGCTGAGGTGAAAGACTGATGGACATCGGCTGCAGGTGCAAACTGTGGTCTTTCAGCAGGAGACTGGGTGGGAGACAATGTGAAGGAACTGGATTCACTGTCAGCAACCCAATCTACTATAGCCTCTACTTGTTCAGGCCTCACCATTCGTAGGCAGCATTAGGCCCTACCAAATACCGCTGCAGGTTTTGTCGCCTACTCGCACCTGAGGAAGGGGTTTCACTTGCGCGAGTAGCTGGCACAGATCGACCACGTCCTCTCCCTGCAACAGGAGCTCCACCAGCAGCACCACGATCTGGACCACGTCCCTTATTTGACGCTCTCCTCATATTTGCCCAAAATGACTGTATTCCAAATGGCTGTATTTCAAATTCCTGAATCAAACCCCTGTATGTAGAGGGGGTATCTCACAGGGCATGAACCAGTGTAGGCCTAAATTAAATGTTTTTTTGCATAAAATGGATGTATTTCAAATGGCTGTATTTCAAATGCCTGAATCAAACCCCTGTATGTAGAGCGAGTGTTTGTTTAACAACTGAATTTGACAGCAGTATATAAGCCTGTAATTTCACACGGGCTGATGCTGCAAGACCTGAAAATAGTGGTTTTGGTCAAAAAATTGTGTTTTTCAAACCCCAGAAAATGATGGGGTTTTTCTAGCTTAAATTGCACACTGACTAATCCAGATGTTGTAGATTGCCCAAAAAGTATTTTTGGTAACAGAATATGAAAGCTGTATATATTAAACTTGAATTTAACACTTGCAGATCAGAAAAATACATTTTTTGGGCAAAAAAAGTGTGTTTTTAAAACCCCAGAAAATGATGGGTGTATTTCTAGCTTAACCACTTCAACCCCGCTAGCTAAAACCCCCTTCATGACCAGGCCACGTTTTACACTTCTGCACTACACTACTTTCACCGTTTATCGCTCGGTCATGCAACTTACCACCCAAATGAATTTTACCTCCTTTTCTTCTCACTAATAGAGCTTTCATTTGGTGGTATTTTATTGCTGCTGACATTTTTACTTTTTTTGTTATTAATCAAAATGTAACGATTTTTTTGCAAAAAAATTACATTTTTCACTTTCAGCTGTAAAATTTTGCAAAAAAAACGACATCCATATATACATTTTTCGGCAAATTTATTGTTCTACATGTCTTTGATAAAAAAAAATGTTTGGAAAAAAAAAAATGGTTTGGGTAAAAGTTATAGCGTTTACACACTATGGTACAAAAATGTGAATTTCCGCTTTTTGAAACAGCTCTCACTTTCTGAGCACCTGTCATGATTCCTGAGGTTCTACAATGCCCAAACAGTAGAAAAAACCCTCAAATGACCCTATTTCGGAAAGTAGACACCCTAAGGTATTCGCTGATGGGCATAGTGAGTTCATAAAACTTTATATTTTTTGTCACAAGTTAGCGGAAAATTATGACTTTTTTTTTTTCCTTACAAAGTCTGGGCCCCTAAATTGCCAGGGCAGTATAACTACCCCACAAGTGACCCCATTTTGGAAAGAAGACACCCCAAGGTATTCCGTGAGGGGCATGGCGAGTTCCTAGAATTTTTTATTTTTTGTCACAAGTTAGCGGAAAATGATGATGATTTATTTTTTTTTTACAATGTCTCATATTCCACTAACTTGCGACAAAAAATAAAAAATTCTAGGAACTCGCCATGCCTCTCACGGAATACCTTGGGGTGTCTTCTTTCCAAAATGGGGTCACTTGTGGCGTAGTTATACTGCCCTGGCAATTTAGGGGCCCATATGTGTGAGAAGTAGTTTGCAATCGAAATCTGTAAAAAATGACCGGTGAAAACCGAAAGGTGCACTTTGGAATGTGGGTCCCTTTGCCCACCTAGGCTGCAAAAAAGTGTCACACATCTGGTATCGTTGTACTCAGGAGAAGTTGGGCAATGTGTTTTGGGGTGTCATTTTACATATAACCATGCTGGGTGAGAGAAATATCTTGGCAAAAGACAACTTTTCCCATTTATTTTATACAAAGTTGGCATTAATCCAAGATATTTTTCTCATCCAGCATGGGTATATGTAAAATGACACCCCAAAACACATTCCCCAGCTTCTCCTGAGTACGGCGATACCACATGTGTGACACTTTTGCGCATCTAGGCTGCAAAAGTGCCCAAATTCTTTTTAGGAGGGCATTTTTGGGCATTTTGCAATCATTACATGTATGGCCAGCATTAGGAGTTTCTGCTATTCTCCTTATATTGAGCATACAGGTAATGAGATTATTTTTTCCGTTCAGCCTCTGGGCTGAAAGAAAAGAATGAACGGCACAGATTTCTTCATTCGCATCGATCAATGTGGATGAAAAAATCTCTGCCCAAAAAAAAAAAGGAGGGGAAAGGCGTCTGCCAGGAGATAGGAGCTCCGCCCAACATCCATACCCACTTAGCTCGTATGCCCTGGCAAACCCGATTTCTCCATTCACATCAATCGATGTGGATGAATAAATCATTGCCGTGATTTTTTTTTGATTTTTTTTTTACATACAAAGTGTTTGCCAAAGCATAGGAACGCCGCCTCCTCCTCAGCTCGTATGCCTTGGCAAACGTATCTGTTACTGCAGAGGAGAAATCTCGTCTTGCAGCGCCGCATACACCGACTTGCGTGTAATCTGACAGCAGCGCAATGCTTCTGTCAGAATGCACATCAGTGCTGCAGCTAGTCGATCGGTTGGTCCACCTGGAAGGTAAAAAAAGAAAAAAAAAAAAAAGAAAAAACCAGGCCGCAACGCAATAATTTTATTAACTTTGGAACAGATCATATAAACTTTAACTTTTTGAACTAAACATTAACCTTTTTGCTTACTGGTGTTTTTTATTTTTATTTTTTTTACCTTTATAGAACAAACCTCTCCTTCCCCATGGGTCAATGTGCAAACCGCAAATCGCCCAAAGATGTGGCGAAGTGCGTTATGCACTTTGTCCCAGGTGAAAGGAGAGGTTTGCAGCAGCTGTATGTGAATGGGCCCTAATAGCCCTGTGTGCCTGTCCTGGTGAGATGATCCCTATGCTAGGTGTACCTGTGTGTGGTACTTCCGGAAACACTCTCCAAAGCATAGGGCAGGGTGGTCAGGACAGTCAGGACAGAAATAGCGGGAGTCACGCCTTATTCCACTCCTGCTACAGACACGACATTTTTTTCGGGGTGGCGGTCGGTTTGAGGTACCAGGAACGACACGACACTGGGGAAATGTCGCTCGTGTAGACGGCTAACTACACTGGTGGATGGGGCCATGGAACCTCCTGGGTACAGGAGGTTCGCGATGATCTCTTCCTGAAATTTGAGGAAGGATCCAGTTCTCCCAGCCTTACTGTAGAGAACAAAACTATTATACAGAGCCAATTGAATTAAATATACAGACACCTTCTTATACCAGCGTCTGGTTCTGCGGGACACTAAATACGGAGCCAACATCTGGTCATTGAAGTCCACCCCTCCCATGAGCAAATTATAGTCGTGGACTGAGAGGGGCTTTTCAATGACACGGGTTGCTCGCTCAATTTGGATTGTCGTGTCTGCGTGAATGGAGGAGAGCATGTAAACGTCACGCTTGTCTCTCCATTTCACCGCGAGCAGTTCTTCGTTACACAGTGCGGCCCTCTGCCCCCTTGCAAGACGGGTGGTAACGAGCCGTTGGGGGAAGCCCGCGCGACTAGTTCGCGCGGTGCCACAGGCGCCAATCCGTTCTAGAAACAAATGCCTAAAGATGGCCACACTTGTGTAAAAATTGTCCACATAAAGATGGTACCCCTTGCCGAATAAGGGTGACACCAAGTCCCAGACTGTCTTCCCACTGCTCCCCAGGTAGTCAGGGCAACCGACCGGCTCCAGGGTCTGATCTTTTCCCTCATAGATCCGAAATTTGTGGGTATAGCCTGTGGCCCTTTCACAGAGCTTATACAATTTGACCCCATACCGGGCATGCTTGCTTGGGATGTATTGTTTCAAGCCAAGGCGCCCGGTAAAATGTATCAGGGACTCGTCTACGCAGATGTTTTTGCTCAGGGGTATACAAATCTGCAAATTTCAGGTTGAAATGGTCTATGAGGGGCCGAATTTTGTGGAGCCGGTCAAAAGCAGGGCGGCCTCTGGGACGGGAGGTGCTGTTATCACTAAAGTGCAGGAAACGCAGGATGGTCTCAAATCGTGTCCTGGACATAGCAGCAGAGACCGCAATTCATGCTTTTTAGTTAGACCCATGTTGAGGAGGAGGCCCAGAAAAGTTTTAATTTCGGAAACTTGGACTGGTTTCCACCGGAAAGACTGGGCATAAGAGCTTCCCGGGTTGGCGGATATAAATTGTGTGGCATACCGATTTGTTTCGGCCACGACTAAGTCCAAGAGCTCCGCAGTCAAGAACAGCTCAAAAAATCCCAGGGCCGAACCGATCTGAGCTGTCTCAACCCGAACTCCAGACTGGGTAGTGAAAGGGAAAACTACAGGTGCGGCTGAAGTTGGGGACTGCCAATCAGGGTTTGCCAGCACCTCAGGGATTCTAGGGGCTCTACGGGCACGTCTTTGCGGTGGCTGCGACGGGGTCACTACTGCTTGTGCCACCGTACCAGCTTCAACTGCCCTTCTGGTACTCGCCACTTCACCAGGTTGTACGGCAGTGCTGGTACTAGGTCCAGGAAGGGCTGGGCTGCTGGTGTATGCCTCACCACGTAATCCGACAGCACCAGCCCCACTCTGCTGCTCTTGAAGCGGATCCTGCGCAACCTGCGGTCTAGCGACACGGGGCCGGGTACGCCTGGTGCTATCAGGGACCTCAGCCTCCTCGTCCGAACTTTGGGTCAGAGAGCCACTGCTTTCTACAGGTTCGTATTCTGACCCGCTAGATTCGTCAGATGAGGGTTCCCATTCCTCATCCGACTGGGTCAGAAGCCTGTAGGCCTCTTCAGAAGAATACCCCCTGTTTGACATTTGGGCAACTAAATTTAGGGGTATTCCCTGAGACTACCCAAGAAAAAAAAGCAAGCCTGTCTTACAAAGGGGAGGCTAGCGAACCGGAGGCCGCTGCGGTTGATAAAAAATATCAAAACTGATTTTTTTTATCGCCGCAGTGCGTGTAAAGTGAATGTGCAGTGATCAAAAAAAAAAAAATATTTTGTCACGGCGGTGGGGCGGGCGTGGGTGAACGCACGTGTGGGCGACCGATCAGGCCTGATCGGGCAAACACTGCGTTTTGGGTGGAGGGCGAACTAAAGTGACACTAATACTATTATAGATCTGACCGTGATCAATTTTGATCACTTCCAGATACTATAAAAGTACAAATGCTGATTAGCGATACGCTAATCAGCGAATAAGAGACTGCGGTGTGGTGGGCTGGGCGCTAACTGATCGCTAAACTACCTAACCAAGGGGCCTAAACTATACTTAAAACCTAACGGTCAATACCAGTGAAAAAAAAAAAAGGTGACAGTTTGCACTGATCACTTTTTTCCTTTTCACTAGTGATTGACAGGGGCAAGAAGGGGTGATCAAAGGGTTAATTGGGGTGCTGGGAGGTGATCTGGGGGCTAAGTGTGGTGTTGGTGGGTACACAACTATTTCTCTGTAGATCGCTGAGTTAGATTCTCTCCTATTCTCTCCCTGAACTCACAATTCCAGCAGCATACTCTCCCTACACTTGTAACAGCGCTATGTGACTCAAGCTTATATAGAGCCTGGGTCACATGCTGCTCTGGCCAATCACAGCCTTGCCATTAGTAGGCATGGCTGTGATGTCTTCTAAGGTCAGACAGTTAACCGCTTGTTGATTGGCTGCTCTTCAGCCTTTCAAAAAGCGCCAAGAAAGCGCTGAACACCGAACCCAAACTTTTACTGAAATGTTCGGGTCAGGGGTCCAAAAATCCTAAAGTTCGGTCGCTCAATCCTACTGCTGTCATATTCTGGTATAAACCCCCCCCCCCCCCACATTTAGGGCAAAATAAATAAATTTAGGGCAAAACGTGTGAGATACACCCTTTAGATACTGATGTTCTATTCTGCTATTTAAAAAACACCTATTTTGGGCAAAAACACCTAAATTTGAGAAATATGAGGAGAGCTTCAAATAAGGGACGTGACCCCAGTCGTAGTGCTGCTAATGGAGCTCCTGTTGGAGGGAGAGGACGTGGTCGATCTGTGCCAGCTACCCATTACAAGTGAAACACCTTCCTCAGGTGCGAGTAGGCGACAAAATCTTCAGCGGTATTTGGTCGGGCCTAATGTGGCTCTACGAATGGTGAGGCCAGAGCAAGAAAAGGTGATAGTAGATTGGGTTGCTGACAGTGCCTCCAGGTCCTTCACATTGTCTCCCACCCAGTCTCCTGCTGAAAGATCAGAGTTGGCACCTGCATCCGATGTCAATCAGTCTTTCACCTCATCCCCTTGCAAATCAGCCAAGCAGTCTAAGCCCCAAGTCATGCAGCAGTCTCTTCTGCTTTTTGATGACTCTGTTAGCAGGGTTTCCCAGGGCCATCCACCTAGACCAGAAGTGGAAGAGATTGCGTGCACCGATGCCCAACCACTTATGTTTCAAGATGAGTACATGGGAGGACAATCACAGCATGTCTCGGATGATGATAAAACACAGGTACCAACTGCTGGGGCTTTCGAAAGTGTGCAGACCGACAAGGAGGGAAGGTGTGAAGACTGAGTGGAAGATAATGTGGAGGACGATGAGGTCCTCGACCCCACATGGAATCAAGGTCATGCGAGTTACCTGTGTAGTTCGGAGGAAGAGGCAGTGTTCGCACAGAGCCACCAGCACAGCGCAAAAGGTAGCCGGGTAAAAAAGCGGAGCAGCCGTCCCCTAGACAATACGCCTGCTACTGCCCACCGCAGCAATGGACCGAGCACACCAAAGCCAGTTCCAAGGAGTTCCCTGGCGTGGCAGTTCGTCAGACAATGTGCTGACAACAAGACAAGAGTGGTTTGCATGCTGTGCAATCAGAGCCTTAAGCGAGGCATAAACGTTCTAAACCTGAGCACAACCTGCATGACCAGGCATCTAAGTGCAAAGCACGAGCTGCAGTGGAGTAGACACCTCAAAAACCGAGAAAGGTCTCTGGCTCCTCCTGTCCTGCTTCCTCTTCTGATGCAGTCTCGGCCTCTTCATCCACCTCTGGAGTGACAGTGCCAACTGCCACCCCGCAAACAGAGGATCTGCCAGCAACACCAACACCTGGGTCACCAAGCATCTCCACAATGTCCCATGGAAGCGTTCAGCTCTCCATCTCCCAAACGCTGGAGAGGAAGAGGAAGTACCCCCCTATCCACCCGTGATCCCTAGCCCTAGTCTGGTGGAGACGGAGAGTTTTAAAGGCCTTATGGCTGTGGCTGTCCCACGGTATGTCGTGCCCAGCCGCCACTGCTTTTTCAGGTGTGCCATCCCTTCCCTGCACAACCAAGTGGGAGACAAAATTAGGTGTGCACTGCGCAACACCATCTGTGGCAAGGTGCACCTCACTACGGATATGTGGGCCAGTAGCACGGTCAACGACGTTATATCTCCATAACAGCACACTGGGTAGATGCAGTGGCGGCTGGGCCTGAGATGGATAGCAGTTTACCGCATGTCCTTCCACCACCGAGGATTGCAAGGCACTTCAGTTTGCCTCCTGTTGCTCCCTCCTCCTACTCCGCTTCCTCATCCTCTACTGGCTCCTCATCCGGTCAGCGTAACAAGCAGGCAGTTACGACAGCAGGCAGTTTTAAAATGTATCTGTTTGGGGGACAAACCCCACACATGCAGGAGCTGTGGATGGGCCTTGAACAGACCGATGAGGGGTTGGTGCCAGTGAGCCTCAAGCCCAGCCTGGTGGTGTGCGATAATGGGCGAAATCTTGTAGCAGCTCTGGGACTAGCTGGTTTGACGCCCATCCCTTGCCTGGTGCATGTGCTGAATTTGGTGGTGCAGAGATTCCTTAAAAATTACCTCGATATGTTAGAGCTGCTGCATAAATTGCGGGCCATCTGTGCGCGCTTTCGGCGTTCTCACCCTGCTGCTGCTCGCTTGTCAGCGCTGCAGCGTAACTTCGGCCTTCCCGCTCACCATATGCGACGTGCCCACAAGGTGGAACTCCACCTTGCACATGCTGGCCAGACTGTGCGAGAAGCAGCAGGCGACAGTGGAGTTTCAGCTGCAGCATGCACGGGTGAGTCGCTCTGCGGAACAGCACCACTTCACCACCAATGACTGGGCCTCCATGCGAGACCTGTGTTCCTTGTTGCGCTGTTTTGAGTACTGCACCAACATGGCCAGGGCCGAGAACGCCGTTCTCAGCGTTACTATCCCACTTCTATGCCTCCTTGAAACAACGCTGCTGGCGATGATGGACGAGGATGTGGCACATGAGGAGGAGGAAGAGGGATCATTTCATAGGGTTTCCGGACAGTCATTCACAAGTGGCTCTGAGGGTGGGTTCCTGCACCCACAAATGCCAGGTACACAATTGTCCAGCCAGGGCATAGTTCTGGAGGATGACTAGGTGGAGGATGAGGAGGAGGAGATGGAGGAGGAGGAACCATGTTCACAGCACGGTGGCACCCCGACCAGCTCATGGCCATCACTGGTGCGTGACTAGGGGGATACAGAGGACAAAGACAATACACCTCCCACAGAGGACAGCTTTTCGTTGCCTCTGGGCAGTCTGGCACACATGAGCGATTACATGCTGCAGTGTCTCCGCAACAACAGCAGAGTTGCCCACATTCTAACTTGTGCTGATTACTGGGACAAAGTACCGTCCATAATTCCCTCACTGGAGCGTGATCGTAAGATGTGCGAGTACAAGCGCACGCTGGTAGATGTGCTGCTGGTGGCATTCCCATCTGACAGCGGGGGCACAGTGGAAGCACAAGGCGAAGGCAGAGGAGGAGGAAGAGGTTGCCAACGCAGCTGGGGCACCGCCAGCACCTCAAAAGGCAGGGTTAGCATGGCCGAAATGTGGAAAAGCTTTGTCAGCATGCCACAACAACCAGCACCACCAGCTGAAATGGAATGTCTTAGCAGGAGGCAGCATTTCAGCAACATGGTGGAGCAGTATGTGTGCACACGCCTACACATACTGAATGATGGGTCTGCCCCCTTCAACTTCTGGGTCTCCAAATTGGGCACATGGCCTGAGCTTGCCCTTTACGCCTTGGAGGTGCTGGCCTGCCCTGCAACCAGTATATTATCTGAACGTGTGTTTAGCACAGCAGGGGGCGTTATTACAGACAAGCGCAGCCACCTGTCCACAGCCAATGTGGACAAGCTCACGTTCATTAAAATGAACCAGGCATGGATCCCACAGGACTTGTCCGTACCTTGTGCAGAATAGACATATATACCGGCCTTACCTAGCCATTGTTATACTCTAGCGCACTTGCTCATTGTTGTATTTTTGATATTTCCCACTCTTTTGGGGTGTACCCTAATTTTAACAAAAATAAATAAATTAAAACCAAAAACCAGTGTTGGCTACCTCCTTCTCCACCGCCGCTTCCACCTAAACAGCTACGTCCACCTCCTAAACCTACTACTACTTATGGACCTCCACCTCCAAGATAAAGATTATTATTTTTAATTTTTAAGTATTTTATTTTATTTTAAGTCATTTCACTAATTTGTCTGATACATTGTTGGGTGACATATCCCAAACTTTTGGCTGTGATATACTCCTGCTCTACCTAGTGGATAGGGAAATACATTTCACTAATTTGTCTTTTACATTGTCGGGTGACATTCACCAATTTTTGGCTGTGATATACCCCTGCTCTACTTAGTTGACAAGGAAATACATTTCACAATTTCGTCTGTTAAATTGTTGGGTGACAAATGCTTATCTTTTGCGCTAGAATGTACATTTGCAGCCTACACTGCATTTAGGACAGTACAAATGGTGAGGCCAGAACAAGTACAGACGATAGTAGTTTGGATGGCTGACAGTGCCTACAGTTCCTTCACATTGTCTACCACCCAGTCCCCTGCTGAAATATCAGAGTTGGCACCTACAGCCCATGGCTATCTGTCTTTCAACTCACCCCTTGCAAATCAGGCAAGTAGTCTGAGCCCCAAGCCATGCAGCAGTCTCTTTCTCTTTTTGAGGACTCTGCTGGCAGGGTTTCCGTGGGCCATCCACATAGCCCTGCACCATAAGTGGAAGAGATTTAGTGCACTGACATGTGAAGAGCAACGCAGAATGTCTCTGATGACGAAACACAGGTGCTAACTGCTGCGGCCTTCTGCAGTCTGCAGACCGACAAGGGGGGCAGGGTTAAAGAGTGGGTGAAAGATGATGTGGAGAACGATGAGGTACTAGACCCCACAAGGAATCAAGGTCATGCGAGTGACCTGTGTAGTTCGGAGGAAGATGCGGTGGTCGCACAGAGGCACCAGCTCAGCAAAAGAGGGAGCAGGGTGCAAAAGTGTCTGTTACATTATTGAGTGACATTTTACCATTTTTGCCGTGAATAAACCATTGCTCTGTATAAGTGACAGGGAACTAAATAAAGAAAAATCGTCTGTTACATTCTCAGGTGATATTTTACAATTTTTTGCCGTATACAACCCCCTGCTCTGCATAGGTGACAGGGACCTAATTTTTGTAAAATCGTATGTTCAATTAGTGGGTCACATTTTACAATTTTTGCCGTGAATAAACCCCTGCTCTGCATAGGTGACAGGGCCCGAAATATTCAAAAATCGTCTGTTCCATTGCTGGGTGACATTAACCCATTTTTGCCGATGAAAAACCCCTGCTCTGCATAGGTGACAGGGACTTCAATTTCTAAAATTCGTCTTTAATTGACCCGCGCCCCCTCCTTTCATTCGATCCTTCCGCTTTAATAACTTGTCCCACATTTCAGCTCAATCACATTGCAGCCATTGACCTCCCTTGGATGTGGTATCCCTTTCTCATGCTCCCTCTTCGGCGTGGAACCCTGATTCGCCGCTACCCGTGATCAACATGGTAGGCGCAGAAAAGAACATCGAAAGTTGATAGAGAAGATATACAATTGGATCGTGGATGTCACGGGGACATGCGATCAGGCAGAAGTTATCTAGATCAACAAAGAGGCAGCAGGGCCTCTCCTGTCTAACTATTCCAAATCCCCAAAAAAACTGTGACATTTCCTGTAATTTTTTATTAATCATTCCAATAACAGGGCATCTTTGTTATTTATCGTCACTACCTCCCCGAGTTGGGAGTGGGTAATTGCCGAGCGCCCCCTTTTTTACTTGGAAGCTTCTGCTTCAATTATTTGTCCCACATTTCCGCTCGATCACATTTAATTTTATCCATTGACCTCCCTTGGATGTGGTATCCCTTTCTCAGGCTCCCTCTCCGGCATTGAACCCTGATTCCCCGTTAACCGTGATCAACATAGTAGGCGCATAAAAGAACATTGAAAGTTGATAGAGAAAATATCCAATTGGATCGTGGACATCACAGGGATGTGCGACATGGTGGAGCAGTATTTGTGCACACGCCTACACGTACTGACTGATGGGTCTGCTCCCTTCAACTTCCGGGTCTCCAAATTGGGCACATGGCCTGAGCTTGCTCTTTACGCCTTGGAGGTGCTGGCCTGCCCTGCATCCAGTGTATTGTCTGAACGTTTGTTTAGCATGGCAGGAGCGGGGTTATCAAAGAGAAGCGCAGCTGCCTGTCCACAGCCAATGTGGATAAGCTCACGTTCATTAAAATGAACCAGGCAGGGATCCTACAGGACTTTTCCGTACCTTGTGCAGAATAGACATGTATACCAGCCTCACCCACCCATTGTTGTACTCCAGCGCACTTTCTCTTTGTTTTATTTTTTATATTTATAAAATAAAAAACAAAAACCAGTGTTGGCTACCTCCTCCTTCCACCTACACCACCACATCCACCGTCTCCTGAACCTCCTACTCCATATGGACCTCCTCCTCCTAGATCAAGATTATTATTTTTTATTTTTACCTATTTTATGTTATTTTAAGTAATTTCTCTATCAACATTTGTTTGCAGCGCACTTGCCATGCTATTAACCTTTAGCCCTGTCCATGACTTTTTTAGAGCCATTTTAGTGCTCCAAAATTCGGGTCCCGGTTGACTTCAATGGGGTTCGGGGTCAAGTTTGGGTCTCGAACTCAAACTTGTTTGTGAAGTTCAGCCGAACCCGTCGAACCCGAACATCCAGGTGTCTGCTCAAATCTAATGCTTACATTTTTTTCCTTTTTGTACTGAAATATGACACTGAATGCTTTCACCACATACAGTCAGGTCCATAAATATTGGGACATCAACACAATTCTAAGATTTGTGGCTCTATACACCACCACAATGGATTTGAAATGAACCAAACAAGATGTGCTTTGACTGTCAGCTTTAATTTGAGGGTATTTACATCCAAATCAGGTGAACAGTGTAGGAATTACAACAGTTTGCATATGTGCCTCCCACTTGTTAAGGAACCAAAAGTAATGGGACAATTGGCTTCTCAGCTGTTATATGGCCAGGTGTGTGTTATTCCCTCATTATCTCAATTACAATGAGCAGATAAAAGGTCCAGAGTTCATTTCAAGTGTGCTATTTGCATTTGGAATCAACTTCTTAACATGAGATCCAAAGAGCTGTCAATATCAGTGAAGCAAGCCATCATTAGGCTGAAAAAACAAAACAAACCCATCGGAGAGATAGCAAAGACATTAGGTGTGGCAAAAACAACTGTTTGGAACATTCTTTGAGCTCAGAAACACCAAAAGACCCGGAAGACCACGGAAAACAACTGTAGAGGATGATTGAATAATTCTTTCCCTGGTGAAGAGAACACCCTTCACAACAGTTGGCCAGATCAAGAACACTCTCCAGGAGGTAGGTGTATGTGTGTCAAAGTCAACAATCAAGAAAAGACTTCACCAGAGTAAATACAGAGGGTTCACCACAAGATGTAAACCATTGGTGAGCCACAAAAACAGGAAGGTCAGATTAGAGTTTGCCAAACGACATCTAAAAAAGCCTTCACAGTTCTGGAACAACAGCCTATAGAGAGATGAGACCAAGATCAACTTGTACCAGAGTGATGGGAAGAGAAGAGTATGGAGAAGGAAAGGAACTGCTCATGATCCTAAGCATACCACCTCATCAGTGAAGCATGGTGGTGGTAGTGTCATAGCGTGGGCATGTATGGCTGCCACTGGTTCTCTTGTATTTATTGATGATGTGACTGCTGACAAAAGCAGCAGGATGAATTCTGAAGTGTTTTGGGCAATATTATCTGCTCATATTCAGCCAAATGCTTCAGAACTCATTGGACGGTGCTTCACAGTGCAGATGGACAATGACCCAAATCTTACTGCAAAAGCAACCAAAGAGTTTTTTTAAGGGAAAGAAGTGGAATGTTATGCAATGGCCAAGTCAGTCACCTGACCTGAATCTGATTGAGTATGCATTTCACTTGCTGAAGACAAAACTGAAGGGGAAATGCCCCAAGAACAAGCAGGAACTGAAGACAGTTGCAGTAGAGGCCTGGCAGAGCATCACCAGGGATGAAACCCAGGGTCTGGTGATGTCTATGCGTTCCAAACTTCAGGCTGTAATTGACTGCAAAGGATATGGAACCAAGTATTAAAAAGTGAAAGTTTGATTTATGATTATTATGTCCCATTACTTTTGGTTCCTTAACAAGTGGGAGGCACATATGCAAACTGTTGTAATTCCTACACCGTTTACCTGAATTGGAGGTAAATACCCTCAAATTATGGCCTCATGCACACGACAGTATTTTTTCACGGTCTGCAAAACGGGGTTCCGTTGATCCGTGATCCGTTTCCATTTTTGTTGCCGTGTGTCTTCCTTGATTTTTGGAGGATTACCAGACATGAAGGAAAGTGAAAAAAAATCTAAGTCAAGTTTGCCTTGCAAATGATAGGAAAAAAACGGACACGGATCATGGACGCGGATGACAATCTTGTGTGCATCCGTGTTTTTTCACGGACCCATTGATTTGAATGGGTCCGCAAACCGTTGTCCGTGAAAAAAATAGGACAGGTCCTATTTTTTTGACGGACTGAAAACACGGATCACGGATGCGGATGACAAATGGTGCATTATCCGAGTTTTCAACGGACCCATTGAAAGTCAATGGGTCCGCAGAAAATCACGGAAAACAGAACAACGGACACGGAACACAACAACGGTCATGTGCATGAGGCCTAAAGCTGACAGTCTGCAGTTAAAGCACATCTTGTTTGTTTCATTTCAAATCCATTGTGGTGGAGTATAGAGCCAAAAATGTTAGAATTGTGTCCATGTCCCAATATTTATGGACCTGACTGTATAACTGCAGTAGTGAAATGTGTACATATTTGTACAAATTATAAATTAGATGTTTATTTACATCAGCTCCTGCCCTGTTTCAACATTTATTAACGAGCAGCTATTTCTCTGCAGAAGACTAGTAAAATATAAATGCCATAGCTTTTTCATTAGTGACTTTACTTATTTATATACGTCTGTAAATCGTCAGAAGAAGCAGGTGTCATTGGGCACTTCTGCTTTGAAGAACCCATATGAAAGATAATTGTGACAGAAGAAGTTATTTGACACAGCTGCAAGGTTCAGAAAAGATTATTAAAGGGGTATTCCCATCTCAGACATTGATGACATATCCTATGTCTTATCCTATGCCATCAATGTCCGAGATGGGAATACCCCTTTGAAGCTACATTCACACGACAGTAAAAAAATATCCATTAAAAACAAACTGTCAGTTTTTAGCAGACATTTTTTCACTGATACCTTTCTGAGAAATGGATGTTAAAGACATTCCCATTCAATTGTATGGGGGCTGCCAGTCCGTGAAAACTTCCGTTCTAATTTTTGACGTCCATTTATTCATTGGTTGTCAAAAAAACTGCCAGGTGAATAATCCCATAGACTACCATTGTTTATAAAATGAATGTGGGATGGCCATAAAAAAAAATTCCATCACACTTCTGTTTTCACCGTCACGTGAATGTAGCCAGAGGATGGGTGTACACATTTCATTTGTGTTGCCTTTTAAAAACACATAAAAAAATGCATTGCAAAGAAAGCATTACAAAAATTGAATAATTTTTATGATACCTTTTCATGCATTTTTAAAAAGCAATGAGTAAACTATACCTAATGGGGTGGCTGGTTTTATGTAAGCAAATCTATGAAAGGGTTGCCTGAATTAAACAAAAAAAGGGCACTATTAGAACCACAAGTGACCAAAGCAGCCAATCGCTGGCCTCAATAGTATACATCATGAAAGCGCTGAAGCTAGTGATTGGCTACAGCAGTCGCATGTGGTCTACACACGTCACCACTGAAATTCAAGAAAACAAAGCCTAAGGGCTTATGCATAGGGCCACAGTTTTGGTCTGCAAATACACTGACCATGTCCTATTCTTGTCCGTTTTGAGGACAAGAATAGGCCATTTCTGCATAAGTTAAAATAAAAATGATGGAATGACCTTGGTCGGTATCTGTGTTTTGAGGATTTGCAATTTGGGGACCAAACCCCTTCTTTTCTGGCACCTGTGTTCAATCCTGCCTGAGGGCTCAAGCACTTGGTATGTTGCTATCCCGTCTGCTTTTCCACTGGGTCCACATTGTACGCAGTGGCGTCTCCAAGGGGGGGGCCAATTGCCCCCTCCCCGAGCTGCTCAGAAGTGGGGGGCGGTGGCCGCAGGGCACAGGGAGATGAGCTCTTCCATTGCGCTCATCTCCATAGTCATCTGTATCACAGCCCTCAGGACAGCGATACAGATGCCTGTGCTAGTGCGGCGGGTCGGGGAGGGAGAGGCATGTCCCTTCCCCTTCCTCTGATAGGCTGCAGCACTAGTGCCTGCAGCCTATCAGAGGCCAGCGCAGGCGGCGTGATGACATCATTGCGCCGCTTGAGCCACACAGAGCAGGACACAGGCCGGAAGAGGCCTGCATCGCATCGCTGACATGGAGGTAAGTATAAGTGTTTTTTTTTTTTTTTTATATGTACAATAGTTTTACAGGCATTTGTTACTGGCACATTGGGGGGCTCTTGTTACTGAGGTGGCACATGATGGGGGGCTTATTACAGGCACATTAGGGGGCTTTTGTTACTGGCACATTGGGGGGCTCTTGTTACTGGGCTAGCACATGATGGGGGTCTTATTACTGGCACGTGATGGGGACTCTTACTGGCACATTGGGAGGGATCTTGTTACTGGGCTGGCACATGATGGGGGCTTATTACTGGAACGTTATGGGGGGCTCTTACTGGTGCATGGGGAGGCTCTTGTTACTGGCACATGATGGGGGGTTCTTATTACTGGCACATGATGGGGGCTCCTATAACTGGCACGTGATGGGGGCTCTTATTACTGGCACGTGATGGGGGGCTCTTATTACTGGCATGTGATGGGGGCTCTTATTACTGGCAGTTCATGGGGGGCTCGGATTACTGGCACATGATGGGGGACTCTTACTGGCACATTGGGGGGGATCTTGTTACTGGGCTGGCACATGATGGGGGCTTATTACTGGAACGTTATGGGGGGCTCTTACTGGTGCATGGGGAGGCTCTTGTTACTGGCACATGATGGGGGGCTCTTATTACTGGCACGTGATGGGGGGCTCTTATAACTGGCACGTGATGGGGGCTCTTATTACTGGCACGTGATGGGGGCTCTTATTACTGGCAGTTCATGGGGGGCTCGTATTACTGGCACATGATGGGGGGGCTCTTATTCCTGGCACATAATGGGGGTACTTATTACTGGCACATTATGGGGGGCACCTATTACTGGTACATGATTGTGGGAACTTATTACTGGCACATGATTGGGGGCACTTATTACTGGCACATAATTGGGGGAACTTATTACTGGCACATTATTGGTGGGCACTATAGTGGCATCTACTGAGGCCACAAAGAAAGGGTATTTTATATGGGGGCTCTGTACAGTAGCATATTATACTGGCACACATTATGGTGGGTACTATGGGGAAGGGGGGAGAGGAGTACTGTGGGGTCATCTACGGGGGCACTAAGAAGGGGTATTTTATACTTGCAAATTATGGGGGACACTGAGGGCATCTACTGGGGCACTATATATAGGGCATTTTATACTGGTAGATTATGGGGGCACTAGGAGGAAGGTGGAGAGGAGCACTAGGGGGGCATTTACTGGGTGCACTATATAAGGGTATTTTATACTGGCACATTATAGGGGCACTATGGGGACATTAGCTCAACTGGGGGCATTACGAGGGGGTATTTTTTGCACTGTCACATTATAAGGAGAATTATTTCTACTGGGGGGGCATTATCGTGGGCTTTATTACTCCCCTATGGTATGACCCCCTAGTAGCAGCACCAGCCTCTCCCTGCTCTGCGACCCAACTGCCCCTTCTCCAAATCCTTATTAGGAACTCTTTCTCATTAGGATAAAACACAACATCAGCTCCACCGAGCTCCCCAGCCAAATGTTGAAGTGGTGTCCGAGATCCCCAAGGGCCAAGTCAAGTAATTTTCATGTGAAATATGTTTATGTTATACACATATAGCATACACTGTGCCACACAATATACAGTATGCCTCTACACAGTGTAGTCTGTTCTATAAGCACCATTGTTATGTGACGGCGGACAGAAAATAATCTGGAAGTGCCCCTCCCGAGACCAGGCTCTGGATCCGCCACTGTCACCGCTCACAGGAGTGTACATTTCTTCTAAACTGTAATCCGTATCCTCTGACCTGCAGAAATCAGCACTCGCTCGGTAACAACTAACAAGCAATGCCTGTAGTCTGTAGCCTGGCCCTGTTACCGAAGCTAGCTGAGTGGTGTAAGGTTATAAGGTACTAGTAGAGATGAGCGGCCGCTGAATTCTGATTTAAAGTTAAAGTTACTGCAGGATATGGATTACAATTTAGAAATGTCAAATGTACACTCCTGTGAGAGGCGGGGAGGGGGATCTGTGGATGACACTGTTAAAGGGAGGTGGATCTGTGGATGACACATATAGCATAAGATGCTATATAGGGTATGTGTCATCCACAGATCCCCGTCCATAGCAGTGTCATCCACAGATTCCCCTCCATAACAGTGTCATGCACAGATCCCCCTCCATAACAGTGTCATCCACAGATCCCCCTCCCTATAACAGTGTCATCCACAGGCAACTGGGACATGTTGAAATCTGAGTGATTATTTTTTTTTTAAACCACAGACAGTAGGACTTTTCTTCCCTGTTGCGGTTTCAGGTATTCAGTATTGCAGCATTTTTAAGCATACTTGTGTAAATGTATCGTTGTTATAGCTGCCCCCCCCCCTACTTTTGTCCTGGCCCCCGGTGTGCCCCTCCCAAAAAATTTGAAAGCTAGAGACATCACTGATTATATGGTGGGGAGTTTCCCCCTACTCCCCATCGTGACAATGTGGACCCGGTGGAAAAGCAGACGGGATAGCAACTGGTCCAGAGGCTGGGATAAGGGACCAGGTCACCTCCTATTGCATCCCCAATCCTCGCCCTAACTCCTCGCCGTATGAGCAGACCTGGATGGTAAGATGGCTCATACCCAGGAAACCTAGGACCCTGAGTTACCCTGATAATCCCTCAAATAAAGAAAGGGCAGAGACGACCTGTTGATCCCAGAAACGGATGAACAGGGTTCCCCACCGACCTAGCAGCAGAGAAAAAGTGGAGACCGTATACAGTAACTGGATCAACGGGTAAGCACACCATACAACACACTTACCTGCCTCAGCAAGACAGACTGAAACCCGAGCATGAGTATTGGTGCCCACACACCATACAGGACACAGTGCAAACAACCACACCCCGGTATCCAGCACACCAATTTTTTGCTGGACCCACATGCAAACAGGACGCATGGCAGCCCCAGGCAGGGCTGCATACAGACTTGTAGTTCCCCCTCCGGGGAACCCAGACACCCACTTCCGGAGGATAAGATAGACAGGGGAATGTCTAGCAAACATGCTGGACACCAAACACAACCAGACATATAACAACGACCAGACATAACACCTACCCATACAAATGACACCTCAGTAGGGTAGTGAAGGGAATGAAACACCGGGGTGACATAGGAGAGACATCAATGTCCCTCAAGGACTGGGCAGATAAAACACCCAGCAAAGGAGCAAAGGTCCAGCACCAACAAAGCCTGGAGTACAACTAGCTCCAGCCTGGAAGCCACTGGCAAGATAAACACCAAGTGGCTACACCAAGCCAGGCAGTTAACCTCTCCAGCACCAGACAGGGAGGAACCATGATATGAGGGGCAGAGCACATACATGCTGTATAAACAACACATTTCCCTAGGCAACAGCATGCACGGCAAACGTGTCACGGCGCACAACACCGAGGCCGTGACACCAGGATGCGGCAGGGTGGGCAATATTCTCAATCCAACCTCC
This sequence comes from Bufo gargarizans, assembly GCF_014858855.1. Lineage (NCBI taxonomy): Eukaryota > Metazoa > Chordata > Amphibia > Anura > Bufonidae > Bufo > Bufo gargarizans. The sequence goes on along the minus strand of NC_058080.1, from coordinate 522,163,193 downwards.
AACCCTACCGTGAAACAAATATGTGTTTGGACATTACATACATGACAACAAAATATACAGGAGAATACAGCACCACATACCTCATCCACCCAGTGATATCTCCTGTGAGACTTTCCTCATCGTCTTCAATCGGAGATAGGACCGTCATGATACCTTCTTTCAGCCGTGTCTCGTCTCTGCAGAGTTTTATTATTATTAGTTGTTATTATTATTATTATTATGATATGTAATGGCCCCTCTGCATTATTATTATACAGTATATAATGACCCCCCTGTATTAGTTGGTAAGGCTGATTAGTCAGCCTGCATTTGTGGGAGGGGCGGAGGCTCTTCATATACGAGCCACACCCTCACTCTCAGGTGTGTGTTTTCAGGTGCCATTAGCACACTAGCTTCTCTGGTGGTAGGAGTCTTTCTTTGCAGCAAGGAGCTTGTTATTTTGCTCTCTGCTACCATAGCATGCACGCGCCATATTACGTAAGTAGGTTGGGCCGGGGCCGTCTCTCCAGGCCGGTCGGATCCGACTTTGCTAGCGAACGGGAGGCTTCACCTCAGAATCTGCTACCTCAGGTTTGCTCGTTTGGGCCTAAATACTTCCATTTGCTTTTCATTTTTGTTTGTTGGTAATAAGAGTTGGTTCCTATAAATCTTTGCTTCGTTCGTCTCGTATGAAAAGTTTCTTTACAGCAATCCGGCTGAAGTAAGAGTTACCCGGGCTGCACCTGACGTCATGTTTGGAGATCGGACGCAGCGTTTATTGTTTAGGCCTTTTGCTGTAGCTGTTCCTTGCCATGTGTCTCCCCCCGCTACCACAATCTTTAAACTTCATGTATTTCACTTTCGTAAGCCGTGTACCGGGGTGGGCTCCCCAGGATACAGCAAAGTCACAGACATGGAAGCAACACTGACACCAGCTTTATATGCAAGAATATAAACTTTACTTTGGAAACCGTATTAACACAAGTACAAACAGTATAAGTATACCCCAGGCCCACAGTCACCGTCCCTGTCCGAGGCACAGGCCTAGCCTGCTGGCGTACACAGCAGAGCCTACAAGTCGTACTGTGCCGCTATAGAAGACACACCTAACCGGTGGCAGACGCAGCAGAGCCTGCAAATCAATTACTGCGCTGCAGTCCAGTACAGTAAGGCCTAACAAAGCTATAACCCTATCTAACTAGCGCATACAAGGCCTAGGCTAGTCTCTGTTACTTTAGGCGCCAAACAGTGAAGTACAATTGGTAATCAGGTGTACTGACCTGCGTCCGTTCTGGGCCCTAGGATGCCGCTACCCGGGATGGCCACCAAGCTCTCAGCAACCGTGCGGCCTTGCTTGATGCTAAGGTTTTCTGTCCATACACTGGAACTGGTCTTCCTGGGACAACCTCTCTTTCAAAGTGCTAGATCCAGACAGGGGACAGCAGATGCGCTCCTTCCTTTGAGTATCCATTCACTGCCGGACATCTGCAAGCCAGGATGGAATCGGATTCAGCCCCTCACAGCACAATCCTTCCACCATGTCAGATCAACACTTACTGGTTCACCCACAGCGGCCTCTAGTGACCAGAATGCCTAATGACAGCTTCAATACAATTTATACATAAATATACAGGCAGAGCTTCTCCACAATCTCATACTTTCATGCTCCGCTGTTATCCTGAGCGGCATTTACACTTTCGGCTTTTATTTAATGTCTTATGCTGCATCCGCACGTCCTTACTGTACTGCCCTTTTCTACTCTTGGTTCGTATTCACTCAGATTGGTCTCACATTCAAGCTGCGCTCACCTGTTGGCTGTTACATCTCATTCCGTCACCAGCCGACAGCCGGATCCGTATTACATGCCTGTTATTACATGTTGTATATTCGGCTTACAGCCATAGCTGCTACTGTTACTCCGTTTTCATGCTCTGGAAGCACCACCCTGGTGTTCCCACCTTGCTCCACTCACAACCAGAGCTGCGTTTATACCAATTTTCATGCTCTGCTTATACCCAAAGTTGTGTTCACACTTCTACTGCTACACCAGGTCGCATACCCCACTCACCAAAGCCGCTTTCCATGTCTGCTGTCACATCAAGTTAATATTCCGTTCACATCCAAAGCTGCGTCCGCATGTCTGCTTTTCACATCTTGTCCTATACTCCTTTCACTACTAGAGCTGCGTCCACATGTCTGCTTTTAAATCTTGTCCTATACTCCTTTCACTACTAGAGCTGCGTCCACATGTCTGCTTTCGCATCACGTCAATACTCTGCTCACTTTCAGGTTGCATTTATACATCTGCTTTATACCATGCTTTTCATGCGCTACCCATACTCAGAGCTGCGCCTATACCATGTTTTTAGGTACCACTCACATCCAAAGCTGCATTCACCCATTTGTTGTTACATCATGTGTTGTACTCTGCTCCCACTGAAAGCTGCATTCTCCTGTTTATTGCTACATCATGGTTTTGCTCAATCTCACCGGGGCAGTCTGCACCCACCGCTCTGGTACCTCTCCTGACAAACATAACTGCGTTCTTTTCAGGCTTACGTTCCCTTCCTCGGTGGTCTGTCACATTCCATAGGCCTAGTTTATTTTTAATCCTGGTTCGTATTCACTCAGACTGGTCTCCTGTTACTTCTGGTTCGTATTCACTTAGATTGGTCTCCTGCCCTAGTTCACCAAACAGCTCCTCAGCGGAGGTCAGTGGGCCAGTAAGTTTCCTGCTATGTTTTCACAAGCTGTTCATTTGTTTGTCACGATAAGAGACTTCTCTTAGCGAACTTGCAATGCCCCAGGCATTTCATGTTTACGTTTATGGTTCGCGGTGGTTAGTGTTTTATGTATGCACGTGCTTCGGATTACTAATGTCTATATTTTTAACGCCTGTTGGCAGTCATGTTCCTTAGGCCACCTTCTAGCCAATCCAATCATTCAAGTCGCTTCATATGTCATCAGGTCCGGCTTACGTTTTAATTACTTATCGTCACCGCAACGTCATCCCTCTGGCTTCGGGGGCCCTATGACCAATCCGGCCTCATGGCTCCGGGGGCCCCTTGACCGCTTTTCATGTTTTGTTTGTTAAGGGTATGACATGGTTGTAGGCTGGTTAGTGTCCCAGGTTTCTGTTGGAGGTTATGCGAGTCCATGTCTTTGTCTTTCTAGGTTATCGAGTCCCGGTTGCTTACTAAACCCGTTGGGTTAAGGCCCAATCTTTTCCCCAGCCGTCCTTAATTCTAAGGTTCGCATCCCGGCGGCTGCCCGGCCCCATGGGCCCCTGGTGGTTGCTTCAGCCCCATGGCTTCAGGGGTCTGACCAATGGGTGTCTGTCCACCTGTGCAGCTATGCTTTTGAATGACTCATATATTTACCTGCTTGCCAGCTTATGTTATTAATTTTAGTTAATGTCCGTTATTATCTCCATTTTCTGTCACGTTTCCCTTCGTCTTTTCAGGTCATGCAGTTGAACTATTGGGGTCACCTTCCACGTCGGTCAGGTCTCGTTCCTAACGATATTTCGCCTTGCATGTTATTCAGGCCACGTAGTTTATCTCGGGTATCGCCTGCCACATCGGTCAGGCTCATGGTTTAATTTCACGTGCACCTTATTCATGTCACTTTTCATAGTTATAATTCAAAAAAAAAAAAAAAAAACTCGGCCCCATGGCTTCGGGGGCCCGACGACTGCTTCGGCCCCATGGCTTCGGGGGCCCGACGACTGCTTCGGCCCCATGGCTTCGGGGCCCCGACGACTGCTTCGGCCCCATGGCTTCGGGGGCCCGACGACTGCTTCGGCCCCATGGCTTCGGGGGCCCGACGACTGTTTTCAAACCTGCTGGGCTGATTGCCTGGTTGGTTGTCCATCTGTGCATCTAGGCTGATTTGGCCCCTATGTATCGCATACATACCTGCTTCCCTAATTTCCTAATAATCCATGTTGATCGCTCATTTTATGTTTTGACTGCAAACTGGTCCGGTTCGCCCTACAGCATTATTGTCATGTCTTACGCAGATATTTTGTCTTTCTTTAATTGTTCATGCTTTCGTTCAGGTCCTGCCAGAGGAAGAACAAGTAGGGCAATTCGCTCTAGCATTTCAGTCTCTGATCGTAGTCGATCATATCTTGTCAACCAGGTCCCCGCACAAAGTCTTTGCCTTTTTACCACGACCAGGAATTCATTTTCGCCAGTAGCTTCATTGCATTGAATTCCCTCACTCATGGGAGGGCATAGACAGAATCTTGTATATTATGGCTTCATAGCTTCTTGCCGCACTAACCTCAGACTCCCTACAACCACGTTGAATCGGGTTTTGGACAAGGTTCAGCATTTCCTCACGGTAGAAGATTCAGATAGTAGGTCGGTCTTCACGTCTCAAGCGTAAAAACAATTCTCAGGGGCGCACAGTAGAACAAAGCGCGGATAGCTGTTGTCTGGGTAACTATTCAAGGATTCTCTTCCTATCTACTTGACGCTAGGGCATTGCCAGTACTCGCACTAGAACCAAACTTTACAAGTTTCAGTTGGTTTATGATCCATTTCACAACGTATTCTCGGTCCTCCATTCCGCTTTGGTGCAGTATCCGCAATATTGAGCATCATGTCTCTGGCCTTGTCATCCACAAGATGGGTTGTAGGTTTCCTACTGGTCTTGCCTCACATACCCCGAATTTTCGCTCTAGATCCCGGATGCCTTGCAGTTGGCTTGGGGATTAGTTTGTACATGCCATTCAAATTCCTTTTCTACCCTACTTGGCTTGGTTTTTGCCCACTTATAGGCCTACCCACGATCATGGCTTAGGGCACACAACAAGCCATTTAGTCAGGTCAGCTAAGACACGCCTAGCTGGGTTAGGTTGTTCCCGTTGTTTTCTCCCTAGGGTTCTTCGGATACCTCTTGGCCGTAGCCATGACCACAATTATAATATATAATGGCCCCTCTGTAATATTAGGATATATAATGGGCCATTATATATTATAATAATACAGGGGGGGTCATTATATATAATAATTATGCAGAGGGGCCATTTTATATATCTATATATATATATATATATGTATAGATAGATATACACAGTGGATATAAAAAGTCTACACACCCATGTTAAAATGTCAGGTTTCTGTGCTATAAAAAAATGAGACAAAGATAAATAATTTAAGAACGTTTTCCACCTTTAATGTGACCTATAAACTGTACCACTCAATTGAAAAACAAACTGAAATCTTTTAGGTGGAGGGAAAAAAACAAGAAAAAGAAAACCAAAATAATGTGGTTGCATACCTTAAGTGTGCACACCCTCTTATAACTGGGGATGTAGCTGTGTTCAGAATTAAGCAATCACATTAGAAATCATGTTAAATAGGAGTCAGCATACACCTGCCATCATTTAAAGTGCCTCTGATTAACCCCAAATAAAGTTCAGCTGCTCTGGTTGGTTTTTCCTGAAATTTTCTTAGTCGCATCCCACAGCAAAAGCCATGGTCCACAGAGAGCTTCTAAATAGAGTTGAGCGGACACCTGGAAGTTTGGGTTCGACGGGTTCGGCCAAACTTTGCAAAAAAGTTCGAGTTCGGGACCCAAACTTGACCACGAACCTGAACCCCATTGAAGTCAATGGGGACCCGAACTTTGGAGCACTAAAATTGCTCTAAAAAGTCATGGTAAGGACTAGAGGGCTGCAAAAGGCAGTAAAATCTGCTTAATAGCATGGCAAGTGCTCTGAAAACAAATGTGAATTTCAAATAATAATCTTGATCTAGGAGGAGGTCCATATGGAGTAGGAGGTTGAGGAGGCGGTGGATGTGGCAGTGTAGGTGGAAGCGGCGGTGAAGGAGGACGAGGTAGCCAACAAAGTTTTTTTGTTTTGTTTTTTATTTTATTTATTTTTTGTTCAAATTTGGGTAGACCCCAAAACATTGGGAAATATGAAAAATAAAACAATGAGAAAGTGCGCTGGAGTACAACAATGGCTGGGTGAGGCTGGTATACATGTCTATTCTGCACAAGGTGTGGACAAGTCCTGTGGGATCCCTGCCTGGTTCATTTTAATGAACGTGAGCTTGTCCACATTCGCTGTGGATAGGCGGCTGCGCTTGTGTGTGTGATAACCCCCTCCTGCCGTGCTAAACAAACGTTCAAACAATACACTGGATGCAGGACAGGCCAGCACCTCCAGGGCGTAAAGGGCAATCTCAGGCCATGTGCCCAATTTGGAGACCCAGAAGTTGAAGGGGGCAGACCCATCAGTCAGTACGTGTAGGCGTGTGCACACATACTGCTCCACCATGTCGCACGTCCCTGTGACATCCACGATCCAATTGGATATTTTCTCTATCAACTTTCGATGTTCTTTTATGCGCTGTGGCAATGTGAACATTGAGGTGTGCAGTAAAGTCACGGGGAAACAGGATAAAAGGGGTGCCTGTTCCCCATGCTCCAGTCCGGGACTTAGGGCATGCTCATGTCCAGGGATCCTATTTAATCCTGCTACTGGATCTTGGGTGTGGCTCACTCTGGAGTGTCTTGTGAAGCAGAGTCCTGGTGAGGCTCTGTGTGAGTGGGCTGAGGGGCCACGAGGTTAGGCGATAGCCTGAACTTTGGGGGACGCGTGACGCCTGTGAAACAAGGATCACGAGGCCAGAGTCGGGAGGACAACTGGGCCACAATCCCCCAAAAGGTATTGAATTGTCATAGCCTGAGGGTTGCTGGACTGATTAGCTGAGGAAAGCCGCATTTGTGTTCCATTTGTGAACAGGGCTCTCTAGGTGAGTCAGGGATACGCTTATGTGTTTAGTTAGAGCCTAGCCGGGCAAGGGTTTGTTATTTTGTGTGGATGTCACACGTGATAAGTTGAAGCTACGACTTCATAACCTTTTTTGCTGAAACGTCCGGAATAAAACACAAGTTTGGACATTCTACCCTTGTCTGGTGAAGTAATCTGTGATGGCGACCCCCTAAAAGTAAACGATCCCTTACAATTGGTGTCGGATGCGGGAAAGTTGTCCATGAGAGAAGGACAATGGTCGGTTGCTAGGGGCAACGATGAGTAAGAGCAGGTGCTGCTGAATCCTGCTGTGCTAGACTTAAAGGGCCGGAAGCCTGTTTGCTCGGTGGAGCAGGTGCTGCTCATGCTGTTGTGGACTATTTTTGCTGTGGTGCAGAGATTTAAAGGGCCAGAAGCCCAGAGAAGAGACTGTCACTATGAGGTCTGTGCAGACCCACCTGCAGCAGGACTACACAATGGGTGATTGTGAGGTCAGAAGATCTGATACAGAAAGATCCTACGAGTTGGTGATTGGGGGAATTCCGCTATGGGTCACTTTAGATGCCCGCCAACGCATGTACCGGGTAAAGCCCGAAGTACTAGACTTTCTAAAGAAGGGGCCAGAGACAGATGTCACTGTGTCTCTGACCTTTATCACAGACTATGGCCCTATGAAATGGGAGCTCTTAAAATGTGAGACCCTGGAAATGGAGTTTGTGCTTGGCAAAGACTTTCTGTTCTTCTGGCAGCTATGGAGCGGAAAAAGGCTTTGAGTCGTGCGGCTGGAGTTCCAGAGGAAAAGATGTGTGCCGTTGCCAAGGGCAACCGTCAGGAAGAAAAGGAGGTGGAGAGCGGTGCGGCTCTCAGGAGATCCTATGTTTCCTGCACGTGTGCGCGAAGTCCTAAAGGGTGCGGCTAGAGTTACCGTCCAGGAAAAGTCGAGACTCCAGGCCATGCTGTTTCCAGTGGCAACGTTTGCAGTAAGGAGTCTGCCGGTGTTCGGAATACCAGGAACCAAGAGAAGGCTGGTGATCTTGGTAGAGATGTCCTGGGAATATCGTCGTCTCCCGAATCCATGACGTCAGGCGGTAAGACTGTTCCTGTTAATAATTGTGTGGCAGATGGCAGATCCAGTGAACGTGAGACGGCTGCAGTGGAAACCGGCTGGTTCAGTGGCAAAAAAAATCACTGAGGCGGAAAACAGTCTCGGAAGTGTATGACATTGGGAAAAATGCAGTGTCTGAACAGGCGGGTAAGCCTGTTGCGGATACTCCCTCACAGGAACCTGCAGGGGAGAAGGTTTCTGGGTAGCCCAAAGAGCCTGTGATCAAAGCTAGATTTGAGGTGGTGAAAGTCAGAGATCCCATGCTAGCCCGGGTAAGAGGTAGCATGATGCCCACCCCAGAGACTGATAGAGTGTTACATGTTCGGGACAATTATGTGGATAATACCGACTATCAGGTGGCTTTCACTGAGGGAGAGTCTCCGGTGAGAACTGGGACTGATGTTACAAATACGCTCATACATGAGGGAATGGTGGGCCATAATTTCCCCTTATGCTTGGAGGTTTTAAGTAATGGAGACACTTCTGCAGAAAGTGACAAAACTCCTGCAGAGCCTGTACCTGTCCTTTTAAATGATAATGTGAAGAAGCTGCACATTGAGAACAAGGGTGCAGATAAGGTGCAAAGTGATGGTACCATGTTTGCCAAAATGCATAATGTAAATGTGATGTCATGGGAAATATGTGATAATAATGACATTCCTTTTACTTTGCAGGCTGTGATTGTTGAAAATGCTCCCCCTGTTGGGGGGTTAAACATGTGTCTGTAAGGGTCCATTCACACGTCCTGGTTTTTTTCATCCTGAAAAACGGTCCGTTTTTTGCGGATCCGTTGTTCCTGAAAATGTTTCCGTATGTCATCCGTATGTCATCCGTTTTTTGCGGATCCGCAAAAAACGGGAACATGTATACATTTCAATTATCAAATAAAGTTGTTTGGATTTCTTTGAAAAAAAATTGAAAAAAAAAAATAAAAAATTTGTTATGTGTTTCCAGGAACGGAATCCGCAAAAAACGGATGACATACGGAATGACATCCGAATGTCATCCGTTTTTTGCGGATCCATTGACTTTGTATTGTACCAGGATCCGATTTTTCAGGACAAGAATAGGACATGTTTTATATTTAAACGGACATGCGGAACGGAACAACGGAAACGGACAGCACACATTGTGCTGTCCGATTTTTTCCAGGACCCATTGAAAATGAATGGGTCCAGATCTGGTCCTGATCTGTTCCTGAAAAAACGGAACAGATCAGGAAAGAAAAAACGGACGTGTGAATGGACCCTTAAAATGTTGATAAATGTTGAAGAAACACTTCTAGGAGACCAAATTGTAGACAATGTTTCGGGGCTAGAGTTTGTACCACACGTACCAGAAGTGGGCATGCAGTCTCCACAGGGTTCAATGGTTACTGAGGAAATGTCCAAATTGGCTCATGTGCTCCCCTAGAGGTCAGCGTAAGGGTCCATTCACACGTCCTGTTTTTTTTCATCCTGAAAAACGGTCCGTTTTTTGCGGATCCGTTGTTCCTGAAAATGTTTCCGTATGTCATCCGTTTTTTGCGGATCCGCAAAAAACGGAAACATGTATACATTTCAATAATCAAATAAAGTTGTTTGGATTTCTTTGAAAAAAAATTGAAAAAAAAAAATAAAAAAATTTGTTATGTGTTTCCAGGAACGGAATCCGCAAAAAACGGATGACATACGGAATGACATCCGAATGTCATCCGTTTTTTGCGGATCCATTGACTTTGTATTGTACCAGGATCCGATTTTTCAGGACAAGAATAGGACATGTTTTATATTTAAACGGACATGCGGAACGGAACAACGGAAACGGACAGCACACATTGTGCTGTCCGATTTTTTCCAGGACCCATTGAAAATGAATGGGTCCAGATCTGGTCCTGATCTGTTCCTGAAAAAACGGAACAGATCAGGAAAGAAAAAACGGACGTGTGAATGGACCCTTAATAATGACATGAGTAACATAGCGATATATGTGCTGTGACCATTAGCAACTCCGAGAGGGAAGCTACCAGGTCAAAGTATTGCGAAATTCGGGCGGTCCCTAGTAGAGACCAGATGACAGTTATACCTGACGTGACGAGAGCTGAGTGGGGAGACGGCAGCCTAGTGTCTGAGACCCATACCCAGGCAGGGGTAGATGACCTGACAGGTCAGTACAGCTACAAACTTGAAGATGCTTTCCCTCGCTTCGCACAGTCCCTAGATACACTAGATAAGGGACTAGCGGTTCTCGCAGAGCAACTGCAGAAAGCTCCAGAGGAGTCACAGGAAGAGACTCAGAAAGAGATGAATCTACTCAAGGATCTAGAGTCACAAATAGAAGCGGAAATTCTCCAACTTCAAGAGAAACTTGCAGCTTCTGAGCGATCCAGACATCATGCAGAGCACGAAAGGGAGGAGCTGATGCGGTCTTAAACAGCGCCTATTTTACATAGTACATAAGTAACATAGTACAGTCGTGGCCAAAAGTTTTGAGAATTACATAAATATTGGAAATTTGAAAAGCTGCTGCTTAAGTTTTTATAATAGCAATTTGCATATACTCCAGAATGTTATGAAGAGTGATCAGACGAATTGCATAGTCCTTCTTTGCCATGAAAATTAACTTAATCCCCAAAAAACTTTCCACTGCATTTCATTGCTGTCATTAAAGGACCTGCTGAGATCATTTCAGTAATCGTCTTGTTAACTCAGGTGAGAATGTTGACGAGCACAAGGCTGGAGATCATTATGTCAGGCTTATTGGGTTAAAATGGCAGACTTGACCTGTTAAAAGGAGGGTGATGCTTGAAATCATTGTTCTTCCATTGTTAACCATGGTGACCTGCAAAGAAACGCGTGCAGCCATCATTGCGTTGCATAAATATGGCTTCACAGGCAAGGATATTGTGGCTACTAAGATTGCCCCTCAATCAACAATTTATAGGATCATCAAGAACTTCAAGGAAAGAGGTTTAATTCTTGTTAAGAAGGCTTCAGGGCATCCAAGAAAGTCCAGCAAGCGCCAGGATCATCTCCTAAAGAGGATTCAGCTGCGGGGTCGGAGTGCCACCAGTGCAGAGCTTGCTCAGGAATGGCAGCAGTCAGGTGTGAGCGCATCTGCACGCACAGTGAGGCGAAGACTTTTGGAAGATGGCCTGGTGTCAAGAAGGGCAGCAAAGAAGCCACTTCTCTCCCAAAAAAACATCAGGGACAGATTGATCTTCTGCAGAAAAAATGGTGAATGGACTGCTGAGGACTGGGGCAAAGTCATATTCTCCGATGAAGCCTCTTTCCGATTGTTTGGGGAATCAGGAAAAAGTCTTGTCCGGAGAAGAAAAGGTGAGCGCTACCATCAGTCCTGTGTCATGCCAACAGTAAAGCATCCTGAGACCATTCATGTGTGGGGTTGCTTCTTATCCAAGGGAGTGGGCTCACTCACAATTTTGCCCAAAAACACAGCCATGAATAGGGTACCAAAGCACCCTCCAATAGCAACTTCTTCCAACAATCCAACAACAGTTTGGTGAAGAACAATGCATTTTCCAGCACGATGGAGCACCGTGCCATAAGGCAAAAGTGATAACTAAGTGGCTCAGGGACCAAAACGTTGACATTTTGGGTCCATGGCCTGGAAACTCCCCAGACCTTAATCCCATGAAGTGCATGTATGTAATTAATGAAGTGCATGTAATTATATTTCACTACATCACAGAAACAACTGAAACAAAGATCTAAAAGCAGTTTAGCAGAAAACTTTGTGAAAACTAATATTTGTGTCATTCTCAAAACTTTAGGCCACGACTGTAGTACTATTCCTATCAGTTTAATCCCTGTTACGTCCCCTACCAGGGGCCGGTCTATGGAATAGAGTTTAGGAACCGGGAGATGGAAAAAGATGCTTGGTCGGTCCTCCTACTTTCAATTTGGGGCACTGCGCGTGCAAAGTACTGTGCCACAAGATGAGTGGTGTGTTTGTCACCTCCTCAAAAGGACGCATGAGCCTACAGACATTGCGCGTGAGCGTCCAGTAACGTGGCAAAAAATTTCCCAGCTCCGCAGAGGCTGTCCTAGCACCGCGGTAATACAAATACTCGTTGATGGCTTTTTCTTGTTGGAGCAGGCGGTCGAACATTAGGAGTGTTGAAGTCCAACGTGTCGGGCTGTCGCAAATCAAGCGCCTCACTGGCATGTTGTTTCACCACTGAATGTCTGAAAAGTGCGCCATGGCCGTGTAGGAACGCCTGAAATGGCCACACACCTTCCTGGCCTGCTTGAGGACGTCCTGTAAGCCTGGGTGCTTATGCAAAAAGTGTTGTACGATCAGATTACACACATGTGTCATGCACGGCACATGTGTCAACTTGCCCAAATTCTATGCCACCAACAAATTGCTTCCGTTGTCACACACCACTTTGCCGATCTCCAGTTGGTGCGGAGTCAGCGACTGATCCACCTATGCGTTCAGGGCGGACAGGCGTGCTGGTCCGGTGTGACTCTCTGCTTTCAGGCAAGTCAACCCCATGACGGCGTGACACTGTCGTATCCGGGATGTGGAATAGCCCCTGGGGAGCTGGGGATGTGCAGTTGATTTGGAGCAAGACGCAGCAGCAGAAGAGGACTCATCCGAGGAGGTTAGCGAAGAGGATGGAGTAGGAGGAGTAGATGAGGTGGCAGCAGGCCTGCCTGCAAGTCGTGGCGGTGTCACCAACTCATCTACAGAGCCATGCATTCCATGCTTGGCAGCCGTCAGCAGGTTTACCCAATGCGCAGTATAGGTGATATACCTGCCCTGACCGTGCTTTGCAGACCAGGTATCAGTGGTCAGATGGACCCTTGCCCCAACACTGTGTGCCAGACATGCCATGACTTCGTTTTGCACAATAGAGTACAGGTTGGCGATTGCCTTTTGTGAAAAGAAATTTCGGCCGGGTAACTTCCACTGCGTTGTCCCAATAGCTACAAATTTTTTGAAGGCCTCAGACTCCACCAGCTTGTATGGTAAAAGCTGGCAGGCTAAGAGTTCCGACAAGCCAGCTGTCAGATGCCGGGCAAGGGGGTGACTCTGTGACATTGGCTTCTTACGCTCAAACATGTCCTTGACAGACACCTGACTGTGGGCAGATGAGCAGGAACTGCTCAAGGCGAGAGGCGGAGTGGCAGGTGGTTGTGAGGGGGCAAGGAGGATGGCAGTGGTTGACGTGGCTGAAGATGCTGAACCAGGAGGAGGATGGTGGCTTTGAGTTTGTGTGCTGCTTGTACTCATGTGTTGATCCCATAGGCATTTGTGATGTGAGATCATGTGCCTTTGCAAAGCAGTTGTACCTAGGTGGGTGTTGGACTTCCCACGACTCAGTTTCTTTTGGTACAGGTTGCAAATGGCATCGCTGTTATCAGAGGCAGACACACTAAAAAAATGCCACACTGCTGAGCTTTGCAATGACGGCATTGTGGTGGTGGCAACAGCATGCGTTGATTGGCGTGCTGTCTGGGTGACCACGGGTGCTGATACATGCTGTCTGACTGTGCCACTAGCTCCTTGCTACGACCTCCCCCTGCTTCCAACTCAGTCTCCTCCTCCTCTCTGTCTCCCCATCTGAACTTTCCCCCTGTTCTTCTTCTCTTCGAGCAGGCACCCACGTGACATCCACGGACACATCGTCATCATCAACCGCTTCACTTGTATCTGACAACTCAGCAAAGGAAGCAGCAGCGGGTCCAACGTCATCATCACACCATACGTCCATCTGTGTAATGCTGCCTGACTGAGACATATCCCTGTTATCTACATCCTCTGGCAATAATGGTTGCGCATCACTCATTTCTTCCAACTGATGTGTAAATAACTCCTCTGACAGATCAAGTGAAGCAGCTGTGGTGCTAGTGTTGGTGGTGGCGGCAGGCGGGCGAGTGGTAACTTGAGAGGTGCCCGAAGCTGAGCTGGAGGAGGATGGTGCGTCAAGGTTCCGAGCGGAAGCTGTAGAAGATTGGGCGTCCTGTGTTAGCCAGTCAACTATGTCCTCAGAACTTTTAGAGTTCAAGGTATGTGGGCTCTGAACACTGGGCATTATTCTAGGGCCAAAGGGAATCACAGCACCACGACCACGACGGCCTCTGCCTGTCATTTTTTTTTAGATTAGTTTAGTTGTACTATGCGTGCAAGCTACTGTGAAACCAGATATGAGTGGCACTGTGCACTGGCAGAAGTTGGCAGAGTAGACGCTGTAGGCCTGACACACACGCTTGCATACAAATAACTGCTATTCAATCTATTAGGCCCCTTTCACACGGGCGAGTTTTCCGTGCGGGTGCGAAGCGTGCGGTGAACGTATTGCACCCGCACTGAATCCTGACCCATTCATTTCTATGGGGCCGTGCACATGAGCGTTGATTTTCACGCATCACTTGTGCGTTGAGTGAAAATCGCAGCATGCTCTATATTGTGCGATTTTTCACACGACGCAGGCCCCATAGAAGTGAATGGGGTGCGTTAAAATCGCATAGCATCCGCAAACAAGTGCGGATGCGGTGCGATTTTCACGCACGGTTGCTAGGAAACGATCGGGATGGAGACCCGATCATTATTATTTTCCCTTATATCATGGTTATAAGGGAAAATAATAGCATTCTGAATACAGAATGCATAGTAAAACAGCGCTGGAGGGGTTAAAAAAAATAAAAAATAATTTAACTCACCTTAGTCCACTTGATCGCGAAGCCCGGCATCTCCTTCTGTATTCTTTGTTGAGCAGGACCTGTGGTGAGCATTAAATACAGGTAAAGGACCTTTGATGACGTCAGATCACATGCTCCATCACCATGGTGATGGACCATGTGATTGGAGCATGTGATCTGACGTCACTACAGGTCATTTAGCCCATAGCTAGTAAAGAAGAGACCGGGAACTACGCAATCAAGAGGATAAGGTGAGTTAACTTTTTTATTTTTTTTAACCCCTCCAGCACTATTATACTATGCATTCTGTATTCAGAATGCTATTATTTTCCCTTATAACCATGTTATAAGGGAAAATAATACAATCTTCAGAACATCAATCCCAAGCCCGAACTTCTGTTAAGAAGTTCGGGTTTGGGTACCAAACATGCGTGATTTTTCTCACGCGAGTGCAAAACGCATGACAATGTTTTGCACTCGCGCGGAAAAATCGCGCATTTTCCCGCAACGCACCCGCCTCTTATCCGGGCCAAAAATAAGACGCCCGTGTGAAAGAGGCCTTAGGCCTCTTTCACACGAGCATGACGGATTAGGTTCAGATGCGTTCAGGGTGCGTTCAGTGAAACTCGCACTATTTTGCAAGCAAGTTCAGTCAGTTTTGTCTGCGATTGCGTTCAGTTGTTTCTGCGCAGGTGCAATGCGTTTTGATGCGTTTTTCACACGCGTGATAAAAAACTGAAGGTTTACAAACAACATCTCTTAGCAACCATCAGTGAAAAGCGCATCGCACCCGCACTTGCTTGCGGATGCAATGCGTTTTTCATGCAGCCCCATTCACTTCTATGGAGCCAGGGCTGCGTGAAAAACATGCTGCGATTTTCACGCAACGCAGAACTGATGCGTGAAAAACAACGCTCATGTACACAGACCCTTTGAAATGAATGGGTCAGAATTTAGTGCTGGTGCTATGCGTTCACGTCACGCATTGCACCCGTGCGTAAAACTTGCTCGTGTAAAAGGGGCCTTACAGTCAAAATAGTTTATTTTTTTTATGTATGTAATCTACTGTGATGACACCAGATATAAGTTGCGCTGGTGTGACACTATGCACTTGGAGAGCCTGAAACACACACGTGTGCAGGCAACTGACTGCTATTATTTCACAGTCAAAATATATATTTTTTAATGTAATCTACTGTGATGACACCAGATATGAGTTGCGCTGGTGACACTGTGCACTTGCAGGGCATGAAACACACACACGTGTGCAGGCAACTGACTGCTATTATATTACAGTCAAAAAATTTTTTTTTATTTTTTTTAATGCAAGCTACTGTGACACCAGATATGAGTGGTGGCACTAGGCAAGTGGGTACAGTATACGCTGTGAGCCTGATACACACGCTGGCAGGCAACTGCAATTAGATTGCACAGGAAAAAAAAAAGCAGACTCGTGTTCTAGCCCTAAAAAGGGCTTTTTGGGGTGCTGTCCTTACAGCAGAGATCAGATGAGTCTTTCAGGACTGCAGTGGACACTGAATACACTGGCCTAGCTATCAATTTCCCTATTAAATCAGCAGCAGCTGCACTGTCCCTGCTCTCACTAAGACTGCAGCTTCCGAATGGATGCTGTCCAGGAGGTGGGAGGGTCTGGGAGGGAGGGTCTGCTGCTGATTGGCTGGAATGTGTCTGCTGACTGGGAGGTACAGGGTCAAAGTTTATTCAATGATGATGAATAGGGGGCGAACCGAACATCGCATTTGTTCGCCCACTAAGGCTAACGCGAACAAGCTATGTTCTCTGGGAACTGTTCACCGGCGAATAGTTCAGGACATGTCTAATGATAATGTGCACATGCGATTTTTATAGAATCAAAGCTTTTCACTTTACAATGTAAAATGTGGTATATATACTATTCTTGCAGCCATGTCACCATTTTGGGAGTTATTCTTATCATTTCCAAGGTTTGCTATCATGTGACCGCATAGACTGGATGCGTTTGTGGCTCAGCTTGTGTTCATTTTCTGGTGTGAACATGTGATCTGTTGTCATGTGAATGCCCTGTCTATGGAAACTGGCGGCATGTATGTGTTCCTCCTTCGATGCAATCACATTATTGCATCACATTTTTCTTTATGTAATGCGAAAGCAATGCGCCAACATATGCAGTTAACCAAACGGGACACTATATTGGATCCATGCTGTTTAGTTTACGGCCCCCCTCCATTATGTTTTTAATCAGTAGACCTGATATTTTAATGACAAAATAGCTTTTTGATATATTTTGATAATATTGACATTTGATGAATTAAGCAGATAATATGAATTCACATACTGTAATGGAAGTTATTAAACTCTTCACAGTATGGATAATTGTATATAATGGCATTTTTTTTTTACATCTTTTTCTTTTAGTTTTAAACACAATATGAATTAAACACATTAAATCAAATTCTATTATTAATACAGTAGTTTTCATTAAATAATCACCTGAGTTTGTATTTGTACTTGGCACCATTTACTTTTGTTACTGCTTGAGCAAGGTCCCATTGTGTGGACTGAAACGTCGCTTTTGGTTGAATTAATGCAAATTTCCTTGAGACTGTGCTGTGGCATGTGTGTGTGTGTGTGTATATATATATATATATATATATATATATATATATATACTTTTTATTTTTTGTGGGCTTTACAAACTTAAAAATACTTTAAAATAATTGTCAAAGGATATATTAAAATTGGTATGCATGGGAACATATTCCTGCTGCCAACAAAGAACATGCTGCTGTCATAGGTGTATAAGTTTATTTTTGGAGTTGCCCCAGTCTAGTGGGGGCCCATTCATGGGAACATATTCATCCTACAAACAAAGTACTGGCTCCTGTCTGTTCTGAGTTTGGCCAAGCTATGTGTAGGCCTTATACTACACCATTACCATTTACCTGCTGCTGTATGTCCTGATGAGTTTGGTAGAGCTATGGGTATGCCTTATAGAACACCGTTACCATGTACCTGCTGCTGCTGCTGTCTGTCCTGATCCTGACTAGTTTGGCCCAGGACTAAAGGGGCATTACTGCAACCTTTATAGGTCAAAATTATTCAAAAACAAAACAATATAAACAAATGAAAGTACATGTTAAAATGTAACACAATATTTATTAACAATGTATAGGACCAAATATGCCTCTAAGGCAACTGTTTTAGTTCCTTATGGTGGTCCAGCAACTCCTGGTTGCCCTTATGATGCCTTTCCTCCAGCTGATGCACCTTCTTTTCAAGCTGGCGCAGCTGCTGATTCAACTGCCTTTTCTGCTCCCTAACCTTTTCTTGCAGTTTTTTTTTTTTATCTCCAGCATTGATTCTTCATCGTCGTCCTGCTGTTGGATTATTTTTTATTTCAATTACAGAGAACTGTTAGGATAAAAAAAATATTTAAATTACTTTCAATTTAAGATTCAGAGGCAATTAGTGCATTGTGTGGAGTATTTGTTAAAGCACTTATGATTTATATTACAATTCATTTTTTATGATATTTATGATTATTATATAGTTGGTTAGTTAGTGCTAGTTCAATAGATTATAATTGTTTTTAGTTGGTTAGTTTGTGATAGTTATGTAGAGTATAATGTCATTTAGTTGGTTAGTTAATAGCTTTTATGTAGACTACAGAGTTAGTGTCTAGTGTTATTGTTTTCTATTAATGTAGTGTGTGTGTTTTTCCCTTCATTGCTGGCCCTTTGTTTCTGTACATGTTATGGATACAGAATTATATTGCTGTGTGCACATATTTACCCTCCTGATGGGGGCTCGTGATACCCTTCTCCTCCTCTTCTTGCTCATCAGGAACTGGGCTGGGGGGGGATGCGGCTGGTGAGGGGGACCAGCCTCTTTGGCCTCCACCTCCACATTTTCTCCAACTTCAGGTGGTGGTGGAGCATCGGCATGCTGGGAGGGTCCAGCCTGCTCTCCCTCGTCCTCCTCCTCCTTCTCATCCTCCCCTGCAGACACCACCACAACCTCCATTTCTTCAGAGGAAAGCCAGGCGGCGCACAGTGGGAACTGGAACCCCACACAATGTTCAGAATTTAGACAACAACTCAAACCTCATAACAAATGCTAATTCACCCCTTAATGACCGAGCCATTTATCACCTTTCTGCCCAGGCCATTTTTAGAAAATCTAACATATGTCACTTTATGTGGTAGTAACTTTAAAACACTTTTACTTTTTCAGGCCATTCTGAGATTGTTTTCTTGTCACACACTATATTTCATGACATTGGTAATGACGTGTGCAGCCTCTATACATCTATTATTCATGAAAAGGGAATCAATGCAGTCGCGGGTCTCTTAGGCACAAGCACATACAAAAAGGCAGAAAGGGAATTTTTTCTGGAACTTTTGAAAATAGTTCTTGAGCAAAATTATTTTTTGTTTCAAGATTCCTTTTACCAGCAGTGCCGTGGGACCGCGATGGGATCGAACGTCGCGCCGCCATACGCAAATACATATATGGCTTCTTTCGAGTGTCAATTTGTTTACTCTAGCCCTCTATATCATCAACATTGCATATTTTGGCGTCGATTTATCGACGATATTTTTTGCGTATGGCGGGGCGACGTCCGATCCCTTATGGAATTTACCACGTATTTAAATTCCATCTGGGATGAACTTAAATTCACTGTACACCACAGTTCTGATAAAATTTCCTTTTTGGATACCTGGGTGACTAGGGACAAAGAAGGTAAAATACAGACGGATTTATTCGTGAAACCAACGGATAGGAACAGTTTGCTGTCCTTTTCAAGTAGTCACCCAACAACCATCAAGGAATCTATTCCATATTCCCAATACCAGAGGGTTAGACGGATCGTTAGTGATAGGGATATGTGTCAAACAAGATTAGACGATATGACCAATAAATTTAGAGAGCGAGGCTACCCCCCTGATTTATTGAAAATACAGCGTAATAAAGCTGAGACTACACCACCAGATAGAACTAAGAAAGAAACAAGGATCCCCTTAGTGATTAAATACCATCCCTGGTCCCAGCGCCTTAGGACTATTGTTAATCAACATTGGCACATATTATCCAAGTCCTATCCACGGATAGGAGAGTTCCAGAGGCCACCCATGATATGCTATAAACGGGCAGAAAATATTAGGGATAAAATAGTCCGGGCAGATGTGGGAAGTAATAAAATAGAAAGAGGACAGAGTTTTTTTATCTACACCTAGACGGGGCACTTTTCCTTGTTTAAATTGTGTCAATTGTTCTAGCGTTATAAAGGGTTCATGTTTTTCCCACCCTCACTCAGGTGAAAATATTCCAATAAGGGGCACGTTCACTTGTGATAGTAGATTTGTGGTTTACATTCTTAAATGTCCATGTGGATTACTATATGTGGGGGAAACCTCGATGAGAATGAAGGACAGACTAAGTAAACACAAATCTACTATCCGTAAACAGAATTTATTACTCCCAATACCCCTTCATTTTCATGATAAAAAACACAACATCTCGCAGTTGAGGTATCAGATTATTGAAGGTGTATCATTACCCCGTCGAGGGGGTGACAGAAATAAATTGTTATTGAAAAGAGAGGTTTACTGGATCCATCGTCTTCAGACAATGGAGCCCAGGGGCCTCAATCGTGAGTACAATGTGTCCTGCTTCCTATAAGGCATTCGGCCTTATGCAATCTGATAAATATATTTCTTTTTTTCTTTAGCGTGATTAATCACTGCAAGAATGGACTATGTGACTGAAAATCTTCGCCAGTATGGAGTGGATATGTTTTTTGCGAACTTTCAATTGCGAACTTTCAATTGCGAATTTTCAGTTGCGAATTTTCAGTTGCGAATTTTCAGTTGCGAATTTTCAATTGCGAATTTTCAATTGCGAATTTTCAATTGCGAATTTTTCATTGCGATTATTCGATATGCGAATCTTTATTTAATGAGGGAGGCGGAGCTCCTTTGATGATGTCAGTTCCTTTGTGTTTCACTTATGTATAAATAGCTGGAGTGTAAGATGTTTTATGCAGTCTGATGAAAGCACATCTGTGCTGAAACGCGTCACTATGCCATTTGAATATGTGACTAAATAAATCTACATTGTGATCTACATCAGCGAAGTGCCGGTCCTTTCCTTTGAAACATTGGTAAAATTCAGTCACAAAATGTAATTGTTATTTTAAAAAAAAAAAATTACCCCAAAATTGATCTTTTGGTATTACCCTTTTTGTTATATTAGGTGACAAAAAATTGATTTTTTTGACATTTTTTTTTTTTTGGTGTTCACCTGACGGGTTAGATCATGTGATATTTTTATACAGCTGGTTATTACGGACGTGGCGATACCTATTAGGTGTATTTTATTATTACACAATAATAGCATTTTTGAACCAAAAAAAATAATGTTTTAGTGTCTCCATATTCTGAGAGACATATTTGTTTTATCTTTTGAGCGATTGTCTTAGGTAGGGGTTCATTTTTTGCGGGATGAGGTACTATTTTGGGGGTCATACGCCTTTTTGGTCGCTTGGTGTTGCACTTTTAGTGATGTAGTGTCCAAATTTTTTAGGTCATGTGATATTTCTATAGAGTCAGTCGATACGAACACGACGATACATAATATGTCTACTTTTCTTTTTTTGCCTATTTTTTTCAATTTTTATTTAACTTTATTTTAGGAAAAGGAATATTTTTTTTTTTTTTTTTTGGAAAGCTTTATTTTTATAACTATTTTTTTTTTTCAGTTTATTTTTTGTCCCCCTCTAGGACTTCAACTTTTGGAGGTCTGTTCCCCATTACAATGCATTACAATACTTCTGTATTCAAATCAATTGGCTGCGGTGTAATACAGGGGGCTGGATCTCACAGGCCCTCCTGGAAGGCAAACACAATGCCTAAGGAAGGCATCGGGCTACCTTCCCTGTCATCGGGTCCCCGTCACAGCACCGCAGGGACCCAATGGACACCCCGCACATGTCTGAATCTCGAACTATCTGCGGTCAGCAGTGACCACCAGGGGTTAATGCGCCGGGATCGGTAATTTCACCGATGCCGGCGCATACAGCAGGGGTCCGGCTATCAGTGACTGCCAGACCACTTCCCCTGATCGGGCAGGCGCAGCTCCTGAACCCGCTCTATCCCCGTGCAGTACAATTACGTCACTGGGCTTTAAGTCACGTCCAGATCTGACGTACAGGTACGTCATCGGGCATTAAGGAGTTAAGTGGGGGATGTATCTAATGTAATGATGTATAGGGCCTTTTACTGGAATACAGAATGATGATTGCAGTTTATGTATACACACACACACAATTATATATATATATATATATATATATATATATTCAAAAAAAATCAACGCAGCACTCTTCTTGTAAAAAAACGCAGTGTCTTTATTCACACATGTGACACAAAAATAGGCAACGTTTCAATCCCCTTTTGGGATCCTTCTCAAGCTAAGTGCACAAACCAACAACATGCTGGCATCTAAATACATATCCAACTTTTCAATACATGTGTACAATATCAACTAATCAAGTGATTACAATTAGTGACAGCTGATACAAAATCAAAGTAAAAAAATTCGCTCCATTCCAATCTTTCAACGGATCTTCTTGTATTGTGATCTTGATATATATTCTCATGCGTCTTGGTATATAAAGTGTTTGTGCCAATAAAGTGCAGCTTCCAATCAAAGTATACAAGAACAATCTCATATTATAAAAAAGTGCAAGTGCATTTTAAAATCACAATAAAAACACTTGGCTATATTAAATTAATCAATTCATCAGGATAGAGAGACGCGTGCTGCACTTGAATGCATTTCATCCAACTTGC
This sequence comes from Bufo gargarizans, assembly GCF_014858855.1. NCBI lineage: Eukaryota > Metazoa > Chordata > Amphibia > Anura > Bufonidae > Bufo > Bufo gargarizans. The sequence goes on along the minus strand of NC_058080.1, from coordinate 522,140,834 downwards.
TGTTTTTTTTTTTTTTTTTTTTAAACGCATAGTGTGAACGCCTTCAGGGTACAAAAAAAAATATATATTTTTTTATTTTTTATTTCTATAGATGATCATGTCAGTGCTATCTCTTGAGTTGCGGACTCGTCTGCACAGGGATCTAGTGCCAAGTGGTCATGTGACGCCAATTTGGCGCCTAAGAATATCCAATCTTCCCACAGAGAAAAAAAAATTTGGAATCATCTTCTATACTCATATTTTTCTCCATTATGTCGTTATATTTAACTACACCACAGCGCACCACTACTTCCCGTGCAGTCACTCATCCACAACACATAGACAACACTTCCCCACAAACAAACGCATGCTTGGGAGTCGGTGTGAATTACCGTCAATACCAGCATATGGCATTAAGTATAATTCCCGTTTAAATCAAATGCAGCACAACATTTTTTGGGGGGACATATTCAATCATCCTGCAGGACGCCTCTCTCATCCCATGGATCCACATATCTGCAATACAAAACAAATATCATTATCCTCGCAAAAATTCATAACTGGTCTGTACATTCAATGTAATGATGTATCTAGTGATCATGCAATCGGGAGCCCTTGTCCCCTATCTCATCCCTACTGTAACACGATAATCTATATTCAAACCATTGGGTTTTAATGTACCAAGGCAATGTATCAATTTTAGTTCACATTTCTTCAAGAGAGTAAGTCTGTCCCCCCCTCTTTTTAACACATTAAGGCCCCTTTCACACGGGCGAGTATTCCACGCAGATGCAATGCGTGAGTTGAACGCATTGCACCCGCACTGAATACCGACCCATTCATTTCTATGGGGCTGTTCAAATGAGCGGTGATTTTCACGCATCACTTATGCGTTGTGTGAAAATCGCAGCATGCTCCTCTTTGTGCGTTGCGGTGCGATACTCCACGCAACGCAGGCCCCATAGAAGTGAATGGGGTTGCGTGAAAATCGCAAGCATCCTCAAACAAGTGCGGATGCGGTGCGATTTTCACGCACGGTTGCTAGGAGATCGGGATGGAGACCCGATCATTATTATTTTCACTTATAACATGGTTGTAAGGGAAAATAATAGCATTCTGAATATGAGAGGGACAACATCCAGCCTTTTTTAGGAGGCGCTATGGTGCTTCCCCCTCAGGTCAAAAGTACAAGACGAGGTGGGCGCCGACATGGAAGATCCAGAAAGCAGCAAGCCACAGAGGACTTCTCGCAACACAACGTCCAAGGTCTCCAAAAAGAAATGAACAATATAGTGGTAAATATATCTTCACATATACTTGATGAACATGATGAACTCAAAATTTTGAATAGAGGTTTGACATTTTGTCCACAGGCAAAGATGGACTGGTTCCAGCTGGATCTGGACTTACACCACCTCTTCAGAACTCTGAAGCTGAGGGTGTGGTGTGACTCTAGACCCACTGGACCCCATATTGTAGATAATAACGTACAGTCAGATCTTACATTGAAGCAATTTGATTTGTTTGTAAAGAGTGATTTTACACCTGTAATTAACTCACCTGCTCTCGATACATTTATGGGGTCAGTGAAAAGGGATATAATACAACTTAAAGATAATGTATGTGATCAAAATTTGACACGACCGAATGTTTCTAAAGTTGAAATGGGTGCATTGGACCGGTTGTCCAGAAACCACGATCTCACCATTAAACCCGCTGATAAGGGGGTGCGATCGTGGTGATGGACACCCCCAAATACATCCAGGAGATCAACAGGCAATTGTCTGCTAATGATACGTATGAGGCGTTATCAAGGGACCCCAAATTTGTGATCATGAAAATTATTGAGGAGAAAGTTAAAGAGCCCTTAAATGAAGGCATAATAGATGCACAATTGGCACAGTTCTTGGTGGTGAGTCTCCAGTGACCCCCCTGATATGCGTCCTTCAAAAAATCCATAAGAGCCTGATTGATCCCCCAGGTCGCCCGATTATTTCGGGCAGGGGATCAATCTTGTCCAATATTGCAATTTTTTGGGACAGAGCATTGAGGCAGTTTGCTATGGAAGCAAGGTCGTATATCAGGGACAGTGGGGACTTTTTGCAGAAGATTGCAAAGATTTCAGTTACGGAGGGAGTGATATTGGCGTCCTTTGATATAGTCTCACTATATACATCAATGGGGCATGAAGAGGGACTTGAAGCTGTACGTAATATGTTGCAATATTCCCATTATACGGAACAGGCGAGGAGTAGGGATGAGCGAACTCGAACTGTATAGTTCGGGTTCGTACCGAATTTTGGGGTGTCCGTGACACGGACCCGAACCCGGACATTTTCGTAAAAGTCCGGGTTCGGGTTCGGTGTTCGTCGCTTTCTTGGCGCTTTTGTGACGCTTTCTTGGCGCTTTTTGAAAGGCTGCAAAGCAGCCAATCAACAAGCGTCATACTACTTGCCCCAAGAGGCCGTCACAGCCATGCCTACTATTGGCATGGCTGTGATTGGCCAGAGCACCATGTGACCCAGCCTCTATTTAAGCTGGAGTCACATAGCGCCGCCCGTCACTCTGCTCTGATTAGCGTAGGGAGAGGTTGCGGCTGCGACAGTAGGGCGAGATTAGGCTGATTAACTCCTCCAAAGCACTTGATTAATTGATCGATCTGCAGCTGTGGATCATTGAGCTGCTGATACTCAATTGCTCACTGTTTTTAGGCTGCCCAGACCGTTTGTCAGTCACTTTTTTCTGGGGTGATCGGCGGCCATTTTGTGTCTTGTGCGGTGCTGCGACCAAGTGCATCCAAGCTGCGACCAAGTGCATTTAACCCTCAATGGTGTGGTTGTTTTTTGGCTAAAGCCTACATCAGGGTGAAGCTGTCACACCAAGTGCATTTAACCAGCAATAGTCTGTTTATTTTTTGGCCATATACTACATCAGGGGCAAGCTGCGCCTGTCACCAAGTGCATTTAACCCTCAATGGTGTGGTTGTTTTTTGGCTAAAGCCTACATCAGGGTGAAGCTGTCACACCAAGTGCATTTAACCAGCAATAGTCTGTTTATTTTTTGGCCATATACTACATCAGGGGCAAGCTGCGCCCGTCACCAAGTGCATTTAACCCTCAGTAGTGTGGTTGGTCAAGCTATCACACCAAGTGCATTTAACCAGCAATAGTCTGTTCATTTTTTGGCCATATACTAAATCAGGGGCAAGCTGCGCCCGTCACCAAGTGCATTTAACCAGCAATAGTCTGTTCATTTTTTGGCCATATACTACATCAGGGGCAAGCTGCGCCTGTCACCAAGTGCATTTAACCCTCAATGGTGTGGTTGTTTTTTGGCTAAAGCCTACATCAGGGTGAAGCTGTCACACCAAGTGCATTTAACCAGCAATAGTCTGTTCATTTTTTGGCCATATACTAAATCAGGGGCAAGCTGCGCCCGTCACCAAGTGCATTTAATCAGCAATAGTCTGTTCATTTTTTGGCCATATACTACATCAGGGGCAAGCTGCGCCTGTCACCAAGTGCATTTAACCCTCAATGGTGTGGTTGTTTTTTGGCTAAAGCCTACATCAGGGTGAAGCTGTCACACCAAGTGCATTTAACCAGCAATTGTCTGTTCATTTTTTGGCCATATATATACTACATCAGGGGCAAGCTGCGCCCGTCACCAAGTGCATTTAACCCTCAGTAGTGTGGTTGGTCAAGCTGTCACACCAAGTGCATTTAACCAGCAATGGTGTGGTTATTTTTTGGCCATATCCCAGTCTAATTCTGTCACTAAATCCATACCGGTCACCCAGCGCCTAAATACTAGGCCTAAAATTTATATCCCGCTAAATCTCTCGTTACCGCTGTACTGTTGTGGCTGGGAAAGTTATTTAGTGTCCGTCAAAGCACATTTTTTGTTCTGGGTTGAAATACAATTCCCAATTTAGCAATTTCATAATTTAGTGGTTTCTGCTATATCAGAGCTATTTGAAATCTATCCCTAAAAGGGTATATAATATTCAAGGTGCACATAGGGTCATTCAGAATAACTTCACACACACACTACTGTGCATTTCCAAGTCTAATTCTGTTAGTAAATCCATACCGGTCACCCAGCGCCTAAATACTAGGCCTCAAATTTATATCCCGCTAAATCTCTCGTTACCGCTGTACTGTTGTGGCTTGGAAAGTTATTTAGTGTCCGTCAAAGCACATTTTTTGTTCTGGGTTGAAATACAATTCCCAATTTAGCAATTTCATAATTTAGTGGTTTCTGCTATATCAGAGCTATTTGAAATCTATCCCTAAAAGGGTATATAATATTCAAGGTGCACATAGGGTCATTCAGAATAACTTCACACACACGCTACTGTGCATTTCCAAGTCTAATTCTGTTAGTAAATCCATACCGGTCACCCAGCGCCTAAATACTAGGCCTCAAATTTATATCCCGCTAAATCTGTCGTTACCGCTGTACTGTTGTGGCTGGGCAAGTTATTTAGTGTCCGTTAAAGCACATTTTTTGTTCAGGGTTGAAATACAATTCCCAATTTAGCAATTTCATAATTTAGTGGTTTCTGCTATATCAGAGCTATTTGAAATCTATCCCTAAAAGGGTATATAATATTCAAGGTGCACATAGGGTCATTCAGAATAACTTCACACACACGCTACTGTGCATTTCCAAGTCTAATTCTGTTAGTAAATCCATACCGGTCACCCAGCGCCTAAATACTAGGCCTCAAATTTATATCCCGCTAAATCTCTCGTTACCGCTGTACTGTTGTGGCTGGGAAAGTTATTTAGTGTCCGTTAAAGCACATTTTTTGTTCAGGGTTGAAATACAATTCCCAATTTAGCAATTTCATAATTTAGTGGTTTCTGCTATATCAGAGCTATTTGAAATCTATCCCTAAAAGGGTATATAATATTCAAGGTGCACATAGGGTCATTCAGAATAACTTCACACACACGCTACTGTGCATTTCCAAGTCTAATTCTGTCACTAAATCCATACCGGTCACCCAGCGCCTAAATACTAGGCCTCAAATTTATATCCCGCTGAATTTGAATACAATACATTGGGCCAAATAATATTTTTGTTGTTGTGGTGAACCATAACAATGAGGAAAACATCTAGTAAGGGACGCGGACGTGGACATGGTCGTGGTGGTGTTAGTGGACCCTCTGGTGCTGGGAGAGGACGTGGCCGTTCTGCCACATCCACACGTCCTAGTGTACCAACTACCTCAGGTCCCAGTAGCCGCCAGAATTTACAGCGATATATGGTGGGGCCCAATGCCGTTCTAAGGATGGTAAGGCCTGAGCAGGTACAGGCATTAGTCAATTGGGTGGCCGACAGTGGATCCAGCACGTTCACATTATCTCCCACCCAGTCTTCTGCAGAAAGCGCACAGATGGCGCCTGAAAACCAACCCCATCAGTCTGTCACATCACCCCCATGCATACCAGGGAAACTGTCTCAGCCTCAAGTTATGCAGCAGTCTCTTATGCTGTTTGAAGACTCCGCTGGCAGGGTTTCCCAAGGGCATCCACCTAGCCCTTCCCCAGCGGTGAAAGACATAGAATGCACTGACGCACAACCACTTATGTTTCCTGATGATGAGGACATGGGAATACCACCTCAGCATGTCTCTGATGATGACGAAACACAGGTGCCAACTGCTGCGTCTTTCTGCAGTGTGCAGACTGAACAGGAGGTCAGGGATCAAGACTGGGTGGAAGACGATGCAGGGGACGATGAGGTCCTAGACCCCACATGGAATGAAGGTCGTGCCACTGACTTTCACAGTTCGGAGGAAGAGGCAGTGGTGAGACCGAGCCAACAGCGTAGCAAAAGAGGGAGCAGTGGGCAAAAGCAGAACACCCGCCGCCAAGAGACTCCGCCTGCTACTGACCGCCGCCATCTGGGACCGAGCACCCCAAAGGCAGCTTCAAGGAGTTCCCTGGCATGGCACTTCTTCAAACAATGTGCTGACGACAAGACCCGAGTGGTTTGCACGCTGTGCCATCAGAGCCTGAAGCGAGGCATTAACGTTCTGAACCTGAGCACAACCTGCATGACCAGGCACCTGCATGCAAAGCATGAACTGCAGTGGAGTAAACACCTTAAAACCAAGGAAGTCACTCAGGCTCCCCCTGCTACCTCTTCTGCTGCTGCCGCCTCGGCCTCTTCTGCTGCTGCCGCTTCGGCCTCTTCCTCCGCCTCTGGAGGAACGTTGGCACCTGCCGCCCAGCAAACAGGGGATGTACCACCAACACCACCACCACCTCCGTCACCAAGCGTCTCAACCATGTCACACGCCAGCGTTCAGCTCTCCATCTCACAAACATTTGAGAGAAAGCGTAAATTCCCACCTAGCCACCCTCGATCCCTGGCCCTGAATGCCAGCATTTCTAAACTACTGGCCTATGAAATGCTGTCATTTAGGCTGGTGGACACAGACAGCTTCAAACAGCTCATGTCGCTTGCTGTCCCACAGTATGTTGTTCCCAGCCGCCACTACTTCTCCAAGAGAGCCGTGCCTTCCCTGCACAACCAAGTATCCGATAAAATCAAGTGTGCACTGCGCAACGCCATCTGTAGCAAGGTCCACCTAACCACAGATACGTGGACCAGTAAGCACGGCCAGGGACGCTATATCTCCCTAACTGCACACTGGGTAAATGTAGTGGCAGCTGGGCCCCAGGCGGAGAGCTGTTTGGCGCACGTCCTTCCGCTGCCAAGGATCGCAGGGCAACATTCTTTGCCTCCTGTTGCCACCTCCTCCTTCTCGGCTTCCTCCTCCTCTTCTTCCACCTGCTCATCCAGTCAGCCACACACCTTCACCACCAACTTCAGCACAGCCCGGGGTAAACGTCAGCAGGCCATTCTGAAACTCATATGTTTGGGGGACAGGCCCCACACCGCACAGGAGTTGTGGCGGGGTATAGAACAACAGACCGACGAGTGGTTGCTGCCGGTGAGCCTCAAGCCCGGCCTGGTGGTGTGTGATAATGGGCGAAATCTCGTTGCAGCTCTGGGACTAGCCAATTTGACGCACATCCCTTGCTTGGCGCATGTGCTGAATTTGGTGGTGCAGAAGTTCATTCACAACTACCCCGACATGTCAGAGCTGCTGCATAAAGTGCGGGCCGTCTGTTCGCGCTTCCGGCGTTCACATCCTGCTGCTGCTCGCCTGTCTGCGCTACAGCGTAACTTCGGCCTTCCCGCTCACCGCCTCATATGCGACGTGCCCACCAGGTGGAACTCCACCTTGCACATGCTGGACAGACTGTGCGAGCAGCAGCAGGCCATAGTGGAGTTTCAGCTGCAGCACGCACGGGTCAGTCGCACTACAGAACAGCACCACTTCACCACCAATGACTGGGCCTCCATGCGAGACCTGTGTGCCCTGTTGCGCTGTTTCGAGTACTCCACCAACATGGCCAGTGGCGATGACGCCGTTATCAGCGTTACAATACCACTTCTATGTCTCCTTGAGAAAACACTTAGGGCGATGATGGAAGAGGAGGTGGCCCAGGAGGAGGAGGAGGAGGAGGAGGAAGAGGGGTCATTTTTAGCACTTTCAGGCCAGTCTCTTCGAAGTGACTCAGAGGGAGGTTTTTGGCAACAGCAGAGGCCAGGTACAAATGTGGCCAGCCAGGGCCCACTACTGGAGGACGAGGAGGACGAGGATGAGGAGGAGGTGGAGGAGGATGAGGATGAAGCATGGTCACAGCGGGGTGGCACCCAACGCAGCTCGGGTCCATCACTGGTGCGTGGCTGGGGGGAAAGGCAGGACGATGACGATACGCCTCCCACAGAGGACAGCTTGTCCTTACCCCTGGGCAGCCTGGCACACATGAGCGACTACATGCTGCAGTGCCTGCGCAACGACAGCAGAGTTGCCCACATTTTAACCTGTGCGGACTACTGGGTTGCCACCCTGCTGGATCCACGCTACAAAGACAATGTGCCCACCTTACTTCCTGCACTGGAGCGTGATAGGAAGATGCGCGAGTACAAGCGCACGTTGGTAGACGCGCTACTGAGAGCATTCCCAAATGTCACAGGGGAACAAGTGGAAGCCCAAGGCCAAGGCAGAGGAGGAGCAAGAGGTCGCCAAGGCAGCTGTGTCACGGCCAGCTCCTCTGAGGGCAGGGTTAGCATGGCAGAGATGTGGAAAACTTTTGTCAACACGCCACAGCTAACTGCACCACCACCTGATACGCAACGTGTTAGCAGGAGGCAACATTTCACTAACATGGTGGAACAGTACGTGTGCACACCCCTCCACGTACTGACTGATGGTTCGGCCCCATTCAACTTCTGGGTCTCTAAATTGTCCACGTGGCCAGAGCTAGCCTTTTATGCCTTGGAGGTGCTGGCCTGCCCGGCGGCCAGCGTTTTGTCTGAACGTGTATTCAGCACGGCAGGGGGCGTCATTACAGACAAACGCAGCCGCCTGTCTACAGCCAATGTGGACAAGCTGACGTTCATAAAAATGAACCAGGCATGGATCCCACAGGACCTGTCCGTCCCTTGTCCAGATTAGACATTAACTACCTCCCCTTAACCATATATTATTGGACTCCAGGGCACTTCCTCATTCAATCCTATTTTTATTTTCATTTTACCATTATATTGCGAGGCTACCCAAAGTTGAATGAACCTCTCCTCTGTCTGGGTGCCAGGGCCTAAATATATGCCAATGGACTGTTCCAATGTTGGGTGACGTGAAGCCTGATTCTCTGCTATGACATGCAGACTAATTCTCTGCTGACATGAAGCCAGATCCTCTGTTACGGGACCTCTCTCCTCTGCCTGGGTGCTGGGCCTAAATATATGACAATGGACTGTTGCAGTGGTGGCTGACGTGAAGCCTCATTCTCTGCTATGATATGCAGACTAATTCTCTGCTGACATGAAGCCAGATTGTCTGTTACGGGACCTCTCTCCTCTGCCTGGGTGCTGGGCCTAAATATATGACAATGGACTGTTGCATTGGTGGCTGACGTGAAGCCTGATTCTCTGCTATGACATGCAGACTAATTCTCTGCTGACATGAAGCCAGATCTGTCTGTTACGGGACCTCTCTCCTCTGCCTGGGTGCTGGGCCTAAATTATGACAATGGACTGTTGCAGTGGTGGGTGACGTGAAGCCTGATTCTCTGCTATGACATGCAGACTAATTCTCTGCTGACATGAAGCCAGATTGTCTGTTACGGGACCTCTCTCCTCTGCCTGGGTGCTGGGCCTAAATATATGCCAATGGACTGTTGCAGTGGTGGCTGACGTGAAGCCTCATTCTCTGCTATGACATGCAGACTAATTCTCTGCTGACATGAAGCCAGATCCTCTGTTACGGGACCTCTCTCCTCTGCCTGTGTGCTGGGCCTAAATATATGCCAATGGACTGTTGCAGTGGTGGCTGACGTGAAGCCTCATTCTCTGCTATGACATGCAGACTAATTCTCTGCTGACATGAAGCCAGATCCTCTGTTACGGGACCTCTCTCCTCTGCCTGTGTGCTGGGCCTAAATATATGCCAATGGACTGTTGCAGTGGTGGCTGACGTGAAGCCTCATTCTCTGCTATGACATGCAGACTGAATTCTCTGCTGACATGAAGCCAGATCGTCTGTTACGGGACCTCTCTCCTCTGCCTGTGTGCTGGGCCTAAATATATGCCAATGGACTGTTGCAGTGGTGGCTGACGTGAAGCCTCATTCTCTGCTATGACATGCAGACTAATTCTCTGCTGACATGAAGCCAGATTGCTCTGTTACGGGACCTCTCTCCTCTGCCTGTGTGCTGGGCCTAAATATATGCCAATGGACTGTTGCAGTGGTGGCTGACGTGAAGCCTCATTCTCTGCTATGACATGCAGACTAATTCTCTGCTGACATGAAGCCAGATCTCTGTTACGGGACCTCTCTCCTCTGCCTGGGTGCTGGGCCTAAATATATGCCAATGGACTGTTGCAGTGGTGGCTGACGTGAAGCCTGATTCTCTGCTATGACATGCAGACTGATTCTCTGCTGACATGAAGCCAGATTGTCTGTTACGGGACCTCTCTCCTCTGCCTGGGTGCTGGGCCTAAATATATGACAATGGACTGTTGCAGTGGTGGCTGACGTGAAGCCTGATTCTCTGCTATGACATGCAGACTGATTCTCTGCTGACATGAAGCCAGATTGTCTGTTACGGGACCTCTCTCCTCTGCCTGGGTGCTGGGCCTAAATATATGCCAATGGACTGTTGCAGTGGTGGCTGACGTGAAGCCTCATTCTCTGCTATGACATGCAGACTAATTCTCTGCTGACATGAAGCCAGATTGTCTGTTACGGGACCTCTCTCCTCTGCCTGGGTGCTGGGCCTAAATATATGACAATGGACTGTTGCAGTGGTGGGTGACGTGAAGCCTGATTCTCTGCTATGACATGCAGACTGATTCTCTGCTGACATGAAGCCAGATTGCTCTGTTACGGGACCTCTCTCCTCTGCCTGGGTGCTGGGCCTAAATTTATGAAAATGGACTCTTACAGTGGTGGGTGACGTGAAGCCTGATTCTCTGCTATGACATGAAGACTGATTCTCTGCTGACATGAAGCCAGATTGTCTGTTACGGGACCTCTCTCCTCTGCCTGGGTGCTGGGCCTAAATATATGCCAATGGACTGTTGCAGTGGTGGCTGACGTGAAGCCTCATTCTCTGCTATGACATGCAGACTAATTCTCTGCTGACATGAAGCCAGATCCTCTGTTACGGGACCTCTCTCCTCTGCCTGTGTGCTGGGCCTAAATATATGCCAATGGACTGTTGCAGTGGTGGCTGACGTGAAGCCTGATTCTCTGCTATGATATGAAGACTGATTCTCTGCTGACATGAAGCCAGATTGTCTGTTACGGGACCTCTCTCCTCTGCCTGGGTGCTGGGCCTAAATTATGACAATGGACTGTTGCAGTGGTGGCTGACGTGAAGCCTGATTCTCTGCTATGACATGCAGACTGATTCTCTGCTGACATGAAGCCAGATCCTCTGTTACGGGACCTCTCTCCTCTGCCTGGGTGCTGGGCCTAAATATATGACAATGGACTGTTGCAGTGGTGGGCTGACGTGAAGCCTGATTCTCTGCTATGATATGAAGACTGATTCTCTGCTGACATGAAGCCAGATTCTCTGTTACGGGACCTCTCTCCTCTGCCTGGGTGCCGGGGCCTAAATATCTGAGAATGGACTGTTCCAGTGGTGGGTGACGGGAAGCCAGATTCTCTGCTATGGGACCTCTCTCCAATTGATTTTGGTAATTTTTATTTATTTAATTTTTATTTTTATTCATTTCCCTATCCACATTTGTTTGCAGGGGATTTACCTACATGTTGCTGCCTTTTGCAGCCCTCTAGCCCTTTCCTGGGCTGTTTTACAGCCGTTTTAGTGCCGAAAAGTTCGGGTCCCCATTGACTTCAATGGGGTTCTGGTTCGGGACGAAGTTCGGGTCGGGTTCGGATCCCGAACCCGAACATTTCCGGGAAGTTCGGCCGAACTTCTCGAACCCGAACATCCAGGTGTTCGCTCAACTCTAGCGAGGAGTTTTTTGGTGGATATGCTGGAGATTACGCTGCGGCATAATTATTTTGCCTTCCAGGACAGGTATTACGTGCAGAGGGTGGGCGCGGCGATGGGATCCAACGTTGCGCCCACCTATGCAAATATCTTTGTGCGATCATTGGAGGAACGCGTCATCTATGACTCTCCCCACTTCAGCAATGTGCTGGGGTGGTGGAGATTCATAGATGACATGTTCATTATTTGGAATGGTACAAGCGAGTCGCTACATGTATTTCATGATTTTCTGAACAATATGGATAACAATATAAAATTTACGCTAACAGCCTCGAGTGAACGGGTGCAATTTTTAGATACACAGGTCTACGTGGAAAATGGGAGCTTACATACAGATCTAAATATTAAAGCTACAGATAAAAACACGATTTTACATTTTGCAAACGATCAGGTCACTACCATATGGCCAAATGTTGGGGGTAAAAAGAATTGTAGACAATGAGGAGCACGCGGAAGGTGCGTTAAAAAAATTGGAAAATTCATTTAAAATCAGAGGCTATCCTAAAAGGGTTATTCAGGAAAATAGAAATAAAGCCGACCAAGTAACTCGCGATACTCTTTTGAGGGGTAAAGCGAAATCCAATATAGAGAGGATACCATTTGTAACAACATTCAATGAGTTAAGTCTGGCAGTGGAGCGGATTGTACGTTCACATTGGGGTGCATTAAGGAGCGGTTTCCCTGCGATTTCGGCCTTCACTGCACAGCCCTTAATGTCGTAAAAACGCTTCAGAAAGATCAAAGACAGGATTGTTAGAACTGAGGTAGAGGGGCAGAAAAAACAAGTCCAGCAGACCTTAAGTAAATCTAAGAGGACAGGTTGTTACCCATGCCTGCGGTGTGTGAATTGTAAGTATCTACAGAAGGGTAGGGATTTCACACATCCGCAGACTGGGGAACGTTTTGATATCAAAGAATACTTGACTTGCGATTCCTCCTGGGTAGTATACGTGTTGTGGTGCCCATGTGACTTACTCTATGTGGAGGAGACTACGTGCGATATTAAGGCGAGACTAAATAATCATCAACAGTCTATTAGAGATAAAAGAAAAGATCTTCCTGTGGCTGAACATTTTGCCGAAAAACAACATAAGGAACAAGATCTGAAATTTTATAATTTTGGAAAGAATTAGGCCCCTTTCACACGGGTGTTGCGGGAAAATGTGCGGGTGCGTTGCGGGAACACCTGCGATTTTTCAGCGCGAGTGCAAAACATTGTAATGCGTTTTGCACTCGCGTGAGACAAGTTGCGCGTGTTTGGTATTACTTATACTGTTTGTACTTGTGTTAATACTGTTTCCAAAGTAAAGTTTATATTCTTGCATATAAAGCTGGTGTCAGTGTTGCTTCCTTGTCTGTGACTTTGCTGTATCCTGGGGAGCCCACCCCGGTACACGGCTTGCAAAAGTGAAATACATGAAGTCTATAGATGGTGGTAGTGGGATGGGGGTAGACACATGGCAAGGAACAGCTACAGCAAAAGGCCTAAACATAGAAACATAGAATGTGTCGGCAGATAAGAACCATTTGGCCCATCTAGTCTGCCCAATATATCTGAATCCTATGAATAGTCCCTGGCCCTATCTTATATGAAGGATAGCCTTATGCCTATCCCATGCATGCTTAAACTCCTTCACTGTATTTGCCGCTACCACTTCTGCAGGAAGGCTATTCCATGCATCCACTACTCTCTCAGTAAAGTAATACTTCCTTATATTACTTTTAAACCTTTGCCCCTCTAATTTAAAACTGTGTCCTCTTGTGGTAGTTTTTCTTCTTTTAAATATGCTCTCCTCCTTTACCGAGTTGATTCCCTTTATGTATTTAAAAGTTTCTATCATATCCCCTCGGTCTCTTCTTTCTTCCAAGCTATACATATTAAGGTCTTTTAACCTTTCCTGGTAAGTTTTATCCTGCAATCCATGGACCAGTTTAGTAGCTCTTCTCTGAACTCTCTCTAGAGTATCTATATCCTTCTGGAGATATGGCCTCCAGTACTGCGCACAATACTCCAAGTGAGGTCTCACCAGTGTTCTGTACAGCGGCATAAGCACTTCACTCTTTCTACTGCTTATACCTCTCCCTATACATCCAAGCATTCTGCTGGCATTTCGTGCTGCTTTATTACATTGTCTTCCCACCTTTAAGTCTTCTGAAATAATTACTCCTAAATCCCTTTCCTCAGATACTGAGGTCAGGACTGTGTCAAATATTCTATATTCTGCCCTTGGGTTTTTACGCCCCAGGTGCATTATCTTGCACTTATCCACATTAAATTTCAGTTGCCAGAGTTCTGACCATTCTTCTAGTTTTCCTAAATCCTTTTCCATTTGGCGTTTCCCTCCAGGAACATCAACCCTGTTACATATCTTTGTGTCATCAGCAAAAAGACAAACCTTACCATCGAGGCCTTTTGCAATATCACTTATGAAGATATTAAACAAAATTGGTCCCAGTACAGATCCCTGTGGAATCCCACTGGTAACATGACCTTGTTTTGAATGTTCTCCATTGACTACAACCCTCTGTTGTCTGTCACTCAGCCACTGCCTAATCCACTCAACAATATGGGAGTCCATGCTCAATGACTGCAGTTTATTGATAAGTCTTCTATGTGGGACAGTGTCAAAAGCCTTACTAAAATCTAGATATGCGATGTCTACTGCACCTCCACCGTCTATTATTTTAGTCACCCAGTCAAAAAAATCTATAAGATTTGTTTGACATGATCTCCCTGAAGTAAACCCATGCTGTTTTTCATCTTGCAATCCATGGGATTTTAGATGTTCCACAATCCTATCCTTTAATAGGGTTTCCATTAATTTGCCTACTATTGATGTCAGACTCACTGGTCTATAGTTGCTCGATTCCTCCTTACTACCTTTCTTGTGAATGGGCACGACATTTGCCAATTTCCAATCTTCCGGGACGACTCCTGTTACTAATGATTGGTTAAATAAATCTGTTAACGGTTTTGCCAGCTCACCACTAAGCTCTTTTAATAATTTTGGGTGTATCTCATCAGGCCCCTGTGACTTATTTGTCTTCACTTTAGACAGCAAACTTAGAACATCTTCCTCTGTAAAGACACATGCATCAAACTGATTTAATAGTCATCCTTTCTAGTGGAGGTCCTTCTCCTTCTTTTTCTTTTGTAAAAACTGAACAGAAGTATTCATTAAGGCAGTCGGCTAGCCCTTTATTCTCTTCTATATACCTTCCGTCCTTTATTTTTAATTTAGTTATTCCTTGTTTTAATTTCCTTTTTTCATTTATATATCTGAAGAATGTCTTATCCCCTTTTTTCATAGACTGAGCTAGTTTTTCTTCTGCCTGAGCTTTAGAAGTTCTTATAACTTGCTTGGCCTCTTTCTGCCTAATCTTGTAGATTTCCTTATCTTCATTGCTCTGGTTTTTTTTATAATTACAAAATGCTAGCTTTTTATTTTTAATGATTTGGGCCACTTCTGCTGAGTACCACAGTGGTCTCTTCCTTTTTTTGCTTTTACTGACAAGTCTAATGCAATTTTCTGTTGCCTTCAATAATGCACCTTTTAAGTAGTCCCATTTCTCCTGGACTCCATGTAATCCGTTCCAGTCTGATAAGGACTCATTTATGACTAATTTCATTTTTGAAAAGTCTGTTTTTCTAAAATCTAAAACTTTTGTTTTTGTGTGGTGGGACTCTTTCACAGTTCTTATATTAAACCACACTGACTGGTGATCACTAGATCCCAAGGTTTCGCCTACAATGACATCATATACCGAATCCCCATTTGTGAATATCAAATCCAAAATGGCCTCCCTCCGGGTTGGCTCCTCAACCATTTGTTGTAGGGATAACCCCAGTAGGGAATTTAGAATATCTGTACTCCTGGTAGAACTTGCTATTTTGGTTTTCCAGTTTATATCTGGAAGATTGAAATCTCCCATAATGATAACTTCTCCTTTCATTGTCATTTTAGCTATTTCTTCAACTAGTAGGTCATCTAGTTCTTTAACTTGATCAGGTGGTCTATATATCACACCTACACGAGTTACTGCATGATTAGCAAACTGCAACGTAACCCAAACTGACTCTATGTTGGCCTCACCAACTTGTATTAGGTTAGATTTAATGCTATCTTTCACATACAGGGCCACTCCTCCTCCTTTCTTGCCTTCTCTGTCTCTTCTGTATAAAGAGTACCCTGGTATGGTTATGTCCCAGTCATTTCTTTCATTAAACCATGTCTCCGTAACAGCCACTAAATCTACATTCTCAGATGCCATTATTGACCCAAGTTCATTGATTTTTTTACCTAAACTGCGAGCATTTGTAGAGAGGACTCGGAGCTTATCATTTCTTACCCTCTGTGCTTCTGACCTGTTCTGGCATTGTTTCGGGGGGCAATTGGACTCTTTTATTTTCACTCTTTTGCCCCCCCTTCCTAGTTTAAATACTCTTTTGCAAATTCTTGGAGTTGTTCACTAAGTACATTTGTTCCTTTGAGAGAAAGATGCAAACCATCTTTTTTGTACAGTTCCTTTCTATTCCAAGTAGAGCTATTTTGAGAAACAAAGCCAAATCCTTGCTCTTGACACCATTTACCAAGCCATATGTTGAACTCCTTTATGCGCCTCTGCCTATCATTCTGAACATTATGCACAGGCAGAACTTCAGAAAATGAAATGGTGGATGCAAAATCCTGTACGTCATTACCAAGTGTGATAAAAGATTTTTTCACCTCTGACACTTCATTGCAAGCCAGGTCATTTGTCCCTAGATGGACAAGAACATCCACGTCCCCTTCCTGCTTTGCTTGCTTAACAATATTAATAATACGTCTTCTATCTCTTCTAGCAGTAGCCCCAGGGAGACATCTCACAAAACCATTTTCTTTAAGCTCCACACTTCTTATGATTGAATCACCCAGCAACAGCTGCT
Source organism: Bufo gargarizans (assembly GCF_014858855.1). NCBI lineage: Eukaryota > Metazoa > Chordata > Amphibia > Anura > Bufonidae > Bufo > Bufo gargarizans. Next base: position 522,124,313 of record NC_058080.1, on the reverse strand, counting down.
TCCTTTGAGACTTCACTTTATCTTTTTTGTCCTTGGCTGCAGTCTTGCATACATTAGACATAGGAGTCGATGGTTTCTCACCCTCTGTGCTTGAGTCCATATTCATGTTGTCCTTACATTCTGAGAGTGCTGCAAATGAATTTTGGAGAATCACCGACTGTGGGACATGTCTTCTATCTACCACTCTAAGTCTTCCAGAACCTACAGTAACCCATCTGCCATTTCTGGGGGTCCTCTGTGGCAGTGGCATTGCATCAGTCCTAGCTGGAGTTTGTTTAACAGATAATGTAAATATCTTAGATTTCAAAAATGCAATTTCCTGCTGCAGTAAGGAGAACTGTCTACAGATCTGACAGCATCCGAATCGCCAAAGAGTGGAACATGAAATAAATGCACAACAATTCCTGCACTGAACCAAGTCTGCCATTTTAAAGAGGAGAAAAAAATAAATAAAAAAAAGAAATAAAAATTGGTAAATTTAAATCAAACAAATCTTACCTTCTTTTTGTATTGTTTCCACCTTCCAGCCTACCTCCTGACTGTCTCCTGCAATATCTCTTCACTGTACTTAATGTAGTACTTGAAGGTAGAACTTGCAGCTAATGAATTAGGCCAGCTAATGAGTCTGTCTCTATATATACACACACACTCCTTCACAAGCTCCTCCCCCAGCAACAAATGTAACGCCTCAATGAGCCAGGCTCATTAGCAAACGCACAATAGCAAACACCTGAATAAATTCCTTACCTCTTCTCAAGCAATGGTTAGCAAAAGAACACACAGATGAGCCAGTTGCAAACTCCAAGCCAATCTCTTGCAATATCTCTTCAGTCTCCTGCAATATCTCTTCACTGTACTTAATGTAGTACTTGAAGGTAGAACTTGCAGCTAATGAATTAGGCCAGCTAATGAGTCTGTCTCTATATATACACACACTCCTTCACAAGCTCCTCCCCCAGCAACAAATGTAACGCCTCAATGAGCCAGGCTCATTAGCAAACGCACAATAGCAAACACCTGAATAAATTCCTTACCTCTTCTCAAACAATAAACGCTGCGTCCGATCTCCAAACATGACGTCACGTGCAGCCCGGGTAACTCTTTCTTTACAGCAAACCGGCTGAAGTAACTTTTCATACGAGACGAACGAAGCAAAGTAAAAACTTGTAAGATTTATAGGAACTAACTCCTATTACCAACAAACAAAATTGAAAAGCAAATGGAAGTATTTAGGCCCAACGAGAAAACCTGAGTTAGCAGATTCTGAGGCAAAGCCTCCCGTTCGCTAGCAAAGTTGGATCTGACCGGCCTGGAGAGACTGCCCCGGCCTAACCTACTTACGTAGTATGGCGCGTGCATGCTACGGTAGCAGAGAGCAAAATAACAAGCTCCATGCTGCAAAGAAAGAATCCTACCACCAGAGAAGCTAGTTTGCTAATGACACCCAGCGGCAGCTGTGCACCTGAAAACACACGCCTGTGAGTGAGGGTGTGGCTTGTATATGAAGAGCCTCCGCCCCTCCCACAAATGCAGGCTGACTAATCAGCCTTACCAACATATATATATATATATATATATAGCAGTACAGACCAAAAGTTTGGACACACCTTATTCAAAGAATTTTCTTTATTTTCATGACTATGAAAATTGTAGATTCACACTGAAGGCATCAAAACTATGAATTAACACATGTGGAATTATATACATAACAAAAAAAGTGTGAAACAACTGAAAATATGTCATATTCTAGGTTCTTCAAAGTAGCCACCTTTTGCTTTGATTACTGCTTTGCACACTCTTGGCATTCTCTTGATGAGCTTCAAGAGGTAGTCACCTGAAATCTTGAACAGTCTTGAAGGAGTTCCCAGAGATGCTTAGCACTTGTTGGCCCTTTTGCCTTCACTCTGCGGTCCAGCTCACCCCAAACCATCTTGATTGGGTTCAGGTCCGGTGACTGTGGAGGCCAGGTCATCTGGCGCAGCACCCCATCACTCTCCTTCATGGTCAAATAGCCCTTACACGGCCTGGAGGTGTTTTTAGGCTCATTGTCCTGTTGAAAAATAAATGATGGTCCAACTAAACGCAAACCGGATGGAATAGCATTCTGCTGCAAGATGCTGTGGTAGCCATGCTGGTTCAGTATGCCTTCAATTTATGAATAAATCCCCAACAGTGTCACCAGCAAAGCACCCCCACACCATCACACCTCCTTCTCCATGCTTCACGATGGGAACCAGGCATGTAGAGTCCATCCGTTCACCTTTTCTGCGTCACACAAAGACACAGTGGTTGGAACCAAAGATCTCAAATTTGGACTTATCAGACCAAAGCACAGATTTCCACTGGTCTAATGTCCATTCCTTGTGTTCTTTAGCCCAAACAAGTCTCTTCTGCTTGTTGCCTGTCCTTAGCAGTGGTTTCCTAGCAGATATTCTACCATGAAGGCCTGATTCACAGTCTCCTCTTAACAGTTGTTCTAGAGATGTGTCTGCTGCTAGAACTCTGTGTGGCATTGACCTGGTCTCTAATCTGAGCTGCTGTTAACCTGCGATTTTTGAGGCTGGTGACTCGGATGAACTTATCCTCCGCAGCAGAGGTGACTCTTGGTCTTCCTTTCCTGGGGAGGTCTGCATGTGAGCCAGTTTCTTTGTAGCGCTTGATGGTTTTTGTGACTGCACTTGGGGACACTTTCAAAGTTTTCCCAATTTTTCGGACTGACTGACCTTCATTTCTTAAAGTAATGATGGCAACTCGTTTTTCTTTACTTAACTGCTTTTTTCTTGCCATAATACAAATTCTAACAGTCTAACATTCAGTAGGACTATCAGCTGTGTATCCACCTGACTTCTCCACAAGGCAACTGATGGTCCCAACCCCATTTATAAGGCAAGAAATCCCACTTATTAAACCTGACAGGGCACACCTGTGAAGTGAAAACCATTTCAGGTGAATACCTCTTGAAGCTCAACAAGAGAATGTCAAGAGTGTGCAAAGCAGTAATCAAAGCAAAAGGTGGATACTTTGAAGTTTCACACTTTTTTGTTATGTATATAATTCCACATGTGTTAATTCATAGTTTCGATGCCTTCAGTGTGAATCTACAATGTTCATAGTCATGAAAATAAAGAAAACTCTTTGAATGAGAAGGTGTGTCCAAACTTTTGGTCTGTACTGTACAGGTCCTTCTCCCAAAATTAGCATATTGTGATAAAGTTCATTATTTTCTGTAATGTACTGATAAACATTAGACTTTCATATATTTTAGATTCATTACACACCAACTGAAGTAGTTCAAGCCTTTTATTGTTTTAATATTGATGATTTTGGCATACAGCTCATGAAAACCCAAAATTCCTATCTCTAAAAATTAGCATATCATGAAAAGGTTCTCTAAACGAGCTATTAACCTAATCATCTGAAATCAACTAATTAACTCTAAACACCTTCAAAAGATTCCTGAGGCTTTTAAAAAATCCCAGCCTGGTTCATTACTCAAAACCGCAATCATGGGTAAGACTGCCGACCTGACTGCTGTCCAGAAGGCCATCATTGACACCCTCAAGCAAGAGGGTAAGACACAGAAAGAAATTTCTGAACGAATAGGCTGTTCCCAGAGTGCTGTATCAAGGCACCTCAGTGGGAAGTCTGTGGGAAGGAAAAAGTGTGGCAGAAAACGCTGCACAACGAGAAGAGGTGACCGGACCCTGAGGAAGATTGTGGAGAAGGACCGATTCCAGACCTTGGGGGACCTGCGGAAGCAGTGGACTGAGTCTGGAGTAGAAACATCCAGAGCCACCGTGTACAGGCGTGTGCAGGAAATGGGCTACAGGTGCCGCATTTCCCAGGTCAAGCCACTTTTGAACCAGAAACAGCGGCAGAAGCGCCTGACCTGGGCTACAGAGAAGCAGCACTGGACTGTTGCTCAGTGGTCCAAAGTACTTTTTTCGGATGAAAGCAAATTTTGCATGTCATTCGGAAATCAAGGTGCCAGAGTCTGGAGGAAGACTGGGGAGAGGGAAATGCCAAAATGCCCACAGTCAGTGATGGTCTGGGGTGCCATGTCAGCTGCTGGTGTTGGTCCACTGTGTTTAATCAAGGGCAGGGTCAATGCAGCTAGCTATCAGGAGATTTTGGAGCACTTCATGCTTCCATCTGCTGAAAAACTTTATGGAGATGAAGATTTCATTTTTCAGCACGACCTGGCACCTGCTCACAGTGCCAAAACCACTGGTAAATGGTTTACTGACCATGGTATTACTGTGCTCTATTGGCCTGCCAACTCTCCTGACCTGAACCCCATAGAGAATCTGTGGGATATTGGGAAGAGAAAGTTGAGAGACGCAAGACCCAACACTCTGGATGAGCTTAAGGCCGCTATCGAAGCATCCTGGGCCTCCATAACACCTCAGCAGTGCCACAGGCTGATTGCCTCCATGCCACGCCGCATTGAAGCAGTCATTTCTGCAAAAGGATTCCTGACCAAGTATTGAGTGCATAACTGAACATAATTATTTGAAGGTTGACTTTTTTTGTATTAAAAACACTTTTCTTTTATTGGTCGGATGAAATATGCTAATTTTTTTAGATAGGAAATTTGGGTTTTCATGAGCTGTATGCCAAAATCATCAATATTAAAACAATAAAAGGCTTGAACTACTTCAGTTGGTGTGTAATGAATCTAAAATATATGAAAGTCTAATGTTTATCAGTACATTACAGAAAATAATGAACTTTATCACAATATGCTAATTTTTTTAGAAGGACCGGTATATCGGACTGGGGTGCCTACGGTCCACCAGCAAACTTTATTTTGGGGGCCTACTGTATGGATACATTCAAATATTACCCGCTCACAGAGCAGCAAGATGCTACCAGATAATTGACTATGGGGGTCACTGCAGCAACTTTGAGAATGTAGGACCTGAGGAAAAGAGGATACCTACTAGCTTTCCTCCACACCTTGAAGTCAACTCAGCTCAGATAGTTCTATGGGGAATTTCTTTAATAATCTATCAAGTTTTTATAAGAATATAGGCTGGTTGAGGGTTGAGGTGCTGTACATTTGAATATATTTGTATACACTCACCTAAATAATTATTAGGAACACCATACTAATACGGTGTTGGACCCCCTTTTGCCTTCAGAACTGCCTTAATTCTGTCATACCAAGTACTAAGTAATCATTTGTAAAGGGATGAAATACTTATTTTCCTAACTGTATATATACATTACAGAGTGTTAGCGAGAGATACAAAAGTAATGTAAGTATTGTACCTGGGCATGTGTGGTCATGGATTTCTGAGATCCAGCCAATGTGCCTCCTCTTTAGATCGAACAATTTTTTTAGCTTGGACTGGATCTCCTTCACGTTCCTCTGCTTTTCTGCGTGGACCCGGGTGCGGTCGTAGCCCCGCTCCAAACTGTGCTTCAGGATAAAGACATAACATAGAAACATAGAATGTGTCAGCAGATAAGAACCATTTGGCCCATCTAGTCTGCCCAATATACAGAATACTACAGAATACTATGAATAGCCCCTGGCTCTATCTTATATGAAGGATGGCCTTATGCCTATCCCATGCATGCTTAACCCCTTAAGGACATAGGACGTACCGGTACGCCCTATTTCCCGAGTCCTTAAGGACCAAGGACGTACCGGTACGTCCTGACTTTAAAATCGGCATTCCGGCGCCGCAGGGGTTAATTTGAGCAGGATGCCGGCTGAAATCATTCAGCCGGCATCCTGTTAAAACGCCAGGGGGGGTCATGTGACCCCCCCGTGTCGGCGATCGCAGCAAACCTTGCTGCGCTTTTTGCAGTTTCTGATCCCCGCGGTCCCTGACCGCGGGGATCAGAAACTTTAGAGTGTCTAAAATCAATATAGTACACCCCCCCCCCTGCACCCCTGCATGATTTGATGGCGGCGGGTGGTGCAGGGGGGGGTGTCGCAGGTGGTGGGGGCGTTGCGGGAGGCGGGCGGTGCGGCAGGCGGGATCGCGATCCCCCGCCCGCCTCCCATTGAATAATCGTTGGTGTACAGTGGGTATACCAGGGTGCCAGCACATTGCTGGCACCCTGGTATAAACGGCTGACATCGTTGATGCGATGTCAGCCGTTTAACCCTTTCCATACAGCGGTCCGTACGGACCGCTGTATGGAAAAGGTTAACAGTAAAAGGGAGCTCCCTCCCTCTCCGATCGGGGGGCTGCTGTGCCTTTGCAGCCCCCCGATGGGAGAGGGAGAGAGCCCCCAGACAGCCCCCCCAGAGCCCCGTCCTTACCCTTCCCCGTCTGCGCAGTTCTGACCATAACTGAGCAGACGGGGAAGGTTCCCATGACAGCAGGACGCCTGCTCAGGCGTCCTGCTGTCCATGGTGCTGAACAGATCTATGCTGAAAGCATAGATCTGTTCAGTGTAAGTAAAATACAGTACAGATACCTATATAGGTTCTGTACTGTATTTTACAGACATCAGACCCACTGGATCTTCAAGAACCAAGTGGGTCTGGGTCAAAAAAAAAAAAAATAAGTGAAAAAAGTTAAGATAAAAAAAAAAACATTTATCACTGAATAAAAATTAAAAAAAATAAAATAAACTACACATATTAGGTATCGCCGCGTCCGTAACTGACCTGATCTATAAAACGGTCATGTTACTTTCCCCGCACAGTGAACGCCATAAAAATAAAAAAATAAAAACTATGAGAAAATTGAAATTTTGCCCACTTTACTTCCCAAAAAAGGTAATAAAAGTGATCAAAAAAGTTGCATGTACGCCAAAATAGTACCAATCAAACCGTCATCTCATCCCGCAAAAAATTAGACCCTACTCAAGATAATCGCCCAAAAACTGAAAAAACTATGGCTCTTAGACTATGGAAACACTAAAACATCATTTTTTTTGTTTCAAAAATAAAATCATTGTGTAAAACCTACATAAATAAAAATAAAGTATACATATTAGGTATTGCCGCGTCCGTATCGACCGGCTCTATATAAATATCACATGACCTAACCCCTCAGGTGACCACCATAAAAAATAAAAATAATAAATTGTGCAAAAAAAGCAATTTTTTGCCATCTTACGTCACAAAAAGTGTAATAGCAAGCGATCAAAAAGTCATATGCACCCCAAAATAGTGCCAATCAAACTGTCATCTCATCCCGCAAAAAATTAGACCCTACTCAAGATAATCGCCCAAAAACTGAAAAAACTATGGCTCTCAGACTATGGAGACACTAAACAATTTTTTGGTTTTAAAAATGAAGTTATTGTATAAAACTTACATAAATAAAAAAATTTTTATACATATTAGGTATCGCCGCATCCGTGACAACCTGCTCTATAAAATTACCACATGATCTAACCTGTCAGATGAATGTTGTAAATAACAAAAAAAAAAAACGTGCCAAAAAAGCTATTTCTTGTTACCTTGCCGCACAAAAAGTATAATATAGAGCAACCAAAAATCATATCTACCCTGAACTAGTACCAACAATACTGCCACCCTATCCCGTAGTTTCTAAAATGGGGTCACTTTTTTGGAGTTTTTACTCTAGGGGTGCATCAGGGGGGCTTCAAATAGGACATGGTGTCAAAAAAACCAGTCCAGCAAAATCTGCCTTCCAAAAACCGTATGGCATTCCTTTCCTTCTGCGCCCTGCCGTGTGCCCGTACAGCGGTCTACAACCACATATGAGGTGTTTCTGTAAACTACAGAATCAGGGCCATAAATAATGAGTTTTGTTTGGCTGTTAACCCTTGCTTTGTAACTGGAAAAAAAATATTAAAATGGAAAATCTGCCAAAAAAGTGAAATTTTGAAATTGTATCTCTATTTTCCATTAAATCTTGTGCAACACCTAAAGGGTTAACAAAGTTTGTAAAATCAGTTTGAATACCTTGAGGGGTGTAGTTTCTTAGATGGGGTAACTTTTATGGAGTTTCTACTCTAGGGGTGCATCAGGGGGCTTCAAATGGGACATGGTGTCAAAAAACCAGTCCAGCAAAATCTGCCTTCCAAAAACCGTATGGCATTCCTTTCCTTCTGCGCCCTGCCGTGTGCCCGTACAGCGGTCTACAACCACATATGAGGTGTTTCTGTAAACTACAGAATCAGGGCCATAAATAATGAGTTTTGTTTGGCTGTTAACCCTTGCTTTGTAACTGGAAAAAAAATATTAAAATGGAAAATCTGCCAAAAAAGTGAAATTTTGAAATTGTATCTCTATTTTCCATTAAATCTTGTGCAACACCTAAAGGGTTAACAAAGTTTGTAAAATCAGTTTTGAATACCTCGAGGGGTGTAGTTTCTTAGATGGGGTCACTTTTATGGAGTTTCTACTCTAGGGGTGCATCAGGGGGGCTTCAAATGGGACATGGTGTCAAAAAAACTGTCCAGCAAAATCTGGCTTCCAAAAACCATACAGCGTACCTTTCACTCTATGCCCCGCTGTGTGGCCGTACAGTAGTTTACGGCCACATATGGGGTGTTTCTGTAAACGGCAGAGTCAGGGCAATAAAGATACAGTCTTGTTTGGCTGTTAACCCTTTGCTTTGTTAGTGGAAAAAATGGGTTAAAATTGAAAATTAGGCAAAAAAATGAAATTCTCAAATTTCATCCCCATTTGCCAATAACTCTTGTGCAACACCTAAAGGGTTAACCAAGTTTGTAAAATCAGTTTTGAATACCTTGAGGGGTGTAGTTTCTTAGATGGGGTCACTTTTATGGAGTTTCTACTCTAGGGGTGCATCAGGGGGCTTCAAATGGGACATGGTGTCAAAAAAACTGTCCAGCAAAATCTGGCTTCCAAAAACCATCCGGCGCACCTTTCACTCTACGCCCCGCTGTGTGGCCGTACAGTAGTTTACGGCCACATATGGGGTGTTTCTGTAAACGGCAGAGTCAGGGCAATAAAGATACAGTCTTGTTTGGCTGTTAACCCTTGCTTTGTTAGTGGAAAAAATGGGTTAAAATTGAAAATTAGGCAAAAAAATGAAATTCTCAAATTTCATCCCCATTTGCCAATAACTCTTGTGCAACACCTAAAGGGTTAACGAAGTTTGTAAAATCAGTTTTGAATACCTTGAGGGGTGTAGTTTCTTAGATGGGGTCACTTTTATGGAGTTTCTACTCTAGGGGTGCATCAGGGGGCTTCAAATGGGACATGGTGTAAAAAAAACTGTCCAGCAAAATCTGGCTTCCAAAAACCATCCGGCGCACCTTTCACTCTACGCCCCGCTGTGTGGCCGTACAGTAGTTTACGGCCACATATGGGGTGTTTCTGTAAACGGCAGAGTCAGGGCAATAAAGATACAGTCTTGTTTGGCTGTTAAATCTTGCTTTGTTAGTGGAAAAAATGGGTTAAAATTGAAAATTAGGCAAAAAAATGAAATTCTCAAATTTCATCCCCATTTGCCAATAACTCTTGTGCAACACCTAAAGGGTTAACGGAGTTTGTAAAATCAGTTTTGAATACCTTGAGGGGTGTAGTTTATAGAATGGGGTCATTTTTGGGTGGTTTCTATTATGTAAGCCTCGCAAAGTGACTTCAGAGCTGTAGTGGTCCCTAAAAATTGGGTTTTTGTAAATTTCTGAAAAATTTCAAGATTTGCTTCTAAACTTCTAAGCCTTGTAACATCCCCAAAAAATAAAATATCATTCCCAAAATAATTCAAACATGAAGTAGACATATGGGGAATGTTAAGTCATCACAATTTTGGGGGGTATTACTATGTATTACAGAAGTAGAGAAACTGAAACTTTGAAATTTGCTAATTTTTCCAAATTTTTGGTAAATTAGGTATTTTATTATGCAAAAAAATTAATTTTTTTGACTTTATTTTACCAGTGTCATGAAGTACAATATGTGACGAAAAAACAATCTCAGAATGGCCTGTATAAGTAAAAGCGTTTTAAAGTTATCAGCACTTAAAGTGACACTGGTCAGATTTGCAAAAAATGGCCTGGTCCTTAAGGTGAAAATGAGCCTGGTCCTTAAGGGGTTAAACTCCTTCACTGTATTTACAGCTACCACTTCTGCAGGAAGGCTATTCAATGCATCCACTACTCTCTCAGTAAAGTAATACTTCCTGATATTACTTTTAAACCGTTGCCCCTCTAATTTAAAACTATGTCCTCTTGTAGCAGTTTTTCTTATTTTAAATATTCTCTCCTCTTTTACCTTGTTGATTCCCTTTATGTATTTAAAAGTTTCCATTATATCCCCTCTGTCTCGTCTTTCTTTCAAGCTATACATGTTAAGGTCCTTTAACCTTTCCTGGTAAGTTTTATCCTGCAATCCATGTACTAGTTTAGTAGCTCTTCTCTGAACTCTCTCCAATGTACAGTATCAATATCCTTCTGGAGATCTGGTCTCCAGTACTGCGTGCAATACTCAAAATGAGGTCTCACTAGTGCTCTGTAGAGCGGCATGAGCAACTCCCTCTTTCTACTGGTAATGCCTCTCCCTATACACCCAAGCATTCTGCTAGCATTTCCTGCTGCTCTATGACATTGTCTGCCTACTTTTAAGTGTTCTGAAATAATGACCCCTAAATCCCTTTCCTCAGATACTGAGGTTAGGACTGTATCACTGATTTTATATTCTGCTCTTGGGTTTTTACCCCATGTGCATTATCTTGCACTTATCAACATTAAATTTTAGTTGCCAGATTTTTGACCATTCCTTTAGTTTTCCTAAATCATTTTCCATTTGGTGTATCCCTCAAGGAACATCAACCCTGTTACGGATCTTTGTGTCATCAGCAAAAAGACACACCTTACCATCGAGGCCTTCTGCAATTTCGCTGATAAAGATATTAAACAATATGGGTCCCAGAACAGCTCCCTGAGGCACCCACTGGTAACAAGACCATGGTCTGAATATACTCCATTGACTACGACCCTCTGTTGTCTGTCCCTTAGCCACTGCCTAATTCATTCAGCAATACGGGAGTCCAAGCACAAAGACTGCAATTTATTAATAAGCCTTCTATGTGGGACAGTATCAAAAGCTTTACTAAAGTCTAGGTAAGCGATGTCTACTGCACTTCCACCATCTATTATTTTAGTCACCCAATCAAAATAATCTATAAGATTAGTTTGACATGATCTCCCTGAAGTAAACCCATGCTGTTTTTCATCTTTCAATCCATGGGAATTTAGATGTTCCACAATCCTCTCCTTAAGTATGGTTTCCATTAATTTTCCCACTATTGATGTCAGGCTTACTGGCCTATAGTTGCCCAATTCCTCCCTACTACCTTTCTTGTGAATGGGCACAACATTTGCTCATTTTCAATCTTCTGGGACGACTCCTGTTACCAGTGATTGGTTAAATAATTCTGTTAATGGTTTTGCTAGTTCACAGCTAAACTCTTTTAATAGCTTTGGGGGTATCCCATCAGGCCTCTGGGACTTATTTGTATTAATTTTAGACAGCTGACTTAGAACCTCTTCCTCTGTAAAGACACATGCACCAAAAGATTCATTAGTCTTCCTTCCTAACTGAGGTCCTTTTCCTTCATTTTCCTTTGTAAAAACTGAACAGAAGTATTCATTGAGGCAGTCAGCTAGTTCTTTATCTTCTTCCATATGCCTTCCTTCTTTTGTTTTTAATTTGTTAATTCCTTGTTTTAGTTTCCTTGTTTCATTTATGTATCTGAAGAATGTCTTATCACCTTTTTTCACTGACTGAGCTAATTTCTCTTCTGCCTGTGCTTTAGAAGCTCGTATAACTTGTTTGGCCTCTCTCTGCTTAATCTTATAAATTTGCCTGTCATCCTTGTTTTTTTTTTTTTATAATTACTAAATGCTATCTTTTGTTTTTAATGATTTTGGCCACTTTTGTTGACTACCACAGTGGTATCTTCCTTTTTTTGCTTTTACTGACAAGCCTAATGCAATTATCTGTTGCCTTCAAGAGTGCCACTTTTAAGTAGTCGCATTTCTCATGGACTCCATTGAAACTGTTCCAATCTGATAGGGACTCATATACCACTAATGTAATTTTAGAAAAGTCCGTTTTCCTAAAATAGAAAAGTCCATTTTTTCTAAAATATAAAACTTTTGTTTTTGTGTGGTGTGACTCAGTCACTGTACTTAGAGTAAACCATACTGACTGGTGATCATTAGATCCCAAGCTTTCCCTTACAGTATATCTACTTGCTGTAGAGATAATCCCAGTAGGGAATTTAGAATATCTGTACTCCTGGAAGAACTAGCTATTTTGGTTTTCCAGTTTACATCAGGAAGATTAAAGTCTCTCATAATGATAACTTACCCTTTGAATGTCATTTTAGCTATTTTCTCAACTAGTAGATCATCTAATTCTTGACTTGACTGGGTGGTCTATATATCACACCTACACGAGTTACCTTATGATTATCAAGCTACAAGGTAACCCAAACTGACTCTAAATTGGTCTGGCTAACTTGTTTTAAATTAGATTTTATGCTATCTTTCACATACAGGGCCACCCTCCCCCTTTCTTGCCTTCTCTGTCTTTTCTATATAGAGAGAACCCTGGTATTGTTACATCCCAGTCATTACTCCCATTAAACCATGTGTCAGTAACAGCCAATAGATCTATATTCTCAGATGCCATTATAGACTCCAGTTCATAGATCTTATTCCCTAAACTGCAAGCATTTGTAGACAAGAATCTAAACTTGTCATTTTTTAACCTATGTGCTATTGGCATCTTCTGGCATTGTTCCGGGGGGCAGTCAGACTGCTGGATTATCACCCTTTTGCCCCCCTTTCCTAGTTTAAATGTTCCTTAGCAAATACTTTGAGCTGTTCACTGAGGACATTCGTTCCCTTGAGAGAAAGATGCAAATCATCTTTCTTGTACAGTTCTTTTCAATTCCAACGAGAGCTAACATGAGACACAAAGCCAACCCCTTGGTTCAGACACCATTTACCAAGCCATACATTGAATTCCTTAATGCGCATCTTCCTGTCATGCTGAAGGTTATGCACAGGCAAAACTGCAGAGAATAAAACAGTTGATTCAACTTCCTGTATATCATTTCCAATTGTGTGAAAAGCTTCCTTCACCTTTGAAACCTCATTGCAAGCCAGATCATTTGTCAAAGATGGACAATAACATCCACCTCCCTTTCCTGGTTTGCTTGCCTAACAATATTAAGGATATGTCATCTATCCCTGCTAGCGGTAGCACCAGGGAGACATCTCACAGCACCATTTTCCTCAAACTTCACACCTCTTATGATAGAATCGCCCACCAACAGCTGCTTACTATCAGTCCTCACCTTATCTTTTTTGTCTTTGGCTACAGTCTTGCATACTTAAGCATAATCCCAATTATTTTTTATACAAGTATTAAAAATAATGTCCTTAACAAAACATCAAAAAGTATTTGAAGGGGAAATATTAGATTCATTAAAAGATCAGATTGTATTGTGATTGTATGTGTGTGGGGTCTGAGCAATCGGATATTGGCCAGCTGAGCAGAGATGTACCTGTCTAGTGAAGTGACGGTATGGTATGGGGTGTAAAGCTGGTTCGCCTCCCCGTGGTGCACCCTGGGTAACTCTAAAGGAACCAGCAAATACTGGCGGAAATACAAATAAAGCTTCTCCTGAGTCCCGACCAACAGGACACAGATTCTAATCCATAGACTGTGTTTGCGTGTGTGTGGGGTATATAGTTTGCGGCAGGAAAATGGATGTGAAATGTGCATGTGAGAGATATTTCTCTGCTGTCCATACATACATGCTAAAGACATGCTGTGCTGTGATGTCACAACATTACTTAGCGCACCAATCAGTAATATCTACTTAGACCTGATAAAATATGAAGTTGTATGTATTGCGGGAAAAAAATTGTATCATAAGTGGGGATTTTCGCAATCACAAATATTTTATAACACTGCATATAAATTAATTGTTCTGACATGCATGTGAAATGTAACTAAATACACTGCTGTAATGTCAAATTACTTACAGTGATCAGTAGTTCTTCCTCACTGTCATGAAATTTGCTTTCCACCATTTTGCACAAACTTTTAAAACTTCAGGTAGTTTGAAAACAGTTGTGCCATTAGGCCACACCCATTTGACACATGCGCATTATACAAATTTTACATTGCAATATTCAAAATGTAAAAAAAAAGTGTACAAAGAGAGCGAATTCATGGATATATAAAGAATATTTGCCTATATATTTGTGAAATATGTTGCGGCTCAACACTAGCTTCCACCTCACTACTATGTCACCATGCCACATTGTGGTCTCCTCATGCAGCTTCCACCTCCACACTCTGTCATTGTGCCACTCTGCGGCCTCCTGATGCTGCTGCCACCTACAGACTCTGTGATTGGGCCACTCTGTGGTCTCCTCATGCTACTTCCACCTCACCACTATTTTACCTTGCCAATCTGTGGTCTCCTCATGCGGCTGTCACCTCCACACTATGTCACCTTGCCACTCTGTGGTCTCCTCATGCTGCTTTCACCTCACCACTATGTCATATGGCCGCTCTGTGGACTTCTAATGCTATTCCCACCCTCTCTAGTTCATGACTGAGCCACTATTTAGCACAATGGACCCTGTCTGTGTAGCAACTGTAAGTCCTGTATGGTCCCATTTGGCTTGTGATTTGGTAGCCAAAAGCAGGAGTAGGCACAAAACAAAGAAGATTTCAAATATTCCGTTCACGTGTCATCTCTGTTTTGGATCCACTCCTGTTTTTTTTGGCATTAGCAATACTGATGGATTACTGACCAATTGCTGACCGAGTGAAGATGGATGCTCCACAGACAGGATCAGTTTTTTGTGGGTTATTGTTCTGACGGATCAGAGGAAGGGCAAAATAATTTAGTGACGTCAAAACATGCCTACTGCTGACACCCTCTCCACTCGGGGGGCTCTACTTGCATAAGCATTTAATATAGCAGGTTCTGTAAACATTTATGTGGAATCAGCTGACGATGGTATAAAAGGAGTGTGCTTCTTCTTGGCACTAACATCGACCTGTAAAGCTGAGTTCATGCTTGATTTAATTGGTCAGTTTTGGTCCCGTGACTGCCCTAATAAGTGAAGTGTGCAGTGATTCTAAGAGTGAGGTCTGTCATCTGCATGTCATACAGACTCACAGTATTATTTCACTACCACAGAAGATTACCTATGCGTGTTACTGCAAGGCACAGTGTTCTACACCACTATAAAGGCTCTTTGCAGCCAGGAAATAGCAACAAATAATTCGGATCGAACTGAATTTTTCCCAAAAATTCGGCAAACCCGCAAATCGAATTTAAAAAAAAAATAGCTCATCTCTAGCAGCCACTTTATCTGCCAACTTGAAGCTATTCTCCCCTGGAGTGACAGATTGAGGTCATTGGGAAAGTTGAATATGTCACACAAGTAAGCAAGTTTTACAACCCATTCTTTACTACTGAAATGTGCAGCAAGTGGTGATTCTTTTTCTAAAATAAATCTATGAAGCGGCTCTCGTAACTCAAAAACTCTTGCCAGAGATCTACCTCTAGAAAGCCACCTCACTTCTGTATATAACAAAATATGTTTGTGCTCCGTGTCCATCTCCTTACAGAGCTGCTTGAACAGACGTGAGTTAAGAGCATGTACTTTGATGTAATTTATTACTTTAATCACAACTTTCGAAATGCTGTCAAGTTCGGGTGAGATTTTTCGGCTTGCCAGCATTTCTTTTTGGATGACTCAGTGCGTAGACTTGCATTCAGGTGCAACCTCTTTGACCCAAAGCCATAAAGCCATCCAGTCATGGCAGCGGCTCCATCTGTGGATACACCCATCCAAAATTATCAGTTTTTCTGTTATGTAATCATCCAAAGACTCTTATAACTCTGCAGCTGTGGTGTTGGTTGTCAATGATAATGCACATAACATAACTTCATGCACATCCTCCTGAAATATATATTGCACAAAAACAAGCATTATTGCCTTGTTGTCAACGTCAGTAGACTCATCAACTTAGATTGCTTACCACGCTGACTCATTAATCCTCTCTAACAATTGTACCTCAATGTCCTCTGCTATTTCATCAATTTGTCTAGTTATGCTGCTAGCCGAAAGAGGAACCTGTGCTACCTTTTTAACTGCAGCCTCTGCTAAAAGCTCATTGCAGATGTCCTTAGTGGCAGACAGGATCAACTCTTCACCAATAGTAAAGGGTTTCTTAGCCTTGGCAATGAGATGGTCTTCAGTATTTGCTTCTGTCCTTCATAGTCAAGTTTTTTTCTTTAAACAAAAAAAACTCCAAAGACTTGTCTTTTGATGTAGGGTGCTTGGTCTCGTTGGATAGTCGGTCGTCACATATTACACACAGCAGGTTTGGGGTATGTGAATCGCCTGTTCAGATGAACCCATAATTTAAGTAGGACTCAGTGGCGTACCGCCCATATAGGCAGAACACATAGCTGCTATGAGGCCCATGGCAGGGTGGGCCCAGAGAGCAAGGAAGGCCCCGCCTCCTACATCTGTATTATATACTATTATGTACATAATATGTACTATTATGTACTATGATCACTGCCTACTACTAGTTATATGGAGCATTGAGAGGGCCCACTTATCTTCCGCCCCGGGCCCTGCTTTCCCTCTGTTCAGGTAGTAAGGTGTGCGGGCCCCTTCATCCTCCTTCCCCTATATAAGCCTCTATAGGATCTGTTATCATGTCGCACTCAGGTTGGTTCAGTTGCTATGACAACCACAACACTTGGTTGGTTGTCACTTTCTATTTCCCCCGCACGTTCCTTTCCGCCAATCACAATGCGCCTGACCATCCTGCCCCATATTTGCAGCAGCCAATCTCTGCCCGCTGGTTTCTAATCTAGACTTTCATTGGCTAAGGGGGCTCATTGGGCCACTCATCCAATCGGTGAGCTCGTTTTGGTCTCATTCTGTAACAAGTGTAGACCCGGAAGTAGGAAACCTTGAGCGCGGTGCGTGTTGCGAAGGTGAGAGGTGTGTGCTGCCCGGTATCCTGATGTTACTTGTGTTGGGGGCTATTGACTTAGCTAGGCATGGTTTGCAAGCTGTGACTGTTGTTGTGGGCTGCTGTTCAGTGTTTGCTGATAGTTGCAGTCCTCCCAGTAAGTTCAGCCAGAAACTGCTGGACAAGGTACAAGGTACTAAAAACTGATGCAAAGGAAAACTAATTTAGCTGACTGACTATTACCCAGAACATGCACACCTATTGGAATGTGCATGAAGAGACCTTGAGCAATTTCATGAGGGCAGTATTCACTGTAAGCAGCATGCAGGCACAGTTCATAAGGGGCCCTGTTGGCACAGAGAAGAGCAGACACAGTTTATAAGGCAAGGGGGGCTATGGTGGCACTGGTATACTATTGTGCCAGCGCCACCATAGCCCTCCCCCCATGAACTGTGCCTGTGTGCTGCTTCTAGTGGACAGAGCCCTCAGACAATGAATGGAGCCAAATGGAAGCGTTTTTCCCGGTATTGAGACCCTATGACGGATCTCAATACCGGAAAATAGAAACACAAGTGTGAAAGTAGCCTAATAAATACCCCTTTCCCTGCACCCACGTCGCTCCTGATGCATGGCTGCCACTGCTGGGCAGGGGAGGAGCCAGAGCAGGTGGTGTGATGGGCCAGTTGTGGTTAGTGGGCAGAATTAGGTGTGTCCCCATTCAGATTCTTGCTATGGGGCCCAATAAATTCTATGTACGCCCCTGGTAGGACTCTTGGTATTTTCTTATAAATGCAGCTTTCTTATTTTCTGCAGTCTTGGAGTGTTCTGCTGTCTCATCATTGGGTCTTTCTCTCATTTCAAATAAGCTCTGCAGCAATGTTTGTTTTTTTACTCATTTTACAAGGGTTAACTAAATCTAATATGTCCACTTGTTACTGTTCCTCCCCTGAATATAGCTCTGTTTTTGTTTTATTGGCCCTGTTCTTCTGCTACAGACCCTGTTCCTTTTTCGTACCTTGTATGTATTGACTTGACTTATGCACAGGTTCAACGGTACTATCTTGCTCTCCTATTTGGCGCATGGCCCTAATAAATCCCGCAATTAAGAATTTATTTTACTAGAGAAACCCCACATATGAATACTCACATTTTGCTGTAACGTTTTGGGCAACAGTGTATACGCTCTTTGTCAAGCTGTGATTGGCATATAGTGTAGCATGGTATAGGCAGTAGTGTTGGGCGCGAATATTCGAATCACAAATTTTTATCGCGAATATCGCCACTTCGAGAATTTGCAAAGATTTAGAATATAGTGCTATATATTCGTATACTCGAATATTCTAGATTTTTTCCATCAGTAACCTCCCTTCTTGCTTGTGGGCCAATGAGAAGGCTGCAATGTCTTTGTCTGAGCTTAGCAACATCCCTAGCAACCAATAGGAAAGTTGCCTACCCCTTATTATATAAGAACCTCCCCAGCAGCCATTTTCTGTAGTTTTATAGAGTTCTGAGGGCGACAGCAGTGTTATTACTGTTCTCTGTGCTTTACTGTTTAATTACATTAGATAGATAGTTAGCTTATATATATAATACAGATAGTTAGTGGGAGATAGTCAGTGTAGGTTAGATAGTGATATAGTGTAGCTGATGGTTCTGCTGTCCATACATACATGCTACAGACATAGTTCGGTGATGTCATAAGTTCACAACAATACTTAGTGCTACCAATCAGTTATATGTAGTCAGACCTGCTAAAATGTGAAGTTGCATGTATTGTGCAAAAATAAGCACATCATTAATTTGCGCAATCGCGAATATTATGGAGCACTCTATCTGCATATAAAGCTATTGTAATGTTTTGCCATGCCAACCATTTTCTCCAGTCTCAGGAAACATCTAGCAACTTGAAAAATGTAGCAACAGTGACCCACGCCTGTATTGCGTGCCTGATACGCGCATATTATATTGCCAATTTTCGCAATCAAGAAAATAATCGCAAATTCTCGAATCCGCGAATATATGACGAATATTCGTGAAATATCACGAATTTGAATATTGCCCCTGCTGCTCATCACTAAAATTAGGCAGCGCCGTATATTAAAAAATCTGGAAATCTACGTACAGGGATGAAGAGACTTCATCTTTGCTCAGTGGACATTGTATTCGCTCTAGCTGAGATGCCATACTATTGCTGCAAAACTCTTTATAGCCAGGGAGAAGATGAGCTGTGCTTGCTAGACTAGGTCATTCTTGCAAGAACAACTTGTTCTCCCTGGCTGTGAAGAGCTCCGCAGCAATTGTATGGCGACTCAGCTATAGCGAATACAATGTCCACTAAGCAGAGATGAAGTTTTCTCTAATACCAGAAATTTGAGTTTGATTTTGATAACTGCAAGACTCGATACCAATTAGATACCATGCAAAAAATAATAATACACACATGTTGCATGGGGTTAATGTGTGAGTATTTTTTATTTTTTTTTGCAAAGTATCAATTGCCCATTATGTGAGGAGGTACTTGATGGGGTAACTTACTATTAATGTGAAGCAAATAGAGGTCTAAATTGATAAAGCCATGTGTCTCATATTAATAGTAACCTCAGCAAGTACTTCCTGACATAATGGACATTGGGAAACATGGGGTTAATGTGTGGGTGGTTTGGGTACTACAGTATGATAAGGTTACTGGCAATTAGGCCTCTTGCACAAAGAGCATATGGCTTTTTTTTTTTTTAACGGAGCCGTTGTTCAGTTTTATGTTTCCGCTTCCGTTCCATCTCCGTTCCGTAGTTCCCCAAAAAATCTCTGTATGGTTTCCACATGCGATCCGTTGTCTGCTGATCGCAAATGGAAACATACAATTTTTAATCATTAATGCAATGTACAGTAATGTATTTTAACAGTATACACATGGTCAAAGTGGGCATGGATCCCCAAAAAACTGAGGACATACGGATGTGTTCAGTATGCATTCCGTATTTTTTGCGGACCCATTGACTTAAATGGAGCCACGGATCGTTATTTGCAGGCAATAATAGGACAAGTTATATCTTTCAACGGAACAAAAATACGGAATGCATACAGAGTATGGCAGATGAGGGGGATGTCGGTTCAGGGACAGCACTGCTGCAGCCGGACCCTTCCTCTGCCAGTCAAGGGAATGTCAGCTCCAGTAAGCAGGGGACCAAGAAAGCAGGGCAGGCCACACAGGTGCTGGTAGTGGGAGACTCAATTATTAGGGGTACAGATAGCATGATCTGTTACAAAGACCGTGATCATCGAATGGCGCTCGAGTTCAGCAAGATCCAGCAGTCATGGTCCATAACGGAACTAATAACAAAGTTAGAGGTAGGTGGAGTGTCCTTAAAAATGATTTTACGGATTTAGGTCACAAACTTAGTGCAAAGACCTCAAAGGTAGTGTTTTCTGAAATACTACCTGTACCACGAGCCACACAAGAAAGGCAGAAGGAGATTAGGGAGGTTAACAAGTGGCTCAAGAACTGGTTTAGGAAGAAGGGGTTTGGGTTGCAGTGACCAAGACGGGGTTATTAAAGTTCTGTATTTGTTGTGACGCCAATTGCAGCGTGCACAGGGTACTACCCCAGGTCCCTTCCAAGGTGTTATAACGCACGTCCCAGATTAGGAATGCCAAAGTGGTGTAATGGCCTATAATGTCTCTGTAGGGTAGTGATAATTGTGTCACGGTGTCTCCTACCTGGGTACGGCTGGACTCCTGGCTCCTGGCTCACTTGCAATAAAGTTGAATGTAGTGATAGTAGGAGTAATAGAGGCATTTTGCAGCAGAAATTATGTCCAGACCTTTAGATGAAGTTCAAACGTTTTTTTTTTTACTTAAGATAACTTGTATCCAAGCAGTATACAGCTTTGGTCTCTGGTCCCAGCAGGTTTTAGCAATTATTGGCAGGAATGAGTGCTTCTGCTTTAAATTTGGAGCTTGCAGGATAAGTTGTCTGCTTGGTAGCTCTGTAATTGTGACAGGAATTAATCTTCTGCACTTTTCTGTAACTTCTGCTGTATGGGGACAGACTAGCTGAGGAGGAATGGCTTCTCCTAGCTCTCTGGACTTAACTCACAGATGATTTCGAAGGGAATGCTTTCTTCCTGGAACTCTGGAGGTTGTATCTCTACCAATGATGCTACCACCTGTTGGTATACTAGTAAAATGACTTGAACAATTACATTTAACATAGGTTTATGCACATTTGTGGAGGACATAAGTAAAATCACATCAGATGACAGTGTAAAAGCTCTTAGAAGATAGTAGCGGGGTAGAGGAATGTAGTAACACAACTTGGGGTGTTACAGGGTTCCTGGAGAAATGGGCCGACTTATCTATCGGCTACAGGTACTATCATAGGGATGGGCTGCACCTCAATGGGCAAGAGGCAGCTGTGTTGGGCGAAAAGATGGCTAGAAGGTTGGAAGAGTGTTTAAACTAGGGACTGGGGGGAGGGTAATTACAGGGGATGGGAAGATCGTGCAGATAGAGACCAAGGGGAAGGTAATGGGACTGGGGGAGGAATGGAAAGAGGGACTAGAACAATTCAGAAGGAAAAGTGTAGGGTAAAAAAAATATAAACCTCTTAAATGTATGTATACTAATGCCAGAAGCCTGACTAATAAAACTTAAGAACTGGAATTAGTGATGTGTGAGGAGGACTATGACATAGTGGGAATAACTGAGACATGGCTGGATGATAGCTATGACTGGGCAGTTAATGTACAAGGTTACAGTCTGTTTAGAAAGGATCGTCAAAACCGGAGAGGGGGAGGGGTCTGTCTTTATGTAAAGTCCTGTCTAAAGCCCACACTATGGGAAGATACTAAACGAGATAGACGAGGCAGCAGATCATAATGAGGTCGTTATTATGGGGGACTTCAACTACCCAAATATAGACTGAGAAACTGAAACTTGTATATTTCATAAAGGAGACAAGTTCTTGGCAATAACCAAAGACAATTACCTTTCCCAACTGGTTCAGGACCCGATTAGAGGGACGGCCATACTGGACTTAGTATTAACCAATAGGCCTGACAGAACAACAGACGTGCAGGTTGGGGGACACCTGGGAAATAGTGAACACAAATTAATAACCTTCCAATTATCATTCAAAAGAGTGTTTCTTCAGAGAGGACCAAAAATACCAAACTTCAAAAAAGCTAAATTTAGACAACTAAGAGAGGCAATAGGCCTAACTAACTGGGACAAAGTCCTAAAAAATAAAAATAGAGCCACAAAATGGGATATTTTTAAAAGCATCCTAAACTCTAATTGTGAGAAGTACATACCTTATAGGGAATAAAAGGTTAAGGAGCAAGAAGAAACCAGTGTGGATAAATAGAACTGTAAAGAAAGCAATAAATGACAAAAAGAAAGCTTTTAAATCACTAAAACAGGAGGGTGGAGAGGAAGCACTGAAAAACTATAAAATTGTATATGTAAAAAACAAATAAAATCAGCCAAACTTGAGACCGAGAGATTAATTTCGTTTGTTAGGGAGGGATTATTGTCTGCGTCTTTTGTCTGTGAAAAAAATAAAATAAACAAAAACAAAAAGTATTTGTGTTTTAGTGTAACAGTTTTAGGGTTTCGTTTGTTAGGGGGGGGGGAATTATTGTCTGCATTTTTTGTCTGTGAAAAAAACAAACAAACAAAAAAAAAGTATTTGCCTATGTGTTAATGTAACAGTTTTAGGGATGCGTTTGTTAGGAAGGGTTTATTGTCTGCATCTTTTGTCTTTAAAAAAAAAAAAGTCTTACTGTTACTGGTTTAGGCCTCATGCACACGACCGTTTTTTTTTAAGGTCCGCAAAAACGGGGTCCGTAGGTCCGTGATCCGTGACCGTTTTTTCGTCCATGGGTCTTCCTTGTTTTTTGGAGGATCCACGGACATGAAAAATGAAGTCAAGTTTGCCATTGAAATGATAGGAAAAAACGGACACGGATCACGGACACGGATGACACTCTTGTGTGCATTCGTGATTTTTCACGGACCCATTGACTTGAATGGGTCCGTGAACCGTTGGCCGTGAAAAAAATAGGACAGGTCATATTTTTTTCACGGCCAGGAAACACGGATCACGGATGCGGCTGCCAAACGGTGCATTTTCCGATTTTTCCACGGACCCATTGAAAGTCAATGGGTCCGTGAAAAAAAACGGAAAACGGCACAACGGCCATGGATGCACACAACGGTCGTGTGCATGAGGCCTTAGGGTTCTTGTACTAGGGAGGGATTATTGTCTGCGTGTTTTGTCATTGAAAAAATAAATTTTTTTTTTGCATATTTCATCTCAGGACGCCGAGGAAGTGGTGTCATTCGTGACCCAAGCCAGTGGCACAGAGTCCTCTGCCCCGGCTTTGAGCATCAGCAGCTCTCCACCTCCTGCAGGACCAGCCCCCAAGAATCGACCCTGATGCTGTTTGAGGGACATCTTGGGGGTGGTAATGCAGGAGAGTGAGCTAGAGCTTGGTCCGGATAGTAAGGACCTTTTGGAAGGGATGGAGGAGGGGCTACCGCCCGTCAGTACCGCAGTGACATCCCTTCCAACTGGTGCGGGTGTTTTCAGGCGCAGAACCCCCGCACCTAGTCAGGCCCAGGCGTCAGCAAGGTAAGGGGCTCCACATCTCCTCTTCCCCTCAGTCAACCACTGGTCGACCTTGGGTCTGACATTACTGGCGATGAAGAGGAGGGCGATTTTGAATGGGTGCCACTTCCCTTGTCAGGTGACAGCAGCACTGATGATGAAGGTAGGCACCCAAGGCAAACGGTGCGCCAGGTCACCAGGGAGCCAATGGCAGGGGCTTTACTGGTAATGGCAGCAGGAGGCGGCAGCTGGTGCCGGCTCCACCTGTGCGCACCGAGCCCAAACAGGCGCAAGCCAGCACTACCTCATCGGACTAGAGGTCAGTGCGTAAGTCTCCTGTTTGGGCTTACTTCAACCTGGCAGCAGATGATGTGATAATTGCCATCTGTCAGCTCTGCCATGCCAGGGTTAGGAGAGGGAGGTCTGTTGCTCGGCTGGGTACCACTGCCCTTACTCAGCACCTGAGAGTCAACCATTGGCGGTAGCGGGAACAGATGTAGGGTGGTCATAGCAGCGCCAGCAGCAGTGCGCAGGGGACAGCAGCTCCTGCCACTGTCCTGCAGCCACCCCACCCCCTTCCAACAATGCATTCCCACTCCCCCACCCTCTCTCCTAGAAGTACTGGTACCGGCAGCCAGACCTCTGCCTCCTCTGCACCCTCATCTATCGCCTCCACTGGTGTCCGGCGCCAGCCGTCTGTTGCCAAAGCATTTGAACGCAACGAGCCCTACACCCCCGGTGGACCGAAGAGTGTGTTCACTCAATGGGCTCCTGGAAAGGGTTATCGCCCAACATCTGCTGCCCTTCAATATTGTGGACTGCAATCCATTCCAGCAGATGTTTGAGCAGGCCCAACCCAGATGGCATGTCCCCAGCCGCCATTTCTTTGCCAGGACTGGCATCCCTGCCCTACAGCAGCTCATTGTTCAGAATGTATCCCTGTCGCTGGATCACGCTGTCACCGACAGGGTAGATCTGACAATGGTTGCCTGGACTAGCAGACATGGGCAGGGGTGATACATAAGCTTTACTGCCCATTGGGTGTCCCTCCGAGGCGCCTGGAAGGGATCATCAGGTGTGACAGCATCTCAGTTTGTGGTGCCACCTCGGGGTGTCCAGGGGAGAACTGCTTCTCTCCCTCAAGCCACTGTCTCCACCACTGCTGAGCCCCCCAGCAAGCGTCCCCGTAGCTATGCAAGTGTGGGGCACGTCCGCTGCCAGGCCGTGCTCCAGCTTGTGAGCTTAGGAAAACGGAGACACACTGGACCTGATGTTCTGGCCGCCCTCCAGCCTCAGGTCCACAAGTGGCTGACACCCCGAAGGTTCCATGCAGGTATGGTTGTCTGTGACAACGGCAGCAGCCTCCTCCCCGCCCTCCATGCTGTCAGTGCACATGCCCTGCATGGCACATGTTCTCAAGCTTGTGGTACAGAAGTTCCTACGCACATACCCAAGGTTGAGCGACATCGTGCCAAGGGTACATAGGATTGCCAGTCACTTCCGACGCTCCCCAACTGCTACTGCGTCCCTGTCCAAACTGCAGCAGGACAATAGTCTGCCACCTCACAGGCTGATTGTGGACAGCGTGACCTGGTTTAACTCCACCCTCCACATGCTGGAGAGGTTGTGGGAGCAGCGACAAGCAGTAAAAGAATACCTACTGAACCCAGGCACTTCCGGGCCATCACACCCACTTCTCTACATCACCAATGTGGAGTATGGGCAGATACACCAGGTCTGCTACGTGTTTGCCCCATTTGAGCAGGCAACCAAGATGGTCAGCTGGGAGCATGTCGGCCTCAATGACGTGCTCCCCATAGTGTTCCTGCTGGACAGGACACTAGATTGCCTGCTCGAGGCTGGGGAGAGTGCCTTGGTGGAGCAATAAGAGGCAACAATGCTCCACTAAGACCAGGCCCAGGACGAGGAGGAGGAAGAATTTGTTGAGGAGTTTGCCGACATCCAGGAGTCTGGGCCTGGTCAGGAGGGAGACTTGGTGGTGGGGCGGCTCAGGGAGCAGCAGCAGCTGGAGGACCAAGATGTCATGGTCCTGGACAGCCAAGAAGAGTCACAGTGGGCTGTCCTCTTCCCCATGGCTGCCCACATGCCGAGATGCCTCAGGATCGACCCCCGGATCAGAAAAATTAGGAGAGGGATGAGTTTTTTTGGCCACCCTTTTAGACGCTCGCTGCAAAAGGAAACTGTAGCAGTTCATCCGAGCCATACGGAGGGATGCCCGTATGAATAACCTGCGGGTCTGTCTGATCCTCCGGCTGGAGCAGAAAAGCCCTCTGCCTCACGCTCCAGTTCTCCCCACCCATCTCGCCCAGCAGGAGGCTGGCCCAAGCAGCTCCAGCCATGTAGGTGATCTTATGGGTGAGATGAGGTTGTTCTACGAGTCTGCTCGATCCAGTAGAAGCAACAGCAGCAGTCACCACCAGCGGCTGGCCCGCATGGTCGCAGACTACATGGGGTCCTTCAGTGATTCTGACAGCATGAGCACCGACGACCCCATGGAGTATGGGGTTGCCAGGCTAGACACCTGCCGTGAGCTCGCTCAGTATGCACTGGAAGCACTCTCTTTCACCCCCTCCAGCGTACTGCCTGAGCAGACATTCAGCGGATGGAGGATCAATGACAAAAATTTTAACAAAAAAATATGTATCTTAATCAGGGGACATTTTTATGATTCTTAAAGGGAAATTCTCTGAAATGTGCCCTGTTGGAGACTAGAAATTTTTTATTTTAGGCCACAGGAGTAATGGCCTTAAAAATTAGGCATTAGCCTAACATAAAAGAAATTCTGATTATGTGGCTCGAGGTACATTATGCGGTCAATGGATAAAAATGTTACTGTAGGCCACTGGACTACAGGCCCCAAACATTAGGCATTCACCGGACAGAAAAGATAAAATGATAATGTGGCTGGAGGTATATTACACAGTCAATAGATATCAATTTTACTAAAGGCCAGTACAAATACAGGTCAAATACATATGTTTAAAAGAACTAAAAATATAAAATTGGATTAAAAACATGGCCAACGAAATCCCACCTCTTGAATAAAAACCTCACTGGTGTTGAATTCCTCAGAGGCCGCCACAATTATTCATTCAGCGTACATAAAAGAACAAGTAAGTATGTGGCTGGAGGTACATTACACGGTCACCTGATATCAATTTGCCAGCAGGCCAGTGTACTACAGGCCCCAAAAATTATGCATTCAGCGTACATAAAAGAACAAATAAGTATGTGGCTGGAGGTCTATTAGATGGTCAATGGATATCAATTTTACTGAAGGCCAGTACAAATACAGGTCAAATACATATTTTTTAAAGAACTTAAAATATAAATTGTATTAAAAACATGGCTAACGATATCCCCCCCTCTTGAAAAAACGCCTAATAATAATAGTTGAAACACGTGGTCGTCACAGGTGTTGAATTCCTCCGAGGCCCAAAACATTAGGCATTCAAAGGACAGAAAAGGCCTTTTATGCCGCTGTATTTACCTAAGACAGGGACCAATAATTGAAATGGGCGGTGGCGGATATTTGTGGTCTGGCATGAGGAAATTCAATTAAGCGTGGTCGTCACAGGTGTTGAATTCCTCTGAGATCCATGCCTCATTCATTTTTAGAAATGTGAGGTAGTCCACACACTGCACTTGGTCACGATCCCCCTTGCTGCGCTGAACGTCCTTTCAGACAGAACACTGGACGAGGGGCAAGCTAAGAGTTCCATGGCAAATTGTGCCAGCTCTGGCCACAGGTCAAGCCTGTACATCCAGTAGTCCAGGGGTTCCTCGCTTCTCAGAGCGTCCACATTGGCCGTTAACCCGATGTAGTTGGACACCTGTCCGTTTAGGCGTTCCCTGAGGCTGGATAAGGGGGTGGCTCTCGATGGGTTGGTTGCAAGAATGATCTCATATCCAAAGTGAACAACACATCTTCAAACCGTCCTCTTCTTGCATGCACTGTTGGATTGGTACCCGCAACAGTTTCTCTGTGAGTGGAAATTCCTCTGCCAGCACCTGCAAAATCAGAATGCAGCATTTCTCGAAGCAAGACCTGGAAGTGCTGCATTCTAACAGCCCTCTGTGATGCTGGTAATCTGTCCTCCATTTTGTGTTTCTACCGTGGGTCTAAGTACGTTGCCACCCAGTACTGGTCCTTGCCCTTTATGCTTTTTATACAGGAATCCCTCTTCAAACACTGGAGCATTAAGGCCCCCATTTGCACTAAACTGGAAGCGGTGGAATGGCCTGGCTCCTGCTCATCGTCCAGGATAATGTAGTCCTCAGTCTCCTCCCCCCAGCAACGGACAACACCAGGGATCCCAGAAACATTTAAAGCATGCTCTTCTTGCTCATCCTCCGCCCCGCCACATCCTTCTCTGACTCCTCTTCAGATTCCTGTTGACTTGTCTCAGATGGAGTAGCCACCCTTGGGAATTCATCCAGCATTGCGACTTCCTCATCTTCCTGCTCCTGCTCCTCGACGGCTTGATCAATGGCATGACGCAATGCACACTCCAGAAATAAGGCGTAAGGTATGATGTCATTGATGGCGCCCTGTCTACGACTGACCAGCTTAGTGATCTTATCAATTGGCCGCAGAAGTCTGCATATGTTGCGCATGAGCAGCCACTGGCGCAGTGAAAAAAAAACAAGCTCCCCAGAACCTGTCCTGCCGCAGAGTTCATACAGGTAGTCGTTTCTGCTGGACCAGCCTATTGAGCGTATACAAGGTGGAGTTCCAGCGCGTCGTGCAGTCACAAATCAGACATCTGACGGGCAGGTGGTGTCGCCGCTGAACATCAGCAAGGCGAGCCATGGGCATGTAAGATCTTCTAAAATGGACAGAGATTTTCCTGGCCTGCCGCAAGACATCCTGGATCCCGGGTGCACGACTAAGTTCAGGACGTGTGCCATGCACAGCATGTGTGTCATTTTTCCCTGTTTCAGCACACTCAGTAGATTTTCAACGTTGTCACACACCACTATATCAACTGTCAAATTGAGCGGGGTTAGCCACTGATCGGCCTGTGACTGCAGAGCTGAAAGCAGTGCAGGAGCGGTATGGCTCTTGACTTCCAGGCACAACAGCCGCAGCACAGCATGGCAAAGTCTCACCTGTCACGTTGAATAGGTTCTGGGGAGCTTGGGGGGTGCAGCGGAAGAGGCAGTAGCAGTGGAAAAGGAGGGGTCAGCTGAGGAGGAGATGGAGGATAGAGTAGGAGGAGGAGAAGAAGAGGCAGGCCTGCATGCAATCCGTCGCGGTAACACCAAATCCACACGGGTGCCACGTGTTACATGCTTGACGACCTTCAGGTTCATCCAATGGGCAGTAAAAGTTATGTACCTTCCCTGCCTGTGTTTGCTAGACCACTTGTCTGTGGTCAGATGCATCTTGGCACCAACAGTGTGTTCCAGAGATACATTTGTTTTCAAAATAATAGCAGTCAGACATCACTAAACTGACCAATCACAATTTTTGATAGAAATGTTATTTCTACATGGCAAATCATTTACTAGCAGGTGTAGTAGAGTAATAGAAATCCAACAGAACAAACAGTCATGCCATGCATGCCGCAGAGTCTGTGCAATTGAATCACTAATTGAAAGGGGCATGTTTAAAATAATAGCAGTGTGGAGTTCAATTAGTGAGGTCATTCATTCTTTGAAAAACAAGTGGCAATTATTGCCCTTATTTAAGGAAGGAAGGCAGACAATGTTGTACATGCTAGTTACAGTGCATTTCTCTCTGACATTCTGAGAAAATGGTTTGTTCCAGACATTGTTCAGAAGAACAGCGTACCTTGATTAAAAAGTTGATTGGAGAGTGAAAAACATATAAAGAAGTGTGGAAAATAATAGGCTGCTCAGCTAAAATGATCGCAAATGCTTTAAAATGCCAACCAAAACCTGAAAGATGTGGAAGAAAGCAAAAAACTACCATTCGAATGGATATAAGAGTAGCCAAAATGGCAACAATCAGCTTCAGGGAGATCAAAGAAGGTCTAAAGTTACCTGTGAGTGCTGTTACAATTAGAAGACGACTATAGAAATCCAAGCTATCTGCAAGAAGCCCCCGCAAAGTCCCACTGTTGAAAAAAAGACGTGCTATAAAGAGCACATTGACTGGCCTAAAGAGATTTTGTGGACTGATGAAAGTAAGATTGTACTTTTTGGGTCTAGTGGCCGGAGACAGTTTGTCAGACGACCCCCAAGCACTGAATTCAAGCCACAGTATACACTTGATATAGGGATGTTTCTCATACTACAGTGTTGGGCCTATTTATCGCATACCAGGGATCATGGATCAGTTTAAATACAAACCGGATTCCAAAAAAGTTGGGACACTATACAAATCGTGAATAAAAACTGAATGCAATGATGTGGAGGTGCCAACTTCTAATATTTTATTCAGAATAGAACATAAATCACGGAACAAAAGTTTAAACTGAGAAAATGTACCATTTTAAGGGAAAAATATGTTGAATCAGAATTTCATGGTGTCAACAAATCCCCAAAAAGTTGGGACAAGGCCATTTTCACCACTGTGTGGCATCTCCCCTTCTTCTTACAACACTCAACAGACGTCTGGGGACTGAGGAGACCAGTTTCTCAAGTTTAGAAATAGGAATGCTCTCCCATTCTTGTCTAATACAGGCCTCTAACTGTTCAATCGTCTTGGTCCTTCTTTGTTGCACCTTCCTCTTTATGATGCGCCAAATGTTCTCTATAGGTGAAAGATCTGGACTGCAGACTGGCCATTTCAGTACCCGGATCCTTCTCCTACGCAGCCATGATGTTGTGATTGATGCAGAATGTGGTCTGGCATTATCTTGTTGAAAAATGCAGGTTTTTCCCTGAAAGAGATGACGTCTGGATGGGAGCATATGTTGTTCTAGAACCTGAATATATTTTTCTGCATTGATGGTGCCTTTCCAGACATGCAAGCTGCCCATGCCACATGCACTCATGCAACCCCATACCATCAGAGATGCAGGCTTCTGAACTGAGCGTTGATAACAACTTGGGTTGTCCTTGTCCTCTTTGGTCCGGATGACATGGCGTCCCAGATTTCCAAAAAGAACTTCGAATCATGACTCGTCTGACCACAGAACAGTCTTCCATTTTGCCACACTCCATTTTAAATGATCCCTGGCCCAGTGAAAACACCTGAGCTTCTGGATCTTGCTTAGAAATGGCTTCTTCTTTGCACTGTAGAGTTTCAGCTGGCAACGGCGGATGGCACGGTGGATTGTGTTCACTGACAATGGTTTCTGGAAGTATTCCTGAGCCCATTCTGTGATTTCCTTTACAGTAGCATTCCTGTTTGTGGTGCAGTGTCGTTTAAGGGCCCGGAGATCACGAGCATCCAGTATGGTTTTACGGCCTTGACCCTTATGCACAGAGATTGTTCCAAATTCTCTGAATCTTCGGATGATGTTATGCACAGTTGATGGGAATTGGTGATCCTCTAGCCATCTTGGCTTCTGAGAGACACTGCCACTCTGAGAAGCTCTTTTTATATCCAATCAAGTTGCCAATTGACCTAATTAGTGTTAATTGGTCTTCCAGCTCTTCGTTATGCTCAAATTTACTTTTTCCAGCCTCTTATTGCTACTTGTCCCAACTTTTTGGGGATTTGTTGACCCCGTGAAAATTTGAATCAACGTATTTTTCCTTTAAAATGATACATTTACTCGGATTAAACGTTTGATCTGTCATCTACGTTCTATTACAAATCAAATATTGACATTTGCCATCTCCACATCATTGCATTCAGTTTTTATTCACAATTTGTTTAGTGTCCCAACTTTTTGGGAATCCGGTTTGTACATCAGAATACTTGAAGAGGTCATGCTGCCTTATGCTGAAGAAGAAATGCCCTTGAAATGGGTGTTCCAACAAGACAACGACTCTTAACACACCAGTAAACGTGCAACATCTTGTTTCCAGAGCAACAAGATTAACGTTATTAAGTGGGCAGCCCAATCCCCAGATCTTAATCCAATAGAAAATTTGTTGGGTGACATCAAAAATTCAGTTTCTGAGGCAAAAACCAAGAAATAGAGAAGAACTGTGGAATGTAGTCCAATCATCCTGGGCTGGAATACTCGTTCACAGGTGTCAGAAGTTGGTTGACTCCATGCAACACAGAAGTGCAGCAGTTCTCAGAAACAGCGGATATAAAACTAAATATTAGTTAAGTGATTCAAAGGAAAGCCAAATCTTCAAAAAAATGTCAGTTTATATAGTGAACTTCTGAGTTTGTAAAGAAGAATACAAACACTGCTATTTTTTTGAACAGTCTAATATTCCCTTTTCGTAAAAAAAAATTGAGAAACAACACAAATGTTATATATTTTTCTTCATATTTTAATATGGAATAGAATGTGTAGTGTTCTGAATTTGTGTGTATGGAAATAAAAGCAATTAGAAGGATTTTGAGCTTTATTCACTTTTTTTTATTACACTGCTATTATTTTGAACACAACTGTACATTTACTTGCCGCTGAACATGGCTATATACAGGGAGTGCAGAATTATTAGGCAAATGAGTATTTTGACCACATCATCCTCTTTATGCATGTTGTCTTACTCCAAGCTGTATAGGCTCGAAAGCCTACTACCAATTAAGCATATTAGGTGATGTGCATCTCTGTAATGAGAAGGGGTGTGGTCTAATGACATCAACACCCTATATCAGGTGTGCATAATTATTAGGCAACTTCCTTTCCTTTGGCAAAATGGGTCAAAATAAGGACTTGACAGGCTCAGAAAAGTCAAAAATAGTTAGATATCTTGCAGAGGGATGCAGCACTCTTAAAATTGCAAAGCTTCTGAAGCGTGATCATCGAACAATCAAGCGTTTCATTCAAAATAGTCAACAGGGTCGCAAGAAGCGTGTGGAAAAACCAAGGCGCAAAATAACTGCCCATGAACTGAGAAAAGTCAAGGGTGCAGTTGCCAAGATGCCACTTGCCACCAGTTTGGCCATATTTCAGAGCTGCAACATCACTAGAGTGCCCAAAAGCACAAGGTGTGCAATACTCAGAGACATGGCCAAGGTAAGAAAGGCTGAAAGATGACCACCACTGAACAAGACACACAAGCTGAAACGTCAAGACTGGGCCAAGAAATATCTGAAGACTGATTTTTCTAAGGTTTTATGGACTGATGAAATGAGAGTGAGTCTTGATGGGCCAGATGGATGGGCCCGTGGCTGGATTGGTAAAGGGCAGAGAGCTCCAGTCCGACTCAGACGCCAGCAAGGTGGAGGTGGAGTACTGGTTTGGGCTGGTATCATCAAAGATGAGCTTGTGGGGCCTTTTCGGGTTGAGGATGGAGTCAAGCTCAACTCCCAGTCCTACTGCCAGTTTCTGGAAGACACCTTCTTCAAGCAGTGGTACAGGAAGAAGTCTGCATCCTTCAAGAAAAACATGATTTTCAAAACACTGACAGAATCCATGGATGGCAGGCTTTTGAGTGTCCTTGCAAAGAAAGGTGGCTATATTGGTCACTGATTTGTTTTTGTTTTGTTTTTGAATGTCAGAAATGTATATTTGTGAATGTTAAGATGTTATATTGGTTTCACTGGTAAAAATAAATAATTGAAATGGGTATATATTTGTTTTTTGTTAAGTTGCCTAATAATTATGCACAGTAATAGTCACCTGCACACACAGATATCCCCCTAAAATAGCTAAAACTAAAAACAAACTAAAAACTACTTCCAAAAATATTCACCTTTGATATTAATGAGTTTTTTGGGTTCATTGAGAACATGGTTGTTATTTATGGCAAACTCAACTAACGGTAAATATGATGACCACAACTCTTGGTTTTCAGACACAAAACATCTTAGATATGTCTCAAGGTTTTGGTTGGTACGCTCAGTCTGTCCATTCGACTAAGGATGGAAAGCTGAAGAAAACGACAAGTGTACCCCCAAACGGGAACAAAAAGCTTTCCAAAATTTAGAAATAAACTGGGTACCCCGATCCGAAACAACATCGGAAGGGACCCTGTGAAGCTTCACGATTTCACTGATAAATACCTGAGCAAGAGTCTTAGCATTAGGTAGTGCGGGTAACGCAATGAAGTGTACCATTTTGCTAAACCTGTCCACTACTACCAAAATAACTGTTTTACCCGCAGACAAAGGTAAGTCAGTGATAAAATCCATTGACAGATGTGTCCATGGTCTATTGGGAATGACGAGTGGTAATAGAGACCCTGCAGGACGTGTATGCGAAACTTTTGCGCGCGCACAGGTAGAACAAGAAGACACAAAATCCAATACATCCTGACGCAACCTTGGCCACCAAAAACGACGAGACAATAGCTCCAAGGTTGCTTTACTACCCGGGTGCCCAGCAAGTGCCGAATCATGATGTTCCTTTAATAATTTGAAACGCAGGTTCAACGGTACAAACAATTTCTCTGAGGGGCAAGAGACCGGGGCGTCCCCCTGGGCCTCTAACACCTTCCCCTCCAGAGCAGAGTGTACCGCAGAAACAACCACTCCTCTTTGAAGAATGGGTACCGGATCACTCACATTACCCCCTCCAGGGAAACAACGAGATAGTGCATCAGCCTTGGTATTTTTTGCCCCAGGACGATAGGTAATAACTAGAGTTGAGCGAACACCTGGATGTTCGGGTTCGAGAAGTTCGGCCGAACATCCCGGAAATGTTCGGGTTCGGGATCCGAACCCGATCCGAACTTCGTCCCGAACCCGAACCCCATTGAAGTCAATGGGGACCCGAACTTTTCGGCACTAAAACGGCTGTAAAACAGCCCAGGAAAGGGCTAGAGGGCTGCAAAAGGCAGCAACATGTAGGTAAATCCCCTGCAAACAAATGTGGATAGGGAAATTAATTAAAATAAAAATTAAATAAATAAAAATTAACCAAAATCAATTGGAGAGAGGTTCCATAGCAGAGAATCTGGCTTCCCGTCACCCACCACTGGAACAGTCCATTCTCAGATATTTAGGCCCCGGCACCCAGGCAGAGGAGAGAGGTCCCGTAACAGACAATCTGGCTTCATGTCAGCAGAGAATCAGTCTTCATGTCATAGCAGAGAATCAGGCTTCACGTCACCCACCACTGTAAGAGTCCATTTTCATAAATTTAGGCCCAGCACCCAGGCAGAGGAGAGAGGTCCCGTAACAGAGGATCTGGCTTCATGTCAGCAGAGAATCAGTCTGCATGTCATAGCAGAGAATCAGGCTTCACGTCAGCCACCACTGCAACAGTCCATTGTCATAAATTTAGGCCCAGCACCCAGGCAGAGGAGAGAGGTCCCGTAACAGAGGATCTGGCTTCATGTCAGCAGAGAATCAGTCTGCATGTCATAGCAGAGAATCAGGCTTCACGTCAGCCACCACTGCAACAGTCCATTGTCATAAATTTAGGCCCAGCACCCAGGCAGAGGAGAGAGGTCCCGTAACAGACAATCTGGCTTCATGTCAGCAGAGAATTAGTCTGCATGTCATAGCAGAGAATGAGGCTTCACGTCAGCCACCACTGCAACAGTCCATTGGCATATATTTAGGCCTAGCACACAGGCAGAGGAGAGAGGTCCCGTAACAGACAATCTGGCTTCATGTCAGCAGAGAATCAGTCTGCATGTCATAGCAGAGAATGAGGCTTCACGTCACCCACCACTGCAACAGTCCATTGGCATATATTTAGGCCTAGCACACAGGCAGAGCAGAGAGGTCCCGTAACAGACAATCTGGCTTCATGACAGCAGAGAATCAGTCTGCATGTCATAGCAGAGAATGAGGCTTCACGTCACCCACCACTGCAACAGTCCATTGGCATATATTTAGGCCTAGCACACAGGCAGAGCAGAGAGGTCCCGTAACAGACAATCTGGCTTCATGTCAGCAGAGAATCAGTCTGCATGTCATAGCAGAGAATGAGGCTTCACGTCACCCACCACTGCAACAGTCCATTGGCATATATTTAGGCCTAGCACACAGGCAGAGCAGAGAGGTCCCGTAACAGACAATCTGGCTTCATGTCAGCAGAGAATCAGTCTGCATGTCATAGCAGAGAATGAGGCTTCACGTCACCCACCACTGCAACAGTCCATTGGCATATATTTAGGCCTAGCACACAGGCAGAGCAGAGAGGTCCCGTAACAGACAATCTGGCTTCATGTCAGCAGAGAATCAGTCTGCATGTCATAGCAGAGAATGAGGCTTCACGTCACCCACCACTGCAACAGTCCATTGGCATATATTTAGGCCTAGCACACAGGCAGAGCAGAGAGGTCCCGTAACAGACAATCTGGCTTCATGTCAGCAGAGAATCAGTCTGCATGTCATAGCAGAGAATGAGGCTTCACGTCACCCACCACTGCAACAGTCCATTGGCATATATTTAGGCCTAGCACACAGGCAGAGCAGAGAGGTCCCGTAACAGACAATCTGGCTTCATGTCAGCAGAGAATCAGTCTGCATGTCATAGCAGAGAATGAGGCTTCACGTCACCCACCACTGCAACAGTCCATTGGCATATATTTAGGCCTAGCACACAGGCAGAGCAGAGAGGTCCCGTAACAGACAATCTGGCTTCATGTCAGCAGAGAATCAGTCTGCATGTCATAGCAGAGAATGAGGCTTCACGTCACCCACCACTGCAACAGTCCATTGGCATATATTTAGGCCTAGCACACAGGCAGAGCAGAGAGGTCCCGTAACAGACAATCTGGCTTCATGACAGCAGAGAATCAGTCTGCATGTCATAGCAGAGAATGAGGCTTCACGTCACCCACCACTGCAACAGTCCATTGGCATATATTTAGGCCTAGCACACAGGCAGAGCAGAGAGGTCCCGTAACAGACAATCTGGCTTCATGTCAGCAGAGAATCAGTCTGCATGTCATAGCAGAGAATGAGGCTTCACGTCACCCACCACTGCAACAGTCCATTGGCATATATTTAGGCCTAGCACACAGGCAGAGCAGAGAGGTCCCGTAACAGACAATCTGGCTTCATGACAGCAGAGAATCAGTCTGCATGTCATAGCAGAGAATGAGGCTTCACGTCACCCACCACTGCAACAGTCCATTGGCATATATTTAGGCCTAGCACACAGGCAGAGCAGAGAGGTCCCGTAACAGACGATCTGGCTTCATGTCAGCAGAGAATCAGTCTGCATGTCATAGCAGAGAATGAGGCTTCACGTCACCCACCACTGCAACAGTCCATTGGCATATATTTAGGCCTAGCACACAGGCAGAGCAGAGAGGTCCCGTAACAGACAATCTGGCTTCATGACAGCAGAGAATCAGTCTGCATGTCATAGCAGAGAATGAGGCTTCACGTCACCCACCATGTCCGACCATGTCCACGACCATGTCCACGTCCGCGTCCCTTACTAGATGTTTTTCTCATTGTTATGGTTCACCACAACAACAAATATATTATTTGGCCCAATGTATTGTATTCAAATTCAGCGGGATATAAATTTGAGGCCTAGTATTTAGGCGCTGGGTGACAGGTATGGATTTAGTGACAGAATTAGACTTGGAAATGCACAGAAGCGTGTGTGTGTGAAGTTATTCTGAATGACCCAATGTGCACCTTGAATATTATATACCCTTTTAGGGATAGATTTCAAATAGCTCTGATATAGCAGAAACCACTAAATTATGAAATTGTTAAATTGGGAATTGTATTTAAACCCAGAACAAAAAATGTGCTTTGACGGACACTAAATAACTTTCCCAGCCACAACAGGACAGCGTTAACGAGAGATTTAGCAGGATATAAATTTGAGGCCTAGTATTTAGGCGCTGGGTGACAGGTATGGGTTTAGTGACAGAATTAGACTTAGAAATACACAGTAGCGGGTGTGTGTGAAGTTATTCTGAATGACCCAATGTGCACCTTGAATATTATATACCCTTTTAGGGATAGATTTCAAATAGCTCTGATATAGCAGAAACCACTAAATTATGAAATTGCTAAATTGGGAATTGTATTTCAACCCAGAACAAAAAATGTGCTTTGACGGACACTAAATAACTTTCCCAGCCACAACAGGACAGCGGTAACGAGAGATTTAGCGGGATATAAATTTGAGGCCTAGTATTTAGGCGCTGGGTGACCGGTATGGATTTACTAACAGAATTGGACTTGGAAATGCACAGTAGCGTGTGTGTGAAGTTATTCTGAATGACCCTATGTGCACCTTGAATATTATATACCCTTTTAGGGATAGATTTCAAATAGCTCTGATATAGCAGAAACCACTAAATTATGAAATTGCTAAATTGGGAATTGTATTTCAACCCTGAACAAAAAATGTGCTTTGACGGACACTAAATAACTTGCCCAGCCACAACAGTACAGCGGTAACGACAGATTTAGCGGGATATAAATTTGAGGCCTAGTATTTAGGCGCTGGGTGACCGGTATGGATTTAGTGACAGAATTAGACTGGGATATGGCCAAAAAATAACTACACTATTGCTGGTTAAATGCACTTGGTGACGGGCGCAGCTTGCCCCTGATGTAGTATATGGACAAAAAATGAACAGACTATTGCTGGTTAAATGCACTTGGTGTCACAGCTTGACCAACCACACTACTGAGGGTTAAAAGCACTTGGTGACGGGCGCAGCTTGCCCCTGATGTAGTATATGGCCAAAAAATGAACAGACTATTGCTGGTTAAATGCACTTGGTGACGGGCGCAGCTTGCCCCTGATTTATTATATGGCCAAAAAATGAACAGACTATTGCTGGTTAAATGCACTTGGTGTGATAGCTTGACCAACCACACTACTGAGGGTTAAATGCACTTGGTGACGGGCGCAGCTTGCCCCTGATGTAGTATATGGCCAAAAAATAAACAGACTATTGCTGGTTAAATGCACTTGGTGTGACAGCTTCACCCTGATGTAGGCTTTAGCCTAAAAACAACCACACCATTGAGGGTTAAATGCACTTGGTGACAGGCACAGCTTGCCCCTGATGTAGTATATGGCCAAAAAACAACCACACCATTGAGGGTTAAATGCACTTGGTGACAGGCGCAGCTTGCCCCTGATTTAGTATATGGCCAAAAAATGAACAGACTATTGCTGGTTAAATGCACTTGGTGTGACAGCTTCACCCTGATGTAGGCTTTAGCCAAAAAACAACCACACCATTGAGGGTTAAATGCACTTGGTCGCAGCTTGGATGCACTTGGTCGCAGCACCGCACAAGACACAAAATGGCCGCCGATCACCCCAGAAAAAAGTGACTGACAAACGGTCTGGGCAGCCTAAAAACAGTGAGTGAGCATTTGAATTTCAGCAGCTCAATGATGCACAGCTGCAGATCGATCGATTAATCAAGTGAAGTCCTTTGGAGGAGTTAATCTGCCTAATCTCGCCCTACTGTCGCATCCGCAACCTCTCCCTACGCTAATCAGAGCAGAGTGACGGGCGGCGCTATGTGACTCCAGCTTAAATAGAGGCTGGGTCACATGGTGCTCTGGCCAATCACAGCCATGCCAATAGTAGGCATGGCTGTGACGGCCTCTTGGGGCAAGTAGTATGACGCTTGTTGATTGGCTGCTTTGCAGCCTTTCAAAAAGCGCCAAGAAAGCGTCACAAAAGCGCCAAGAAAGCGACGAACACCGAACCCGAACCCGGACTTTTACGAAAATGTCCGGGTTCGGGTCCGTGTCACGGACACCCCAAAATTCGGTACGAACCCGAACTATACAGTTCGAGTTCGCTCATCCCTAGTAATAACAAAGTTAAACCTGGTAAAAAATAGCGACCACCTAGCTTGTCTAGGAGTGAGACGCTTAGCTGATTCGAGGTACAGAAGATTTTTGTGGTCCGTAATCACAGTGATGGGGTGGACTGCCCCCTCTAAAAAGTGACGCCATTCTTCAAACGCTAGTTTAATAGCTAATAGTTCCCTATTGCCAATATCGTAGTTCTTTTCTGCTGCAGATAGTTTTTTAGAAAAGAAAGCACAAGGACGCCATTTGCCAGGAGACAGACCCTGAGACAGCACCGCCCCCACTCCCACCTCTGTCGCATCGACTTCAACAATAAAAGGCTGAGAGACATCAGGTTGGACTAGTACAGGTGCCGAGGTAAACCTCTCTTTTAGAGAGGAAAAAGCAACTTTAGCGGCGTCAGACCATTTAGAAAAATCAGTCCCCTTCCTAGTCATGTCAGTAAGGGGTTTTACAATAACTGAATGATTTTTAATGAATTTCCTATAGAAATTTGCGAAGCCCAAGAACCGTTGCAGTGCTTTGAGGTTCTCAGGAAGATCCCAATCTAAAATTGCCTGGACCTTCCTAGGATCCATACGGAAACCTGAAGCAGATAAAAAATAACCTAGGAATTGTATCTACTGAACGGCGAAGACACATTTTTCAATTTTAGCATATAATTTATTCGTCCGTAGGACTTGCAGTACTTGTCTGACATGCGCCTCATGTGTTCTCTGATCAGACGAATAAATTAAAATATCATCTAGGTATATTACCACAAATCTGCCAATTAGATGACTAAAAATGTCATTAACCTGACTGCCCTGACGTCCCTAGACGGGTTCCTCACCTGTGCGCCGATCACGTGCCTAAACCCTGGCTTTCCCTAAAATGAGCCCTAGGTAGTGAACGGGCCGGTGAGATGGCTAGTCCGCACCACTGACACTAAGAGGAAAACACCAAGGAGAGGACAGACAATACAGACAAACATATAAACCCAGGTGGGCGACAACAGCAGACCACAAAGGCCCAACAGGGATCCGGAGGGTAACGTTCTGGAACAACAACCAGAGAACGCAGCAACACAACTCCAGTGGGTCAGTATAGAAGTCCAGGCAGGAAGCTCTAGATCTGGCAACCAGAGAAGTGTGAGAGGGGAATATAAGGAGGTTGGGAGTGCTGGACAAGGAACAGCTGAGGAGAAGGAGCTACGGATCCCTGAGTGAGCCAAAAAGGGTTGCAAAGCAAACCCAGAAAGCTACCATAAGGAAACAGCCCTATCTTACATAGAGCGCGCAGCCAACCGCTGTGACTTCCTGACCCCGGGTATAACGGAGTCAGGCGTGGGTCTTGACACCCTCGTGACAACTGCTCAATGAGGTGAAGAAGAATCCAAAAGTGTTGGCTAAAGACTTGCAAAAGTCTCTGGCATATGCTAACATCCCTGTTAGCGAATCTAAGATACGTAAAGCACTAAAAATGGATTTCATGGGAGGATACCACAGAGGAAGCCACTGCTGTTTAAAAAAAAAACATTGCTGCACATTTACAGTTTGCACAAGAGCACCTGGATGTTCCACAGCAGTACTGGCAAAATATTCTGTGGACAGATGAAACCAAAGTTGAGTTGTTTGGAAGAAACACACAACACTATGTGTGGAGAAAAAGAGGCACAGCACACCAACATCAAAACCTCATCCCAACTGTGAAGTATGGTGGTGGGGGCATCATGGTTTGGGGCTGCTTTGCTGCGTCAGGGCCTGGACGGATTGCTATCATCGAAGGAAAAATGAATTCCCAAGTTTATCAAGACATTTTGCAGGAGAACTTAAGTCCATCTGTCCACCAGTTGGAGCTCAACAGAAGATGGGTGTTGCAACAGGACAACGACCCAAAGCATAGAAGTAAATCAACAACAGAATGACTTAAACAGAAGAAAATTCTCCTTCTGGAGTGGCCCAGTCAGAGTCCTGATCTCAACCCAATTGAGATGCTGTGGCATGACCTCAAGAAAGCAATTCACACCAGACATCCCAAGAATATTGCTGAACTGAAACAGTTCTGTAAAGAGGAATGGTCAAGAATTACTCCTGACCGTTGTGCACGTCTGATCTGCAACTACAGGAAACGTTTGGTTGAAGTTATTGCTGCCAAAGGAGGTTCAACCAGTTATTAAATCCAAGGGTTCACATACTTTTTCCACCTGCACTGTGAATGTTTACATGGTGTGTTCAATAAAAACAAGGTAACATTTAATTGTTTGTGTGTTATTAGTTTAAGCGGACTGTGATTGTCTATTGTTGTGACTTAGATGAAGATCAGATCACATTTTATGACCAATTTGTGCAGAAATCCATATCATTCCAAAGGGTTCACATACTTTTTCTTGCAACTGTATGTATCAATATATCAGGGGTCAGTACAGAGATCTCTCCCATCATCTATTTATCCCCAGGACTGTGACTGTGATGAGGGGACATCCTCTGCATCTGTAGGAAAGAAGGTTTGTACACAAACATAGAAGAGGATTCTTTAAGGTAAGAGCAGTGAGACTATGGTACTCTATGCCTTAGGAGGTGGTGATGGTGAGTCCACTAAAAGAGTTCAAGAGGGGCCTGTATGTATTTCTGGAGTGTATTAATATTACAGGCTATAGTTATTAAAGATGGGTTGTTGATCCAGAGAGTTATTCTGATTGCCTGATTGGAGTCGCGAAGGAATTCTTGCCTTCCTCTGGATCAACTTGCAGCATAACAGGCCGAACTGGATGGACAGATGTCTTCTTTCGGCCTTATATACTATGTTACTATGTTACATTCCGTTTTTTTTTTTGCAGAACCATTGAAATTAATGGTTCTGCATATGGACCGCAAATGGAATCCGTAAAAGGATACGGGAAAAAAAAACTTTTGTGTGCAAGAGGCCTCAATGTGAGGCACTTGGAGTCTAAATTGATAAAACCATTTGCCTCATATTAATAGCTACCCCGCTTAACATAATGGACAACATGGCTTTAATGCATCAGGTATATGCTGGAGTAACTTGCTGTTAATGTGAGGCACATTGATTTATCAATTTGGACCTTCATGTGCCTCACACTAATAGTAGGTAACCTCATCATGTGTACCTCATGTGTACCTCACATTAATGGTTAACCCAATGTTGCCCATTATTTGATAAGGTACTTATGGTGACTTACTTTGTGGCCTCATGCACACGACCGTTGTTTCATTCCGTTTCCGTTGTTCCGTTTTTGGTGATTTTCTGCGGACCCATTGACTTTCAATGGGTCTGTTGAAAACTCGGCTAATGCACCGTTTGTCATCCGCGTCCGTGATCCGTGGTTCCAGTCCGTCAAAAAAATATAACCTGTCCTATTTTTTTCACGGAAAACGGTTCGCGGACCCATTCAAGTCAATGGGTCAGTGAAAAAATGCGGAGGCACACAAGAAATTTATCCGCGTCCGCGTCCGTTTTTTTCCTATCATTTGCATGGCAAACTTGACATTTTTTTACTTTCCTTCATGTCTGGTGATCCTCCAAAATTAAAGGAAGACACACGGAAACAAAAACAGAAACGGATCACGGAACAACGGAACCCCATTTTGCGGAACGGAACACAACAACGGTCGTGTGCATGAGGCCTTAATGTGAGGTACATGTGGGATATTAATGTGCACCATGTACCTCAGATTAATAATAGGTGACCCCATGTTCTCAAATTATGGCTACTGGCAAATTCGCAACATTGCGGTGCCACCTGAAGTTGAGTGTGACATGCGCCTAGCATTTGTCCTCGTCTGTATTGCCACGGCACGGCAAACAATTATCTAGGGCCCGGTCCTGGGCCGCGGACCGATGGTTGGGGACCACTGTTCTAAAGGCTTTTTTGGCGTGTATAAGTGAAAATAAATTATTATTTGCCATTCAGAGGTGCAGTTATATGTTCTAAAGCCTTTTTTGTGTTAGTATTAGTGGGAAAAAGGGTTTATTAGCTGTTCAGCAGTGCAATTATATGTTTTAAAACCTTTTTTTGTGTGTATTAGTGGAATAAAAATAATGGCTTATTTGCCATTCAGCGGTGCAGTTATATGTTCTAAATCCTTTTTTGGTGTGTATTAGTGGAAAACAAAAACTAATATTTGCTGTTCAGCAGTGCAGTTATATGTTCTAAATCCTTTTTTGGGGTGTATTAGTGGGAAAAAATTGCAGCCTTTTTTGGGGTGTATTAATTTCCTTTTTATTTATTTATTTGATCTAACAGTATGTCAGACAGAGACGTGACAGGCCCTGCAAAGGGGAGGGGCAGAGGCCTAAATGTTTCTGGCGCAGGCACAGGTCACAGCAGAATAAGGGAGCGTGGCAGCAGGGACGACTTCGAGAGGCCTGAGCTCCCAGTGTCATCTAGTGGTCGTGTCTTGACCAGCAACCCAGCAGTTCTTGAATGGTTGACTCGGTCATCCACTTAATCCCAAGTGACATCAGACACCCGCAGCCAAGAGTCGATGGGTTCATCAGACACAACCCTTAGTTGGCATGGTCCAGGAGCAGGCCCTGTGCCCTCACCTGTCCTCAAGCTGCCTCTGTCCTTTTCTGTTCCCTCAGCCATAGAAGTATTATATGCTGTGGGCTCAGCTCCACTATACAGCAAGGACGAGCTACTGGAAGACAGTCAGCAGCTACTGCCCAGCCAAGATCTGGAGGATACATCCGCCGCTTCCTCCCATAGATGAGCAAGTAATGATGAGGAGAATGGCGTAGGAGCTGGTGTTGCAAGCAGTCAGGCTCCTAGCTCAGAGATCAATGAGGAGGACATCAGTGACGTGCAAATAGTATTCAATGATGATGTAGCCAATCGCAAATGGGATTCGGGTGACGAAGGAGCTTCATCATCATCGGTAGAAGAGGGTAGCAGCTTGTGCGTGAGGCAGAGGCAAAGCTGGCAAGTCGGTAGCGTGGCTGGGAGTCAGCAGGGTGGCAGCAGTAGGAAGTCAGGAGCCAAATGTGCCCAGGGTAGACCACCCGCTTTGCAGGAGCCTACCTGCCCAGAAAGTAGTGGTGCAGGGGTTCACAGAGGCAGCGGCCGTAGCAATCAGTCAGTGAGGAGTGTTGGGGGTAAAATCACCTACTCGGTGGTGTGGCCGTTTTTTGTTAAGCCTCCGGAGGAGGTGAACATGGCCATTTGCCAAATCTGTGAGCAGAAGATGAAGCTTGGCTCTGTGTCACCATAAAGTGGCCTGGGAGAACCGTGGCTTCAATGTGGTGGTCCAGCCTGCCGCAGCAATCGCTGCATCACCCAGTGTCACGCCATCTATTTCAGGCAGTCAAGTCTCCACCACCTCAGCCAGAGGGAGCTGTCTGTCCTTCCCATCAACTACTGGTCCTGATGCTC
This sequence comes from Bufo gargarizans, assembly GCF_014858855.1. Taxonomy (NCBI): domain Eukaryota; kingdom Metazoa; phylum Chordata; class Amphibia; order Anura; family Bufonidae; genus Bufo; species Bufo gargarizans. The sequence continues at coordinate 522,079,615 of NC_058080.1, read as the reverse complement.
CTGCTCTTCGCCCTCTTATTCCTTGTCAGTCATTTCGTCAGCAATCAAAGTTATTGCCAAGAGACAACAGTATGCATGCACTTATCCAACAGTGCAGAAGCTGAATGTGCTCCTGTCCAAGTTGCTAGTGCTGCAGTCCCTCCCTTTCCAAGTGGTGGACTCTGCACCTTTCAGAGAACTGATGGCTTGTGTCGAGCCGAGGTAAAGAGTCCCAAGCTGTCATTTATATTAATTATCACCATTCGGCAGAGAGATGACTTCTCGCTACAGGTCCAAAATGGGGGCCTTTTTTACACCCGCTGAGAGGGAGGACAAACTCAACTACTATAGAGACATCCTATGTAGTCAGTTGGCCACTGCCTATCTTCTCCATCTTCTTGCAGGTCTTTACCAGGGGGGGGGCCTCTGCGTTCTCTTTCCACTGCCATGGCTGCTGTGGCGGGGTGGGGTGGAAGGAGCAGTACCATCTTCATCATCAGCAGCTTGTATCTAGAGTCGATGATGAGCAGCTTTCTTAACCTCTTCAGGACATAGGGCGTACAGGTATGCCCTTATGTCCTGGTACTTAAGGACATAGGGCGTACCTGTACGCCCTGTGTATTTCCAATCACCGCCACGCAGCAGGCGGTGATCGTGACCCCCCATGTCAGCGATCGCCGCAAACCGCAGGTCAATTCAGACCTGCGGTTTGCTGCAATTCAATGTTGCAGGTGGTGGCATGTGGCGGTGCCATCGGTTCCCCATGCGGCTGTGGGGGGACCCAATGGCAGGGAAGGCAGCGCGATGTCTAAGGAAGGCATTGCGCTGCCTTCCGGTGATGAGCGTGTGAGATCCAGCCCCCTGGATCTCACAGGCCCTGGAATCTGTATGAGTAATACACAGTATTACTCATACAGCCAATGCATTCCAATACAGAAGTATTGGAATGCATTGCAAAGGATTAGACCCCCCAAAGGACAAAAAATAAAGTGAAAAAAAGTTGAAAAAATAAAGTTTTCCCTCCAAAAATTAAAAGTTTCAAGTAAAAATAAAGAAAAATGTCATTTTCCCCCAATAAAGTAAAAAAAATTGGTAAAAAATAGGGGGGGGGAGTATACATATTAGGTATTGCCGCATTCGTATCGACCGGCTATATAAACATATCACATGACCTAACTCAGATGAACACATTTTTTTGTCACCTTACATCACAAAAAGTGTAATAGCAAGCGATCAAAAAGTCACACGCACCCCAAAATAGTGCCAATAAAACCGTCATCTCAGCCCGCAAAAATCATACCCTACCCAAGGTAATCGCCCAAAAACTGAAAAAATGATGGCTCTCAGACTATGGAAACACCAAAACATGATTTTTTTTGCTTCAAAAAAGAAATCATTGTGTAAAACTTACATAAATAAAAAAAAAGTATACATATTAGGTATCACCGCATCCGTGACAACCTGGTCTATAAAAATATCACATGATCTAACCTGTCAGATAAATGTTGTAAATAACAAAAAATAAAAACGGTCTCAAAACAGCTATTTCTTGTTATCTTGCCTCACATAAAGTGTAATATAGAGCAACCAAAAATCATTGTACCCTAAACTAGTACCAAAAATACTTCCACCCTATCCTGTAGTTTCTAAAATGGGGTCACTTTTTGAGGGGTTTATATTTTAGGGGTGCATCAGGGGGGCTTCAAATGGGACATGGTGTCAAATAAAAAACCAGTCCAGCAAAATCTGCCTTCCAAAAACCGTATGGCTTTCTTTTCCTTCTGAGCCCTGCCGTGTGCCCATACAGCAGTTTACGACCACATATGGGGTGTTTCTGTAAACTACAGAATCAGGGCCATAAATAATGATTTTTGTTTGGCTGTTAACCCTTGGTTTGTAAAAGTAAAAAAAATATTAAGATGGAAAATCTGCCAAAAAAGTGAAATTTTCAAATTGTATCTCTATTTTCCATTAATTCTTGTGGAACACCTAAAGGTTTAACAACGTTTGTAAAATCAGTTTTGAATACCTTGAGGGGTGTCGATTCTTAGATGGGGTCACTTTTATGGAGTTTCTACTCTAGGGGTGCATCAGAGGGGTTTCAAATGGGACATGGTGTAAATAAAAAACAGTCCAGCAAAACCTGCCTTCCAGAAACTGTATGGCATTGCTTTCTCTCTGCGCCCTGCCATGTGCCCGTACAGCGATTTACCACCACATATGAGATGTTTTTGTAAACTACAGAATCAGGGCCATAAATATTGAGTCTGGTTTGGCTGTTAACCCTTGCTTTGTAACTGAAAAAATAAAAAATAAAATGGAAAATCTGCCAGAAAAGTGAAATTTTGAAATTATATCTCTATTTTCCATTAATTCTTGTGGAACACCTAAAGGGTTAACAAAGTTTGTAAAATCAGTTTTGAATACCTTGAGGGGTGTAGTTTCTAGAATGGGGTCATTTTTGGATGGTTTCTATTAAATAAGCCTCACAAAGTGACTTCAGACCTGAACTGGTCCCTAGAAATTGGGTTTTTGATAATTTCAGAAAAATTTCAAGATTTGCTTCCAAACTTCTAAGCCTTGCAACATCCCAAAAAATAAAAAATATCATTCCCAAAATGATGCAAGCATGAAGTAGACATATGGGAAATGTAAAGTAATAGCTATGTTTGGAGGTATTACTATGTATTATAGAAGTAGAGAAATTTAAACTTGGAAATTAGCAATAAAAAAAATTTGGTAAAATTGGTATTTTTTCATAAATAATTTTTTTTTTTTTACTTCATTTAACCACTGTCATGAAGTACAATATGTGACGAAAAAACTGTCTCAGAACGGCCTGGATAAGTCAAAGCGTTTTAAAGTTATCAGCACTTAAAGTGACACTGGTCAGATTTACAAAAAATGGCCTGGTCCTTAAGGTGAAATAAGGCTGTGTCCCTAAGGGGTTAAACCGCCTAGTGAAGAAACTACTTGCCAGCAGCAGCAACAGAACCTGAACTAGCAGGTGGCGGTATACTTGGACAGTACCCTGCCACTCCACATTGAAGATCCGCTGGACTACTGAGCAGCCAAACTGGATTTGCGGCCTCAACTGGCAGAGTTTGTCCTTGAAAAGCTGTCCTGCCAGGCCAGTAGTGTGGCATCAGAGCGGGTGTTTAGTGTGGCGAGGGCCTTAGTTACCCCAAGGGGAACTTTCCTGTCCACCCAAAATGTGGAGAGACTGACCTTTGTCAAGATGAATCAGACATGGATCAGCCAAGATTTCCACCCACCAATGCCTGATGCATCAAAATAGATAATCTATGCTGCCTCATCCAAACCTTGACAAAAGAGACCGGTTTCTTCTGGATACCTGCCTCAGCTACTATTCTGATGCTGCCACCTTCTTGATGCCACACATCTGATGCCAAGTGCTCTTTATTGCACCCACCATCGTCAGCGGGTACAGTTATTGCCATCCACCTCCCCAATTTGTCACCAGGTCACTCTGTGGTCTCCTGATGCTGCTGCTATCTCCACACTCTGTCATTGTGCCACTCTGTTGCCTCCTCATGCTGCTGCTGCTTCCACCCCCACACTGTCACCTTGCCATCTGTGGCCTCCTCGTGCTGCTGCAACCTTCACACTACGTATGTCATCTTGCCAGTCTGTGGCCTCCTCATGCTGCTCATAACTCAACACTATGTCACCTTGCCACTCTGTGGCCTCCTCATGCTGCTGCTGCTGCCACCTCCACAATATGTCACCTTGCCAGTCTGTGGCCTCCTTATGCTGTTGCCATCTTCACACTCTGTCATTGTGCCACTCTGTGGCCTACTCATGTTGCTGCTGCTGCCAGCTCCACACTATTTCACCTTGCCAGTATGTGGCCTCCTCATGCTGCTGCCTCCTCCACACGATGTCACCTTGCCAGCCTGTGGCCTCCTTATCCTTCTGATGCTGTCACCTCCACACTATGTCAGTCAAATTAGAGGGGCAAAGGTTTAAAAGTAATATCAGGAAGTATTACTTTACTGAGAGAGTAGTGGATTCATAGAATAGCCTTCCTGCAGAAGTGGCAGCTGCAAATACAGTGGAGGAGTTTAAGCATGCATGGGATAGGCATAAGGCCATCCTTCATATAAGATAGGGCCAGGGGGTATTCATAGTATTTAGTATATTGGGCAGACTAGATGGGCCAAATGGTTCTTATCTGCCGACACATTCTATGTTTCTATAAAAAAAAACACAGATTTATGGGTTTTGTTTTTACAGCATTTCCTAGGCAGTAAAACTAACCTTCATTCTCTGGGTCAGTACAATTACAACAATACCACATTTATATACTTTTTCTTGCATTTTTATACTGAAAAAAATGTAACTTTTGGAAAAAAATATTAAGACCCTCATGACTTTAGCATTTTTATGTGTACAGAGCTGTGTGAGGAATCTTTCGTTTTTATTGATAACATTTTAGAGTGTGTATGACTTTTTGATAACTTTTTATCCAATTTATTGGGGGAGTTGTAGTGACAAAAAATGGCGAATCAGTGATTTTGATGTTCTTCTATTATGCCATTCACTGTATAGGATCAATATTTTTATATCTTAAAGGGGTTGTCCCGGTTGAGAGCTGAACCAAGATATATCTCCATTCTCACCCAGGCACCGCCCCTGATATGAGCATCGGAGCATTTTATGATCGGATGTTCTCCTTTGCCCTGCGCTGAATCGTGCAGGGCAAAGGCTTTTTTTGGAAATCTGGTGATGTATCGGGCCTCCATGGGTAAGATAGGTAGGGGCTTCCGCCCAGCGATTAGTCCAGTCACATCGCCGGCACTAATGGGTGAGCTTTAGTGCTGCCCTAGCCTGTAAAACGTCACTGCAACACTGCTAGGCAGAAGCCTCCACCTAGCACCACTGTTAAAAATATAACAAACAGCCCTTGCCCAGCGCGCTCCATGTCATGTAAGAGGGGCCGGAGGGGTGAAAATAGGGATATGTCTGGGTTAAGCTGTGAACCCGGACAACCCCTTTAACAGCATGGGTTAAGCAGTCTCCCTAAATTTCGCACAGGGTTAAGCAGTCTCCCTAAATTTCAATTTAGTGATATACTACCTTCTGCGGCAACACGTGATGTAAATCTCTGCAGCAGATTTCAGTGATGAAAAGTGAATTAATAGAAATTTCCAAAATTTCTAATTTCAGTAAAGCCAGGTTTTTTATTTTCCCATTCTTCTGATGGATGTGATCATGAACGGTTATGTGATCATTGCCTAAAATGAGTTCTGCTCTGGGTTATCAATCCATGTCCTGCAAAGACTGAAAGCAGCGGAAGACCTGCTGCAATCCTGGCATCAATTCCTCCACAAAAACAGACAATTATGGGCGATTTTTTAAACAAAACAAATGCAAATCATATTTGAAATCCAGATTGTTCATATTTCAATAGTTCGGGAATGTTGTATTGTTCCTACATTTCTATTTCCAGTGAAACATTTTTAAAACATGTATTACTTCTCGTTACTTTCGGCACTAGATTTTTCATGTTCAATGTTTTCATTTGAAAGAATCTGCTGAGTTTAACGTTGTATGATTTCCTATGAGACTTCATTAAGCTTCAGCCGCAGGATGGAACTAGCGGTGTTGAAGCACAATATATTAAAGTTCATTCTGGCATTGTATTTGCAAAGTATAATGTTCTTTCAAAGAAACAGAACATTTTTGTCAAACTTTCTACTTGATATAGAATCCACTTTGTAATTATTTCTAGGCATTCTAATCATTTAAATGTAAATTATAGCTTACAGGGAGGACCGGTCTTGTTTAAAGAAAGAAACCCTTACTTTAAATAAGGCTTTCCAACAATACCTTTTTGACATGTTTGTTAGGTAAGTCTGACCTGTGCAGGTCCAGTCAATGAGATCCCCATTGATTTACAAGAATGGCCAATGCTGGTGCCAGGCATTAATGGAGAACAGAGAGCTGGCAACCCATGTGCAACTGCTCCTTATTGGAAATAATAGGAATTACAGAAATGGGAAATATGATTCAATGACATTTACTGTAGATGTATAGCTACCCCCTCATTTTCCAAGCCATAGCCGGCCCTGTGTCAAGGAACTAAAAGAAACTATGTTAGAGCAGACAGTTCAATTATAAAAGACTGTAGAGACAACCAGTTAGGCTGATTTTCCTCAGTATACTGTATGTGTGCAATTACGGTACCTGATAATCTCCCTTTTCTTACAGGCTGAACTGAGTTCACACTTCAGTTATTTGGTCAGTTATTTCCATCAGTTATTGTGAGCCAAAACCAGGCTTGGGTCAAAAACACAGAATAGGTGCAGATCTTTCCATTACACCAGATCTCTGTGTAGGCTTCACTACTGGTCTTGGCTCACAATAACTGATGGAAATAACTGATCATATAACTGAAGTGTGAACTCAGCCTTAAAGGTGTGGCTATCCTTTCTGGGTTCCAGTTTTTTGGCTCCACTGCTGCAACATTCTGGTCTCCCTGTCCACATCTGGTTAGACCAGTAGCATAACTAGAAATGACTGGGCCCAGCAAATTTTTGAACGGGCCCCTATTCCCCAGCAACTTCTTCACAACCCCTTCCTCCCATGCAACCTCCACTCCTGTGGCTAGTCAAGATCACTCTATCAGACCAGGCCTGGCAGCTGCTCCATCCGTTTCCTACACGTATATATACTGTATGTCATGTCACTGTAAATACTCTCAGTTTATATAATGTCACTGTATCATACTGTTGAGGAGGACCTAACAATAATATATTTTAGACTTGGTTGGCCCCTTCTGAGTTTGGGCTCTGTAGCAGCCGCTTCCACAGCTTCCACTATAGTTACACCCCTGGGTTAGACGTGGGTCACATGTCCATTGACTAGCTACATGATCCGTGGTAGACTGCAGCTATCCTGTATCAAACAGGATGTTGATACTGGGAGACTAGACAGCTACATCGGCAGCAGGAGAGTGAAGGAGCCTGAACCCAATGGAGCAGGTAAGTATGATTCCCTAAGCAGGCCCAATAATGTTGGGGGGGGGAGGTCTGCCTGAAAGGCCCCCAGACATGAACAACCCCTTTAATCATTCAGGCCTTGATGTACAGTTGTGTTCAAAATAAGGCAGTGTGTTTAAAAGAGGGAATAAAGCTCAAAATCCTTCTAATCCTTCTAACACTACACATTCTATTCCAAATCAAAACATGAAGAAAAATATATAAAATTTGTATTGTTCCTCTAAAAAAAGTGAATATTTGACTGTTCAAAAAATAGCAGTGTTTGTATTCTTCTTTACAAACTCAAACATTCACTATATAAACTGAAAAATGTTTCAAGATTTTGCTTTCCTTTGAATCCCTTAACTAATATTTAGTTGTATAACCGTTGTTTCTGAGAACTGCTGCACATCTGTGTTGCTTGGAGTCAACCCTTCTGGCCCCTGTGAGCGGTATGCGATAAATAGGCCCAACACCGTAGTATGAGAAACATCCCCATATCGCGATGCTTGCACCACCATGGCGCCACCACATAGGCGTCTTCTAATTGTAACAGTACTCGCAGGTAACTTTAGACCTTCTTTGATCTTCCTGGAGCTGATTGTTGGCTGAGTCCTTGCCATTTTGGCTATTCTTCTATCCATTTGAATGGTAGTTTTTTGCTTTCTTCCACGTCTTTCAGGTTTTGGTTGCCATTTTAAAGCATTTGCAATCATTTTAGCTGAGCAGCCTATCATTTTCTGCACTTCTTTATATGTTTTCCCCTCTCCAATCAACTTTTTAATTCAAGGTACACTGTTCTTTTGAAAAATGTCTGGAACAAACCATTTTCCTCAGAATTTCAGAGAGAAATGCACTGTAACCAGCATGTACAACATTTGCTGCCTTTCCTTCCTTAAATAAGGGCAATAATTGCCACCTGTTTTTCAAAGAATGAATGACTTCACTCATTGAACGCCACACTGCTATTATTTTGAACATGCCCCTTTCAATGAGTGATTGAATTACAGAGAATAAGCAGCATGCATGTCATGACAGTTGGGTCTGCTGGATTTCTATTACTCTACTACACCTGCTAGTAAATGATTTGCCTTGTAGAAATATAATTTCTACCAAAAACAGTGATTAATCAGGTTAGTGATGTTGACTGCTATTATTTTGAACACAACTGTAATAGTAATTAACATTCTATAAAATTACTTCCTGCTTGTAGGACTTCTGTTTTACACAAATCAGTGCAGTGGAGGCAGCAGTCTGAACCAAGGATGGCACAAGGGGTGGATAACAGACTACCCTAGCCCTCCTGTATGCAGTGTACTGTGGCTAAACTGTGACAGCTCTACTCTCATGGAGCTGAGTTAAAAAGTAGCCAAGCAGCAAGAAAAAAGTATTTACCATTTAAAAGCTTTTCAAGCCCGGGAATGTTCCCAACAAAAGACCGCTAAAACTCTGTGTTCGCAAAGGAGTCTGAGGTGTTAAAAGTCCATGATGGACATTATCGACGATCAAAGACAATGCATCCGGGTGCCTGTTGTGTAAAACAGCAGAAAACCTGCGGCTTTGTCGCCCACTCCATCTTTAACCCCTTAAGGACTTAGGACGTACCGGTACGCCCTGAGTCCTTAAGTACTCGGGAAACAGGGCGTACCGGTACGCCCTAAATTTAAATTGTGGCGGGGGTTAATCGCAACAGGGTGTCTGCTGAAATCATTCAGCGGACATCCTGTCACAATGCTGTGGGGTGGTCCCGTGACTCCCCCGTGTCGGCGATCACCGCAAACCGCAGGTCAATTCAGACCTGCGGTTTGCGGATTTTACCTTATCCGGCGGTTGCGGGCGGCGGTGCCATCGGGTCCCAATGCAGCTGTAGGGGGGACCCGATGGCACGGAAGGCAGCGCGATGTCTAAGCAAGGCATCGCGCTGCCTTCCGGTGACAAGCCTATGAGATCCAGCCCCCTGAGTAATACACACAGTATTACTCATACAGCCAATGCATTCCAATACAGAAGTATTGGAATGCATTGTAAAAGGGATTAGACCCCCAAAAGTTGAAGTCCCAGTGGGACAAAAAATAAAGTAAAAAAAAGTTGAAAAAATAAAGTTTCCCCCCCAAAAAACTAAAAGTTTCAAGTAAAAAAAAAAAAAATTGGGGGAAAAAAAAGTATACATATTAGGTATCACCGCGTCCATATCGACCGGCTCTATAGAAATATCACATGACCTAACCCCTCAGATGAATACCGCAAAAAGTTTTTAGTCACCTTACATCACAAAAAGTACAACAAGCGATCAAAAAGGCGTTTGCCCACCAAAATAGTATCAATCTAACCGTCACCTCATCCCGCAAAAAATAAGCCCCTACCTGAAACAATCGCCCAAAAAATGAAAAAAAACTATGGCTCAGAATATGGAGACACTAAGCATAATTTTTTTGTTTCAAAAAAGATATTATTGTGTAAAACATACATAAATAAAAAAAGGTATACATATTAAGGTATCGCCGCGTCCGTATCGACCGGCTCTATAAAAATATCACATGACCTAACCCCTCAAATAAACACCGTAAAAAATAAAAACTGTGCTAAATAAACAATTTTTGGTCACCTTACATCACAAAAAGTGTAATAGCAAGTGATCAAAAAGTCATATGCACCCCAAAATAGTGCAAATAAAACCTTCATCTCATCCCGCAAAAATCATACCCTACCCAAAGTAATCGCCCAAAAACTGAAAAAAAATATGGCTCTCAGACTATGGAAAAACTAAAACATGATTTTTTTTGTTTAAAAAAAGAAATCATTGTGTAAAACTTACATAAATAAAAATAAAAGTATACATATTAGGTATCGCCGCATCCGGGACAACCTGGTCTATAAAAATATCACATGATCTAACCCTTTAGATTAATGTTGTAAATAACAAAAAATAATTTCTTGTTACCTTGCCTCACAAAAAGTGTAATATAGAGCAACCAAAAATCATATGTACCCTAAACTAGTACCGAAAAAACTACCACCCTATCCCGTAGTTTCTAAAATGGGGTCACTTTTTTGGAGTTTCTACTCTAGGGGTGCATCAGGGGGGCTTCAAATGGGACATGGTGTAAAAAAAAACTGTCAAGCAAAACCTGCCTTCCAAAAACCGTATGGCATTTCTTTCCTTCTGCTTCCTGCCGTGTGCCCGTACAGCAGTTTACCACCACATATGGGATGTTTCTGTAAATTACAGAATCAGGGACATAAATATTGAGTTTGGTTTGGCTGTCAACCCTTGCTTTGTAACTGGAAAAAAAATATAAAAATGGAAAATCTGCCAAAAAAGTGACATTTTGAAATTTTATCTCTATGTTCCATTAATTCTTGTGGAACACCTAAAGGGTTAACAAAGTTTGTAAAATCAGTTTTGAATACCTTGAGGGATGTAGTTTATAGAATGGGGTCATTTTTGGGTGGTTTATATTATGTAAGCCTCGCAAAGTGACTTCAGACCTTGAACTGGTCCCTAAAAATTGTTTTTTTGAAAATTTCTGAAAAATTTCAAGATTTGCTTCTAAACTTCTAAGCCTTGTAACAGCCCCAAAAAATAAAATATCATTCCCAACATGATCCAAACATGAAGTAGACATATGGGGAATGTAAAGTAATAACTATTTTTTTAGGTATTACTATACCTTATAAAAGTAGTGAAATTGAAACTTGGAAATTTGCCATTTTTTAAACATTTTTGGTAAATTTGGTATTTTTTTAATAAATAAAAATGATATATATATTTTTTACTTCATTGTACCACTTTCATGCAGTACAATATATGATAAAAAAAAAAACAATCTCAGAATGGCCTGGATAAGTCAAAACATTTTAAAGTTATCAGCACTTAAAGTGCCACTGGTCTGATTTGCAAAAAATGGTCAAGTCTTTAAGGTGAAATAGGGCTGAGTCCTTAAGGGGTTAAAGACTATATCTGGAGTGGATCTAGAAGGGGTTAAATGGAGAAGTAAACGTATTGCATCAGAAGCAGCCATCAAAAGTAAGGTATCGAGAACTGCAGACATGGAGTTCTGATTAACATTCATATCTCTGCCTATAAGCTACAGTTATTAGCTATGCAAATTTGAAAATCTCTAAAAACATCAATACAAGGAAATCCTACTTACATTACTGATGCGCCTACTATATGGTCATCATCAGTACTGTAAAAAGCTTGTCTACAAAGAGGATTGTTTCCCTCTTGTATCTTCACACCTCCCATGAGGCAATGTGATATTTTCTTCTTGGGATGTATTGCTACCACCTCATTTTCCGCAGCCATAGCTTGCCCTGTGTCCTGTAATCCATTAATCATTCCTTGAATATTGATTGCAGCAGCGAGTGCAGTGTGACAACAATCGATGACAGCCTGATATTTAACAGTACAGAGCCGAAGACACCGAGAAATAAAGGGATACAGCTGCATTTAAGAGCAGGTATTTATTTTCCTTCCAGCACATATAATGCGTAGAATAGGAAATGCAGAGATGTTAGTAAAACGGCATCTGTACATCTGCAGCCATTACAACACCTTATGGGGTTGTCAATTTTGAGCAACTCACAAACTAGTCAGGTATGATCCGAATCTGGAGGAGGTGATGATGACCCACAAACCATGTCAGCAGCAGACACAGTTCAGGTGCAGCACCAACAGCTCAACTTCCCTGATGTGATGGCAGTACAGTAGAATGGTCCCCCCAGGGGGATACACAAACTCTAATAAAATGTACGATGCTTAACCTTTGCACAACAGTATAATACAGGGGTATGCATCTCAACTCACAGATGGCACTGTAGGCTATGGTGGCTCTTCTAGAAGAACCTAGCCTATATAGGGGCTCTCAATCACTTTATTGGTCTGCCCACCTCCTGTTGGTGGGGATCACAAGCCATCTTAAAGATTAATTTGTTCTGCCTATGCAAGCAACAATATACTTAAAGGGGTTGTCTCACTTCAGCAAATGGCATTTATCATATAGAGAAAGTGAATACAAGGCACTTACTAATGTATTGTGATTGTCCATATTGCTTCCTTTGCTGGCTTGAGTCATTTCTCCATCACATTATACTCTGCTCATTTCCAAGGGTTATGACCACCCTACAATCCAGCAGTGGCCGTAATTGCATTCTATAGGAAAAAGTGCCAGCCTATGCGTACTCCCGTGGTGCCACCCACCAGAGAGGCCAACGATTTTCCCTATAGTGTGCAAGCATATCCACCACTGCTGGATTACAGGGTGGTCACTTAATACAGCCATGGTTGCCAACTTTCCAGAAATTTTGGGACAGTCCATAAAAATAGGTAACTTTTTTGCTGTGTTTGTGAAAAAAAATAGTTCTGTCTGTGATTTTTGTGAGGATGGTGGTACTTGACTTTAGGACATCCTGGTTTTTGGACCCCTGCTGCCTGGTGCTGGTTCAGGTGCCCTCAATGTTGATGGGTGCTGTGAGGTGCCTGGATGGTCCCTTGGCATCTGGAGACTGTGCAGTTGGCAGTGCAGAAAATAATGAGGTCAAGTTGACAGTGAACGGTTCTTTACTGAAGAGTCAAGTTTAAGTACATTAGCTGCAGTTCTTATACAAAAGCAACTTCCACAGTTTTTACAGGTTACACAGCTGTAGTGCTAGTTAATAGGCCAAAATGTCTCTTTAAAGCAATCCTTCTCCCATTGTACTTCTCCCTCGGAAGCATAAGCAGAACAGGGGTGCAACACTCTCTTACTATGCAACCATGGGGTGGACCCCAGCATCACACTTAGCTCGGCACCTTTTTTACAGGTTGATGTGCTTACAATACAGGTCACCACAAGTTTCCTCTCCGGGATGTGGTGTAGTGGGCATATCCAGATTCTACCTTTTTGGTTTATCCAGGGCCGGAATACTTTCAACTTCTGGGCAATGTCTGCTATGAACTTCTGGTTAAGTAGTCTCCACAGGGCTTCTATTCACACCTCCTTTAAATACTGGCATGCTTTTAAATCTTTTCTTTCTCCATTTTAGCTGATGTTTAAGCTTTCTTGTTCGCTCTTGCCAGGGCTGTGTTCTGATGCTTCAGCCAGCACACACTACACACATTGCATAGACATCCACTATCTCTACACTGAATGCTCTAACCACTGCCTATGGGGAGGGTGACAACAGCCCCACCTAGTAACTGGTTGCTAAGGCCTTTTAACTATTAACTGCTTGATACACAGTTGCATCATAAATGGTTTTTTTTTTCTTTTTGCATACATTTGCAGGGGTGCCACTGTCATACAGTATATATGGAATTTTCTTGCTTGCCAAGCTGAAATGAAAAATAAAATAAAAATTACTATAAAAGTGTGCCCAAAAAATCATATCTGCAGTTACTTTCTATATTTCTATGTTTAAAAAGATGAAATCAGTAGTGTTTACATGTAAATAGGCAATCAGAATGCTCCCTCCTCACTGGTTACAGCAGAAGCATTGCTTCCCTGTTTGCATACATTAAATAAATGTTCCATTTAGCTAGTTTGAAAATCCTTGACACCCATCAACACCCATCAACAGCATGTTCATTATTTCATATCCTGGCCTTCTGGATGCTCTTTATTTTGAATTTAACCTATAAAAGAAAGTAAGCTAAAGACTGTATAAAATATACCATGGAAGAGAAAAAAAGAAATATGACAAAAAAAGCTGATCTAGGCTGTTAATTTTATACTGTGGTGCTCAGCATTTAAAGAGCCATAATAAAAGAGGTTGCCTGAGCCGAATTCAAAACTTTTATTAAACATTTATGACAGGGGAAGGATCTTTTTTGGTTTGTTTTTTGAAGATTCTAAAAATAGTGTTTGACAGTTGTGAAAAATATTAGGGTTTGTCTTAAATGGCTTCATGCTGAATGTGTTTTTACGAAAAATACCATGTTTTGATATCATAGGTTTTTGGAGACTATTTAGACAGTGTAAGTTTAGATTAGACAAAGATGCAGCAAATTTATAAAAAAAGGGACTCATGTTGGATGATACATTTAGCATCTATCAAAAATTATAGGAAAATCCAGCTCAAGAATGGTGGAAAAAATGTGTAGCTTTATTGCGGCATAAATTATTTGACAAAAACAGGAATTGTTTGGTTACGCGTTTCAGACCACAAACAAATTTTGGTCCTTCCTCATGACTAGAGTTGAGCGAACACCTGGATGTTCGGGTTCGAGAAGTTCGGCCGAACTTCCCGGAAATGTTCGGGTTCGGGATCCGAACCTGACCCGAACTTCGTTCCGAACCCGAACCCCATTGAAGTCAATGGGGACCCGAACTTTTCGGCACTAAAAAGGCTGTAAAACAGCCCAGGAAAGGGCTAGAGGGCTGCAAAAGGCAGCAAAATGTAGTTAAATCCCCAGCAAACAAAAGTGGATAGGGAAATGAATAAAAATAAAAATAAAATAAATAAAAATTAACCAATATCAATTGGAGAGAGGTCCCATAGCAGAGAATCTGTCTTCATGTCAGCAGAGAATCAGTCTTCATGTCATAGCAGAGAATCAGGCTTCACGTCAGCCACCACTGCAACAGTCCATTGTCATATATTTAGGCCCCAGCACCCAGGCAGAGGAGAGAGGTCCCATAACAGAGATTCAGGCTTCATGTCAGCAGAGAATTAGTCTTCATATCATAGCAGAGAATCAGGCTTCACGTCACCCAACACTGGAACAGTCCATTGTCATATATTTAGGCCCTGGCACCCAGACAGAGGAGAGAGGTCCCATAACAGAGATTCAGGCTTCATGTCAGCAGAGAATCAGTCTTCATGTCATAGCAGAGAATCAGGCTTGACATCACCCAACACTGGAACAGTCCATTGTCATATATTTAGGCCCCGGCACCCAGACAGAGGAGAGGTTCATTCAACTTTGGGTTGCCCCGCAATATAAAATAAAATGAAAATAAAAATAGGATTGAATGAGGAAGTGCCCTAGAGTACAAATATATATGGTTAAAGTGAGGTAGTTCATGTCTAATCTGCACACGGGATGGACAGGTCCTGTGGGATCCATGCCTGGTTCATTTTTATGAACGTCAGCTTGTCCACATTGGCTGTAGACAGGCGGCTGCGTTTGTCTGTAATGACGCCCCCTGCCGTGCTGAATACACGTTCAGACAAAACGCTGGCCGGGCAGGCCAGCACCTCCAAGGCATAAAAGGCTAGCTCTGGCCACGTGGACAATTTAGAAACCCAGAAGTTGAATGGGGCCGAACCATCAGTCAGTGCGTGGAGGGGTGTGCACACGTACTGTTCCACCATGTTAGTGAAATGTTGCCTCCTGCTAACACGTTCCGTATCAGGTGGTGGTGCAGTTAGCTGTGGCGTGTTGACAAAACTTTTCCACATCTCTGCCATGCTAACCCTGCCCTCAGAGGAGCTGGCCGTGACACAGCTGCCTTGGCGACCTCTTGCTCCTCCTCTGCCTTCGCCTCGGGCTTCCACTTGTTCCCCTGTGACATTTGGAAATGCTCTCAGTAGCGCGTCTACCAACGTGCGCTTGTACTCGCGCATCTTCCTATCACGCTCCAGTGCAGGAAGTAAGGTGGGCACATTGTCTTTGTACCGTGGATCCATCAGGGTGGCAACCCAGTAGTCCGCACACGTTAAAATGTGGGCAACTCTGCTGTCGTTGCGCAGGCACTGCAGCATGTAGTCGCTCATGTGTGCCAGGCTGCTCAGGGGTAAGGACAAGCTGTCCTCTGTGGGAGGCGTATCGTCATCGTCCTGCGTTTCCCCCCAGCCACGCACCAGTGATGGGCCCGAGCTGCGTTGGGTGCCACCCCGCTGTGACCATACTTCATCCTCATCCTCCTCCACCTCCTCCTCATCCTCATCCGCCTCGTCCTCCAGTAGTGGGCCCTGGCTGGCCACATTTGTACCTGGCCTCTGCTGTTGCAAAAAACCACCCTCTGAGTCACTTCGAAGAGACTGGCCTGAAAGTGCGAAAAATGACCCCTCTTCCTCCTCCTCCTCCTCATGGGCCACCTCCTCTTCCATCATCGCCCTAAGTGTTTTCTCAAGGAGACATAGAAGTGGTATTGTAACGCTGATAACGGCGTCATCGCCACTGGCCATGTTGGTGGAGTACTCGAAACAGCGCAACAGGGCACACAGGTCTCGCATGGAGGCCCAGTCATTGGTGGTGAAGTGGTGCTGTTCTGTAGTGCGACTGACCCGTGCGTGCTGCAGCTGAAACTCCACTATGGCCTGCTGCTGCTCGCACAGTCTGTCCAGCATGTGCAAGGTGGAGTTCCACCTGGTGGGCACGTCGCATATAAGGCGGTGAGCGGGAAGGCCGAAGTTACGCTGTAGCGCAGACAGGCGAGCAGCGGCAGGATGTGAACGCCGGAAGCGCGAACAGACGGCCTGCACTTTATGCAGCAGCTCTGACATGTCGGGGTAGTTGTGAATGAACTTCTGCACCACCAAATTCAGCACATGCGCCAGGCAAGGGATGTGCGTCAAACCGGCTAGTCCCAGAGCTGCAATGAGATTTCGCCCATTATCGCACACCACCAGGCCGGGCTTGAGGCTCACCGGCAGCAACCACTCGTCGGTCTGTTGTTCTATAACCCGCCACAACTCCTGTGCGGTGTGGGGCCTGTCCCCCAAACATATGAGTTTCAGAATGGCCTGCTGACGTTTACCCCAGGCTGTGCTGAAGTTGGTGGTGAAGGTGTGTGGCTGACTGGATGAGCAGGTGGAAGAAGAGGAGGAGGAGGAAGCTGAGTAGGAGGAGGAGTCAACAGGAGGCAAGGAATGTTGCCCTGCGATCCTTGGCGGCGGAAGGCTGTGCGCCAAACAGCTCTCCGCCTGGGGCCCAGCCGCCACTACATTTACCCAGTGTGCAGTTAGGGAGATATGGCCGTGCTTACTGGTCCACGTATCTGTGGTTAGGTGGACCTTGCCACAGATGGCATTGCGCAGTGCACACTTGATTTTATCGGATACTTGGTTGTGCAGGGAAGGCACGGCTCTCTTAGAGAAGTAGTGCCGGCTGGGAACAACATACTGTGGGACAGCAAGCAACATGAGCTGTTTGAATCTGTCTGTGTCCACCAGCCTAAATTACAGCATTTCATAGGCCAGTAGTTTAGTAATGCTGGCATTCAGGGCCAGGGATCGAGGGTGGCTAGGTGGGAATTTACGCTTTCTCTCAAATGTTTGTGAGATGGAGAGCTGAACGCTGCCGTGTGACATGGTTGAGATGCTTGGTGATGGAGGTGGTGGTGTTGGTGGTACATCCCCTGTTTGCTGGGCGGCAGGTGCCAACGTTCCTCCAGAGGCGGAGGAAGAGGCCGAGGTGGCAGCAGCAGAAGAGGTAGCAGGGGGAGCCTGAGTGACTTCCTAGTTTTTTAGGTGTTTACTCCACTGCAGTTCATGCTTTGCATGCAGGTGCCTGGTCATGCAGGTGATGCTTAGGTTCATAACGTTAATGCCTCGCTTTAGGCTCTGATGGCACAGCGTGCAAACCACTCGGGTCTTGTCGTCAGCACATTGTTTGAAGAAGTGCCATGCCAGGGAACTCCTTGAAGCTGCCTTTGGGGTGCTCGGTCCCAGATGGCAGCGGTCAGTAGCAGGCGGAGTCTCTTGGCGGCGGGTGTTCTGCTTTTGCCCACTGCTCCCTCTTTTGCTACGCTGTTGGCTCGGTCTCACCACTGCCTCTTCCTCCGAACTGTGAAAGTCAGTGGCATGACCTTCATTCCATGTGGGGTCTAGGACCTCATCATCCCCTGCATCGTCTTCCACCCAGTCTTGATCCCTGACCTCCTGTTCAGTCTGCACACTGCAGAAAGACGCAGCAGTTGGCACCTGTGTTTCGTCTTCATCAGAGACGTGCTGAGGTGGTATTCCCATGTCCTCATCATCAGGAAACATAAGTGGTTGTGCATCAGTGCATTCTATGTCTTCCACCGCTGGGGACGGGCTAGGTGGATGCCCTTGGGAAACCCTGCCAGCAGAGTCTTCAAACAGCATAAGAGACTGCTGCATAACTTGAGGCTGAGACAGTTTCCCTGGTATGCATGGGGGTGATGTGACAGACTGATGGGCTTGGTTTTCAGACGCTATCTGTGAGCTTTCTGCAGAAGACTGGGTGGGAGATAATGTGAACGTGCTGGATCCACTGTCGGCCACCCAATTGACTAATGCCTGTACCTGCTCAGGCCTTACCATCCTTAGAACGGCATTGGGCCCCACCAAATATCGCTGTAAATTCTGGCGGCTACTGGGACCTGAGGTAGTTGGTACACTAGGACGTGTCGCTGTGGCAGAACGGCCACGTCCTCTCCCAGCACCAGAGGGTCCACTAACACCACCACGACCATGTCCGCGTCCCTTACTACATGTTTTCCTCATTGTTACCGTTCACCACAATAAGAAAAAAATTATTTGGCCCAATGTATTGAATTAAAATTCAGGCTTTTTTTTACAGACACCTAACACTATCTGGCTATCTATTTATGTACTGTATTAAACTAATACAGGCACAGCAGTAACGACAGATTTAGCTGAATATAAATTGTAGGACTAGTATTTAGGCGCTGGATGACAGGTATACGTTTACGGACAGAATTAGACTTGGAAATGCACGGTAGCGTGTGAAGTTATTGTGGATGACCCTATCAGCACCTTGAATCTAATATACCCTTTTATGGATAGATTTAAAGTAGGCCTGATACAGCAGAAACCACTAATTTAGGGAATTGCTAAGTTGGGAATTGTATTTGAACCCAGAACAAAAACTGTGCTTTGACGGACACAAAATAACTTGACTAGCTACAGCAATAACCACAGATTTAGCTGAATATAAATTGTAGGACTAGTATTTAGGCGCTGGATGACAGGTATACGTTTACGGACAGAATTAGACTTGGAAATGCACTGTAGTGTGTGACGTTATTGTGAATGACCCTATGAGCACCTTGAATCTAATATACCCTTTTATGGATAGATTTAAAGTAGGCCTGATACAGCAGAAACCACTAATTTTGGGAATTGCTAAGTTGGGAATTGTATTTCAACCCAGAACAAAAACTGTGCTTTGACGGACACAAAATAACTTGACCAGCTACAGCAATAACCACAGATTTATCTGAATATAAATTTGAGGCCTATTATTTAGGCGCTGGGTGACAGGTATACGTTTACGGACAGAATTAGACTTGGAAATGCAAGGTAGCGTGTGAAGTTATTGTGGATGACCCTATCAGCACCTTGAATCTAATATACCCTTTTATAGATAGATTTAAAGTAGGCCTGATACAGCAGAAACCACTCATTTAGGAAATTGCTAAGTTGGGAATTGTATTTTAACCCAGAACAAAAACTGTCCTTTGGCGGACACTAAATGAATTGACCAGCCTCAGCAATAAACACAGATTTAGCTGAATATAAATTTGAGGCCTATTATTTAGGCGCTGGGTGACAGGTATACGTTTACAGACAGAATTATACTTGGAAATGCACGGTAGCTTGTGTATGAAGTTATTGAGAATGACCCTATCTGCACCTTCAATCTAATATACCCTTTTATGGATAGATTTAAAGTAGGCCTGATACAGCAGAAACAACTGATTTAGGGAATTGCTAAGTTGGGAATTGTATTTCAACCCAGAACAAAAAAATATCCTTTGCCAGACAGCAGACAGTATTACAATTGGCTGGCCACAGCTGAAACACCAGATTTAGGGTACTGCTATTTTGTCAATTGTATTTCACCCCTCAATAAAATATCAAGCACAGCCAAGCCCCTGATGTAGGATATAGCAAAAAAATAACCACACTATTGATGGTTAAATGGACTTGGTGGCAGCTTGCCCCTGATGTAGGATATAGCAAAAAAATAACCACACTATTGATGGTTAAATGGACTTGGTAGCAGCTTGTGCTGGTGCATCACAAGACAGAAAATGGCCGCTGATCACCCCAGAAAAAAGTGACTGAAAAACGCTCTGGGCAGCCTAAAAACAGTGAGCAATTTAATAGCAGCAGTTCAATGAGCCACAGCTGTAGATCGATCACTGACTTAAGTGTTTTTGAGGAGTTAATCACTGCCTAATCTCGCCCTAACAGTCGCAGCTGCAACTTCTCCCTACACTGATCAGAGCAGAGTGACGTGCGGCGCTACGTGACTCCAGCTTAAATAGAGGCTGGGTCACATGCTGCACTGGTCAATCACAGCCATGCCAATAGTAGGCATGGCTGTGACGGCCTCTTGGGGCAAGTAGTATGACGCTTGTTGATTGGCTGCTTTGCAGCCTTTCAAAAAGCGCTAAGAAAGCGACCAACACCGAACCCAAACCTGGACTTTTACGAAAATGTTTGGGTTCGGGTCCGTGTAACGGACACCCCAAAATTCGGTACGAACCCGAACTATACAGTTCGGGTTCGCTCATCCCTGCCTCTTGGGGCAAGTAGTATGACGCTTGTTGATTGGCTGCTTTGCAGCCTTTCAAAAAGCGCCAAGAAAGCGACGAACACCGAACCCAAACCTGGACTTTTACGAAAATGTTTGGGTTCGGGTCCGTGTAACGGACACCCCAAAATTCGGTACGAACTATACAGTTCGGGTTCGCTCACCCCTACTCTCACAAGCAGTCCAAATCGGATCAGTTTTGCGTTAATGCATTCTGAATGGATAAGGATCCGCTCAGAATACATCAGTTTGCCTTTGTTCCCCCTCCATTCCACTCTGGAGGCGGACACCAATACGCTGCTTGCAGCGTTTTGGTGTCTGCCTGACGATGTGGAGGCAAATGGACTGACACACAATGTAAGTCAATGGGGACGGATCAGTTTTCACTGACATAATAGAAAACGGATCCCCCCACCATTGACTTTCAATAGTGTTCAAGACGGATCAATTTTGGCAATTTTAAAGATAATACAAACGGATCCATTCTGAACGGATGCATGCGGTTGTATTATCAGTGCGGATCCGTCTGTGCAGATACATGACGAATCCGCACCAAATGCGAGTGTGAAAGTAGCCTTAGCTATGATAAAGAGAGATCTGTAGCAAAAAGAACACCACTCCCTGAGCTATGCTAGAGAGAGAAATTCAGCAGAAAGTGCACGTCCCCTGAGTTCTGATAGGGAGAGAGCTGTAGCTCTCCTGAAAAAGCGCACATTTCCTTAGCTGCCAGCCTGAAGAGAATCTAACAGAGCAACTGGGTCAATAAATGACGAGATCTCCGGATTCATTTGACTTACAGGGCTTGTTCTAGCCTTTATAGAAAGAGATTGTCATGAAATATATGATGCCTGATTTACACAGGGAACTCACAGTAATAATGGGATAGCCCATTTAAACAAGAAATCTGGCACATTTAGCTTAGTACATTCCCCCCACTGCTTTTGATTTTTCGAATGAATTAAATTCTAATTTCAATTACTGATATTAAGAGGATAAAAGTATTAGAAAAATATTCTATTTAAAATAGGTATTACATATCTGTTGAATTTCTTTTCTTTTAGTCTACCTCTCTTTCTAAACTTCTGATTAGATCAATTTCTGGCTGGCGTTTACTAGCTCCAGCTGCAAGTTTCACAGTCTGTATTGGAAGACTAAAAAAACTATCCACTTTACCCAAGTCTTCCCAAATTTGTTGGCTGCTAACTGAAATTAGAGGTTTAGTCTGTACCTTTTTTTGCTAAATGCAATCAATACTAGTTGCTTCTAGCATGTACAAGAAGAACTGTAGTTTCCAAATAGGTGACTGCTTTCTTTTATTTTGCATTTATTATTATGTTTAGTGTTTAATATCAGTGAGAGGCCTTGGGGGGTACTATTTCTATTATGGAGACCAGTTAATACATATGCTAAGAAGGGGCATTGTTAGAGTCTCAAAAAATCCAGGGCCCAAGCCCCAATAAATATGGCCCAGTTCTCTATGCCCCTCTCCCCCACCCACACACCGCATTTTGCTGTAAATGCTATACAGCACCACATACCTCTCCCTACAGTATTAATAATACCCTCACAACGCCCCCAGTAGAAATAAGGCCCCCTATTGTCCCCCCCCAGTGGTAATAAAGCTATCTATAGACCCCTCAGTAGTAATAAGGCTCCCAACAGTGCTCTTAGTAGAAATAAGGCAGATCTATAAGTCATTCCTATAGAGCTCCCAGTAGTAATAAGAATGCCTAATGTCCCCTGGATTTATAGTACTCCTACAGTGCCCCCAGTATTTATACTGCCCCCTACTGTTATAATGCTCACCCTTAAAGGGAACCTGTCACCAGTTTTATGGTGTCCTAACTAAGGGCAACATAAATAAGTGACTGATTCGCTTAGCAAAATGCTGGGTCACTTTCTTTAATTGACCCAGTCAATCTGCGAACATCTTATATTGAAAAACTCCAGCTGATAATGATGACTCATGAATATTCATGAGCTCGTGACTCTCCCCACCCACCTGCTGCTGAATGACAGTTTGTTTCCATATGAACCAGCCGCATCTAGGCAGGGGAGTGGCTATAGCTCTGAATTAAATATACCCTGGACTCAATGACATCACGCAGGACTCGAATCAGCTCATTAGCATGTGGCATGCGGCATCTTTGTGTGTATATTATGAGCTAACCATCTGTCACACCAGTAAGTGAATACATCTAAGGCACTTTTTAGTAGTTAATGATTGTATATAATTAGTTAGATTATAATCAAATATCCACATGACAGGTTCCCTTTAAGTGCCCCTAGTATTTATAATGCCCCCTGCAGTGCCCCCTGTAGTTATATTCCTCCCTCCACCATACAGGCCCATGTAAATAACATCACACCATCTCTCCTGCCACCTTCAAAATACAGTCCCAAGTAAATAAAATCACTCTTCCCCCTTCAGCCCCTCCAATATACAGTCCCATGTAAATAACATCCCTCTCTATCTAAAGACCCATCCAAAATACAGTCCCAAGTAACTAATATTACCCCCCTTACATGTCTCCAACATGCAATCCCATGTAAACATCACCCAAATAAAATCACTGCCTCAGGCCCCTGTAACATTCAGTCCCATGTAAATAACATCACACCCTCCTGAAGCCACCATCAACACCTGGATAAAGAAGGTGTGGCAAGCACCAGAAATAACACCAGACGTCATTTGATCCAAAAGGAAAACATATCTGATCAAACCACGTGTTTCCAGTCTCACAGATCTCCTGCCACCTGTCGCAGGAATATCTGTATGTCTCTGTACATCCGTGACAATAACATTGCCCCCTCAACATTCAGTCCCATGTAAATAGCATCACTCCCTTGCTCAGACACCTGTAACATTCATTCCCATGTAAATAACATCCCTCCCTTCAGCCCTAACATACAGTCCCATTTAAATAACCACAACTCCCAGCATTGCTCTGTCTCTCCCTTCACTTACCTCTCCTCATATAGCAGACCTCACCATAGCTTCTTCCCCCAGGACTTCTCCTCTTCACTGCCATCCTCTCCTGCACTGGTCACATGATGGAGACATCATTGCAGGTCCTTCTCAACCGCTGCCTCTTTCACTGGTCACATGACCTGTGATGTCATCACAGGTCCTTCAGCTCTTGCAGTGCATTAGATTCAATTGTATTGCTATCCTAAGGACGGCAATACAGTTGTATCTAGCTGGCAGGCAGGACATTTGGGGCCTGGAACAAAACATCAGGGGCCCAGGCCCCGAATGTTTTAACCTAGCAATTCCCCTGATGCTAAGCAGCACTCCTCTTGGTTTCTGGGAAAAATATATGCAAATTAGCATGTCTAACATCAGTTTTTGTCTGAAAAGCTAATTTGAATATTTTCCTAAAATGCAAAAACCTAAACCTATGCAAACAAGCTTTCCTGACAAAAAAAGATTAAAATTCTTTCTGATTCCAGATTTTAGACAAACTAATTTGCATATATGTTTCCTAGAAACCAAGAGGAGCATTGCCTAGCTTACCATAGTCATCGCATGTACTAAGTGGTCTCTATAATAGATATAGTACCCAGCCAGAAGCTATCTAACGGGCATTTGTCCTGTAAGAGCTAGTTGCAGGTGTGAGGCTGGCTTAGCTATTTTTCTAGGTTTGCTGGATAAGCAATGATTGGAAAGCTATGCTATATTTGTGAAACTCAGCTTTCGTTCAAAAATGGATTAACAAAAGCCGAGTTGTACATGTGTTCCACATGTGGGTCTCTCTTCAATTGTAAAATATTTGGGTAAGTTAGAATCCAATTTTTTTTTTGATAATTCAGAATGAATTCCATATTGAAAGAAATGATTTGCTCATCTCTAATATCTATACTTATACATATTGTCTTGTGCTTCAAAGATCAATTTTCTCCTATTTGTTTATCCACTAAGTTTTTGGTGGTAGCCTCAAACTATTCAATCAGTGCTTTTTTATAATAAGATTTTTTTTATTATCTATTGCTGTGTTTGTATTCCCACATAATGTTTTCAGGAAAACAGACATGCAAGATACTCCCCAAAAGTAAAGGGAAACAGCTAAAGTGGGCACGGCTAAGCTCTGTTCACTTGAATGGAGCTTAGCCGCGCCCACTCTAGTTGATACAAGTCGTGACGTCAGTGGGCAGGCTGCCCGGCGGTTAACAGTGAGAAGGCTGAGGCGCTGCTGGAGCGCCGCTGCCTTCTCAAACAGCTGATCGGCGGGGGTCCCGGGTGTCGGACCCCCGCCGATCAGAAGCTGATGATCTATCCAGAGGATAGATCATCAGTTAAATGAAAGTGCAGAACCCCTTTAAGTCACGAGGTACTTGGCTGCTTTTCAATTGACTTGATAATATGTATTATACATAATATATATTTGAGTGAATTGATTTATACAAATCGATTGTCTCCTCAGCAGGGCTTCTTCACATGTGGGGGCAGTCTCTACAGGAGAAGTAGAGCCCACCTGCTGCAAGATTGAAAGGGCTGGACATTTAGCCCAGCTCTTACACTTTTTTTGCCAGCGCCACTTGCTCTGCAAATCGAAACAGTGGCGCATGCAGGAAATTGTCAGGGCTAGGCTAGAAAGCAGACTCCTTTTAACATCGCTATACCCTAAAGACATCTGACTAGCTCTCTCAAATAGAGAAAGCCAGCTGGATGATTAGTTAAATTTCTTCAAGAAAAAACAAGTCCAGTTGATCTGATTTTTACTACTGGTATAAAATGTTGAGTTTGGTAGATAAAGCATCCAAGTAAATCATAAGTCCAATATGAATTATGACTATGGTAGTAAAACAAATGGAAATCTGCTCCATTGGTCAAACTTTATATTTGATTTTAAAACTATTTTCTCACTGGTTTGAGGTTGTCTCTGACAACGGTCTTCTGAGCCCCTGAGCAGTTACCATCTTTAAAGACCAGGCATCCGCTGTACAGGTACAGAGGATGTCAGAATGGGGATAAATACCACACCGTAGTACATTTAATTCTATCTTCCCCTGGCTTTGCAGTGATGATCTACCATATCTTTAGTCATAAGTACATGAGATGGACAGCGGCATATATTAGACAATTATCTCAAAATACAGTACACTACATTACATAATTCTGCATTCAAAAACTGTGTATAATATCATAAAACCATACAGTACATTGGTTCATAGTCTTGTGAACTACAAAGCACAACATACCATAAAAATCTCTAGTACTATGTTGAGGTTTCCCAAACTCTAGAGAACCAAAGAATAATGCCTATTGCATTATGTGGTTAGTAGTTTAAATGGGATGTCTCATCTGAGAAATTGGTAGCATATCCCTAGGATATGCCACCAATAGTGTTGGACTGGCCCATCAGATGGGCCAAGGCTCTAATACAGTAATGGACTCCTAATAAAACAGGGCCCCTAAGCAGAAAATAATCTACCGTAATTTGAAGTTGACCTAGGAACCAATAACCAGAAGTCCTGCAGGTACAATGATAATAAAAATTATTTAAAAATTGGCATGTACTTCAGTCCATCTGCTGGTCCCACCTCTGGGGCAGACCCCTTTCTCTAGAATGGGGCTCCAAACTTAACAAGAGCGAACTGCTCAAGCGCAAATACTTTCCGTTCACTTCTATGGGAATGGTAAAAATAGCCTAGCGCTGGCTCAGATGTTTCCATCAGGTACCAAGCATGCAATGTGCACTCTGTATTCACCTCTACGTGACTCCTGAAAGTAGCTAAGCGCTCTTGCTCGACTATTTTCAGAACTCCTGTAGAGGTGAATGGAGGGCTGACGCACATGCACTGTGCTCTATCATGCGTTTTGGCGGCCCCATTCCAGGTATAGGTGCAGGTCCCAGTGGTGGGATCCACACATATCTGACATTGGTGGCATATCCTAGTGATATGCCACCAATGTCTCAGATGACACAGCTCCTTTAAATGTTACAGAATTAGCTGTGGGCTCTATGCTAGTCCTCAGATGCAATTCTGTATACTGTCTGTAAATTATTAAGGACTTTTTAAAATACATGATGTTGTCGGTCTTTAATGTGGTATATATGTTTATACACTGACCTGGAATTTTTACCCTTTCATTGTGAAGTGTAAAATTGTAATTACTGTCTAACCAAAAGTTCCTCCAGCTTAAAAAAAATCACTAACACAAAATGACACTGTTAAAAAGTCCTTCATTGTTGCAGACTGCCTAAATTTACAACCTTGTATATGCCCCTTCCGTTTCCCAATGAGCTTATAACAAGCAAATATCAGAGTTATCATCGGATCAGGACTACTGACTCCCTGATATTCCCAATGGATGGCAGAGAAAACTAAATATGTCAATTAATCCGCTCATTAGTGTCTGAGCACACTTTTTTCCATTACTATAATTTGCAGAAGCTGAAAGAGCACTTGTAGGCAGGATTAACCCAATTAGACCTGGCATACTGCCTGGTACTCCCTGGTGATTAAAACTGTACCTGTTTTTTGAAAATCGGTTGTGGTGTTCCCCAGAATAAAAGCTTTTATTATTTATGCAAATGAGAGCTGCAATGCACTCAGGGCGTAGCCAGCAGTGAAAAGAAGAGAGGCTGAGTGGTCTTAGGACCCGTCCCTCAAGGCAACAAGAACGAGGCCCTCAACGATAACGCCACAACCAATATTTTTACGAAGCAGGAATCGGCTTAACCGTCAGGATTAACCTACCAGCCATTATGCCTGGTATAAACAGGGTGATCCTATTAACAGATACTATTTAAAGGGGTTGGTCTACAAACAACATTTATTATCTATCCACACACAGTCACAATAATGGTGGTCCCTAAGTTCCCTGTGTAAATGTAGCTGTAGTGGGCACTAGTGACCACTGATCCATAGACAGTGAATGGAGTGGTGGACTGTGGCTCCATTCATACAGTGATCTGGGGGCCATTGTCTAGTGTTTACTGGGTGTCCAGTGGTCAGACCCTCAATGCTCATTTATCACCTATTCTGTGTGTGTATAGGGGATATATGTTTTTCATGGGCCAACCTTTTTAAGCTTTAGCAAATTTTGGTGATGGAGTATAGTGCGCTAAGATGCTACTGAGGTGAGGGTCTCACCAGTTAGACCCCCAGTGATCATACATTTGTCACCTATCCCGTGGATGGTTAGGTGATAAATGTTGGTGGACCACACTTTTTAATAAAGATTAAAGGTTTAATATAATTATAGCTAATTGTTCATTATTTTAAAACTTTCACATTTGTAGGCAGACCTGGCGACCACACAATTAAAATCTATGTACTGCATTTACTATGTTCACTTGCCTTGTGTTTGACAATAAACCAGCTTTTACATCATTAGGGAAATAAAACTGCTTTAAATGTCTAGAAGATGGCAGAATAATCAAAGGATCTAACCTTCATCAAAGGCTTTCACTGCATTCCTATGTTCTGTTTCCAGCTTTCGGAAAAGTCATAACATTCTCCTTCCAAACATTTTTAGGCTCTGTGTTTAGGCATATAGATCTCTTAGATTCTTTACTAGTCTGGATACAGTTGAGGAACAGCTGGATTGCTATAAATTGACCATTCTTGGTATACAGCATTGTAGTCCAGTGCTTCAGGTGCTATCAGTGCTGATCGTATTAACCTGAGAATATCAGGAAGAAGGAAAGCTTTTGGGGAATACATCGTTAATTATTGCTATTTATCAACGGTAATGTAGAATAGCCAAATTCTGAGTTTGCTAGGGGACCAGAAAAGATGGACCCCCAGGAACTGTCCAGCTTGTTAATTGTGCTAATTTATAAAGTGAGATTCTAAGTGAAATATGCATGAGGTTTCATTAAACTTTGATGGCAATATTTCACTTAGGATCAAATTAGGCCCCTGGTGATTGCAGAGGAAAAATGTGCATTACGAATCTGAGAATAATGAGCAAATAAAGAATTTATAATTCAAGTCAGGTACAAGTTCTGCTAAAAGATTTATAAGCCACAGGACATGTTCTTTCTTTAGTGCCTTCCATTCTTCACGTCCATCACATTTTCAACATATATCTTTGTCCAAATTCCTAAATCTTAAAGGGACTTTCTGTAATGAAAATTCTGAAATAAGTTTTTTTTTCTCCCTCCAATGTATTTAACCAAAACCAATAGTCCTAAGAATGATTCTGATCTGGATTCCGAATACAAAATAATTATTTCCAGAGTCTTCAGGCCTTTTTACGCATCAGACAAACTTTTGTACAAATTCTGGTTCCCAATAATTGTCCCTGTGTAAATGTGGCAGCGATCAAATCGGTCACGTGAGCATGAAAATGCTTGCTGGTTGGCAGCACATTTATCTGTGTAAACAGGGTAGGTGATACTGTAATAATGGGGTACAATCATTTGGCCTCCATTCATTTTACATCTGCCTGTGCAAAAGACCTTTTACACAAGTGCCAATCGACTTGTTATATGAGCGACAGCCTGGACCATGTTAAAGCACCCTATTCTCTATAGCTATGTGATCTACAGTATGCTTATGAGGGTTTGAGAAGACTATGCCAATACTGCAACATGCTAACAAGTACCGTATACCATTATTAGAGGCAATGGCAATACAGATGTATAGTACCATGTAACCCAGATCTAATAAATGATATAAATCTTGTCAAGGTTTTGCCTTTCAATGTCTACCTAAAATACTGTAAGCCTTGTAAACTCTAGGAAATCTGAGTCATTAGGGGATATTTAGCATGAGGAGCATTGTTAAAGGGGTTGTCCATCTCTTTCCATCACATGGAGAGTTCAGAAAAGAGCTACTAAACTAGTACATGGATTGCAAGATAAAACTTACCAGGAAAGATTAAAGGACCTTAACATGTATAGCTTGGAAGAAAGATGAGACAGAGGGGATATGATAGAAACTTTTAAATACAAAAAGGGAATCAACAAGGTAAAAGAGGCAAGTTAGGTAGGTATTGATCCACTGGCAATCAGTTAGTACTTATGGTGTACACTGACACCCAATAGTACAGACACTATTGTGCAGCTAGCGCTGCTATATATACTAGTCAGTAGTGTTAAACGCGAATATTCGAATAGCAATTTTTTTTCTCGAATATCGGAACGTCGAGATTTCGCGAATATTTAGAATATAGTTCTATATATTTGCGAAATCGAATATTCGTGTTTTTTTTCATCTGAAAATATGATTTCTCCCTGCTTCTTGCTTGTGGGTCAATAAGCCATTGGCCCACAAGCAACTTAAGCAGGGGGGATCATGTTTTCATATGGAAAATAAAATTACCAATATTCTAAAAAACGAATACATAGCAATATAGTGAATATATTCGTTATTTAGAATTTTGGCATTATTTTTTTCCTATCTGTACAGATGTTCACATACTCCTCCCCGACAAGCGTCCCCGTCACCATAGGAACGCCTGTGGGTTAGAAAATCGGATCTGAGTTTTCCCTGAGATCGTGAAAGCTCAGATCCGATGGTATATTCTAACGCACAGGCATTCCCATGGTTACGGGGACGCTTGTCGGGGAGCAGTATGCCAAAGTGGAATAACAGTACACATAAATTACAGTCTATATGTGTATTTTACGAATATTTGCAATATTGCTCTAACTTCGTCTTTTAGAATATTCGTAATATTGCTCTAACTTCGTCTTTTAGAATATTCGTAATATTCTAAAAGACGAAGTTAGAGCAATATTATGAAAATTCGTAAAATACACATATAGACTGCAATTTAGCTAATTTAGTGCTATAGTAATTTTTTTAATAGTGTATATATTTTCCAAAACTGAAGTTCAGAAGAGGCAAAAAAAGTTAGACAAAAAAAAAATGATTATAACACTATATTAGCTAAATTACAGTCTATATAGTATGTGTATTTTACGAATATTCGTAATATTGCTCTAACTTCGTCTTTTAGAATATTCGTAAAATTCGAAAAGACGAAGTTAGAGCAATAATATGACTATTCGTAAAATACACATATTAGACTAGCCATAGTCAATGTCATAGGAACGTTGCCTTATACTGTCAAAAGAAAAATCGCAATACGCGAATAATTAAATCGTATATTATTCGCGATAAATAGAAAAATGATGAATATTCGATTTCGACGAATATAAGATGAATATTCAATCGAATATTCGCGAAATATCGAGAAATCGAATATGGCACCTCCCGCTCATCACTACTAGTCAGAGCGCTGGCTGACAGCTATAATAGGACCCCATCTGCACATGCTGGCCTATCCAGCCACAATGGCTGTCTTTGATTGTTGAGCCTTCAGCAGCAGCTGTGGTTCCCATTTCTGTGGATCCACCCTGGCTGTGTGCTTGTTACCCCAAACAAACCTTTTGGTGGGAGCAATTGGACTGAGGGCGATATTTGTTGACACACCGCTCACCCCTGTTTGCACCTACAGCCTGTTTTTTTTACATAACTTATGGGTTTTATGCCCCCAGTTTTATTTTTAATCATTAGTGTATCAATATATAATGTTTTTTGTTTTGTTTTAATGTTCATTATCAGGCTGAGATTCTGGCTGCAGCAGTCACCCATATGTCATATGAACCATGTGAGCCAGTGACGTGACACATGGGTGACAAGTCACTTCTGCATCCAGTCATTGGCCGCATAAAACCCCATGTTGCTGTGGGGAGACCCAAGACTGGCTGACCCATATGTCTCGTGGCCCAGGGATCACCGCATCAGCCAGTCATTGGATGCTGCAGTCACGTGCCATGTGTCAAACCAGATGTTGATACAGGGCAACCTGTGGCACCTGAGTGTCACGCTGGGTATTATACAATATACAATGGAAACACAGAAAACCATGAAACCAGTGTCTAGGCCAGAAGCTGTGGATAAAGGATAAAGGTCACTTCCTAGCAAATCCCTACCAACTCTCCCTGGACTTCTGTGCCCACGTTCAGACCCTGAAGGTGGGAATAAACGTGCCCCCATGCCTAAGACTGAAGAAACCCTAAGATCCCTAAGATAGTGGAAAAGGGGAAAAGAGACAGCCTGCTTCCTCAAGCAAGAAGGGAGCAGGTGTCTCCCTAACAGCCTAGACAGAACACAAGAGAGAAACAAAACCAACTTATCTGTAGCTGAGCAGAAACAGCAATTCCTTCCATCCTTCCTCCCTCAGAGCAAGATAGAAGCTATAACCTGCACAGGACACTGGGAAAGGGAGTAATTTAAACTCAAAGGAGGCAGACACAGCTGAAATCCAAACCCAAAACAAAACAAACTACACATGTGCTGCTAGCCTGGTAGACCTCCGCACATAACCTGAGCAGGGCATGACAGTACCCCCCCTTCTACGGGTGACCTCCGGACACCCCGGCCCAACTTTATCCTGGTGGGCCCTGTGAAAGGCCCTCACCAGTCGGCTGGCACTAACATCCATAGCCGGAACCCACATCCTCTCCTCGGGGCCATATCCCCTCCAGTGCACCAGGTACTGAAGGGAACCATGAAGAACACGTGAGTTGAGAACCCTAGAGATCTCGAACTCTAAATTTCCATCAACCAGAACAAGGGGAGGGGGCAATGGCAATGGTTCCACCGGTTTCACATATTTCTTCAGTAAAGACCTGTGGAGAACATCATGGATCCTCCAGATCTGCGGAAGATCCAGACGAAACGCCACTGGATGGACTGACAACCGCAGATATTTTGTAAGGTCCAATAAATCTTGGACCCAGTTTCCAAGATGGCACTCTCAGTTAAATATTTTTAGTAGATAACCACACCAGATCACCCACACACAGGTCCGGACCAGTCATACGTCTCTTGTCAGCCATTCGCTTATACCTCTCACCCATCTTCTCCAAATTCACTTGGATCCTCCGCCAGATAGAAGACAATTCAGAAGAAAATCTCTCCTCCTCTGGCATCCCAAAGGAACTAGTCCCAGAAATGGTACCAAACTGAGGATGAAAACCGTATGCACCAAAAAATGGCGACTTACCCGTGGACTCCTGCCTACTCCTGCCTACGGTTATTCAAAGCAAACTCTGCTAGGGATAAAAATGAGGACCAGTCCTCCTGATTGTCAGCCACAAAGCACCTCAAGTAGGTCTCCAGGTTTTGATTAGTACGCTCTGTCTGCCCATTCGACTGCGGATGAAAAGCCGAAGAGAGCGAAAGTTGAATGCCAAGCCGAGAGCAGAACGCCTTCCAAAACCTGGAAACAAACTGTGTGCCCCTATCAGAAACCACATCCGAGGGAATGCCATGTAATTTCACAATGTTATCAACAAAAACCTGAGCAAGAGTTTTGGCATTGGGCAAACTAGCTAATGATACAAAGTGAGCCATTTTACTAAACCAGTCAACAACCACCAGAATCACCATTTTCCCGGAGGAACTCGGCAGATCCGTAATAAAGTCCATAGACAAGTGCGTCCAAGGATGAGATTGAATAGGCAAAGGAAGAAGTGAACCAGAAGGTCGAGTGTGAGCAAACTTTGACCGTGCACAGGTATCACAAGCTGCTACGTAATCCTCAACACTCTTACGTAACCCAGGCCACCAGAACCTCCAGGAAATAAGATCAAAGGTGGACTTGCCACCAGGATGTCCAGCAAGGACATCATGATGTTCCTTGAATACCTTGTATCGCAGTCCATCAGGAACAAACAACCTCCCTGGGGGACAAGAATCAGGGGCCCCCTCCTGGACTCCCAACACCTCCATCTCCAATTCGGGGTACAGAGCGGAGACCACCATCCCATCATCCAAAATCGGAGCAGGATCCTCTGAATCACCTCCCCCAGGAAAACTACTGAGACAATGCATCTGCCTTGACGTTTTTAACCCCCTGGCAAAAAGTAACCACAAAATTGAACCTAGTAAAGAACAGTGACCATCTAGGCTGTCTAGGATTCAGACGCTTGGCAGATTGCAGGTAAGCCAAATTCATTATGATCAGTATATACCGTAACGGGAAGAGACGCCCCCTCCAACCAGTGACACCATTCCTCAAAGGCCAATTTGATGGCCAGCAATTCACTATCTCCTACATCATAATTCCTCTCGGCACCGAGAGCTTCTTGGAAAAAAAAGCACACGGAACCCATTTGCCAGGAGATGAACCCTGCGACAACACTGCTCCAACCCCCACCTATGATGCATCCACCTCCACCACAAATGGCTGAGACAGCATCAGACTGCATCAGAATAGGAGCAGACGCAAAACACTCCTTAATAGCCGAAAAGGCCTGCAATGCCTCCTCCGACCAGACAGAGAAGTCTATGCCCTTCTTAGTCATATCGGTCAGAGGTTTTACAATGGTAGAATAGTTCAAGATAAATTTTCTATAATAATTGGTAAACCTCAAAAACCGCATCAAAGATTTCTGATTCTCCGGTTGGTACCATTCCAGAACCACCCGGACCTTTTCGGGGTCCATACGAAAACAGAGTCAGAAAGCAGATATCCCAGAAACTGAAGCTCCTGCAAAGAAAACACACATTTCTCCAATTTGGCATATTATTTTTTTCTCCCGAAGGATCGACAAAACCTGTCTCACATGATCCTGATGGATCTTCAGATCAGGAGAGTAAATTACAATGTCATCCAAGTAAATTGCCGCGAACCTTCCCACAAAATGATGCAAAATGTGATTGACAAACACTGCTGGTGAGTTAGTTAACCCAAAAGGCATAACCAGATTCTCAAAATGACCCTCATGCGTGTTGAAGGCCGTTTTCCACTCATCCCCTTCCTTGATTCTGATCAGATTGTAGGCCCCTCTTAAATCTAACTTGGAGAACACCTTGGCTCCAACAATTTGATCAAAAAGGTCAGAGATCAAAGGAAGGGGATACGGATCACGGACCGTAATACGGTTCAATTCCTGGAAATCCAAACAAGGTCTAAGCGATCCATCCTTTTTCTTTACAAAGAATAAACCAACTGCAACCGGAGACTTAGATGGTCTAATATGACCTTTTGCCAAACTCTAAGCAATATACAGTCGTGGCCAAAAGTTTTGAGAATGACACAAATATTAGTTTTCACAAAGTTTGCTGCTAAACTGCTTTTAGAGCTTTGTTTTAGTTGTTTCTGTGATGTAGTGAAATATAATTACACGCACTTCATACGTTTCAAAGGCTTTTATCGACAATTACATGACATTTATGCAAAGAGTCAGTATTTGCAGTGTTGGCCATTCTTTTTCAGGACCTCTGCAATTCGACTGGGCATGCTCTCAATCAACTTCTGGGCCAATTCCTGACTGATAGCAATCCATTATTTCATATTCACTTCTTGGAGTTTGTCAGAATTAGTGGGTTTTTGTTTGTCCACCCGCCTCTTGAGGATTGACCACAAGTTCTCAATGGGATTAAGATCTGGGGAGTTTCCAGGCCATGGACCCAAAATGTCAACGTTTTGGTCCCCGAGCCACTTAGTTATCACTTTTGCCTTATGGCACGGTGTTCCATCGTGCTGGAAAATGCATTGTTCTTCACCAAACTGTTGTTGGATTGTTGGAAGAAGTTGCTGTTGGAGGGTGTTTTGGTACCATTCTTTATTCATGGCTGTGTTTTTGGGCAAAATTGTGAGTGAGCCCACTCCCTTGGATGAGAAGCAACCCCACACATGAATGGTCTCAGGATGCTTTACTGTTGGCATGACACAGGACTGATGGTAGCGCTCACCTTTTCTTCTCCGGACAAGCCTTTTCCTGATGCCCTAAACAATCGGAAAGAGGCTTCATCAGAGAATATGACTTTGCCCCAGTCCTCAGCAGTCCATTCACCATATTTTCTGCAGATCAATCTGTCTGTGATGTTTTTTTTGGAGAGAAGTGGCTTCTTTGCTGCCCTTCTTGACACCAGGCCATCTTCCAAAAGTCTTCGCCTCACTGTGCGTGCAGATGCGCTCACACCTGCCTGCTGCCATTCCTGATCAATCTCTGAACTGGTGGCACTCCGATCCCGCAGCTAAATCCTCTTTAGGAGACGATCCTAGCACTTGCTGGACTTTCTTGGACGCCCTGATGCCTTCTTAACAAGAATTGAACCTCTTTCCTTGAAGTTCTTGATGATCCTATAAATTGTTGATTGAGGTACAATCTTAGTAGCCACAATATCCTTGCCTGTGAAGCCATTTTTATGCAATGCAATGATGGCTGCACGCATTTCTTTGCAGGTCACCATGGTTAACAATGGAAGAACAATGATTTCAAGCATCACCCTCCTTTTAACAGGTCAAGTCTGCCATTTTAACCCAATCAGCCTGACATAATGATCTCCAGGCTTGCCCTCGTCAACATTCTCACCTGAGTTAACAAGATGATTACTGAAATGATTGCAGCAGGTCCTTTAATGACAGCAATGCAATGCAGTGGAAAGTTTCTTGGGGGATTAAGTTAATTTTCATGGCAAAGAAGGACTATGCAATTCATCTGATCACGCTTCATAACATTCTGGAGTATATGCAAATTGCTATTATAAAAACATAAGCAGCAACTTTTCCAATTTCCAATATTTATGTAATTCTCAAAACTTTTGGCCATGACTGTACTTCCGCATGACCTCTCTTTCAGGTTGAGAAAGATCGTACAGCCAAGACTTTGGCAACTTAGCCCCTGGGATGAGATTAACTGAACAATTATAGTCACGATGAGGAGGCAATACCTGAGCCCCACCCTCCAAAAAGACATCCGCAAAATTTGAGAGATACTGAGGTAAAACCGTAGTAGACACACCAGAGATAGATGTGCCAAGACAATTGTCCGTACAAAATTTACTCCAACCAGTGATCTGTCTTGCCTGCCAATCTATAATTGGGTTATATTTTGTCAACCACGGTAAGGCCTCCTGCACACGACAGTATTTTTTAACGGGCCGCAAAAAGTGGTTCCGTTGTTCCGTGATCCGTGCCCGTTTTTGCTTCCGTTGTGCTTCCGTGTGTCCGTGTGGCCGTTTTTTTTGCGGTCCGTTTGAAAACTTGGCATTTTGAAAAAAAAAAGGATTTTTAATAACTCCACCCAGGATACTGGTATAAATCAAGGGCACCTGAGTATGCATTTGTGGCCATTTTCTGTAGTCTTTGCAGAGTACAGAGGTTATTTTGGCTGCTTCTCTTTGCTGTTTCATCATGTCTGATACAGAGGAAGAGTTCGTTGTGGATTGGCTCATTGGTCGGCAATGTGGTCCGCGCCCTCCTTTGTTGACTGAGGAACCGCGTAGAAGGCGACGATTTTGGGTCCATCCGATAGTTTCCCAACGGTCCCGGAAAGGACACTTCCATACCCTCTATGAAGATCTGCGCCTGCATCCTGCGAAGTTCTATTCCTTCTGTCGGATGTCAGTGGGTACATTTGATCGCTTGCTGTCGTCTCTACGTACTGTCCTTACCTTTATGGACACCAATATGAGGCGCAGCATTACTCCAGAGGAAAGGCTCATCGTCACGTTGAGGTAAGCAGTATAGTACTTGTAAAGTTTCACCAGTAATGTGCACTGCTTGTGTCAGGGGGACCATGTGCTCCAAAATGGCTGCTGTTAGACATGTGCTAATGTTTGCCAAACCTATGTTTCTTTCTCCATTTTTTTTTCCTTTCATTTGTTTGTGGCTGTTTTGTTATCCCGTTAATCCCTGGCACCTAACATGCCAATATTTTGGCCGTTGGTTAGCGTTTGTGCTCGTTTCAAACGTGTGTTTAGCTATCGGCCTCCAGACAATCCATGAATCCTCTGCACTCGCCAGTAGTTTGTTTTAAATGTCGTTTGATTCAGTCAGTCAGCCATGTTACAGCAAGCTGTGACCTGCCTGTCTGAGTGATTATTGTCAACTTTATCTTGAATTACGGGCATTTTTTTAATAAGGCTTTTTCAACTTAAAGAATTCGGTCCCTCAGTCAGGATCTCTATCTGCGTGTCCCACCCGGAGCAAAGTCTATATACCGATCAGTTCCCTTATTTCGTAGGATTGTGCTGCTGTGAACCCCTGAGATGTCCAGCTAACCTTTTCAGCATGCCTAATGTTCCCAATATTTGGACGCGCCACTACACTCTCTGCAATTAGAAAGGGGCAAAACACAGTTTATGTTACTTAGTTCTGGTAGTACTGGCCACAGACCAATAGCTGTTAGTGTTTTGCTCAGATACTCCTTTTCCGGCTTCCAATCACTGCTGCCGGCAATAAGCATAGTGTGCCCTGTTCTGATGAATGGTTTGTAAAATCAAGGGGGGATCTTTGAAAACCATATAGTCTTTACAATGGGTGTGGGTGCCCACACAGTGGGCCTTGAGTACCGCCTCTGGCACCCGTCCCATAGGTTCCCCACCACTAGACATAGGGTGTTTACAATCCTGGTGTGTATACAACATTATGCTTGAATCTTGTATCTGTTTTCACTTATATTCGCAGTTTACTGGGGTTTTTTTTTTTGTCTCCACAGATTCCTTGCAACTGGGAACTCATTTGCATCACTGCATTTTGAGTTTCTGTTAGGAGCCTTGACAATCTCGAGTATTGTACGACACACTTGCCATGTCATGTGGCAGCAACTCTGAGAGACGGTGATGCCGCAGCCCAAGGTGGAGGATTGGCTTCGGATCGCAGAGGGTTTCCAAGATTCCGCGCAGTTTCCTAACTGCATCGGGGCAATGGATGGCAAGCACATCCGTGTGAAGAAGCCGCCACACTCAGGGAGCCGTTTCTTCAATTATAAACAGTTTTTCTCGGTAGTGCTGATGGCTGTTGCTGACAGTAACTACCGGTTTATAATGGTAGATATCGGGGCCTATGGAAGTACTGCGGATGCTCGCATCTTTAGTGCTTCTAGAATGGGTGAGCGGCTTCGTGCCAACCAGCTTGCCCTGCCCGAGTCCAGAAGACTGCCCGGATATGCAGGTCCGCCGGCGCCATTTGTCATCGTGGCGGATGAAGGGTTTGCATTGACTCCACATGTTATGCGGCCCTTTCCAAAGCGTGGTTTGGATGTCAGGAGGCGTATCTTCAACTACCGGTTGACTCGTGCCCGTCGGTATGTGGAGTGCGCTTTCGGAATACTCTCTAGCAAGTGGAGGGTGTTTTTGTCATCCATACAGATGGCTCCGGAGAATGCTACCCTGGTGATTCAAGCTTGTGTTGTTCTCCACAATTTCACCAGGATTCACGAGGCTTCCTCTTCTGTTGACATGGAAGATCTTCCTACGACTTCAGATTTGGATTTGGAAAGGACCCTGCATAGACGACCTGGGACTGCAGGCATTGCAGTTCGGGAACTCTATGCAGACTACTTTTCAAGTCCAGAGGGGTCCGTGCCGTGGCAGAGGGATGCTATTCGTGGCAGTTTTTGAAATCTTCTGGGCTCTTTAGTTTTTTGTTATTTTCTAGATAGATTCCTGAAATTTAGGATTGTAGTTGAGTGTAGGGACTCGCAAGATAATGAGGACCCTTGACGTGGGCTTGCGGGCTGAGATTTTTTGGACCGCACACATTTAAATATGCATCTAACGTGATAGAATTGATGTTTTGGTCTAAATCTAAATAGACTTTAACATCTTTTCCTTTTTTTTTAGTGTAGTCCATATCCCCAAATAAAGATGTTGCTCACCCAAATAAAGTGTTGCTTAGTGCGGAAAAGTGTGTGGTGTTTCTTTTTTCAATTGAAATGGGTCAAAGTAAATGTTTTATGTAGCGTGCACACTAAAAAAACAGTCGACTACTTTTTGGCTCAAACAACATTTATGTTTTAGATTGAGCCAAACTTAATAAACAGGAAGCCAATGGCCCCAACATTTTAAGGACAAACATATAAAGTTCTTGAAAACAAAACATTAAACTGTCTTACAAATTCAGAAGGTCCTGAGTAAAAGATCCTGTTGGAAACGTGGACCGTGGCCTGATATTGGCCTGTTGAGGTAACCCAGATGCGAAACTGCCCGGGTAAAGGGGCTGACCCACTTGATGCATTGGGCCCTGGGGGAGTCCATAGTGGGGTTGTGGGTGGTATCCTGGAACTTGTGCTGCTTGTGGCGCACCTTCAAATGGCCCGGCACTTTGCTGCTGTTGCGCATTCTCCAGGTCCACTTTCATGGCATTAAGCTTTCCTAGAAGGTCCCCATGGTTAGGAAGCGCAAACATTTTTAGAACTACAGCTAAGGAGGCAAGGCACTCATGGTGCTCTAAAGGAGTGACATGCCTCAATAGCTGTCCTAAGCCCCGTAATGTCTTCTCCTCAACTCCTTCACTCCTCCTCTGGGCCAGAAATTCTATGAGGCGGGCATCAATAGCCTCCCGACTCTCTGGCACAGAGGTAGAGGGAGGGAGTTGGCGGCGCCGTCTGGGCTGGGTCTGGACCACCCGTGGTGGACTGCAAGGTGGTACGGGTTCCTCGGCCAGCGTGGAGTCCTCAGGGTCCTCAGCCGGTGTTGGCGACGGAGTTCCCTGGGGAGAAAATCTTGCAGGGGGTTCACTGGCCGACGTGTCCGAATCTTGTGAGGGATCCAGACTGTCCACAGTACTGTATTTAAAAAAAAAACAAAAAAAAACACATTAGGTCATTTGATTTCAACATTACAAAAGCACATAGATTTCATTCTGTGCAAA
The DNA here is from genome assembly GCF_014858855.1 of Bufo gargarizans. NCBI lineage: Eukaryota > Metazoa > Chordata > Amphibia > Anura > Bufonidae > Bufo > Bufo gargarizans. The sequence goes on along the minus strand of NC_058080.1, from coordinate 522,039,600 downwards.
GCAACCGTGCAAATACAATATATATATACGGAGTGGCAGCATACCATCAGAGATTTGAAATTACACAACGACTAACTGCTTCAATGTGAAATGTGGAAATCCCTTTTGAATGGCATTTGGATCTATTAATGGGATAAGTCTTGTAAAGGCCTATTGTTTCGGAAAATGGGCAAACATTGTTTGCTGCTTGGAGCTGTCCAGCCTCTGAAGAGGAGTCCTCACTCAAGGACCAAAACCAGTGCTGAAAATGAGGCCAAATCATCTGTATGTGCCCCGCTACCAACATGTAAAGATACAAATTGTCATTTGAACCTAGTAGAACCTCATTTTCAGAGAAACAACATGTACCAGGCCACACTTGACCATGGTGAGAGTACTAGTTGTAATCGTGCTGCTCTTGCGTAGTTGCAACCTCAGCTTCACACTTTAGCCTAGGATGTGGTGATTGACAGTTCAGAGGAGCAATGTAAGGAAACCATGTGGGGTTTGGTGCAAAACCATTTCAGCTATATAAATTACTATCCCGGTACATAAAGGGTACACATTTCCCTAACCTTCCAAAATGTGAGAATATGTCGTTATGGGACAAATCTCATGCCGCCCAAAAAGTTTGGAAAAAAAAACCCTACTCCGGGCTCCCATTAAAACGGGTGGGTTTTGGAAAGCTTTTTTAACCATTGGGGTGTGACTAGGAGCCGACATACACGATGAACTACTGTATGAGGAAATAATTCGTGCAGTGCGCAAGTGTCATCTGTATTTGCTTTTCTGGTTCAAAGTGGAATCATCTATGTTCCAGGAGGGAACAAAAATTGCTTCAACACAAACAAAACAGAGAAAGGAGCCGCCATCTGCACACTTCACGTGTCGTCTCATCATTCATCTCATAAGCGGTTGCCCCTGGTTTGACTACACCACTAAAATGATGTAGGCAACCAACACAAGGCATGGACAAACTGTTGCCCTCCAGCTGATGCCCAACTACAACTCCAAGCAGGACTGAGTAGCTTTCAGCTATTCTATCATGCTGGGAGTTTCAGTTGTTAAAGAGCTGGATGTAGTCAGTTTTGACATGGCTGCCCTACAGAAAGTATAGGTCTTCAATAGAACAACAAAACTGTATCCATTAGTTTCAGAAACACTTTAGCTTGCCTTAAAAAAACGTAAGTGTGAAAATATGACACCGTTTGAAAAGAACGTAAAAAATACTTACGGCCTCAGTTCCATTACTGGCCGCAGAAACTGTAACTGGGCCGTATAAATATAGGCCCGTTTGGTCGATGAGCCCTCCCCACTCCGGCCTTTGCTGGTCAGCTCCCGGCGGAACTGGTCCCGGCAGCTCGCCCAGCGGGTTTTCGTTTGTTTCACTGTTTAAAAATGACATAGAAGACAATTGTGAGGTAAAAAATTAAGAAAGGGGAAAAATAGACGCCACATTAAAAAACCATGTACAGGCCTTTAGGCAAAAGGAGGCTGGACCACCCTGAAAACACTATTGTCACCTCTGGGACATTCAAACTATATATTAGGGCCACACAGAGGGCAAGGACAGCACAACTACAGTGATAACACTTACCTAATGCGGCCCGGCCTCGGCTATCAGCCTTGGCCCATTCACTTCGCCGCATGCTCCGTGCCACTTTCTCCCACGAAGCGTCTTTTTTCAGTCGGTCACTGTAGGCATTTTTCCGGGTATCCCACAGCTCGGGCCTCTCCTGGACGAGACTAATCAATTTTTCTACATCCCAGCGAGGCATGGTGGATGAGATTATTAATCCTCCTGAAATGGCTGCTTCTCCTCACACAAGCTGTTTACCACAGATGTCTAGAAATTTGCATATCCTGTCACCTAAAACTTCCTGTCTTTTTTTTTTTCAATTTATTGCCACAAGTTTGGCTAGACAATTTGCCCATGCCATAAGAAGAAATAAAACGGGCGCGGAGCGGGCGCGGACGCGGATGACAAACGGGTGTGCAACCGCGTTTTTCACGGCCCCATTCACTTGAATAGGGCCGCGACCCGTTAGCCGTGAAAAAAATAGGACAGGTTATATTTTTTGACGGGCAAGAAACACGGGTCACGGACGCGGGTGACAAAACGGTGCAGTAGCCGAGTTTTCAACGGACCCATTGAAAGTCAATGGGGCCGCAGAAAAAAACGTTACACGGGCCAACGGCCACGGGTGCACACAACGGTCGTGTGCAGGAGGCCTAAGGGTGGATGATTCACATGTTGAGATTAGTGATGAGCGGGAGGTGCCATATTCGATTTCGCGATATTTCGCGAATATTCGAATGAATATTCGTGTTATATTCGTCGAAATCGAATATTCGTAATTATTCCAATTATCGCGAATAATATACGAATTTTTTTTTCGCGTATTGCGATTATTTATCTTGATAGTATAAGGCAACGTTCCTATGCTAATTGACTATGGCTAGGCTAATATGTGTATTTTACGAAATTTCGTGATTTGCTCTAACTTCGTCTCTTAGAATATTACGAATATTCTAAAAGACGAAGTTAGAGCAATATTACGAAATTTCGTAAAATACACATATAGATTGTAATTTAGCTAATATACTGCTATAATCCCTTTTTTTGCCTCTAATTTTTTTTTTGCCTCTTCTGAACTTAAGTTTTGTAAAATATGTACACTATTAAAAAATAATACTATAGCAGTATATTAGCTTAAATACAATCTATGTGTATTTTACGAAATTTCGTAATATTGCTCTAACTTCGTCTTTTAGAATATTCGTAATATTCTAAAAGACGAAGTTAGAGCAATATTAAGAACATTTGCAAAAGCCGAAATTGCGATGCGAGTAATATAATACGAAATAATCGCATGAAGATTTCAACTTAGCACTGCTATATTCCATATTCTAGCCTAATATGGAATATAGCTGTGCTAAGTTAGCACTGCTCTATTCCACACTAGGCTAGAATATGGAATATAGCAGTGCTAAGTTGAAATCTTCATGCGATTATTTCGTGTTATATTACTCGCATCGCAACTTGCGAAATTTGCAAATGTTCTGTCACGAGGGTGTCAAGAGCCACGTCTGACTCCGTTATACCCGGGGTCAGGAAGTCGCAGCGGGTGGCTGCGCGCTCTATGCCTAAAGATCACGGTGTTTCTTAGTGTTTGTTTTCTGTGTTTGCCTTGCTATCCTTTTTGTCTCACTCAGGGATCCGTAGCTTCTCCTCCTCAGCTGTTTCTTGTCTGCCACTCCCAAACTCCTTATATTCTCCTCTCACACTTCTCTTGTTGCCAGTTATAGAGCTTCCTGCCTGGACATCTATACTGACCCACTGGAGCTGTGAATCCTGGTTGTTGTTCCAGAGTGCTACCCTCCGGATCCCTGGTGGGCTTTTGTTGTCTCCTGTTGTTGCCCACCTGGGATTATATGTTTAGTTTGTATTGTCTGTCCTCCCCTTGGTGTTTTCCTCTAGAGCTAGTGGTGCGGACTAGTGTTCCCACCGCCCTGTTCACTATCTAGGGCTCATCCTAGGGAAAGCCAGGGTTTTAGGCACGTGATCGGCGTACGGGTGAGGAACCCGTCTAGGGACGACAGGGCAGCCAGGTGCCAGACGCAAGGTGAGTCAGGGGTCACCACCTTCCCTCTCACTAGGGCAGGGCCTCCCTCTGTTCCTCCCTCCGTGTCACGTATGTGACAGTTACGCCGATCGTGATATGTTCTTAATATTGCTCTAACTTCGTCTTTTAGAATATTACGAATATTCTAAAAGACGAAGTTAGAGCAATATTACGAAATTTCTAAAAGACGAAGTTAGAGCAATATTACGAAATTTCGTAAAATACACATAGATTGTATTTAAGCTAATATACTGCTATAGTAATATTTTTTAACAGTGTACATATTTTACAAAACTTAAGTTCAGAAGAGGCAAAAAAAATTAGAGGAAAAAAAAAGGGATTATAGCACTATATAAGCTAAATTACAATCTATATGTGTATTTTACGAAATTTCGTAATATTGCTCTAACTTTGTCTTTTAGAATATTCGTAATATTCTAAAAGACGAAGTTAGAGCAATATTAAGAACATTTGCAAATTTCGCAAGTTGCGATGCGAGTAATATAACACGAAATAATCGCATGAAGATTTCAACTTAGCACTGCTATATTCCATATTCTAGCCTAGTGTGGAATAGAGCAGTGCTAACTTAGCACAGCTATATTCCATATTAGGCTAGAATATGGAATATAGCAGTGCTAAGTTAAAATCTTCATGCGATTATTTCGTATTATATTACTCGCATCGCAACTTGCGAAATTTCGTAAAATACACATATAGATTAGATTGTAATTTAGCTAATATGGAATATAGCAGTAAGTTGAAAACGCCACTGACTGGAGCAGCCAGGAAGCCAGGAATCCAAAGGACAGGTAAGAACAACTTTAGAGAAGTGGGAAAGAAAAAAAATATTATAATAAAAAAAAAAATACGAATATTCGAATTCGCGAATATATAGAACGATATTCTAAATATTCGCGAAATCTCGAAATTGCGATATTCGAGAAAAAAATTCGTAATTCGAATATTCGCGCTCAACACTAGCTGAGATCATGTCTTGTTTTGTCATGAAGGACTTGCCCGCTCCTATAGTCTTAGGCCTCCTGCACACGACCGTTGTGTGCACCCGTGGCCGTTGGCCCGTGTAACGTTTTTCTCTGCGGCCCCATTGACTTTCAATGGGTCCGTTGAAAACTCGGCTACTGCACCGTTTTGTCACCCGCGTCCGTGACCCGTGTTTCTTGCCCGTCAAAAAATATAACCTGTCCTATTTTTTTCACGGCTAACGGGTCGCGGCCCCATTCAAGTGAATGGGGCCGTGAAAAACGCGGTTGCACACCCGTTTGTCATCCGCGTCCGCGCCCGCTCCGCGCCCGTTTTATTTCTTCTTATGGCATGGGCAAATTGTCTAGCCAAACTTGTGGCAATAAATTGAAAAAAAAAAAGACAGGAAGTTTTAGGTGACAGGATATGCAAATTTCTAGACATCTGTGGTAAACAGCTTGTGTGAGGAGAAGCAGCCATTTCAGGAGGATTAATAATCTCATCCACCATGCCTCGCTGGGATGTAGAAAAATTGATTAGTCTCGTCCAGGAGAGGCCCGAGCTGTGGGATACCCGGCAAAATGCCTACAGTGACCGACTGAAAAAAGACGCTTCGTGGGAGAAAGTGGCACGGAGCATGCGGCGAAGTGAATGGGCCAAGGCTGATAGCCGAGGCCGGGCCGCATTAGGTAAGTGTTATCACTGTAGTTGTGCTGTCCTTGCCCTCTGTGTGGCCCTAATATATAGTTTGAATGTCCCAGAGGTGACAATAGTGTTTTCAGGGTGGTCCAGCCTCCTTTTGCCTAAAGGCCTGTACATGGTTTTTTAATGTGGCGTCTATTTTTCCCCTTTCTTAATTTTTTACCTCACAATTGTCTTCTATGTCATTTTTAAACAGTGAAACAAACGAAAACCCGCTGGGCGAGCTGCCGGGACCAGTTCCGCCGGGAGCTGACCAGCAAAGGCCGGAGTGGGGAGGGCTCATCGACCAAACGGGCCTATATTTATACGGCCCAGTTACAGTTTCTGCGGCCAGTAATGGAACTGAGGCCGTAAGTATTTTTTACGTTCTTTTCAAACGGTGTCATATTTTCACACTTACGTTTTTTTAAGGCAAGCTAAAGTGTTTCTGAAACTAATGGATACAGTTTTGTTGTTCTATTGAAGACCTATACTTTCTGTAGGGCAGCCATGTCAAAACTGACTACATCCAGCTCTTTAACAACTGAAACTCCCAGCATGATAGAATAGCTGAAAGCTACTCGGTCCTGCTTGGAGTTGTAGTTGGGCATCAGCTGGAGGGCAACAGTTTGTCCATGCCTTGTGTTGGTTGCCTACATCATTTTAGTGGTGTAGTCAAACCAGGGGCAACCGCTTATGAGATGAATGATGAGACGACACGTGAAGTGTGCAGATGGCGGCTCCTTTCTCTGTTTTGTTTGTGTTGAAGCAATTTTTGTTCCCTCCTGGAACATAGATGATTCCACTTTGAACCAGAAAAGCAAATACAGATGACACTTGCGCACTGCACGAATTATTTCCTCATACAGTAGTTCATCGTGTATGTCGGCTCCTAGTCACACCCCCTTTTACTCAGGACCTTCTGAATTTGTAAGACAGTTTAATGTTTTGTTTTCAAGAACTTTATATGTTTGTCCTTAAAATGTTGGGGCCATTGGCTTCCTGTTTATTAAGTTTGGCTCAATCTAAAACATAAATGTTGTTTGAGCCAAAAAGTAGTCGACTGTTTTTTTAGTGTGCACGCTACATAAAACATTTACTTTGACCCATTTCAATTGAAAAAAGAAACACCACACACTTTTCCGCACTAAGCAACACTTTATTTGGGTGAGCAACATCTTTATTTGGGGATATGGACTACACTAAAAAAAAAGGAAAAGATGTTAAAGTCTATTTAGATTTAGACCAAAACATCAATTCTATCACGTTAGATGCATATTTAAATGTGTACATCATTTTAGTGGTGTAGTCAAACCAGGGGCAACCGCTTATGAGATGAATGATGAGACGACACGTGAAGTGTGCAGATGGCGGCTCCTTTCTCTGTTTTGTTTGTGTTGAAGCAATTTTTGTTCCCTCCTGGAACATAGATGATTCCACTTTGAACCAGAAAAGCAAATACAGATGACACTTGCGCACTGCACGAATTATTTCCTCATACAGTAGTTCATCGTGTATGTCGGCTCCTAGTCACACCCCAATGGTTAAAAAAGCTTTCCAAAACCCACCCGTTTTAATGGGAGCCCGGAGTAGGGTTTTTTTTTTCCAAACTTTTTGGGCGGCATGAGATTTGTCCCATAACGACATATTCTCACATTTTGGAAGGTTAGGGAAATGTGTACCCTTTATGTACCGGGATAGTAATTTATATAGCTGAAATGGTTTTGCACCAAACCCCACATGGTTTCCTTACATTGCTCCTCTGAACTGTCAATCACCACATCCTAGGCTAAAGTGTGAAGCTGAGGTTGCAACTACGCAAGAGCAGCACGATTACAACTAGTACTCTCACCATGGTTAAGTGTGGCCTGGTACATGTTGTTTCTCTGAAAATGAGGTTCTACTAGGTTCAAATGACAATTTGTATCTTTACATGTTGGTAGCGGGGCACATACAGATGATTTGGCCTCATTTTCAGCACTGGTTTTGGTCCTTGAGTGAGGACTCCTCTTCAGAGGCTGGACAGCTCCAAGCAGCAAACAATGTTTGCCCATTTTCCGAAACAATAGGCCTTTACAAGACTTATCCCATTAATAGATCCAAATGCCATTCAAAAGGGATTTCCACATTTCACATTGAAGCAGTTAGTCATTGTGTAATTTCAAATCTCTGATGGTATGCTGCCACTCCGTATATATATATTGTATTTGCACGGTTGCTTTGCACAGAATGAAATCTATGTGCTTTTGTAATGTTGAAATCAAATGACCTAATGTGTTTTTTTTTGTTTTTTTTTTAAATACAGTACTGTGGACAGTCTGGATCCCTCACAAGATTCGGACACGTCGGCCAGTGAACCCCCTGCAAGATTTTCTCCCCAGGGAACTCCGTCGCCAACACCGGCTGAGGACCCTGAGGACTCCACGCTGGCCGAGGAACCCGTACCACCTTGCAGTCCACCACGGGTGGTCCAGACCCAGCCCAGACGGCGCCGCCAACTCCCTCCCTCTACCTCTGTGCCAGAGAGTCGGGAGGCTATTGATGCCCGCCTCATAGAATTTCTGGCCCAGAGGAGGAGTGAAGGAGTTGAGGAGAAGACATTACGGGGCTTAGGACAGCTATTGAGGCATGTCACTCCTTTAGAGCACCATGAGTGCCTTGCCTCCTTAGCTGTAGTTCTAAAAATGTTTGCGCTTCCTAACCATGGGGACCTTCTAGGAAAGCTTAATGCCATGAAAGTGGACCTGGAGAATGCGCAACAGCAGCAAAGTGCCGGGCCATTTGAAGGTGCGCCACAAGCAGCACAAGTTCCAGGATACCACCCACAACCCCACTATGGACTCCCCCAGGGCCCAATGCATCAAGTGGGTCAGCCCCTTTACCCGGGCAGTTTCGCATCTGGGTTACCTCAACAGGCCAATATCAGGCCACGGTCCACGTTTCCAACAGGATCTTTTACTCAGGACCTTCTGAATTTGTAAGACAGTTTAATGTTTTGTTTTCAAGAACTTTATATGTTTGTCCTTAAAATGTTGGGGCCATTGGCTTCCTGTTTATTAAGTTTGGCTCAATCTAAAACATAAATTTTGTTTGAGCCAAAAAGTAGTCGACTGTTTTTTTAGTGTGCACGCTACATAAAACATTTACTTTGACCCATTTCAATTGAAAAAAGAAACACCACACACTTTTCCGCACTAAGCAACACTTTATTTGGGTGAGCAACATCTTTATTTGGGGATATGGACTACACTAAAAAAAAAGGAAAAGATGTTAAAGTCTATTTAGATTTAGACCAAAACATCAATTCTATCACGTTAGATGCATATTTAAATGTGTGCGGTCCAAAAAATCTCAGCCCGCAAGCCCACGTCAAGGGTCCTCATTATCTTGCGAGTCCCTACACTCAACTACAATCCTACATTTCAGGAATCTATCTAGAAAATAACAAAAAACTAAAGAGCCCAGAAGATTTCAAAAACTGCACGAATAGCATCCCTCTGCCACGGCACGGACCCCTCTGGACTTGAAAAGTAGTCTGCATAGAGTTCCCGAACTGCAATGCCTGCAGTCCCAGGTCGTCTATGCAGGGTCCTTTCCAAATCCAAATCTGAAGTCGTAGGAAGATCTTCCATGTCAACAGAAGAGGAAGCCTCGTGAATCCTGGTGAAATTGTGGAGAACAACACAAGCTTGAATCACCAGGGTAGCATTCTCCGGAGCCATCTGTATGGATGACAAAAACACCCTCCACTTGCTAGAGAGTATTCCGAAAGCGCACTCCACATACCGACGGGCACGAGTCAACCGGTAGTTGAAGATACGCCTCCTGACATCCAAACCACGCTTTGGAAAGGGCCGCATAACATGTGGAGTCAATGCAAACCCTTCATCCGCCACGATGACAAATGGCGCCGGCGGACCTGCATATCCGGGCAGTCTTCTGGACTCGGGCAGGGCAAGCTGGTTGGCACGAAGCCGCTCACCCATTCTAGAAGCACTAAAGATGCGAGCATCCGCAGTACTTCCATAGGCCCCGATATCTACCATTATAAACCGGTAGTTACTGTCAGCAACAGCCATCAGCACTACCGAGAAAAACTGTTTATAATTGAAGAAACGGCTCCCTGAGTGTGGCGGCTTCTTCACACGGATGTGCTTGCCATCCATTGCCCCGATGCAGTTAGGAAACTGCGCGGAATCTTGGAAACCCTCTGCGATCCGAAGCCAATCCTCCACCTTGGGCTGCGGCATCACCGTCTCTCAGAGTTGCTGCCACATGACATGGCAAGTGTGTCGTACAATACTCGAGATTGTCGAGGCTCCTAACAGAAACTCAAAATGCAGTGATGCAAATGAGTTCCCAGTTGCAAGGAATCTGTGGAGACAAAAAAAAAAAACCCCAGTAAACTGCGAATATAGTGAAAACAGATACAAGATTCAAGCATAATGTTGTATACACACCAGGATTGTAAACACCCTATGTCTAGTGGTGGGGAACCTATGGGACGGGTGCCAGAGGCGGTACTCAAGGCCCACTGTGTGGGCACCCACACCCATTGTAAAGACTATATGGTTTTCAAAGATCCCCCCTTGATTTTACAAACCATTCATCAGAACAGGGCACACTATGCTTATTGCCGGCAGCAGTGATTGGAAGCCGGAAAAGGAGTATCTGAGCAAAACACTAACAGCTATTGGTCTGTGGCCAGTACTACCAGAACTAAGTAACATAAACTGTGTTTTGCCCCTTTCTAATTGCAGAGAGTGTAGTGGCGCGTCCAAATATTGGGAACATTAGGCATGCTGAAAAGGTTAGCTGGACATCTCAGGGGTTCACAGCAGCACAATCCTACGAAATAAGGGAACTGATCGGTATATAGACTTTGCTCCGGGTGGGACACGCAGATAGAGATCCTGACTGAGGGACCGAATTCTTTAAGTTGAAAAAGCCTTATTAAAAAAATGCCCGTAATTCAAGATAAAGTTGACAATAATCACTCAGACAGGCAGGTCACAGCTTGCTGTAACATGGCTGACTGACTGAATCAAACGACATTTAAAACAAACTACTGGCGAGTGCAGAGGATTCATGGATTGTCTGGAGGCCGATAGCTAAACACACGTTTGAAACGAGCACAAACGCTAACCAACGGCCAAAATATTGGCATGTTAGGTGCCAGGGATTAACGGGATAACAAAACAGCCACAAACAAATGAAAGGAAAAAAAAATGGAGAAAGAAACATAGGTTTGGCAAACATTAGCACATGTCTAACAGCAGCCATTTTGGAGCACATGGTCCCCCTGACACAAGCAGTGCACATTACTGGTGAAACTTTACAAGTACTATACTGCTTACCTCAACGTGACGATGAGCCTTTCCTCTGGAGTAATGCTGCGCCTCATATTGGTGTCCATAAAGGTAAGGACAGTACGTAGAGACGACAGCAAGCGATCAAATGTACCCACTGACATCCGACAGAAGGAATAGAACTTCGCAGGATGCAGGCGCAGATCTTCATAGAGGGTATGGAAGTGTCCTTTCCGGGACCGTTGGGAAACTATCGGATGGACCCAAAATCGTCGCCTTCTACGCGGTTCCTCAGTCAACAAAGGAGGGCGCGGACCACATTGCCGACCAATGAGCCAATCCACAACGAACTCTTCCTCTGTATCAGACATGATGAAACAGCAAAGAGAAGCAGCCAAAATAACCTCTGTACTCTGCAAAGACTACAGAAAATGGCCACAAATGCATACTCAGGTGCCCTTGATTTATACCAGTATCCTGGGTGGAGTTATTAAAAATCCATTTTTTTTTCAAAATGCCAAGTTTTCAAACGGACCGCAAAAAAAACGGCCACACGGACACACGGAAGCACAACGGAAGCAAAAACGGGCACGGATCACGGAACAACGGAACCACTTTTTGCGGCCCGTTAAAAAATACTGTCGTGTGCAGGAGGCCTTAACTGAATACCATGAGCAATATGAGTGAGACTCCTTTGAAAAAAAGGGGAAGAGTCAATTGTGAAAACCGGAATCTCTCTTTCTAAAGTGCAAATACTTAGGCCCAGGGCCCAGATTTTGAAGAAAAAGAAAATCAACAAGTTTTACCCCAGCACCACAGTCAAGGAATACTTCAACATTAGTCTAGCACCACCATAGCTGGAAAGAGAAAACGAGTATTACAGTGAGCTTGCATACCTGCTTGCTCCGCCACCCCATTGACACTACCAAGAGTCAGGGATGTTTTTTTTTTTTTTTTTCTGTATGTAAACCTCTTTGTGATTCTTTATCATCAACATGCAGTTTAACTAAAGGACAAGCAAAAATAAAATGACCACTTTCTCCACAGTAATACCATAGCTTATGCAACCTCCTAAAGTTCCTATTACCAGAACGGAAAGACACCTGAGCCAGCTGCATGGGTTCCTCCCCTACCCCAGAGTTACATGTCATATCACTATGGGGAACAGGTGAGACAAAACCATTCACAGAAGGGATCCCTCGCGCGGAGGGAACCTTACACCTCTCTCTAATACGTCTATCTAACCGTATTGCCAAAGACATAGCATTCTTCAATGTATCCGGGTACTACTATGAAAATCAAGGGCATCTTTAAATCTCTCTGACAACCCCTGACAAAACTGACTACGTAGCACGGGGTCATTCCACTCTGACTCAGTAGCCCATCTCCTAAATTCAACGCAGTAAGCCTCTGCAGTATGTTCACCTTGTAATAAATTACGCAATTTGGATTCCGCCTTCGAGACCTGATCTGGGTCATCAAAAATGAATCCCAAGGCTTTAAAAAAATTCTTCCACCGACCGGAGGGCCTGAGAACCGGACGGCAGAGAAAAGACCCAGGATTGCGCATCCCCTTTAAGCAGGGGTATGATTATCCCTACCCTCTGACTCACCAGATGAAGATGGATGCAGCAGACTCTCTAAAGCGCATAAAGTCATCCACACCCCCTGCAAATCTATCAGGGAGAGCGACTGTAGGCTCCCCAAAAATGTGACTTCCTCCTATTGCACCTGATACCAGAGCATTCTGACACCGTGTGACCGAATAACGCAGATCAGCAACCTCTAGGGATAATCCCTGCATGCGATCAACTAGCGCATCCATTGACTCCATCTCAAAGCAGCTGAGAAATGGCAGTCTAAGTATTGGCGGGTTATAATGTCACTCTGGGTAGGATACAAGATACAATAGAAACACAGAAAACCATGAAACCAGTGTCTAGGCCAGAAGCTGTGGATAAAGGTCACTTCCTAGCAAATCCCTACCAACTCTCCCTGGACTTCTGTTCTCACGTTCAGACCCTGAAGGTGGGAATAAACGTGCCCCCGTGCCTAAGACTGAAGAAACTAAGATCCCTAAGATAGTGGAAAAGGGGAAAAAAGACAGTCTGCTTCCTCAAGCAAGGAGGGAGCAGGTGTCTCCCTAACAGCCTAGACAGAACACAAGAGAGAAACAAAAACAACTTATCTGTAGCTGAACAGCAATTCCTTCCTTCCTTCCTTCCTCCCTCAGAGCAAGATAGAAGCTATAACCTGCACAGGACACTGGGAAAGGGAGTAATTTAAACTCAAACAAACAACCCCACCCAGTGCACCTGGAAGGAGGCGGATGTAGCTCAAATCCAAACCCAAAGCAAAACAAACTACAGGCAGACCTCCGCACATAACCTGAGCAGGGCATGACACTGAGAGATCAATGGAACCCAGCTGAGGGATAAGGTAACTATAATAACCACCACAGGTCCAGCCACGCTGAGGAGGTCTGAAGAATGCACACCAAAGGTAAATAAAATCAGTTTTGCCAGAGTCTGGCAGGGAGTCAGAAACATGTGGCTCAGGTATTGCCAGAGACTTATAAGCTAAGTATAGTGCCTTTCATTATTTTAGGCCATTTGAGGCTTCCTGAACTGTAGTTCCTTAAAATTAGGCAGAAAATGGATCATAATATCTATAATTTTCTTCTTCTTCTTCTTTACCCACCTATATTATTCACAGCACAAATAGGTGGAAAAGACATCAGAGCTGTCAAGTGCAAACACACCAGAATTTAGCATCTAACAACTCTATCTAATCTTGCACCCCATCTATCTAATGTCTGCCATACATCTGTCTAATGCTCCTATAAACAGAAAATTTAAGAAAGAATTTTATAGTATTGCCCCCATAAGCCAAATAAAAGTCCTTTCCTTGCCTTGCATCATTATGCCCATTGCGAAGTTGGTATAATTTACCCCTGCACTGCCACTGCTGGGTGATTTTTATGGTATCACATTTTATCTATAATGTGATTTTATTACATAGAAATGTGATTAATTTTGGCTTCGTTTTCCTTTTATTTCCAACATTTATCAATAGGACTGTGTAATTGTATTTTCTGGAATATCCACTGAGAATATGATGAAATGTTTGTATTGCTAAGCACAATGCCCAGCCATTAAACACTGAAAGCCGTCCTCCTAGACAATTGCCTTCTAAAAGACATCTGACAACAATATTGTTTGTGCAGCAATTTGCTGACGTGAAAACTATTTAAGCCAAGTCATTACTGAGCTATTGCTTTGTACTTATTGCTTGATAGTTATTTATTAGTTTCAAATGTATTTCGATGAAGATGATTTTACCTTCTGAAAGGAACTGTAGCCATCCAACAATTACAATCAATGCTTGGCTTCTTGATCTAATAGGACATGTTCCTCAAATGATTGTCTGGCCTGGGTTAATGAGCTGTGCTGAAAATGCTCCCATAGTGAAGACGAAAGCAAGGAGAAGATTATCAAAAAAGAAAATACCTTGTCCACCGTCAGCATCCTCAAGGCTACATTCACATGGAAAAAAAGACCATCATTAAAAACAGACACACTGTCTGTTTTTTATGGTCGTTTTACATCGGTGTGCACATCCATTTCCAGGGTTTTTTGCATCCGATTTACATCAGTTTTTATTAGCTATAAAAAAAAAACTGCCATTAAAAAGTGATGAAATGAATTGGCTTTTTTTTATTTTTTTATCAAAACCCTTTCAGTGCCCTCAATATATATTATAGCCCCCTATAATGCACCCAGTATATAAATTTCCCCCAATAGTGACCCAGTAGTATACATGCACTCTCTTAGTTCCCCAGAAGCATATATGCCCCCATAGTGTCCTCAGTGTGTGTATATGTATATATATATATATATATATATATATATAAAAGAAAAAAAATTCCAGATGGTGAAAAATTTGAGATCCTTTATTCACCCGTGCAACGTTTCGGTCCACTTACTGGGACCATGCTCAAGCAACATATACAAAGTCACAATACATATTTATAGAGGGTCAAAACATTTGCATACACAAATACCAATTAATAACAAATATTAAATTTATGTTTATATATACAATTAATACATAAAATACGTGTAGCGCCATATGCGCCAAGTATATTGCATAATAACATGTGCATAATTTTCTGCCATCATAAAACCAATGTTCTAAAATTAATCATAATTCATAATAATTAATTACCAGTGATTGCTATTCAGCTGTGCAAATAGTGTTCGCATGTAAAGGGAGGGATCGCTCACCTGCAAAGCACTCAATAAGATGATCGGCCGGCATAATTACTTGGCGTATGAGACGACACACCGTGCATGTCAGTGTGTCAGTATCACGTCATAGATCACATGACCGCATAAGTGGACAGCTGATAAAATGCACACATAGTAAAATAAATAGAGATGCAGAGATTATAGATAAGGCGACGCAATCCAAATGCTGTAAGACAGGCGAGGTGCTGCTTTTCAGCGCACTGTCACCTGTTAAATGTCCCGGTGGACTACACAGGGTGTAGCATATGGCTACACTCAGTGTATATCGCCATTGAGTACTGGCATCTAGTTAAAAGCGTCCCATAAAGATAACTTAATGAATCCTTCTGTACGCCGATTAAAGATGCAGAGTAACCACTAAGTATAAATAGTAGTCTAATAATATAATCAGAGCCATCAGCATCTGCAAATTCCATTATAAGAGTAATAAGTCCACAATCCACCACAATCCCAAAAATTCCAAACATCCTGGCCGTAGCAGGGTGAGTTGAAATCTTCTGATCCAGGCTATCTAAAAAATAAAAATATATAAAATTAAAAACATTTTTTTCACTACGTAGGCTGTACAGGGCAGAAGGAGAGACCCGAAATCATAGTCCCTGTCGAAATCACAAAATTATCATCGATGTATCTCAACCACGACTCCAGTACATGGCTGAAATGGTGGGACACATAGACATATTGTTCCTCCATGTGGGCGACGACCATGTTGGCTTAAGTAGGTGCCACGTTCGTCACCATGGCCGTCCCCCTAATTTGCATATAATTTTCATCTCCAAAAAAGAAGTAGTTATTATTAAGTATCATATGTAACAAAAACAAAATAAAGGCCCTCGCTTCCACTGTGAAATCAGACACATTCAAAGCCTGTTCTATAGCTTTTATACCAATGCTATGTTGTATGGAAGTGTAGAGGCTAACAATATCGAAAGAGGCCAAAATAGCCTCCGCCAGTATGGTTACAGTACTCAATTTCCTCAAGAAATCAGTTGTGTCCTGTACATAAGATTTAGTCTTCTTAACAAATGGGCTTAATAGTTTGTCCAAGAGCATTGAGGCATGACTTAATAGGGAGCCCCTACTGGAGACAATTGGAGAACATTGCATGTTCTTATGGATCTTAGGCAATAAATAAAATAAAGGAGTCATAGGATGTTCTACTAGCAAGAATTCACATAATTTCTCATCAATCAGGCCTGTCTGGTAATAGTGTTCCATCAAGGTTGTGATTTTTTGTATCACAAACTTGGGGTCACTTTGTAATTTAATGTATATGTCTTTTGATAGCTGTCGTAGAGCTTCAGCCAGATACATGGAAGTGTCCATTGTAATTACTTATTATGAATTATGATTAATTTTAGAACATTTGTTTTATGGTGGCAGAAAATTGTGCATATGTTATGGAATATAATTGGCGCATATGGTGCTACACGTATTTTATGTATTTATAGTATATATAAACATACATTTAAGATTTGTTATTAATTGGTTTTTGTGTATGCAACTGTTTGGGACTTTGTATATGTTGCTTGAGAATGGTCCCAGCAGACCGAAACGTTGCACGGGTGAATAAAGGATCTCACATTTTTCACCATCTGGAAGTGTTGCGTTATTTTTTTTTTCCTTTTATATATATATATATATATATATATATATATATATACAGTCATGTGAAAAAATTAGGACACCCTTTGAAAGCATGTGGTTTTTTGTAACATTTTTAATAAAAGGTTATTTCATCTCCGTTTCAACAATACAGAGAGATTAAAGTAATCCAACTAAACAAAGAAAACTGAAGAAAAGTCTTTTCAAGATCTTCTGTAAATGTCATTCTACAAAAATGCCTATTCTAACTGAGGAAAAAGATAGGACACCCTTGCCCCTAATAGCGAGTGTTACCTCCTTTGGCTGAAATAACTGCAGTGAGACGGTTCTTGTAGCCATCTACCAGTCTTCGACATCGGTCTGAGGAAATTTTACCCCACTCCTCAATGCAGAACTTTTTCAGCTGTGAGATGTTTGAGGGGTTTCTTGCACGTACAGCCCTTTTCAAGTCACCCCACAGCATCTCAATGGGATTCAAATCTGGACTTTGACTTGGCCATTCCAGGACTCTCCATTTCTTCTTTTTCAGCCAATCTTTGGTTGATTTACTAGTATGTTTTGGGTCATTGTCATGTTGCATGGTCCAGTTCCGCTTCAGCTTTAATTTTCTAACTGATGGTCTCACATGTTCTTCAAGCACCTTCTGATACACAGTAGAATTCATTGTGGATTCTATGATGGTGAGCTGACCAGGTCCTGCTGCAGCAAAGCAGCCCCAAACCATGACACTTCCACCTCCATGCTTCACAGTTGGTATGAGGTTCTTTTCTTGGAATGCTGTGTTTGGTTTACGCCAAACATGTCCTCTGCTGTTGTGTCCAAATAATTCAATTTTGGACTCATCTGTCCAAAGAACATTATTCCAGAAGTCCTGGTCTTTGTCAACTTTATCTCTGGCAAGTGTCAGTCTGGCCTCGATGTTTCTCTTGGAAAGCAAAGGTTTCCTCCTTGCACACCTCCCATGCAAGTTAAACTTGTACAGTCTCTTTCTGATTGTAGAGGCATGTACTTCTACATCAACAGTAGCCAGAGCCTGCTGTAGTTCTCGAGATGACACTTTAGGGTTTTTGGAGACCTCTTTTAGCATCTTGCGGTCTGCTCTTGGGGTGAACTTGCTGGGGCGACCAGTCCTGGGCATGTTGGCAGTTGTTTTGAAAGCCCTCCACTTGTAGACTATCTTCCGGACAGTGGAATGGCTGATTTCAAAATCTTTTGAGATCTTTTTAAATCCCTTCCCAGACTCATAGGCTGCTACAATCTTTTTTCTGAAGTCCTCTGACAGCTCTTTTGCTCTCACCATGGTGCTCACTCTCACTTCAACAGTCAGGAGCACACCAAACTAAATGTCTGAGGTTTAAATAGGGCAAGCCTCATTCAACATGCAGAGTAACGATCTACTAATTATGTGCACCTGGTGTGATATACCTGTGTGAGATCTGAGCCAATTTAAGAGGGAATACATGTGAGGGTGTCCTATCTTTTTCCTCAGTTAGAATAGGCATTTTTGTAGAATGACATTTACAGAAGATCTTGAAAAGACTTTTCTTCAGTTTTCTTTGTTTAGTTGGATTACTTTAATCTCTCTGTATTGTTGAAACGGAGATGAAATAACCTTTTATTAAAAATGTTACAAAAAACCACATGTTTTCAAAGGGTGTCCTAATTTTTTCACATGACTGTATATATATAACTGTGGTCAAGTTTGTACCGCTGGCACTCCTATACAACATCGAGGTGTGCTGCCCTGAACTTGTTTTTGCTTGCTATATAACATATACAGTATATATATCTATATATATATCTATATATATATATATATATATATATATATATTCCCATTTATGTAATGTTCCCTACCCTTAGCAGTGCTGGTGATTAAAAACAAAACAAAAAAAAAACTGAAGCACGTGAACCCATGGAGATACTCTCTCTTTACTGCAGGCAGCAGTGCATGACACTGGGAGCAAAGGTCCTTCTACATCCTATGAGGAGCAAGTGCTCCCATGTGTGCAAGCGGATGAGGTCAGTATTTTTTATTTTATTTTTTCATTTTAAAACCTGAAAGCCCCTTGTGTACATGTTTTTAATGTCTGTTAAATGGATGCATTCCTGTATAAATAGCTATTAAAAGCGGTCCTATTGATTTCAAAAGGGTCTGTCTGGCCATGAATATGGCCAAAAATAGACCATGCCCTTTATTTTGACAGCGACTATTTAATGGGCATTAAAAAACGACCATGGGAATAGCCTCTGTGACTGGACTTGGTTCTAAAAATGGCCATTTGACCGCTGTTACATAAACTTGCATCATATGGCCATTTTTTACGTTTGTAGCCTTACTGCATCTGATGCACCCATTTCTCAATGCATAGTGTCAATAATATGTTCACTAGAGATGAGCAAATTTCATGTTATGAAATTTGTTCACGCTTCGTTTGGTGGTAAAAGCAGAATTGCGTTATGGATTCCTTTACCACAGACCATAACGCAATTCTATGACGGAATGCATAACGGAATGCCTTTAGAGGCATTTAATTATTCATTTTGTCATAACAGAAGTCTATGGCCTGCATAACAGATTCGTCCCGTTTCCGTTATGCAGGAGAGGACTTCCCTGCATAACAGAAACGGGATGGATCCGTTTTGCAGGCCAGACTTCTATTATGATAGCATGAATAGCGGAATGCCTCTGAAGGCATTCCGTTATGCAATCTGTCATAGAATTGCGTTATGGTCTGTGGTAACGGAATCCATAACGCAATTCTGCTTTTATCACCAAACCAAGCATGAACGAATTTCAGAATATGAAATTCGCTCATCTCTAATGTTGACCATAAAATAACAGAAGTGCATTGCTCTAATTTGTTTTTCCAAAAAGCATGAAACGCCTCACTGATTATTTAGGATATGCTAACATGTCTCTTATGGTGTCTGAGGAATTTAAATCACAGTATTTGCAATAAAGTGGGACTTTAATTAAGAAATCATGCTGTTTCTAATTCTATGTCAGTGTAAAATTATATAAAAAAAGAATCAATTAAACGGCAGGGAGCATTCAGAGTTCTAATTTTGATGTGGTTCAAAAAGCAGCCGATATCTGTGTTGAATTGTAAAAATTAGAAAGCTCTTTAATGGTATCAGTCATACAGGCCTCCTCCTGGTGATGGGAAGTACATTTGGATGCACTGTGTTGTCAGGTTTGATACATTTTAATTAAGGTGTCCTTCCATCAGAAATTAAATTAATACAGTATAATCTAAACCACAAAGTGGTTAAGATAACTCTGTGTAAATGGTAACCCGGGGCATTCTTACAGCAGGTATCTACCTAGGTATTGGAGGATGAAAAGGTGACAAATGTTGCTCTAAGCAAGAGACGTATACAAAGTGGTGGCCACTTTCATACACAGAAGACTGGATGGAAATGGAGATCTATCCTAAATAAACACTTCTAATGTTGCAAAATACAGTATTTTTTGCCCTATAAGAAGAACATTCCCCCCACCCAAAGTGGTGGAAAATTTCTGTGCATTTTAAATACTAATTTCCATAATGAAAGCACTTCCATAATGAAAGCACTCATTGGTACAGGAGGACCAGCAATAGGTGAATGCAACATTCCCTGGGCTCAGTGTACACCACTTTCTGGTCCACAGCTTCTCGCTGTGCTGTGACTGCGTACAGCGCGAGGACGTCAGCACTCTCTGACCTTGTGCTGTGCTCTTCGGGTCACAGCACAGCGTATGGCACGAAGAAGAAGAAGAGAGCTGGATTTGAGGAGTAGCATCGGCGTCCGGAGCAGCAGAGGTAAGTGCATTTTATAGAGCATAAGTAGTATAGTGGTAGGGCATGCCAATTCTATAGGGCCAAAGTTTAGAAGTCCTTCAGCTGAGACACGATTCAGACAAAAGATTGTGCTGCTGGTTTCTAGTCAACGCCCAAAGTGACTACTGATCAGCACTGAGCATCCTGCTTACACAAAAGAGTTTTATGTTATGAAACAAATACTAAATCCATCATATAAGTAGTCTGTTCATGAGGCAGTAGTTTTTGGTTATTCATGGTTTTAAAAAAAATTGCCTTAAAATGTCCTTATAATTTCATTCCCCCACCCATTCCGATATTGGATGTGGAGAGATGTAGAGTGCAAGATGAGCGGTACAATTTTCAAGGCAACTAAATAAAACCTGGAGTGTCTTGTGTATGGGTTCTACCTAATGACTCTCATGCGTTATATGGTTGCCTCTGCAAGGACACTTTAAATTCTGTGGTTACATTGTAACATACATATATACAAACTAACATCATACATAGCATAAGAGGTCACTGCAAATATAATGTAAACCAGGTACAGTACATTAGAAAGTGCTTCCAATCATAATCTAATGCCCTACTTATTGATTGAGGTATGAAATGTCACTGATGGTGGAGCACATGTTCTAGTTGTTTATTAGTATGAAAGACCATCTGCAACAACTTCACCAGTTTGTGCACCAGAAGCCAGACAAAGAGACAACCGGCCCTCAGCTATTCTATCTCCTGAGATGGAGTTTTTTTATATTTGTGCTTTTTGATCCATTTTGTTTAGCTGACTACTCGTTTGACTTTTCCCTAGTATCTGCTACTGTGTTTGGTTTCAGATTGTTTCATTATTATTTTCCTGCTATTTGTTACTGTGCTGTTTGTTTCTGTTGGTTTGACCCCACTGCTCTCTGTTGAGGATACTGGTTACCATTTTGACTTTGGTTCTGTCCCAGCTAGTATGAACACTCTACCCTCTCCAACTTCTAGGAGATATCATGTGTTAATAACCTAGGATTTCATACTACCAGCAAGAACCATTCAAGGTGAACTAGTTTAGATTCCTGAAAGGGATCATACTTATCGGGACTGCTATGCTTTTGTTAAACAAGGTGGCTGGCGTCAGGTCTGCATTTTACTGGACAGGGTTATTGATACCTTACCAGTTTTGTTACTCCAGTACCTGTTATTTTATTATTATACATTGTGACACCACATATTGTTTTTGGAAAACATAAGGCTAGTAAAAAAGATCACTTATGCCTAAATGTGTACTTGGTCAAACTAGATCAGGTGTTTTATGAGTTTTTGGGGATCTCTAGATCCAATACACATAATTTCCTCTTTCATTTTTTTTCTTCT
The DNA here is from genome assembly GCF_014858855.1 of Bufo gargarizans. Taxonomy (NCBI): domain Eukaryota; kingdom Metazoa; phylum Chordata; class Amphibia; order Anura; family Bufonidae; genus Bufo; species Bufo gargarizans. The sequence goes on along the minus strand of NC_058080.1, from coordinate 522,017,944 downwards.
AAATTAAATTAAGATGGGAACCAATTAAATTAGTAATGGATGTTATGCCAGGAGGTGTGGACCCACTGTGCCTCTGACCGGCTATACCCTGGAGGGGCGTGAATAAGTGACTGCCTGGTCTTCACTAGAGACTCTGATGGTAAGGATAGGCTTGGGCCACTGGGTGCCACTACAGAGCATGTCACTGGTTCGAATTCAGGAGCAGCCAAGAAGAATATTTCCCAAGAAAACAGAAACAGCATCATCCACCTCATAAATAGTGGTATCTCGGGCAAGAAAAGTGTCAAACTGCATCATATAGGTGCCATGTCAGTTGGAAGAATACAAAATGAAGTCCGTCCATCCATTCCAAAGCCAAGAGGTGTCAACAAGTCTGCCCATTACAAGGTCTATCCGTTCTGGCATAACAAGTTGACAACACAGCAGTGGAGGTGGCTCATATGCTTCGTAATAGTGAGATCACAGAAATCCATGCAAGCACCGTGCAACACGATTACACAAGTCTGGAATGGTGGGCCGAAAAAAGGTGAAGAAGCCTCCACTTCAATATCATTATAAGAAGCGTCGGCTTGAGTTTGCAAAAAAGTACGAACAGTGCACAGTAGAAGATTGAAAACAGGTGATTTGGAGTGATGAGATGAAAGTCAATAGACTGGGCTCTGATGGGTGCAAATGGGTCTGGAAGAAAAAAGGGAAAGGGGGCTAATGGATCGAGAAACTGAAGGAACTTTCAAGTTCAGTGGCGGAAGCATGATGATATGGGGTTGTTTCAAGTCGACAAGTATGCAGCAACATTGGAAACGTGTAGAAGAGATCTGGAAACACATTTCAGTAGAGTCATGCTTGAATATGATAGAGCGCATGCCCAGAAGGATACAGGCAGTGTTGAAAGCCAAAGGTGGATTTACAAAATAACAAAAAAACTTATAAAAATTTAGGAATTTAGAATTTTAGGAGCAAAATAGTAGCAATGCAGTTGCATGACAAGAATCTGCATAACTAATCATAAGCTAAATAGTTGAGTGTATGAGATGTGTGTGTGTATATATTCATATACAGACGTGGACAAAATTGTTGGTACCCTTTGGTCAATGAAAGAAAAAGTCACAATGGTCACAGAAATAACTTTAATCTGACAAAAGTAATAATAAATTAAAATTCTATAAATGTTAACCAATGAAAGTCAGACATTGTTTTTCAACCATGCTTCAACAGAATTATGTAAAAAAATAAACTCATGAAACAGGCATGGACAAAAATGATGGTACCCCTAACTTAATATTTTGTTGCGCAACCTTTTGAGGCAATCACTGCAATCAAACGCTTCCTGTAACTGTCAATGAGACATCTGCACCTCTCAGCAGGTATTTTGGCCCACTCCTCATGAGCAAACTGCTCCAGTTGTGTCCGGTTTGAAGGGTGCCTTTTCCAGACTGCATGTTTCAGCTCCTTCCAAAGATGCTCAATAGGATTGAGGTCAGGGCTCATAGAAGGCCACTTTAGAATAGTCCAATTTTTTCCTCTTAGCCATTCTTGGGTGTTTTTAGCGGTGTGTTTTGGGTCATTGTCCTGTTGCAAGACCCATGACCTGCGACTGAGACCAAGCTTTCTGACACTGGCTAGTACATTTCTCTCTAGAATTCCTTGATAGTCTTGAGATTTCATTGTACCCTGCACAGATTCAAGACACCCTGTGCCAGACGCAGCAAAGCAGCCCCAGAACATAACAGAGCCTCCTCCATGTTTCACAGTAGGGACAGTGTTCTTTTCTTGATATGCTTCATTTTTTCGTCTGTGAACATACAGCTGATGTGCCTTGGCAAAAACTTCGATTTTTGTCTCATCTGTCCACAGGACATTCTCCCAGAAGCTTTGTGGCTTGTCAACATGTAGTTTGGCATATTCCAGTCTTGCTTTTTTATGATTCGTTTTCAACAATGGTGTCCTCCTTGGTCGTCTCCCATGTAGTCCACTTTGGCTCAAACAACGACGGATGGTGCGATCTGACACTGATGTTCCTTGAGCATGAAGTTCACCTTGAATCTCTTTAGAAGTCTTTCTAGGCTCTTTTGTTACCATTCGGATTATCCGTCTCTTAGATTTGTCATCAATTTTCCTCCTGCGGCCACGTCCAGGGAGGTTGGCTACAGTCCCATGGATCTTAAACTTATGAATAATATGTGCAACTGTACTCACAGGAACATCTAGTTGCTTGGAGATGGTCTTATAGCCTTTACCTTTAACATGCTTGTCTATAATTTTCTTTCTGATCTCTTGAGACAGCTCTTTCCTTTGCTTCCTCTGGTCCATGTCGAGTGTGGTACACACCATATCACCAAACAACACAGTGATTACCTGGAGCCATATATATAGGCCCAATGGCTGATTACAAGGTTGTAGACACCTGTGATGCTAATTAGTGGACACACCTTGAATTAACATGTCCCTTTGGTCACATTATGTTCTGTGTTTTCTAGGGGTACCATCATTTTTGTCCATGCCTGTTTCATGAGTTTATTTTTTTACATAATTCTGTTGAAGCATGGTTGAAAAACAATGTCTGACTTTCATTGGTTAACATTTATAGAATTTTAATTTATTATTACTTTTGTCAGATTAAAGTTATTTCTGTGACCATTGTGACTTTTTCTTTCATTGACCAAAGGGTACCAACAATTTTGTCCACGTCTGTATATATATATATATATATATATATATATATATATTTAATTTATTTTGTTTACCACAGCTTGGAATAACTACTAAGGTCAAGGTGTGTGCTGTGCTGTTCTTGATTCGGCCTGTGCAGGCTTCATCATAAATGAAATGCCTCCTACAGTAGTCTGTGCACCAGACTGAAATCTACTCCAGCTCGATGCTGGTGTAGATTTTAGTCATCATTTATGCCGGGTTCTGGTGTAAATGATGCTAAATGTCCCCAGGCCCATGGCCCCAGCCACACTCCACTCTCGTCATGCTCCTTTTTTCGGAAACTGGCAAAGGTAGTTTAAAAACATCCGTTAATTTAGTGTCAATAGTTTAGCAAAATTTTTACGCCAAAAACATGGCATAGGAGAATGATAAATTTCCCCTAATGATTCTCAATACAAAAACAATATACTTATTGGAATGATAGAAGACCTAACTATTAAAGCTGAAAATAAACACATTACAATATTACAACCTTGGGTAGTTCTTCAGCCCAAGAAATGGAAATACTATGTAATTAGTAATACCATTATCATGGCCCATTAAGGCTCTGCATTCCTTATGAGTATATTTCACTTGCAGTTGGGCCTTTTGCAAGCATACTAGCTTATATTATAAGGAAAATATATATCTGATTTACCATACACATAGAAAATGTATCACATGCTAGTTAAGAACAGCAAATAGCAAGCACAGCAGAAAAAAATATGTCATACTTACTCTCTGCTTTGAATTTTGAATATTAGAAGTTAACCAAAGGGCTTAATTTTATTAATCAAAGGAATAGTGGAAGTGATATACACTACTATGCAAAAGTCTAAGGCGTCCTGGATTTTTTTGTAAAGTTCTGAGATATCTATTTTATGCCTTTGGTATAAGTGAGCTTTTGTATGACATTATTCAGTTCTATTATTACATAATCAAACACATTGTAGATGAATTGTTTAACCCACATATAGGTCTGTGATCATAGCTAGATACAAATTGTTCAACCTCAGTTAGTAAAATCTATCCCATTCCCAAGCAAAAACAATGACGTAGTAAACCGTTATGACTTGCAAGAATGGCTTTTATGTTTTTTATTATTTCTTCTCTGAGACCGGGAACTTCGTTTGATATTACCAGGTAGGGTACAAGGATAAAAAAAATAAAAAAACCTCTCCCTGGTGCTCCAAAACCAATACCGATCCTCCTTCTCCTCTGGTTTCAGTCCCTGCTGGACCAGAAGTGTGACGCGCTGTCTGCAGGCACATCACCGCTGCCAGCCAATTGAAGGCCTCAGAGAGCCTTTTCATATATGGTACTTTGTACACCAAATCTCCTCAATGGGTTTGTATTACAACTGATTATAGTATATCGCAACTTCCATAGGCAGAACATGTGGAAACAGTTGAAGATTGCTAATGTAGATGCTAACAGTCCCAAACTGCTGTATCTTTTATTCATGTTTGTTCTATAGGCAAGTTCCTCAAATTCTGAAACTGCAGATCTTGCAATGTGGAAATGGATGTCGCACAGAATACATCTATTATTCTCATGCATTTTTGTTTACAGTTCTGGTTCCTATTTGTAACATTTTTCTACTTATAAGCCATAAAAGAAAACTCTCAGTAAAAGGAAAAAGGTCAAAGAAATCGACAAGGTTGACAAGCAGAAACATAGAAAACAGCCATGGAAACAGAGTGCAATACAGGAAAGATCTATGAAAGTTGTAAAACTACAAAGAAAGAATTCCAGCATGGCTATCAGTCCTCAATTCATAGAAATGAATGCAATCCAAGAACACCCCTGTAACTTATTTATTGTATTTTATATAACAGGTTACTTTACTGCAATCGTGGCTGAAATGATTAATGAACTACACTCATTGACAAAATAAATGCACCCAGAAATGTCAGATTGCTGTGAAACTAGTTATGTTTCAGGCAGATATATAAATGATTACAGTTGGGGTCTGATTACACACTTGAGACTTGCCACAAGTGGGTGTAAAAGTGGCGAGAGATCATTGACTGCTAGAAATGCCTCTACAACACACTTGAAGAGAAACTGGATAGTCAGCTAAATGAATTGCCTGCCATCTAGGCCATTCTGACCTATGGTAGCTGTTAGGAGCTGTTGGGAGCAGTGGTTACGTGAGGGCACACACACATGGCAAACAGTCTCCAGACAGACCACCAGTAGAGAGGATTGTGTGATGAGCAGACAAGCATGTTCACCATCCAGACACAAGTGGCAACTTCATTACACACCCCTGTCTCTGTGCTAACTATTTCCAGGAGCTTAGCAGAAGAAAATGTGGTTGTCATTGTAATTGTCCTGCAATTGGCAGCCAGCCCCTGGTGCCCTTGTTTGCAGTGGTGTTGTAAACTAGAAACCTGCACTGCTACACCTTTAGCGATGAATCCAAGTTTTGTTTGGGATCCCATTATAGTCACATGTTGCCTCTTATGGCAAGGTTTCCAACTGGCATTTCTTAGTGGCATAATGCTCTCCAGCACACAGCAAGGGTTTCCAGAAATGTCTATGCCAGATTGCAACACTTTATTGGCCTACTCGGTCCCCAGATTTATTGTCAATCGAGCATTTATGGGACCAGCTGGGACTCCAGCTTCAACAACCTACGAGCCGAATTACAGGCCGAGCTGCAACATCTGTGGGAAAATGTGCTGCAGGACACCACCCAGAACCTGCATGCCTCCATGCCCAACTCTGTCTCATTTTGTATCTAGGCTGTAGGCGGCCCAACCGGATTCTAAGAGCCTCCTTTCAATTGAACAGTTTCCCCCAATAAATGTATCCTTTCTCTCTAATAATTGAACCACTTACTTGTATCGTCATTACACTTACACATATAAAGTTTAATTTGAACTCCTTCTTGGTGTGTTATGTTTTTGCCAATGAGTATATATTTTTACCGATGGTACCTATGGCCTCATGCACACGACCGTTCCATTTTTTGCGGTCCGCAAACCGGGGATCCACAAAAAAAGGAAGCCGTCCGTGTGCCCTCCGCAATTTGCAAAACAGAACAAGCGGCCCATTGTAGACATGCCTATTCTTGTTCGCAAAATGGACAAGAATAGGACATGTTATATATTTTTTGCGGGGCCACGGAACAGAGCAACGGATGCGGACAGCACACGGAGTGCTGTCCGCATCTTTTGCGGCCCCGTTGAAGTAAATGGGTCCGCACCTGAGCCGCAAAAACTGCGGTTCAGATGCGGACCCGAACAACGGTCGCGTGCATGAGGCCTATATCTACAGGTCTGTGTAACACATTCATCAGCAGACCTAAGCCCAGGTGCACAATGTGTTCAGCAGAAACATTTCTTAAAGTGCAACCAACCGTATGCCTCAGACATAAACAATGTTACACATAGTTGCATTAGTCTGCCTGTGGTGACCTATAACTACCAAAGATACAGGTGCAACTCAATAACTTAGAATATCATTGAAAAGTTAATTTATATCAGTAATTCAATTCAAAAGTGAAAACTTTTTCAAGGCACTGTATATGAGTTTCACTTTTTGAATTGAACTACTGAAATAAATTAATTTTTCAATGATATTCTAATTCAATGAGATGCACCTGTATAAGATTCTTTGGCATACAGTACATCTGTGCAGGTTAGACATATACGCCATATGCATACACTGACATAGCCCTTTCTACACCACTTATTATCAATGCTTTTGTCCTAATTTTATATATTCTACCAAATCAAATAAATTGTAGTTGAGCTGATCATTATTAAGACTGTTTTGGTGTAGTTATTTGATAACATTTATATTAACTTCAAATTTTCATGACTTGTACTGTATGTGTGCATTATTTTCTTTGTTAACAGCTGCCAAATGGACTGAACTGCTCTTAAATGACAAGTACTACTACTAGATTGCCAGTGGCTGCTTTATAATTGTATTTAATCGCTTTGTCTAGCCGAGCAGCTTACAGAAAGCAGCTGCACTGTGTGCACGAGTGGCCAATTAGCTGAATTAGGTTTAGTTATAGGGACAAGCAAATTTACAAAGACGGATTTTACTTCAGCTGACCATTAACAAGGACCCTACAGGGGATATGAAAGTTACTGTAAAGCAGATATCCAAAAACATTTAGAACCAGTTTGTCCAATGTAAATGGTAAGTAGCAAATGTCTCCTTAACGGTTCGGCTACACATATGTTGTGCAACTTACATTTGATAAACTTCCTCTAAATTACCGAATTACAAATCTGCCACCAAAAATGAACCTGTTTTCAGATAGAAATCTGGTACTGATTTCCTACAAATTTTTTCTGCTACTGATTTTGCCATGTGAACTTAGCCTCCCAATTCTCATGACGTTTCTACATCTTGGAGTTACCCGACACATCGCCATGTAGCCGAAACCCTAAGGTTCTGCATGCAGTGAATTGAAAAAAGGGGAGAAGTTATATCTGTCCTTCACATTGTCTCCCCTTTTATGATCCACTTTTGATTTTGGCTCGCAATACTGCATCAGGAAACCTGACCGTGAGGCCGTACCCTAAAGGGCTAGTCTTTTAGTACAATTGTCTGTTAGATAGTACTATATTTTTCTGCATCTAAATATTGTTAATACACACGTGTTATAATGCTTCTAGAGATCTTTTGATTACCTCTCAAAATATTCACCTAATGTGTCCAGTCTTCTAGTACAGTAGCTCAATACCACCACATGGAGTACCTCGGACATGGACTGGGAAGTGAATCACATTATTGTGCAGCCAGTCAATAATGATCAGTACACTACAAGCTTAAAATGAAAAATGTGAAGCTTCTCTGGACTAACCTTGCATATGTCTTGTATCCAAGTCCATAGAAGTCAGGGATAAAGGGGAGGGAGTCATCTTATTGTTTTCCATACATTGGTCCCAATGATACCCACCCCCACCCCCTTTCCCCAAGGTGAGATTTCTGACAAGTTGCTAATTGCTTATTAATTAGAGGAAACTTTAATAAAAAAAAAAAAAAGAAAAGTTGCGCTCCATCATATTCACTTTACCTTTTATGTTGAAAAGGGTAGAAAAGGTGTAAATAAGGTATAAATGGTATAAATAGGTCACTCATTCTGGACACCATATTTCTCAATGTATTTACACCAGACAACTGGCATATTGTAAATACGTTAATCCATCTCCCCCATACAGAGCTATGTTTCTTGTTTCCCTTCATATCTTACTTAATAAAACTGTCTGAAGGCACCACTAGGGAGAGCTCTGTGCATAGTAATCTATACAGTTACCACTGAAATTAATGAAAGCTGTAAAAATCTCTTTGCACTGTCCTCCTCAAGTGGCAGCTGCCTGAATGTGCCATGGATCTACTGTATGTCCGAAACAGAAGAAGGAGTTCAGCGACTTGGCTCTATATCAGTCAGTTTCTCTGCCTTCATGGTGAGTATGCTCCTGATGAAGGGGATTGTTCCCCGAAACACGTTGTGTTTAAACCAATAAAGAGTACTTGATGAGAGTGACTCGTGACCACTGATTACCAGTACTAACAGGATCCTTTGGAGGGCCATCATCTGGACTACATACCTACAAGCGAGCTTGGCGGGGGAAGTTGGGTCTCAAGTGTCTTGAAGTAATCTTGCAGACCCTCTTCCCAGTGAAGTGAGAAACTAATATTGGTTTTATGTGAAGTTATTTTACTAGGTATTTCCACCAATATACACTCACCTAAAGAATTATTAGGAACACCATACTAATACGGTGTTGGACCCCCTTTTGCCTTCAGAACTGCCTTAATTCTATGTGGCATTGATTCAACAAGGTGCTGATAGCATTCTTTAGAAATGTTGGCCCATATTGATAGGATAGCATCGTGCACTTGATGGAGATTTGAGGGATGCACTTCCAGGGCACGAAGCTCCCGTTCCACCACATCCCAAAGATGCTCTATTGGGTTGAGATCTGGTGACTGTGGGGGCCATTTTAGTACAGTGAACTCATTGTCATGTTCAAGAAATCATTTTTCCAGTCTTCAACAGTCCAATTTTGGTGAGCTCGTGCAAATTGTAGCCTCTTTTTCCTATTTGTAGTGGAGATGAGTGGTACCCGGTGGGGTCTTCTGCTGTTGTAGCCCATCCGCCTCAAGGTTGTGCGTGTTGTGGCTTCACAAAAGCTTTGCTTCATACCGTTGTAACGAGTGGTTATTTCAGTCAACGTTGCTCTTCTATCAGCTTGAATCAGTCGGCCCATTCTCCTCTGACCTCTAGCATCAACAAGGCATTTTTCGCCCACAGGACTGCTGCATACTGGATGTTTTTCCCTTTTCACACCATTCTTTGTAAACCCTAGAAATGGCTGTGCGTGAAAATCCCAGTAACTGAGCAGATTGTGAAATACTCAGATCGGCCCGTCTGGCACCAACAACCATGCCACGCTCAAAATTGCTTAAATCACCTTTCTTTCCCATTCTGACATTCAGTTTGGAGTTCAGGAGATTGTCTTGACCAGGACCACAACCCTACATGCATTGAAGCAACTGCCATGTGATTGGTTGACTAGATAATCGCATTAATGAGAAATAGAAAAGGTGTTCCTAATAATTCTTTAGGTGAGTGTATATTCATTCTGCATATATATATATATATATATATATATATATATATATATATACATATATATATTAAACACTATTGTGGATGGTTTTGGCGTCTGTCACAGACTATTTTTTATTCTCACCTATTCCTTTGCATTCTCTTCCCTCCTCAAGAATTTGTGACAGAGGCAGCGTCCTTCCACCCACATTTATCACTATTGACTACTTCTCTCTTTATCCTTCCAGCACCCCTGGAAGGACTGGCGCCTAGTCACCTTCAAATATATATGCAAATATCTATATTTATCATTAAGTTGAAAATATATTTGTAGTCTTACCACTATCATCTTCTCCAGACCTAGTGCCCCCCCCCCCCCCTTCCCCCTTTATACTCTTCTCCTTACGAATCCCCGGATCCCTATCCGGGAGATTAAGTGTAACTCCATCCTTTTTCTTTTTGTTTTGACATCCCATGGTGAGTACACCACTTGTCTCCTAACTACATAATGTCGTTTTAGAAATTGTAGTAGTAGTCTACAAAGCAATCTACAATATTGTCTGTATACTATTTTCCTATGTCCATGGCACATGTACCTCAACCAAAAGTGCATGCCACAGATGATGCCTAACGACACCAGCCATATGCTTATGATAGTCACTTCAGACTGATGTATTTGACTTATTGCAGTACTTTGACATACACTAAAAAGAAGGAAGAAAAGCAAGCGGAGGATCATCATATATATGTACAAGTACATATGCCACAGAACAATAGCTTATCTGCCAAACGTTGTAGGTTTAATACAGTCACTACAGCTAACAAGGTTTTAGTGATAGGATGCTACAAGGGCAGGACATAGTTGGAATCTGTACTCCTGTTTTTACATAGGGTATGTATGGCAGGCAAAATGAAACTATACAGGACCAAGTTGGCAATAATGTAATCAGTGAAAATAGGCACAATCTTCTCATTATTTGTACAGACTGTCTGATCATAAAAAGAGAGAAGGAAATCCAGCTTCCAAAAAAGCGACAGTCTTTAGTCTTAGTGTTAAATAAAATCCAATTCAGACACCAAATCTACGCATTTCGGAACGTACAACTGTGATCTTCATGACAAAGTGGTGTTGCCAACCCTGAGCTTATATGCACAGTTTCACCAATCCAATATAATTAAAAGAACACGCCCATTGGTGGATATATATGAAAACATGCATGCTTTAAAATAAAATAAAAAATGAGAGGATCAGTAATGCAATATCAAATTGTGTCTACAATTCAAACCTGTCTGTACTGTATACAACTTCCCATTTGGAAAATCTAAAAGGATTCCCTGTTTAAAAGCTTGTGTTTGTGGTCACCGCCTCTACTAGGTGGACTAACTTGTTCCAAGCCTTCAACTAGGAGACCTGTTGTGTTTCCCTGATGGACAACTGCATAGTGTAGACTAACAGTTGAGACAGTCCTACTTTTAGTATGAGGTATATCCGATAAATGTTTGCGGATACTCACCTTAAGATCATTAGTTGTACATCCAATATACTGGAGACGACATATAGAACAAGTGATACAATAGACAACATAACTAGTATTACAATGAACTGTGTGGTCATGTAACACATTTCAAGGCACAGAACAGACTCTTCTTCATAAAAATAACAAAACTCTGAGGCAATCTGAAGAAGGGGCTGTTCTATGCCCTAAAACTCGGTGTACTGGATCTCTCAGAGTCTATACAAATAAATCTTCCATCATGAGAAGATTTTGCTTATTTTCACTGACTCAGTTATTAGTACTTCATAATTTTGCCAACCATGATACCGCCTTGAGCATTTTGGCAGGAATGCCAAAAACACTAGATCCTTTACTACTGACATTGTTACCCTTGGAGGGTCTGGGTAAACATTATAGACAACATTAGCCACTACAGAATAAGTCTTTCTTTCACTGCTAAGACGTTTTCCTCCTTTCAAGCTGAATTAGAGAATGGTAGATGATTCACTGGGGTTTTGTTTTACTTTCCTCTGGATCAACATAACAAATGTACAATTAATTAGCTGAACTTGATGGCCCTTGGCTCATTTCCAACTTGGTAACCATGAAACCATGTAACCAGGCGGCAGGCAGTTTGATAATTATGTTTCCATGAAGAGTCACGTGGTGTTCAGCTGCTGTTAGATGCAGTTTTGTGACAATTACTCTAGTTCTTGCATGCTGTCACAATGATTGCATGCTGATCTTGACCAATTGTAATTCATATTTGAAAAGGTACTCAGTAAAATATTCAAATATTCACTTTGAAATTCCAAACAGGTATATGTCAGAGGTATTAATAGAGCAGAATTCATATAATGTTTGAATAAAAGATCACTTGTATTATCAGTGATAACTCAGTTATTCTTCATAGATTTTTACTGTGACTTGTACATATATATATATATTGAAAAAAGGGCAGCACTCCAGGATAAAAAATGAAATCACTCTTTATTCACCCTTGTGGCAATGGCGACGTTTCGGCTCTACACTGGAGCCTTTTTCAAGCCTTTTTCAAGCTTGAAAAAGGCTCCAGTGCAGAGCTGAAACATCGCCATTGCCACACGGGTGAATAAAGAGTGATTTCATTTTTTATCCTGGAGTGCTGCCCTTTTTTCAACTTGTATTTGGGGGATTGGCTTTTCCCTGTGGGCTATGCACCCATACTTTTCTGTAGGCTGTGCTGCCATTTTTTCATATACATATACAGTACAGACCAAAAGTTTGGACACACCTTCTCATTCAAAGAGTTTTCTTTATTTTCATGACTATGAAAATTGTAGATTCACACTGAAGGCATCAAAACTATGAATTAACACATGTGGAATTATATACATAACAAAAAAGTGTGAAACAACTGAAAATATGTCATATTCTAGGTTCTTCAAAGTAGCCACCTTTTGCTTTGATTACTGCTTTGCACGCTCTTGGCATTCTCTTGATGAGCTTCAAGAGGTAGTCACCTGAAATGGTCTTCACTTCACAGGTGTGCCCTGTCAGGTTTAATAAGTGGGATTTCTTGCCTTATAAATGGGGTTGGGACCATCAGTTGCGTTGTGGAAAAGTCAGATGGATACACAGCTGATAGTCCTACTGAATAGACTGTTAGAATTTGTATTATGGCAAGAAAAAAGCAGCTAAGTAAAGAAAAACGAGTGGCCATCATTACTTTAAGAAATGAAGGTCAGTCAGTCCGAAAAATTGGGAAAACTTTGAAAGTGTCCCCAAGTGCAGTCACAAAAACCATCAAGCGCTACAAAGAAACTGGCTCACATGCGGACCGCCCCAGGAAAGGAAGACCAAGAGTCACCTCTGCTGCGGAGGATAAGTTCATCCGAGTCACCAGCCTCAGAAATCGCAGGTTAACAGCAGCTCAGATTAGAGACCAGGTCAATGCCACACAGAGTTCTAGCAGCAGACACATCTCTAGAACAACTGTTAAGAGGAGACTGTGTGAATCAGGCCTTCATGGTAGAATATCTGCTAGGAAACCACTGCTAATGACAGGCAACAAGCAGAAGAGACTTGTTTGGGCTAAAGAACACAAGGAATGGACATTAGACCAGTGGAAATCTGTGCTTTGGTCTGATGAGTCCAAGTTTGAGATCTTTGGTTCCAACCACCGTGTCTTTGTGCGACGCAGAAAAGGTGAACGGATGGACTCACCGTGAAGCATGGAGGAGGAGGTGTGATGGTGTGGGGGTGCTTTGCTGGTGACACTGTTGGGGATTTATTCAAAATTGAAGGCATACTGAACCAGCATGGCTACCACAGCATCTTGCAGCGGCATGCTATTCCATCCGGTTTGCGTTTAGTTGGACCATCATTTATTTTTCAACAGGACAATGACCCCAAACACACCTCCAGGCTGTGTAAGGGCTATTTGACCATGAAGGAGAGTGATGGGGTGCCGCGCCAGATGACCTGGCCTCCACAGTCACCGGACCTGAACCCAATCGAGATGGTTTGGGGTGAGCTGGACCTCAGAGTGAAGGCAAAAGGGCCAAGAAGTGCTAAGCATCTCTGGGAACTCCTTGAAGACTGTTGGATGACCATTTCAGGTGACTACTTCTTGAAGCTCATCAAGAGAATGCCAAGAGTGTGCAAAGCAGTAATCAAAGCAAAAGGTGGCTACTTTAAAGAACCTAGAATATGACATATTTTCAGTTGTTTCACACTTTTTTGTTATGTATATAATTCCACATGTGTTAATTCATAGTTTTGATGCCTTCAGTGTGAATCTACAATTTTCATAGTCATGAAAATAAAGAAAACTCTTTGAATGAGAAGGTGGGTCCAAACTTTTGGTCTATAGTGGGTTCAGCGTGCATGTTGGTACTTGCATCCCTGGATCCGATGAAAGCTGTAATGGCACCGGACGGGGTTAAAAGCGGAGTGTGCTTGGCGTGCATGCTGTATCTGCGCTCCCTGGACTTTGTGTGGCTGTCGTGGCCCATAACAGGTAGGAACTAGTGTTAGGGACCACTCATGAAGGCAACCTTGACGTGGTGAGTGGCTTATTACGCCTTGGCCAAAATGTACACCAATGCCTTATTCAACATCCATCATAAAGGCAGGGCAAAGTGCTGGTTTGCAGAGTGCGATTGCATTTGTGTTTTTGCGTTTGTATCTGTATTTCGCCATAGCAATGTGCACCTGCAAACAGGGTTGTGCGGGCTGAACCCCCACATTTTTTTCTTTGTAGTATATATTGGAAGCGTGGCGATCTCCAAGCAGTCATGCACACCTGACCAGTTAGACTGCCCTGGAGGCTGGTTTTAAAGTCAGTATAAAACTGAGTCTGCTTATATAGCACCTACCAGTAGCCATTTGGCTCCAGGAGAAGTATATAGTGGGTTCAGCATGCATGTTGATACTTGCATCCCTGGATCCGATAAAAGCTGTAATGGCACCGGACGGGGTAAAAGCAGAGTGTGTTTGGCGTGCATGCTGTATCTGCGCTCCCTGGGCTTTGTGTGGCTGTCGTGGCCCATAACAGGTAGGAACTAGTGTTAGGGACCACTCATGAAGGCGACCTTGACGTGGTGAGTGGCTTATTATGCTTTGGCCAAAATGTACACCAATGCCTTATTCAACATCCAGCAATAAGGCAGGGCAGAGTGCTGGTTTGCAGAGTGCGATTACATTAGTGTTTTTGTGTTTGTATCTGTATTTCGCCATAGCAATGTGCACCTGAAAACAGGGTTTTGCGGGCTGAACCCCCCACAACATTAAAAATCTGTTGCAATTCTAGATAGGAGCGGGTATCCTGTTAAGATTACTTTAAAGGGAACCTGTCATCAACTTTATGCTGCCCGTACTAACGGCATCATAAAGTGGAGACAGGTGAGTTGATTTCGGCAGTCTGTCATTTATAAAGTTAAAAGTAAGTGGTTACTGAGAAACGACATCACAATCATTGCAGACTGGGCCTGGAAAAGAGTCACGGCCACCTGAGAAGAGTCCTGGTTATTCATGAAGTCCTGCCCTCCCGCTGATGGCTGACAGTCTTCTACCTAGTTTTCTCCCTTTCTCTCTAGGAGAGAACTGCCAATCATCAGCAGATGGACGGGGAGAGCAGGAGATTAGGAATAACTCTGACTCTTCTCAAGTAGATTTGACTCTTTTTCCAGGCCTGTGCTGCAATGATTATGATGCTGGTTCTCAGCAACCACTGACTTTTAGCTCATGAGTGACACCCCGCAGAAATCAGCATTTCTGTCACTATTTTATGCTGCCCACATTGAGGTCAGCATAAAGTTTATGACAGGTTCCCTTTAAGAGCCCAAAATGCAATCCTCATAGAGGTAAGAAAAAAAACATGAGTAACAGCAAAAGACCTACAAGAAACTTAAACTTCAGTTATTTAATCAGTTATTGTGAGGCTAAACCAGGTGTGAGTCAAAAACAGTCGCAGATCTTTCCATTACACCTAATCTCTGTGAAGTCTTCACTGCTGCTTTTGGCTCACAATAAGGCCCCATGCACACGGCCGTTGTTCACAGCCGTGTGCGGGCCGTGGAACCGCGGCCTGGATCCCTCCTGAGAGCAGGAGCGCACGGCGTCACTGGTTGCTATGACGCTGTGCGCTCCCTGCTGCCGCCGCAATACAGCAGTACACTGGTATGATCTATACCAGTGTATTACTGTACTGTGCCGGCAGCAGGGAGCGCACGGCGTCATAGCAACCAGTGACGCCGTGCGCTCCTGCTCTCAGGAGGGATCCAGGCCGCGGTTCCACGGCCCGCACACGGCTGTGAACAACGGCCGTGTGCATGGGGCCTAACTGATAGAAATAACTGACCAACTAACATAAGTGGGAGTTCAGCCTTATCTGGATGTTCCACAATGCTTCCAGGAAAATGTTTTATAGGTCTCATGTACACGGCCGTTGTTTGGGTCCGCATGGATGCAGACCCATTCACTTCAATTGGGCCGCAAAAGATGCGGACAGCACTCCGTGTGCTGTCCGCCACCATTGCTCCATGGCCCAGCTAAAAAAATATAACATGTCCTATTCTTGTCCGTGCTTTGCGGACAAGAATAGGCATTTATATTGAAGGCTGTCCATGCCATTCTGCAAATTGCGGAACGCGCATGGACGCTATCCCCTCCCCCCTCTTTCCCTTCCCCCCCCTCCTGGGGCTCCCTATTATAGCAATGGTGTATTCCTTGGTGCTCTCAGTTCAGATTAGTAGGCTCCCTGTGTGCCATCTCCTCTGGGTCTGGGTCCAATGCCCAGGACTTATTGTTTTTAACTGATATTTTAATGATTTTACTTTTGTATTTTAACAGGTCTTGATTTATTCTGTGTCATATTCTGGATATACTCATGAGATTTTATATGTTGCAGATAGAGAGATGAGTGTCCGATGCCTGTCACAATTGATGCTTCGCCTGTTATTCAAGATTTCTGGAATTAGATGGACCAAATGGGGGACTTTTGGTCTGGTACCCGTATAAGGACAGTGGATATGTCCCATATGGTGTTTAATACCTTGTTTATATGGTGTAATATTGATGTTCATTTATCTATGTACAGGGTGGGACATTTATATGGATATACCTTAATAAAATGGGACTGGTTGGTGATATTAACTTCCTGTTTGTGGCACATTAGTATATGTGAGGGGGGAAACTTTTCAAGATGGGTGGTGACCATGGTGGCCATTTTGAAGTCGGACATTTTGAATCCAACTTTTGTTTTTTTCAATAGGAAGAGGGTCATGTGACACATCAAACTTATTGGGAATTTCACAGGAAAAACAATGGTGTGCTTAATTTTAACTTAACGTTATTCTTTCATGAGTTATTTACAAGTTTCTGACCACTTATAAAATGTGTTCAATGTGCTGCCCATTGTGTTGGATTGTCAATGCAACCCTCTTCTCCCACTCTTCACACACTGATAGCAACACCGCAGGAGAAATGCTAGCACAGGCTTCCAGTATCCGTAGTTTCCAGTGCTGCACAGCATATGCTGTGAAGATACGAGATGTGCAGCACCTGAAACTATGGATACTGGAAGCCTGTGCTAGCATTTCTCCTGCGGTGTTGCTATCAGTGTGTGAAGAGTGGGAGAAGAGGGTTGCATTGACAATCCAACACAATGGGCAGCACATTGAGCACATTTTATAGGTGGTCTTGAAAAGTTTCCCCCCTCACATATACTAATGTGCCACAAACAGGAAGTTAATATCACCAACCATTCCCATTTTATTAAGGTGTATCCATATAAATGGCCCACCCTGTATTTATTCGCAGTCATCTTGCTATGCATAACTTTATCGTGCAAATATACACATATATCTGGTTATATATAAGTTTTTAGTCTGATCATGCACACTTCTTGTATTTATTGTAGGGCATTAATATGAGCTCTTTAGTTACTTATGCTGTTATAATTTTCTTCTGGTGTCACTTTGCACTGCATGCCTACTGAGCACTTGCACTTTCGGCACTTTCGCACTTTACTTAGGGGACTTATTCCCATTATCGTATAATAACAATATTTTTATATTAAATATAAGGTGCTGTACTCCCATGCATCTATGAATTGTATTGCGTTCACTCTTTTGGTTAGAACTGCGAGTATTGCTGAGGAATATGAGTGCATATGGACATATATATACCGTACATGGTATTTTAATCAGGCTGAATGTGTGTGTATGTGCGGGAATGTTATGTATGTGTGGGAATTTTATAATGGATTTATAAAGATATATTGACTACATGTATTTATTGAGATTTTGTGGATAGTATTATGGCAGTGGATGTACTTACTAATTATGGAATTTTTGAGGAATTATTTTGCACTATTCATTATTTTTTATGTATTTATCAATTGTGGTTATTCCATGATAACACTGCGTACCTACTAGGGTTCAGGTGTTAGTCCCTGTTTATCTGCCTCCCGATAAATACATTCCCCTGTGTTGTTATAACTGCACCCCCTGTATAGAATCTTTAATGTTATATTGTATGTATTTATTGAAATGTCTGGTATGTATTAATTAATCATGGATTTACTGATGAAGCACTGTGTACTATGTATTATTCAGTATTTATTTATTTATAAATTATTGATATCCCATGATAACATTGTGTACCTACTAGGGTTCAGATGTTAGTTTTTGTCCATCTGTTTCCCCTCTCCTACCTCTCTCCCCCCTTGGGCCTGGTGACAGGCGTTATGGCTCAGAACGCATCATAATAGCATAATAGTAAAGTCATCCTGTAGTACCCGCTGCCATGGTAACATCAGGTGCCCCAGGATTCATGAGGACGAATCGTGATGACGCGATGAGGGACGGCTTCAACTTACGGGTATGGACCTTTCCTGCTGGCGTTATGGGCCAAAGTGACGCTGCTAACCGGCTTCCTGCCTGTGGTATGGGCGGATGTGACGTGACTAGGCTGAGTGCATAGTAGATGGAGGGATCCGAGCGGTGGTGACGTCAGGGCTCCTACATCTGGGTTCTAGTACGGGCGGATGTGATGAAGTAGTGAAGCAGACGGTCATAGGTGATTGGTGGGTTCTCTCAGCTGCGGCTTGATTTAAAGTGGAGTGTGTTGGCTGGATAGACACACCCCTTTTTTTAAAAGCTGAGCGAAACGCGCGTCAGGGGTGCACTCACTAAGGTCCCAAGGTCGGATCCCCTTTATTTCACATATGTGTTTTATATGCCGGTTGTGACTTTTTATGTGCTGGATGCATGTGGCATTTAAATATGTCCGTTGTTGTGGATATGCTATCCATACACCGTGTCCATTAACTCTTATGATTCGGCTGGCATGTTAAAACCTACATTATTACCTAAGCCCAAGTTTCCCTCTGGCCTGTGCATGAGATAATTCATCTCGATTCAGCTACTTAGCTTCCTCAGGCCATCAGGAGACGTGTACTTAGGGGATATAACGATTTTGTGTAACCCCGCTGATCTGCAGTGCCGCCACATTACTGCTGTTACTTATTACATTTACTATTCTCTATTTTTTGTCCTTTATGTGACTAATTAATAAAATATTTTGTGATTTATGTACATGTGTGTTCTTGTTTATCGGATCTAATGATTTGTAAAGTGGTAGAACTATGTTCTCATCATGGGCATATATGCCCCTTTTGATGCAACCCATTATCTTATTGGCCTTAGCAGCAGCTGCCTGACACTGGTTTTTGCAGCTTAGTTTGCTGTTTATTAAAATTCCTGGGTCCTTTTCCATGTCAGTGTTACCGAGTGTTTTACCATATGCTCAGATCTTTAAATTAAATGGGGGGGGGGGGGGGGCAGTAACGTGTAAAGTTTAAAGTATATGTTACTGCCCCCCCCCCCCCCCCTCACACACACACACACACACACAGATTTAATTTGATTGTCCCAATTTGTGCAGTACTCTGGGAGAGGTACCAAGGTACATCTCTCCTGGATAGGCGATCTCTTTTCATTAATGCTCAGATCTTACCTACAAAAACATTCAATGAAGTACTTCCAACCAGGACTGGGCTGGGACTAAAATGGAGCTCACCTATTTGAAAGCATACAGGCCCAGTTGCTGTGTGATGAATGTAAAATATGTTTCTGTGCTTGTGGGCTACTGCTGATCAGGGGATTTATCAAATCTAAAAAATACAAATGTGAACTGTTATGTGTCAGAAAACAGTGACACAATGTGGAATAAAATTTTCCTTAAGAACATTTTGATTGCTCTTGATAGAAGACAGGACCATATTTGCACATGATGGCCCCAACCTGCACCCACCTCGGTAAATGGGGGTGGGGTCTTCATTACCATTACCATATTCTGATTGCCTGATTTGAGTTGGGAAGGAATTTTTTTCCCCTTAAGTGGGGAAAATTGGCTTCTACCGCACATTTTTTTTTTTTGCCTTCCTCTGGATCAACTTGCAGGATGACAGGCTGAACTGGATGGACAGATGTCTTGTTTCTGCCTTATAAACGAAGTTACTATGTTACCAATATGGCCCTGTGTGCTGCCAGGAATCAAAAATCTTGCTGCATGGAGTTACTGGAAGCCCCATTGTTGCCACCCAGTGGTTGTGTTGCGAGCTGCAGTCTGTCAAAGGTTTTGTCAAGATATTGTATTAAATTTGTTTCAAGAGAAATTAGAGCCCTTAACCAAAAGATAAAGCTAAGATAAAGGTGGACACAATTAGTCAGGACTGATTTAACTACTACTATGCGGTACTTGTAATTTTTCAGAACAAATGTTGAAAAAAAAAAAAAACATACAGATCATACTGTTGGCAAAATACTCTTAGTTTGAGACCTGTCCATGGGCTATGCTCACACCAGCTCTGCCAGGATGGTCACTTTAATTTGCTGTATTACTGTTGATGCCTTAACACGTTAAACCAGTCAAAATAATGGTGGCTGCATCTGTATGTTAGTTCAAGGCCATTCAAATGAAGACATGGCTAACCACTGTATATATGAAGATATGGATATTTACTGTAGTTAAGTATTTACAGAAACATATTTTATCCCTAAGCATCCCAGGTTTTTCTAAACTTTCATATTCACTCTATACTCTTAAACTTAAGCAATTTAACTTAATTTAAAAATCATTTTCTTCCCAAAATCTTCTCCATTCTTACTGTTCAACCCACGAACCCAGTTTTGCTTCTATTATTTTGAATGTCAGTCACTGATGTATCTGATGCTGTGAATAATTCTAGCATTCTACACAATATGTGTTCTTGCACTGAGAAAATTGCTTTTAATTATGTTATAAAAATACCTAATTTAAGATGTCAGGGAGCTGACATGGGGTAACATTAGCTAAGCACTGCTTCGTAAAAAATAAAAGCAACGATTTACTGGAACACAAGATATTTTATATTTTAAATGTTGTTTTCAGCCATAGTGGAGGCTGTGTTCACTTCATGTCGTATCGTATGTCTAGAGAATAAACAAGTCATGCCATCTTACATTGTATAATAAGCTGCTATTTACCAAACTACACAGCAATACACATGGTAAAATACAATTCCAAAAAGACTGCATTTAGAGGAAAAAATCTGCCTTATCCAACAACCATGAACCTTGATTCCTTAAGATAGAAGTTAAAAAATAAATTTATAAAAATGCATCACTTGTGGCCAGTGTGAAAATTTCAGAATTTTAGAATGTTTTAGTAAATATAGATTGTGACATGGAAAATGTAAAATAACAACCCTAACAAATATTTAATATGGATAATATGAAAACTTAAATTCAACAATAGGTTATTTTCTGGTAATGCATTCCCTTTAAATTTTAACTTCCTATTCAGCTTATTATAGTTGCTATCAAAATAATCCAGTTCCTATTGTAAATTTGGTTTATTAGCCAAATTTACAAACTTTAAGATGTTTGCAATAAATGAAAATCAAGAACAATTTAAATAGCTCAACATAAGTTATATAACAAGAGGTATCTACAAATTCAACCCAAAATGCACTTCTAAGGGTCCATTGACACGTCCGTAGGTGTTTTGCGGATCCGCAAAACACTGACACCGGCCATGTGCACATGGCCAGCACTATAATAGAAAATGCCTAGGGCATGTTCTAATTTTGTGCGGAGCCACAGAATGGAAATTCGGGCCGCGGAACGGAAGTGCGAATGCGGACAGCACCCTGTGTGCTGTCTGCATCTTTTCCGGTTCCATCGAAAATAATTGCGGAACGGATCCGGACAATTCATACGGACGGCTAAATGGAGCCTAAAGGGGTTATCCAAGACTAACTTTTTTAACAGACGTCTTTAGAGTGGCATGCAGTACCGGCTGGATCACACTAACGCTAGTGTGAATGTACCCTTAGAAAGATGCATTGCAATACCTGATCTGTTTTTCCGGTGTCATCAGGCAAAACAGATCCGTTATTTACTTTTTTCAAATTTTTAAAGGTCTGCGGATGCGCAGATCGGAATACCGGGTCTGTCAATGCGGCAATTTGAATGCCAAATCAGCACTAATACATTCCTATGGAAAAAATGCATTCAGGCAAGTGTTCCGTTTTTTGGGCCGGAGATAAAACCGCAACATACTGCGGTATTATCTCCATCCTGAAAAATCAGAAAGACTGAACTAGAGACATCCTGATGCATCCTGGATTCTCTCCATTCAGAAGGCGTTAGGATAAAACTGATCAGTTATTTTCCGGTATAGAGACCCTAGGATGGAACTCTATGCCGGAAAAGAAAAACGCTAGTGTGAAAGTGCCCTAAGAAATCATAAAAGGCACATGAATGTTATCTCAATGTGAATACTGTTTCAATATACAGTATAATGTCAAAATAGACTCCAATGTATACAATAGTCCTGTTGATGTCGATTGTTCACCTTCTGTGCGTATACGACTGCCTTGTCCCATAGGAGAGATGTGTCTCTATTTAAAGCAGGGGTACACAACCTTTTTTGGTCTGGGGGCCGCATTGTCACATCACTCTATATCAAGGGGCCGCAAAAACCTTTCTTTTTGCACTTTTTTTCCCTTGTATTTTTTTATTGTGCTTTCAATTTTGTCTTATTTTATTTAAAACTTTTTAAATATATATTTGCCACATAATTTGTCCCTAAAAAGGTCCATAAAAGAACTTTGGGGACACAGACTTTTTTTTTGCACTATTTCCACTGTAACTGGAGCATCCAAAGGAGCCCCAGTTACAGAGAAAACAAGCCTCCTGGGGATGCTTTCTACAGGGCAGAGCTGGTGAGGCTCTGTACTCCTCTGCCCCTAACACCCAGTGATCACGTGATCACCAGGTCTAAACTTCTCAGTGCGCCTCTCACCTATCTGAGGAGACGGCAGAAGTGCTGATACACTGCTTCTGCCTACTCCTCGGCTCCCCCTCTGTTTCTGACAGCCGGGGACCCGTCCTGTTCCTGCTACACTGTAGGAGCTGTAATCCTGCAATTGTGCAGCGCTCCAGGGAGAAACACAGCTGATCGCACGTTCAGCTGTGTTTCTGACCAGCAGGATAGGGGCCACAAACCATGGCTCTGGGGGGCCACATGCGGCCCAGGGGTTGTGCACCCCTGATTTAAAGTCTTGTATAGTGTATCATACCAACCGTTAAAATCTTCAGTTTATTGAAGCATCAGGCGGTACAACATGTCGATAGAGTCAGAGATTATGGTTATGTCCTAGATGCATTTCGGGGGCTCTGACCCCCTGCTCAGTAGCACAGATCAATAGTCAACATTTGTGACCATGTTGTTGTGCCACCTGACACCTTGCACACCTACAGGGGGGTAAAGCAGTATATACAGTTGTGTTCAAAATAATAGCAGTCAGACATCACTAACCTGATCAATCACTGTTTTTGGTAGAAATAATATTTCTACATGGCAAATAATTTACTAGCAGGTGTAGTAGAGTAATAGAAACCCAACAGACCCAACCGTCATGACATGCATGCTGCTGATTCTCTGTACTTTAATCACTTATTGAAAGGGGCATGTTCAAAATAATAGCAGTGTGGAGTTCAATGAGTGAGGTCATTCATTCTTTGAAAAACAGGTGGCAATTATTGCCCTTATTTAAGGAAGGAAGGCAGCAGATGTTGTACATGCTGGTTACAGTGCATGTCTCTCTGAAATTCTGAGGAAAATGGGTCACTCCAGACATTGTTCAGACGAACAGCGTACCTTGATTAAAAAGTTGATGGGAGAGGGGAAAACATATAAAGATGTGCAGAAAATGATAGGCTGCTCAGCTAAAGTGATCGCAAATGCTTTAAAATGGCAACCAAAACCTGAAAGATGTGGAAGAAAGCTAAAAACTACCATTTGAATGGATAGAAGAATAGCCAAAATGGCAATGACTCAGCCAACAATCAGCTCCAGGAAGATCAAAGAAGGTCTAAAGTTACCTGTGAGTACTGTTACAATTAGAAGAGGCCTATGTGAAGCTGAACTATCTGCAAGAAGTCCCCGCAAAGTCCCACTGTTGAAAAAAAGACATGTGCTGAAGAGGTTACAATTTGCCAAAGAGCACATTGACTGGCCTAAACAGACATTTTGTGGACTGATGAAAGCAAGATTGTTCTTTTTGGGTCTGGTGGCCGGAGACAGTTTGACAGATGACCCCCAAACACTGAATGCAAGCCACAGTACACTGTGAAGACATGCATGGTGAGGCAAGCATCATGATATGGGGATGTTTCTCATACTAAGTTGTTGGGCCTATTTATCGCATACCAGGGATCATGGATCAGTTTGAATACATCAGAATGTTTGAAGTGGTCATGCTGCCTTAAGCTGAAGAGGAAATGCCCTTGAAATGTGTGTTCCCAAGACAACGACCCCAAACACACCAGTAAACGGGCAACATCTTGGTTCCAGACCAACAAGATTGACGTTATGGAGTGGCCATCCCAATTCCAGGATCTTAATCCAATAGAAAACATGTGGGGTGACATCAAAAATGCAGTTTCTGAGGCAAAACCAAGAAATAGAGAAGGAATGTAGTCCAATCATCCTGGGCTGGAATACCTGCTGTAACACAGATGTACAGCAGTAGTCAGTAACAGTGGTTATACAACTAAATATTAGTTCAGTGATTCAAAGCAAAGCAAAATCTTCAAAAAATGTTTAGTTTATATAGTGAATGTTTGCGTTTGTAAAGAAGAATGCAAACACTGCTATTTTTTTTTTCAATCTAATATTCACTTTTCTTCAATTTTTTTTTAGAGGAACAACACAAATTTGATATATTTTTCTTCATGTTTTGATTTGGAATAGAATGTGTAGTGCTCCCAATGCATTTGTGTGTATGGAAATAAAAGCTATTAGAAGGATTTGAGCTTTATTCACTTTTTTAAACACACTGCTATTATTTTGAACACAACTGTATACTACCACCACAGGGAAACATCATACTACAGGGGAGGGGGGGGGGGCATAATATATACTACCACTACTGGTGGGCAATATAGTACATGGGGACCAAAAGAAGAGACAGCATTATATATGCTACTATTCAAATCTTTTACATTATTTTTACTTTTCTTCTGTATGCCTACAATTTCTTAAACTTCACTTAGACCTCTCACTTGTTCTGAAAAGGCACTCTCAGACAACAAATCCAGCTCTAAAGGGGTTTCTAAAATAAATAGAACACTTGCCTCCATACACCTGTTGAAAAATATGTATTTTATTAGTGATAGACGAAGGGAGTACGGTCCTCAAAAATTAGGCATTCACCTGACATAAAAGAAATTGTGATTATGTGGCCCGAGGTACAATATGCGGTCAATGGATAAATATTTTAATGTAGCCCTCTGGAGTACAGGCTCGAAACATTAGGCATTCACCGGACAGAAAAGAACAAGTAATTATGTGGCTGGAGGTATATTAGAAAGGAAAATTGGATATAAATTTTACTGCAGGCCAGTGGACCACAGGCCCCAAACATTAGGCATACACCGGACAGAAAAGAGCAAGTAATTATGTTGTGGCTGGAGGTATATTAGATGTTCATTGGCTATCAATTTTACTGGAGGCCAGTGGACCACAGGCCCCAAAAATTATTCATTCACTGTACAGAAAAGAACAATTGATAATGTGGCTGGAGGTACATTAGGCGGTCACTGTATAACAATTTTACTGTTGGCCAGTTAGATTACAGGCCCCAAACATTAGGCATTCACTGTAAAGAAAATAAGAAATAATTGTGTGGCTGGAGGTATATTAGAAGGTAATTGGATATCAATTTTTCTGCAGGCCAGTACAAATAGATGTCAAATACATGTTTAAAAGAGCAAAAAATATAAAGTTGGATTAAAAACATGGCTAACAAAATGCCCCCTCTTGAAAAAAAAACAAATGATAATAGATGAAATTCGATAACACGTGGTTGTCACAGGTGATGAATTCCTCCGAGGTCCCAAACATTAGGCATTCACCGGACAGAAAAGAACAAGTAATTATGTGGCTGGAGGTATATTAGAAGGTCATCCAATATCAATTTTACTGCAGGCCAGCGTAGTACAGCCCCAAAACATTAGGCATTCACCAAACAGAAAAGAACAATTGATAATGTGGCTGGAGGTACATTAGGCAGTCACCGTATAACAATTTTACTGTTGGCCAGTTATATTACAGGCCCCAAAAATTATGCATTCAACGTACATAAATGATCAACTCATTATGTGGCTGGAGGTATATTAGATGGTCAATGGCTATGAATTTTACTGCAGGCCAGTGGACTACAGGCCCCAAAAATTATTAATTCACCGGACAGAAAAAAACAATTGATAATGTGGCTGGAGGTACATTAAGCGGTCACCTTATAACAATTTTACTGTTGGCCAGTTAGATTACAGGCCCCAAAAATTATGCATTCAACGTACATAAATGATCAAGTCATTATGTGGCCGGAGGTATATTAGACCGTCAATGGATATCAATTTTACTGCAGGCCAGTGGACTACAGGCCCCAAAAATTATTCATTCACTGTACAGAAAAACACAATTGATAATGTGGCTGAAGGTACATTAGGCGGTCACCGTATAACAATTTTACTGTTGGCCAGTTAGATTAAAGGCCCCAAAAATTATGCATTTCATCGTACATAAAAAAAATCAAGTGATTATGTGGCTGGAGGTATATAAGATGGACAATGGATATCAATTTTATTGCAGGCCAGTGTAGTACAGGCCCCAAACATTAAGCATTCACTGGACAGAAAAGAACAAGTGATTATGTGGCTGGAGGTATATTAGACGGTCATTGGATAACAATTTTACTTCAGGCCATTATCTCAGCAGAACCGCATACAAATGCTGCACAATACAAATCCACTATATAGAAATTACATTATAGGTATATCACACCCCTGCCTCAATCAGACTTTTTGGGGGGCAACTGGTATATCAATCAGACTTTTTGGGGGGCAACTGGTATATCACACCAGTTGCAATTAGTTGTTCCAATAGCTTTGTCTGTATAGTTGCGGTATCTAATCAGAACCGCACACAAATGCTGTACAATACAAATGCACTATATAGAAATTATATTATAGGTATATCGCACCCCTGCCGTAATTAGGTTTTTTGGGGGCATCTGGTATATAACACCAGTTGCAATTAGTTGTTGCAGTGACGTTTGTCCTTCTGTATAGCTGCGGTATCTCAGCAGAACTACACACTAATGCTGCACAATACAAATGCACTATATAGAAATTAGTTAATAGGTATATCACACCCCTGCCTCAATCTGATATTTTTGGGGGCAACTGGTATAGCACACCAGTTGCAATTAGGTGTTTCAATAGCGTTTGTTCCTCTGTATAGCTGTAGTATGGCAGAAAAACCACACACAACTGCTGCACAATACAAATGCAATATAATTTTATGTTAGAAATTATATTATGAGTGTATTACACCCCTCAGTATTTCACACCTATCGATAGCACACCTATACCAGTCCAGATCGGCTTTATTTATAGGGTAGGGTGTGTGTTCATGTGCTGAAATGTCTTAATTGGCTGTCCTGTCTCACCTGATGGATGTGTCATGGGTCAAAGTTCTGCACAATGCAAAGAATATGGTGCCGGCGGACATCGCCACATCTTCGCCTGTTCGGCGAACAGCGAATGACCAAAGTTTGTCTCTACATCAAATTGGGAACTGGGGAAAACCTTTACAGATATAGAAGTGTAACAAATTCTCCCACTCCCATTGTTTTTCTAGGTGAGTTCGCACTCAGGAAAATTATATAAGACTCCTTCTCCTGATTTTGTTTAATAAGGGCCTAAATAGCAATAATCTCTGCTGGAGAATTTGACCCAGGTTCTATTTCCCAGATATGGTGGAAACGTACAAAGATCATGAGTATTTGGGCAGAAGTGGAGAGTTGCATCAGTCAAAATCTTTATGGCAGCTAAATTATTAATCCCCTTAAATTACCTAAATTATACCCTTCCACAAAATAACACTGGATTGAAAAAAAAAAGACCATATTTATAGGTTGGAAAAGCTTACTGCCTTGGCGGATCATATCCATAATCGATTTGAGAAATTGTGGGCACCCTGGGTTTCCTTTAAACAATCCCTGTCAATGTATATTCCTTCCTGACCTGTCCCCACCTCTCTGTAAATATTTATGATAGGAGAAGACAATCCTCCATTTCTTGCCCACCTCCAAATCTCTCCCTTGTGTAGACAAACCTGTATCTGACAATGACCTTGTTATGCTTACTCATCTATACTGTTAGGGCTGTATTAGACAAGTAGATTTTGTACCAATGATGATTGACGATCGATTAGTTAGCAACTCATTAGCATTTAAAATTGTTCACATTACACAGAGCACTGTAGTAGTTGGTAATTTGAATGTTATAAATTAATTAATCGTTCGACAATGCATATATTACACACAAAGAAAGCAGGTGACGACTTATCACAAGCTCAGATATGCGTTCGATGAAGGAGAGTTTTTAGGCAGGCTGAAAGATCATGATCAGTGAGAATCAAACGATTTTGCAATCGCTAGAACTATGACACATGTGAAGATTGCTCTTTTGTGAATGATATTACAATTTTTAGTTCGATTCTCGGAACGTCTAATACAAGATTTACTCCCTTTGACCTTATTTATATGACCCTTTTTCTCATTTTCCTACTATAATTTCTATGAAATAAATGGAATTATTGTTATACAGGGAGTGCAGAATTATTAGGCAAGTTGTATTTTTGAGGATTAATTTTATTATTGAACAACAACCATGTTCTCAATGAACCCAAAAAACTTATTAATATCAAAGCTGAATATTTTTGGAAGTAGTTTTTAGTTTGTTTTTAGTTTTAGCTATTTTAGGGGGATATCTGTGTGTGCAGGTGACTATTACTGTACATAATTATTAGGCAACTTAACAAAAAACAAATATATACCCATTTCAATTATTTATTTTTACCAGTGAAACCAATATAACATCTCAACATTCACAAATATACATTTCTGACATTCAAAAACAAAACAAAAACAAATCAGTGACCAATATAGCCACCTTTCTTTGCAAGGACACTCAAAAGCCTGCCATCCATGGATTCTGTCAGTGTTTTGATCTGTTCACCATCAACATTGCGTGCAGCAGCAACCACAGCCTCCCAGACACTGTTCAGAGAGGTGTACTGTTTTCCCTCCTTGTAAATCTCACATTTGATGATGGACCACAGGTTCTCAATGGGGTTCAGATCAGGTGAACAAGGAGGCCATGTCATTAGATTTTCTTCTTTTATACCCTTTCTTGCCAGCCACGTTGTGGAGTACTTGGACGCGTGTGATGGAGCATTGTCCTGCATGAAAATCATGTTTTTCTTACCTTGCAGACTTCTTCCTGTACCACTGCTTGAAGAAGGTGTTTTCCAGAAACTGGCAGTAGGACTGGGAGTTGAGCTTGACTCCATCCTCAACCCAAAAAGGCCCCACAAGCTCATCTTTGATGATACCAGCCCAAACCAGTACTCCACCTCCACCTTGCTGGCGTCTGAGTCGGACTGGAGCTCTCTGCCCTTTACCAATCCAGCCATCTGGCCCATCAAGACTCACTCTCATTTCATCAGTCCATAAAACCTTAGAAAAATCAGTCTTGAGATATTTCTTGGCCCAGTCTTGACGTTTCAGCTTGTGTGTCTTGTTCAGTGGTGGTCGTCTTTCAGCCTTTCTTACCTTGGCCATGTCTCTGAGTATTGCACACCTTGTGCTTTTGGGCACTCCAGTGATGTTGCAGCTCTGAAATATGGCCAAACTGGTGGCAAGTGGCATCTTGGCAGCTGCACGCTTGACTTTTCTCAGTTCATGGGCAGTTATTTAGCGCCTTGGTTTTTCCACACGCTTCTTGCGACCCTGTTGACTATTTTGAATGAAACGCTTGATTGTTCGATGATCACGCTTCAGAAGCTTTGCAATTTTAAGAGTGCTGCATCCCTCTGCAAGATATCTCACTATTTTTGACTTTTCTGAGCCTGTCAAGTCCTTCTTTTGACCCATTTTGCCAAAGGAAAGGAAGTTGCCTAATAATTATGCACACCTGATATAGGGTGTTGATGTCATTAGACCACACCCCTTCTCATTACAGAGATGCACATCACCTAATATGCTTAATTGGTAGTAGGCTTTCGAGCCTATACAGCTTGGAGTAAGACAACATGCATAAAGAGGATGATGTGGTCAAAATACTCATTTGCCTAATAATTCTGCACGTAGTGTATATAATATATAGTCACGGGTGATGAGTAGGGTTGAGCGAACCCGAACTGCAAACTTTGCGAGTTTGGATACCTGCACCCAAACCAAGACTTTTTCACTGAAGTTCAGGTTCGGGTTTGGTGTTGGGGTGATTTTATTGTATTCCATTATAACATGGTTATAACGGAAAATAATAGCATTCTTAAGACTTAATGCTAAATAAAATGGCCATTGAGGGTTTAAAATAATTTTAAAAAATCACCTCATCCACTTGATCGCGCAGCTGGTATATTCTTTTTTCTTCTCTCTGCAGGACCTGCAAAAGGACCTGCGATAATGTCACCATGTGGTGAGCGCGGTGACGTAATCGCAGGTCCTGCTGAATGAAGATAGAAGGAACTCCTCAATGGCCATTTTACTTAGCATTCTGTCTTAAGAATGCTATTATTTACCATTATAACCATGTTATAACAGAAAATGATAAAGTGAAGTTCGGGTCCCCATTGACTTTAATGGGGTCCGGGGTCAAGTTCGGGTCCCAAACCCGAACCTTGACCTGAAATTCTGCTGAACACAGCAAACAAGAACTTCCATGGGTTCACTCATCGCTAGTAATGAGGAAGCTTTGGCAACTGTTTAGGTTGGCTCGGGTGGTGTATGTTTTTTCTTCATATTTTTTGTCTACCAATTTTTGTCTTTTTTTTCTTACAATATGTCCCTGAAGAGGTCATAAATAACCTCAATACATTTTCCTTGTAACTGGGGAGTCCTTAGGAGCCCCAGTTGCAGAGAAACAGTCCCCTGTGATGACATCATTCCCTGGAAGAGCATTCCAGGATCAACAGTTCTGCCATTGATGTTGCTTCTTTAATGTATGCTTTGCATTTACAATGGGTTACAATACTCCACAAGGCATTATCAGGTGAAATATTCCTTTGTCTAAGAAAAGTTCATTCAAACTACAAAAATACATATGAAAGCATTCCAATCTTATTTTGGGTACATGGACATATGAATATAAAAATGAGTTGCGGAAAAAGTGATTAGCTCCATGTGTCTCAGTGTACCTTGGATATGTTCTCGTTCCAGAACAACTTTAGAACAGTCTTGCTGAAGATAAAAAATGTTTGGTTTCCAATCTATTCTGAACCTATACTGATAATAGGTTTAAAAGCAGCACCCGATTGTCTGACCTGTTAAAGTGCTCTCTTTCTCTATGTACTTTGGGACATACTAAGGTTTTCTAATGCAGGGTATAATTTAGAATACATCTAGACTCTAGTATTTTATTAAAAGAATAACTTCTGAACAGGCTTTTGGCCACCAAACTTTAATTACATAATATTTAAAATTCTGGGCTAGAACAAAATGTTTATAATGTTTTTGAATTAACGGCACTGTCAAAAGATGCATTGTAGTCATAAGTCTCCATCAGCTACATTAGAAAAGGCTGAATTAAATGGAGCAATTACTGAATAATTAGAAACAGACTAAAGGAACAACCATTTATTTCACATGCACACACAGAAATAAAAGAATATCCATGATTTGCTGTGTGTTAGTTTAATATATGTACAGCATCTATATTATTATTGCTCCTGTTGATCACTTACCTTTGGCACAGTGTTACTTGTGGTAGCAGTACACATAAAAAAACATACCAAATACCCATTTTTAGGTTTTCAGAATGGGATGATCCTTCACTTCCCATACATCCATCTCCACTATTCTTCTCACAGACTTCCTTTTGTCAAACATAAAGTGACACCATGCCAGCATAGGGTGGCACCATGCTAACAACGCCATGGTCTATACAAAAAAGGCAGGTCTATCATAATTGTCATTCAAGAACATGGGCTTTCTAGCAGTAATAGTCTGATTTTTATGACATTCGGGGACAGAATCAACCAGATGGCACAATTTCACCCGTAGCATCCTTCTTTCCTATGACTTTGGTCAAGATATTCAACAATGTTAAATGCAAAAGGTATTCCCTGTTGCTTTATGCTCACCACTTTGCTAAAATTAAAAACATAAAAATAGGTAATATTGGATTAAACTGGGGCTGCGGTATAATAGAGCAGGTAGTACTCTGCATGAGGCCATGTCAAAAAAATTGTTAGGTGAAAGGTTATGTGACACCATATGACTAGTGATGGACGAAAATCTGCCGGGAAGGTTCGCGAATGCGATTGCGCGAACTCGATCAAATGTTCGCGAACCGCAAGTTCGCGGCGGGTCCCATTCATTTTAATGGCAGGCGAACCTGAAAAACCTTCAGCTCATATTTGCAGCCAAGAAATAATTACTAGAAGTCCACAAATAGTCCCACAATATGGACAGTGACATAACAGATGCATTATTCAAATTTGCGATCTCCATTCATTATTTTTTTCAATGCGAAATATCGGCAATATTATTTTCGCATACGCGCATGCGCAAATTCACTATACAGTACCCAAATGCACTATAAAGAAAGTATATTGGTATATAACACCCCGTTTCAATCCGTTTTTTTGGGGGGATGACTTATTTGTTCCAATAACGCTTGTCCCTCTATATAACTGCAGTATCGCAGCAGAACCGCACACAACTGCCGCACAATATAAATGCACTATAATATACTTTCTAACATGGAAAGTATATTATAACATTGTACAAGGAAGGCAATCCATTAGAATATACATGAAGATAAAACATAACCTTTAATAATTTTACTATGAGGGTCCATTCACACGTCCGTAAGTGTTTTGCGGATCCGCAAAACACGGACACCGGCAATGTGCATTCCTCAATTTGTGGACCGCACATCGCCGTCACTATAATATAAAATGCTTAATCTTGTCTGCAATGCGGACAGCACATTCCGGCCCCATGGAAAATGAATGGGTCTGCACCCGTTCCGCAAAATTGTGGAACGGATGCGGACCCATTTTGCGGATGTGTGAATGGAAAAGATATGCCTCAAAATAAAAATAAATTAAATTATTAAAGTTAAGCAAAAAGCATAGATGTGATAGGCAATAACAAGTGCTCGCGGCATTAAATCAGGTGCTCGGTGGCACCAAATCAGAAACCATATGTCCTACCACAATGCGGGGGATTCCAGTGCACATCCATGAATCCTGGAGGGAAAGCAAAAAACATCTATCCCTGGGCTAGATGATGATGTGGTCTTGAAGGACATGGTAGGCAAAGAACTGTCCCTGATATTGCCCTACAGGGGGGTGCTATTCTGGCCCTGATAGCCTAACCACAGACCACCCGCCCTGATAAGAGCGACCCCGTCCGGAACCTTACCCTATATAAAAATGGCACTAGCAAGCCCCTTAGCCCCTAGGCCCCTGACCTCCAGGTGATCACTATATAGATCTATGTGTTTTTGACTCATTATAAAAGTATATTGTAAGTATATCGCACCCCTCTGTGTATCACACATATCGATAGCACACCTATGCTAGTCCTTAAAATGACTTTTGTGGCACTATTAGCTAGCGTTTGGTGTCCCTAACAGCCTGTCCCTGCTCCACACAGCAACCTCTCCCTACACTGGCAAAACACTGAATGTAAAATGGCGGCCAGATTAGGTTTATTTATAAGGTAGG
This sequence comes from Bufo gargarizans, assembly GCF_014858855.1. NCBI lineage: Eukaryota > Metazoa > Chordata > Amphibia > Anura > Bufonidae > Bufo > Bufo gargarizans. The sequence continues at coordinate 521,984,332 of NC_058080.1, read as the reverse complement.
GGGTATGTCCATGTGCTGAAATGTCTCAATTGGCTGTCCTGTACCACCTGATGGATGTGTCATGGGTCAAAGTTCTTCACAATGTAAAAGAATATGGCGGGCACGAATTTCTCCATATGTTCGCATGTTCGGCGAATCGCGAACACGCAAAGTTTGCAGAAAATCGACCACCGGGCGAACCGCAAGGCCATCTCTACATATGACTAAGAACAGCCAAAAATTTGCACGCAGTAGTTCCAATGTACCTAAAAATTACTGCCAGACACTAGACGTCACAGCCTAGACAGCACATATCTTGTGCATAGGTAGCAAAGCATAACAGGTATGTGTTGCATACAACAGCAGGAGATGCCACCGTATAAGGTGAATGGTAACATTTACCTATGGTAAATGCATGGCCATCACCTCTGTACACGTACACAAGCCCCTAAAAAAGCCTATAGTCCCATAGCCAATGTGTTGCTTGATCCAGGGACATATACTACAAGCGCACATTCAACAGGTCTCTGCTTACCCCCAGACATATATTGTTGCAGCGCTCAATGGCGCATAGCCAGGACACCGGAGACCAACTGGTTAATTTACAGGCTCAATGCGTTTCCACTTAAAAATATCATCAGGAGCCAAAGACATACAAACAAATAGGCTAGGAGTGTGGCCACACTGGTACAATGTTGTGCGGCATCCAGCGCCAGTATGGCCGTGAGCATGTGCACCACAGGACCAGCTGATAAGGAGCAGAGCCCGCCACCAAGTCGGAGCAAGAAGCGCCGCTGTAGCCAGCCGGGGAGTAGGAGCGGCACAAGTCTCACTAAGCTCCTCCTCCACAGCTGATGACCAGCATAATATGCGGATCCAGTGATGTCACGCTTACAAGTAAATGGGAATCCCAAGCAGCAAGAGACAAGTTGCAGGGGTGAGTGGAACAAAAGGGACAAGGGAAGGGGAGGGGGAAAAAAGGGAAACAACGGCAAGGGGGAAAAGACCAAACAATATGAGCCCAATTGCAAAACCAAACAATATAAGCCCAATTGCATGGAATAAAGGCATACTCACACAATATTAGACATGGGGGTATAAAGTATCAAGAGACTGAGGGGACAACTGTCAGCAATTGATACAAGTACATACGATAGCCATACCGCCAGACTATTATATGAAGCATGCAAAACAGATCTGCTCATTGAGCCCCCTCGGTTGCATAGTGTCTAGTCAAAAGATACATTGTGCTTCTTTCTAAAGGAGGAATTTGTCAAAATGACATGAACAGCGCCATCTATTGGTTTAATAGTCTTATGACAATACTATTACTCTTGTCATAAGACTATGAAACCAATAGATGACTATGTTCATGACATGAACAGCGCCATCTATTGGTTTCATAGTCTTATGGCAAGAGTAATAGTCTTTTTTGAGCTGAAAAACAAGGCAGATTCTGCTCATTTGCATGTCTTTCCCATATGCCCATGTTTATCCTAAGCCCATGCTCAAACCCAAGCCATCCAACAGATCTGAAGTAACTTTGAGGCTTACTGGCTCTCAGTCAGATGAGAACTGGTTTGGAATGTCTCATAGTGCACAAGGCTGCCATTGTAAGGTATGCTGACTAAGCCTGTCATCTGTCTCATGGATAGATTGTTGGCTTGGATATACCTGGCTTTTGGCATATAGCCTTTGTGTGGTTGTCTATTGTAGATAATTGGAGTCCAAGACACATCCAGCCATCCTCTTAATGCTGTTTCCAAACCATTTTGATGGGGTTTCCATCAATTTTTAACCTGTTTTTGTGAATTAGACATCCTCTCTTCTTCAGACCAGGGGGTGCCTGGTTTGATGCTCAGGTCTCCCATTGACTTTCATTGTATTAAATTGTACTCGAGCACCCGCAGTATTCGGCCGAGCTCTCAGATGTGCCGAGCATAGAGATTCTCGAGCTGAACAGCAGTTCGGCCGAGCATGCTCGATCATCACTACTAATCCTCTGTCTAACTTTGCTCTTTGAAAATCCGAGATGGTGGAGCAATTACGTCGGACCAGTATGAATTGGCCTTCTGGGATACCACGTTTCAGTGGTTGTGGGTGCTAGCCGTTCCACCTAAGTAAATTGTTCGTAGCGGTGGGCTTACGAAATAATTCATTCACCACACGACCATCCGATTCTTTGATAATACGTAGATCCAAAAACTTAATTGTGGTCTCATGTATCTCGGAGATGAAAAATAGGCCTAAATTGTTAGTATTCAGGGCCCCCATGAAGCTGGCAAAATCCTTTCTGGATGCTTACCAAAAGATAAGTATATCGTCAATATACCTGGCCCATAGATCAATTAGGGCTGACACACTTTTCTGTCTTCGCCAAATACGATCTCTTTCTCCCACCAGCCCAGGTATAGATTGGTAAATGTATGGGCACAGGGACTGCCCATGGTCACACCCCTGAGCTGGTGGAAGAGACGTCTTGAAGATCTACAATGTAAATCCCTAGTTCCGCACACTGACAGCGGTCATGGGGTGCAAAGAATTTTCTCAATTTTAATTTTCTACCAAACAACTGAAGATCTTTTACCCACTCAAACAGATTGAACCCATGAGTGGGAACCAATGAAAGTCCTTTGCTTAGTAGAATATTTTCAGTGAGAGTAAGAGGTCTCTGTGACAGGTTGACAATCTGTAAGTCTGTATTAGAAGGACTGGTGCATAACTTGGCCTAGTAACTTTTGGGTGGAGCTGTTGATTGCTTAGCCTTTTACTACACTGGTTACTAGGCATAGCATATTTTATGTCTATTTGTTTCTAGATTATTAGTATCTATTTTAGCCTACTTTGTTGTTTGTGTATCCTGGGATCTGTTGTCCTACTATGTTTTATGCCTGTGCTTAGAATTTTGTCTGTTTGCTGAGTTGGTTTTTGGTTTATTTTGGCTGTATTGTATTTCAGAGCAGCATCAGATCAACATAGCATATTTCTGTTCACTGTAATTTATCTCAACCTGCATGCCGTACCATCTATGATCCACTCCATTGCCAGACTCCCATTTTCTCTATCAACATTAAATTCCTATTGCATATCTGAGCATTTATTTCAGTACATTGTTGTCTGCCAGTGTTGATATGTGCAGAAAAAGGAAAGAAAGGACGTGCTAAAACCAATGCACTCCGTATAATAGCAAAATATAGCTTTATCTGACAATCATAAAACCAATTAAAAACACACAGCAAGCCAAGGAGTCTCAAATGACTTTGACCTTCATAGCAGTCTGCCCCTTTAACAGTGATTTCCACAGCACCTCACTCCCTTGACAGTGACCTCCACAGGTGCCTGTCCCCTTAACAGTGACCTCTACAGCATCTCTTAACACTGACCGTAGGTTATAGTCCCCTTAACTGACTTCCACCATTCCGAGCCGAACAATGGCTGGGTGCGGCCGGAATACTTGTCTATTCTGCATAAGGTACGGACAAGTCCTGTGAGATACATGCCTGGTTCATTTGAATGAACATGAGCTTGTCCATATTGGCTGTGGACAGGCGGCTGCGCTTGTCTGTGATAAACCCCCCTACCGTGCTGAACACACGTTCAGACAATACACTGGTCGCAGGGAAGGCCAGCACCTCCAAGGTGTAAAGGGCAAGCTCAGGACATGTGCTTAATTCGGAGACCCAGAAGTTGAATGGGGCAGACCCATCAGTCAGTATGTGTAGGCGTGTGCACATGTACTGTTCCACCATGTTGCTGAAATGCTGTCTCCTGTTAAGATGTTCCATATCAGCTGGTGGTGCTGGTTGTTGTGGCATGCTGACAAAGCTTTTCCACATTTCGACCATGCTAATCCTCTCTTCTGAGGTGCTGGCGGTGCCCCAGCTGCATTGATGACTTCTTCCTCCTCCTCCTCTGCCTTCGCCTTGTGCTTCCACTAAGCCCCCAGTGTCAGGTCGGAATGCCATCAGCAGCATGTGTACCAGCGTGCACTTGTACTCGCGCATCTTCCGATCATGCTCCAGTGAATGGAATTAAGGGCGGAACGTTGTCCTTGTAGCGGGGATCCAGCAGGGTGGCCACCCAGTAATCAGCACTGGTTAGAATGTGGGCAACTCGGCGGTCGTTGCACAGGCACTGCAGCATGTAGTCATTCATGTGAGCCAGGCTGCCCAGAGGCAACAACAAGCTGTCCTCTGTGGGAGGTGTATCGTCTGTGTCCTCTGTATCCCCCCCAGCCATGCTTCAGTGATGCCAATGAGCAGCTTTGGGTGCCACCCTGCTGTGAACAAGGTTCCTCCTCATCATCATCATCCTCCTCATCCTACAGAACTGTACCATGGCTGGACAATTGTGTACCTGGCCTCTGTTGCTACAGGAACCCACCCTCCGAGCCACTTGTGAATGACTGGTCTGATAACCGTGGAAATGATCCCTCTTCCTCCTCCTCTTCCTCCTGTGCCACATTCTCTTCCATCATCGCCCGAAGCGTTTTTTTCAAGGAGACATAGAAGTGGGATAGCAACACTGAGGACTGTGTCATTGGCACTGGCCATGTTGGTTGAGTACTAGAAACAGCGCAACGCGGCACACACATCCCGCATGGAGGCCCACTCGTTGGTGGTGAAGTTATGTGAGATTTCACCCATTATCGCACACCACCAGGCCGGGCTTAAGGATCGGTCTGTTGCTCCATGCCCGTCCACAGCTCCTGCGCGGTGTCGGTTTTTCCCCCAAGCAGATGAGCTTCAAAACAGCCTGATGTCGTTTCTCCCTGGCTGTGCTGAAGTTGGTGATGAAGGTGTTATGCTGACCAGATAAGGAGGCGGTAGAGGAGGAACCAGAGGAGGAAAAGGAGGAGGCAACAGGAGGCAAAGAGAAACGTCCTGCAATCCTCGGTGGCAGAAAGACATGCGCCAAACTGCTATTCGCCTCAGGCCCATCCGCCACTGTATTTACCCAGTGTGCAGTTAGGGAGATATAACTTCCCTGCCTGTGCTTACTGGTCCAATATAGAGGCTGGGTCACAAGATGTACCTGCCAATCACAGCCATGCAGTGGCGTAACTACCAGGGAAGCAGGGGAAGCGACTGCTTCGGGGCCCCGGCTGCCAAGGGGCCCGGCGCCCAGCTTGTGTGACAGTTTATTTTCAACTTAAATAGTTAATTAAAATGATCGATTCTCATCAGGGCCCCCCCCCCCCCCTCTGTAAATATGTTGATCGGATCATGCTCTTTCTTTGTCTTTATTCTTTAATCTTATCTTACTGTCTCCTGTCCTGAAGTCTGCGCAGCGCGCAGGCTGTAGCCCCGCCCACATACATACACTGATGAATGATTCTTCAGAGTGACGCAGGGAGGAGCGGCAGGCCGGCGGCAGCAGTAAGTGACAGTCACAGCCTGACAGGTCAGCGGTCAGGTCACAGAAGGCGGGAGAAAACAGCCAGGAGCAGGAGGACAGGAGCTGCAGGCAGCAGTAGAGAAGAAGATGGCAGAGCGCAGAGGCAGACGAGCACTGAGTGGGTCTGAGAGCAGCACTACGTCAGGTCCAGCAGACCAGCACCAGCGGTCCAGGGCCCAGCCCAGAGCCAGAGTGTGAGTGTGAGTGTGGTAGTAGTACTACTACTACTAGTTAGTAAGTTGTAACTACTTTGTGACTGAGCCGAGGTAATGGAATATGGCTACTGTGGGGGCTGGGCCTGGGGCAATAAAGGGGCATTGCTTGGCATAACTAGTGTGTGGAGTTGTGGACACTAATGGAATGGGCCTTGGGGAATAATAATAACAACATTTTACTGTGTGGGGGCAATAAGGGAGGCTGGGAGCACAACTACTGTGAAGGGGAAATAATAGAGCATAATAACTACTGTTTAGGGAGGGAATACCTACTGAGTGAGTGGGACGTCCGACGTTGTGTGGTGAGTGTAGGCGTCTTACAAGCCGCTGCTGAGGGAGAAGGGAGGGGTTGAGGGGAAGTTGCTCTGGGCATTCATAAATTTGCTCTGGCTGGGGCCCATACATTTCTAGCAAGTGTCTGCGCCTCCCTGGCCACTGTCTGAACCCCTGGGCCCTTATCTGTTCCCCCCTGACTTTGTCTGCGCCCCTGGCCCCTGTGTGCACCTCCCTGGCCCTTATCTGCGCCTCCCTGGCCTGTGGGCTGTGCCCCCGGCCCTTGTCTGTGCCGCCCTGACCTGTGCCCCCCTGCTTGCTGTTCTGCCATCTACTACTGCTTATGTTATTGCTCTTATATATGCAGAGGGTGTGCGCTTATATGTGCCATAATAACCACTAGTACATGGCAGAACTGCGGGCAGAAAGGGGAGGCTGCCATGTACTGCAAGCTATAGACATTTTATCTAAAGATAAATAAACACAAAAAAAAAGTCTTCACTATTAAAATATTTAAAATACTAAAAACATGGTTTTGGCGACCATAACCCCCCCCCCCCCCCTCCCCAACACTCACACGCACACACCAAGCAAAATAAATTGAATAAGCGCCCATGCACACGACCATACGCCCTCTGAAACATTCGGTCCTTGAGATGCATTGATCGTGTGTACGGGAGCGCACAGCTTCGTAGATTACTAAAACGTATGATTATGGGACAGTAGTCTCGCGTGCAGCCCAACGCGCAATTAACCTATGATGCTGTGCGCTCCTGTGCACACAATCATTGCTGCTCTGGGACATATGGCTCGCAGCTCGCTCATGGACTGTATGTCTCGGAGGGCATACTGTTGTGTGCATGGGCCCTAACAATGATCAAAAAATTGCACACACCCCAAAAATGGAACCAATAAAAACTACAGTTCACCCACATAAATGCCCTCATAAAGCTCTGTAGACAGAAATATGAAAAACTTATGGATATCAGAAAATGGTGATGCAAAGAAAAAAGTATTTTTCTGAAAGGTTTTATTTTAACCCCTTCTACCGCTGAGGCTTTTTTTCCTTTTGCATTTTCGTTTTGAGCTCTCTGCCTTCCCAGAGCCTTAACTTTTTTTTCCCCATTAAAATAGTTGTATGAGGGCTTGTTTTTAGCAGGACAAGTTGTACTTTCCAACGCAACCATTTAATATTGCATAAAATGTAGTGGAAAGTGGAAAAAATAAAATTTTACCACAGTTCTATAGTTTTTGTTTTTTCACTTGTGATCTTGATTCTCCAGGTCAGTATGAATCTGGCGGATACCACATATGTATAGTATATTAAAAAATATTTTTTTCTACCTTCTAGATTTCATTGCTTGGAGCAGTGCGTCGCCAGAATTTGAAGAGGAGAAGAGCACGTCAGTGAAGACTGCAGTCCAATGAGAAAGATCCCAACAAGGGTGAGTAAGGCTGGCTTTAGAGCTGTGGACCCGAGTGTCTCCTTCTCAGCCTCTACATCTTAGTAAAATTAGAGGAGGAGAAGGATGGACTTCCGTGGCATCCGGCACTGGCCGCCAAGCTATATGGGATTTGGACTTGGAATGTGCAGGGTGTTGGATGAGGGCAGCTCAGACTACTAAGAGAATCTCCTTAAAGGCTTTGTCTGTTTTTTTTTTCTATTCATGACCTATCCATACAAGCGCTGCCTTCTCCTCATTGCTAACCTGCTTACCAACTGCAGTGAAGAGCAGTGTAATTGCTACTATGGCATCCACATTCACTTCTATAGGACATTACCCTACTACTCACTTGGACAGGAAGGAGCTGTCCCATTGAAGTGAATGCAGTTACGAGGGCAAGCAGGCAAACAATGAGGAGAAGGCAGTGCTTGTATGCGCTGCTTTCTCTTCAAACTGTTGATCAGCGGGAGGGGGGGCAGTGTTATACAAATTATATAGGAAAAGGATGGCGTAGCAGCCTGGTCTGGTCTATATCGTGACTTGCCAAAGGAGTGGGGTTTACACAGGAGGAGGGAGGTGCAAAGCGCGCTGGGGGGCCCTTACAAAAATTTGCTGTGGGGCCCAGTCACTTCTAGTTACGCCCCTGCAGCCATGCCATTAGTAGGCATGGCTGTGATGGCTTCTAAGGGCACACAGCTTAAAAGCTTGTTGATCGGCTGCCCTGCAGCCTTTCAACAAGCTTTATTAAATGCCAGAACACCGAACTTGAACTCGAACCCAAACTTTTCAGTTTCGCTCAACACTAAAAATAAGGCAAAGACCTCCTTGGGAATGCATGTAAAACTACAGGAAAGGTATATCAGTGGCACTACACCAACCTATGTGCTATATGGAATGAGTACCGAGGAGTGATGCCTTGCGGTGGTGCTCAGCCTGTAGCAGCAGTGCATGTGCAAAATAATCTTCAAAGGAGAGAAACAAAAGCGAGCGGCACTCACCAATTTGTAGAAAAGGTATTCTTTAATCCAGAGCAGGAGGGGGGTGCATAGAGTGCAAACACAGCATCAAGCGACAGCCGTTTCGCGGAAAGCCAGAAGAAGCGCACATACGCGCGAAACGGCTGTCGCTTGATGCTGTGTTTGCACTCTATGCACCCCCCTCCTGCTCTGGATTAAAGAATACCTTTTCTACAAATTGGTGAGTGCCACTCGCTTTTGTTTCTCTTCTTTGAAGATTATTATCCTCCTTGGGAATGCTATGGGAGTAAACCCCACGCATATCGAAGTTACAAATCATACAGCTTCATCAGGGGTATGCTGATAATTCAAAGATTAAATAGCAATATTAATTAATTGATTTAATCACCAGATATCAAACTCACATATTTAGTTTACAAATGGAGGTCAAAGCGGCCAGAAGTATCAATTGGGCATGTGCATGGTGGAACACACAAGCCGGAGAGAGGCGAAGCTACGCATATACCATAAAAAAATTATAAAGCAATGCAAGAGAGAGTCAGAAAGACTTATGCACTTGCGCAGTTTGTGAATTGACCAACCACAATAAAATGAATAAATAATAAATTAATTAATTAAAAAAATTATAAAAAATAAATAAAAATTAATTAAAGATGATTCTAAATGACTCATGCACATCTATACTGGTGCCAGATGTCACTCAAACATGCATGCTGTCCCCACCGCACTGATGTATCAGATCTTTATATTGGTGTGGGATGGGCCATTATGTCTCATATATGCTTTTTTTTCATTATTTTAAATGCCTTTTGTTTTTGTCTTATTCAGTACATCCCTTGTCCAAAGCGATCATGATCTGACGCTCACTTCGCTCAACACTAAATATATCTTTAAAAACTCCCCATTTGGCTTCAGTATCCATATTTACCAAAACATCATCCTAGTCTATATGACTGAGTTGAATTAAGCTTTTATAGATCCTTTTTGTAGGACTACATAGAATATGATATTGAAGCTTACCACATTCTGGTCACAATTGCCCAAGTCTTCCCAGTTCCACAACCAGGTGACTATAGTAGATGGCTCATTACAAACTCCAATTAAATGTTTGTCATTTTAAAGGGAACCTGTCACCAGTTTTATGGTGTCCTAACTAAGGGCAACATATATAAGTGACTGATTCTCTTAGCACAATGCTGGGTCACTTTCTTTAATTGACCCAGTCAATCTGCCAACATCTTGTATTGAAAAGCTCCAGCTGATAATGATGAGTCCTGAATATTCATGAGCTCCTGACTCTCCCCGCCTACCTGCTGCTGAATGACAGTTATTTTCCATAGGAATCAGCAGCAGGTGGGCAGGGGAGTGGCTATAGCTCTGAATTAAATATACGCTGGACTCGATTACATCACGCCGGAGTCGAAACAGCTCATTAGTGTCAAGGAACCATGAACCAGACGTACAACAAGAGGTAAGTGGAAATAAGAAGGCTTTATTGAAAATCAAGCTGTAAGGCAAAAGTCCAAACGGATGGCTAAACCGAAGCAGGGTCTTGCGAAGCCAGAGGTCAGGAACCGGAAGGGTAGTCAGACGAAGCCTGGATCAGGAACCAGCAGGGTAGTCAGACGAAGCCTGGATCAGGAACCAGCAGGGTAGTCAGACGAAGCCAGGATCAGGAACCAGAAGCAGCAGCAGTCTTAGAAGCATGTGAACACAGGAGGACCAAGCAAGGAACTGAAGCCACAGACCTCCTATATATATGAGCTAGGCATCCAGCTCCTCCCAGTGGGAAGGAGAAGCCGCAGGGTGGGAGGCTACAAGAAACCCAGAAACCAAGATGGCCGCCAGCACATGTCAAACGAAGGAGAACAGCAAGAAGGTAAGACCATGACAATTAGCATGTGGCATGCGGCATCTTTGTGTGTATATTATGAGGTAACCATCTGTCACACCAGTAAGTGAATACATCTAAGGCACTTTTTAGTAGTTAATGATTGTATATAATTAGTTAGATTATAATCAAATATCCACATGACAGGTTCCCTTTAAGCCACTCAATGGATATTAACCCATAAGGCCTCCGCACTATGAGACTCTTCCCCAATACTGTCATTTAGCACTGGTCATTTAGACTGGACCTCTGGATAGCTCAGAATCTGATCGCTGGGAACTGACACCCGGGACCCCCTCCAAGCAGCTTTTCGAGAAGGCACCAGTGCTCGCAGTAAGGCCACAGCCTTCTCTGTTTTCCCTAGGCCATGTGATGTCACGTCCAGTGATTACATGGCCTAAACGCAGCATAGCCCCATTGAAGTGAATGGGGCTGAGCTGCGAGACTAAACAGCAGGGGTTCCTGGTGTTTGACTATAATGGGAGCGGGGTGGAGTTCCGGTGGAGGCACGGCAGCGCACGTGAGAGGCTGCCAGAATAAATGTCGGACATGTCGTAGTTTTATTCTGGCAGCCTCTCGCCGTGAGCTGCCGTGCCTCCGCCGAAACTCTGCCCCCACCCCCATTATAGTCAATGGGGACGGAGCAGCAGTCTGGGGGCACACGTTCACTAGCGGAAGGACGGATCCGACAGGCTGTTCACTCGACGGAACAGCCTGCCAGAGGTCCGTGCCGCTAGTGTGAAAGTAGCCTAACCCTCTACATTTGTTACCTAGTCATGGCTCTCAATCAGCCAGATTTCTGTTATGCCCACTACATCATAATCCATGGCTCTCATTAAAATTCCAATCCATCATCTACTTTTCTCACACCCCAGCCTCCATTACATCACCACTGCCCCCTCCTGAATCCCCCTGCATCTACTCTATATGCGGTACCCCCATTTTTGTATGACCAACCTCCCTCACCAGATTCTAGTTTAAAAGCTTCTCCAGCCGTCTAACCCAAACCCTTCCTTCCTTCGACCTTTCTCCAGTACATTTCATACCACAGAACCCATAACTGACAGACCCTTCAGCCCAATTCTCCATAAACCCAAACCCTTCCTTCCTGCACCAGCTCCTGAGCCACTTTTTTAACTCCCTAAGATCCTGCTGTATGGTATTATTTTTTAGGTCCTGGACTTGAGCCTCTCTCATAGTTTCCCACGGATTTTGTCATGGATCCCAACTTGCACCATGGCTGCGGGGCACATTTACTAGGGTATTTTCACATCGAGTAGCAGAAAGGCTAGGTGCACAGCTGATGGTTAAACCTGTTTTAACTACTATGCAGTTTGACATTATTGGGCAATTTATGCATGCAATCGCAGTTTAAATTATAACTAAAAGGTTTAAAGTAATATTCTGTACAAATTGAAAGCAGCTAAAATTCATTGTAAAGTGGTATTCAGACTTAGAATCATTTTTATGTAACTTGAATTATAAATGATATTAAAACACTACAAACCCACATAGCGAAATTCGTAAGGGATAAAGACATAGTGAGTGTTAAGCTGTTCACTGAAGCTAGTACAGGAAATATATTCTCATTATTAATAGAAATTGAGAATTACTAAACAGTTTTTTTTTTACTTAGCACTACTCCAGTGCTGAGAGGGTTTTATGTAGTCTGCATATATGTGTATTGATATGCCACACTAGTGATTAGCTATGACAGCTTCAGATTCCCATGAAGCCTCTAAACTGATTAGAATATTATTTGAATGTATTCTGCGTTATATAACATCCGTCCGCCTCCAATATCATTTAAGTCATGCTTGCCCAACTGTCACACTTCTTCTTAGCTCTCTGCTTGCAGCTGCTATTGATACCGAAGTATAAGCATCTTGTATATTTTTTAAAGGATTTTTGTATTTTAAAGTTTTATGCTATGGGCTTTTTCACATAAGCATTCTTTATTTTCCTTCTTCTGCTCCACTATCTATTAACTGTTAGGAACAGAGGCAAACAGTTCCCATTGACTATAATGGGATCTGTTCAGTTTATGTTACTTTTTAGTGGAGAAAAAGACCTACATGATGGACTTTTTTATCTGCTATTTTTGATAAAATAGCAGATCATCCAACACAGATGTAAACATGCCCTATTTTGTACATAAAAACACTACAGGGAGAGAATTAGTCAAGAAAAATTAGCAGTTCGCCTGAATTCTAGTGTATTACCAAACCAACAGTTAAAGTAGGGTACAATGTTCAGAATATCAGACCCCAAACACCTTCAAATTAGGGCTCATGCCCACGACCGTATGTTTGGTCAGCATCCGATCCCGAATTTTTGCGGATCAGATATGGACTCATTCATTTCAATGGGGTCACAAAAGATGCAGACAGCACACCATGTGCTGTCTGCATCCATATATCCATCCATACAGTTGTATCCCCACAGACTTTTATCCCCTACCTTGTTAGAAGATAAGTGTTGAAGCCCTGAACTTCTGCCAGCAAGTTTTATCAGATATAACATGTTCCACCACACAGAGGTAATACAACAAAGGAAGCTACCTTTGACTGAAGTGATTAAAGGCCTCCTGAAACTTCTGTCTCTAGACTTGTATCCATGTATCCATCCCTCTTTCCCATTTCCATTGGAGGGGACATAATTTAAAATTGTATTTACAATTTACAGTCACCACCACATGGAAAATTTATCAAATATTGAATTTGCTGAATATTGTACATGTTCTGAATTGGCGAGAGTTTGCGTCACTGTGTTACAGCCTACCTAGAAGTTCTGGAGCCATAAATTAGGCGCATCCGCTGACAATGTAGGGGATATCAAGACTAGCGCAGAAAGCGCCGCTCTTGATAAATCTCCCCTAAAATGCTTGCATGATTTTAATATTAGGGTACTGATCGCCTTATCCTCAGGATAGCCCCTTTTTATCAGATTTGTGAGGGTCTGATTCTTGGCACCCGCACCGATCAGTTGATTGAAGGGACCACAATGTCCATTTTTTTACTGCTGCGGCTCCTTTGTTGTTTACATCAAGTCATCTACCTGTTTACTGCTTATGGGATATTACAGCTTCATCCCATTCATTTTCAAAGGGATGAAGCTGCAAAAGACCCCTACCGATCTGATATTGATGGCCAAGCCAGAGGAAAAGCCGTATAACAAAGATAATGTATTTTTCACCCTATAAGACGCAATAAGGCCGCACCTAGGTTTTAGAGGGTGAAAAAAAAAATAAACATTTTTGAACAAAAGGTATAGTGAAAGTGTCCAGAGTGGACTTCCGGTGGCATACATGGGCTAGCGTTAGTATGCATCTGGCAGGCTGTTCCTGCCGGACACTGCTAACTCTAATGAGAAAGTAGCCTGATCTACTGTTGACACAATGTTATTAGGGGGGGATCTGCTGCTGACACACTCATTGGGGAAGGGGGAGGCTATCTTTTGACACTTTAATAAGGACTTTTATCCCCTACCTTGTTAGAAGATAAGTGTTGAAGCCCTGAACTTCTGCCAGCAAGTTTTATCAGATATAACATGTTCCACCACACAGAGGTAATACAACAAAGGAAGCTACCTTTGACTGAAGTGATTAAAGGCCTCCTGAAACTTCTGTCTCTAGACTTGTATCCATGTATCCATCCCTCTTTCCCATTTCCATTGGAGGGGACATAATTTAAAATTGTATTTACAATTTACAGTCACCACCACATGGAAAATTTATCAAATATTGAATTTGCTGAATATTGTACATGTTCTGAATTGGCGAGAGTTTGCGTCACTGTGTTACAGCCTACCTAGAAGTTCTGGAGCCATAAATTAGGCGCATCCGCTGACAATGTAGGGGATATCAAGACTAGCGCAGAAAGCGCCGCTCTTGATAAATCTCCCCTAAAATGCTTGCATGATTTTAATATTAGGGTACTGATCGCCTTATCCTCAGGATAGCCCCTGGTTATCAGATTTGTGAGGGTCTGATTCTTGGCACCCGCACCGATCAGTTGATTGAAGGGACCACAATGTCCATTTTTTTACTGCTGCGGCTCCTTTGTTGTTTACATCAAGTCATCTACCTGTTTACTGCTTATGGGATATTACAGCTTCATCCCATTCATTTTCAAAGGGATGAAGCTGCAAAAGACCCCTACCGATCTGATATTGATGGCCAAGCCAGAGGAAAAGCCGTATAACAAAGATAATGTATTTTTCACCCTATAAGACGCAATAAGGCCGCACCTAGGTTTTAGAGGGTGAAAAAAAAATAAACATTTTTGAACAAAAGGTATAGTGAAAGTGTCCAGAGTGGACTTCCGGTGGCATACATGGGCTAGCGTTAGTATGCATCTGGCAGGCTGTTCCTGCCGGACACTGCTAACTCTAATGAGAAAGTAGCCTGATCTACTGTTGACACAATGTTATTAGGGGGGGATCTGCTGCTGACACACTCATTGGGGAAGGGGGAGGCTATCTTTTGACACTTTAATAAGGGGTTACTTTTATTAGGGGGATCACTTTATTAGGGGTACCTTATAGATGACACAGCTCTCAGGGAACCTGCTGGGACTTCTGCTGTGACCTCAGGCTGGGTGGCCAGGATTGCCTGAGGTCACAGCAGAAGTCCCTATAGCCTGCTCTCTGATGAGTGGGGATATACCGTACGTCCAGCAGGGGAAGAAGAGCAGTGAGCCCAGACATGAGCAATCAAACTGTGAGATCTGCAGAGATGATTATAGCACACAACTCATCAGGGGTGATGCCATCTAGTGGTGTTCTTAGTTACAGCAGGGTCATGGGCCCCATTGTTTGTAACATAGTGAAGAAGAAATGATGTGTGCATGGTAACCTCCCCCGGAGTCTCACCTCACACGGTACACAGCCGCTGCTGCCATCAGTAGGCCGGTCCTCAATGTAGAAAATCACAGAAATAAGATAATAATGCAATAAGTAAAGTTGATGCAAGCATTATATATGGACAAAGTCCTCACTCTGATATGATAAAATCTGAGACACTTAGCCAATATATTTTGATCAAAACACATCTGAGCCCCCCTACCAAGCGCCAAGGTGGTCTCAGGTCAGACGGGTCCTACGCTAAACCTACCTAAGCCATTGGGCCTTTATGTTCAGGAGCGCAGACCTCGCACATATAGTGTGCTGCTCCTAGTCGCCTCCATGTGCATCAAGCAACCAATGGGAGGAGGAGCAAGCACACCTATATGTACCACCTAATTAAGGCGCTTTATTGGATAGAAAGGGCCAATTGTGCAGAGAAATGCTACTCCCAAGATAAAATAGGTGCGCATTCACACTTGAAGGTGCCACTCCCTCAAGCAAATACTACATAGACAAAAAAAATCACAGAAAAAACTAAGATAAAAATATCCTACACGGTATGATATACAAATATGCGGATGTCCCTGGCCATATTATTGAAGAAATGATATGTGCATTGTAACCTCCCCCGGCATCTCACCTCACACGGTACACAGCCGCTGGTGTATCGCACATACAGGTTCCCATCATGCTCTCTGCTGCCATCAGTAGGCCGGTCCTCAATGTACCCCACCAGGAGAAGGCCCGCTTGTGGCAGTGTGGCAGGGAACGCCCTGCTGGACTCTGGACCCAAACCCTCCTGGCTGCACTGCTGGAAATGCTCAGTGTCCCAGCCCAAGAGGGAGACACAAGGCGAGCGCTGGAGGGCGAGAAACTAGGAAGAGACAACCTTTCACAGTGCATTTTCCGGCCAGCCAGTTCATATCACCCAGCACCTGCCGCGGCCGGCCGGTCCATAACACGGAGCACCCACAGAGACAGCTTGCCCCTGCTTCCCACCAACTGCATTGGCGGCCGGCCCCCTGCTTTCCCTACCATGTGCAGTGGTGTACGGCCACTTCTTCCCAGCACCCGCACCGGCGGCCAGGTAGTATAAGTTGTCCAGCGGCTTATTTTTTTTCCTGTATTTACCCCATAAGACACATTAACATGGGGGGAGGTGCGTCTTATGGGGCAAAAAATACAGTACGTTTAGCCCCCCACGATATCCACATTTTTCCAAAGATTGGTAGTGCAGTACAAGTGTGTATGCTTCTATAGAGCTACATCTCAAAAGTATACATAGATGGAATGGAAACTGCTGCAACAATTCCAAATGCAAGCAATATAATTCTCACATGACACTGAGGACCTTTTCTACATTATATTTTCAGGTTTATAGCCTCTTGTACTTAGCGGAAAATCCAGCCAGTGTTTATTGGATTGAAGGAAACTGATTATACCATATTATACTCCTTCTAGATATTTAGTACTTATCAATAGATTATATTTAAGCCAAGTATTAATGAGTGGTAGAAGTAGTGGGTGGGTACATAGTTGAAATTTACCTGCCATCATACAATCTACAAGAATGAAAAAGGGAAATTTATAGATACAGATGTAGCCGAGCTAAACTTGATGTTTAATGGTACTTTCACACTAGCGTTTTTCTCTTCCGGTGTTGAGTTCCGTCACAGGGGCTCAATACCATTAAAAAAACTGATCAGTTTAATCCTAATGCATTCTGAATGGAGAGCATTCCGTTCAGGATGCATCAGTTCAGTCCCTCTTACGTTTTTTGGCCAGAGAAAATACTGCAGCATGCATTTCCATTGAAATGCATTAGTGCCGGATCCGGCATTAAGTGTTCTGGCAAAACGGACCCAGTTTTCTGGTCTGCGCATGCGCAGACCTTTAAGAATGCCCAAAAAAAATATACCGGATCCGTTTCTCCGGATGACACTGGAGAGACGGGTCCAGTATATCAATGACAAATGCCATCCGTTTGCAGCAGGAATGCCGGATCCAGCAGGCAGTTCCGGCGGCGGCGGAATCCTCTGCCGCAAGTGTGAAAGTACCCTAATGTGTTTAAGTTAAAAATGGCACAAAAGAGTTAACTAACTCTTTCCATGTATTTCAATGGCACGAGATAACACTGTGACATCTATCAGTGTCAATTTTAGCTCGGTTACATCTGTAACCTAAAAACTTTATTAACAATTGGCTAGGAAAGCTGATGCATACAGTCGTAATAAAATATAAGTGAATCCTTTGGAATGACCTGGATTTCTGTATTCATTATTAATAAAATATAGTCTACTTGCTATCATTTGTTACCATTCATGAGCTGTAGATAGAACATTGAGTAAACATCAACAGTGAAGGGAGAAAAATTCCGTGAACATCTGTTAATAACTTCCTCAAGAGCTAATTGGCAAAAGGTCTTTCAATTACACCACGCAACAAAAAAAAAACTTTGTCTGCTACTGGGCAAAAACAATTTGTCCTATACTAAATCGAGTGTGCGGATTACAAATCGGAAAACAGAATTGTTGTAACATGTCACAACATTTTGCTATGTATAAGTATGCCTAAATGAATTAAGCAACTGGAAAGCATTGAATAATTTTGAACAGAACGAGTTTTACTCCAACAATTTCCTGATCTACATCAAAGTTTGCGTAGTAAACAGTGTATGAAAATGTAATGGAATAACAACATTTCAAAAAGTCTTGTTTTTCAGTTTAAAAGTCTTACTTGAGCAAGGCCCAGTACTGTTAAAAGTCATTCAGGCATCTTCTTTTGCGCTTGTGAACGGTCATATTTTCCCGTTGCAAAAAACAGCAGTAGTCCCCCATCATGTTGGGATTCCAGCAGCCTTGATACCTGTTCTCCATTGTAGAAATATCTTTATGGAACCACTCTCCATGTTCGTCACCTACGTGTCCCAAATTGGGTGGGAAAAAGTCAAGATGGGAATGTAAGGAATGCACTTTCAATAACATTCGGCAGCCAAGTTGTTCATATGCTGTAAGCATGTTGTCTACTAATTCAGCATAGTTTGCAGCTCGTTTGTTCCTAAGGAAGTTCTGCACTACTAGCACAAATGCATCCCAAGCTGCAAGACGCACTAGCTTTGTCAGATTCTTGTGCTGATCATAAGTAGTGTATTTGCCACATATGTAGCAGAAATTGTCTGGATCGTTAATACATTTGCGTTTATCCATCTTAAGTTTCAAAACTGATAGCACTATAAAAGATCACTTTATCAAAATCTGTCCAGGTTGCCTTATATACTTACTGCTGACATCAGCCTGAGTGCGTCCGGACAGGTCTGGACATGTCCATTGGAATATTTCTAATATAATGCATTAATATTATAACTGAATAGACTTTGCAGGTACTTAAAATCTAGACGTGTCAGGCAAATTCAGAGTTCATATTTGGAATCAACGCGCTCATTTTAGTATAAATCACATGTTTTTTTCTCAGTAGCAAAATCATTGTTGCGTGTTGGTTATCATTCAATTAAGGGGATATTTGACATGTAGGATTCAAATATGTATCGCCCATGAAATAAAGGCACTCACAGACTGGTTACTGACAAATCTGTTATTTTCAAGAAAGATTGGTTAGTCAAAACATGTCTCATTGCAAAACACTTTCAGAAGACTTCAGAATATGTCTGAAAAAGGTTCCAAAAGCATTAATAAAGACCAGAATGTGGGGGTTCAATCAGCACAACCTTGTATGCAGGTGCACATTGCTATGGCGAAATACAGATGCAAACACAAAAACACAAATGCAATCGCACTCTGCAACCAGCACTCTGACCTGCCTCTTTGCTGGATGTTGAATGAGGCATTGGTGTACATTTTGGCCAAAGTGTAATAAGCCACTCACCACATCAAGGTCGCCTCCATGAGTGGTCCCTAACACTAGTTCCTACCTGTTATGGGCCATGACAGCCACACAAAGTCCAGGGAGCGCAGGTACAGCATGCACGCCAAGCACACTCTGCTTTTAACCCTGTCCGGTGCCATTACAGCTTTCATCGGATCCAGGGATGCAAGTACCAACATGCATGCTGAGCCCACTATATACTTCTCCTGGAGCCAAATGGCTACTGGTAGGCGCTATAAAAGCAGACTCAGTTTTATACTGACTTTAAAACCAGCCTCCAGGGCAGACTAACTGGTCAGGTGTGCATGACTGCATGGAGATCGCCACGCCTCCAATATATACTACAAAGAAAAAAATGTGGTGGCTCAATCAGCACAACCTTGTATGCAGGTGCCCATTGCTATGGCGAAATACAGATACAAACGCAAAAACACAAATGCAATCGCACTCTGCAACCAGCACTCTGCCCTGCCTCTATGCTGGATGTTGAATGAGGCATTGGTGTACATTTTGGCCAAAGTGTAATAAGCCACTTACCACGTCAAGGTCGCCTCCATAAATGGTCCCTAACACTAGTTCCTACCTGTTATGGGACATGACAGCCACACAAAGTCCAGGGAGCGCAGGTACAGCATGCACGCCAAGCACACTCTGCTTTTGACCCCGCCTGGTGCCATTACAGCTTTCATCGGATCCAGGGATACAAGTACCAACATGCATGCTGAGCCCACTATATACTTCTCCTGGAGCCAAATGGTTACTGGTAGGCGCTATGAAAGCAGACTCAGTTTTATACTGACTTTAAAACCAGCCTCCAGGGCAGACTAACTGGTCAGGTGTGCATGACTGCATGGAGATCGCCATGCCTCCAATATATACTACAAAGAAAAAAAATTGGGGGTTCAATCAGCACAACCTTGTATGCAGGTGCACATTGCTATGGTGAAATACAGATACAAACGCAAAAAAAAAATGCAATCGCAATCTGCAACCAGCACTCTGCCCTGCCTCTTTGCTGGATGTTGAATGAGGCATTAGTGTACATTTTGGCCAAAGCGTAATAAGCCACTCATCATGTCAAGGTCGCCTCTATGAGTGGTCTGGACTGGACAGGGTTAAAAGCAGAGTGTGTTTGGCGTGCATGCTGTACCTGCGCTCCCTGGACTTTGTGTGGCTGTCATGGCCCATAACAGGTAGGAACTAGTGTTAGGGACCACTCATGGAGGCGACCTTGACGTGGTGAATGGCTTATTACGCTTTGGCCAAAATGTACACCAATGCCTCATTCAACATCCAGCATAAAGGCAGAGCAGAGTGCTGGTTGCAGAGTGCGATTGCATTTGTGTTTTTGCGTTTGTATCTGTATTTCGCCATAGCAATGTGCACCTGCATACAAGGTTGTGCTGATTGAACCCCCACATTTTTTTCTTTGTAGTATATATTGGAGGCGTGGCGATCTCCATGCAGTCATGCACACCTGACCAGTTAGTCTGCCCTGGAGGCTGGTTTTAAAGTCAGTATAAAACTGAGTCTGCTTTCATAGCGCCTACCAGTAGCCATTTGGCTCCAGGTGAAGTATATAGTGGGCTCAGCATGCATGTTGGTACTTGCATCCCTGGATCCGATGAAAGCTGTAATGGCACTGGACGGGGTTAAAAGCAGAGTGTGTTTGGCGTGCATGCTGTACCTGCGCTCCCTGGACTTTGTGTGGCTGTCATGGCCCATAACAGGTAGGAACTAGTGTTAGGGACCACTCATGGAGGCGACCTTGACGTGGTAAGTGGCTTATTACGCTTTGGCCAAAATGTACACCAATGCCTCATTCAACATCCAGCATAGAGGCAGGGCAGAGTGCTGGTTGCAGAGTGTTTTTGCATAAAGATCAAGATGTACTTCAATCCACATTTCAATTTAGGATTGTTGCTATTCTTCCTTGGAGTGGATGCCCTGTCAAAATCACCCCACAAACACAATGTGCAATATGGAAAAAGGTGAGAAGGAACCAAAGAGTAACATGAGAAGACCTATAGAAGAACCAATAAACTGCAAAAACCTGTTCCAGTGTTCACCATTAGAAACATACTAATCCAGAATAAAGACAACCACAAAAACTGCTACTGATATAAAAAAAAAGAAGAAAAAAAAACATTGTGGGACGTCTCAAGTTTGCCCAAGACCACCTGCATATTCCACAATGCTTCTGGAAGATATTCAATGGTTCATTGCATACATGAGACAAAATAGAAACTTGTATACACAAATGGACAACAGTACATTTGAATAGAAATGCCAAAACATCCCAACTGTGAAGCTTTGCTGCCTCGGGGCCTGGATTTCTTGCAATCATTGAGGGAACAATGTATACTAAGGTGTCAAAATGTTTTACAGGAGAACATAGAACTAGAAGCAGCAGTCCATGATCTCAAGCTGAATTGACAGTGAACTACAAACGTAACACAGCAGTCACCTAAAGCACACAAGCAATGTAAATCAACTAAAGAATGGTTAAAAAATATGATTTATATTTTGGAATAGCCAAGTCAGGGTACTGACCTTAACCCAAATTGAGATGATGTTGCATGACCTCAAGAGAAATCTACACCCAAGATATTAGTAGCAGTAATATTTATGAACTGAAACACATTTGAAGGGAGGACTGGTCTAAAATTCCTCATCAATGTTGTGTAAATCTTATTTGCAACTACAGGAAAAATTTGATGGAGGTGATTGCTATTAAAGGTGGCTCTACGTGTTATTATAAAAAGGGTTCACTTACTTTTTATTTCACTGATCAAGCATCAAGACCATGAGATACAGTACAGGCAGGCACAAGATTAAAAGTGCTTAGCGCTTGAGGAGCACTGGGCACAAGAAGACAGGGTTACATGCGATGTCTAGCCCTGAAATCCAGGGGAAAAGGGAAAAGAATGGAAGCTGAAGGGGTGTAACAAACTCGTGCTCAGAGGCCTCTGATGGCCCCTTGGTGCTCCAGTTAGGTCATTTTCATGTGAATACACTTTTCTCAGCAATGAAGTCTTGAATAGGTATAACTAGTGTATTTTTATTTTATTTTTTTGGGCATGCTTAACCCTACCAGGATGTATGCCTGGGTAAATAGAGTTGATCATGCTGATACAGTACCCCAGTAGGGCACTGAAAAGGGTTAATTATTACTGAAATTGTTAATTCCAAGTTATCAAGTTAAGTACTGTAATTTATGTTAAAGCAGTTAATTATCTATGCATTGTGTAAACCCAATGATGAATGTATAGACAGTTACATGGTTAACAATGGTTTAGGTTTTCAGGGTCCAAGGTCTGCCCCACTGTTAGTGAGTCTAGTGTTAAGAATGTAAAGAGTCTCTATAGACCAGACATCCAGCTCAGAACCTATATCCCCAAGGCTTCATGTGCCTAAGAAACAACTTCAACACTAAAGTACTCCTAGGAGAAGAAAGCAAGACATCTTAGAAGGTCTAACAACATATCAAGGCCATCCAAGATAATGTCATTAACGTACAGCTCATTTATGACAAGGGACTTGCTTCTGTGTAGAGGGAATATTGCTCAAGCAGGTATCACACTTTGAAAAGGACTGGCCACCCGAATCTTAAATCTCTATGCCTCAGCTTGGGAACTGCAGAAAAGGTTAATAAGAATAGGGTAGCATATCTACGGTTCTTTGGAGTGATTGCAAAGTGTCTTTAGTGAGAGAGAGACTGTGAGTATGACAACTGCCATCGTTGTTGCTGCCTATAAATGGCCATCGTGGAAATACTAACTGTGAAATACCTCTGAATTGTGCTGTTGCTTCTAGCTGCACTCCAACCTTCATCATCAACTCAGTAAAGATACTTTATTTGTTGCAACCAACAAGCCTGGTTATTGACTCCACCATACATGTGCCAGCCACTAGACCTTCCATCCTGCCTTGCACCATACCGACTGATCACCATCAAGGGCACCCCTGCTACCACCAGGCAGGAGCCCCAATACCAGGGTGGAATACCTTCCCGTCACTGCATGGCCCTAGGATGAGCTAGATTGGGAATTGCCATTGATAACTGTGAGTACTGCTGTCCCTCTCAGGGCCATAACCACCACTCCTATGTTCATCGCTGTGCCTGCCCTGTGGCTCACTGCACTGACAGATGCTTTTTAAGGTCATTACTCTCACCCACAAAGCCCTACACAAAGCTGCACTATTCTACATGTCTTCCCGCATCTCAGTTCAACCATGATACCCATGCTCTCTGTTCTGTTCCCATGCTCTAATGTTTTAAAACTAACATCCTTCACAATCTGACCCTCCAAGCCTCATCTTCAAAACTTCTCGAGAGCTGCACCAGTTCTCTGGAATGAGCTATCCCAGACAATAAAGTTAAATCCCAACATCCGCTGCTTTAAGAATGCCATAAAACCACCTATTTTAAGGGTAGCCTTAAAATATTTAACTCTTTTCTGATCACCCCTTCTACATTATTCATTTACATCTTATTCTGCTTTATATATACTCCCCTATTTATGATGACTGAACCATTGTACAAAACAGGCAATTTTCACTTTTTGTGTTATTCTTGTTTCCTCATGCTGGGTATACATATGAGATAGCTGTCAGCCAAACGTACAGTCAGCTGTCAGCTATCTCTACCAATCTTCCCATACATAAGCACATACAGCCAAGAGTGCACATGTAGTGAATGGGGTACAGAGGGGAGTGTCTATGTGTATAGGAGGAGCTATGGCAGAGAAAGGAGAAGTGCATCATGGGTTTGGTTGGGTACAGCAACAAGAAGTGCTACATACAGGATGACATAAACCAGAGTGTTTTTTACATGGTGAAAATGGGTCAGAAGAGTCCCAACTTAAAAAAAAATACATGGGGAAGATGTATGCCTTAAGCACTACTACTACTGTACATGAGCATATCTGTAAAAAACATAGTAATTCTGGAAAACCTTTTGAAGCTATTGAGAGCAGGGCCCTCAGTCTGATATTTATTACTATGTAATATCTGGTTTTGTCTATACATGTACCTGTCTATACTGCAGAATATATTGGCACTAGAGATGAGCGAAGTATTTGAAAATTTGATTTGGCTGCTTCACCAAATTATACAAAACAATTTGCTTTGTGACTAATTACTTCGTCATAAAGCGCATTTCCTTGTATGTAGCGGGTACAATGACAGGGAGCTGATCATTGTACCCCTCAGATGCCTCGTCCATCGCTGATCGCAGCATCTGATATTAATAATGAAGTGTAAACTAAAAATTTTAAATCCTAATTACCTCATCCATTTGATTGCGAAGTGCCAGCCTGCAGCTATCTTGATTGAAGATCTAGCGCAAAATCTTGTACAGCCCAGGATGACTTCATCACGTTGGCCGGTGTGATCATGTGTCACAGGATCTTCAATCAAGATGGCAGAGGCTGACTGCAATCAAATAGATGTGGTATGTGTTTTTTTTTTTTAAACACCATTTCAGGGAAAATCGATTTGCTGCCATGAAGAACGAGGAAATTCGGCTTTGCAATAAATTGAATTTTCGTGGACTTATTCGCTCAGCACTAATTGTGTCACGGGGCGCCGACGATGCGCTCACTCTCCACAGTGCCGTCAGCGCCCCACCTCTGTGCAGGAGCGAGGACGTGTGCAGCGTCCTCGTCTCCTAGGTGATAGGGGGCGGGACGGACCCGGCCGCGCATGTCTCCTCCGTGCGCAGCTGGCTTCCTCGGTTACCCCAGCAACCAGAATAAGTCTGAGCACTTGGTGCTCAGCTGTATGCAGCAGGGTTAGTCATGTGACACTGGCCACATCACATGACCCCTGCTAGTCGGTATTTAACAGGCAGCTTTCTGGCCACAGGTTGCCTGTTATTTAGGTTCCACCTGCAATTGTGTCTGACTTGGCGTACTTACCTCCTGCTGATATCCAACGATTCTCTCTGCCTGCTCCTTGTGTACTTTTGCTGCTCTCCTGGTATCCGACCCTGGCTTCCTCCTGATGATCCTCTGCTGACTCCTTTGGTACTTCGCGACTTTCCCGGTATTTCTGACCCCGACTTCTCCTGACTACTCTCTGCTTGCTCCATTTATATTTCGTTGCTCTCCTGGTATTTGACTCGGTCCGTTCACGTTCTGTTGTATGTCTGGTCTGTCCTCCTTGCACTTATTGCAAGTTAGGGACTGCCGTCCAGTTATCCCCTGTCATTAGGACTTGCGAGGCAATTAGGCAGGGCCAGGGGTGAGGGTAGATAGCAGTGGTCACTTCCCTCCCCCCTGTGTGTGCGTGTATACGACCGTTACAAATTGGCACTATATAATTAAAGGCTATTATTATATTTTTTACCATTATAATATATTTCAATTACCCATTTTTCCCCAAAAACTTTAAT
Source organism: Bufo gargarizans (assembly GCF_014858855.1). Taxonomy (NCBI): domain Eukaryota; kingdom Metazoa; phylum Chordata; class Amphibia; order Anura; family Bufonidae; genus Bufo; species Bufo gargarizans. The sequence continues at coordinate 521,959,031 of NC_058080.1, read as the reverse complement.
GTTGATTTTTTTTATGTTATATTATAAAAATGCTATTCTATCTGGTTATAAATTCACATTAGATACAAAAGAGCAGATTTGATGTATTATATCATTTATTTGTATTTATATTATTTATTTGAGTGTAATATTAATCATGTCCTTTTGATAAATAAATCCTACAGAGAGTGACTGAAAAACAAGTAAAGCAATATGCTTGGATAAGCATGAGAATTTACTTCAAGCACAGACATTGATTGAGCTTTCGGAAACCTGAGTTATATAACATATATATAGACATTATAATAAGATTTGGTTCAGCTGTGACTAGATGTTCAGCTAATGCACAGTGGAGCTGTTCAACGATGCCTGCCCCTCAATGAAAGTGAATGAATAAATCAGCAGCCGCCTACGCTGCCTGCAGGTGAGGAAATGAAAGCAGGAAGCAAGAATTTGAGGAGAGCTTCCATCCCCAAAAATGAACAGTCAGAGACACTAGAGACATTGCTGGGAGCGGTGAAGTAAGGCTTGGATAAAAATAAAGTGAACCTGGGGCTTATGTGTTTTACTGAGCAAGGCATTTGTATAAGGATGACTGCTAGTCATGATGACCTTGAGGTAGTTACCTCTTCATCTACTAAATTACTGTGTTCTCATTTCACTTGTGACTCCGGAGTATATACTGTAGCCGCAAATCCTTTCAATTTTCAAGTGTCTTCGATATGCCTTACAGATAAAAGTACTTAGGCAGATGTAAAATAGCATTAGGAGAGAAGAAATTTGTATTCCTCTCAAGTATGGGTCACTTCTTTTTTACACGTTTACTATGGAACATGCATATATAATATACTCTATATACATAATAAAAATATTACAGTATACACATACTGTATACATATAGTAGTGGCTTTTCTACTGCTGTTATGGACCACTATACACACTAGATAGATGGCTGATGCAGATACAATCTAATTCATATTATTTAAAGTGTACGCTCAGCTTTAGGGCTCATTCAGACAGCCGTATGCTGTCCGTAAAAATACTGAACGCAAAAAAAAGGATCCGCAAAAAAACGGATAGCATTCAGTATTTTTGCAAACCCATAGACTTCAATGGGGTCATGTCCTTATTTTTTACAGACAAGTATAGGACATGTTTCATTCGTTTTGCGGAACCGTGGAATAGAAAAGGACCCCATAGAAGTGAATGGTTCAGCATCTAATCCTCAAAGAAACAGATCTGCATTTTTGCGGATAGCATACGGCCGCCTGAATGAACCCTTACACACTTCATGAACAAAGTTACTGTGGTACGGTGCTGCAGAACCAGTTCTTCAACCAGGTGAATTGGAAAAGTATTTATCACCAATCAGTAGGTCGGACGTAGACATCGCTAATGGAGCATGATGTAGGTGAATGGAGCATGAACTGATAGGTTCACTACCACTATATCAGAGAAGTTACACAGGGATCGTGAGGGGTTCCACTAATTTTTTATTCCCTGCGGCGTGTACGGCAGCAGAATATTTTGCAGCATCATACAGACACTGGCATCACTCACCATGTCCTAGACCAAATAGGGCTCATAGACAATATAATATTTGTAACATTTTATTCACAATTTCCTTCCAGACGTTCTGTTTGCCGTAATAACTAGTGATGAACGGCAGGGGCAATATTCAAATTCACGATATTTCGTGAATATTTTGTAGAATATTCATCATATATTTGCGAATTCGAGAATATATTCTTGATTTAGAAAATCGGCAATGTAATATTTGCGTAATGCGTGCGAAATACAGGCGTAGGTCACTTATGCTACATTTTTCAAGCTGGTATAAGTTTTCTGAGACTGGAGAAAATGGTTGACATGGCAGAACATTAGAATAGCTTTATATACAGATAGAGTGCTCCAATATATTCGCGCTTGCGAATTTATGGCAATATCTGCTACACTATAGATGAATCTAACCTACACTGACTATCTCCCCCTAACTATCAAAATTATTTACATAAGTTAACTGTATAATGTAATACAACAAAGCACAGAGCACAACAATGACACTGCTCTCTCTTTCATAACTGCAATAAACTTTAGAAAATAGCTACTCGGAGGTTCTTATATAGTAAGGGGTAGGCAACTTTTCTATTGGTTGCTAGGGATGTTGCTAAGCTGTGACAAAGCCTTCTCATTGGCCCACAAGCTAGAAGAAGGGAGGGATGATCACCTGATGTGTACTGTGTTAATATATATATATATATATATATATATATACAGTACAGACCAAAAGTTTGGACACACCTTCTCATTCAAAGAGTTTTCTTTATTTTCATGACTATGAAAATTGTAGATTCACACTGAAGGCATCAAAAACGATGAATTAACACATGTGTAATTATATACATAACAAAAAAGTGTGAAACAACTGAAAATATGTCATATTCTAGGTTCTTCAAAGTAGCCACCTTTTGCTTTGATTACTGCTTTGCACACTCTTGGCATTCTCTTGATGAGCTTCAAGAGGTAGTCACCTGAAATGGTCTTCCAACAGTCTTGAAGGAGTTCCCAGAGATGCTTAGCACTTGTTGGCCCTTTTGCCTTCACTCTGCGGTCCAGCTCACCCCAAACCATCTCGATTGGGTTCAGGTCCGGTGACTGTGGAGGCCAGGTCATCTGGCGCAGCACCCCATCACTCTCCTTCATGGTCAAATAGCCCTTACACAGCCTGGAGGTGTGTTTGGGGTCATTGTCCTGTTGAAAAATAAATGATGGTCCAACTAAACGCAAACCGGATGGAATAGCATGCTGCTGCAAGATGCTGTGGTAGCCATGTTGGTTCAGTATGCCTTCAATTTTGAATAAATCTCCAACAGTGTCACCAGCAAAGCACCCCAACACCATCACACCTCCTCCTCCATGCTTCACGGTGGGAACCAGGCATATAGAGTCCATCCGTTCACCTTTTCTGCGTCGCACAAAGACACAGTGGTTGGAACCAAAGATCTCAAATTTGGACTCATCAGACCAAAGCACAGATTTCCACTGGACTATTAACCATTCCTTGTGTTCTTTAGCCCAAACAAGTCTCTTCTGCTTGTTGCCTGTCCTTAGCAGTGGTTTACTAGCAGATATTCTACCATGAAGGCCTGATTCACACAGTCTCTTCTTAACAGTTGTTCTAGAGACGTGTCTGCTGCTAGAACTCTGTGTGGCATTGACCTGGTCTCTAATCTGAGCTGCTGTTAACCTGCGATTTCTGAGGCTGGTGACTCGGATGAACTTATCCCCCCGCAGCAGAGGTGACTCTTGGTCTTCCTTTCCTGGGGTGGTCCGCATGTCACCCAGTTTCTTTGTAGCGCTTGATGGTTTTTGTGACTGCACTTGGGGACACTTTCAACGTTTTCCCAATTTTTCGGACTGACTGACCTTCATTTCTTAAAGTAATGATGGCCACTTGTTTTTTTTTACTTAGCTGCTTTTTTCTTGCCATAATACAAATTCTAACAGTCTATTCAGTAGGACTATAAGCTGTGTATCCACCTGACTTCTCCACAACGCAACTGATGTTCCCAACCTCATTTATAAGGCAAGAAATCCCACTTATTAAACCTGACAGGGCACACCTGTGAAGTGAAAACCATTTCAGGTGACTACCTCTTAAAGCTCATTAAGATAATGCCAAGAGTGTGCAAAGCAGCAATCAAAGCAAAAGGTGGCTACTTTGAAGAACCTAGAATATGACATATTTTCAGTTGCTTCACACTTTTTTGTTATGTATATAATTCCACGTGTGTTAATTCATAGTTTTGATGCCTTCAGTTTAAATCTACAATTTTCATAGTCATGAAAATAAAGAAAACTCTTTGAATGAGAAGGTGTGTCCAAACTTTTGGTCTGTACTGTATATATTCGTAATTACAATATTCACACTTAACACTAGTAATAACATGTAATAACATACTAAAGCATTTTGATGAACAGGCATGAATTAGGTAGTACCACTTACGCAATACGAAGCATATGACTTTTCAAGAAAACATAATGAATATAGAGAGAAAGAAGCAAGAAACTATCTGCATATAGAGGAAAAATATCTTTTTACTGGTTAGGCTATAGACAGAAAAGATACAATTTGAGAGTTCTCAGTATTTTACAGCGTTTATTGCTAAGGGATCTTTTACACTCGCAGATGTTTTTCATCATGGTTGCGATTTCAGCAAGCTTAACAGAAACTGCACTGTTAATTAGACATAATCCTGTCTCTCCCCATTTGGTTTTAAACAACTATGAACTTTTACGATCCGTAAGGGGTTGTCCGAGTTATGTAAAAAAAAAGTAAAGCACTGTAAGGCCTCATGCACACAACCGTATTTTGTTTCTGTGTCCGTTCCGTTTTTTTTGCGAATAGGATGCGTACCGATTTATTTTAATGGGTCCGCAAAAAACGCGGACAGCACACCGTGTGCTGTCCGCATCAGTATGTCCGTTCCATTGCTCCGCAAAAAAAATAGTGCACACGGGGTTCCATTGTTCCGTGATCCGTTTCCGTTTTTGTTTCCGTGTGTCTTCCTTTATTTTTGGAGGATCACCAGATATAAAGGAAAGTAAAAAAAAATCAAAAAGTCAAGTTTGCCATGCAAATGATAGGAAAAAAACGGACGAGGACGCGCGGACGACAATCTTGTGTGCCTCCGTGTTTTTTCACAGACCCATTGACTTGAATGGGTCCGCGAACCGTTGTCCGTGAAAAAAATAGGACAGGTCATATTTTTTTCACGGACTGGAAACACGGATCACGGACGCGGATGACAAACGGTGTATTAGCCGAGTTTTCCACGGACCCATTGAAAGTCAATGGGTCTGCAGAAAATCACGGAGAACGGAACAACGGACACAGGACACAACAACGGTCGTGTGCATGAGGCCTTACAACTAAGTTTTATTAAATCGACTTCGGATGAAGCATTCAAAGTCGATTGGCTCATCCCTAGTTATGATAGTACCACAGACTAAAACTGAAATATCAAGTTTAGGTCGGTTGGCAGTCTCATATATCTTTTATATAAAAAGAATCTTCATATAAAAGAGAGGATAAGAAAAAATATATATAACAAAAAACTTATATAATCCTTCAGGTGGACATAAACGTCTCTAAGTTCTTTTATCGAGTATCTTAATTTGAAGTGGAGGTTCTACCGCAGATAGGGAAAGACAAGAAGTTCCATTTTTGAGAGGTTACATTTCAAATAGATAGAGGAAATGATGTTAGAGACATCAGACAGACCATTACTGGTGTTTTGCAGTAAAGCAAGGCTGATGTCAGGGAATAAAGTGTATAGTTGGGTATCATCAGCATAGAGATGTTACTGAAAACCAAATCTACTGATAGTTTGTTCAATTGTGGCCTGTGTAGAGAAAGAATAGTAGAGGACCTAGGACTGAGCTCTGAGGAACCCCCAACATCAAAAGGAAGAGGAGAAGTAGTAGTGCAAGCAAATGATACATTAAAGGAACAGCCAGAGAGATAGGAAGAGAGCCAGGAGAGAGCAGTGTCCTTAAAAAATTAAATTTGAAACCCTTTGCTAATGGAAACACAAACTCCTTCTTATACTTTACCGTGGGGTCAGATTTCAAAATGCTATAAGTGGTATTGTCAGATAGCAACCTCAACATTTATCATTTATTAACACTTTTGACCCAGAAGGACACCACTAATAAATTGTCTCTAAGACAAGCTATTATGGATGCATTAAAACGATACCTTCCAGCAATTATTTGCATGGTAGAAACTCATCTTACTAAAGAAACCGTGTTCCGCTTGACAACGGGATGGTATTCTCAATCCTATCACTCCACTTTTAGTAGTTCCTCTAGGGGCGTCTCAGTTCTGATTCATAATTCTGTGGATTTCACCCTTATAGAATCTCATATAGATGACCAAGGCAGGTTTATCTTTCTGTATGGTAAGCTGTATGGTTGTAGCTATATTCTTGCTTTTTTTTATATACCCCCGCCCTTCTCTATGTACCCACTGATCCAGTTAACACGTTTTTCTGAAGGGAGATCAGAATGCCGGCTAGTTCTGATGGGGGACTTTAATGCAGTTATGGACCCCAATAAAGATAGATTCACACTAGATGCAGAACGGGTGAGGAATGCATGTAATTCACCGTTGCCACAGTTCTGCTCGGAGGTGGGACTGGTGGATATATGGGAACATCTTGGTGGGGGAAAGAGAGTATACTCTTGTGTTAGCAGGGGTGGTAGAGCAATGTCCAGGATTGATTTAGCATTTACTAATGAGAGCAATCTGAGTAATATCCGGAAGATACGATATGGGGTAAGAACAGTTTCGGACCACTCACCCGTACTGGTTGAGGTCTGCACGGGGAGGAATAAGGATAATCGGGGGTTAGGATTTAGGCTGAATCCATACTGGCTTACTATTATGGATAATCTTCAGTACATTAAATCTCTGATGTCCTCCTTTTGGGAGGTTAACCTTCCCTCTGCAAACATCAATGTAGTATGGGATGCCATGAAAGCATATCTGAGGGGGGTCTTCATAAGCGAGATTGTTGCAGCAAAGAGAACATTTAAAAAAAAAGAGGAGGAACTGGCCAAGGCTGCTGCAGATACAACTGAGCGATTTACCAGCCAACCTACTGAGTATAACAGGGAAGAGATGCAGGAGGCCAGCTGCTCCTTGGAAAAATACATAATAGAGAAAGCAAATCATAGAGTATTTTTTAAGGGCTTAAAATATTTCTCGGAGTCTGGACGTCCTGGTAGGCTGCTAGCTAGGATAATCACACAACAAGATAAGAAAAATCAATCTATTATCTCTATTCGCAATATAGCGGGGGAAATTATAACGGACGCAGAAGGAATTAGGGACACCTTTTTACAATACCTTACTCAGATATATAGCTCCTCTTTTGGCGTGTCACCCGAACTGGCGACGCGGTTCCTGGAGGGGATTCCACTTTCTACTTTAAATGAAGCTCAAATAGAATATCTGGAAGAGGAGCTATCTCTTTCGGAGCTCCAGGAGGCTTTGGGATCGGTTTCTGGGAATTCGTCGCCAGGGACGGATGGCCTTCCATATGAGGTCTACCGTAAGTATAGTGATGTGATTCTTCCTCAGTTGCTAGAGGTTTTCTCCCAGGCAATACAGGGAGGGAGCCTACCATGCTCTATGATGGAGGCTCTTATTGTTCTAATTCCTAAAAAGGATAAAGACCCGATAGAAATGAGTTCTTACAGGCCAATTTCATTATTAAATACAGACGCTAAGTTATTATCAAAAGTCTTGGCTAGGAGGCTTTCACGGGTGATATCCTCTATTATCCACCCAGACCAAAACGGCTTTATGCCAAAAAGGGGTACCCATCATAACCTGCATAGACTATTTATGAATATTCAGTCCCCGGGAGGTGGTACCCGCTCCATCCTGTCGCTGGATGCCACTAAAGCATTCAACAGGGTGGAGTGGACCTTTCTCTGGGAGGTAATGAAAAAAATGGGCTTTGGCCCTAGATTCATGGCGATGGTTCAGCTATTATATCTCTCCCCAGTTGCTAGGATTAGGATTAATGATACGATCACTGAGAGCTTTACCCTAGGAAGAGGTACCCGCCAAGGTTGCCCTCTCTCCCCTCTCTTGTTCAATATTTATATCGAACCCTTAGCAGCCAGTATAAGGCAGGATCCGCAAGTGGCCGGTTTTGGCACAACGGGGAAGCATGACCGTGTATCTCTCTACGCAGATGATATCTTGGTTTTTGTTCATCAAACAGAAACCACTCTCCCTCGTATAATGGATCTGGTTGGCTCTTTCGCTGCGCCGTCTGGTTTGGAAATCAATTGGGAGAAGACGGTTCTCCTTCCTATAGACGAGTTGCGAGGCGACTGGGATAACCAACTAACAGTCTCTGATTCAATAAAGTACCTGGGGATTTCAGTTTCTGCCAAACCTCAGGAATATTTACAACTCAATTTGATTCCCCTGCTGACAAAACTGAGGGCCAAAATTAAGATATGGCAAAAAATTGTACAGGCAAGAGCGGATAGAATCTCTTTAATAAAAATGGTAGTACTGCCCCAGGTCCTCTATGTCCTGCGCAACTCGCCTGTATGGATCGCAGACAAATATTTTAGATTGATAGAGCGGATGCTTAATGATCTATTATGGGGGAGGAAGTGTGTGAGATTGAAGACACTCTATTTCTCCATGCCTTATAATCAGGGAGGCCTTAATCTGCCCTACTTTAGGGGTTACTTTGTGGCCTCTCAACTTTGCTTTTTTAACGACTGGGAAAATAGCCAGTTCTGCAACAGGGTAGTGAAAGACTCAGGTTTTACGGACTTCTTTACTGTATTAGAGTCCGACTATTTACTAAATATACAGACTGAGTATACACTTTTTTGCAGAATGGCTATAAAGACCTGGCGGGCTATTAGGAGTTGGTGTGGAATTAAGGCATCACTTATTTGCACTCCATTATGGCATAACTCAAAGCTTTTGAATTTAAGGGATTTGAATTGTTGCCAGTACTGGAGGACTAAGAATGTTCAGTACCTACATCAGGTGGTTAGTGGCGGACAAATTCTGCCCCCGATGGAGTTAGGGCAAAGGGTAAATTTGGCCGAGGTGGCTTGGTATGCATATTTTCAATTGAGGTCAGCACTCTCCAGCACTTTGAATAGTCACCTTCTGTTTATAGATACTCCTGAATTTTTACATGATTTAATTATTAAGAAAACTGTCATGAAAATTAAAATATCACATTGTTATAGACACTTAATGAAAAAAATTTTTGAGGGTCTTCTCTCTCCAGGACAGAAATCCTGGTCATTGACACTCTCAGAGGTGGGTCCCCTAGACTGGGAGAACATAGGGGAAAGCTTAAAACTTGTTTCACAGAATTTTAATCACACAGTTGTACAATTTAATATTTTGCACAAAATATACGTGACACCCATGTGGTTATATAGGAGAGGACTCAGAGTCTCCTCTGACTGCCCACGTTGCGGCGACTCCGAGGCAGACCATTTACATCTGTTTTGGGACTGCCCGATGGTGGGTAGCTATTGGAGATCGGTCCAAAGTACCTTGGCTCGTAAATTTAACATTGTTGTTCCTTTGTCCCCCAGGATATGGGTCCTGGGAGACCTATCGGAGGTTAACTACCAGCCCATAAAACGCCAACTACTGATTAAGGTTATGTTCTTGGCCAGGCTTCTGGTCTCTAGACTATGGTTTTGCTCCTCTGCTCCAGATTGCAGTAACTGGTTGGCCCTGGTCGAGAAAGTGAAGATTTATGAGAGGATTCTGTATAAACAAAGAGGATCCTATCTAAAGTGGTGCAAACTGTGGGAAGATTGGGACATGGGTAATTAATTAATTTGGAATTGTTCCTTTTTTTTTTTTTTTTTTTTTTTTTCTTTTCCTGCAAGGTGGGTGGGGGGGGGTGGTTGGGGATGATCTTATTAGTCCGGTTTTTCTTTATGTATTGTAATTGGGAAAGGATGTGAAGTCGCATCTGAATATTGGAGTATCTCTAGGAATGCTGGAGGACGGCGGGACTCTCAGGCACTGTATAATGGCTAAAGTTCTCGCTAAAACAGGGCACTCTGCGCTTACGGGCGGGGACCCGGGGCTTGGGACTATCGGGTTTTTATTCCGACCGGGTGCGCCCTGAAATGCGGCTCTTTCTTTTCGATATGTGGTTGGACTGTAGGCAGCGATACGATACATGTTGTATGGGTGCAATTAGGGGACAGAGCCGGCTTTTGGTGGTGTTTCTGCCCACATTTCTTTTAAACGCCGGTGAGTGTTGAGCGATACTTGATTTGAGTCCCCTCGCACCTGAGATACTGGTGTGACTGTATGTGAGGTATGGTTGAGTTGGGCACAAATTTTCAATCTTAACTATATATGGGGAAGAGGCAGTAAAATATGCTGTGGCTTTCTGTTTCTTTTTTTCTCCACTGTGACAGAAGACTGCTGGACTCCCCCAGGTTGCTTTAAGAAATGTCTGCGATTAAAGATCGCTATAAGCCCGCTATGTATGGTTAATGTGAGCACCAGGTGAATGGATCTGTACCCATATTCGGGAAAGGACGCGTGGAGCGCGTGCTCGCTCCCCGATGGCTGCCCGGACCGTGGGTCCCCGACCTCTGCCCTTTTTTGGATATTGACATGCTAAGTTAGATGCTTTGTGTGGCTGCGAGTCCCGCTCCCCTCTTAGCAAGTGAGATCTCCATTTGATTTGTTCTATCTCCATAAGTATGGTTATTTGTATGTAATTGGTACTAATTATGCTTATAAATCAGAAATTTACGGACTTTAGGATTTATAACACTACTAAGGTTATATTGATATTTATTTTTTGTATCATAAATAAAATAAAGTTTAAAAAAAAAAAAAAAATTGTCTCTATACATTAATTTTCTTTTTTTTTTCTCAGACAGAAAACAAAACAAAAAAATTCTTTATTTTACCTGTATGTATAACCCATTTTCATCTTCAGTTACAGCTTGCTGTTTTGGGTTCCATAGGCCATACTTACACAAATTCGATTTCCTAACATATTTTCTACATATGTCCACAAAAGCTGGAAATGTATTCAATGGTTTGCTTAGGGAATATTTTAAACCTTTCTTATAGGGGTTGTGCAGACAGTATGTATTCTATTCTCAGGATAGGTCATCAATATCTGATCTGCAAGGGTCCAACACCCGGTATCCCCGCTGATCCGGTGTTTGAAGGGTAGGCGGTGTTCATTACGCCGTCTGTCGTCTCTGAAGCAAGTGTAATCATAAGTACTTACTCCAATCACTTGAGTGGAGTGAGTACTTGTAATTACACTACCCCGCAGCTGCAAGGGAGATGATGTATAGTGTAATGAAGAGGAAGCAGAGCTCGCACTGAGCACCACCTCCTCTTCAAACAGCTGATTGTTGGGGATGCCGGGTGTTAGACCCTCGCCGATTAGATATTGATGACCTATCTTGAGGATAGGTTATTAATAAATACTGCCTGCACAACCCCTTTAACAACTCCCTTCTCATCAACAGTTAATATATGTGAGCTTTCTTTGCCTCTTTTTCCCTGATAGATAACTTTTTTGGGGAGTTTTGGGTGTTACCTATAATTTTTGCATTTGGCTAATTGCTTAATTTTTTAATTTCTCCAACCTTCTCTGTCTGTGGGCCTTTCATTTCCTAGTGTATCACAAAACTGTTTTGCAGTGGGATTCCCTTCAAGTGGATTGTGCAGTGTTCATATCCAAAGACTGAAACAAGGAACATTGATATATGTAACATGTTAAAAATAATTGTGTTTCTACCCCATTGTATTATAAAGGACAGACAGACGCCTGTTTACATGAAGGGTTGTGCTGTCGACAAATGATTTTTAGGTTGGCATAAAAAATGGGATCAATGACAAATTAGTGAATTATCATTTATCATTCAATACCTGCACATGTTCACACTGGCCAATGAATGTGACCGATCATTTTGGTGATTATCTCTCCATGTAAAAGGACTTACACCCATTAAAAAAAGGTATCATACACTGAGGATTCTCAACTTATCTTTTCTGACAACTTATCTATACAGAGAAGAATGCTTGAAGGAGATATTGTGCATAAAGGGTTTAGTGGCAAAAATAAGCCATACAGCAGACCTTACCTGCAGTTCATCCACATAATACTGGCAATTACTGGTTATTGTCTGAAACAGAGGCTCCTACTGTTACGGCATGCTGTTGACTGCGGAAAAGTGTAGTTGTTGCAGCATGTAGGTGGCTCCTCCTTTCACCCGGGTCTTTCCCTGTCTGGTGCCGGAGGAGGTGATTATCTGGCTGGTGTGGATTTCGGTGTGTATTAGTTGTGGCCTCTTGGCTCTTTATATGTTGTGTTGTGAGCTTGAGGTCAGTTGCCATCCAGCCTTTGTGTTAGCTGGAGTGCTGCTTCTATCCTGGATATACCACCTGTCCAGTGGGAGGGCCTCCTAGCTAGACTTCAATGTCACCTTGATGTCTCCCCTATGTTCCTTATGTCTTTACCTTCCCTTGTATCTATGTTTGGTGTGGGTTATGTGCGGGGTCTGTTGTATGTCTAGTTGTCGCTGCATGTCTGGCATGTGGGTGTCTGTGTTCCAGCATGTTTACTAGACATTTCCCCTGTGAGTTGCATAACCTCTGAAAGGGGGTGTCAGGATTCCCTGGAGGGGGAATCACAAGTCAGTGAGCAGCTCTGCCTGGTGCCACCATGCTTCCTCTCAGCATAAGGTCCGGTCATCATTGTGGCCGCGGCAAGTAAGTGCATGTTTTTTCTGGGCTCTTACCTGCCGATCCAGTGGCTGTTCACTGGCTGTCCCTTTCCTTGCAGCTAGGCCATTGGAGACTCCGGTTCATCTGTGTCTGGGATGAACAGGTCGTCTCTTCCTCCTAACCTTATTTCAGGGATCTTCAGGGTGACTAAGGGTCTGATGTTCCTGTGTATTAGCCCACCTACCATCTGGGTCTGCTCATACGGTTAGGAGTTAGGGCCAGGATTAGGGCAGCTTTAGGAGGTGACCTGCTCCCTTTTCCTGGTTTCCAGGCCTAGCTGCTTCCCCAACTTCCTTCATTATACAGTGGAGAGTTTCCCCCCACTCCCCACTGTGACACCTACATGGTAAGAATATACAGAATTTTCAAGTATCAGATGTGTTTAAGAAGCTTCTGCAACTAAGAAACACATTCCAACTCTGCAACTAAGAAACACTTTTAACCAGTAGGTCCATTAATTTCTGCAAGCCCAATTCAGATTAAAAAAAAGTAGTTATGTAAATACATTAGTGTTGCACGTACAAATTCTCTATGACCCTCAGTTCTGTGAAGACAGTTAAAAGGGTTTTCCAGGTGCTAAACATTGATGAGCTATCCTTACAAAAGGCTAACCTCAAAATATCAATATTAGATTAGTGGGGCTCAAATTCCTGCCTCACTGCTGTTTAGCTGTTTGAAGGGGTTGCAGCTCTCAGATGAGCATTACTGCCTCTTTATAGCATATCTGGAACAGTGTCATACATTTTTTAGTGGTTGTGCTTGTTATTGCAATTTCCTGTACAAAGGCCATGTGACTGATGGATGTGACTTAACAGGCCGAAGAAGAGGCTGTATTGGTCACCCAAGTGCCACAGACCCCTCTAATATGATTGGCGGGAGTGCTAGAAGTTGCACTGCCAATATATATAGGGGTTGTCTCACTTCAGCTAGTGGCATTTATCATGTAGAGAAAGTTAAAACAAGCCACTTACTAATGTATCGTTATTATCCATATTGCCTCCTTTGCTGGCTGGATTCATTTTTCCATTATATTATACACTGTTCGTTTCCATGGTTATGACCACCCTGCAATCCATCAGTGGTGGCTGTGCTATAGCAAAAAGTTCTGGGCTCTCTGGTGGCCGAGACCGTGGGAGCTCACATGGGACGGTGCGTTTTCCTATAGCATGCAGGAAAAACCACCGCTGATGGATTGCAGGGTGATCATAACCATGGAAACGAGCAGTATATAATGTGATGGAAAAATAAATCTAGCCAGCAAAGGAGGTAATATGAATAATCATACAGTTTGCTGGCAAGTTCTGCTTTACAAAATGTTTCAATAAACTATTTATTTCCATATGAACAACCAGCCAGCTTATTGCGAGTGCCTCAATAGCATAAATTCTACTGCTAACACTGTGCAATTAAGACCTTTTTTAGTTCTAAAAATCTTAACTTATTATTGGGATCGTTGGACATTTTCATTGCAGTTCAGTGCATCAACATACCAGTGTTATTGAACGCATTGTATTACTGCAAGATCACATTCAAATACAGCAAATCTACAAAGGCTTATACTGCAATAATGCCATTAGTACAAGTTTATGATTTAAAACACAATTGTTTGACAATAAATGGCTTTAGAGAAAGAAAAGTTTTTGTGCTATCATTCATATTCTCTGAACAATGGTTAAGAAATCATAAATTCTGTGTATAAGGGTATGTAAACTTATGAGCACAACTGTATACCTGTGTTAGTGAATGCATTGTATTTCTGTAAGATACCATTCAGTTACATCAAACATATTTTACTGTAATACCACCATTAGCATAGCTGTGTTAGTGATTAAATTGTATTACTGCAAGATACTGTGTAGTTACAGCAAAAGCACTTTACTACCAAAAACTGCATTACTATACCCGTGTTATGAATGTGTTTTACTGCAAAAACTGCATAGTATATCCATTTTAGTAAATATCTTAGTTTACAATACTGTGTAGTTACAGCAAAAAACATTTTACTACAAAATCTGCATTATTACCCTTGAAAATTGTCAATACCAGTGTGCAGTGTGTTTGTAGAAGGGTAGGGACATTTAATTTTGGCTCTTTCTTTCAATTGCAGAAAAACACTTGCAGTTTTACTAACACTATTTAATAATCTGTGTACCAAACCTCAGATTTTTCATTTAAAGGCCTCATAATAAAATGTTTGGTAAATTGAAGAGTGCAAAATGAAATACCCATGCCTAGTCATCTGAGAGTCAGAATGTAAGCAGTGGTACAAACAGCAGTAGCAGCACTAGCCATCCAGCCATTAGTAGTAGTAGAAGACCATAGTTCTCCCTTGCTTCCAATAGATGCCACATTATTATTGAGGACAAAGATAATGAAATTGTGGAATGGGTGGCTTACTCCTTATCTCAGTCACAGCAAGCTGAATGTAATCTCTGAGTCTGACACCATAACTTGGAGCCAGGGATCACAGCATTCCTTCTTTTCCTCTTCTTTATCCTTACAGTGCCAGAAAAGTATTTTAGTTACATCACCTCTGTCACCTCTTAGTTGGGTGCCTTCTTTTTTCCTAAGAAAGGGCAACAAAATCCCATGTTCTATAGAAGACACTAAAGAGAGTCTATCTGTTGTTGACTTGTGTGAGAAATGTCAGCTTCAACTGTTAAACTACCATAAGGAGGAGAGTCAGGTGGAGGTGGGAGAACTCATGCATAGCTGTGTTAGTAGTAGTAGTAGAAGTAGTGGCGCTTGTAGCTATGGTGGTGGCATTAGGGTCAGTGATAGCATCAGTCCAAATACAAAGCAGGGAATTGGGAGGTGGGCCAAGGACCCCAAAATAACATATCACAGGGCTATGATGGTGATTGTGTTTTGGACAAGACTTGGGAGCCAGATTGGGGTGGCCAATTAGCCTGCAGCTGCCTTTTATTTAATAATGAAGACCACACTTTATAGTCCTTCTTCATTGTTAATGGCCGCGCTGCACCTTTAAACAAGGACTGTTGCTGATGTGTGGTTTAAACCAACCCAAAAACAAAACCAATAATCCCAAAGAAAAGTGGGAGACACACATATAAAATATACGTAATTTATTAAGACATGATCACATAACAAACAATATCTGAAACATAAGGCACAATTGTACAGGAGGGGGGAGACCTCATGTAAGGAGGTCAAATACAACCTCTCCCCCAAACACCCAACTGCACACTACCCGCAGACAGTGAGGGCCATTCCGGTCAGGCAATTTTTGCGCCTCCGACGAGTTTGTTCCAGCGATCAAAAATTCGAGACACAATCTGGGGAGCTGTCTAGGAGGTTCCGTAATAGGGCCTATAATCAGGCTGACATCAAGAAGGGCTATACACGGGCCAAATCTGCAAATAGGGACTCCCTCCTAGTAGTAGATCTAAAATTGACAATACTGGTTGCCGTTTTATTACCCCTTTCAGCATGCAGTGGCGCAAAATATGCAAAATACTAACAAAACACTGGCCAATACTGCTCTCGGATAGTGACCTGCGGGCAACTCTTCAGGATTATCCCCAGGTGACATGGCGACGCTCAAAAAATCTAGGTGATTTGCTTACCAGCAGCCACTATGTATCCCCTTCGCCATCTTACATTTTTGGCAGCAAAGGGCCAAAGTGGGGCTCCTATCCGTGTAATAATTGTCAGGCGTGTAGGTATATGATCCAGTCTTCTACATTTGGGGACTCCGAGGGCAGACGTGAATACCAAATTGTGCAACATATCACATCCAGGACTGCCTCTGTGATTTATCTTATCACCTGCCCTTGTAAGCTCCTGTATGTTGGGATGACCATCAGGGAGTTGCGTGTTAGGATTTTTTAACATGCAAGCAAAATCCGGCAGGCAGCCACTACTACACAGGAGGAGGGGAGCCAGTTCCAACCCATAGCCCTACATTTTAGGGATCACCACAGGGGGAACACTCGTGGGCTACAATGTATGGGTATTGATAGGGTGTCTTTGGGCTGTCATGGAGGAGATATCAAGAAACGCCTTTTGCAGCTGGAGACCAAGTGGATTGTGAGAAAGAGTGAGATCTCTAAAGGTCTCAATGAGACGGCTAGCTTCAGGTCCTTTCTATAAATCGTGCTTTTTATTTTACTATGTGTTCGTTGTTTTTATCATATATTCCGTACGTCGAGGTGCAGCTTTTGGTCACATGCTCTGGGTCCTGCATATCATGGGTAATACATGTTTTGTTGTTTTGCTCAGTTAGTTGTTACATTTCCTTTTACAGTATATCTCTATTACCACCTGCACTTGGCACACTTGTCTCTGTCTGTATTGTACAGTTCAATGGCTATGTGCATACCTTATGCAGCCATCCCAGGTTTTTGGGTGGGCTAGTTGGCCTTGTGCTATTTGTACATTTTTTCATTTATCTTTCTGTGCATGCAACATACATACCAGTACATGTTACTTTGAGTGAACCTACAGTTCTCACAATTTTCATGCTGATGTATACCTAGGGCTGTGACATCTTTTTCCCTGTCAGTTGGGTGTTTGGGAGAGAGGTTGTATTTGACCTCCTTACACTTGTGCCTTATGTTTCAGATATTGTTGTTATGTAATCATGTCTTAATAAATTACATATATTTTATATGTGTGTCTTCCACTTTTCTTTGGGGTTATTGGTTTTGTTTTTGGGTTGGGTAAAGTATATTATACTAGACCCCAGTGTTATCGACACATTATATGTGAGTTTTTTTCTTATAGGTTGGTCTAGCTGATGTGTGGTTTGCCTGGTTAGGTGGGTGCACAATATGCAAATGAATACTGTTCTGGCCTGAAATGTCCTGTAGGTTATTTAATAGTAAACACAGAATATTAAATAGCTGTGGCATACCCACTTCTCCAACCCCAGCGCTCTCCTGCCCTACAGGTGGGAGCCCATCTTCTGCCATCTTCTTTTCCACCTTTTCCACATCTAATATCGATGACAATATGTCATTAGGAACATCCAGCTCCTCCTCTCTCTGCATCTTGCTGACTTTTCTAGGACATTGAGACTTTGAAGGATAATTTGGAAGAAGTAAACCTGGCACCCTAAGGGGTGCATACTGGATGCTATTGGTTGGCATGCTGACACCAGAAAAATTAAGGCTTTCCTCTTATTGGTATTGAATTACTTTTATGGCTGATGTAAGAATAAATAAACGTACTGTAGGAATAGAAAAATAAAACTGATGCAGCATAAGTCTCCCTGCACTCTCCCTCTCCAATATTCTTCTATTATTCGTATTCAGCAATATTGTCCATAGTGCATGAGTGCTTACCACATATTTCCCAATGCTCAGCTCACAGGACAATGGTGGAAACCATGGAGGATGAGGGTTATATAGAGCTGTAACATCATAGGAGATGGCTGTCTGCGGCTTTAAGGAAAAACTGATTAGTTACCACGAACAACGAGGAAATTTGGATTAGCTGCAAATCAAAGTTTTCCTAAACTTCAGACCGAATTTCGCCTTGAATGCTTCGATTCGATCAACACTACGCACCACAATTTAATTCTTCTGTATACCATGAGTTGGAATTTTTTCTATTTTTTTCAAAAACATTGTTTAAAATTGTCTAATTTTCTAAATGACTCTGACCTTTGCATAGCACATACTGTGCTCCCTGATCCCATGGACTTCTGGGCAGGAAGCTTGGAACAGTGGCCGGAACTAGCTCAGTTTGTTCTCATTGTACTGTCTTGTCCAGTCTCCAGTGTCATCTCAGAGAGGATTTTCTGTGCACGAGATGGCATCGTCACACCCAAACAAAGTTATCTTCTGTCAGTGTACAAAAAAATCACCTGTGTCAAAACGAACAAGGCATAGCGCTGTGATGATTTTCACATACCTCCAGCTGTGACTGATGAACAGAACTGCCATTGCGGATCATGGTTATTGATCACCACTCCCTATCATGCCACTGTCACTTTCTGCTGCCATCATGTACTAAATTGTATGGCTTCTTCTTCAGCCACCACTACCATTAGCTTTACCCAGCTGCCACTACTACCACCATTACTCACATCTATGCCACTGCCTTTTTTGTTCCATGCTGTGCTGCTGCTGCTTCGCTACTATAGCTGCCAACACTACATAGTTGCACAGACATCCCCTGTCTTGTCTGTTCAATGCTGTGCTGCTTCTGCCACTACTGTTGCTGCAACATATCACTGTTATCCTACCCCTACCACATCCACACTGTACTGCAGCTCCCAATTAAAAGAAAGTATTGTTCAAGCCTCATTCAGAACAAGCCACTACGTATTTCTTCTAACATTAGATTTTTTTTGTGTATAAACAGGGGTAGGTATCTTCTCCAGCTAAGGCTACTTTCACATTTGCATTCAGAGCGGATCGGTCTGGTGTCTGCACAGACGGATCCGCTCCTATAATGCAGACGATGGGATCCGTTCAGAACGGATCCGTCTGCATTATAGTTTAGAAAAAAAAGTGTGAAAAGTTGCTCAGACAGATCCGTCCAGACTTTACATTGAAAGTCAATGGGGGACGGATCCGTTTGAAAATTGAGCCATATTGTGTCAACTTCAAACAGATCCGTCCCCATTGACTTACATTGTAAGTCTGGATGGATCCGTTTGCCTCCGCACGGCCAGGCGGACATCCGAACACTGCAAGCAGCGTTCGGGTGTCCGCCTGCTGAGCGGAGGACAAACGGTGCCAGACTGATGCATTCTGAGCGGATCCGCATCCACTCAGAATGCATTAGGGCAGTACGGATGCGTTCGGGGCCGCTAGTGAGAGCCTTCATACGGAACTCACAAGCGGAGCCCCGAACGCTAGTGTGAAAGTAGCCTAAGGAGTTATTTTAGGACACTTGTGCAGAACAAGCTAGTGTTTCTTCTGACACTGCCATTTGTGTGTATAAATACAAGGGCTGTGGAGTTGGAGTCGTGGAGTTGGAGTCAAAACTAGTTTTGGGTGGAGTCAGAGTATCAACTCTGAAACCAGCTTAAAAAAAAATCTGTTATAATTGTGTAATTTATTTATTTACTTTCATTGCAATTTAAAAAAGTTTCGAAATTTGAATCATAAATACATTTTATGTTCTATCAATCTAAAGGCACATTTACATGTGCAGACTGAGCAGGCAATCTGGCCATTCCTTCCCAATAATTGCCTGCTCGTCCGTGGAGGTAAGGAGTTGCACTTACATATAGCCATCTCGTCCACTGTATGGGGATGAGCGATAGCTACTGCCATCGCTCATCTTCATACAGATTCATTGTTTCTGGGGAGCAGATCTCTGTTCACACAGCGCAACCTGCGGCCCAGAAATTATGATTTTAATGTGCTGCATGAATGATTAACTCAAAAGATTAAAACGCTTGTAAAAGCACATTTAAAAAGAGAGAACGACACAATATGAAACATTCTAGGAGAGTCCTAGGAGACCTGAGAGTGCCATATACCAATTATGAGGCCAATTGGAACACTTTCGATTTGGGTAGAATCAATTCGTCCATTAATTAATTTTTTTTTTTTATTCAACAAGAAACTGGCTCATCTCTACATGAAATCCAACAATAGTTCATATGAAGGCAGATTTACAACTCCGCTGACATGCAGCACAAAAATTCCCATTAGGCAAAACATTTTGTGCCACCAAGGACATAGTCTGCTACAAAACAAAGTAGCATACTGCTTATTTGGGCTTGTTCACATGACCGTGCCGTGTTTTGCGGTCCGCAAGTTGCGGATCTGCAAAACACAGATGCCGCCAGCGTGCCTTCCGCAATTTGCGGAACGGATGGCCCTTTATAGAAACTCCTATTCTTGTCCGCAAAATGGACAAGAATAGGACATGACTCATAATTTTTGCAGGGCCACGGAACAGAGCAACGGATGCAGACAGCGTACGGAGTGCTATCCGCATCTTTTGTGGCCCCATTGAAGTAAATGGGTCCAAAGCCGAGCCGCAAAAGATGCGGCTCGGGTGCGGAACAAAACCACAGTTGCGTAAATGACCCCTTTCACACAGAAATGGAGACATGGCCACAGCTGTTCACTATTATTCATTGTTGTTACTCGGTGGAGGTGTTCCACGCACATTCTTCACAACAGGACCCTCTGCATTTTGTGTCCGCCCACAAACAGAATATTTCATATAGTGACTAGTGTTGAGCGCGAATATTCGAATTGCGAATTTTTTTCTCGAATATCGCAATTTCGAGATTTCGCGAATATTTAGAATATCGTTCTATATATTCGCGAATTCGAATATTCGTTTTTTTTTTTATTATTATATTTTTTTCTTTCCCACTTCTCTAAAGTTGTTCTTACCTGTCCTTTGGATTCCTGGCTTCCTAGCTGCTCCAGTCAGTGGCGTTTTCAACTTACTGCTATATTCCATATTAGCTAAATTACAATCTAATCTATATGTGTATTTTACGAAATTTCGCAAATTGCGATGCGAGTAATATAACACGAAATAATCGCATGAAGATTTCAAGTTAGCACTGCTATATTCCATACTAGGCTAGAATATGGAATATAGCAGTGCTAAGTTGAAATCTTCATGCGATTATTTCGTGTTATATTACTCGCATCGCAATTTCGGCTTTTGCAAATGTTCTTAATATTGCTCTAACTTCGTCTTTTAGAATATTACGAATATTCTAAAAGACGAAGTTAGAGCAATATTACGAAATTTCGTAAAATACACATAGATTGTATTTAAACTAATATACTGCTATAGTAATATTTTTTAATAGTGTACATATTTTACAAAACTTAAGTTCAGAAGAGGCAAAAAAAGGGATTATAGCACTATATTAGCTAAATTACAATCTATATGTGTATTTTACGAAATTTCGTAATATTGCTCTAACTTCGTCTTTTAGAATATTCGTAATATTCTAAGAGACGAAGTTAGAGCAAATCACGAAATTTCGTAAAATACACATATTAGCCTAGCCATAGTCAATTAGCATTGGAACGTTGCCTTATACTATCAAGATAAATAAGCGCAATACGCGAGAAAAAAATTTTTGTATATTATTCGCGATAATTGGAATAATTACGAATATTCGATTTCGACGAATATAACACGAATATTCATTCGAATATTCGCGAAATATCGCGAAATCGAATATGGCACCTCCCGCTCATCACTAATAGTGACTCCAGACGATAGAAGTCTAGTCTTAAAATGGATCAGACCTCTCAGTGAAAAGAATAAAGCTCAACTTTATCAGGTTGATTCACAGATAGCAAGGCCAGCCTTTGCATTTAGCTTTCCCACCACTAAGTAACATTTTCAATAAAAGACATTCATTCGCTGTAACTGAAGAATAGAACTATGTGAAAAATAAAAGCATTAGGTTCCTGCTCTGCGCCCTGTAAAGGGTACAGGTTTAAATATACGTTATAAAGGCAATCCAATGATGAATCCAAGTAAGGTGCATAGCATGAAATGAAACAGATCAACAGAACATTGACTAAAAGGCGGAATATCTGGCTTTTTTTTTATATATATATGTAGCGCTTCCACTACTTTCACTAGTGTGGCAGATTTACTTAATATTTCTGTCTTGTTGCCTCTTACAGTATCTTTCTTTATATGCATTTGAAAGCTGTATTGTGGCTGTGTCTTTTCAATGGACTTTTTATCAGGAACATCGCAGCTCATGCAATCTCCATTATTGTTTTAAAGACAAGGAATTCAATAACTGTTTAATTGAATTCTTTCAGGGAAGAAAACTAAAACTTTTAAGAAAAAAATCTATCAGAACTAGAGATGAGCGAATAAAAAAAAAATCCAATTTGGCCGGTTTGACGAATAAAAAAAATTTTGTTTTGATCCGAATGTATTCGCTGTGAATCGCGTAAAAAAACGGCTACTTCCTGCTGGGAGCCTTTAATAAGCCCTTTTTTTCCCACTAATACACCCAAAAAAGGGCTTTAGTACATATAACTGCACCTCTGAACGGAAAATAGGCCCTTATTTTCTTCCACTTATACATGCCACAGAAAGCTTTAGAACATATAACTGCACCGCTGAACGGAAAATAGGCCCTTATTTTCTTCCACTTATACATGCCACAGAAAGCTTTAGAACATATAACTGCACCGCTGAACGGAAAATAGCCCCTTATTTTCTTCCACTTATACATGCCACAGAAAGCTTTAGAACATATAACTGCACCGATGAACAGCAAATATATTTTACTTTTGCCACTAATACACGACAAAAAGGGCTTTTGAACATATAACTGCACCGCTGAACGGAAAATATATTTTTCTTTTGCCACTAATACATGATAAGGGCTGTAATTTTTGCACTTCACCACACAACTGCTAATAAGCCCTTTTTTCCCACCAATACAAGCCAAAAAATGCCTTCGAACATATAACTGCACTACACAAGGGCAAATAAGACATAGAAATGTGTCCTTGTAATAAGCCCTGTTAATGGCTGTATCAAACAGCACTTGCACCCCAATAACAAGAACGGTTTGCTGGAATTACAGAGCAGTATAATGGCAATTTGGATCCCCAGTCATTGCAGCAAGGTGTAATAGGATTGTTCCCATTACCCTGGCTGTAACCTCCCCTACTGAACCCTGTTCTACATAAATGCTGTGGAATGATTCCTCCCTATACTTTCCCTACTCCTTGAATAATCTTTCCCTCGACTTGTAAATCTTTTTTTAGCGCAATTAATTTTTGGCAGCATCCAAGATGGCTGAGGCTATTTATAGGGCTGTGATATCACGGGGCTGGCTGGCTGCTGATTGGCTGCATGCATGGCATTATGGGTGATCCCGCCTTCCCAGAGTTTCTTTCTCCATGTCCTTACACATGCATCAGCCTTTTTAGGGAAAAAAATGTGATTCGTTACCACGAAGAGTGAGGAAATTCGGCTTCGGTGTGAATCGAATTTTTCCTGAAATTCGGATCGAATTCCACTTTGTCAACTTCGATTCACTCATCTCTAATAAGAATTCTAGCCTTCAACACATTCCTACAATCACTGGCAACTAATAATTATATGGGATATAATGAAATAGGCGATGCAAAACTACTACTCTTAAAGTGGACCTGTCACCACTCCTGACTTGTCTGTTTTAGTAACTATTAGCATTCCCCATGTAATAACAATTGTGGAACATCTATTTGTATGGCTCTATGATGTGCCATTCCTTTATTATTCCTGCTAGACGTTATGAAAGAATTATTTCAGACTGATGGAAATTCATTCATAAATTGTTATTACATAGGGAATACAAGTAGTTAACAAAACTGTCATTTCAGGAGAGGTGACAGGGCCTCTATAAAGGGGTTGTTGGGCGTCAAACAATAAGATAACAACAATGTGATCCGCACAATTAACCCCTCAGGTGCCATCCGCACCTGAGGGGTTAATTGTGCATATCATAGCCCCCTATAAGAGATCAGGTGCTGCCAGGCAGCAGGGGGCAGACCCCCCTCCCTCCCCAGTTTTTAATTTATTGGTGGCCACCCCCCCTCCCTCCCTCCCCTGTATTAAATTAATTGGTGGCCAGTGCGACCCCCTCCCTCCCCTGTATTAAATTCATTGGAGGCCAGTGCGGCTCCCCCTCCCCTGTATTAAATTAATTTGTGGCCAGTGCGGGCCCCCCTCCCAGGTGCTGCCAGGCAGCAGGGGGCAGAGCACCCTCCTTCCCCAGTTTTAAATTCATTGGGGGCCAGTGCGGCCCCCCTCCCTCCCTCCCCAGTATTAAATTCATTGGTGGCCAGTGCGGCGCCCCTCCCTCCCCAGTATTGCATTCATTGGTGGTCAGTGTGGGCCCCCCTGTATTAAATTCACTGGTGGCCAGTGCTGCCTTCCCTCCCCCCCCCCCCCCCCATCATTGGTGGCAGAGGAGAGTTCCGATCGGAGTCCCAGTTTAATCGCTGGGACTCTGATCGGTAACCATGGCAACCAGGGGGCTACTGCAGTTCTGGCTGCCATGGTTACTTTGCAATTTTAGAAGCATTATACTTACCTGCCTACCTACCTCAAGAAAACTTCCGAATTCATTTATGAAGTCACTTTCAAGGGCTTACATAACCAAAATCACCCATAAATGATCCCAATTTAGAAACTACACTCCTTAAATTAATCAAAACCGATGTTATCCTTTGTTAAACTTTGTTAACCTTTTAGGTGTTCCACAATAACTAAAGCAAATGGGGTTGAAATTTAAAAATTTCAGAAGGAAAGGATCGCCATATGATTTTCGGAGAGCCGATTTTGCTGGAATTGTTTTTGGGCACCATGTCGAATTTTAAGAGACCCTGAGACAGCCCTACAGTAGAAACATCCCAAAATGTAACCAGATTTTTGAAACTACACCCCTAAAGGAATTTATAGAGGGGTGTACTGAACACTTTGACCCCACAGAAGTTTTAAAGACTTTAGAAACACTTGGGTGAGAAAATAAACATTTTTATGTCTTCCAATATAATGTTGCATAAGCCCCACATTTTTCATTTTCACAAGGGGTAACAGGAGGAAAAAGCACCCCACAATTTGTTATCATTATTATTTTCTCCTGAATATGGTAACACCATATATGTAGTCATAAATTGCTGTATGGGCACACCGCAGGGCTCAGAAGGAAAGGGGTGCCATATGGCTTTTGGAGGGTAGAATTAACTGGAATGGGCACCAAGTGTTTGAAGAGATCCTAACATATCTCAAAGTGGAAACCCACAAAAAGTGCCTCCATTTTAAACTACACGCTTCAAGAAATTTATTGAGGGTGAGTACTTTGACCCCTAGGTGTTATATAGAATTTAGAAACACTTGACTATAAAAACAAAAAAAGAAAAAGAAAAGGGACCTCACATACCCACAGTTAGATTCCTATTTTCTCCTTTATATGGTAACAAGGTGAAAATTGTAATATTTTCACAGATATGTTTTTTCTGTGCCCAATATGTTGTGTCCAGCATGTGCCAGTGTGAAATTAAGCTCTCTTAATATTAGGCCAAATGCACACGGCCATGTTCCACAGTTGTGAGTGGTCCGTGGTATCCCGGCCTGGCATCCTGCTGAGAACAGGAGCGCACGGCGTCATTGGTTGCTTATGATGCCGTGCGCTTCATGCCGCCTCTGCACTACAGTAATACACTGGTATAATCTATACGAGTGTATTACTGTAGTGCAGCGACGGCATGAAGTGCATGGCGTCATAGCAACCAATGACGCTTTTTTTTTTTTTTTTTTTCTCTTGATGGAGATGTGTGAGGGTTTATTTTTTGCAGGATGAGTTGCCATTATCATTGGTTGTATTTTGGGGTAGAGTACATACAACTTTTGACCACTTTTTATTTTGCTTTTTAGGAAGCAGGATAATAGAGAAAAGGCAGCTCTTTCATTGATTTTTGGGTTTTGTTATTGCAGCGTACACCATGTGGGGAAAATGACATGGCTGTAAGCACACTGTGGTCTTCAGACTGCCTGATGAAGGGCGATTGTTAGCCCGAAACGTTGCAACTGATATACCACTTACTCCGGCTGAAATAATATGAAGTGAAATAAAACCATTAATTATCATCACTTAAGGAGTGCTGTCTAAATATTTGTGTGATACCTACAGTTCTTGAGGTGGAGCTACAGAACACAACCCGGATGTGCACCCACCCTTGCCTTTTATTGAAAAGAGTGCTGTGGCCTATTTACTTGAAAAGATTGGGGAAAATGACATGTTATCTTTATTCTGCCAGTCAGTATGAGATACTAATTTTATATATTATTTTTTTATATTTTACCACTTTTACACAAAGCATAATTAAACAAAAATAATGTTTTTGTGTGCCCATTTACTGAAAGCTATATTTTTTTACACTTTTCTGGCGATCGTCTTGTGTGGGATGAGCTTATGTATTTATTGGTACTATTTTGGGGTACATATTACTTTTTGATCACTTGATATTATGGTTTTGGAATAAAAGGTGACCAAAAAATGGCAATTCTGGAATAGTTTTTATTTTTGTTTCATAGTACCTCTTTATTATGGACCTGGCAATACAAAATATTCCTATTTTTTTTTGTTCCGTTTTACACAATAAGGCCTTTATCACACGACCGTATGGCTTTTTCAGTATTTTGTGGTCCGTTTTTCACAGATCCGTTCCGTATGACATATACAGTATACAGTAATTACATAGAAAAAATTGGGCTTGGCATAACATTTTCAATAGATGGTTCCGCAAAAACGGAACGGATACGGAAGACATACGGAGTACATTCAGTTTTTTTGTGGACCCTTTGATTTGAATGGAGCCACGGAACGTGATTTGCGGGCAATAATAGGACATGTTCTATCTTTCAACAGAACTGAAATACAGAAACGGAATGCATACGGAGTACATTCCATTTTTTTTGCGGAACTATTGAAATTAATGGTTCTGTATACGAGGCCTAAAAGTATTTTTGAAAATAAAAAAAATCATGTTTTTAGGTCACCATTTTCTGACAGTTATATTGTTTTATTTTTCTAGTGATGATCTTATCTGAGGGCTCATTTTTTGTGGGATGAAGTTGGTACCATTTTTTGGTACATAAAACTTTTTGACTTTTAACTTTATATTATTCTTTTTGTGAGGCACGGTGACTAAAAAATTATGTTCTGGTGTTTTATTTTAATAAATTTATTTTTCTACGGTTTTCACCTGATCTTTTGACATTTTTATAAAGCTGGTCATTACATATGCGGCAATACCTAATGTATTTTTCATTTATTTCAAATGAAAAATGGGACTTCAACTTTTGGGGGCCTGATTCCTTCTACAATGTATTACAATACTGTATATAGTCTATTGTAACATATTGTGACTGTCAGTAGTAGGCCTCCTGCAAAAGAACATTTTTTTCCCGTTTATGTTCCATTTTTTGCATTCTGTATACCATTCATTTCAATGGATCGGCAAGAAAAAACGGAATGTACTCCGTAATGCCTTCCGTTTCCGTATTTCCGTTCCATTCAAACTTAGAACATGTCCTATTATTGCCCGCAAATAACGATCCGTAGCTCTATTTAAGTCAATGGGTCCACCAAAAAAACTGAATGTATACGGAATGCATCCATATGTCTTCCGTATCCGTTCTGTTTTTGCGGAACCATCTATTGATAATTTTATGCCCAGCCCAATTTTTTTATGTACTTACTGTTTAAACATTATTATTTGCTTCTATTTCCATTTGTGATCTGCAAAAAACTGATCAAAAACGGAAAACAAACGGAAAAATGGAACTAAAAAACGGACCGGAAGCGGAAACACTACTGAAACAAAAACGGAACAACGGATCAGTGAAAAACGGACCGCAAAATAGTGAAAAAGCCATACAGCCGTGTGCAGGTGGCCTTACCTGGGGGCTGGGTCTCAGTCTTCCATAGCTGGCAGTCGCCAAGGCCTTTGTAAGGCTTCAGGCAGCCTTAGCAGCCATCAGTTCCCTGTGATTGCATTGCGGGTAAAAGACAGATTGAGAGAGAGAGCATTCTCCCTCTGTAAAGACCTTAGATGCAGTGGTCAGCATTGACTGTGGCATCTATAGGGGTCACTCCAACAACTGCTTAATCAATGCCTGCGGATACAGCAGGGGTCCAGCTGTTAGTAACAGCTGGGCTACTGCTGCTGATAAGGCAAGCACAGCTCCTGTGCCTGTCTGATCAGCATGCCGTACATGTACAGTGCGGGTCGGGACGTTAATTTCTGCTGCATCGTAGATGTACAGTGAGGGTGGGGAAGTGGTTATAGCCATATTTTATGTTCAGATTCAATGTTGTGAATCCATTCCACAATGAGTACCTACTGGCAATATGTACTATTACATGACTGCAGGTGATTTATGGTATTACACAGTGCCCATGAGTGGACAGCAGATCTCCACAACGTGGCTAATGCAGGGGTACCCCCTCTATGAAGTCTGCATGTCCTAAGAAAGTATATGGATCGGTGTCTTAATGAAATAATGCCTAAAAGTTATGCATTTGCATAGTTGTCAACATTCTTGAACTTGCAGGGATTGTCTCAAATTTTTAAAGACAGTCTCAGAAAATGTAGGCTGTTCTGGGCCAAAAATGAGCAGGGCTTATATAAGCCCCGTACTTATTTGGACTATCCTATTCTTGGGCGTTCCAGGGGGCCAAGGTTACATAGAAGAAAAGAAAGTTCAGCAGCTCTCACCTGCCCCACCTTCACCTGTGAGCACGGAGGACCCGTGTCAGGCCCTGGTAACGTATTGCAATATGGTTCAAGAAAATCCAGCTCCACTTCGGTAAGGGAAAAAATTATTTTGCTTGCGGTAAAATCACATCCAGTTACAGTTACAAAGTCGTTGTCTACGCGTTTCGGGCTACTGAAGAAAATTTGCGCTCTTACTCATGACACAATACAACATTAAAAAGTGGCAGTGTTTATAGAGGCACTGCACCTGTTTTCACTGATTGTGGTCACATGACACCCTCTAAAACATGCCACACCTATGAACAAGACTTCTCATGAGAAAAAAAGAGAAAAACCACACAATGAACAAAAAAAGCCAATACAAAAAATGCACAACATATGTACTGGCTATAGGAAACAAAATTAAAGGAGAGTTTTTGAAGTTTTTTTTGTTTTTTAGCAGTTTTGAGGGATGGCTGTGAAGTGTAGAAACAATGACATGATGGGTTTATTGTTGCAAGATTAGGTCTAGACGTCTGTTCAGACCATCAGGTTACCGCGTGTTCAATGCGAAAATCCAAAAGGATTCTCTGTTTAATCATTTTCTTTTGTAATCCCCTCCTCTTTTTGGCAAAAAAAAACCCTTTCTATACCCTGTACCACTAGATCCGATGTATCACCACCATGACAAACAGCAAAATGCAGACTAGCTGCAGATATATTGCGGTTTCCATGGTGGGGCACATCGGAAATGTGCCTGCGTATTCTAGTTTTTATGGCATTGGTGGTGCAACCTACATATTGCAGTTTGCATTTACTGCATGTGATTAAATAAACTGCAACGGTTGTGTTGCAATTAAGGTATGTTTTTATTTGAAAAATCCTGCCAGTTAAAGCTGAAACAAAAGTATTAGATATGGACATGTGGGTGCAACATATGCACCTATAATGTCCGCATCTATAGCTGCCTTTGGTCGTGAGCCAGACAGGCTACGATTTTTTTCTTGTCCTGATACAGGCTAGGACTGACATAGTTAGCTATAGTGGGTGCTCTTCTGGCTGCACATTTAACCCCATCTGCAACAATTTCCGTCCATTCTCTATCATATGCCAGGACAGGAAAATGCTGTTGTATTGTGTAATAAACAGATTTCTTTTGTTGTTTCCATTACTTTTGAAGTTTTTGTTTTTAGTTTTGTTTCTGCTGGCAACCACAGCACTGGGCTCACTACCCCTAGACACACTCTCCTGCTCTGGATGGACAAGAGACCCTCTTTCAATCTCAGACACCTGCCGTATTACAACGTCAACCTGTCTTCTGGCGTAAGCTCTCTTGTGTAATCTATGGCCGATATTTTCAGCTTCAATCATGAAGCTATCATCATTCGTGCAGTTCCTCCTTGCACGTATTATCTCGCCCCTCGGTATGTTCGCTATGACATGTTTCGGATGGCAGGATGTGGCGTGCAGGGTCGTATTTCCTGCTAAGGGCTTTCTATAGGTACATGTATGGATTTTTCCGGTGGAGGGGTCCCCCCTCAGGTGCATGTCATGGTGGACACTAAATGAAATAGTGTCCACACAGGAGTAGATATAGCAACCAAAAGCTGGTATGGCCGTCACATCAAAGGTTACATGCCCTGAATTTACCAACTACAATGTTGGTAAGTATGCATTTGTTATTTAAAGATGTTGGCCTATTATCATATGTTTCTAAGAGGGCTGTTAACCAACGTCTCCTTAGGACGTCAACTTCCATTTCCATATTTTACAAAAGACTTCATTTATGTGTACTAGGCAATTAGAAAGCATAATGTTAAAACTACCAAACCCAGGTATCATGTGCTTTAACACTACAGAATAGATTTTTCAATGACTCAGAAGCAGAATTTGGCAAGACATGGATGCTGTCAATTATCATTAACCCCACAGTAGACATGTTTATATCCAAATTAAATTACCTAAGGAAAAGGAACAATTAAAACACAAATAATTATAATAACCTAATTGGCGGCACGGTATGTTCACTATATAAAAAGAAGTACGTGGATAACACAGTATTTTATTCCAAGCAGCTGTTCTAACCACATTGTGCATAAATCCTTTGTGTAATTCTAATCTATAAGGCATATATTATTCTAAAGATTATTATGAGCACTGTATTGCCTATATTTCTATTTCCATATAAGATGAAACAATGTGACTCTAGGTATTAGTATGCACCATATAACATCTGGCACTAAGCACAGTGCTTTTCATTGAACCTAGTCCTTAGAGTCCCGTCTACCATGATTATCTATTTCACTGCTAAGAAGCAAATAGGACAGTAAATAACCAAAATCATTAACAAAAAGTACAGCTTGACTTTGGATCAGCCTCCTATATTTTGCCGTTCACCTCCCCCATCATTCCCTTATGTTGCTGGCAAGACGTGTGTAGGAATAGAAATGAGGTGGCTTAAGCAAATGTTGCTTCTTTTTTTGGCAGTGCTACCAGAAAATATGTCAGCAGATAACAAAAGTCAACTATAATAGGTATATTCATGTTATACCTAGCACTGCACAATGTACTTATTGTAAAGAAAACAGTGGCAATGAGGAGAGAAAGGCGCCCATAGGGTGAGTATGTCAAATAAAAATTGTATCCACAGATAGGGAGAAATGGTTTGCTCACCTATTCGGGTTGCACCTAATTGGGCACAACCACAATGAAGACCAAGTGGAAATTGTAAACAGTTGGTGCAGCCTGAACCTGTCCAATCATCTTGGTCGGGAGACACACCGCCAATCAGGTAAACGACAGTACTGGAGAAGCGCCGGACCATAGGAGTCAAGTGTGTGGACAACAAAGGGCGCACATTCACAACCAGTAAACAAATTTCAATTTATTCAATGATGACGCGTTTTGGGGTACCACAGACCCCGTTATCAAGTCTAAAAGAGAGTAAATACAATACGTATATAGAGGTATAAAGGAATGTGGTGGCGATGAAAAAAATGTCATAAAAAGACGTTATATTAATTCATAAAAAAAATATATATATATACTGTATAACCAAAGGATCAGACCCATGTCTTGCTGTGTTTTTTTATAATATATTGAGGAAGTTTATAAAAGGGAATATTGAAAACACGCAGAGGAGTTGTGATTATCAATTGCAAATTACTAAATAAGAGTATAACTGTAGGAATAACAGAATAGTTCAACTAGGTATTAAACTGAAGGTGGTAACTGTTAATAATAAATAATAAATAGTAAATAACGGAGCCAAATGTAAAGAGAACCTAAAGGAGGGTAATTCAAAGCAAAAGAAACTAGTACCTGGAGACAGATCAGCAGGTTGACAGGCACGGCAACTGTTCGGCGGCACGTGGCGAACACTGGCTGTACTCAGCACGCGCTTACTGCTGAGGTTAAAGAGGAGGTGTGGCAGGAAAGGGCTGCGCTGGTTGGAGGAGCTTGAGAAGTGAGGCGGGGTTAGGAGCACCACGAGTGAAGCTGCATGGGGAAAATGGGACGATGTGGGAGTGCATCGCCACTTCAGAGAATGCGCAGATAGTACAATTTGTTTTTGAGCTTGAGAAGGGACACAAAAAAATGTATAATATAATAAGAATCTCAATCTAATATGGAGGGGAGGCATGAGATTTAATAACATGAACACTGGTGTGCATATAAATACATACACTGCCCGTCCCAAAAAAAAGTCGCCACCAAAAATATTTTGTTGGACTGCCTTTAGCTTTGATTACGGCACGCATTCACTGTGGCATTGTTTCGCTGTGGCATTGCTTAGATTTATTTCCATCCAGTGTTGCATTGATTTTTCACCAAGATCTTGCATTGATGATAGTAGAGTCTGACTGCTGTGCAAAGCCTTCTCCAGCACATCCTAAAGATTCTCAATGGGGTTAAGGTCTGGACACTGTGGTGGCCAATCCATGTATGAAAATGATGTCTCATGCTCCCTGAACCACTCTTTCACAATTTGAGCGCGATGAATCCTGGCACTGTCATCTTGGAATATGCCCGTGCCATCAGGGAAGAAAAAATCCATTGATAGAATAACCTGGTCATTCAGTATGTTCAGGTAGTCAGCTGACCTCATTCTTGGAGCACATACTGA
Source organism: Bufo gargarizans (assembly GCF_014858855.1). NCBI lineage: Eukaryota > Metazoa > Chordata > Amphibia > Anura > Bufonidae > Bufo > Bufo gargarizans. Next base: position 521,926,399 of record NC_058080.1, on the reverse strand, counting down.
TGCTGAACCTAGACCTGACCATCTGCAGCAACCCCAGATCATAGCACTGCCCCTACAGGCTTGTACAGTAGTCACTAGGCATGATGGGTGCATCACTTTATCTGCCTCTCTTCTTACCCTGATGCGCCCATCACTCCGGAACAGGGTAAATATGGACTCATCAGAGCACATGACCTTCTTCCATTGCTCCAGAGTCTAATCTTTATGCTCCCTAGCAAATTGAAGCCTTTTTTTCTGGTTTGCCTCTCTGATTAGTGGTTTTATTACGGCTACACAGCTGTTCAGAACTAATCCCTTGTGTTCCATTCGCATTGTGTGTGTGGAAATGCTCTTACTTTCACTATTAAACATAGCCCTGAGTTCTACTTTTGTTTTTCTTCGATTTGATTTTGCCAAACGTTTAAGTGATCGCTGATCACGATTATTCAGGATTTTTTTCCCGCCACATTTCTTCCTCGAATACGATGGGTCCCTACTATCCTTCCAGTCTTTAATAATGCATTGGACAGTTCTTAACCCAATTTTAGTTGTTTCTGAAATCTCCTTAGATGTTTTCTCTGCTTGATGCATGCCAATGATTTGACCCTTCTCAAACAGACTAACATCTTTTCCACGACCACGAGATGTGTCTTTCGACATGGTTGTTTAAGAAATGAGAAGCAACTCATAGCACCAGATAGGGTTAAATAACTTGCCAGCTGAAAGATAATCACCCATGCAGTAATTATCCAATAGGAGGCTCAGAACTATTTGCTTAGTTAAACCCAGGTGGCGACTTTTGTTTTGGACAGGCAGTGTATATACTGCACATAACACCTAACCAATGAAGAGGGTGGATGTGTGGAGCGAAAATAACCAAGTGACAAACTGATAGAGGTAGAGGGGGAGAGTATATGGATTATGAATCAAGGAAAAAATAGAATGAATAAAAATGAATGAATGGATGAATACCTTAGGTATCATGGGGGAATGAAGCATATTAATCGGATATATAGGTGTAAGTTTAAGATTGACATAATGACAGGAGCATGCTGCATGCTGTATGGGTAGTGACAAGTGGGTAGGAAGGGGAGGGGGAGGAAAGAACCTGTACATGGGCCATTTTCAGAGAAATCAGAAGCATTTGTTTTCTAAACTCTCGTTCAGTCCATAAGGTTCCAAGGTCTGAAGCTTGAAGATCCAGAACATCTCCCTTTTTTGCAGCGTTCTAAATCTATCAGAGCAGGTTTTAGTAATGCATTTGATTGGTGTAATAGTCAGTTTAGAAGGATCCTTATTATGGATAGAGAGAAAATGTCGGGATACAATGTGCTTGAGGTACCCCCGCATAATGCTCCATCGATGTTTGATCACTCGCTCTCTAAGAGATTGGATGGTACGGCCCACGTAATGCAGTCCACATCCATATTCCAGCAAGTAGACAATATATGTGGATGAGCAGTTTAGAAAACTTTTTATGGGAATTAGGGCCCTTTCACACTTGCGTTATAGTCTTCCGGCATAGAGTTCCGTCGTCGGGGCTCTATGCCGGAAGAATACTGATCAGGATTATCCTAATTCATTCTGAATAGACAGTCCGTCCTTCAGGATGCATCAGGATGTCTTCCGTTCCGGTACGGAACGTTTTTTGGCCGCAGCAAATAGCGCAGCATGCTGCGCTTTTTGCTCCGGCCAAAAATCCGGAACACTTGCCGCAAGGCCGGATCCGGAATGAATGCCCATTGAAAGGCATTCATCCGGATCCGGCCTTAAGCTAAACGTCGTTTCGGCGCATTGCCGGATGCGACGCTTAGCTTTTTCTCAATGGTTACCATGGCTGCCAGGACGCTAAAGTCCTGGCAGCCATGGTAAAGTGTAGTGGGGAGCGGGGAGCAGCATACTTACCGTCCGTGCGGCTCCCGGGGCGCTCCAGAGTGACGTCAGGGCGCCCCAAGCGCATGGATCACGTGATCGCATGGATCACATGATCCATGCGCATGGGGCGCTCTGACGTCATTCTGGAGCGCCCCGGGAGCCGCACGGACTGTAAGTATGCCGCTCCCCCGCTCCCCGCTCCTACTATGGCAACCAGGACTTTAATAGCGTCCTGGGTGCCATAGTAACACTGAAAGCATTTTGAAGACGGATCCGTCTTCAAATGCTTTCAGTACACTTGCGTTATTCCGGATCCGGCGTGTAAATCCGGCAAGTGGAGTACACGCCGGATCCGGACAACGCAAGTGTGAAAGAGGCCTTAGTTTAAATTAGGTGGAGAGGCCATGCAACAGGGTCAAACAATAATCCATAGCAACATTAACCAAAAAAGATATGGCTTCTTACATGTCATCTACTACATTTTAGGAAATTTACAATGCATAGAATTTTGGATATTTATTTAAAATGAAATCTCTCCCATATATTGTGTTAGTATAATCACTCCTCCATTCTTAAATGCCACAAATATTGAGACCAGTTTTTCCAGATATTAATTATGTATCTTAAAAGTCAAAGTATACAGTCATAAATATCTTACATAAATATTGGAGATGAGCGAATTTCTCAAAAATTCGATTTGGCCGGCTCAACAATTTTTCTGAAAAGATTCGATTTGATCCGAAATTATTTGTGGCGAATCACGTTAAAAAGCAGCTAGAGCCTTTATAGTGGTGTAGAACATTGTGCCTTGCATAAGGAGTCTGCTCTGGTAGTGAAACAATACTGTGAGTCAGTATGACACGCACATGACAGGTGTCGCTCTTAGAATGACTGCACACTTCAAGAATCTGAATTGGGCCCCCTAACTCCACCCATTACCCACCCTGGCCCATCCCACCACCTGCCCTGACTCCTCCCCTGTCACACCCCAGTTGTATTCCTACTGACCCAGAGAATGAAGGGCACAGGTCAGTTTAGCCACAAAGGGAACACTGTAGGAATAAAATCCATAAAACGGTGGAGCAATTGTTTTTTTTTTTTTCATTTCCACCCAATTTGGAATTTTTTGCCTGCTTCCCACTACATTGTATGCCATATTAATGTACAACTTATATCGCAAAAAATAAGCCCTCATATAGATATGTGAACAGAAAAATATAAAGGTCATGGCTCAAGGAGAGAGGGAAGAAAAATGAAAATGAAAAAATGAAAAAACTCCAGTATCATAATGGTCCAAAGGGTTATCCAACCCCTATTATGCCCCCAAAATTCAACAGTTCTTCACCCTTATGGCCCCAGAATACGCCACATGCCCCTCCCCTCACATCAATGAGTTCCCCTCACTCACGGCATCTGAGAGTGTTAAAAACCGAAAGTGTGGGATTACTCTTCAGGCATGCTTTCCCCCATCGGAGATCGGGAAAAGCACCATGTTCTATAAATAAGCCACAGCCTGCTGTACTAGGCTTCCAGACTCATTGTTAGTATATCACAGTTTAGGCCACTAGGTGGCAGCACTGAACTGTGATATAGTGATTTCTATACAGACTAATGGAGCAATTTACATCTGATGATTGTAAGTTGTGGTCCACTTGGGGGACCTAACAAAAAGTTTAAAAAAAAGTAAAAGTTTTGAAAATAGAAAAAAAAACTTAAAACATAAAATCACCCCATTCCCCAAAATAAAAAAAAAATTAAAAAAATTGCATTACGCGAAAATCCCTTTAAAATTTTTTGCCTATTTAAATATTTTCAAAAGTTAGCCGATATGATGAATGGCATAACAGAAAAATATTTAAAAGAAGGCCAATTCACGTTTTTTTCATCACTTTATCGCCCAAGAAAATGGAATAAAAAGTGATCAAGTCATACACACCCCAAAATGGTATTGTCAAAAATGACTGATCGTTTCGCACAAAATTAGCCCACACACATCTCCGTAGGCATAACTACAAAAAAAGTAGGACGGCGGAAAAATGAAACTTTTTTTTTTTTTTTTAAATGCCCTGTATTTATGGGGCTAATACTAATGAAGCGCTTCCATTTTGGAAGCGCTTCATTAGTACCGGAGGACCAGGAAGCGGTGAAGGATCTGTACTCAATGCTTCCTGGTCCTCCACTCGGCTGTCTGGTGTAAAGGCCTGCACATCATGTGACCTCACTCTGCGCAGCCTTCACAGCTGACAGCCGAGAACCAGGAAGAAGAGAGAGAGCTTTGGTGGTGAGGAGTGGCGGCATCCAGGAGCAGGAGAGGTAAGCTATTTTATTTTATTTCATATGTGCTGATGGCTGACATGATGGGGGGCATGATGGCTGACATGGAGGCATGATGGCTGACATAGGGGCATGATGGCTGACAACGGGGGCATATGGCTGACATGGGGGGCATGTGGCTGACATGAGGGGCATGTGGCTGACATGGGGGGCATGATGGCTGACATGGGGGGCATGATGGCTGACATGGGGGGCTTGATGGTGTATGGTGTACGCTGTGACACTTTTGCCACACTTGCAGTTGCCCGCGGCAACGTGTTGCTGTGAGAGCATGCGGTGGCAGTGTCTCGGCCTTCTGGGTGATTGCCGTGACATGGTTGCCACGCATGCTGTTGCCGGTGGTTACGTGTTTGGCATGCTTGTGTGTGCACTTCCCCTTTAAGTTGTAGCCTCCATCTGTCTGGTGCTGTAAGGGTTAACTCCCTGACTGGGTGTGGTCACTTGGCTTATATCTTCTGTGGTTTTCTGGCTGGAGTGAGTTGTACTTCAGCTGTGGTTGGTGCTGGAGCTCTGATCCAGTCCAGGGTGTTCCATCTGTCCAGTGAGGTGGACACAGTGTTTGGAGGCGTATTCAATCATCCAGGCCATAGTACAGCATATCTTAAGTCAAAATCAACTAGGTATGTTAAAGGGATTGTCTACTTTATTAATATTGATGGCCTATCCTCAGGATAGGTCATCACTAGTGTTGAGCGAATCGAAGTATCTGTGGACTTCAAGCCAAATTTCAGGAGAAATTAGTTTTTCCACAAAGCCAAATTTCCTCATGCTTCATGGTAACAAATACATTTTCCCTGAAATGGCGGGGGGGGGGGAATTATACCCACCTCATCAATTTGAGTGCAAAGAGGCTGCCGTGGACATCTTGTTTAAAGATCCCGTGCAAAATCTTGTGCGCGGTAACGTATGATGTCACCTTGCCGGTCAACGTGATGATGTCCTCACACATTGCGCAAAATTTTGCACTGGATCTTTAAGCAAGATGGTCGGTGCGGCCTCTTTGCTCTCGAATGGATAAGGTAAGTAAGATTTAATTTGGAAAAAAAATGATCTCAGACACCACTATCAGAGATGAATGCGGCTTCTGAGGGGTTTAAAGATGGGGAATGCGCTTCATCACAATGCAAATTTTTTCATAAAATTCGGCAAAGCAGCCGAATCTAATTTTTAAGAACTTCGCTCATCTCTAGTCATCAATATCAGATCAGCAGAGGCCTGACTCCCTGCACCCCCACCGATCAGCTGAAGAAAAGGCAGAGCTAGTAAAAGCGCTGGCTTCTATTCAGCGATCACCTGCTCGCAATTGCAACCGCAGCAGTGAATAGGTGTAATTACACCTAAAAAGTCATCCCATTCAGTTCTGTGAGACAACTCTTTCCTGTTCACTTTAATGGAAGTGAATGGGACAGCTGAGATGTAATTACACCTGCTCACCGCTGCGGTGTAGCTACTGGAGTTATGGCAACAGCGAAGTGCCAGCATCTCAGCCCGTTCTAGAACTCTGCTTCTGCTGGCTAGCTCTTACTTTGGTTATTGCCATCTTGGCCTATTATGGAATAACCCTTTAAGAAATATATGTCTTTCTTACCACTCAGTTACAAAGAGGATGTCACACGGATCGGTGGTAAAGCATCTTCTAGATTTCTAACGAGGTTCATTGAATTCTAACTCACTACCAGCAGATAAAGAGCTAGCATTTTCATATCTCAGCTGTTTGTAAGCAATGTCTGGCACTGGCAGTATGATCACGGGCATAGTGATGGCACTGATGCACCTTATCAAAGCATTTGATACACTTTGATCAAACCTGCTGCCCAAGATAAGGTTCTCACATATTGCCACAGGCTTGAATATGACAATGAAGCTGCAATCTTCAGCATCTTAATACTCAATCTTCACAAGCTACTTTTTCAGCATTTTAAACACTTATTAAAACAGATCTTTATTTCAAGTTTTTATAGTATTTTGTACAAGGGTTTTTGGTGGTATTTTAGCATATGTTGCAACATTTTATGTATATTTCTCTGAGAAAAAGAGAGGATGCGCAGATTAAAGAAGAGGGGGACTTTAAAACCACTGTGCTTAACCTCTTATTTTTAATACTTATTTTTATTTAATAAATGGTAGAATTTTTATGTAGCAGTTTGAGGTATAGAGAAATTTGCGCTGTCACCTCTCCTGACATGTCTGCACTAGTAAATAATTGTATATTGTAGTGCCCTGGAGCAAGGGTACTTTGGAGACTTGGTGTTTGTGAAGCCATCAACTCACTACTTTAGTGCACTTTAAAGGGGTAACTTATACTGTAATTTATGTAGTTATTTGCATTTCTTCTGTTTTATACTGTTCATTTGCACAGTGATTGCATTGTATTTGCACTGAGTTGTGCAAAGGGTTAATGCACGGCCAGTTTACGCTAAGATTTGGGGAATTTCCAGGCTGTTCACTGAGAAACTATTAATTTTCCACCGTTACCACAAGGGACTAAGCAGGGCTAAGTGTTGGAGGTAAAAAGCCAGACACTATTAATTTGTGACCATCTGGTTTAGCTGTGTCAGACTGTTGCTTATGACTAAAAACTGTTTAGTTATTCCCATTGACTTGTATTCAGGCCCAATATAAGTGTAAAGCAGCTTTCAACTGTGACATTTTTTCTGTTAGACTGTGCTTCTCCGGCTTCCCCCTCCTACTAGAAGGTTCTAGATCAGTTATAAATTGTTTAACAGTAGAGCAGTTAGAGACACTAGTTGTCTGCAGGAAGGGACCAGTGTTTAGCAGGTGAGACTGCCAGACTGCAACAGCGACCAAAAGAAGATGCTGAGATGGAAAAACTCTGCCACAGACCATGGGAACCATCCGGACGACTGAGCCACAAACACTGGGCCATCAGCCCTTTGGTCAGGGTAGCAGTGTTCTAGGAAAGAAAGGGACCTTTCCTCAGCACATAACCTTGTAACCTCCTCCAGTAAAGAAGCATACAGGTTTACTGCAAACCCTGACTTTCCGGACTTTCCCATTGGAGTCTCCTTCCGGAGAGAGCAACGCATAGTGACACTTTGACAGTGTCTGGGGGACCCAGCGTAGCATTGGAGACCACCTCAAAACTAGCTACTGCATATAACACTTTAACTTAATATCTGCACAATCCAATATGATATGGGAGCTAAATGGAATAAAACAGGACCCTCCACAATCCCTTAAACATCAAATAAAAAAAGTGTATATATATATATATATATATATATACTCAGCCAGGTGAGGTCAAATACCGTACTGGAGTTTAAGTGCCAGTCAGGGTTTTGGTAGCACCTGGCTGTCCTTAAATAGGCAGCTAGGCTCAGCAGAGATGTCTCAGTTATTTGGATCTGGGGCTTTGTGCCGCACTGGAGGGTTGAGAGACGCACGCTGGGGAAATAGACCCCCTAAAGCCTGCTGTGGCCTACTGGAGGCAGAACTGCCAGCACGGTAACTTGTGTTATATGAACTTTCCATTGTGTGTGAGTTAACACCAAGACTGCAAAGTTAAGTGCTGTTTTGTATTTTGCCTCTGTACTGCGCCCGCTTACCCTATCTACCAGAGCGAAACCCCACAATATTCACAGTGAAAAACAGAGTGCCGTTCACACTGTGTAAATAAATGAGAAGATCTCATCACACTTAGCTCACTCTTTCCTTCAATAGTTCCGTATATGGGTATTACCTTCTCGTGTTTGCTCCTCAGCAGTCTCCTATAACCACATGTTGCCTGCTAGATACCAATAAAGTGGACTTCATACAGATCTTACACATCAAGTGAAGACATTTCCCATTGGTTTTTCTTTTGGTCACATATATAATGTAGGCTGATGCAGAAACTTCAGGACATTCTCATAATTTTCACGCCTTTTTAAGGAAGGAGCAAGAGAATGTTGTGCAGACAACTTTCACATGATAAAAGTATATTTATTATACTCATATAGATAGCGCTCATCACAGTACATTGCAGAAGTAGGCGAAGAAGCCGAAATCTGGGTTTGAGAGTACCACATGTTTAATTATAAGCGCTATCTTTTTAATCTTTGCAAATATAATAAATACGCACTTTTTACCCCGTGAAAGCAGTCTGCACCAGATTCTCTTGTTCCTTCCTTAAAAAGGTGTGAATATTACCAGAAGAATACCTCCTGAAGTCTGGAGCATCTTTTCTTAGATCTTAAGCTGAATTTACATGGGCCGACTGAGTGGCCGATTTACATGCGGTGATCTCCTTTATTGTATGAGGACGAGGGATCACTATTGAGATCCCTTTTCCTCATACAGAATCATGGCCTCTGAGCAGCAGAACACTATTTAGACGGCACGATCTGCTGTCCAGAATCCATGAGCAGTGGTGCCTGCATGAACAAAAGGATCATCCGATGAACAAGTGGGGATTAACCCCTTCTTCAGACAATGTCCATGTATTGTCTGAAGAAGAGGTTAATCCCCGAAAAGCATTACATTTTGCAATAAAGAAATAAATTACTAAAGTATCCTTGTTTGCTTTGGTGTCCCAAAACCCTAGTTTTACCTCCAACCAATAGGTGGTGTCCAGTTATATCAAAGTGTCTAAAGATGTACCAAATTTATCATCCAGCATTAGCCACAATAAATTTGTCAGACTTTTAGACAGTCTAGTCTAAGCTTACAATTTCTAAATATTACACAACAAATACTGTAGTTTTCATGTTCCACCACTTTGCCATGTTTAGACAACAGAATACAAGAAAAAAAAATTTCAGACTGATTAAGAAATCCCTGGTGATCGAGGCTAGGGGGAGGGGGTAATATTAAATACCAGGGAGGTCTAGGGTAATGCCCCATATCTTTGTGGTCTAAAGCATATGATAGATAAACATGGTTATTCCTGGGAGATACTGAAAGATAAAAGAAACTGATTATCAAACGTACCAAGATTAATATTAGATTCTAAAAAAGGTGGACATTTCTAAAAGGATTACACAGAAATAAACCTCTTATTTGATTACACTAGATAATTCCATTTAGATTTTCTCTAATGAATTTATTACTAAATAAAACTAGAGGAAAGGTTACATGAGACCAAAGAGAACATCATTTTGACTTATCATTCAGTAATGACTTACCAACTTCACATAAATCTTACACTGTCATATAAATGATATGGCAATGAAAATACATTCCAAATATATACCATTTGATGCTTACAATTCACATAAATATAAATGGAGGACATTTATCAGGACTGGCATTTCCATACGTACTGTACGGAGTATGATAATATTGTAAATATGAAAAACATAAATTGTTCTCCTCTCTGGCGTAGACTTGAGCTATAACTTACGCCAGATTACGATGCAAGTTATAGTAAATGTAGTGGGCCCCTCTGTCACGGTAGGGAGTGGGGGAAACCCCCCACCGTACAATGTAAAAGGGATAGAGGGTAGCAGCTAGACCAGGCTGCCAAGTAAAGGGAGCTGGTCACCTCCTATAGCATCCCTAAATCTGGTCCTGTTCTCCTAACTGAGCCGACCCTTAAGGTACACTGGAAACCTCTGAACCATGAAATCCCTGAATATCCTTGAGGTTAGGAGACAGGGACAAGAGACAACCAGGTTCATCCAAGACACGGATGAACCAGAGTCTCCACAGGCCTAGCTGCAGGGAAAAGTGGACGACTGAATACAGCAACAGAGTTGGCAGGTAAGAACACCAGAAACACACTTAACCCCTTGCTCACCAAACAGCAGGAAAGCCAACCTTAAAGGGGAAGTGCACATGCAAACTGCCAACAACACGCTGCCACCGGCAACCAGTCTGCATGGCAACCCCGTCACGGTCAAACACTAATATGACCGTGACACCCTCCCAGTAAGCCCCATGATTTTATTGTCACTTTAGAAGTGTTAAAAACCTGAAAAGGTTGCAAATTATGGTACAAATATGATGTGTGCCATAATTTGCAACTTTTTATTGCCACAGAAGTGGTGTAAGGACATTAATAAATTATGCAATATTTTGCAATATTTTTAACATACAATGCCACAGATAATCCAGATCAATAGCATGTTCAATTGACTGAATTCCCCAGCCAATCATCATGGGTATTTCGCCTATTAACCCCTTAAGGACCAGGCTCATTTTCACCTTAAGGACCAGGCCATTTTTTGCAAATCTGACCAGTGTCACTTTAAGTGCTGATAACTTTAAAACGCTTTTACTTATACAGGCCATTCTGAGATTGTTTTTTCGTCACATATTGTACTTCATGACACTGGTAAAATAAAGTCAAAAAAATTAATTTTATTGCATAATAAAATACATAATTTACCAAAAATTTGGAAAAATTTGCAAATTTCAAAGTTTCAGTTTCTCTACTTCTGTAATACATAGTAATACCCCCAAAAATTGTGATGACTTAACATTCCCCATATGTCTACTTCATGTTTGAATTATTTTGGGAATGATATTTTATTTTTTGGGGATGTTACAAGGCTTAGAAGTTTAGAAGCAAATCTTGACATTTTTCTGAAATTTACAAAAACCCAATTTTTAGGGACCACTACAGCTCTGAAGTCACTTTGCGAGGCTTACATAATAGAAACCGCCCAAAAATGACCCCATTCTATAAACTACACCCCTCAAGGTATTCAAAACTAATTTTACAAACTCCGTTAACCCTTTAGGTGTTGCACAAGAGTTATTGGCAAATGGGGATGAAATTTGAGAATTTCATTTTTTTGCCTAATTTTCCATTTTAACCCATTTTTTCCACTAACAAAGCAAGGGTTAACAGCCAAACAAGACTGAATCTTTATTGCCCTGACTCTGCCGTTTACAGAAACACCCCATATGTGGCCGTAAACTACTGTACGGCCACACAGCGGGGCGTAGAGTGAAAGGTGCGCCGTATGGTTTTTGGAAGCCAGATTTTGCTGGACAGTTTTTTTGACACCATGTCCCATTTGAAGCCCCCTGATGCACCCCTAGAGTAGAAACTCCATAAAAGAGACCCCATCTAAGAAACTACACCCCTCAAGGTATTCAAAACTGATTTTACAAACTTCGTTAACCCTTTAGGTGTTGCACAAGAGTTATTGGCAAATGGGGATGAAATTTGAGAATTTCATTTTTTTGCCTAATTTTCCATTTTAACCCATTTTTTCCACTAACAAAGCAAGGGTTAACAGCCAAACAAGACTGTATCTTTATTGCCCTGACTCTGCCGTTTACAGAAACACCCCATACTGTGGCCGTAAACTACTGTACGGCCACACAGCGGGGCGTAGAGTGAAAGGTGCGCCATATGGTTTTTGGAAGCCAGATTTTGCTGGACAGTTTTTTTTGACACCATGTCCCATTTGAAGCCCCCCTGATGCACCCCTAGAGTAGAAACTCCATAAAAGTGACCCCATCTAAGAAACTACACCCCTCAAGGTATTCAAAACTGATTTTACAAACTTTATTAACCCTTTAGGTGTTGCACAAGATTTAATGGAAAATAGAGATACAATTTAAAAATTTCACTTTTTTGGCAGATTTTCCATTTTAATATTTTTTTTCCAGTTACAAAGCAAGGGTTAACAGCCAAACGAAACTCATTATTTATGGCCCTGATTCTGTAGTTTACAGAAACACCCCATATGTGGTCGTAAACCGCTGTACGGGCACACGGCAGGGCGCAGAAGGAAAGGAATGCCATACGGTTTTTGGAAGGCAGATTTTGCTGGACTGGTTTTTTGACACCATGTCCCATTTGAAGCCCCCCTGATGCACCCCTAGAGTAGAAACTCCAAAAAAGTGACCCCATTTTGGAAAGTACGGAATAGGGTGGCAGTATTGTTGGTACTAGTTCAGGGTAGATATGATTTTTGGTTGCTCTATATTACACTTTTTGTGCGGCAAGGTAACAAGAAATAGCTTTTTTGGCACGTTTTTTTTTTTGTTATTTACAACATTCATCTGACAGGTTAGATCATGTGGTAATTTTATAGAGCAGGTTGTCACGGACGCAGCGATACCTAATATGTATACAATTTTTTTTTTTTTATGTAAGTTTTATACAATAACTTCATTTTTAAAACCAAAAAATTGTTTAGTGTCTCCATAGTCTGAGAGCCATAGTTTTTTCAGTTTTTGGGCGATTATCTTGAGTAGGGTCTAATTGTTTGCGGGATGAGATGACAGTTTGATTGGCACTATTTTGGGGTGCATATGACTTTTTGATCGCTTGCTATTACACTTTTTGTGACGTAAGATGGCAAAAAATAGCTTTTTTTACACCGTTTTTTTTTTTTTTTTACGGTGGTCACCTGAGGGGTTAGGTCATGTGATATTTATATAGAGCCGGTCGATACGGACGCGGCAATACCTAATATGTATACTTTATTTTTATTTATGTAGGTTTTACACAATGATTTTATTTTTGAAACAAAAAAAATGATGTTTTAGTGTTTTCATAGTCTAAGAGCCATAGTTTTTTCAGTTTTTGGGCGATTATCTTGAGTAGGGTCTCATTTTTTGCGGGATGAGATGACGGTTTGATTGGTACTATTTTGGCGTACATGTGACTTTTTTGATCACTTTTATTACCTTTTTTGGGAAGTAAGGTGGGCAAAATTTCAATTTTCTCATAGTTTTTATTTTTTTATTTTTATGGCGTTCACTGTGCGGGGAAAGTAACATGGCCGTTTTATAGATCAGGTCGTTACGGACGCGGCGATACCTAATATGTGTAGTTTATTTTATTTTTTTAATTTTTATTCAGTGATAAATGTTTTTTATTTTTATCTTAACTTTTTTCACTTATTCTTTTTATTTTTTGACCCAGACCCACTTGGTTCTTGAAGATCCAGTGGGTCTGATGTCTGTAAAATACAGTACAGAACCCCTATAGGTTTCTGTACTGTATTTTACTTACACTGAACAGATCTATGCTTTCAGCACAGATCTGTTCAGCACCATGGACAGCAGGACGCCTGAGCAGGCGTCCTGTTGCCATGGGAACCTTCCCCGTCTGCTCAGTTATGGTCAGAACTTCGCAGACGGGGAAGGGTGAGGACGGGGCTTCGGGGGGCTCTCTGGGGGCTCTCTCCCTCTCCATCGGGGGGCTGCAAAGGCACAGCAGCCCCCCGATCGGAGAGGGAGGGAGCTCCCTCTTACTGTTAACCTTTTCCATACAGCGGTCCGTACGGACCGCTGTATGGAAAGGGTTAAACGGCTGACATCGCATCAACGATGTCAGCCGTTTATACCAGGGTGCCAGCAATGTGCTGGCACCCTGGTATACCCACTGTACACCAACGATTACGCAATAGGAGGCGGGCGGGGGATCGCGATCCCGCCTGCCGCACCGCCCGCCTCCCGCAACGCCCCCACCGCCTGCGACACCCCCCCTGCACCACCCGCCACCATCAAATCATGCAGGGGTGCAGGGGGGGGTGTACTATATTGATTTTAGGCACTCTAAAGTTTCTGATCCCCGCGGTCAGGGACCGCGGGGATCAGAAACTGCAAAAAGCGCAGCAAACCGCAGGTCTGAATTGACCTGCGGTTTTCTGCGATCGTCGATGTGGGGGGGTCAAATGACCCCCCCTGCATTGTTACAGGATGCCGGCTGAATGATTTCAGCCGGCATCCCGTTCCGATTAACCCCCGCGGCGCCGTCATCGCTATTTAAAGCCATGACGTACCGGTACGTCATGTGTCCTTAAGGACTCGGGAAACATGCCGTACCGGTACGTCATGTGTCCTTAAGGGGTTAAGTTCCTGTTTTAATGAAGTGCCTGCACTTATTAGTTGTCTAGTAGCACCTCTCTACAGTACAGTGCAGAACTATGTATCCTGTAGTGCCCACCAAAACTTCATATTTTAGCAGTTCGTCACTGCCTGATGTTTTTCTTCATCTCATTTTTGTTGGGTTCTAGCTAATGCAACATAATTGAATTATCTACTATGACCAAGATAATATGGTCATTAAAAAGCTGTATAAGATACCATTATGAGATTGTATCCAATTGTCTAATTGTGGTAGGGGCTGAGGTGTACATTGGCGTGGAGTCGGGAGGGATGCCTATCACCCTCCGAGATCTATCTGGCTGAACTGTGCCTGGAGCCAGTGCGGGGTAGGCCTGAATAAGTGGGCCACCCAAGAGAGTGGAATGAAAGAAGAAGGGTCGGGAGGGTGGGGCATGAAGCAACCGTCCTCAAGGTGAGGACGCGTGAGAAATATATAGTCAGCAGCCCCGCCCACAAATACAGGCTGTAACCAGCCTTAATACTTGTGGTAGGGGCTGAGGTGTACATTGGCGTGGAGTCGGGAGGGATGCCTATCACCCTCCGAGATCTATCTGGCTGAACTGTGCCTGGAGCCAGTGCGGGGTAGGCCTGAATAAGTGGGCAAGAAGACTACCCACGCTGTAGGAGGGAAATGGTTAATCGGACCGACCGACATTGGAGGTAACAAGGGCCTGAGTGATTCAGGCCGGAGCTGGGCTGATAAATGACCTGAGCGATTCGGGAAGGCACAGGGTAGTTAGAGCCGTGACGGGCCAGGTGACGGCGGAAGAGCAAGCTTGGGTGAACCAGGATGAGAGAGGCAACGTGGGCCTGGGCGATCCAGGATGAGAGAGGCAACGTGGGCCTGGGCGACCAAGGATGACTGAAGTAGAGCGGGCCTGGGCGATTCAGGATGACAGAGACCGAGCGAGCCTGGGCGATCCAGGAAGATAGAGGGAGAGCGAGCCTGGGCGATCCAGCATGACCGAGGTAGGGCGAGACTAGGGGATCCTAGATGACGGAGGCAGAGCGAGCCTGGGTGAACCCGGATGACAGAGTGGCAGAGTGGCAGAGTGAGCCTGGGCGGCAGAGCGAGCCTGGGTGATCCAGGATGACAGAGGCAGAGTGAGCCTGGGCGGCAGAGCGAGCCTGGGCGATGACAGGATGACAGGAGCAGAGCGAGCCTGGGCGATCCAGGATGACAGGAGCAGAGCGAGCCTGGGCGATCCAGGATGACAGGAGCAGAGCGAGCCTGGGCGATCCAGGGTGACAGGAGCAGAGCGAGCCTGGGCGATCCAGGGTGACAGGAGCAGAGCGAGCCTGGGCGATCCAGGGTGACAGGAGCAGGGCGAGCCTGGGCGATCCAGGATGACAGGAGCAGGGCGAGCCTGGGCGATCCAGGATGACAGGAGCAGAGCGAGCCTGGGCGATCCAGGATGACAGGAGCAGAGCGAGCCTGGGCGATCCAGGGTGACAGGAGCAGAGCGAGCCTGGGCAATCCAGGGTGACAGGAGCAGGGCGAGCCTGGGCGATCCAGGATGACAGGAGCAGGGCGAGCCTGGGCGATCCAGGATGACAGGAGCAGGGCGAGCCTGGGCGATCCAGGATGACAGGAGCAGGGCGAGCCTGGGCGATCCAGGATGACAGGAGCAGGGCGAGCCTGGGCGATCCAGGATGACAGGAGCAGGGCGAGCCTGGGCGATCCAGGATGACAGGAGCAGGGCGAGCCTGGGCGATCCAGGATGACAGGAGCAGGGCGAGCCCGGGCGATCCAGGATGACAGGAGCAGGGCGAGCCTGGGCGATCCAGGATGACAGGAGCAGAGCGAGCCCGGGCGATCCAAGATGACAGGAGCAGAGCGAGCCCGGGCGATCCAGGATGACAGGAGCAGAGCGAGCCCGGGCGATCCAGGATGACAGGAGCAGAGCGAGCCCGGGCGATCCAGGATGACAGGAGCAGAGCGAGCCTGGGCGATCCAGGATGACAGGAGCAGAGCGAGCCTGGGCGATCCAGGATGACCGGAGCAGAGCGAGCCTGGGCGATCCAGGATGACAGGAGCAGAGCGAGCCTGGGCGATCCAGGAAGACAGGAGCAGAGCGAGCCTGGGTGATCCAGGATGACAGGGAAGACAGACAAAAGGCGTATGCATGATACCTGAAGAATCCGGGAAGCTGATGAGCAGCTACCTCTGAACGGGAGGACTGAATAAATGACAGCACCGCAGCCCTGTTTGTTATAAGAAAAGATTGCCCAAAATGGTACGTTAGGAAGCCGGAAAAAGGCACAGCAACAAAACCCCACGACTAAACAACATTCATGGAGTTAGCTACCCCGGAGGGGATGACCTGTGTTACATCTGGTAGCAGCAGTGGGAGGTGCAGTTTCTGGTTCCAGTCGAGGAGGCATAGAGCGATTGTGCAGCGATTGAAAGGCACTTGTGGGAATAGGGGTCCACTGTAGGTTCGAACCTACTTAACCTGGGCCAGCGGTAGCACAGACGATTGGAACCAGAACCGCAGTTCCAGACCCCGCCGCAGCGTCCGCGAGGCAGCACCTTAATGATCACACCGGTGTCCGGTCTGTCCGCTGCGTTCCTAAAGCTTCTTTTCTCTTCCCCCCTTTTTTTTTTTTTTTACCGGAATGGAGAAACAGGCCGGCCAGCCCCGTGCCTGCCAACCATGGCTTCTCGGGTGGAATGTCCTGCAAAACAAATGAAAATAGAAAACAATACATGCAATTATAACTCATTACAGTTGTGGATGCCCCCAGGTCCGGTGTACTAAAGAAGAACTTGTACCACTTAGATTTAATATGTCATTATTGTTAAACATCGCTTTAGGAGAGCAGGGAAGAGCAGGAAGATGCGGGACCGGAGGACCGGGCGGGGAGCAAGGAAGGATGACAGGGGCAGGACGGGCCTGGGCGATCCAGGATGACAGAGGCAGAACGAGCCTGGGCGATCCAGGATGACAGAGGCAGAACGAGCCTGGGCGATCCAGGATGACAGAGGCAGAACGAGCCTGGGCAATCCAGGATGACAGAGGCAGAACGAGCCTGGGCGATCCAGGAAGACTACGGATGATGTGGGAGGGCAAGATAAGAAGCATGGAAAAACAGACAAAAACATGTGTGCGTGATACCTGAAGAAATTCGGGAAGCTGAGCCGCTACTTGGCTGAACGGGAAGACCGGATATCAGACGGTACTGCAGCCCTGTAAAGAGGAGGCTCCCCCCGCCTGTTCATGATGGAAAAACTTATCAGCACTCAAGTATGGACAATAAGCAATAATCAGCACCCAGGTGCAACACGGCGGTGCCACCCGCATGTGCACAGAAGGGGCGGCGCGGGACAGTTCGTGCCAAACCCTGAGCATGAGAGGGCGGCACTACAGCGGTGCCACACGCAGCGCCCAGGAGGGCGGCAGACACAGCCGCCAACACGTGTGCACAGGAGGGCGGCACCACGCCACTGCGCCATACACAAATGCACAGGGGGCGGTGGACATACGGTGGATGCACAGCTGCAGGAGGCGGCATGGCGGGTGTCGCAGACATGCGCACAGGAGAGCGGCTGAACACGGCCGAGCCGTATAAAACGTGGTGTAATGCACCTGCCTGCTGGTCGCACAAAAATCATGCAGAGGCATTTTTTTTTTTTATTTTTTTTTAACATTTCCATCTTGCTGAGAACAAACAAATGAGTTACTGACTGACAGGACACTCGTCCAATCATAGTCATAATGGACATAGATGTTGACCTGTCACCTTATGCTAGGAGCTGGGGTCAAGGCAAGAACATCCGCCGATGTCAGGCGCCTCCCGATTGCATCGTCAGGCTGCGCCAAACGCTTGAAAGTTGCGCCGGTACTTGGATTAAATCGGACTTGCATTAGTACAGTGCGCAAGCGCCGATGTCAGGCGCTTCCCGATTGCATCATCAGCCTGCGCCATGCGCTTGAAAGATGCGCCGGTACTTAGATTAATCGGAATCGCATTGGCGCAGTGCGCATGCGCTAATAACAGGATGCGCATATACTCACCGAAATGCACAAAGGCTAGATCAGACTCGGACATTAAGTATGCGCATGCGCTGCGCTAAAAGGGGATGCGCAAATACTTCACATGTACTAGCATGATCAAACGAGGTGAACGAGACACTGCGGCGCAGGCTGAGCCCGGCAGGGAAGAACCGCCCCCTGAATTGCCGTGGAGCCGATCCCGCCGAACCTTAGCCGCAGGCAATAAGAACATACCTGATGTGAAGAGGCTCCCTCCGGAGCTGAAGGGCAGAGGAAGACCGGCCGGGCACGGACGGGTGCCGGACGAGCGCTGGCCCCAGCTGAGGAAACCTGCAGAGCCGAGACTTACCCGGAAGTGACGCGCCGCAAACCGGAGGTGACGGGACGGACTGAAGCAAGCATGAAGCAACCGTCCTCAAGGTGAGGACGCGTGAGAAATATATAGTCAGCAGCCCCGCCCACAAATACAGGCTGTAACCAGCCTTAATACTAGTTAAAGGGGTTGTCCAAGTTATGAAAAAATAATAATATAGCACTGAAAATCTGATATATAACTGAGCTAAACAAGTTTTATGCAAAAAAAATATACATATTTCCTCATTTCCCTGGTTCTTTTCTGGCCCTTTGTTTACTTGCAATAAAAACAATCTCTGCCCCTCCCCCTGCACTGCTAAGGGAGTGAATACAGGAGCTGCCCTGAGTGACATGTCTGCCTGCTGGGAGCCTCAGCAGCATGTTGTATGTGTAAGACTGCAAGTCCCACTTGTATAATGACACTGCTAATACACACAGGATCTTCCCCCTACCTTCTTGTGCAATGATCTCTCTAGTATGTAAGCTCCAGTGCCCAGCATTGTCTCCTCACTGCCTGCAGAGCTGTGCAGCTGAAGGGGTTAAGAATCCTAGCAGAGAGTAGATGGCAGTGAAGGGGGCGTGGCCAGCACAGTGACGTCTCGTCTACAGGCTTGTAAACTACCTTTATCAGAGCAGGGAGAGAAGCTGACATCACAGGTCATGTGACCCTCAGTGAAATCTGAGAAACCAGCCACTGGAGATAAAGTAAGTTAATTGGAAAGCTGTTACATTTGCTTAGTTAGGAACATAGAAAGAACAAAGAAATAACTTGGATAACCCCTTTAATCTATCAACAAACCCAAAACAGGAAGGCAACCTACTGGCTTATGAATAATGACTTGAAAAACAGCTAGACAACCATCAGTGTTGTGGTAATAAAGGTGTGGGGAAGGTCTGGGAATAACATTATATATCTCCATTTTAAGACTTGTGTCCTGCATTTTTCATGAGTGTTCTCCTTCCATAGACTTTACCTTAAATCATCAGTTTTCCCAAAGCTCATCTCAGAAGGGGCTGAGGCCATCTACTATGAAGTTACCCGTACACAGTTCACATAGAGAAGAGGAGATCTTGTTTCCCTATCTAGGCACATACAGCATGGAGGACATTACACAGCAATAATGAGCAGTCTTGGACTGGCCCACAGGGAGCAGGTGAATTCCCCGGTGGACCCCTGAGCTAAGACAGGTCCCTAGTCACCATGCCCTGCACAAGTGGCACATGCTGTACTATATTCAGATAGGCAGCATCTCCCCAGCATCCATATAAAAGATTTAGTGGATTATTTAACAGACTACCCAGTTTATTATTATAGACGCACCAGGTGGCTGGGATGACTTCTAGGTATAGAGGTCATCCAATACCCTCTTGCCCCATGGACCCTTCTTGATCTCACTGCAGGGGCCCATCATCAATCATCTCACTGCTGACTGCCACTATATGAGCATGTGTTCTTATCTTACATAGCTACGAGTTCCCTAGTATATGTGAACATGGGTCAAGTAATATTTGTGTTTAGTTATACAGTGGGCCCCCAGAATTGATTTTACTGAATCAAGGCCAAAAGCAGGAAAGTAGAAAGAGTAGTAGTGTGTCTGTGTGTCTCCCCCACTTTGTAGCTTCTTCCTCCTCTCTCTTTCCATAGACTTCTATGGGTAGTAGCTATAACCTTATCTCCTATGCCTCCTTCACACGTCAGTGTTTTGGTCAGTGATTTCCATCAGTGATTTTGAGCCAAAACCAGGTGCAACTCTAAACACAGAACTGGTGCAGATCTTTCCCTTATACCTTATGTCTGTGGAGGCTGTAATCTTGGTTTTGGCTCACAATCACTGATGGAAATTACTGACCAAAACACTGACAAATGAGGCTTTAGTGTGCAGATTTTATCAATGAACTGAGAGTGACCGATCAGCATAGGACACAGACAAAGTGTAGATTGGCCAAAATAGTGGTTTGCCTTCATGTGTACCATAATTTTATAGAAAAAATGTACATGATAGTCACTCTTTAAAGGGAACCTGTCATCAACTTTATGCTGCCCATACTAACGGCAGCATAAAGAAGATACAGGTGAGTTGATTTTAGCGGCCTGTCATTTATAAGTTAAAGGGTTTCTACCACTTCGGTTTCACATAATTAGGTGTCAGACACTAGCGATCCGCTAGTGTCTGCTCTGCCAAACAATCCCAATATAATAGCTTTTGGGGCAGCCGTTTCGCTAAAAAAAGAACTTATATTGATATGCTAATGACCCTCTAGGTGCTATGGGGGCGTCATTAGCATCTAGAGGATCGGTCTACCTTCACAACATGCCACCGCCCAGCGCGTCCCTCCAGCCCGCCCATCTCCTCCGAAAAGCGATCAAGCGGACGACTTCTCGCGCATGCGCGTCTGTATTTGGCGCATGCGCAGTGAATGTCCGACCGCTTCCCTGCTCAGACATCTTTACTGCGCCTGCGCCGATGACGTCAGTGCTCCATCGGCGCAGGCGCAGTGGAGATGTCTGAGCAGGGAAGCGGTCGGACATTCACTGCGCATGCGCCGAATACAGACGCGCACGGCGCATGCGCGAGAAGTCGTCCGCTTGATCGCATTCCGGAGGAGATGGGCGGGCTGGAGGGACGCGCTGGGCGGCAGCATGTTGTGAAGGTAGACCGATCCTCTAGGTGCTTATGACGCCCCCATAGCACCTAGAGGGTCAATAGCATATCAATATAAGTTCTTTTTTTAGCGAAATGGCTGCCCCAAAAGCTATTATATTGGGATTGTTTGGCAGAGCAGACACTAGCGGATCGCTAGTGTCTGACACCTAATTATGTGAAACCGAAGTGGTAGAAACCCTTTAAAAGTAAGTGGTTGTCGAGAACCAACATCACAATCATTGCAGACTGGGCCTGGAAAAGAGTCACGGCCACCTGAGAAGAGTCATGGTTATTCATGAATTCCTGCTCTCCTGCCCACCTGCTGATGACTGACAGTCTTCTATCTAGTTGTCTCCCTTTCTCTCTAGGAGAGAACTGCCAATCATCAGCAGATGGTGAGAGAGCAGGAGATTAGGAATAACCATGACTCTTATAAAGTAGATATGACTCTTTTCAAGGCCTGTGCTGCAATGATTATGATGCTGGTTCTCAGCAACCACTGACTTTTAGCTCATGAGTGACACACCGCTGAAATCAGCATTTCTGTCACTATTTTATGATGCCCTCAGTGAGGTCAGCATAAAGTTGATGACAGGTTCTCTTTAACCCCTTCAAGACACAGCCTTATTTCACCTTAAGGACCAGGTCATTTTTTGCAAATCTGACCAGTGTCACTTTAAGTGCTGATAACGTTAAAACACTTTGACTTATCCAGGCCGTTCTGAGATTGTTTTTTCGTCACATATTGTACTTCATGACACTGGAAAAATTAAGTCCCAAAATTAATTTTTTTTTCCATAAAAAAATACCAAATTTACCCCAAATTTGGAAAAATTTGCAAATTTCAAAGTTTCAGTTTCTCTACTTCTGTAATACATAGTAATACCCCCAAAAATTGTGATGACTTTACATTCCCCATATGTGTACTTCATGTTTGAATTATTTTGGGAATGATATTTTATTTTTTGGGGATGTTACAAGGCTTAGAAGTTTAGAAGCAAATCTTGAAATTTTTCAGAAATCCAATTTTTAGGGACCAGTTCAGCTCTGAAGTCACTTTGCGAGGCTTACATAATGGAAACCACCCAAAAATGACCCTATTCTATAAACTACACCCCTCAAGGTATTCAAAACTGATTTTACAAACTTTGTTAACCCTTTAGGTGTTGCACAGGAGTTATTGGCAAATGGGGATGAAATTTGAGAATTTCATTTTTTTGCCTAATTTTCCATTTTAACCAATTTTTTACACTAACAAAGCAAGGGTTAACATCCAAACAAGACTGTGTCTTTATTGCCCTGACTCTGCCGTTTACAGAAACACCCCATATGTGGCCGTAAACTACTGTACGGGCACACAGCGGGGCGTAGAGTGAAAGGTGCGCCGTATGGTTTTTGGAAGGCAGGTTTTGCTGGACTGGTTTATTTACACCATGTGCCATTTGAAGCCCCCTGATGCAACCCTAGAATAGAAACTCCATAAAAGTGACCCCATCTAAGAAACTACACCCCTCAAGGTATTCAAAACTGATTTTACAAACTTCGTTAACCCTTTAGGTGTTGCACAAGAGTTATTGGCAAATGGGGATGAAATTTGAGAATTTGATTTTTTTGCCTAATTTTCAATTTTAACCCATTTTTTCCACTAACAAAGCAAGGGTTAACATCCAAACAAGACTGTATCTTTATTGCCCTGACTCTGCCGTTTACAGAAACACCCCATATGTGGCCGTAAACTACTGTACGGGCACACAGCGGGGCGTAGAGTGAAAGGTGCGCCGTATGGTTTTTGGAAGCCAGATTTTGCTGGACAGTTTTTTTGACACCATGTCCCATTTGAAGCCCCCTGATGCACCCCTAGAGCAGAAACTCCCTAAAAGTGACCCCATCTAAGAAACTACACCCCTCAAGGTATTCAAAACTGATTTTACAAACTTTGTTAACCCTTTAGGTGTTGCACAAGAGTTATTGGCAAATGGGGATGAAATTTGAGAATTTCATTTTTTTGCCTAATTTTCAATTTTAACCCATTTTTTCCACTAACAAAGCAAGGGTTAACAGCCAAACAAGACTGTATCTTTATTGCCCTGACTCTGCTGTTTACAGAAACGCCCCATATGTGGCCGTAAACTACTGTACGGGCACACAGCGGGGCGTAGAGTGAAAGGTGCGCCGTGTGGTTTTTGGAAGCCAGATTTTGCTGGACAGTTTTTTTGACACCATGTCCCATTTGAAGCCCCCTGATGTAGAAACTCCAAAAAAGTGACCCCATTTTAGAAACTACGGGATAGGGTGGCAGTTTTGTTGGTACTAGTTTAGGGTAGATATGATTTTTGTTTGCTCTATATTACACTTTTTGTGCGGCAAGGTAACAAGAAATAGCTTTTTTGGCATCGTTTTTTTTATTGTTATTTACAACATTCATCTGACAGGTTAGATCATGTGGTAATTTTATAGAGCAGGTTGTCACGGACGCGGCGATACCTAATATGTATACATTTTTTTTATTTATGTAATTTTTATACAATGATTTCATTTTTAAAACAATTTTTTTTTTTCGTTTCTCCATAGTCTAAGAGCCATAGTTTTTACAGTTTTGGGGCGATTATCTTAAGAAGGGTCTCATTTTTTGCGAGATGAGATGACGGTTTGATTGGCACTATGTTGGGGTGCATATGACTTTTTGATCGCTTGCTATTACACTTTTTGTGACGTAAGATGACAAAAAATTGCTTTTTCTACACCGTTTTTATTTTTATTTTTTTACGGTGGTCACCTGAGGGGTTAGGTCATGTGATATTTTTATAGAGCCGGTCGATACGGACGCGGCGATACCTAATATGTATACTTTTTTTATTTATATAAGTTTTACACAATGATTTCATTTTTGAAACAAAAAAAATGATGTTTTAGTGTTTCCATAGTCTAAGAGCCATAGTTTTTTCAGTTTTTGGGCGATTATCTTAAGTAGGGTCTCATTTTTTGCGGGATGAGATGACGGTTTGATTGTTACAATTTTGGAGTACATGCGACTTTTTTGATCACTTTTATTATCTTTTTTGGGGAAGTAAGGTGGGCAAAATTTCAATTTCATCATAGTTTTTAATTTTTTATTTTTATGGCGTTCACCGTTCGGGAAAAGTAACATGACTGTTTTATAGATCAGGTCGTTACGGACGCGGCGATACCAAACATGTGTAGGGAATTTTATTTTTCTCATGTTTAATCAGTGATAAATGTGTTTTTTGATTTTTACTTTTTTTTTACTTTTTTCACTTTTTTTTTTGACCCAGACCCACTTGGTTCTTGAAGATCCAGTGGGTCTGATGTCTGTATAATACAGTACAGTACAATATATATTGCACTGTACTATATTTTACTTACACTGAACAGATCTATGCTTTCAGCATAGATCTGTTCAGCACCATGGACAGCAGGACGCCTGAGAGGCGTCCTGTTGCCATGGGAACCTTCCCCGTCTGCTCAGTTATGTTCAGAACTGCGCAGACGGGGAAGGGTAAGGACGGGGCTCTGGGGGGGCTGTCTGGAAGCTCTCTCCCTCTCCATCGGGGGACTGCAAAGGTACAGCAGCCCTCCGATGGGAGAGGGAGGGAGCTCCCTGAGCTGTTAACCTTTTCCATACCGCGGTCCGTACGGACCGCGGTATGGAAAGGGTTAAACGGCTGACATCGCATCACCGATGTCAGCCGTTTATACCAGGGTGCCAGCAATGTGCTGGCACCCTGGTATAACCCACTAGACACCAACGATGATTATAATGGGAGGCGGGCGGGGGATCGCGATCCCGCCTGCCGCACCGCCCGCCTCCCGCAACTGCCACACCGCCCCGCACCGGCCCCGCACCGGCCCCGCACCGCCCACAAACCGCCCCCTGCACCCCGCCACATAAATGGAATTCAGGGGTGCAGGGGGGGTAAAAAAAATCGATTTGGGGCCATTTTTTAGGTTTCTGATCCTTGCGGTCAGGGACCCCCCGGTACCGAAACGACATAAAGCGATCGCCGATAGGGGGGGGGGGGTGCCGAAACTACCCGATCGCCGATACGGGGGTCACAGGACCCCCATCGGCATTGAGCCTGAGTGCCTGGCTGTGTGTAACAGCCGGCACTCAGCGCTGTCACCATGTCTGCAGACATGGTGACAGTTTTATGCCATGACGAGTATACTAGTCATGGAGCGCTAAGTAGCAGTGCTCCATGACTAGTATACATGTGATAGGTACATCAGATTGTCACTCTCTCCTTCTCTGATCGCTTCCCTGACAGGAATGGGGACGATCAGAGAAGGAGAGGCACACAGTCCCTCCCTAACCCCCCTTACCTGCCCCGATGCGCTGCGATTGGTCCCTCTGCAGTATTGGACCAATCACAGCGATCGTGGGCGGGTCAGGGGGCCAATACATCTCCTTCCGGCTTCTAGGGTTGCCTAGCAACCCCAGCACGCCGGCTTCACTGAATCTTCAGCGCTCAGGTCCCTGCGCTGACAGTGAAGCCGATCACGTACATGCACGTGGGGATGCGGTGAGGCACCACATTCCCCCACGTACATGTACGTGATGTTGCGTGAAGGGGTTAATAACTATCAAAGATTTTAAAGATTTGTTTCAAATATTAATTTAAAAACATTTTGTTACATGAAAGGTGATATAAAAAATATTACAGTAGTCTGAACATCGAACTGTCACGGATGGTGTTACAGAAAACTAGAAGACACAAATGAAGATCCGACTGACTTGATCCAAAACTAAGAAACAAAAGGGTAAGCCCTGTAACAGCCCTAGCTCTCTCTCTCTTACTGCTCAGCCTATGCAAAAATCTCAATGGTAGAAAATTGCATACCCTCGTTCCTCGACTGTATGACACCTGAACACCCTATAATAGTGAGGGGACACAACCACCGGCTCCCTACACTTAATACGGAGGGAGTCAGGGTCACCTAGGATCAAGCCCACATGAAAACAGAAATAAAGAAACAGACTTATCTTGTGGCTGCAGAAGTAACAGCTTCTAGCATCAGCACACTCCAGGAAGTTGTATAAACCGCAAGGTAAGGCAGTATGGGGAGGAGATATATAGGGTGGCAATCACTGCTAATAGATGACAGCTGGGAGAGGGAGGAAAGATGTCAAAACGAAAGCAAAACAAAAGAAGATCATGCAGAAGGTATTGAAGAACGTCTAACAGAACTTCTCAAAGATCTGATGGTGACAGTACCCCTCCCTCTACGAGTGGACTCCGGACACTCAGAGCCCACCTTCTCAGGATGGGACCTATGGAATGCCCTGAGAAGACGAGTGCCCTAATGTCCGCCACTGGAACCCACATCCTCTCCTCAGGACCATAACCCTCCCAATGAATGAGGTACTGAAGAGAACCGCGGACAATACGAGAGTCCACAATCCTAGAGACCTGAAATTCAAGATTACCATCAACCACAATCGGAGGAGGAGGCAAAGAGGAGGGTACAGTGGGTTGGACATAAGGTTTTAATAGGGACTTGTGAAAAAACATTATGGATCTTCCAAGTCTGAGGAAGATCAAGACGGTAGGCAACGGGATTGATGATGGACAAGATTTTGTAAGGCCCAATAAACTTAGGACCCAACTTCCAGAAGGGAACCTTCAATTTGATATTCTTAGTAGACAACCATACCAGATCACCAACATTCAGGTCCGGACCAGGCACACGTCTCTTATCCGCCACACGCTTATATCTCTCACTCATGCTCTTTAGATTATCCTAAATCTTTTTCCAAATAGATGACAAAGACGAGGAGGATCTCTCCTCATCAGGTAAACCAGAAGCCCCCTCTCTAGAGAATGTCCCAAACTGCGGATGAAACCCATATGCACCAAAAAATGGTGACCGATCAGACGACGGTTATCTAAAGCAAACTCAGCAAGGGAGAGAAAAGGAGAGAAAAGAACACCAATCCTCCTGATTCTCTGCCACAAAACAACGCAGATATGTCTCCAGATTCTGATTGACGCGCTCTGTCTGGCCATTCGACTGCGGGTGGAAAGCAGAAGAGAATGACTACCGAATCCCCAAGCGAGAACAGAAGGCCTTCCAGAGTCTGGAAACAAACTGCGTGACCCTATCAGAGACCATGTCTGAAGGGATACCATGCAGTTTGACAATGTGATCAATAAATGCCTGCGCCAGTGTTTTAGCATTGGGCAAACCAGGAAAAGGAACAAAATGCGCCATTTTGCTAAAACCGTCCACCACCACCAGAATCACAGTCTTCCCCGAGGAACAAGGCAGGTCTGTAATGAAATCCATGGACAGATGTGTCCAAGGACGGGAAGGAATGGGTAACGGAAGGAGAGGACCCGATGGCCGTGAATGAAGGACTTTGGCACGAGCACAGGTCTCGCAGGCTGCCACAAATCCTCAACCGACTTACGAAGAGCCGGCCACCAGAATCTCCGAGCAATGAGATCCACTGTGGAAAAATCTACCCCCTTTCTAGTCATATCAGTGAGTGGTTTAACAACAGAGGAATAATTCAAAATAAACTTCCTATAATAATTGGCAAAACCCCAAAAACGCATCAGCGCCTTCTGATTCTCAGGAAGCTTCCACTCAAGCACAGCGCGGACCTTCTCGGGGTCCATGCGAAAACCAGAAGCGGAGAGAAGAAACCCCAGAAATTGAATTTCTGGAACCGCAAACACACATTTTTCCAGTTTAGCGTACAATTTATTCTCCCGCAGGATGAGCGAGACCTGACATAGGTGGTCCTTATGAGTTTTGAAATCAGGAAAAAAAATCAAAATGTCATCTAGATACACTAGTACAAATTTCCCCATTAAATGATAAAAAATGCTGTTCACAAAATGCTGAAAGACGGCTGGAGCAGCATCATTCCAACCAGTATCAGCTGCCCATCTCCAAAATTGTAACCAGTATATCTCTGCGGACTGTTTACCCTGGCATAAAAGATGTAGTCTACACTCAGCCAGAGCAATACGATCCGGATCATCATATATCTAAAAAAAATTCATCCACTGAACGGAGGGGCCGTGCCCCCACCGGCACTGAAAAGGCCCAAGACTGAGCGTTATCCCTGAGCAGCGAGATGATGATCCCCACCCTCTGCTCCTCATCACCAGAGGAATGGGGAAGTAGACAAAAATGGGGTTTGCAAGACTCTCTAAAACGAACAAAATTCTCACTTCCCCCGGAGAATGTATCCGGGAACGAGATCTTAGGCTCAGAACAAACTCCATGAACGCAAGCTGAACCGGTCACCTGAAACTGATATACAGTTTTGCGGAGATCTGCTACCTCCAATGAAAGACCCTGCGTGTGTTCAGTCAAAAGTGAAACCGGATCCATGCTTGAGACGGTTTTGGCGGTTTATAATGTCACGGATGGTGTTACAGAAAACTAGAAGACACAAATGAAGATCCAACTGACTTGATCCAAAACTAAGGAATAAAAGCCCTGTAACAGCCCTAGCTCTCTCCCTTACTGCTCAGCCTATGCAAAAATCTCAATGGTAGAAAATTGCATACCCTCGTTCCTCGACTGTATGACACCTGAACACCCTATAATAGTGAGGGGACACAACCACCGGCTCCCTACACTTAATACGGAGGGAGTCAGGGTCACCTAGGATCAAGCCCACAGCAAAACAGAAATAAAGAAACAGACTTATCTTGTGGCTGCAGCAGTAACAGCTTCTAGCATCAGCACACTCCAGGAAGTTGCATAAACCGCACGGTAAGGCAGTATGGGGAGGAGATATATAGGGTGGCAATCACTGATAATAGATGACAGCTGGGAGAGGGAGGAGAGATGTCAAAACGAAAGCAAAACAAAAGAAGATCATGCAGAAGGTACTGAAGAACGTCTAACAGAACTTCTCAAAGATCTGGTGCTGACACTAACAGGGTGAGTTTGTATTTTTCATATCAGTTGTATTGACCTTTCCAGGGGCCCTCACAAGATTAGGGTCTCTACTTACATTTGGGAATCTACTTCATGCTTTGACTTCAAAAACTGCATGAAAACAGCATATGTGAAAGCACCCTTATTCCACTTAGGGGAGGTGAGGAATGTGAAAGTAAAAATACAGTGTGGGCATTATGGCTGGCTCCCAAATTGGGACACTGTAGTAGAGACCCATTTTGGTGTTGCATTTTCTTCTCAGAATGCCATGTCATTTTTGTAGAAAATCTAGCCAAGATTACAGGAAATAATGGATTTTTTTACATAAGTATATGGGTTGCAATCGATTTTACAGAAATTTGAATTAAATAAGCATTAAGCCTCATGCACATGAATGTATTTTGTTTCCGTGTTTGTTCCATTTTTTTGGTGGATAAGATGGGACAATTTATTTCAATGGGTCCGCAAAAAATGCGGACAGCACACCATGTGTTGTCTGCATCCGTATGTCCATTCCGTAGCCCTGCAAAAAAGATAGAACATGTCCTATTCTTGTTCGTTTGGCGCGGACAAGGATAGGCATTGTTACAATGGATACACAAAAAAAGGATGCAATACGGATGTCAAAAGGACGTCATCTGTATTTTTTGCGGATCAGTGTTTTGCTGACCGCAAATCACATACGGTTGTGTGAATGTAGCCTTACATTGTTTAAATTTTAAAGGAGTTTTCCAAGTTATAAATGAAAAAAAAAAGTAAAAGTAGCCCGCCTCAAGCGATAGTATGAGAAGATGAACGAGCAAGAGAATTGTTCTTTTTAATTACCCACAAGTCACAAAAGATGCTGAAAGTGGTCCCTGTTCACGTCTATGCATCTTCGGGCATGTCAGATTATGTTGGCTGATACTGCCTTTGATGCTGATGACAGTGTTTGTGATGTTTTCTTTGAGTTCATCCAGGAGATGGGTATTGTTAGCAGACACTTTCTTACCCCACAGATAAAAATCTCATGTGGCCATAGCCCCTTGCTTACAGTTCGCTCCTCCCTAAACAGTTCATGAACCCGTGCCAGGGATTTCCGCGAGGTTCTGGCATGTTCCCCATCTTGTTGGAAAAAGCAGGACCTTTTTTTCTTCTGGAGTTAGTTGGTTGTAAAACTGTTCAAAGATGTCCAGGTAAAGTGTGGCATTCACAGTTGATTTGAAGAAAATTGGGCCAACTAATTATGTTTCTGAGATTGCGCACCAAACATCAATTTTCTGGTCATAAAGTGGTGTTTTGTGAGTCAAATAGGGATTTTTGGGGAGAACTCCCCTTCTTCAGGTACAGACTGCTTGGCACAAGCAATCTATACCTGAAGGGGAGTTCTCCCCGAAACGCATTGTATGATCTGCTAATAAATATTAAAGACATCCATCCTACAATTGGTTGGTTCCTTGTGTCATGGGATTCTCCTTTCCTGATCCATTGTCTTCTCTGAGGTTTCAGGCATCCTCTATCAGAAGCACTTGCATCCTTGGCTGCATACCCAACATCTTTGTGGGTTGAGACTATTTCCACGATGAGCTTCTTCTAGTATGGTGCCTACTGCTAGCACAACCTCTCAAGGTTAGCCTCCAATTGGAGTAATTATTATTGTTATATTTACAGTATTATCCTATGGTGCACCTTTTTTGTGTTTACCAGTAAACGCCGCCTGCAAGACTGAAATGGGGATTTTCAGCAGACCAGTACCTCGTCTTCTAGGAATTTATGTGAACAGATAAATATAACCAAGCTTCGTCCATCATGAAGTACAGCAATGGGTCCAAATGTCTGTCAGCAATTATAGTCAGCACCCAAGTCCAATAATTGACGCGTTTAGCTCTGTCATACTGTTTCCGTTCCTGGACACGCGTTATTTGGTACGGTTTCAGGTTCAGAGATTTCAGCACTCGCTAATAGTGATGGACGAACATCGTCCGGGATCAAATATTCGCGAACCGAAAGTTCACTTTAATGGCAGGCGAACCTGAAAAACCTTCAGCTCATTTTTGCAGCCACCAAATACTTAGTAGAAGTGTACAAATAGTCCCACAACATGGACAGTGACATACTAGAGGGGGATCAATGACAAAAATTCCAACAAAAAATATGTGTCTTAATCAGGGGACATTTTTATGGGAAATTCTCTTAAATGTGCCCTGTTGCGCTACCTAAATGCACTATATAGTAAATATATTATTGGTATATACCACCATTGCTTCAATCAGTTATATTTTTTTTTGGGGGGGGGGCAACTGGTATATCACACCAGTAGAAATTATTTGTTCCAATAATGCTTGTCCCTATCTGCAGTATCGCAGTAAAATCGCACACAACTGCCGCACAATACAAATGCACTATAATATACTTTCTAACATAGAAAGTATATTATAACATTGTACAAGGAAGGCAATCCATTAGAATATACATAAAGATAAAACGTAACCCTTAATAATGTTACTATTAAGGGCTCATTCAGACGGCCGTATGCTATACGCAAAAATGCGGATCCGTTTTTTTGCAGATTAGATGCTGACCCATTCACTTCTATGGGGTCTTTTTCTATTCCACTGTTCCGCAAAACAAATGGCACATGTCCTATACTTGTCCGTAAAAATCAGGACATGGCCCCAATGAAGTCTATGGGTCAGCAAAAATACTGAATGCTATCCGTTTTTTTTACGGACATGCTGAACTCTCCGCCAAAAAACGGATCAGCGTTTTTGCGGACAGCATACGACCATCTGAATGAGGCCTAAGATATCCCTCAAAATGAAAATAAATAAAATTATTAAAGTTAAGCAAAAAGCATTGATGTGGTAGAAAATAACAAGTGCTCGGCGGCACCAAATCAGAAACCATTAGTCCTACCACAATCCGGGGGGTTCCAGTGCACATCCATGAATCCCAGAGGGAAAGCAAAAAACATCTATCCCTGGGCTAGATGATGATGTGGTATTGAAGGACAGGGTGGGCAAAGCACTGTCCCTGATATTGCCCTACAGGGGGGTGCTATTCTGGCCCTGATAGCCCAACCACAGACCACCTGCCCTGATAAAAGCGACCCCGTCTGGAACCTTACCCTATATAAAAATGGCCCTAGTAAGCTCCTAGCCCCTAGACCCCTGACTTCCAGGTGATCACTATATAGATCTATGTGTGTTTGACTCATTATAAAAGTATATTATAAGTATATCGCACCCCTCTGTGTATCACACATATCAATAGCACACCTATACCAGTCCTTAAAAGGACTTTTGTGGCCCTATTAGCTAGCGTTTGGTGTCCCTAACAGCCTGTCCCTGCTCCACACAGCAACCTCTCCCTACACTGGCAAAACACTGAATGTAAAATGGCGGCCTGATCAGGTTTATTTATAAGGTAGGGGTTATGTTCATGTGCTGAAACGTCTCAATTGGCTGTCCTGTACCACCTGATGGATGTGTCATGGGTCAAAGTTCTTTACAATGTAAAAGAATATGGCGGGCGCGAATATCACTATATGTTCGCATGTTCAGCGAATAGCGAACATGCAAAGTTCGCCGCAAAACGACCGCCGGGTGAACTGCAAGGCCATCTCTACTCGCTAACACATCGTTTGTGATACGCCATCTTGCTGAGACAGCCTTCGAGTTGATTTTTGGGGGCTACTTGCAATCCGCTGCTGAATTTCATTCACAATTTCAGCTGTCCTGGCCTCGGTTTCTTCATGTTTGCAACAGAGCCGGCTTGATGCCATTTCTGAACCAGACTCTGAATACAACGTTTAGCTGGTGCTTTTGTTCCTGGGTACTTGTTGGTAAAGGTCTCTTAATGGATCTGCTTCGCACATAGCCTTCCACAATCACTATTCTGGGATAACACCATCTTTCTGACACAATAGGCCACTTTAATCAAACTGAATAATAAATCAGTCTTAGTTGCCCACAGCAACCAATCAAAGCTCAGCTTTCACTTCCTACAGGGCACTGAAAAAATGAAAGCTGAGCTCTGATTGGTTGATATAGACAACTAAGGCTACTTTCACACTTGCGTTCAGAGAGTACCCGTCTCGGGTCTGCACAGACGGATCCGCTCCTATAATGCAGACGATGGGATCCGTTCAGAACGGATCCGTCTGCATTATAGTTTCAAAAAAATTCTAAGTGTGAAAGTTGCTCAGACGCATCCGTCCAGACTTTACATTGAAAGTCAATGGGGGACGGATCCGTTTGAAAATTGAGCCATATTGTGTCAACTTCAAACGTATCCGTCCACATTGACTTACATTGTAAGTCTGGACGGATCCGTTTGCCTCCGCACGGTCAGGCGGACACCCGAACGCTGCAAGCAGCGTTCAGGTGTCCGCCTGCTGAGCGGAGCGGAGGACAAACGGTGCCAGACTGATGCATTCTGAGTGGATCCGCATCCACTCAGAATGCATTAGGGCAGTATGGATGCGTTCGGAGCCGCTTGTGAGAGACTTCAAACGGAACTCACAAGCGGAGCCCAGAACACTAGTGTGAAAGTAGCCTAAGACAGATTTACTATCAGGCAGTTTGAGTTGGAGATATTGGAGGCCGGCTACTTTTTTGTGGGCCACAGGATAAATCCTCGGGCAACCCCCGTAAACTGCCCAAAAAAAAAATTAACTTATACTCAGCCGTTTTCTATAAAGTTGATTCCTGCACTGCACTCCGGTCCTCAACGTTGCCCTTTGTTTTTCTGGCTGCACACAGGTCACCGCTGCAGCCAATCACTGGTCTCAGCAGAGACACCCTGTGCACGACAGAGGCCAGTGATTGGCTGCATTGGTTACCTTTGCACAGAACATCAAAACTGCAGCCAAGAAGATTAAGAAAACAGGTATGCATTAGTATTGGGCGACCATGCTCTGCCGAACAACATTTTCACTCGAGCATTGCGATGCTTGGCACATCGCGGTGTTCGGCCGAACACCGCCTGTGCTCAAGTGTGATGCTCAAGTCTCCTCCCCGCATGTTTGTTGGCTGCTATGCAGCCAATAAATGTGCAGGGAAGTACTGGCCCTCACTGTAATGCTGTAGCCATGTTGGTTACTGGCATTACAGTGATTGGCTGGACGGAACGCGTCATATGACATGTGGTTCGGCTCAGTCTTAGGCCTCCTGCACACGACCGTAGGTGTCCTGTTGCCGTATTGTGGACCGCATTTGCGGTGCCACAATACGCGGGCACCATTCCATGGGCATTCCGCATCACGGATAGAGACCCATTCACTTCAATGGGTTCGCAAATCCGGAGATGTGGAATGGTGCGGAACGGAAGCACGGACCGGAACCCTACGGAAGCTCTACAGAATGCTTCCGTGGGGTTTCATCCCGTTCTTCCATTCTGCAAAAAGATAGAACATGTCCTATCTTTTTGCGGAACGCCAGATCGCGGAACCATTAAAGTAAATGGGTCCGCGATGCACTGCGGCTGCCCCGCGGTCGGTGTTCATGCATTGCGGGGCGCACACGTTCGTGTGCAGGAGGCCTTAGTCAGGGAGAGCTGTAGCAGAAGGGACAGATAGTGTAGGGACAGGAATTGTTTAGTGTCGAAAGGTGTTAGAGACGCAAAAGTCCTTTTAAGGACTATTGTTTTATCTGGCTGCAATATATATTATTAGCGCAAGCTGCGCTAAATTGCGTGCAATTGTTTGGCCGCTGCTGACAGTGACACAACCTCTGCTACATCTGTTGTGTTACATTAGCGCATCCTAAATATCTGTGACATTCAGCGCAATTGTTTGGCTGCTGGTGACAGCGACATTACCTGCGCTACATCTCCTGTATAACGTTTGCGCATCCTAAATATCTGTGACATTCAGTCTAATTTTCTCGCCGCTGGTGACAGCGACATTACCTGCGCTACATCTCCTGTATAACGTTTGAGCATCCTAAAGGTTAGTGATGATCAAGCATGCTCGGCCGAACACCTGTTCAGCTCGAGCATCTCGATGCTCGGCACATGGCTGCACTCGGCCAAGTACCGCATGTGCTCGAGTGACATGCTTGAGTCTCCTCCCAGCACGTTTCTTGGCTGCTACGCAGCCAATAACTGTGCAGGTAAGTACTGCCCTCAGTACAGTATAATGCCAGTAGCCATGTTGGCTACTGACATTACAGTGATTGGCTGCCCAGAACGCGTCATCGGGTGCTGTATAGCACCCAATGACGCATGTTCGGCTCATTCGTAGAGAGAGACTGTAGGGAGTGTAATTGAATATTTTTTTTGCACAAAAATGTTTCAGAGACCCAAAAGTCCTTGTAAGGACTATTGTGTGTGACAGCAGCAATATATGTTTGTAGCGCAACTTAAATTGCTCAGTGTTAGGGAGAGCTGTGCATAGGAAGGGACAGACAGTGTAGGAGTGTAATAGGAAGATTTTTATACAAAAAACTTTTCAGAGACCCAAAAGTCTAGCGATATGCCCCCATTGTTTAAGATGGGAATACCCCTTTAAGGACTATTGTGTGTGACAGCAGCAATATATATTTTTAGCGCATCCTGCGCTAAATACCGTGTAATAGGCCGCTGCGAACAGTTAAATTATTCACGCCACATCTCCTGTTTAAAGTGTGCGCACCCCTAAAATATCAGTGACATCCAGTGTAATTTTTCCGTAGACGGTGTCCGCTGCGGACAGTTAAATTATCCGAGCCACATCTCCTGTTTAAAGTGTGCGCATCCCCAGGGGTGGATTGACAACTCATGGGGCCCCCAGGCAATAGGAGATTATGGGGCCCTTGTGTCCCGCCCACTCTCAACTCACCCCCACACACAGCCCCACCCACATATTGCGCCGCCCACATCACCTACATTTGGTACAGAATTTCTCTTTACCATCACCCCCACATTCTCCAACCCCCCAGCACCCTTACTCATATAAAACAAGTAATATATATAATATAAATTACAGTGAATTACTGTAAATTATGACAGTTCTGAAGACTCCAGCAGGCTCCGGATCAGTGCTCTGGACAGGGGGCAGCTGTGCTCAGGGCTGGAAGTGGGCACCACTCTGCAGTTCAGGAGACCTATAAGAGACACCTAGGTTTTAGAGGGGGACAATAAGAAAAAAAAAATCATTACACCTCAGGTCAGACCACCAATCAGACCCCCAATGTTAATCAGACCTCAGCTGACAGCCCCAATCAGACCCCCAATGTAAATAAGACCCCAATAAGACCTCAAATCAGACCTCAGCTCAGACCCCAATGTAAATTACCCCCAATCAGACCTCAGATGAGAGCCCCATGCCTCTCATCAGCCCCATTATCAACCCTTATGCCTCTCAGCCCCCATTATGCCTCTCAGTCCCCAGATTATGTGCCTCCTCACAGTAGTTATGCCAGATTTTATGCCTCTCACAGTAGATATGCCCAGATATGTGCCCCCTAACCGTAGTTATGCCAGATTATTTGCCTCCTCACAGTATTTATGCCATATTATGTGCCCCTCACAGTAGTTATGCCCCGATATGTGCCTCCCTCACAGTAGTTATGCCATATATGTGCCCCTCACAGTAGATATGCCCAGATATGTGCAGCCTCACAGCAGTTATGTCAGATTATGTGCCCCCTCACAGTAGTTATGCCAGATTATGTGCCTCCTCACAGTAGTTATGCCAGAATGTGTGCCTGTTTACAGTAGTTATGCTAGATTATGTGCCTCTCGCAGTTGATATGCCCAGATATGTGCCCCCTCACAGTGGTTATGCCATATTATGTGCCCCCTCAGTGAAGTTATGCACAGATATGTGTCCCTCACAGTATATATGCCCATATATGTGCCCCCTCCCTCACAATAGTTATGTCAGATTATGTGCCCCCTCACAGTAGTTATGCCAGATTATGTGCCTCCTCACAGTAGTTCTGCCAGATATGTGCCCCCTCACAGTGGTTATGCCATATTATGTGCCCCCTCAGTGAAGTTATGCCCAGATATGTGTCCCTCACAGTATATATGCCCATATATGTGCCCCCTCCCTCACAATAGTTATGTCAGATGATGTGCCCCCTCACAGTAGTTATGCCAGATTATGCGCCTCCTCACAGTAGTTCTGCCAGATTATGTGCCCACTCACAGTAGTTCTGCCAAATTATGTGCCTCTTTACAGTAGTTATGCTAGATTATATGCCTCTCGCAGTAGATATGCTCACATCGCACTGCTGGCTGTGCTGGAGGTCAAATCCAGGGCTTTCATCGCTCCTCCCACAGCCAGCAGCGTGATGTGTGGCCAGCAGGGGTAGAGTGCAGAAGAACAGTGAAGCAGGGAACGGAGAGCGTTTCCTGCTTCGCTATGAAAACAACAGCCCGGCAGTAACAAGAACTGCTGGGTCACTTGTGTGAGTGCGTGCCCCCCCCCCCCATCCCCTTGCCTCTGCATTAACATCCCCCATCCCTTCCTTGCCTCATATTATACATGTTTGAGGAGCGCTCTAAAGGGGCCCGAATGGAGTGCAGAAGACGGCCCTGACGGGGTCCCCTAGTGGCTCTGGGCCCTCTGTCCATGCCAGAGTGCCCGAATAGTCAGTCCGCCCCTGCATTTCCCTAAAATATCAGTGACATCCAGTGCACTTTTTCTGTAGACTGTGTCCGCTGCGGACAGTTAAATTATAGGCGCCACATCTCCTGTTTAAAGTGTGTGCATCCCTAAAATATGAGTGACATCCAGTGTACCTTTTTCCGTACACACATTATGTGTGGTACCTGTTCTGTATAACGTTTCCTAATCACAAATACCTTTGTAAAAATATTTGCGCATACACTTCCAAATTCTACGCTACTGTATGTGTGACATACTTTCAAGCATTTATCACATTTAAAATGAAGAAGGCAAGCAGTAAGGGACGGGGAAGTGACCGTGATGCTAATGGTGCATGCAGAGGCGGTGGCCCTGGGAGCGGAGAAACAATCATCCACGATAGCTAGCTTCATGTTCCAGTTTGCAGGGTGGAGCAGGACACCACTCTTGAAGTCAGTCAGACCAGTGCAACCAGGTGGTCGGTTGGATTGCAGCAGATAATGCTTCCAGTTGGTTAAGCACCACCCTGTCTTCCACCAAGTCCAGTAGCCAGGAGTCTGGTCAACACAATCCTCACCCTGATCCTCCTTCCTCCCACCATGTACAGTCTGGCCAAACAAGTGATCCCACACTAGGATATTCCGAGGACCTCTTTCCATCTCCATTAGGCAAGCTTGAAAAGGGACATGAGATCTTGTGCCCTGATTCCCAACCACTTGAGCATCCACAGTCACAAGAACATGACGGTGGGGTACAGCAATTAATGTTTACTTGAGGTGGATGATGATGAGACACAGTTGCCAA
The DNA here is from genome assembly GCF_014858855.1 of Bufo gargarizans. Taxonomy (NCBI): domain Eukaryota; kingdom Metazoa; phylum Chordata; class Amphibia; order Anura; family Bufonidae; genus Bufo; species Bufo gargarizans. The sequence continues at coordinate 521,888,141 of NC_058080.1, read as the reverse complement.
TGAGTCAACCGCAATTACTGTCTCAAGAGGTTGATGAAGAGGAAGAGACACAGTTGTCAATCACTGAGGTTGTGGTTAGGTCCACAAATCAGGAGGATGATCAGAGTGAGGAAGTCGAAGAGGAGGCAGTGGACGATAAGGTCACTGACCCAACCTGGGAAGGTGGAAAGCCAAGCGAGGACAGCAGTACAGAAAGGGAGGGATCTGCAGCACCACCACAGGCTGAAAGAGCCAGTAGGGTGGCAAAACAGAGAAGGTGGGCCACACCAAACAGGCCCGCAACTGGTCCATGGAGCACCTCCTTCCGTAGTATGGTGCTTTTTTTAGGAAAGTGCGGACGACAAAAGAATAGTAGTTTGCAACCTGTGCCATACGAAAATGAGCTGGGGCGTGAACACTAGCTACCTCACCACCACCAGCATGATCCGCCACATGGCATCCAAGCACCGTAATAAGTGAGACGAACGCCTGGGTCCACAATCCCCTGTCAAAGGTGCAGGCCCGGATGCCTCCTGCCCTGCACCTGTACCTTCTCAAGCACCATCAGTGACCATATACACTTCCGTGTCCCAGCACAGTGTCCAAATGTCCTTATCTCAGGCCTTTGAACGCAAGCGAAAATACCCAGCCACCCACACACAGGCCATAGCACTAAATGCGCACCTTTTCAAATTGCTGGCCCTGGAAATGTTGCCATTTAGGCTTGTGAACACTGAGGCTTTCCGCAGCCTGATAGCGGTGGACGTCCCTCGTTACTCAGTCCCCAGCCGCCACTAATTTTACCGGTGTGCCGTCCCCGCCTTACACCAGCATATGTCCCGTAACATCACCCGTGCCCTGACCAACGCAGTTATTGGGAAGGTCCACTTATTGACTGACACATGGACAAGTGCTTTTGGCCAGGGACGCTACATTTCCCTGACGGCACACTGGGTGAACATTCTGGAGGCCGGGAGAGAGTCGTACCCTTGGATGGCACAGGTGCTACCGATGCCAATGATTGCGGCGCCTACTTCCATCAGAATTTCCGCCACCACCTACATTAGTAGCTGCAACCCCCCTTCTCCTCCTACACCACTTCCTCCACTTACACCTCTGAATTCTCATCTTGCAGCACTAGTCAGCCATCAGTCAGTAGCTGGAAGTAGTGTAGCACTGCAGTGGGGAAGCGGCAACAGGCCGCGCTGAAACTAATTTGCCGCAGAGCTGTGGGAGGGTATAAGGGACCAGACAGAGCTATGGCTCTCGCCACTCAACCTACAACCATGCATGGCTGTGTCTGATAATGGGCGTAACTTGGTGGCGGCTTTCGAGCTTGGCAAGCTCACACACATACCATGCCTAGCCCACGTGTTCAAATTAGTGGTTCAGCAGTTTCTCAAAATCGACCCCAATTTGCCTGAGCTACTGGTGAAGGTGCGCCGCATGTGTGCCCATTTCCGAAGGTCATCTACACTGCCGCCAGTATGATGCCCTCCTTTATGTGTAATAAAAGGTGTATTGGAGTGCCGTTTCCTACTACCTAAACAATTGTATCACAATGTGAATGAGGCCCTCTTTTATGTGATATACAGGTTGTATCGAAGTGCCTCTTCTTGCACTTTATATACAAGTAAATATACAGGAAAGAATGTTTTCTAAAATTTTTCCTCTAAAATCGATTTGATCTTCGGTTTTGTGCACATTATTGTCAGTCTGTAAAAGTGGCGTACTACTCGGACAACATCGTTACCAGCAGCGACATGGGAGTCCAAGATGCATCCAGACATCCTCCCTCTGCTGTTGCTGAACTATTTCAGTGGTGTTTCCATCAATTTCGGACCTTTTTCTATGAACCAGACACCGTCCCCTCTTCAGAGCAGGGGGTGCCTGGTTTAATGCTCGGGGTCTCCCATTGACTTCTGTAGAGCACCCGAGCATCCCAAAGTGTTCTACTCGAGCACCTGAGCACTGGTATCCATGCATTCATTTGGTATTTTAGGCCCTTTACAGGGGTTACTCTGGTTTTTATATAACTCAGACAGACCCTTTATGCTCCTTTTTAGAAGCACAGTGTAAGCCAATGTGGATGTGTGTGCAATTGCATGTGTGTACAATAATACCCTACATGCACTTCAGTTAGGATCAATACCATTTTCCATGTAGTGTATTTTATTGCTCTATCATGCTGGTTTGCCGAAGTGGCTAAATCTATTTGCAGGTTTCAAAAGGTTTTCTCTTTCCTTCAAACAGTGGGAAACTGACAGCATAGATTAGGTTGAAGGAGGAATACAACATAATGGGTTTTAAGCAATAAATGGCCACATTCATGATCACCAGTTTACTGTGCTCCAAAGGTTAAAAAGAAAAGAATTCCAGGTAACTTAACTCTATCCTAGTAAGTGTTCCACAATCACCTCTAGTGCAGTCATAAATCATTTCACAACACAAAAGCACCAAAGAATATGACTCATTACAATGACATTTCCTGCTCACCGGGGCTTCTCTGTGACCCATAAAAAAAAAAAATTGAATAAAATATAATTTTCTTCGTTTTTTTTATTTGGTTGTGAATTAGTTAACTAATCAACTAGCATTCTGGCCTCTAACTTAAAAAAAATAGGACTGATACTTGACCATATGCTTAATGTCTCACATCAGCAAATGGCACCTATCATGCAGACAAAGGCACACAATGTATTGTAATTGTCCATATTGCTTCCTTTGCTGGTTTGATTCATTTTTCCACCACATTATACACTGTTTGTTTCAATGGTTATGACCATCCTGCAACCCAGCAGCTGTGGTCGGGGTCGTGCTTGTACACTACAGAAAAAAATGCTGAACTATGTGCACTCCCACGGTTCAAGCCACCAGAGAGGCCGACGCTTTTAAGCCAGGCCACCGTTGCTGGATTACAGGGTGGTCATAACCATGGAAACGAGCAGTGTATAATGTGATGGAAAAAGGAATCCAGCCAGCAAAGGAGACAATATGGACAATCACAATACATTAGTAAGTGCCTTGTATTAACCTTCTCTACATTATGAATATCAATATGCTGAAGGGAGACAACTGGTGTTGAGCGAGCCTGAACTGTAAAGTTCGGGTCCGTATCAAACTTTGGTACCCAAACCCAAACTTTGCCGGAAATGTTTGGGTTTGAGTTTGGTGTTCGGGCATTTAATAAAGCTTTTGAAATGCTGCAGGGCAGCCAATCAACAAGCTTTTAAGCTGTGGGCACTTAGAAGCCATCATACCATGCCTAGTAATGTCATGGCTGTGATTGGCCAGTGCATCATGTGACCCAGCCTCTATATAAGCTGGATCATGTGTGGCACCGCCTATCAGCTCTGAGTAGTGCAGGGACAGGAAGCAGGCAGCTGAAGCGAGGGAGAGTGTTAGGAATCTCATCTGTCTATTTATTCTGTGGGTGATCTATACACCAGTTTTGCACCTCTGACAAAGAAATATAATAATAAATCTGGCTGTTAATTCTGTTGGTGACCTATAGAGATTTTTTGTGGGTGCAATGCACCATCTTTGTACCCCTGACACAAAAATATAATAGTTAATCTGACTGTTAGTTCGGCCAGTGACATATACCCATTTTTGGTGTGAGGTCCACCTGCACTGCATATGTGACAGGGAAATTAATCCCTTCAGGACCCTGCCATTTTTCACCTTAAGGACCAGGCCATTTTTTGCTAATCTGACATGTGTCACTTTATGTGGTAATAACTTAAAAACGCTTTTACTTATACATGCCATTCTGAGATGTTTGGATCATTTTGTAAATTACATTTTCTTTTTTGGGGATGTTAGAAGGCTTAGAAGTTTAGAAGCAAATCTTGACATTTTTCAGAAAATTTCCAAAACCCACTTTTTAAGGACCATTTCAGGTCTGAAGTCACTTTGTGAGGCTTACATAATAGAAACCACCCATACATGGCCCCATTTTAGAAACTACACCCCTCAAGGTATTCAAAACTGATTTTACAAACGTTCTTAACCCTTTAGGTGTTCCACAAGAATTAAAGGAAAATGTAGATGAAATTTCAGAATTTCACTTTTTTGTCAGATTTAACATTTTAATCAATTTTTTTACTTTAACACATTGAGGGTTAACAGCCAAACAAAACTCAATATTTATTGCCCTGATTCTGTAGTTTAGAGGAACACCCCATATGTGGTCATAAACTGCTGTACAGGCACATGAAGGAAAGGCATATCATAATGTTTTTGGAAGGCAGATGTTACTGGAATAACTTTATGCACCCCTAGAGTCCAAACTCCAAAAAAGCGACCCCATTTTGGAAACTACACCCCTCAAGGTATTCAAAACTGATTTTACAAACTTTTTTAACCCTTTAGGCTACTTTCACACTCGCGTTTGGTGCAGATCCGTTATGGACCTGCATGAACGGATCCGTTCAGATAATACAAACATCTGCATCTGTTCAGAACAGATCCATTTGTATTATATTTAACATAGCCAAGACAGATCCGTCTTGAACACCATTAAAAGTCAATGGAAGACGGATCCGTTTTCCTTTGTGCCAGATTGTGTCATAGAAAACGGATCCGCCCCCATTGACTTACATTGTGTGTCAAAATGGTTCCGTTTGGCTCAGTTTCGTCAGACGGACACCAAAACACTGAAGCAGTGTTTTGCTGTCCTCCTCCAAAGCGTAATGGAGACTGAACGGAGGCAAACTGATGCATCCTGAGCGGATCCTTTTCCTTTCAGAATGCATTAGGGGAAAAAATGATCAGTTTTGGACCGCTTGTGAGAGCCCCGAATGGATCTCACAAACGGAAAGCCGAAACGCCAGTGTGAAAGTAGCCTTAGGTGTAGATGAAATTTCAGAATTTCACTTTTTTGGCAGATTTTCCATTTTAATCCATTTTTTCTGCTAACAAAGCAAGGGTTAACAGCCAAACAAAACTCAATATTTTTTTCCCTGATTCTGTATTTTACAGAAAAACCCCTTATGTGGTTGTAAACTGCTGTACGGGCACACGGCAAGGCGCAGAATTGGTCTTTGGAAGGCAGATTTCAGTGGGATAATTTGAATTTGCCATGTCACATTTGAAGATCCCCTGATGCACCCCTAGAGTAGAAACTCCCAAAATGTGACCCCATTTTGGAAAATACACCCCTCAAGTTATTCAAAACTGATTTTACAAACTTTGTTAACCCATTAGGTGTTCCACAAGAATTAAAGGAAAATGTAGATGAAATTTCAGAATTTCAGGGTTAACAGCCAAACTAAACTTTATATTTATTGCCCTGATTCTGTATTTTACAGAAATACCCCATATGTGATCGCAGACTGCTGTACGGGCACACGGCAGGGTGAAGAAGGAAAGGAACGCCATATGGTTTTTGGAAGGAAGATTTCACTGGGATCATTTTAACTTGCTATATCACATTTGAAGACCCCCTGATGCACCATTAGAGTAGAAACTCCAAAAACGTGACCCCATTTTGGAAACTATGGGATAAGGTGGCAGTTTTGTTGGTACTATTTTAGGGTACATATAATTTTTGGTTGCTCTATATTACACTTTTTGTGAGGCAAGGTAACAAAAAATAGCTGTTTTGGCACAGTTTTTATATTTTGTTATTTACAGTGTTCATCTGACAGGTTAGAACATGTGGTATTTTTATAGAGCATGCTGATAAGTAATGGACTTAACATTACCAAATATGAGTACTTGTTTTGGTTGCTTGTTTAAGTTATACATTATAAAGCATTTTTGAAAAAAATGTGATGTAAGGTGACAAAAAATGGCTTTTTTGACACAGTTTTTATTTATTTTTTATTTCATTTTTTTACTGTGTTCACCTGAGAGGTTAGGTCATGTGATATTTTTATAGAGCAGGTCCTTGCGGACATGGCAATACCTAATATGTATACTTTATTTATTTATTAAGTTTTACACATTAACAGCATTTTTTAAACAAAAAAATCATGTTTTAGTGTCTCCATATTCTGAGAGCCATAGTTTTATATTTTTTGGGTGATTGTCTTATGTAGGGGCTCATTTTTTGCAGGATGATATGGAAGTTAGATTGGTACTATTTTGGGGGGCATACGCCTTTTTGATCGCTTGGTATTGCACTTTTAGTGATTTTTTTATCTCTGTTTTTATTTAAAAAAAATTACGGTGTTAACCTGAGGGGTTAGGTCATGTCATATTTTTATAGAGCCGGTGGAGACGGATGCGGCGATACCTAATATGTCTAGGATGCTTTTTTTTCTTGAAATTTGTAATTTTTTTGTAAAACGTTATTTTTTTATATTATTTTTCACTTTATTTTTTGTCCCACTCTGGCACTTCAACTTTTGGTGGTCTGATCCCCTTTAAAAATGCATCACAATACTTCTGTATTGTGATGAATTGGCTGTAAGTATATTACAGACTGTAATACACTTACAGCCTGCTTGCCTGTGAGATCCAGGGGGCTGTATCTCACAGGCTGTCACGGAAGGCAGACACACTGCCTAAGGAAGGCATCGGGCTGCCTTCCCTGCCATCAGGTCTCCGTCACAGCAGCTCGGGGACCCGATGGGTGCTCCCTATCTCTACAGACATCGCATGTGCCGTGGTCAGCACTGACCGCGGCACATCAAGGGTAGTGATGGACGAACATCTGCTGGGACGGATCGCGAACCGCAAGTTCGCGGTGGGTCCCATTCATTTTAATGGCAGGCGAACCTGAAAAACCTTCAGCTCATATTTGCAGCCAAGAAATAATTACTAGAAGTGCACAAATAGTCCCACAACTGCCGCACAATACAAATGCACATTAACATAGAAAGTATAATATAACATCTAATTGCAATCCATTAGAATATACATAAAGATAAAACGTAACCTTTAATAATGTTACTATGTGGGTCCATTTACACTTCCGTAAGTGTTTTGCGGATTAGCAAAACACAGACACCGGCAATGTGCATTCTGCAATTTGGGGACCGCATATCGCCGGCACTATAATAGAAAAGGCCAAATCTTGTCTGCAATTGCGGACAAGAATAGGACATGTTCTCTCTTTTTGCAGAAACGGAAGCACGGATGCGGAAGTGCGGATCCGCAAAATGCGGATGCGGATCCGCAAATGCGGATGCGGACAGCACATTCCAGCCCCTTTGAAAATGAATGGTGCTGCATCCGTTCCGCAAAATTGCGGAACGGATGCGGACACATTTTGCAGACGTGTGAATGGAAAAGATATCCCTCAAAATGAAAATAAATTAAATTATTAAAGTTAAAGGGACACTGACAGGCCTTCTGAGCATAATTAGCTCTTTATATGCCCCCCTAGGTCTTATAATAAGTTCCCAATTCATATAAGTATTATCCCTGTGCGCATTATAAAACGTTAAAAATAATCTTTATAATCAGCTGTCCTTTCTGCCCAAGGGGCGTTCTTTGTGTCGCATTTGTGCCCAGCCGCGTCCCAACTGCCGGATCCTTAGACACGCCCATCTCATTAGTATTCACTTGGCGCAATGTGATCCCGGCGAGCGAGGGTGCCGGGCGCATGCGCAGGATCTCCGAATGTTGGGGACTGGAAAATATCACCCAGCGAAGTGAATACTAATGAGATGGGCGTGTCTAAGGATCCGGCAGTTAGGACACAGCTGGGCACAAATGCGGCACAAAGAACGCCCCTTGGGCAGAAAGGACAGGTGATTATAAAGATTATTTTTAACGTTTTATAATGCGCACAGGGATAATACTTATATGAATTGGGAACTTATTATAAGACCCAGGGGGGCATATAAAGAGTTAATTATGCTCAGAAGGCCTGTCAGTGTCCCTTTAAGCAAAAAGCATAGATGTCGTAGGCAATAACAAGTGCTCGGCGGCACTAAATCAGGTGCTCGGCGGCACCAAATCAGAAACCATATGTCCTACCACAATCCGGGGGGTTCCAGTGCGCATCCATGAATCCTGGAGGGAAAGCAAAAAACATCTATCCGTGGGCTTGATGATGATGTGGTCTTGAAGGACAGGGTGGGCAAAGAACGTCCCTGTGCTATTCTGGCGAACCTTACCCTATATAAAAATGTCCCTAGTAAGCCCCTAGGCCCCTGACTTCAGGGGATCACTATATAGATCTATGTGTTTTTGACTCATTATAAAAGTATATTATAAGTATATCGCACCCCTCTGTGTATCACACCTATCGATAGCACACCTATACCAGTCCTTAAAAGGACTTTTGTGGCCCTATTAGCTAGCGTTTGGTGGCCCTAACAGCCTGTCCCTGCTTCACACAGCAACCTCTCCCTCTTCTTACACTGGCAAAACACTGAATGTAAAATGGCGGCCAGCTCAGGTTTATTTATAAGGTAGGGGGTCCATGTGCTGAAACGTCTCAATTGGCTGTACCACCTGATGGATGTGTCATGGGTCAAAGTTCTTCACAATGTAAAAGAATATGGCGGGCGCGAATATCTCCATATGTTCGCATGCTCGGAGAATCAGGAACACACAAAGTTTGCCACGAAACGACCACCGGGCGAACCGCAAGGCCATCTCTAATCAAGGGTTAATGCGTCGGCATCAGTGCTTTCACCAATGCCGGCGCATACAGCAGGGATCAGGTTATCAGTGACTGCCGGACCTTTGCCGCTGATCAGGCGGGCGCGGCTCCTGCAGCCGCCCAATCAGCCCCCCGTACATGTACAGCGCTGGTCCTTAAGTCACGTCCACCAGCTCCATACATGTACGGCAGAGGTCCTTATGTGGTTAACAGATGAAAAGAAACAAACAAGATGGGAAGATTTCCTTTTTTTATTTAGTTAAATAATAATTCTGCACGTTAATATTTTCGCAATAATTATGCACACATAGGTATTTTCCTTAAAAATCCAAAACCTCACCTTTAACTTCTTAAATATTCAGGTTTGAGGATTACTATTAACATTTTGGACTGACCGACAACACTGTAGTTGTTCAATAATAAAATGAATTTTATCAAATAATATTTGCAGAATAATTGTGCACACAGTGTATATTGGTTATCGTGACTTGCTGTACATGCTACACATTCATACACCACATACATTCATTGAATGTCTTCATTTTCTCATAGGTGGAACCAGCATAGACAGAAGCTCATGCCGAGAGCATCAGAAGAAGGATTCGGCAATGCACAGCTATTTGTACTTTCCTTTTCTCTGTTCTCATTTGATGAATTTGAAAGCCTTTTTTTCTACACAGTGGGGAACAAATATCCTAGATCTGCCTAAAGGCAAAATGCAAAATAATAAGTTTAATAGTGAAAAATAAAAGGCCACAAATTAAAAATAAAAACATGGCTGGGTTTGAAGTGTATATTCTGTGAAATACTATGTAAAACTATTGATCATTGTACAATTATATATTAAATTATTGTTAGACAAGCAATTCCACCAACCTTAAATCCATTGGCGAGAATGTATCATTTCACCCATATCAGTTTTCTTGAGGAAAATATGCCTCAAACCTTGTGTTTTCAAGCTATTGAGTGTACATTTAGGTGCAAACGGCATTTCATTTAGCCGTCACCACTTTCCCCAGAAGGTGACGTGGCGAGGCTCATTTATTTTCTTTTATGCTGGTTTACTGGTGTAAAATAATACTGAGAAATCTATGCTAGCTTCAAGCTGGAGTAGATTTCAGTTTAGAAACATGGACTGATGGAGGATGCACCTAATTTGTGATGAGTCGGGCACCTCATCATAAATTAGACGCATCCTCCGGCAGCGTAGGGAATATCATAGACTGGTGTAAAACGCCAATCTATGATAGATTTTCTTCACTGTATTTAAGGCTTACGGTATACACATGGCAAAGCCGTGAGCACAAACCCAGTATGCAGTGTGCAGAGTACGTGGGTTTATATAACAGACATTAGTAGTCAGTCTGCAACCATACAGAATGATGCAAGCAAAGCTATTAGAGGAGAATAGCTACAGCACATACTACTGCATGTGACGGATTGTTAAAGGGGTTGTGCAAGTTACTTCATTTTTTTTATGTTTTTTCTTTGTATGTTTCTTAGGCTACTTTCCGTTCAGATAATACAACCGCATGCATCCGTTCAGAATGGATCCGTTTTGTATTATCTTTAACATAGCCAAAACGGATCCGTCTTGAATACCATTGAAAGTCAATAGGGGACGGATCAGTTTTCTATTGTGCCAGTGAAAACGGATCCGTCCCCATTGACTTACATTGTGTGTCAGGACAGATTAGTTTGGCTCAGTTTTGTCAAAAGCGGAATGGAGACGGAACCGATTCAAACTGATGCGTACTGAGAGGATACTTTACCATTCAAAATGCATTAAGGGCAAAACTGATCCGTTTTGGACCGCTTGTGAGAGCCCTGAACGGATCTCACAAACGGAAACCAAAACGCCAGTCTGAAAGTAGCCTAACGAAGCAAATGTAAGGGGTTTTCAATTTTGTTTACTTCATCTATGCTAGGACAATCAGCCAACTTCTATCATTGCTGGGATCCGAATCTTATCTGCAGATTTAATGTGTACACAGAGAAAATAGACACAGGCACAATGCTAAATCATAAGTTCTTAATTTATTGTAAAGCAAGACAGATATTTATACCCATATTTTAGGAACTGTACCATTAAAGCTTCCTGGCTGGATCTGCCTGATCATTGCCTTTGTCGTGATGTGGTTGGTATGAGCCTTTACCTTTATGATAGCAACTTCTTGAGTTAGTTACAAAGAGTTCATTAATTCAAACACAGAGTCTTTGTTAATTGGCTGGCCTGCTGATGTCAAAAAGTCTCTGGCCCACCATATTGGTCCATAATCATGCGCAATACCAAAAGCATACCTGAAATCCGTGTAGATGTTCACCTTCTTCCCCAGAGCCAATTTACATGCCTCAGTGAGTGCCTTCAACTCTGTTTCCTGTGCAGACATGTGTGGAGGGAATGGTTCAGCAACGGCGTGTGACCACTGCATATCCAGTATGGAACCTGCCATCCTCTCCCATAAACCTGCTTCCATCTACAAAATAGTCAAAATCAGCGTTATCAAGGAGATTTCTCATGTACATGATCAAAACCAGATGTTTCTTGTTGCATTAACTGCACACAGTCATGTGGATATTTTTCAAGCAAATCTTGCAAACATTCACTGGTGCCACTACCTTCCCCCATTTCTGAATCTGTAATTGGTAACAAAGTAGCAAGATTCAGAGTAGTGCACCTTTTAAAATAAATATCTGGCATGAGGAGGGCACATTGTAGCCTAAGCTGTCTGGCCATGGAAATATGTTTTGGCTGTACCTGTGTGGGAATTCCCTGGATATCATGAGGAGTTTGTACAATAACTGGATAGTCTAACACTATCTATGAAGCTTTCTCGATCATTGTCTGCACTGCTGCCCTGCCCTGATGCAAGAAGGGGCGCCTCTGGCAACCAGGTCAAGGTGGGTTGAGAAGTATGCCACATGGCGTTGACGGTCACTATGTTTCTGGGTTAAGACAGCAGTGCTGTGGCCCTGCATTTTAGAACAAAACAAAGTAAATTCATTGTCATATTTTGGAATACCAAGGGCTGGGGCGGAGGTTATGCACAGCTTCAATGTATGGAAATTATTCACTGCCTCTCCTGTAAGGTGAAATGGGTCAGATGACAGAAAATCATACAGAGACTGCATTAACATGGAGATATGTCTAATCCAGGGACGACAGTATGACACCAGCCCCAAAAACACCCATAGGCTTTGTGCTCCTTTGGGCACTTGAATCCTTTCAACAGCCTCCTTTCCTCCTGCAGTTAGGTGGCGAGCTCCATGGGAGAGGCAGTGTAATCAAAATACAACCTTGTTTTTACAAAAATTCAGCTTCTGCTTTGAGGCTTTTCACCCGTCCTGATGTAGGAAAATTAAAAGAGATACAGTATAGTTGCCTCACAGCAAGTCTCATTGTCTTGCTATTTTCTCTTATAATTGTAGACCTAGTACTCGCTATCACACATTCCAATGTCGTGACGTCACTTCCCTCGCAGCTGCAGTCCCTGAGATCTTTTTCATGTCCAGTTCTAACCATTTTGGAGCAGCAATCAATTGTGACAGTGGGGTGACTTGCCATTCAGGTTTACAGACTTTTTAGCTTGGCTTGCATAACAGATCTCAAGCCTTCCATAAATGCTAATGTCAGCAATTTCTCACCCATTGGTCTAGTCTGATCTCAACCCATGTCAGTTCAAGCTGCATACGTCTCTACTGTGTCTCACTTTTTGTCTGTCAGTTTTCCTCTTTTGCTCCCCGGACTTACTTGGTATGGTCCCTGTGGTCTGTCTTAGTCCTGTCTTTGTGTCATAGTACAGTCGCCCTTTATACACTACAGATTTCCATCCTTCTTTACACATCTGTTCTGCCACTCTACACCATGTATCAACTACTTCTTCACATTCATGATCCTTTATCCACTCATCATGGGTCCTTTTGAATCTTTCCCAGACTAGGTTCCCCGGGCTTCCTCCCTAACTCAGGGTGCCATCGTACTAGTACTCCTAAGGTTAAGATTCCCATACTTCATACCTGCTTTTTCCAACACTTTATCAGCATTCTTCAAACCTTCTATACCTCCTATATTCTCCACCAATTGTTTGGCTGAGTTGTACCCCTCGGGTACACTACCTGAGTCCCCCATTTCAATAGCTGTTAGCCTAGAATTACTTCAGCAGAAAACTATATAAATTCAGACTTCTGTATTTCCCTTGTTTATACCATCAGTACTTCCTCACTACACCCTGATAGTGTATACTGAACAGAACAAGATTCCCCCAGGACAAGTTTTTACCCCTACTCAACAATGTCTACGGTTCCAGGGTTCCTGTTTCTTATTTTTCCATTGCATTCTTATTAATTGTATATATAATCCAAATAACAACAGCTATATTAATGCAGATACCCAGCACAAGACCAAAGTCAATTCCAACATCCATGTCTCATTACCCAGCAATCATAGGAATCATAAGGTTCTTACCTACTAAATAGGCTCGACTGTGAGTAGACTTTTATAACTTCCCCTCAACCTCAAAGGCTGATTTTCAGACAACAGGAGACACAGATGGTTGCAGAATAAGCTTCTTACCTTTTACAGCGCTGTTTGTTATCTGTGCATCCGTGTCCAAGCCTCAGCGTGGTTTCTATGCCTCGGGGAAGAGTCCACTAGTCGAGCCCCACGTTCAGGAGCCAAGAATTGTTAGGGCAATCAGCCAACCTCTATCATTGCTGGGGTCCGAATCTTATGTGCAGATTTAATGTGTACACAGAGGAACTAGACACAGGCACAATGCTGAATTATAAGTTCCTAATTTATTGCAAAGCAAGACAGATATTTATACCCATATTTTGGGAACTGTGCCATTAAAGCTTTGAGACAAGTTTGCAGAAGCATAACCATTGCATATTCTGACATTTACATTGACCTCACACCCAGAATAGGCTGCGGGCTACTTGAGGAACTAACAGTTTCATAACACCCACCTCTGCATTCTTTATTTTTCCATCCTGACCTTTTTGTCCTATATCTTAATATGGCTGTCTTCACATACAAATCTCCCACATCTACAGTAGCCATATTTCACTGAATGTCACATGATCTGTGATGTCAGCTTCTTTCCGTGCTCTGGTGACGTTCCATGCACAAGACTGACGGAGCAGAAGGAGCAGGTCAGCCTATGTGAATGGAAAAGCACTGTGAAGGCTGTGTTGGTTCGAACAACAAGCCACACTCCCTGCACTGTCCAAACTGTTGGCTTAGGCTACTTTCACATTAGCGGCAGCCTTTTCCGGCAGGCTGTTCCGGCGGGTGAACAGCCTGCCGTATCTGTGCTGACACTAGTGCATGTGTGCCGCCAGAGGTCTGCTCCAGCCCAATTGACTATAATGGGGGCAGGCCGGAGGTCTGGCAGCAACAAGGTAAACATGCAGAGAGGCGGCTGGAATAAAACTATGAGAAGGCTGCTGCTAATTTGAAAGTAGCCTTAGCTGTCTGCCCTGTGTCTCCCCTCCCACTGAATTCTTCAGCAAAGTTTAACCCTGTTCTACCATCAGCAGCACAGACTCTGAGTTGGAGGCTATGCCTTAGGTGCTGAGCATCAGAAGGGTTTTCTTGGACTTTTAGTCCCACATATACAACATGAGTATCCCAGCAGTCAGCCTGCAGATAGGGCAGCAATTTTATTCACTCCCTTTGTAGAGCGGTGGGAGGGAAAAGGCAGTCTTTGCTGACACCCACAAATAGTCATGAGGAAAACCTCTGAGATTGTTCTTACACGCCCTCGTAGCTCTGCAACTGCATGTCAACAAAGGGCCAGACAGAACTAGGGAAATGAGTAAAAATATATATTTTTTGCCTAAAACTTGCTTAGCTTATGTATATATTGCAGATTTACAGTGCTTTATTTTTTTTTACATAACTAGGACAACCCCTTTAATGCTATATATAAAAGATTGATAAATGACAAAATATGTCTCCAGTGATCTAGGATGGCTTATGAGTCATGCATTGAAATTTCACATTTTGGGTACAGATGAGCCCTTTGCCTAAAAAAAACGACTCTGGAGAAAATAGGTGTCAACTAAATAATTGGTCAACCATCAGCCCTTTTTATTGTATTGGCAGGTAAGCTCCTCTAAGGAAGGGACATCCTATTCTCTATACTCCCTCTACCTATCCTTTTTTTTTGCTAACACTGAACACCTCCTGTGCTTTGCTGATGGTCATAGCAACCAGAGCATCTAGCCACCAAAGCTTGGTCTTCTGACATGCCTATGTGCCCTTCTTCAGTGGCTTGCTTTATGTTGATTGAGCACCAAAGTGCTTGAGTGCTCTGGTGCTCTTGTAGATCACTTTGGGATGCTCGGGTGCTCTACAGAGCACCCGAGCACAATGGAAGTCAATGGGAGAACCCGAGCATTAAACCAGGCACCCCCTGTTCTGAAGAGGAGAGGGTGCTGTTTCCCACTGAGGTCTATGCAGAAGATCACTGTACAGTGGGGGAATCCCCCAGTGTGAGTCCACGCTTAGGAGTCCCTGCTCTGACTCCATATATAGCCATGTCCATATGTGGAGTCAGTACTTGGGAACACCCAGTGTATTTAAATCTAATTTAGCAGAAACAGTTCAGAAATAGAGCCTAAATTTAATTTAAATATATTTATACAGTACAGGCCAAAAGTTTGGACACACCTTCTCATTCAAAGAGTTTTCTTTATTTTCATGACTATGAAAATTGTAGATTTACACTGAAGGCATTAAAACTATGAATTAACACATGTGGAATTATATACATAACAAAAAAGTGTGAAACAACTGAAAATATGTCATATTCTAGGTTCTTCAAAGTAGCCACCTTTTGCTTTGATTACTGCTTTGGATACTCTTGGCATTCTCTTGATGAGCTTCAAAAGGTAGTCACCTGAAATGGTCTTCCAACAGTCTTGAAGGAGTTCCTAGAGATGCTTAGCACTTGTTGGCCCTTTTGCCTTCACTCTGCGGTCCAGCTCACCCCAAACCATCTCGATTGGGTTCAGGTCTGGTGACTGTGGAGGCCAAGTCATCTGGCGCAGCACCCCATCACTCTCCTTCATGGTCAAATAGCCCTTACACAGCCTGGAGGTGTGTTTGGAGTCATTGTCCTGTTGAAAAATAAATGATGGTCCAACTAAACGCAAACCGGATGGAATAGCATGCTGCTGCAAGATGCTGTAGTAGCCATACTGGTTCATTATGCCTTCAATTTTGAATAAATCCCCAACAGTGTCACCAGCAAAGCACCCCCACACCATCACACCTCCTCCTCCATGTTTCACGGTGGGAACCAGGCATGTAGAGTCCATCCGTTCACCTTTTCTGCGTCGCACAACGACACGGTGGTTGGAACCAAAGATCTCAAATTTGGACTCATCAGACCAAAGCACAGATTTCCACTGGTCTAATGTCCATTCCTTGTGTTCTTTAGCCCAAACAAGTCTCTTCTGCTTGTTGCCTGTCCTTAGCAGTGGTTTCCTAGCAGATATTCTACCATGAAGGCCTGATTCACACAGTCTCCTCTTAACAGTTGTTCTAGAGATGTGTCTGCTGCTAGAACTCTGTGTGGCATTGACCTGGTCTCTAATCTGAGCTGCTGTTAACCTGCGATTTCTGAGGCTGGTGACTCGGATGAACTTATCCTCCGCAGCAGAGGTGACTCTTGGTCTTCCTTTCCTGGGGCGGTCCACATGTGAGCCAGTTTCTTTGTAGCGCTTGATGGTTTTTGTGACTGCACTTGGGGACACTTTCAAAGTTTTCCCAATTTTTCGGACTGACTGACCTTCATTTCTTAAAGTAATGATGACCACTCGTTTTTCTTTACTTAGCTGCTTTTTTCTTGCCATAATACAATTTCTAACAGTCTATTCAGTATGACTATCAGCTGTGTATCCACCTGACTTCTCCACAACGCAACTGATGGTCCCAACCCCATTTATAAGGCAAGAAATCACACTTATTAAACCTGACAGGGCACACCTGTGAAGTGAAAACCATTTCAGGTGACTACCTCTTGAAGCTCATCAAGAGAATGCCAAGAGTGTGCAAAGCAGTAATCAAAGCAAAAGGTGGCTACTTTGAAGAACCTAGAATATGACATATTTTCAGTTGTTTCACACTTTTTTGTTATGTATATAATTCCACATGTGTTAATTCATAGTTTTGATGCCTTCAATGTGAATCTACAATTTTCATAGTCATGAAAATAAAGAAAACTCTTTGAATGAGAAGGTGTGTCCAAACTTTTGGTCTGTAATGTAAATAGTGTCAGTGAAGCTGCCAGAGGACCATATGAGGGCCATTAAAATGGTGTATCTCACTCAGAGTAAGCTGGGTGAGAAAAAGAAAGGCTGGGAAAATAGTTTTTTCCCACTGTCTGCAGCAGCTAGGCACAATACATATAAGTTTTTAATAATATATGTAAATATATTATGGCTAAAAACATCAGTAGTAGTTTCCCACATATTATGCATTCACATACAGTACAGACCAAAAGTTTGGACACACTTTCTCATTCAAAGAGTTTTCTTTATTTTCATGACTATGAAAATTGTAGATTCACACTGAAGGCATCAACACTATGAATTAACACATGTGGAATTATATACATAACAAAAAAGTGTGAAACAACTGAAAATATGTCATATTCTAGGTTCTTCAAAGTAGCCACCTTTTGCTTTGATTACTGCTTTGCACACTCTGGGCATTTTCTTGATGAAAAGAGAAGAGGGTCAGTCAGGAGAAGACAGGAGTGTCTCCCTGATTACTGCTCGGTGAACAAGATCAATAAACTAAGGGGGCAGTAACTATTAAAATATTGTTTTTATTAAATCATAGGAGTAAAAAAGACGGCCCCTACAGACAAACAACAAGTAAGACTGATACATACATAGACTGGTATATGGATGGAAACCAGTATATTATATATGGTGTGAAAAAGAGGTGGACACGACCATAGGTAGCAGGTTAGGCACAGCAATGTCGGATGACAGTGACCAGCCCTAATCAGTCCCTGCTTGGCCTAGTCCACCCTATAACATAAATCCTCAGGACGGGGTCCAAAAATGCCCCGCAAGGGGTGGCCCAGACAGGAGCTCTTATCCTGCGTAGGTAACCCTGTCAGGCCCTAGTGCATCTGGCAGGAAAAATGTCCAGAGGAGCAAAAAACACTCATATATATCTTAAGACGTAACCCCACCACAGAGAATGACCACCGAGGTGGTTAAAGAGTGAGAGGAATACTTAAGTGTCCCGACGCGTTTCTTCAAAAAGATTTGCCCCAGGATTCATCAGGGGACACGGGGCAGTAGCTAGAGTCAGTTCGCAGCTGAGTTTATTGTGTGGCAGCGGTCACGCGTGTAGCTTTTTCCCACCGGAAGGCTGAGACCCAGGGTGGTGGTGTCTTCAGTAGTGGAGTGACCGGCCTTTTACTCCTATGATTTAATAAAAACAATATTTTAATAGTTACTGCCCCCTTAGTTTATTGATCATTTTCTTGATGAGCTTCAAGAGGTAGTCACCTGAAATGGTTTTCACTTCACAGGTGTGCCCTGTCAGGTTTAATAAGTAGGATTTCTTGCCTTATAAATGGGGTGCTTTGTTGATGACACTGTTGGGGATTTATTTAAAATTGAAGGCATACTGAACCAGCATGGCTACCACAGCATCTTGCGGCGGCATGCTATTCCACCCAGTTTGCGTTTAGTTGGACCATCATTTATTTTTCAACAGGACAATGACCCCAAGCACACCTCCAGGCTGTGTAAGGGCTATTTGACCATGAAGGAGAGTTATGGGGTGCTGCGCCAGATGACCTGGCCTCCACAGTCATCAGACCTGAACCCAATCGAGATGGTTTGGGGTGAGCTGGACCGCAGAGTGAAGGCAAAAGGGCCAACAAGTGCTAAGCATCTCTGGGAACTTCTTCAAGACTGTTTGAAGACCATTTCAGCTGACTACCTCTTGAAGCTCATCAAGAGAATGCCAAGAGTGTGCAAAGCAGTAATCAAAGCAAAAGGTGGCTACTTTGAAGAACCTAGAATATGACATATTTTCAGTTGTTTCACACTTTTTGTATATAATTCCACATGTGTTAATTCATAGTTTTGATGCCTTCAGTGTGAATCTACATTTTTCATAGTCATGAAAATAAAGAAAACTCTTTGAATGAGAAGGTGTGTCCAAACTTTTGGTCTGTACTGTATATCTGAAGTATAATTATATATATATATATATATAGGAAACGAAAAAAGGACAGCACTCCAAGTAAAAGTGATGATGATTTAATCACCCATGTGCAGGCAACGTTTCAGCTAATACAAGAGCCTTTGTCAAGCAATGAACACAGTAAAAGAAGGGGCATATATAAGCCAACCCCTATGACATCACAAAGTAATCAATTAACAATAAAGTGCAAATAGTGCATCAATAATATATAGAAAAAATACACAGAATTGTGAAACAAGGTAGATACAGTGACCGATCAATATTATGTCCAATACATCATACAATAAATGCATAATCGCACAAAACTGTATACAGATAAATTGATTGGACAATACATATCAGGTGTATAGGGTATATATTAAGTGGGAAAGACTGAACGATGCTGCAAAAAAGAGGAGGAGCGATAGCCTACCCTGTGTTGCCAGCCATGTCACACACGCCATGTATCGCCATTACGGCGTTCAGATGGATCCAGTGCGCACGCGCCAAGTCATGTGAACAGCAAGATGTAACTTCCGCAAATGACGCAGCCCGAGCATGCGCATAAAGATAAAGAGCTGCGTCGGCCATCTTGGAAATGGTACAAAACCTCAGATGTAGACAAAGAGGCGCAAATAATGAACCAAATTGTACATATGATGATCGTATGGCGAAAATATGCGCAAAGAAATAAAGAAACAATATTATTAAGCAATATATAGTTATTCACCAATGTGTGTGCGCCAGCCTGATAATGAACAGAGTAGCGCTAAACGGAAATAATACCGTTTGCCTGTTAGTGTGCCCATGGGGAACAAGAAAGGGGATGCATACAGAAGATGCAGCCCAATTCAAGAAGGCACCAACTGGAACAAAACCCGCAACACTGCTGCAGGTATGTCACAGAAGGGCCCATAGTTCCCAATGGACACACAATCATAAAGGACACACAATGAACAACATAATGCATTAAATAAGAAAAAATGCATCCAGGCTATAGAACATGGACAATGTTTCAAGACATGTGGGCAATTGTGGAACACATCGGGTACGCTTCACCTCATCAACCTGCAGCATCATTCATGCCTGTGAAAAAAGGAAGAAAAAGAAGAAAAATGAGAAACTGGCTTAATAGTGTTCATAATACACTACGTATCCTCAAGGGAAACACATAACGCATACATGGCAATTGTGGGGCAAACTAACATTCTAAATATATAACCCCGGATTATAATCCGCATTGAGCCCATTGGGTCTCAGACTATTAAGGGTGTAGATCCAGAAAAGCTCTCTTTTCCTCAGAATCAACACCCTATTGCCCCCACGTCTGGGCATGGGAATGTGGTCAATGGCCCAACATTTAAGATCTCTTTCGGAGTGTTGAAACTCCGTGAAGTGTTTGGCAATGGGGAGATCTTTTCTTTTTTTGCGTATGGACAATCGATGATTGTTCAATCGCGTTCTGAGGTCCGTTGACGTCTCACCCACATATAGTAATTTACACGGGCAGATCAGAACATAAATCACAAAGTTTGAACTGCATGTGAGGTGAAATCGAATAGGATAAGAAACTCCAGTAGTTGGATGGACAAAGGCAGGTCCCCTGCCCATATATTTGCAGTCAATGCAACACAAACAGGGGAAACTGCCTTTGCCATGTGTGGTTAAAGAAGTTTGGACAGATTTGGACCTAGGTCCAATGTCCGCTCTAACAAGTTGGTCACGTAGATTACGAGATCGACAAAAGGAGAAAAGGGGAGGGGATCTAAATTCAGGAATCTCACTGTGGCAACCACCCAGAATCCCCCAGTGTCGCTTAATGATGCGATTGATGGTCTCGCTTTGCTCCGTGTATTTGGAGATGAAGGGTATCCGACTGACAGATCCGTCCGACACCCTTCTCTCCAAAGTACTATTCCTATCTGTATTGCGAACTTTAAGTATGTGAGAATCAAGGAGCTGGGTGGGATACCCCCTACTCTGAAATTTCCTGGACATGTTGTCCAAAGCCAGGTCAACCTGATCCGGTTCAGACACAATGCGTTTCACCCTTAGAAACTGTGAAAAAGGCAAACTTTTAAGCATACTACGAGGGTGCCCACTATTAAAACAAAGAAGGGTATTTTTGTCCGTGGGCTTGGTGTATAACCGAGTATGGAGCTTACCCTGATTGTAAATGACTGTGGTGTCTAAGAACTGCAATTCAGTCTCTGAGTGGACCAAGGTAAACTGAAGGTCTCTATTAATACTGTTGAGAAACTGATGGAATTCATCAAGTTGGGCAACACTTCCTGTCCATATGAGGAAGATGTCGTCGATGTATCTCCACCACCGCAGCAATCGGCTGCGGTGGTGTGACACATGGACGACATCCTCCTCAAAGCACCTCATGAAGATATTTGCATACGTAGGTGCTACATTAGAGCCCATGGCCACACCCCTTTGTTGTTGAAAAAACGTATCCTGAAAAAGAAAATAGTTATGTCTTAAAATGATCTGTAAAAGGTCAATGATAAACTGTCTAGCAGCCATAGAATACGATGAAGAGCCCAGCATACGTTCAATGGCACCAATACCCAAATCATGATCGATCGAGGTATATAACGAGGTGACATCGAACGATGCCAAGTGGACCTCATGGACACCAGTAAAATCAACCTCATTCAATTTACAAAGAAAGTCCGTAGTGTCCTGTATGTAGGACTCGGCCTCTGTAGCAAAGTCATGCAGGACTTTATCTAGGAAGATGGCAATGCAACTAAAGATGGAGTCCGAACCGGACACAATTGGTCGTCCGGGCGGATCCTGGAGAGACTTGTGCACTTTCGGGAGAACGTACAAAACAGGTGTGACCGGATGGTCAACAGTTAGAAAAGTGCACAAGTCATCATCAATAGTGCCAGCCAACACGGCCTCAGCCAAACATTCCCTGATGAGTCTAGCAATCCCAAATTTGGGGTCAGTCTGGAGGACAGAATAAACATCCTTGTCATCCAGCTGACGTAGAATCTCACTAATGTATTTACTGGTGTCCATGACGACGACAGCGCCCCCCTTATCAGCAGGTTTGATAGTCAACGAAGGATCACGCCTAAGTTGATCAAGTGCCTCAGCCTCCACTTTGGAGATATTAGGATGTTTAAAAACATAATCCCTAGATCTCAATTTGTAAGCATTAATATCAGATGTAACAGCGGAGATAAAAGCATCAACAGAGGCCTCATTGACAATGGGTGTGAAATGGCTCTTAATGGACAGATCAAGGCGTCTCAGAGAGAATTCACTAGTCTGAGGCGCCGTGATCCGTGCCCTGGTATTGAACCAAACTTTTAACTTGATTCTGCGAAAGAATGCAGACAAATCTGTATCCAGGTCAAACCAGTTAGGAGAGGACATAGGGCAAAAGGAAAGTCCTTTGTTCAGAACACTCACTTGAGGTGGAGTGAGTATCTTGCTGGATAAGTTGATGACAGTCACTTCTTCTTGTTCATCACAGATTTGCCGGTCTGAGCTCTGGTTTTGTTGATTCTGGGTACAGTTAATTCTGCGGTGTCTGCGACCCCCTCTCCTGGTCCGACCGCGTTTTTCCTTTGAGTGTCCGCATTGTTCCCTAAAAAAGGAGTGGATGCTGCAGAAGTAGGTGGTGTATTCCTTTTTCTCTTTCTGGGATCTTTGGAGTTGGAATTCATGGTGTCAGACTGCCAAGTATAAACCGCATCCCTTTTGTAATCATCGGAGTCACGGTTCCATTTAGATCTTTTACCTTCCTCCAATTCAGTTTTGGCACGTGCCACATGAGTAAGTACACTGTCACTGAACAATGCATATTCCTCAGTAGACAACGATGCCCGTAATGTAAGGTCGATCTCAGCCGTATCAACAGCAATTGTAGATAATTCTTGTTGCAAATACTGGATGTTTAGAAGGATGAAATCCAGTGAATATCGGTTGGATAACAGTTCAAACTTTTTGCAAAATAGTGCATTATGTGAAAATAAATTGGGTCTCAAATTGGACCTCATGCCACGTGGAATTCTCTGCATTTTAAAATATTCACCAAGCGTGGTCATATGTAGTCGAAGCCTTTTTCACAGTTTCTAAGGGTGAAACGCATTGTGTCTGAACCGGATCAGGTTGACCTGGCTTTGGACAACATGTCCAGGAAATTTCAGAGTAGGGGGTATCCCACCCAGCTCCTTGATTCTCACATACTTAAAGTTCGCAATACAGATAGGAATAGTACTTTGGAGAGAAGGGTGTCGGACGGATCTGTCAGTCGGATACCCTTCATCTCCAAATACACGGAGCAAAGCGAGACCATCAATCGCATCATTAAGCGACACTGGGGGATTCTGGGTGGTTGCCACAGTGAGATTCCTGAATTTAGATCCCCTCCCCTTTTCTCCTTTTGTCGATCTCGTAATCTACGTGACCAACTTGTTAGAGCGGACATTGGACCTAGGTCCAAATCTGTCCAAACTTCTTTAACCACACATGGCAAAGGCAGTTTCCCCTGTTTGTGTTGCATTGACTGCAAATATATGGGCAGGGGACCTGCCTTTGTCCATCCAACTACTGGAGTTTCTTATCCTATTCGATTTCACCTCACATGCAGTTCAAACTTTGTGATTTATGTTCTGATCTGCCCGTGTAAATTACTATATGTGGGTGAGACGTCAACGGACCTCAGAACGCGATTGAACAATCATCGATTGTCCATACGCAAAAAAAGAAAAGATCTCCCCATTGCCAAACACTTCACGGAGTTTCAACACTCCGAAAGAGATCTTAAATGTTGGGCCATTGACCACATTCCCATGCCCAGACGTGGGGGCAATAGGGTGTTGATTCTGAGGAAAAGAGAGCTTTTCTGGATCTACACCCTTAATAGTCTGAGACCCAATGGGCTCAATGCGGATTATAATCCGGGGTTATATATTTAGAATGTTAGTTTGCCCCACAATTGCCATGTATGCGTTATGTGTTTCCCTTGAGGATACGTAGTGTATTATGAACACTATTAAGCCAGTTTCTCATTTTTCTTCTTTTTCTTCCTTTTTTCACAGGCATGAATGATGCTGCAGGTTGATGAGGTGAAGCGTACCCGATGTGTTCCACAATTGCCCACATGTCTTGAAACATTGTCCATGTTCTATAGCCTGGATGCATTTTTTCTTATTTAATGCATTATGTTGTTCATTGTGTGTCCTTTATGATTGTGTGTCCATTGGGAACTATGGGCCCTTCTGTGACATACCTGCAGCAGTGTTGCGGGTTTTGTTCCAGTTGATGCCTTCTTGAATTGGGCTGCATCTTCTGTATGCATCCCCTTTCTTGTTCCCCATGGGCACACTAACAGGCAAACGGTATTATTTCCGTTTAGCGCTACTCTGTTCATTATCAGGCTGGCGCACACACATTGGTGAATAACTATATATTGCTTAATAATATTGTTTCTTTATTTCTTTGCGCATATTTTCGCCATACGATCATCATATGTACAGTTTGGTTCATTATTTGCGCCTCTTTGTCTACATCTGAGGTTTTGTACCATTTCCAAGATGGCCGACGCAGCTCTTTATCTTTATGCGCATGCTCGGGCTGCGTCATTTGCGGAAGTTACATCTTGCTGTTCACATGACTTGGCGCGTGCGCACTGGATCCATCTGAACGCCGTAATGGCGATACATGGCGTGTGTGACATGGCTGGCAACACAGGGTAGGCTATCGCTCCTCCTCTTTTTTGCAGCATCGTTCAGTCTTTCCCACTTAATATATACCCTATACACCTGATATGTATTGTCCAATCAATTTATCTGTATACAGTTTTGTGCGATTATGCATTTATTGTATGATGTATTGGACATAATATTGATCGGTCACTGTATCTACCTTGTTTCACAATTCTGTGTATTTTTTCTATATATTATTGATGCACTATTTGCACTTTATTGTTAATTGATTACTTTGTGATGTCATAGGGGTTGGCTTATATATGCCCCTTCTTTTACTGTGTTCATTGCTTGACAAAGGCTCTTGTATGAGCTGAAACGTTGCCTGCACATGGGTGATTAAATCATCATCACTTTTACTTGGAGTGCTGTCCTTTTTTCGTTTCCTATTGATGGGGTAAGCTGCTACATCCCTGGACATAGCACCCTTTTTGTATTCCGGTGCCGCCATTGTTTTCCTTTTATATATATATATATATATATATATATATATATATATATATATATATATCCAGAAAAAGGACGGCACTCCAGCTGGATGATGCTGGAGTGCCGTCCTTTTTCTGGATTCATTGATTGGGGTAAGAAGTCGATTCCCCTGGAACGTGCACCCATTTTTTCCCATTGTAGTCAGTGCCGCCATTTTTCTTTATATATATATATATATATATATATATATATAGATAGATAGATAGATAGATATAGTAAAAATATGGCAGCACCAACCAAAAAAAAAACACCGGTGGGTGCTAGCTCAAAGGGAAAAAGCTTACTCAAATGTATTTTTTTTTTGTAATTACACATTTATTTTGTGCCATACATTTTTTTCAATTACTAAAAAAAAATATTAAATATATAAATTAAATTAAGCCTCTATTTCTGAAATGCTTCTGCCAGGATTTGAACTCTCAACCTTCTACATTAGAGCCAAGAAACGTGACTACTATGCTATAGACCTGCATGTTAACCTGCAGTTAAATACAAAATGATACTTCTGCTGTATAGGAATACTTACTACATGGGAAACTACTATGAGGCTTTTCTTGACACAGTTAAGGTTGTTGCCTCTAATGTAGAAGGTTGTGAGTTCAAATCCCAGCAGAAACCTTTCAGAAATAGAGGCTAAATTACATTTAAATACACTGACTCGAGCATCGCTCTCGGCCGAACACCGTGATGCTTGAGTCAAAATGGTGTTCGGCCGAGCATGCTTGATCAACACTATTTGTCTGCTCTTCCTAAGGAGCACACATGCACCTCTTAAAAGGCCAGCTCGTGCACAGCCTCAATCTGTTTCCTGTCTATGGCAATCTTTTTACTGAATATTTAAGGTACCCTCCTGCTGAGAAGAGCACCTGAACAATAGAGTTTCTAGCTTGCTAGTTTTCTTGTTAAGGTGTGCAACATGTGTTCTGATCACCCCTGCCTGGCTTATGCCTGTCTACCAGATTTGAAATGTCTGCTGCCTGTACTAACCTCTGCCCTACTCTAGTATCGACCCTGTACTGCCTGCCCTGACGTTAGCCTGTTTATCGGATTGAAAATACTCTGCCTGCCGTGATCTTGGCTTGTCTCTGACTAA
Source organism: Bufo gargarizans (assembly GCF_014858855.1). Classification (NCBI taxonomy): domain Eukaryota; kingdom Metazoa; phylum Chordata; class Amphibia; order Anura; family Bufonidae; genus Bufo; species Bufo gargarizans. The sequence goes on along the minus strand of NC_058080.1, from coordinate 521,862,063 downwards.
GGTTTTGCTTGACCCACTGTTGTTTCGCACTGGTGTCCATTGACCCCCTAAGGTCAGAGGTTTACTGACTAGCGACTACACCAGTAAGTAGTGGCCTAGTAGTTCACATGCAGCAGAGGCCATGATTAAAAGGTGAAGACCAGGGGCTACTTAGATAAAACCCTAGGAATAACCCCAAGGTCAATCTGATCACATGGAAACACCAACCACTAGCTCACATGGCCACGATCACATGGAAACACCAACCACTCATGGATTACCCCGCCCATGCTAAGGTCCTACTTCGTATGAAACCATTATATATTAAATCACATGATCGGACCCAGGTAATTTAATAACTAATGGTTTCATACGAAGTAGGACCTTAGCGTGGGCGGGGTAATCCATGAGTGGTTGGTGTTTCCATGTAATCGTGGCCATGTGAGCTAGGGTTTGGGTCACATGGGTCCGATCATGTGATCAAATATGTAGTGGTTTCATACGAAGTAGGTATTTAGCTTTTTGAAAATAAGTTTGAAGCAAATGTTTTAAAAAAAAATGATGCTTAGGCTTGGTTTATAGATATATTTATTTATTTTTAATGCATGATTTTATGTATTATATATGGTTGATACTAAAGTTTTACATGCTGGAATGCTGGGAGAGGAAGGAATAAAAAAAGAGATTAAAAACAGCCGTGATTGAGGGTAAGTAGACGCCCCTGACGAAGCTCAAGCAGCGAAACCCAGGTCAGGCAGCGTGGAGATTTTAAATATGATATGCTGATCACAAGTGTAACTCTCTGGGTACAATTAACCTTTTTACGGCCACCTTTGGTTTGTATAGGTTTGGATGAGGGGAGGTACTTACATTTCGTCCCGTGCTTGGATCTGATGGTGTAAAACCGCATGGTGTGGAAGAGGACCTCAGGAATATCTGAAGCGCGATCCTATTTTCGTCCAGGGGTTCCTCGCTTCTCAGAAAGTCCACATCGGATGTTAACCCGATGTAGTCGGACACCTGTCGGTCTAGGCCAGTGATGGCGAACCTATGGCACAGGTGCCAGAGGCGGCACTCAGAGCCCTCTCTGTGGGCACCCGCACCTTGGAAAAAGTCTATGGCGTACCAATATGCTTTAGACTTTTCCTGCCTTTAATCAGCACAGGACACACTATGAACAGCACAGGCAGCACACTGAATGTAAGATATTAAACTATTCTAGCTAAATGATAAAGTTCATGGAAGATATACTATATTGGTATTCAGGTTAAATTGCCGTGTTGGCACTTTGAGATAAATAAGTGGGTATTTGGTTGCAGTTTGGGCACTCGGTTTCTAAAAGGTTCACCATCACTGGTCTAGGCGTTCCCTGAGGCTGAATCCGGAGGGCAGCTGTCGATGGGTTGGCTGCAAGAATGATCTCATATCCGAAGTGAGCAACACATCTTCAAATCGCCCTCTTCTTGCAGGCGCGGTAGGATTGGTACCCGCACATGTTTCACTGTGGGTGGAAATTCCTCTGCCAGCACCCGCCACAGCAGAATGCAGCATCTCTCGCAGCAAGGCCTGGAAATGCTGCATTCTGCCAGCCCTCTGTGATGCTGGTAACATGTCCGCCGTTTTATGTTTGTACCGGGGGTCTAAGTACGTTGCCACCCAGTACTGGTCCTTGCCCTTTATGCTTTTTATATGGGGGTCCTTCTTCAAACACTGGAGCATGAAGGCCTTCATTTGCACAAAATTGGAAGCGGTGGAGCTCCGTGGCTCCTGCTCATCGCCCAGGAGAATGACGTCCTCGGTCTCCTCCACCCATCCACGGCCAACACCAGGGATCCCCGAAAAGTTTAAAGTCCCCCTCAAAGCCTGCTCTTCTTGCGCCTCCTCCTCCCCCAGCCACCACCCTCCTCTGACTCCTCTTCACATTCCTGTTGACTTGTCTCAGATGGAGTAGCCCTCCAGGGAATTTATTCAGCATTGCGACGTCCTTACAGGGAGTGCAGAATTATTAGGCAAGTTGTATTTTTGAGGATTAATTTTATTATTGAACAACAACCATGTTCTCAATGAACCCAAAAAACTAATTAATATCAAAGCTGAATATTTTTGGAAGTAGTTTTTAGTTTGTTTTTAGTTTTAGCTATTTTAGGGGGATATCTGTGTGTGCAGGTGACTATTACTGTACATAATTATTAGGCAACTTAACAAAAAACAAATATATACCCATTTCAATTATTTATTTTTACCAATGAAACCAATATAACATCTCAACATTCACAAATATACATTTGACATTCAAAAACAAAACAAAAACAAATCAGTGACCAATATAGCCACCTTTCTTTGCAAGGACACTCAAAAGCCTGCCATCCATGGATTCTGTCAGTGTTTTGATCTGTTCACCATCAACATTGCGTGCAGCAGCAACCACAGCCTCCCAGACACTGTTCAGAGAGGTGTACTGTTTTCCCTCCTTGTAAATCTCACATTTGATGATGGACCACAGGTTCTCAATGGGGTTCAGATCAGGTGAACAAGGAGGCCATGTCATTAGATTTTCTTCTTTTATACCCTTTCTTGCCAGCCACGTTGTGGAGTACTTGGACGCGTGTGATGGAGCATTGTCCTGCATGAAAATCATGTTTTTCTTACCTTGCAGACTTCTTCCTGTACCACTGCTTGAAGAAGGTGTCTTCCAGAAACTGGCAGTAGGACTGGGAGTTGAGCTTGACTCCATCCTCAACCCGAAAAGGCCCAACAAGCTCATCTTTGATGATACCAGCCCAAACCAGTACTCCACCTCCACCTTGCAGGCGTCTGAGTCGGACTGGAGCTCTCTGCCCTTTACCAATCCAGACACGGGCCCATCCATCTGGCCCATCAAGACTCACTCTCATTTCATCAGTCCATAAAACCTTAGAAAAATCAGTCTTGAGATATTTCTTGGCCCAGTCTTGACGTTTCAGCTTGTGTGTCTTGTGGTCGTCTTTCAGCCTTTCTTACCTTGGCCATGTCTCTGAGTATTGCACACCTTGTGCTTTTGGGCACTCCAGTGATGTTGCAGCTCTGAAATATGGCCAAACTGGTGGCAAGTGGCATCTTGGCAGCTGCACGCTTGACTTTTCTCAGTTCATGGGCAGTTATTTTGCGCCTTGGTTTTTCCACACGCTTCTTGCGACCCTGTTGACTATTTTGAATGAAACGCTTGATTGTTCGATGATCACGCTTCAGAAGCTTTGCAATTTTAAGAGTGCTGCATCCCTCTGCAAGATATCTCACTATTTTTGACTTTTCTGAGCCTGTCAAGTCCTTCTTTTGACCCATTTTGCCAAAGGAAAGGAAGTTGCCTAATAATTATGCACACCTGATATAGGGTGTTGATGTCATTAGACCACACCCCTTCTCATTACAGAGATGCACATCACCTAATATGCTTAATTGGTAGTAGGCTTTCGAGCCTATACAGCTTGGAGTAAGACAACATGCATAAAGAGGATGATGTGGTCAAAATACTCATTTGCCTAATAATTCTGCACGTAGTGTATCTTCCAGCTCATGCTCCTCGATGGCTTGATCAATGACACAATGCAATGCATGCTCCAGAAAGAAGGCATAAGGTATGATGTCACTGATGACACCCTTGCTGCGACTGACCAGTTTGGTGATCTCATCAAATGGCCGCAGAAGTCTGCATGCGCCGCACATGATCAGCTACTGGCGCGGTGAAAAGAAACCAAGCTCCCCAGAACCTGTCCTGCTGCAGAGTTCATATAGTAGTTCGTAGTAGTTAATGGCACATTGCTGCTGGAGCAGCCTATCAAGCATATACATAATGGAGTTCCAGTGCATCGGGCTGTCACAAATCAGACGTCTGACGGGCAGGTAGTGTCGCCACTGAACATCAGCAAGGCGAGCCATGGCCGTGTAAGATCTTCTAAAATGGCCAGAGATTTTCCTGGCCTGCCGCAAGACGTCCTGGACCACTGTGTATTTGGCAACGAATCGCTGCACGACTAAGTTCAAGACGTGTGCCATGCAGATTAGCATCGTTGTCGCACACCACTTTACCAACTGTCAAATTGAGCGGGGTTAGCTACTGATTGGCCTGTGACCACAGAGCTGAAAGCAGTGCAGGACCGGTGTGGCTCTTGGCTTCCAGACACAACAGACACAGCACAGCATGGCAACATCTCACCTGGTACATCAAATAGGTTCAGGGGAGCGTGGGGGGTGCAGCAGAAGAGGCGGTAGCAGTGGAAAAGGAGAAATCAGCCGACGGAGGATGGAGTAGGAGCAGGAGAAGAAGAGGCAGTCCTGCATGCAATCCGTGGAGGTAACATCAAATCCTCACGGGTGCCACGGGATACATGCTTGATGGCCGTCAGTGGGCAGTAAAAGTTATGTACCTTTCATGCCCGTGTTTGCTAGACCACGTTTCTGTGGTCAATTGTATCTTGGCACCGACACTGTGTGACAGAGATATATTCACTTGCCACTGAACGTGGCCATATAGCTCTGGGATGCCCTTCTGGGAGAAATATTTCCTTCCAGGGACTTTCCATTGCGGTGTGCCAATGGCAGTAGTTTGCAGGCTAGCAGTTCCGACAAACCAGCGGTCAGCCGCTGGGCAAGCGGGTTATCCGGCATCATCAACTTTTTATGCTCGAACATTTGGGCCACGGAGCCTGCCTTCTGCCAGATGACCACGACGACGGCACGGTGGAAGGTGGAGTGGAGGACAAATGGGAGGAGATAGAAGGAGAAGATGCAGGACGTGGAGCACCGGGAGTGTGGCTTTGTGGGTTCTGGCGGAGTAGCTCCCACTGGGCTCGGTGATGGGAGGCCAGGGGCCTTCTTAAGGTGATCGTCCTTAAGTGAGTGTTGGGCTTACCGCGACTTATGCGTTGACAGCATAGGCTGCAGATTGCAACACTATTGTCAGCAGCTGACATGTTAAAAAAAGCCCACACTGTGGAGTCATGTGCAGGGGTCCTGGGAGCGCAAGATATGACCGTGCATGGTGGATGGCTCGCTCCAGATATATTTGTAGTCTAATTTTTGCCTCCGGTATACTGCGAGCTCTGCCTGCTTCTCCACCTTCTTCTCCCTATCTTCTGCTCCGTCTCTCCCTCTGAACTCCCTCTCCTCTTCCTATCTTGTGGGCACCCACGTGACGTCCATTGACACGTCATCATCGTCACCTTCACCACCACTGACATTAGAGATCTCGGAGTAGGCAGCAACAGCGGCGACCACCCTCCTTGGGCTGATCTGGGTACTGTCGTCAGACTGCTGGGTGGCGACCATTGATACCTCCTCTTCCTGATCTGATGCAAAGAATGGCTGTGCATCGGTAAGGTCTGGGTATGGATGGGAAAATAATTCCTTTGACTCGAGTGGAGGGACTATGGTGGTGATGGTGTCTTTGGGGGTGCACACAGCAGAGAGTGAGCAGGGTGCAGATACAGAGGATGAGGAGGGTGCAACAGCGGAAGGCTGAGGGAGCTACTCAACCTACTCTGGTGTGTCCTTTGAAGTAATTGCACGGACCTTCTCCAACTTCCCACTTAGGCTCTGGCATGGTGCACCTGCCCGACCCCTACACCCCTGCGGAATGGCCTGCCTCTTCCTGTCATTTTTAAAATGACCCTGTGCCAAAGTCCCTAGAGAAGAGCAGTTTTTGTAGAAGCAGGTATATCAAAACCCCTTAATCAGTATTTTGTGGAAGCAGGCATATAGAACCCATTAATCAATATTTGGTGGAAGCAGGTATATCGCACCCCTCAATCAGTTTTTGGTGGAAGCATGTATATATAACCCCTTAATCAGTATTTTGTGAAACCACGTATATCAAACCCATTAATCAGTATTTTGTGGAAACAGGTATATAGAACCCCTTAATAAATATTTTGTGAAAACGGGTATATCGCACCCCTCATTCAGTGTTTTGTGGAAGCAGGTATATAAAACCCCTTAATCAGTATTTTGTGGAAGCAGGTATATCAATCCCCTCATCAATATTTTGTGGAAGCAGGTATATCGCACCCCTCAATCAGTATTTTCTGGAAGCAGGTATAGCAATCCCCATAATCAGTATTTTGTGGAAGCAGCTGTATTGCAGGCATCAGTCAATAGTTGGTGGATGCAGGTATATCAATCCCCTTAAAACAGAACGCCGTGCATGTACGGCGGGGAAAACTGTGCGGGAATGCAGAATGCTGTACATGCACGGCGTTCATTTAAATGCTCCCCGGCCGAGATCGCGCACCTGAAGCGCAACTTACCGCACCGTGTCGGGGAGTGAACAACTTGCCCTTGACAGCCAGAGACTAATCAGCTGTCACACACCACACATTATTTCCTACCTACGAGTGATCGCCACCTCTTCAGGCGATTTTGGGGTCTAATACTTAATATGGGGGGAAAAAAAAAAAATCACTACAGTCATATTGGAGTAATGACCTTTTACATCACACGTCAATATACCGCACCATTATATCCAGGACCCGATTCGAAAGTCTCCTGAAATTTCTACATTATAACAATAATGCAGATTGTCTACCCCCTAATTATTCTGGATACGATCGTTTATACAAAATTTGGCCCATTACAGATAATTGTAATCTCAAGTTTGCCCAGGTATACACCCCCAAAAACATCTGTCCATTAAGGAATCCCTTGTGCACTTCAAGGGCAGACTGCATTTTCGCCAATACCTGCCCAACAAACGGGCCAGATATGGCATCGAACTCTACAAACTATGTGAAAGCAAAAGTGGCTATACACATAAATTTAGAGTTTACGAGGGAAAAGATTCAAAAATAGAACCCCCCTCTCCTTGGAATAGCAGGCAAAATAGTATGGGACTTGATTCACCCCCTGCTAGGTCAAGGGTACAACTTGTACCTTGACAACTTCTACACAAGTGTTCCACTACTGAAATGCCTGTTTTCCTGAGACACTGTTGCATGCGGAACTATTAGACGAACCCTCAAAGCCGCGTCTTTGCATAAAAGTTTGTTTTAGAATTTACCACACCCCTGTTGACTTTTAACTAAACCCCCTTTGATAATTTTATAAAACACCCCCTTGAAACTGTATGATGGTAAAAATTCTAATTTCCCTTTTTTCCACATTTCAATTGGCATTCTAATAAAACCCATAACAAAGCTAAAAATTCTCATTACACCCCTAGATGAATACCTTGATGGGTGTTATTTTATAAAAGGGGACTAAAACTTTGTATGTTCTGGTAGCTCAGTGCCTCTGCAATGTGATGACATATATTATACAACATATTTCTTTGATATACAGTGCTGCCCATAATTATTCATACCCCTGGCAAATTTTGACTTAAAGTTACTTTTATTCAACCAGCAAGTAATTTTTTGACGTGAAATGACATAGTCGTCTCCCAAAAGAAAATAAGACGATGTACAAGAGCCATTATTGTGGAAAAAAAACAGGGTGTCTTCAAATGTGACATGGCACCTGAAAATTATTCCAGCAAAATCTGCCCTCCAAAATCCATATGGCGGTCCTTTCCTTCTGCGCTCTGCCGTGCGCTCATACAGCAGTTTACGTCCACATATGGGGTGTTTCTGTAAATTACTGAATCAGGGCAATAAATATTGAGTTTGAGTTACTGGAAAAAATGGACTAAAATGGACAATCTGCCAAAAAAGTGAAATTCTGAAATTCCATCTCCATTTTCCATTAATTCTTGTGGAACACCTAAAGGGTTAACAACTTTTGTAAAATCAGTTTTGAATACCTTGAGGGGTGTAGTTTCTAAAATGGGGTCATTTTTGGGTGGTTTCTATTATGTAAGCCTCACAAAGTGACTTCAGACCTGAACTGGTCCTTAACCCCTTAAGGACACAGCCTTATTTCACCTTAAGGACCAGGCCATTTTTTGCAAATCTGACCAGTGTCACTTTAAGTGGTGATAACTTTAAAACACTTTGACTTATCCAGGCCATTCTGAGATTGTTTTTTCGTCACATATTGTACTTCATGACACTGCGAAAATTGGGTCATAAAAGTTTATTTTTTTGCATAAAAAAATACCTATTTTACCAAAAAATTGGAAAAATTTGCAAATTTCAAAGTTTCAGTTTCTCTACTTCTGTAATACATAGTAATACCCCCCAAAATTGTGATGACTTTACATTCCCCATATGTCTACTTCATGTTTGAATTATTTTGGGAATGATATTTTATTTTTTGGGGATGTTACAAGGCTTAGAAGTTTAGAAGCAAATCTTGAAATTTTTCAGAAATTTACAAAAACCAAATTTTTAGGGACCACTACAGGTCTGAAGTCACTTTGCGAGGCTTACATAACAGAAACCACCCATAAATGACCCCATTCTATAAACTACACCCCTCAAGGTATTCAAAACTGATTTTACAAACTTCGTTAACCCTTTAGGTGTTGCACAAGAGTTATTGGCAAATGGGGATGAAATTTGCGAATTTCATTTTTTTGCCTAATTTTCCATTTTAACCCATTTTTTCCACTAACAAAGCAAGGGTTAACAGCCAAACAAGACTGTATCTTTATTGCCCTGACTCTGCTGTTTACAGAAACACCCAATATGTGTCCGTAAACTACTGTACGGCCACACAGCGGGGCGTAGAGTGAAAGGTGCGCCGTTTGGTTTTTGGAAGGCAGATTTTGCTGGACTGGTTTTTTGACACCATGTCCCATTTGAAGCCCCCCTGATGCACCCCTAGAGTAGAAAGTCCCTAAAAGTGTCCCATCTAAGAAACTACACCCCTCAGGGTATTCAAAACTGATTTTACAAACTTCGTTAACCCTTTAGGTGTTGCACAAGAGTTATTGGCAAATGGGGATGAAATTTGAGAATTTCATTTTTTTGCCTAATTTTCCATTTTAACCCATTTTTTCCACTAACAAAGCAAGGGTTAACAGCCAAACAAGACTGTATCTTTATTGCCCTGACTCTGCTGTTTACAGAAACACCCAATATGTGTCCGTAAACTACTGTACGGCCACACAGCGGGGCGTAGAGTGAAAGGTGCGCCATTTGGTTTTTGGAAGGCAGATTTTGCTGGACTGGTTTTTTGACACCATGTCCCATTTGAAGCCCCCCTGATGCACCCCTAGAGTAGAAAGTCCCTAAAAGTGTCCCATCTAAGAAACTACACCCCTCAGGGTATTCAAAACTGATTTTACAAACTTCGTTAACCCTTTAGGTGTTGCACAAGAGTTATTGGCAAATGGGGATGAAATTTGAGAATTTCATTTTTTTGCCTAATTTTCCATTTTAACCCATTTTTTCCACTAACAAAGCAAGGGTTAACAGCCAAACAAGACTGTATCTTTATTGCCCTGACTCTGCTGTTTACAGAAACACCCAATATGTGTCCGTAAACTACTGTACGGCCACACAGCGGGGCGTAGAGTGAAAGGTGCGCCGTTTGGTTTTTGGAAGGCAGATTTTGCTGGACTGGTTTTTTGACACCATGTCCCATTTGAAGCCCCCCTGATGCACCCCTAGAGTAGAAAGTCCCTAAAAGTGTCCCATCTAAGAAACTACACCCCTCAAGGTATTCAAAACTGATTTTACATACGTCGTTAACCCTTTAGGTGTTGCACAAGAGTTATTGGCAAATGGGGATGAAATTTGAGAATTAAATTTTTTTGCCTAATCTTCCATTTTAACCCATTTTTTCCACTAACAAAGGGTTAACAGCCAAACAAGACTGTATCTTTATTGCCCTGACTCTGCTGTTTACAGAAACACCCCATAAGTGGCCGCAAACTGCTGTATGGTAACACGGCAGGGCGCAGAAGGAAAGGACCGCTATATGGCTTTTGAAGGGCAGATTTCGCTGGAATAATTTTCAGGTGCCATGTCACATTTGAAGACACCCTGAGGTACCTCCACAGTGGAAAACCCCAAGAAGTGAACCCATTTTGGAAACTACACCCCCAAGGAATTTTTCAAGGCATGTAGCGAGCACTTTGACCCAACAAGCGTTTCATAGAATTTAGAAATATTTGGCTGTAAAAAAGAAAATCTTAATTTTTTACAAGAAAATGTCTCTTTAGGCCCACATTATTTATTTTCACGAGGGGTAACAGACTAAATTACACCCACAATTTGTTACCCATTCTCTCCTGAATATGGCAACACTTCATATGTGGCCGTAAACTGCTGTATGGGCACACTGTAAAGTTCAGTGTACTGATAAGCATCACCTGATGTATTCCGTATCCTACAAATTTTATATATATATATATATATATATAAGCAAAGTTCTAGTCCCCTTTTGTAAAATAACACCCGTCAAGGTATTCATCTAGGGGTGTAATGAGAATTTTTAGCTTTGTTATGGGTTTTATTAGAATGCCAATTGAAATGTGGAGAAACGGGAAACTAGAATTTTTACCAGCATACAGTTTCAAGGGGGTGTTTTATAAAATGATCAAAGGGGGTTTAGTTAAAGTCAACAGAGGTGTGGTAGATTCTAAAGCAATCTTTTATGCAAAGACCCGGCTTTGAGGGGCACGTCTCACAATAATGAATTGTGTCTTTCCTGATTCCATTTCTGGAGCATACCCGACACCTTTTTTGTGGCCTTCTCCGTGTCTCTGTGGGGGGAACTACCCCAGGGAAATGCTGTCCTCGTATTATTCTGCTCTCACTTCCTGTGGCCCTGCTCCCTTCCCCTTCCTGTTCCCCAAATAAAAAGTTCTTTATTACTTTTTCTTGAAAGTGCAGGAATTTTCCTCTGTTTCCTGCACTTCTGTAAATTACAAAAGCATTATAGAGGGCAATTTGCGTCAGGTGCAATGCCAATTTTTTATACCATGCCCGAGTTTTGCGGAGGGCACTGTATGGTTGCAGTACCTGGTCTGACAGATCCACCCCTCCCATAAACTTATTATAGTCCTGGATGCACACAGGTTTGGGGACTGATTCTGTGGATCCACGAACTGGAACAGGGGTTGATCTGTCGGCATGTATGGTAGTAAGTACAAAGACGTCACGCTTGTCTTTGTACTTAACAAGCATCATGTTATCATTGCAAACTGCCCTGCTTTCCCTCACTCTTATCCTTTGGTCTATAAAATTTTTAGGCAGATGTTTTTGGTTTCATCGGATAGTACCGCATGCAACAGTGTCTCTGGAAAACAGGCATTTCAGTAGTGGGACACTTGTGTAGAAGTTGTCAAGGTACAAGTTGTACCCTTGACCTAGCAGGGGGTGAATCAAGTCCCATTTGATTTTTCCTGCTATTCCAAGAATAGGGGGGCACTCTGGGGGTTCAATTTTTGAATCTTTTCCCTCGTAAACTCTAAATTTATGGGTATAGCCACTTTGGCTTTCACATAGTTTGTAGAGTTTGATGCCATATCTGGCCCGTTTGTTGGGCAGGTATTGGCGAAAATGCAGTCTGCCCTTGAAGTGCACAAGGGATTCATCAATGGACAGATGCTTTTGGGGGGTGTAGACTTGGGCAAACTTGAGATTATAATGATCTATAATGGGCCGAATTTTGTATAAACGATCGTATATAGGATCATTAGGGGGTGGACAATCTGCATTATTGTTATAATGTAGAAATTTCAGGAGACTTTCGAATCGGGTCCTTGACATAATGGTGCGGTATAGTGGTGTGTGATGTAGAAGGTCATTACTCCAATATGACCGTAGTGATGGTTTTTTAATTATCCCCATATTAAGTATTAGACCCCAAAAATTTTTCATCTCCAAAGGGGTCGTGGGAGTCCACTGAAGGGGTCTTGCATAGTATGAGTTGGGGTGGGCGGCTAAAAATTGATTGGCATAAATATTAGTTTGCTCCACTATCATGTCTATCAATTCATCAGAAAAAAAAAGGTGGAAGAAATCAGCTTCCGTGAACCCTGCAGTGTTCACATGAATGCCTGTAGTGGCCGTAAAGTCCGGCAACTGAGGTACAAAGTTAGTAGCAGAAGTCCAGCTGGGGTCATTTGTAGAAGCTGATGCGCTGCTAACTCTACTGCGTCTGTGAGAGGGTTCGTCAATTGATGAATCAGAAGAAGAGCTATACACAAGAAAAGATTCTTCTTCTCCACTGTCAGCGTCAGACTCTGAGGCAAGTATTTCATAAGCCTCCTCGGCGCTGTACACCCGTTGAGACATTTTGTAAAATTTATATATATATATATATTCAGGAAAAAATTGAAAAATAAAATTGTGGAGCTTTATATTACTGGTAAAAGATAGAGGTTCGGAGGTATGGGGGGGGGGGTTGAAACAGAGTATTTATAATCAGGGACAAGTACGGACGTCCCCAATATTTTTTTTTTTTTATTTTTTTTTTTTTCAATAAACGTCTAACTTACCCTAAAATAAGAGCTCTAACCCTAATAACACCCTAACTAACCCTAATGATTTGCCAAAAACAGGTATGGATGACAGGGACTGGGATGCTGATGTACTGTCACTATTGGCAGACAGCACACAGGCACAGGGTCACAGGGGACTAATAAGTGGGTGATGAAGGGCACAGGAAACAAATGAGGGGTGATGAGGATCACAGGGGACAGATGAGGGGCACTTTTGGTGTGTGTGTGTGTTTTATCACAGGTCTAACTGCACTGCCTCCAACTACTCTGACTGAAATGACAGGATCGAAGTTGAGAGATAGCATCCTGTACATAACTCATTGTGATTGGTCCACAGTCAGGACCAATCACAATGAATTATGTTCAGACAGCTATTTCTCATCTCCGATCCTCTCATTTCAGCGACAGCTGGGTGCCTGAAGAGGAGGAGATGTGTGCGCGCATGCGCACACGCATGATATCGCTCATGTGAACGAACGGGATCTGCGGCGGTGATCTGCAGCCGGGACCACAGCTGATCGGTCCCTGGCTGTCAAGGGGGAGATGTTTGGTCCCCGATACAGCACGGTAATATGCGCATCAGGTGCGCGATCTCGGCAGGGGAGCATTTAAATGAACGCCGTGCATGTACGGCGTTTTGCGTTCTGGCACAGTTTTCCCCGCCGTACATGCACGGCGTTCTGCGCTAAGGGGTTAAAGGGACACTGACAGGCCCAATAAGCATATTTAGCTATATATATATATATATATATATATATATATATATGCATGCACAGGTCTTCTAATGTGTATTAAAAACATATAAGTATAACCCCTGTCCACCTTATAAATACAGCAAACTCATGTTTTATAACCTGATGTAATCGCTCTTCTTTCTGCCCAAGGGGCGGTGTTTCAGCTTCACTTGTGCCCAGCCAGCCGCGCCCCAACCGCCATTTTGAAGCACTGTCCAGCTCATCAATATTCACTTCGCTGGGCGGCTTCTGCTGCCCCCGACGTTCCGAGATCCCATAGCTTTCTACTGGGCATGCGTGGGATGTTCTTATTATATTGAGAATAATGTTTTTTAGAAAGCTAATAAATATTACTGGTTTCTTCATAATCATATATTGTGTCTATGAACAAAGCAGTAACAGGTTTTAGAAAAAAAAAACACTATTCTCAATACAGTAAGGCCTTATTATTATTATTACATGATGACATATTTGTTATCTCACATATATATGTGATATTATTATAGCCAAATTTATCACCCTAACTCCTCCCACAGTTTTTACACTACATAGACAGTAATATACCGAAATGTGCGGATTGTTCCCGATTGGTGTGCTATTACTTTGTGGAATGTTTCGCCGAATGGTTCACGAAATATCAACTTTTTTGTGGCAAAATTGGTCCCATAAGAATGAATGGTGGAATGTTCAAAACTAGAGTGGGAGCTGAGAAAAGCTAGAGTGTGAGTTGAAAAATCAGGACATGATTTCTAAACTGCCACCACTCCTTCATTTTCAAGCTCACCTACACAAATCTTATATTAAAAAGTATATTAAAAATGCTGTCACTAAAAATGTCCACGGCTAAGCCATAGTCCTGATAGTTTTCACAATATGACCATTTGTTTGCAACTCACGCCACCCATTGACATTCATTGAAACTCCACTCTAGCCACCTCAAATTTGGAGGGCAATTTCTAAACTGAGACTGTGCCTTCCTTTTTAATATTTCAGAGACATACTATGCAAAATGTAGGTCTGGGTCTTGTGATTCTCACAATATAAAGCTATTCTCTGTAGGATTTATAATTTTTGAACTATAACCATTTGAAGATGGCAACCGCCAGTGAAGTGAGCAAGTTGGAGCAGTTTGTTTTTAACCGCTCTTCTCTGCCCTTGCTGTAGAGTGAGTTGCCATAGGAACCCAGGTGTGTGAGCAGCCAGCAGAGTGACCAAAGCTAGAGTGTGAGCTGAAAAATCAGGACATGATTTCTAAACTGCCACCACTCCCTCATTTTCAAGCCCACCTACACAAATCAGCTGCTAATGTTATTATAAATGTATGTTTTAATGTAACTGTGAAGCACTTTGGACAACAACATTGCAATTAAATGTGCTATATAAATAAAAGTTGAAATGCATTTCTCACTCTATCAAGCTTGCCATGTGCACTTTTTTAATTTGATCAATCAATTGGTTAGTGTAATGTTTACTATCTTTACTTACTCCAAACACTCCACACAGTTACTCTGCCCACTCCAAAGTTACTCTGCCCAGTCCAACCTTTCCACAGTTACTCCAGCCACTCCAACCACACAACAGTTACTCAAGCCACTCCACCCAGTTATTCCATCCACTCCAGTTGTATACTACTGGTGGAGGCTAGAACACTTCACACAATTTCCCCAGAAATTTTAACTTTTCTAGTTATAGTATAGTCTTTTAATATGGTTTTAAAGAAAAAATAAAATAAAAAAATAGAAACAAAAGTATACCTCTCCTGGGACTTGAACCTAAACTCACAGCACAGGAGTCTTCATAATCATACATTTTGCCTGTGAATACAGCAGTGATATGTATATCAGCTTTCTAAGCAGATCTCAGTGTGGTAAAGCTGTGGCACAGAGTGTGTATAATACACATATATACAGTAGATATGTATAAGCCAGGACACAGCTCTGCCCTCAGCCTGATGTCTAGCCCTGTCAGTCAAGGGGAGGGAGCATGTGCAGAGCACAGGGGGTGTTACATAGCAGTGCTCAGAATATTCAGCCTCCGCCTCTGAGTGCTTGAATTGCTCATTTGCATATGAATAAAAATGCTAATTCCTCTGCAGCCGTTTAATGTTCAGACAGAAGAAAGGTAATGTTTTAATCAGCATGATTAGCCCTAATAGCCAGTATGTCTGGTTTAATAGGGTTGATCCTGGTGACGGAGACGCTTTAATGTTATTTATCTAATAGCTTTCTAACTCCAGAATGTACATAGGGATATAGATGTTATAAAGCTTGTTATGTTATATATAACAACTTTTTTAAATTGTTAGTATTTAATTAATGCAATTCTAATTAGCATAAAGTATATTGAGTAGAGTTGAGCGAACACCTGGATGTTCGGGTTCGAGAAGTTCGGCCGAACATCCCGGAAATGTTCGGGTTCGGGATCCGAACCCGATCCGAACTTCGTCCCGAACCCGAACCCCATTGAAGTCAATGGGGACCCGAACTTTTCGGCACTAAAAAGGCTGTAAAACAGCCCAGGAAAGAGCTAGAGGGCTGCAAAAGGCAGCAACGTGTAGGTAAATCCCCTGCAAACAAATGTGGATAGGGAAATGAATTAAAATAAAAATTAAATAAATAAAAATTAACCAAAATCAATTGGAGAGAGGTTCCATAGCAGAGAATCTGGCTTCCCGTCACCCACCACTGGAACAGTCCATTCTCAGATATTTAGGCCCCGGCACCCAGGCAGAGGAGAGAGGTCCCGTAACAGAGAATCTGTCTTCATGTCAGCAGAGAATTAGTCTGCATGTCATAGCAGAGAATGAGGCTTCACGTCAGCCACCACTGCAACAGTCCATTGGCATATATTTAGGCCCAGCACCCAGGCAGAGGAGAGAGGTCCCGTAACAGACAATCTGGCTTCATGTCAGCAGAGAATCAGTCTTCATATCATAGCAGAGAATCAGGCTTCACGTCACCCACCACTGTAAGAGTCAATTTTCATAAATTTAGGCCCAGAACCCAGGCAGAGGAGAAAGGTCCCGTAACAGACAATCTGGCTTCATGTCAGCAGAGAATCAGTCTTCATATCATAGCAGAGAATCAGGCTTCACGTCACCCACCACTGTAAGAGTCAATTTTCATAAATTTAGGCCCAGAACCCAGGCAGAGGAGAAAGGTCCCGTAACAGACAATCTGGCTTCATGTCAGCAGAGAATCAGTCTTCATATCATAGCAGAGAATCAGGCTTCACGTCACCCACCACTGTAAGAGTCAATTTTCATAAATTTAGGCCCAGAACCCAGGCAGAGGAGAAAGGTCCCGTAACAGACAATCTGGCTTCATGTCAGCAGAGAATCAGTCTTCATATCATAGCAGAGAATCAGGCTTCACGTCACCCACCACTGTAAGAGTCAATTTTCATAAATTTAGGCCCAGAACCCAGGCAGAGGAGAAAGGTCCCGTAACAGACAATCTGGCTTCATGTCAGCAGAGAATCAGTCTTCATATCATAGCAGAGAATCAGGCTTCACGTCACCCACCACTGTAAGAGTCAATTTTCATAAATTTAGGCCCAGAACCCAGGCAGAGGAGAAAGGTCCCGTAACAGACAATCTGGCTTCATGTCAGCAGAGAATCAGTCTTCATATCATAGCAGAGAATCAGGCTTCACGTCACCCACCACTGTAAGAGTCAATTTTCATAAATTTAGGCCCAGAACCCAGGTAGAGGAGAAAGGTCCCGTAACAGACAATCTGGCTTCATGACAGCAGAGAATCAGTCTGCATGTCATAGCAGAGAATCAGGCTTCACGTCAGCCACCACTGCAACAGTCCATTGTCATAAATTTAGGCCCAGCACCCAGGCAGAGGAGAGAGGTCCCGTAACAGACAATCTGGCTTCATGTCAGCAGAGAATTAGTCTGCATGTCATAGCAGAGAATCAGGCTTCATGTCAGCCACCACTGCAACAGTCCATTGGCATATATTTAGGCCTAGCACACAGGCAGAGGAGAGGTTCATTCAACTTTGGGTAGCATCGCAATATAATGGTAAAATGAAATTAAAAATAGGATTGAATGAGGAAGTGCCCTGGAGTCCAATAATATATGGTTATGGGGAGGTAGTTAATGTCTAATCTGGACAAGGGACGGACAGGTCCTGTGGGATCCATGCCTGGTTCATTTTTATGAACGTCAGCTTGTCCACATTGGCTGTAGACAGGCGGCTGCGTTTGTCTGTAATGACGCCCCCTGCCGTGCTGAATACACGTTCAGACAAAACGCTGGCTGCCGGGCAGGCCAGCACCTCCAAGGCATAAAAGGCTAGCTCTGGCCACGTGGACAATTTAGAGACCCAGAAGTTGAATGGGGCCGAACCATCAGTCAGTACGTGGAGGGGTGTGCACACGTACTGTTCCACCATGTTAGTAAAATGTTGCCTCCTGCTAACACGTTGCGTATCAGGTGGTGGTGCAGTTAGCTGTGGCGTGTTGACAAAAGTTTTCCACATCTCTGCCATGCTAACCCTGCCCTCAGAGGAGCTGGCCGTGACACAGCTGCCTTGGCGACCTCTTGCTCCTCCTCTGCCTTGGCCTTGGGCTTCCACTTGTTCCCCTGTGACATTTGGGAATGCTCTCAGTAGCGCGTCTACCAACGTGCGCTTGTACTCGCGCATCTTCCTATCACGCTCCAGTGCAGGAAGTAAGGTGGGCACATTGTCTTTGTAGCGTGGATCCAGCAGGGTGGCAACCCAGTAGTCCGCACAGGTTAAAATGTGGGCAACTCTGCTGTCGTTGCGCAGGCACTGCAGCATGTAGTCGCTCATGTGTGCCAGGCTGCCCAGGGGTAAGGACAAGCTGTCCTCTGTGGGAGGCGTATCGTCATCGTCCTGCCTTTCCCCCCAGCCACGCACCAGTGATGGACCCGAGCTGCGTTGGGTGCCACCCCGCTGTGACCATGCTTCATCCTCATCCTCCTCCACCTCCTCCTCATCCTCGTCCTCCTCGTCCTCCAGTAGTGGGCCCTGGCTGGCCACATTTGTACCTGGCCTCTGCTGTTGCAAAAAACCTCCCTCTGAGTCACTTCGAAGAGACTGGCCTGAAAGTGCTAAAAATGACCCCTCTTCCTCATCCTCCTCCTCCTCCTCCTGGGCCACCTCCTGTTCCATCATCGCCCTAAGTGTTTTCTCAAGGAGACATAGAAGTGGTATTGTAACGCTGATAACGGTGTCATCGCCACTGGCCATGTTGGTGGAGTACTCGAAACAGCGCAACAGGGCACACAGGTCTCGCATGGAGGCCCAGTCATTGGTGGTGAAGTGGTGCTGTTCTGTAGTGCGACTGACCCGTGCGTGCTGCAGCTGAAACTCCACTATGGCCTGCTGCTGCTCGCACAGTCTGTCCAGCATGTGCAAGGTGGAGTTCCACCTGGTGGGCACGTCGCATATGAGGCGGTGAGCGGGAAGGCCGAAGTTACGCTGTAGCGCAGACAGGCGAGCAGCAGCAGGATGTGAACGCCGGAAGCGCGAACAGACGGCCCGCACTTTATGCAGCAGCTCTGACATGTCGGGGTAGTTGTGAATGAACTTCTGCACCACCAAATTCAGCACATGCGCCAAGCAAGGGATGTGCGTCAAATTGGCTAGTCCCAGAGCTGCAACGAGATTTCGCCCATTATCACACACCACCAGGCCGGGCTTGAGGCTCACCGGCAGCAACCACTCGTCGGTCTGTTGTTCTATACCCCGCCACAACTCCTGTGCGGTGTGGGGCCTGTCCCCCAAACATATGAGTTTCAGAATGGCCTGCTGACGTTTACCCCGGGCTGTGCTGAAGTTGGTGGTGAAGGTGTGTGGCTGACTGGATGAGCAGGTGGAAGAAGAGGAGGAGGAAGCCGAGAAGGAGGAGGTGGCAACAGGAGGCAAAGAATGTTGCCCTGCGATCCTTGGCGGCGGAAGGACGTGCGCCAAACAGCTCTCCGCCTGGGGCCCAGCTGCCACTACATTTACCCAGTGTGCAGTTAGGGAGATATAGCGTCCCTGGCCGTGCTTACTGGTCCACGTATCTGTGGTTAGGTGGACCTTGCCACAGATGGCGTTGCGCAGTGCACACTTGATTTTATCGGATACTTGGTTGTGCAGGGAAGGCACGGCTCTCTTGGAGAAGTAGTGCCGGCTGGGAACAACATACTGTGGGACAGCAAGCGACATGAGCTGTTTGAAGCTGTCTGTGTCCACCAGCCTAAATGACAGCATTTCATAGGCCAGTAGTTTAGAAATGCTGGCATTCAGGGCCAGGGATCGAGGGTGGCTAGGTGGGAATTTACGCTTTCTATCAAATGTTTGTGAGATGGAGAGCTGAACGCTGGCGTGTGACATGGTTGAGACGCTTGGTGACGGAGGTGGTGGTGGTGGTGTTGGTGGTACATCCCCTGTTTGCTGGGCGGCAGGTGCCAACGTTCCTCCAGAGGCGGAGGAAGAGGCCGAGGCGGCAGCAGCAGAATAGGCCGAGGCGGCAGCAGCAGAAGAGGTAGCAGGGGGAGCCTGAGTGACTTCCTTGGTTTTAAGGTGTTTACTCCACTGCAGTTCATGCTTTGCATGCAGGTGCCTGGTCATGCAGGTTGTGCTCAGGTTCAGAACGTTAATGCCTCGCTTCAGGCTCTGATGGCACAGCGTGCAAACCACTCGGGTCTTGTCGTCAGCACATTGTTTGAAGAAGTGCCATGCCAGGGAACTCCTTGAAGCTGCCTTTGGGGTGCTCGGTCCCAGATGGCGGCGGTCAGTAGCAGGCGGAGTCTCTTGGCGGCGGGTGTTCTGCTTTTGCCCACTGCTCCCTCTTTTGCTACGCTGTTGGCTCGGTCTCACCACTGCCTCTTCCTCCGAACTGTGAAAGTCAGTGGCACGACCTTCATTCCATGTGGGGTCTAGGACCTCATCGTCCCCTGCATCGTCTTCCACCCAGTCTTGATCCCTGACCTCCTGTTCAGTCTGCACACTGCAGAAAGACGCAGCAGTTGGCACCTGTGTTTCGTCATCATCAGAGACATGCTGAGGTGGTATTCCCATGTCCTCATCATCAGGAAACATAAGTGGTTGTGCGTCAGTGCATTCTATGTCTTTCACCGCTGGGGAAGGGCTAGGTGGATGCCCTTGGGAAACCCTGCCAGCGGAGTCTTCAAACAGCATAAGAGACTGCTGCATAACTTGAGGCTGAGACAGTTTCCCTGGTATGCATGGGGGTGATGTGACAGACTGATGGGGTTG
The DNA here is from genome assembly GCF_014858855.1 of Bufo gargarizans. NCBI lineage: Eukaryota > Metazoa > Chordata > Amphibia > Anura > Bufonidae > Bufo > Bufo gargarizans. Next base: position 521,841,743 of record NC_058080.1, on the reverse strand, counting down.
GTTTTCAGGCGCCATCTGTGCGCTTTCTGCAGAAGACTGGGTGGGAGATAATGTGAACGTGCTGGATCCACTGTCGGCCACCCAATTGACTAATGCCTGTACCTGCTCAGGCCTTACCATCCTTAGAACGGCATTGGGCCCCACCATATATCGCTGTAAATTCTGGCGGCTACTGGGACCTGAAGTAGTTGGTACACTAGGACGTTTAGATGTGGCAGAACGGCCACGTCCTCTCCCAGCACCAGAGGGTCCACTAACACCACCACGACCATGTCCACGTCCGCGTCCCTTACTAGATGTTTTTCTCATTGTTATGGTTCACCACAACAACAAATATATTATTTGGCCCAATGTATTGTATTCAAATTCAGCGGGATATAAATTTGAGGCCTAGTATTTAGGCGCTGGGTGACCGGTATGGATTTAGTGACAGAATTAGACTTGGAAATGCACAGAAGCGTGTGTGTGTGAAGTTATTCTGAATGACCCAATGTGCAACTTGAATATTATATACCCTTTTAGGGATAGATTTCAAAGAGCTCTGATATAGCAGGAACCACTAAATTATGAAATTGCTAAATTGGGAATTGTATTTCAACCCAGAACAAGAAATGTGCTTGAACGGACACTAAATAACTCGCCCAGCTACAGCACTAGGGACAGATTTAGCTGGATATAAATTTGAGGCCTAGTATTTAGGCGCTGGGTGACAGGTATGGGTTTAGTGACAGAATTAGACTTGGAAATACACAGTAGCGGGTGTGTGTGAAGTTATTCTGAATGACCCTATGTGCACCTTCAATATTATATACCCTTTTAGGGATAGATTTCAAATAGCTCTGATATAGCAGAAACCACTAAATTATGAAATTGCTAAATTGGGAATTGTACTTCAACCCAGAACAAAAAATGTGCTTTGACGGACACTAAATATCTTGCCCAGCAACAACAGTACAGCGGTGGGTAACGAGAGATTTAGAGGGAATTAAATTTGAGGCCTAGTATTTAGGCGCTGGGTCACCGGTATGGATTTAGTGACAGAATTAGACTTGGAAATACACAGTAGCGGGTGTGTGTGAAGTTATTCTGAATGACCCTATGTGCACCTTCAATATTATATACCCTTTTTGGGATAGATTTCAAATAGCTCTGATATAGCAGGAACCACTAAATTATGAAATTGCTAAATTGGGAATTGTACTTCAACCCAGAACAAAAAATGTGCTTTGACGGGCACTAAATAACTTTCCCAGCTACAACAGGACAACGGTAACGAGAGATTTAGAGGGATTTAAATTTGAGGCCTAGTATTTAGGCGCTGGGTGACAGGTATGGGTTTAGTGACAGAATTAGACTTGGAAATACACAGTAGCGGGTGTGTGTGAAGTTATTCTGAATGACCCTATGTGCACCTTCAATATTATATACCCTTTTTGGGATAGATTTCAAATAGCTCTGATATAGCAGAAACCACTAAATTATGAAATTGCTAAATTGGGAATTGTACTTCAACCCAGAACAAAAAATGTGCTTTGACGGACACTAAATATCTTGCCCAGCAACAACAGTACACCGGTGGGTAACGAGAGATTTAGAGGGAATTAAATTTGAGGCCTAGTATTTAGGCGCTGGGTCACCGGTATGGATTTAGTGACAGAATTAGACTTGGAAATACACAGTAGCGGGTGTGTGTGAAGTTATTCTGAATGACCCTATGTGCACCTTCAATATTATATACCCTTTTTGGGATAGATTTCAAATAGCTCTGATATAGCAGGAACCACTAAATTATGAAATTGCTAAATTGGGAATTGTACTTCAACCCAGAACAAAAAATGTGCTTTGACGGGCACTAAATAACTTTCCCAGCTACAACAGGACAACGGTAACGAGAGATTTAGAGGGATTTAAATTTGAGGCCTAGTATTTAGGCGCTGGGTGACAGGTATGGGTTTAGTGACAGAATTAGACTTGGAAATACACAGTAGCGGGTGTGTGTGAAGTTATTCTGAATGACCCTATGTGCACCTTCAATATTATATACCCTTTTTGGGATAGATTTCAAATAGCTCTGATATAGCAGAAACCACTAAATTATGAAATTGCTAAATTGGGAATTGTACTTCAACCCAGAACAAAAAATGTGCTTTGACGGACACTAAATATCTTGCCCAGCAACAACAGTACACCGGTGGGTAACGAGAGATTTAGAGGGAATTAAATTTGAGGCCTAGTATTTAGGCGCTGGGTCACCGGTATGGATTTAGTGACAGAATTAGACTTGGAAATACACAGTAGCGGGTGTGTGTGAAGTTATTCTGAATGACCCTATGTGCACCTTCAATATTATATACCCTTTTTGGGATAGATTTCAAATAGCTCTGATATAGCAGGAACCACTAAATTATGAAATTGCTAAATTGGGAATTGTACTTCAACCCAGAACAAAAAATGTGCTTTGACGGGCACTAAATAACTTTCCCAGCTACAACAGGACAACGGTAACGAGAGATTTAGAGGGATTTAAATTTGAGGCCTAGTATTTAGGCGCTGGGTGACAGGTATGGGTTTAGTGACAGAATTAGACTTGGAAATACACAGTAGCGGGTGTGTGTGAAGTTATTCTGAATGACCCTATGTGCACCTTCAATATTATATACCCTTTTTGGGATAGATTTCAAATAGCTCTGATATAGCAGAAACCACTAAATTATGAAATTGCTAAATTGGGAATTGTACTTCAACCCAGAACAAAAAATGTGCTTTGACGGACACTAAATATCTTGCCCAGCAACAACAGTACAGCGGTGGGTAACGAGAGATTTAGAGGGAATTAAATTTGAGGCCTAGTATTTAGGCGCTGGGTCACCGGTATGGATTTAGTGACAGAATTAGACTTGGAAATACACAGTAGCGGGTGTGTGTGAAGTTACTCTGAATGACCCTATGTGCACCTTCAATATTATATACCCTTTTTGGGATAGATTTCAAATAGCTCTGATATAGCAGGAACCACTAAATTATGAAATTGCTAAATTGGGAATTGTATTTCAACCCAGAACAAGAAATGTGCTTGAACGGACACTAAATAACTCGCCCAGCTACAGCACTAGGGACAGATTTAGCTGGATATAAATTTGAGGCCTAGTATTTAGGCGCTGGGTGACCGGTATGGATTTAGTGACAGAATTAGACTGGGATATGGCCAAAAAATGAACAGACTATTGCTGGTTAAATGCACTTGGTGTGACAGCTTCACCCTGATGTAGGCTTTAGCCAAAAAACAACCACACCATTGAGGGTTAAATGCACTTGGTGACAGGCGCAGCTTGCCCCTGATTTTGTATATGGCCAAAAAATGAACAGACTATTGCTGGTTAAATGCACTTGGTGTGACAGCTTCACCCTGATGTAGGCTTTAGCCAAAAAACAACCACACCATTGAGGGTTAAATGCACTTGGTGACAGGCGCAGCTTGCCCCTGATTTTGTATATGGCCAAAAAATGAACAGACTATTGCTGGTTAAATGCACTTGGTGTGACAGCTTCACCCTGATGTAGGCTTTAGCCAAAAAACAACCACACCATTGAGGGTTAAATGCACTTGGTGACAGGCGCAGCTTGCCCCTGATTTTGTATATGGCCAAAAAATGAACAGACTATTGCTGGTTAAATGCACTTGGTGTCACAGCTTCACCCTGATGTAGGCTTTAGCCAAAAAACAACCACACCATTGAGGGTTAAATGCACTTGGTCGCAGCTTGTGCTGGCGCACCACAAGACACAAAATGGCCGCCGATCACCCCAGAAAAATGAGACTGACAAACGGTCTGTGCAGCCTAAAAACAGTGAGCAATTGAGGATCAGCAGCTCAATGATCCACAGCTGCAGATCGATCAGTTAATCAAGTCCTTTGGAGGAGTTAATCTGCCTAATCTCGCCCTACTGTCGCAGCCGCAACCTCTCCCTACGCTAATCAGAGCAGAGTGACGGGCGGCGCTATGTGACTCCAGCTTAAATAGAGGCTGGGTCACATGGTGCTCTGGCCAATCACAGCCATGCCAATAGTAGGCATGGCTGTGATGGCCTCTTGGGGCAAGTAGTATGACGCTTGTTGATTGGCTGCTTTGCAGCCTTTCAAAAAGCGCCAAGAAAGCGTCACAAAAGCGCGAAGAAAGCGACGAACACCGAACCCGAACCCGGACTTTTACGAAAATGTCCGGGTTCGGGTCCGTGTCACGGACACCCCAAAATTCGGTACGAACCCGAACTATACAGTTCGAGTTCGCTCATCCCTAATATTGAGCAAGTATGACCTGCTCTCTCATTTTATCAGCTCTAAGCTCCCAAATATGATGTGTGACATTTCAGAATGTGGTTAAAATGTATGCTCAACATTGGATATGATAGAATATTTGTTAATCTAGGCACGAGCCTTACTTCTTAAGCTACTTCAAGCATTGGGTAAAATATTTTATAATAGGATCTGTTCAGGTCCTGGTAGTAATATTGGAACCTGAGAAACAGGTTAATAGGCTAATCCGTTCACTTCTCCACTTGAAAACTCCCGACAGAGCTTATTTTCAAATCTACTTATCTTCTTAGGATATAAATATTCTGCCGTACAAGACTTCCACCATGATACATTTTGAAAAGATACCTGAGTGTCTTCAAAAGTCCCACATGCAGAGCTTTCACCTACTTTAGGGAATGCAGTGTGATCTATTTTACAGTACAGTGCAGTTACTTTAGTTTAACTGAAAACATCCTAATTTAAGAGATTTTCTGGGAATTAGATATTGATGACCTATGCTCAGGATAGGTAATCAATATCAGATCGGTCATTACCACTATAGGGTGAAAGAGCCTTCTGCTTCCAGCTCCATCCACTATTTATTTTCTGTCCCCAGTGGCTGCCAAAAACAGCTGATCGGTAGGGTTGTCGAAGCTCCACTGATCTGATATTGATCACTTATCCTGAAGATATGCCATCAATATCTAAGCCTCAGAAAAAAACTTTACTGGTTAAACAACACAAAATAAAAATGGGTACAAAAATTGTACATTGCCTTAAAAAAAGGCCAGACTGAGATTAAACATAATATATCCACAAGAGTCACTTGTTAATGGTACAATACTAAGCTCGTAAAGGTGGTATGAGGATGAGTAAGAAAGTGATAGAATTAGTACAAATGAAACACACAACTATCTTAGCACAACAGATGTTCTGGATTAATGACTTTACTAAATTACTTTTCTAAAATGCTTGCCCATATGCCCCTATAGCCATAAAGATACCATACAGAGGGGTTTCGCTGTTGTACGAGCATCACTTGCTCTGGTGGGCTGACACATGATTCTATTATAATTATAAGGATGGCCATTAGCTTTTTATTTAAATGGACACTATTTATTACTACTGTACATTACTCTCAGCAGCTGTACCTCGAAGGTGCTGGGAGAAGTCACTGCTGTGATTACAGACAGTACCTTTTAGATACAAATCTCAGTTTGCAAAGTTATCGATGTTCAAGATAAAATGGATGGAATGGATGGAATAGCACACATATTCAATGTCCAGCTCGAGAGTTGCAGTACACTGCAAAGTGCAAAAGAATGTATTGCTGTATAACACATGTATTTACTGTATTTTGTATGAACATGTTGCTGATTCATGAGCCATCCTAGACCGTGATCTATCCAGAGCAGGGCCAAAGAGAAAAACTATAAAAGCAGATCAGATGCAACAGAGGTATAGAGAAAGCACAGTAGAAATAACCTGTCTAAAAGTACTTATTGACTGTATGGCATCCATAATCAGCAGTTGCCACCAGTGCCTGAACATACAAATAATGGTTTGGACCACTGTGAGAAATACCCACATCCTAATGTGGGTTCTGTGAATGTGTACTGTAAGTAAAGCAAGCTGTTCAAAAAAGCAGCAGAGTTTTTGCCTGCCATGAGGGGGAACCATCCTGGGATTGCATTATATTGCTTTACAAAAAGTGTACACCCCATGCCTAGATGCTTAAGTACAAGTCAGCTAGTGAAGTACAAAGTAAGGAAGACTACTTTAAAAAGTCACTTTTGGCCTATCAACTACCTGTACGGCTGTGAATCTGTAAAAAGTGCATTTTGGGTACCAACTGGGCCATTGCATTCTAAAGAACTGTCCTGATCTGTTTGCATTTGAATCTTTATTAAAGTACTGTTCTGCTGAACAACTGCATCCCCATTGCTCCCTGTACTAGTAATACACTGCAAAGTGTTGGAATCATGACAACCAGGAACCTGCCTTGTACATCAAAACCTGCAACACCAAGGGCACTTCAACCATCATCAAGCAGGAGAACCCTAGAATCAGAGTTTCCCTGCACAAGCCCAGGAAGCAACTACCACCCAGCCACTACACTCACGCATGTCCCTGCCGTACAATGCACATATACAGTAGGTGCCAAAATCAGGGGCATTTCTTCTCCTTTTACATAATAGCTCATAAATGAGTTTGCAAGTATATGACATACTGTTCACATATACATGTACGTTTTTAACTGCATCACTTTAAGATATATCTGTTTTGTTCCCAGGAGGGCTTTGCTTCTCTTAAACCATTCCACAGGCATTTTGAAGTGACCTTTCCGTAGGCAAAGTTATCACTGATGAAAAGAAAAATGTAAAATGCTTTTGCCTCTTAAATGCCAATTTATGTTACTGACTCCAAACATGTCTAGTGCAGCTCTTTGAATTAACATCATTATGTCAGTCATTTATAGTTCAGTTAATGTCTTTCACCTGCAGAGACCTTCACTTGTACTGTATCTTAGTGACTTGAGCTGTGATGATGTTTAGAGAAATTGCACAGCTTGCTCTTGTTCTATATTTACATACGCCGCTAAGACAGGCAGCACCGTAAAACCAACAATTTGTTGGCTTCATTAAGGGATTAAAAAAAACGTAATTTAAGTTTAAAAAAGAGAGTGAAGTAAAAAGAAAAAAGACAAGTAACTGTAAACAACACGCAAAGATGTAGTAAAGAAATCTAGAAGAAAATCTGACCTCTTATGGTTTGCTTTCAAAAATGCCTTTCTTCTTGTCACTCTTCCATAAAAGTGGGATTTGTGGAGTACACGACTAGTAATTGTTCTATTAACAGATTCTCCCACCTCAGCTGTGGATCTCTGAGGCTCCTCCCAAGTGACCATGGGCCTCTTGGCTGCTTATCTAATTAGTGCTCTCCTTGCCTGGGCTGTTGGTTTCGGTGGATGGCCATGTCTTAGTAGGTTTACAGTTGTACCATACTCCTTTGATTTTCAAATTATGAATTGAGTGATGTTCAGAGCTTGGGATATATTTTTATGACCTAACCCTGCTTTACTCTTCTCCACAACTTTATCCCTAACATGTCCAGTGTATTCCTTTTTATGATACTGTTTGATCACTAATGTTGTCTAACACACCTCTGATACTGAGAATACACTTCACCCAGGTGGACTCTATTTACTAATTAGGTGACATCTGAAGGCAATTGGTCACACTGGATTTTATTTAGAGGTATCAGAGTACAGGGGGCTGAATACTAATGCATGCCACACTTTTCAGATTTTTAGTAATTAATTTATAAAATCTTTTGTTGGTCTATCACATAAAATCCCAATAAAATACATTTAAGTTTGTGGGTGTAACATGAAGGGTATGACACTTTTTAAGGCACAGTGTATATATATATATATATATATATATATATATAGTAAGGTATCACTCTCTCTCAGGGGGTCACATTCACAGACTTCTCTGACAACGGGGTTCAAGTTCAAAAGGTGCTTTATTTTGGCACTTCAGCACCATCACACACACACAAACATCGCAAAAATAAACACCTACCCTTCTAGGCACTAGCTAATACACGTGTTGTCTCTACCTCAGCTATAGAGCGCCATTCACACACAGGATTAGATCCAGCTTCCTCAGCCATATATGGTCCAGCAGTCTCCAGGCTGTGGCCACACCAGTACCCTTGGGGGGAGATGGTCCAGAAATCCTCTCGACTCTGACCGTGCGACCCTCTTTCCGTAGTCGTCGCTGGGACCCCCAAACTTCAGGCTTTACAAAGCCTCGTTGCCCCTCAGCCCTCCTGGTTGAGACCACACAGAGCCTCTCAGGCTTCCTCAGCCTTTCTTCCTCTAAGTCATATACAGAGAGTTGTTTTATCCCTCCTTGATTCCAGCAGCAGGCATCACCTGTGATCACCTTTGGCAACAGATAATACATGTAGTGGAAGGGTGTGGACTGGCAGATCCCACTACCAAACCTATCCCCCAGTCCACATGAAATCCAACCCAGAACAACATCTAGAAAAAACTGCCTCAGCAAACTACACTTTGCTGAAACCACTGCAGCTTTCTGGATTTCAGTTATCTCACCCATCTGAGGTATCTGGGTGGGATATACACGCCTCCCAGCACTTATACTGTACACATCACCACTATATACATATATACAGTGGGATGCGAACGTTTGGGCAACCTTGTTAATCGTCATGATTTTCCTGTATAAATAGTTGATTGTTACGATAAAAAATGTCAGTTAAATAAATCATATAGGAGACACACACAGTGATATTTGAGAAGTGAAATGAAGTTTATTGGATTTACAGAAAGCGTGCTATAATTGTTTAAACAAAATTAGGCAGGTGCATAAATTTGGGCACCACAAAAAAGAAATGAAATCAATATTTAGTAGATCCTCCTTTTGCAGAAATTACAGCCTCTAAACGTTTCCTGTAGGTCCCAATGAGAGTCTGGATTCTGGTTGAAGGTATTTTGGACCATTCCTCTTTACAAAACATCATTCAGGTTTGATGGCTTCCGAGCATGGACAGCTCTCTTTAAGTCACACCACAGATTTTTTATTATATTCAGGTCTGGGGACTAACATGGCCATTCCAGAACGTTGTACTTGTTCCTCTGCATAAATGCCTTAGTGGATTTTGAGCAGTGTTTAGGGTCATTATCTTGTTGAAAGATCCAGCCCCAGCACAGCTTCAGCTTTGTCACTGATTCCTGGACATTGGTCTCTAGAATCTGTTGATACTTAGTGGAATCCATGGGTCCCTCAACTTTGACAAGATTCCCAGTCCCTGCACTGGCCAGGCCACACAGCCCCACAGCATGATGGAACCACCACCATATTTTACTGTAGGTAGCAGGTGTTTTTCTTGGAATGCTGTGTTATTTTTCCTCCATGCATAACTCCCCTTGTTATGGCCAAATAACTCAATTTTAGTTTCATCAGTCCACAGCACCTTCTTCCAAAATAAAGCTGGCTTATCCAAATGTGCTTTAGCCCACCTCAAGTGGCACTTTTTGTGCTGTGGGCGGAGAAAAGGTTTCCTCTGCATCACTCTCGCATACAGCATCTCCTTGTGTAAAGTGTGCCGAATGGTTGAACGATGCACAGTGACTCCATCTGCAGCAAGTTGATGTTGTAGGTCTTTGGTGCTGGTCTGTGGGTTGACTCTGACTGTTCTCACCATTCTTTGCTTCTGTCTATCCAAGATTTTTCTTGGTCTTCAACTTCGAGCCTTAACTTGAACTGAGCCTGTGGTCTTCCATTTCCTCAATATGTTCCTAACTGTGGAAACAGACAGCTGAAATCTCTGAGACAGCTTTCTGTATCCTTCCCCTAAACCATGATGGTGAACAATCTTTGTCTTTAGGTCATTTGAGAGTTGTTTTGAGACCCCCATGTTGCTACTCTTCAGAGAAAATTAAAAGAGGAGGGAAACTTACAATTGACCCCCTTAAATACTCTTTCTCATAATTGGATTCACCTGTGTATGTAGGTCAGGGGTCACTGAGCTTACCAAGCCAATTTGAGTTCCAATAATTAGTTCTAAAGGTTTTGGAATCAATAAAATGACAACAGTGCCCAAATGTATGCACCTGCCTAATTTTGTTTAATTATAGCACACTTTCTGTAAATCTAATAAACTTCATTTCACTTCTCAAATATCACTGTGTGTGTCTCCTATATGATATATTTAACTGACATTTTTTATCGTAACAACCAACAATTTATACAGGAAAATCATGACGATTAACAAGGTTGCCCAAACTTTCGCATCCCACTGTATATATGTATATAGTGGTGATGTGTACAGTATAAGTGCTGGGAGGCGTGTATATCCCACCCAGATACCTCAGATGGGTGAGATAACTGAAATCCAGAAAGCTGCAGTGGTTTCAGCAAAGTGTAGTTTGCTGAGGCAGTTTTTTCTAGATGTTGTTCTGGGTTGGATTTCATGTGGACTGGGGGATAGGTTTGGTAGAAAAAAGAGGACTGCACTCCAAATTGTGACGAAAATCCAAGCTGTTTTATTCACCCATAGTATGGCAAATCTTGCTATACTAGATTTGCCATACTATGGGTGAATAAAACAGCTTGGATTTTTGTCACAATTTGGAGTGCAGTCCTCTTTTTTCTCATATATATATATATATATATATATATATATATATAAACAAAGAGACCAAATGCTGAATGGCAAAAATTCTGACCATCTATATCATATTGCAGAAAGTTAGACGAAAAGTAAAGTTGTATAACTGCCATGCTTAGTTGCATTAAGTATAAGGAGAAGAATTTCTTTATACATGTTAAAATCTATTAGACACTTTCATGCAAGTGTACCGTTTTGCTATTTAATTGAATGCCTCATTAAGCAAACAATCATGCATAATGGGTCTTGTTACTCAAGGCTCTAAAAATTCAACAGGAGTCAACTATGCTTTGATAGCTTTTCATAATTGATTACATTATCATACTTGCCAACATTTAGTGACAAAGAAATTCAAAATAAAGTCAGCACACCAAAACATTTGACAGCTCGCTTGGCACGCTACAATAGGAAAGTACATAGAAAATATACACTTAGACATTCAATCCAGGACTCATAGGGTATGCTATTGAGATTGTTTTTTGGAAACCTGTCATCTATCTTAATCTTAATTTTAGTAGCAATATAAATTTGTCATGCATATGTATTTTAACTAGAAGCAGCTCATTAATGAACCAATTTATTGCTACTTTACTCACAATAAAGTGAAATAAGAGAGTATCTCTTATGTAAATCACTGTACATAATGCAGAATATAACAGCTTATAGATTTGTGCACAATATTTCATTATAAACATGCCATGCATCTGCAATCAGTAATCTACGTTCCTCACTAGCCCTCCATCATATAGTAATACTCTATACCAGCTGGCACATACAATCTATGAACTCCAAGCCTTTCCAATTTTTATTAAATGTTAGAATGTCAATTTTCACACCATCAATCCAGGTTCACAATAGGATGTAATATTTTTCGGGTGCTTTTGGAGAATACTTCTAGCCAATGTTGTAGCTGAGGAAACCAGCAAGGCTTATGGCTTGGGTGCTGGGTGACTAGGGAGCACTTACAAGCCACTCTGCCAGAGTATTTAGATATAGGGCAGACTGAATTTTTGGCTCGTGTAAAGCAAAAACTAGCTACGATTCTGCTTTTAGCTCAAAACTCATTTAGTGTCCCACTAGGACGCTCCTAGTCGATAAAAAAAATTGTTAATGTTTTCAGCTGTTTGATATGTCATATCATAGTTCTCAGGTGTGGAATTCAGTCACTTCTGCAAATTCGATTGTAAAAATTACAACCGGATCACAAGAACCGTTTGTTGACTGATTCCGCTCCATAGCGCTGTACTGCCATCAGCCTCTGCCAGCAGTACAGAGCACTTCACAAAACACACACACCTGTATCACCGTCCTACAGTTGAAGACTGCGGCACGGCATGGGAGACAATGGCTCCCATCCCTGCCATTCACCCTCATAGGTTAAAGGGGCACTGGGCCTGAAGCCTATGAGGCAGTAGAATTGTGCAGGCAGTCACAAAGCGATTACATCTTCGTGACCACCCACGCTGTGTCTCAGGCAGCATGATGATGACGTCAGGCATTATAACTACTGTGCCACTTATGGGGCCATGATAACTACTGAGGGCATTATAGAGGAGCATAATAACTACTGAGGACACTAGAGAGGACATGATAACTATTGGCAGCACTATAGGGGCATTATAACAACTGTGGACACTATAGGGCCATTATAACTACTGGGAGCACTATGGGGCAATATAACTATGGGGGCATAATAACTACTGGTGGCACTATAAAAGGCTGTAAACTATTGGTGGCATTACAGAGAGCAGGATAACTACTGGGAGCATTATAGGGGTTTTTACACATTCCTATGCCTCAGCCCCCACAAACAGCTGTCTACGGATGAATATTTGGCATGGCTATTCTCCTTTGTCATTTTCCAAGGCTTTTTAAATGGTTGGATTTTGGCCCAAAGGGAGTAACTTGCACAAGGTGGCACTAGCAAGGTGGTTCTCTTTGCATATTGTTTTCCCATGGAGCATTGCCTAAAGGTCTCCATACACAGCTGTCTGCCAAATCAACCGAGATAAAGATAATGTCAGAGAAGAGGAGGAACGGATGAAATTAATATTTTCACCCAATCCTTTTGTTCTGCCTGGAGATAAGCTGCTGCCAGAGGTGTCTGGTAGCAGCTTTCTTCTCTCTCCTCATTGAATACACATACATGTTCAACGACAGCTTTTGAATGTGTATGCCCAGCTTTAAGATTCTCTAAAGTTAACATTGATATAGCCTTGTGTACACACAGATTACCAAGATAGTTGAGTACAAGATCACTATTTTGGTTGTATTGTTAAGCACACTCCTGCACCATTGTCCAGTATTGAAAACATGGCTTATTTCTAGAGATGCGGAAAGAAAGGGTCGAACATACATATCACCATTTACAAATAAAGAACGGCAATAATTTTTAGTTCCCTGTATATTTTAGGGTAGAAAATAGAGCAGTTTGCAGTTGCCAGTAATTTTCAGATATAGGCGGTGTGGATAGTACAGCTCTATGCTGCTTGAGGCAAGTTTCCTTCTACGTCTGAATTACCTCGGAATGTAATAATTCCCTAGAGTTGTGTTAAAAAGTGTATTCATATTTATTTGTTCCAAATTTCTTGCAGATATTTGCATTAGTAAAACTATGCCATACTAAACTTTTCAAATATTTTATGCACAACATTTTATAGACTGTTTCACACAGGCTTTACCTTTTATCAACGTAAATGGAAAACCTATAAAGGGGTAAGTGCATTGTTTGCCTCAGAGTACCTTACCACTTTGTGCTAATCCAAGCAGATACAGAAGGTACAGCCCACGACAATGGAAGTAAAAGAGACATGGAGAGACACATAGCATAAACACTTCACAAAATCCATAGAGCTAATGCTACAAACCGGATTCCCAAAAAGTTGGGACACTAAACAAATTGTGAATAAAAACTGAATGCAATGATGTGGAGATGGCAAGTATCAACATTTTATTTGTAATAGAACGTAGATGACAGATCAAACGTTTAATCCGAGTAAATGTATCATTTTAAAGGAAAAATACGTTGATTCAAATTTTCACGGTGTCAACAAATCCCCAAAAAGTTGGGACAAGTAGCAATAAAAGGCTGGAAAAAGTAAATTTGAGCATAACGAAGAGCTGGAAGACCAATTAACACTAATTAGGTCAATTGGCAACATGATTGGGTATAAAAAGTGCTTCTCAGAGTGGCAGTGTCTCTCAGAAGCTAAGATGGGTAGAGGATCACCAATTCCCACAATGTTGCGCAGAAAGATAGTGGAGCAATATCAGAAAGGTGTTACCCAGCGAAAAATTGCAAAGACTTTGCATCTATCATCATCAACTGTGCATAACATCATCCGAAGATTCAGAGAATCTGGAACAATCTCTGTGCGTAAGGGTCAAGGCCGTAAAACCATACTGGATGCCCGTGATCTCCGGGCCCTTAAACGACACTGCACCACAAACAGGAATGCTACTGTAAAGGAAATCACAGAATGGGCTCAGGAATACTTCCAGAAACCATTGTCAGTGAACACAATCCACCGTGCCATCCGCCGTTGCCAGCTGAAACTCTACAGTGCAAAGAAGAAGCCATTTCTAAGCAAGATCCACAAGCTCAGGCGTTTTCACTGGGCCAGGGATCATTTAAAATGGAGTGTGGCAAAATGGAAGACTGTTCTGTGGTCAGACGAGTCACGATTCAAAGTTCTTTTTGGAAATCTGGGACGCCATGTCATCCGGACTAAAGAGGACAAGGACAACCCAAGTTGTTATCAACGCTCAGTTCAGAAGCCTGCATCTCTGATGGTATGGGGTTGCATGAGTGCGTGTGGCATGGGCAGCTTGCATGTCTGGAAAGGCACCATCAATGCAGAAAAATATATTCAGGTTCTAGAACAACATATGCTCCCATCCAGACGTCATCTCTTTCAGGGAAGACCCTGCATTTTTCAACAAGATAATGCCAGACCACATTCTGCATCAATCACAACATCATGGCTGCGTAGGAGAAGGATCCGGGTACTAAAATGGCCAGTCTGCAGTCCAGATCTTTTACCTATAGAGAACATTTGGCGCATCATAAAGAGGAAGGTGCAACAAAGAAGGCCCAAGACGATTGAACAGTTTGAGGCCTGTATTAGACAAGAATAGGAGAGCATTCCTATTTCTAAACTTGAGAAACTGGTCTCCTCGGTCCCCAGACGTCTGTTGAGTGTTGTAAGAAGAAGGGGAGATGCCACACAGTGGTGAAAATGGCCTTGTCCCAACTTTTTGGGGATTTGTTGACACCATGAAATTCTGATTCAAGATATTTTTCCCTTAAAATGGTACATTTTCTCAGTTTAAACTTTTGTTCCGTGATTTATGTTCTATTCTGAATAAAATATTAGAAGTTGGCACCTCCACATCATTGCATTCAGTTTTTATTCACGATTTGTATAGTGTCCCAACTTTTTTGGAATCCGGTTTGTATGTGTCTATCCAGGGAAGACGCCTGAGCTAAAGTCTACGGTATCAGCACATGCGCAGTGCAGGAACACATGTACAGTAGCTGCCATGGTGCTGTCAATCAAGGGGACAAGGGTGGTGGTCAAAGTGCAGAGGGGAGAAACTTTGGTGCTTTAAGGGGCTCAAGCCCAACCCTAATTTACATATTAATAAGCAGTTATTTATCACAGGAATGTTTTACTCAGCAGGATCATTATGCCTGGTTTAATAGAGTTGATAATGCTGACATATGATCTTTAACCCCCTCCCAACATTTGACGTACTACTACGTCACAGCGGAAAGTGACTTCACACAAATTTATGTAGCAGTACGTCATGATTTCATGGGCGGGCATCGGAGCTGTGCACGTCCGATCAATGCAGGGGCCCAGCAGTGACTGACAGTTGGGAACCTGCTGTAGCCGCCACTATCGCTGTAAACGCAGATGCTGGCGAATTAAGCCCTTTTATGCTGCGATCAACGCTGACCACGGCATATATGAGTATCGCAGAAGAAGGGGGCTCCCTCTGCCTCACCATCGGCCCCTGCTTAGCGATTACAGGGGGCCGATGGCTGCCATGGCAACCCCAGGTCTCTCGAAGGCCTCGGGGTCTGCTATGTATGGAAGCCTGTGAAACCAAGCCCCCAGGCATCGCTACATCTGTAATGACCGCCTCTATAAAAATATCACATGATCTACCCCCTCGCATGAATGCCTTAAAAAATAAAAATGAAAACAATGCCAGAACAGCCATATTTTGGTTATCTTGCCTCACAAAAAAGTGGAATATCGAGCAATCAAAAATAATATGTACCCCAAAATGAAACCAATAGAAATGTCAACTCTTCCCGCAGAAAAACCCTATACAAGACGATTGGCAGAAAAATTAAAACAAATTGCTTTCAGAAAATGGAGACACAAAAACATGATTTTTATTATATAAAACTGAAAGAAAAAAGAAAAAAATACACATATTTAGTATCATCGCATCCGTAACGACCTGCTGTATAAAAATAACACATGATCTATCCTGTCAGGTGAATGCTATAAAAAAAAAAACTGTGCTAGAACAGCCATTTTTTATAACTTTCCTCACAAAAAGCGTAATATCGAGAAATCTAAAATCATATGCACCCCAAAATAGTACCAATAAAACTGTCACCTTATACCATAGTTTCCAGAATGGAGTCTTTTTTTCTACTGTAATGTGACATGGCAACTTAAAATTATCCCAGTGAAATTGTCAGGCATCCAGGGAGATAGACGTAGTCTCACCAGAAGCATGTCACCAAGCGAAGAGGTGTCCCTCATTCTCCCAGGTGGTCTCCAGCCCTCCGGTGGGACATCCCTCACCCCTCGCTGGCCACGAGGGGCGGGGTGTCGCCCCCAAAGGGTGGAGCTAGTAAAGATCCACTTTACGTGCACATCACTCTGTGAGGTCCACTCAGGATCTTGGTACTACTGGGAGACGGGATGTCGTCATTCCCAGCGCTGACGCTGGTCAGGGGTTCCAGGGCGCTGGAACTCATAGCATCTGCTGTTGCCGGGGAACTTCTGTTGTCATGTCTCCTGGCTTAAATATGTGGTGGGGGGTTCCTTTCTCTGCACACTCTCAGCCCTCACCTGTGCTTGCCTGGTCTGAGGGTGGAGATTTGGTGTGACCTCAGCAGTGTCAGGTGGTCTGTTGAGGAATATTTAAACCTGGTCTTTCTCCCCACTCACTGCTGCTTATTCAGTTACTTCCTGGTTCTGGATCTGAAGCTGTCTGGTGAGTGGTTTCTCTGGTGGTTGACTCTGGCTCTGGTTTTGGTTGTCTTCTGGTTCTTGTGCCCTGGCTTACGTTTACTGACCATTCTCGTTTTTCCCTATTGACCATTGCGTAGTGTCACGTAGTGTTTACTTTGGAGTTTTGCCCAACTGCGGCCGGTGTGCCCAGCCACCAGCCGCCCTGCTATTTGACACCTGGGCAAGGCTCTGCCAAAGTCCAATCATACTCCCTGAATCAACGACAATTCTCCAGAAATCTAATAACTATAACCTGTAATATTAATACACTCCAGAAATACATCCAGGCCCCTCTCGCGCTCTTTTAGTGAACTCACCATCACCACCTCCTCAGGCACAGAGTTCCATAGTCTCACTGCTCTTACCGTAAAGAATACTCTTCTTTTTTTGTGTACAAACCTTCTTTCCTCCAGACGCAGAGGATGTCCCCTCATCACAGTCACAGTTCTAGGGATAAATAGATGATGGGAGAGAAATCTGTACTGACCCCTGATATATTGATACATAGTTATTAGATCGCCCCTTAGTCATCTTTTTTCTAAAGTGAATAACTAGAGTTGAGCGAACACCTGGATGTTCGGGTTCGAGAAGTTCGGCCGAACATCCCGGAAATGTTCGGGTTCGGGATCCGAACCCGATCCGAACTTCGTCCCGAACCCGAACCCCATTGAAGTCAATGGGGACCCGAACTTTTCGGCACTAAAAAGGCTGTAAAACAGCCCAGGAAAGAGCTAGAGGGCTGCAAAAGGCAGCAACATGTAGGTAAATCCCCTGCAAACAAATGTGGATAGGGAAATGAATTAAAATAAAAATTAAATAAATAAAAATTAACCAAAATCAATTGGAGAGAGGTTCCATAGCAGAGAATCTGGCTTCCCGTCACCCACCACTGGAACAGTCCATTCTCAGATATTTAGGCCCCGGCACCCAGGCAGAGGAGAGAGGTCCCGTAACAGAGAATCTGTCTTCATGTCAGCAGAGAATTAGTCTGCATGTCATAGCAGAGAATGAGGCTTCACGTCAGCCACCACTGCAACAGTCCATTGGCATATATTTAGGCCCAGCACCCAGGCAGAGGAGGGAGGTCCCGTAACAGAGAATCTGTCTTCATGTCAGCAGAGAATTAGTCTGCATGTCATAGCAGAGAATGAGGCTTCACGTCAGCCACCACTGCAACAGTCCATTGGCATATATTTAGGCCCAGCACACACACAGGCAGAGGAGAGAGGTCCCGTAACAGAGAATCTGGCTTCATGTCAGCAGAGAATCAGTCTGCATGTCATAGCAGAGAATGAGGCTTCACGTCAGCCACCACTGCAACAGTCCATTGGCATATATTTAGGCCCAGCACACACACAGGCAGAGGAGAGAGGTCCCGTAACAGAGAATCTGGCTTCATGTCAGCAGAGAATCAGTCTGCATGTCATAGCAGAGAATGAGGCTTCACGTCAGCCACCACTGCAACAGTCCATTGGCATATATTTAGGCCCAGCACCCAGGCAGAGGAGGGAGGTCCCGTAACAGAGAATCTGTCTTCATGTCAGCAGAGAATTAGTCTGCATGTCATAGCAGAGAATGAGGCTTCACGTCAGCCACCACTGCAACAGTCCATTGGCATATATTTAGGCCCAGCACACACACAGGCAGAGGAGAGAGGTCCCGTAACAGAGAATCTGGCTTCATGTCAGCAGAGAATCAGTCTGCATGTCATAGCAGAGAATGAGGCTTCACGTCAGCCACCACTGCAACAGTCCATTGGCATATATTTAGGCCCAGCACACACACAGGCAGAGGAGAGAGGTCCCGTAACAGAGAATCTGGCTTCATGTCAGCAGAGAATCAGTCTGCATGTCATAGCAGAGAATGAGGCTTCACGTCAGCCACCACTGCAACAGTCCATTGGCATATATTTAGGCCCAGCACCCAGGCAGAGGAGGGAGGTCCCGTAACAGAGAATCTGTCTTCATGTCAGCAGAGAATTAGTCTGCATGTCATAGCAGAGAATGAGGCTTCACGTCAGCCACCACTGCAACAGTCCATTGGCATATATTTAGGCCCAGCACCCAGGCAGAGGAGGGAGGTCCCGTAACAGAGAATCTGTCTTCATGTCAGCAGAGAATTAGTCTGCATGTCATAGCAGAGAATGAGGCTTCACGTCAGCCACCACTGGAACAGTCCATTCTCAGATATTTAGGCCCCGGCACCCAGGCAGAGGAGAGAGGTCCCGTAACAGAGAATCTGTCTTCATGTCAGCAGAGAATTAGTCTGCATGTCATAGCAGAGAATGAGGCTTCACGTCAGCCACCACTGCAACAGTCCATTGGCATATATTTAGGCCCAGCACCCAGGCAGAGGAGAGAGGTCCCGTAACAGACAATCTGGCTTCATGTCAGCAGAGAATCAGTCTGCATGTCATAGCAGAGAATCAGGCTTCACGTCACCCACCACTGCAACAGTCCATTGTCATAAATTTAGGCCCAGCACTAGTGTTGAGCGGCATGTCCCATATTCGAATTCGCGAAATTTTGTGAATATTCGAAAGAATATTCGTAAAATATTCGCGATTATTCAAATTCGTTATTATTTCGCATATGCGATAATTCGAATTATCGCATAATACATATGCTATGCAAAATTCACATGTGCGCTAATGAAATCGCCTTACGAAGATTCGCAACTCAATTCAATCACTAATGTATGAATGCAATGCCCTTTGCCTCTGTTCTGGGACAAGTGTAGATATTCGCATGTGCGCTAATAAAATCGCCTTACGAAGATTCGCACCTCAATCACTTTCTAGGGAATGTGAGACTTTTGGGAATCAATCGAGATACAGTGGGGGGTGATGACAGTAGTTGACAGAGTACAGATCAATGTAATCTGTAAGGTGGAAAGTAAAATAAAAAATACGAATATTCGTAAATCGACTTTTACGAAGTTCTACGTATTCGCGAATATGGTGCTATACTATATGAATGCACAGGCCTTTGCCTCTCTGTTCTGGGGACAAGTGTAGATATTTGCATTTGCGTTAATAAAATCGCCTTACGAAGATTCGCAGCTCAATTCAATCACTAATGTATGAATGCAAAGCCCTTTGCCTCTGTTCTGGGACAAGTGTAGATATTCGCATGTGCGCTAATAAAATCGCCTTACGAAGATTCGCAACTCAATTCACTAATGTATGAATGCAAAGCCCTTTGCCTCTGTTCTGGGACGTGCCGATATTCGCATGTGCGCTAATAAAATCGCCTTACGAAGATTCGCGCCTCAATCACTTTCTAGGCAATGTGAGTAAGATCTGAGCTGTTGGACCTTTGGGAAACAATCAATTATATGTGTACTGTAATTTTGTGGGGGGGGGGGGGGAAACAAAAAACGAATATTCGTTTTTACGAATATATAGCACTATATTCGAAATATTCGCGAAATCGCGAAGTTGCGATATTCGCGAAAAAAATTTGCTTTTCGAATATTCGCGCTCAACACTACCCAGCACCCAGGCAGAGGAGAGAGGTCCCGTAACAGAGAATCTGGCTTCATGTCAGCAGAGAATCAGTCTTCATATCATAGCAGAGAATCAGGCTTCACGTCACCCACCACTGTAAGAGTCAATTTTCATAAATTTAGGCCCAGAACCCAGGCAGAGGAGAAAGGTCCCGTAACAGACAATCTGGCTTCATGTCAGCAGAGAATCAGTCTTCATATCATAGCAGAGAATCAGGCTTCACGTCACCCACCACTGCAACAGTCAATTGTCATAAATTTAGGCCCAGCACCCAGGCAGAGGAGAGAGCTCCCGTAACAGAGGATCTGGCTTCATGTCAGCAGAGAATCAGTCTGCATGTCATAGCAGAGAATGAGGCTTCACGTCACCCACCACTGCAACAGTCCATTGGCATATATTTAGGCCTAGCACACAGGCAGAGCAGAGAGGTCCCGTAACAGACAATCTGGCTTCATGTCAGCAGAGAATCAGTCTGCATGTCATAGCAGAGAATGAGGCTTCACGTCACCCACCACTGCAACAGTCCATTGGCATATATTTAGGCCTAGCACACAGGCAGAGCAGAGAGGTCCCGTAACAGACAATCTGGCTTCATGTCAGCAGAGAATCAGTCTGCATGTCATAGCAGAGAATGAGGCTTCACGTCACCCACCACTGCAACAGTCCATTGGCATATATTTAGGCCTAGCACACAGGCAGAGCAGAGAGGTCCCGTAACAGACAATCTGGCTTCATGTCAGCAGAGAATCAGTCTGCATGTCATAGCAGAGAATGAGGCTTCACGTCACCCACCACTGCAACAGTCCATTGGCATATATTTAGGCCTAGCACACAGGCAGAGCAGAGAGGTCCCGTAACAGACAATCTGGCTTCATGACAGCAGAGAATCAGTCTGCATGTCATAGCAGAGAATGAGGCTTCACGTCAGCCACCACTGCAACAGTCCATTGGCATATATTTAGGCCTAGCACACAGGCAGAGCAGAGAGGTCCCGTAACAGACAATCTGGCTTCATGACAGCAGAGAATCAGTCTGCATGTCATAGCAGAGAATCAGGCTTCACGTCAGCCACCACTGCAACAGTCCATTGTCATAAATTTAGGCCCAGCACCCAGGCAGAGGAGAGAGGTCCCGTAACAGAGAATCTGGCTTCATGTCAGCAGAGAATCAGTCTTCATATCATAGCAGAGAATCAGGCTTCACGTCACCCACCACTGTAAGAGTCAATTTTCATAAATTTAGGCCCAGAACCCAGGCAGAGGAGAAAGGTCCCGTAACAGACAATCTGGCTTCATGTCAGCAGAGAATCAGTCTTCATATCATAGCAGAGAATCAGGCTTCACGTCACCCACCACTGCAACAGTCAATTTTCATAAATTTAGGCCCAGAACCCAGGCAGAGGAGAAAGGTCCCGTAACAGACAATCTGGCTTCATGTCAGCAGAGAATCAGTCTTCATATCATAGCAGAGAATCAGGCTTCACGTCACCCACCACTGCAACAGTCAATTGTCATAAATTTAGGCCCAGCACCCAGGCAGAGGAGAGAGCTCCCGTAACAGAGGATCTGGCTTCATGTCAGCAGAGAATCAGTCTGCATGTCATAGCAGAGAATGAGGCTTCACGTCACCCACCACTGCAACAGTCCATTGGCATATATTTAGGCCTAGCACACAGGCAGAGGAGAGGTTCATTCAACTTTGGGTAGCCTCGCAATATAATGGTAAAATGAAAATAAAAATAGGATTGAATGAGGAAGTGCCCTGGAGTCCAATAATATATGGTTATGGGGAGGTAGTTAATGTCTAATCTGGACAAGGGACGGACAGGTCCTGTGGGATCCATGCCTGGTTCATTTTTATGAACGTCAGCTTGTCCACATTGGCTGTAGACAGGCGGCTGCGTTTGTCTGTAATGACGCCCCCTGCCGTGCTGAATACACGTTCAGACAAAACGCTGGCTGCCGGGCAGGCCAGCACCTCCAAGGCATAAAAGGCTAGCTCTGGCCACGTGGACAATTTAGAGACCCAGAAGTTGAATGGGGCCGAACCATCAGTCAGTACGTGGAGGGGTGTGCACACGTACTGTTCCACCATGTTAGTGAAATGTTGCCTCCTGCTAACACGTTGCGTATCAGGTGGTGGTGCAGTTAGCTGTGGCGTGTTGACAAAAGTTTTCCACATCTCTGCCATGCTAACCCTGCCCTCAGAGGAGCTGGCCGTGACACAGCTGCCTTGGCGACCTCTTGCTCCTCCTCTGCCTTGGCCTTGGGCTTCCACTTGTTCCCCTGTGACATTTGGGAATGCTCTCAGTAGCGTGTCTACCAACGTGCGCTTGTACTCGCGCATCTTCCTATCACGCTCCAGTGCAGGAAGTAAGGTGGGCACATTGTCTTTGTAGCGTGGATCCAGCAGGGTGGCAACCCAGTAGTCCGCACAGGTTAAAATGTGGGCAACTCTGCTGTCGTTGCGCAGGCACTGCAGCATGTAGTCGCTCATGTGTGCCAGGCTGCCCAGGGATAAGGACAAGCTGTCCTCTGTGGGAGGCGTATCGTCATCGTCCTGCCTTTCCCCCCAGCCACGCACCAGTGATGGACCCGAGCTGCGTTGGGTGCCACCCCGCTGTGACCATGCTTCATCCTCATCCTCCTCCACCTCCTCCTCATCCTCGTCCTCCTCGTCCTCCAGTAGTGGGCCCTGGCTGGCCACATTTGTACCTGGCCTCTGCTGTTGCCAAAAACCTCCCTCTGAGTCACTTCGAAGAGACTGGCCTGAAAGTGCTAAAAATGACCCCTCTTCCTCCTCCTCCTCCTCCTCCTCCTGGGCCACCTCCTCTTCCATCATCGCCCTAAGTGTTTTCTCAAGGAGACATAGAAGTGGTATTGTAACGCTGATAACGGTGTCATCGCCACTGGCCATGTTGGTGGAGTACTCGAAACAGCGCAACAGGGCACACAGGTCTCGCATGGAGGCCCAGTCATTGGTGGTGAAGTGGTGCTGTTCTGTAGTGCGACTGACCCGTGCGTGCTGCAGCTGAAACTCCACTATGGCCTGCTGCTGCTCGCACAGTCTGTCCAGCATGTGCAAGGTGGAGTTCCACCTGGTGGGCACGTCGCATATGAGGCGGTGAGCGGGAAGGCCGAAGTTACGCTGTAGCGCAGACAGGCGAGCAGCAGCAGGATGTGAACGCCGGAAGCGCGAACAGACGGCCCGCACTTTATGCAGCAGCTCTGACATGTCGGGGTAGTTGTGAATGAACTTCTGCACCACCAAATTCAGCACATGCGCCAAGCAAGGGATGTGCGTCAAATTGGCTAGTCCCAGAGCTGCAACGAGATTTCGCCCATTATCACACACCACCAGGCCGGGCTTGAGGCTCACCGGCAGCAACCACTCGTCGGTCTGTTGTTCTATACCCCGCCACAACTCCTGTGCGGTGTGGGGCCTGTCCCCCAAACATATGAGTTTCAGAATGGCCTGCTGACGTTTACCCCGGGCTGTGCTGAAGTTGGTGGTGAAGGTGTGTGGCTGACTGGATGAGCAGGTGGAAGAAGAGGAGGAGGAAGCCGAGAAGGAGGAGGTGGCAACAGGAGGCAAAGAATGTTGCCCTGCGATCCTTGGCGGCGGAAGGACGTGCGCCAAACAGCTCTCCGCCTGGGGCCCAGCTGCCACTACATTTACCCAGTGTGCAGTTAGGGAGATATAGCGTCCCTGGCCGTGCTTACTGGTCCACGTATCTGTGGTTAGGTGGACCTTGCTACAGATGGCGTTGCGCAGTGCACACTTGATTTTATCGGATACTTGGTTGTGCAGGGAAGGCACGGCTCTCTTGGAGAAGTAGTGCCGGCTGGGAACAACATACTGTGGGACAGCAAGCGACATGAGCTGTTTGAAGCTGTCTGTGTCCACCAGCCTAAATGACAGCATTTCATAGGCCAGTAGTTTAGAAATGCTGGCATTCAGGGCCAGGGATCGAGGGTGGCTAGGTGGGAATTTACGCTTTCTATCAAATGTTTGTGAGATGGAGAGCTGAACGCTGGCGTGTGACATGGTTGAGACGCTTGGTGACGGAGGTGGTGGTGGTGGTGTTGGTGGTACATCCCCTGTTTGCTGGGCGGCAGGTGCCAACGTTCCTCCAGAGGCGGAGGAAGAGGCCGAGGCGGCAGCAGCAGAATAGGCCGAGGCGGCAGCAGCAGAAGAGGTAGCAGGGGGAGCCTGAGTGACTTCCTTGGTTTTAAGGTGTTTACTCCACTGCAGTTCATGCTTTGCATGCAGGTGCCTGGTCATGCAGGTTGTGCTCAGGTTCAGAACGTTAATGCCTCGCTTCAGGCTCTGATGGCACAGCGTGCAAACCACTCGGGTCTTGTCGTCAGCACATTGTTTGAAGAAGTGCCATGCCAGGGAACTCCTTGAAGCTGCCTTTGGGGTGCTCGGTCCCAGATGGCGGCGGTCAGTAGCAGGCGGAGTCTCTTGGCGGCGGGTGTTCTGCTTTTGCCCACTGCTCCCTCTTTTGCTACGCTGTTGGCTCGGTCTCACCACTGCCTCTTCCTCCGAACTGTGAAAGTCAGTGGCACGACCTTCATTCCATGTGGGGTCTAGGACCTCATCGTCCCCTGCATCGTCTTCCACCCAGTCTTGATCCCTGACCTCCTGTTCAGTCTGCACACTGCAGAAAGACGCAGCAGTTGGCACCTGTGTTTCGTCATCATCAGAGACATGCTGAGGTGGTATTCCCATGTCCTCATCATCAGGAAACATAAGTGGTTGTGCGTCAGTGCATTCTATGTCTTTCACCGCTGGGGAAGGGCTAGGTGGATGCCCTTGGGAAACCCTGCCAGCGGAGTCTTCAAACAGCATAAGAGACTGCTGCATAACTTGAGGCTGAGACAGTTTCCCTGGTATGCATGGGGGTGATGTGACAGACTGATGGGGTTGGTTTTCAGGCGCCATCTGTGCGCTTTCTGCAGAAGACTGGGTGGGAGATAATGTGAACGTGCTGGATCCACTGTCGGCCACCCAATTGACTAATGCCTGTACCTGCTCAGGCCTTACCATCCTTAGAACGGCATTGGGCCCCACCATATATCGCTGTAAATTCTGGCGGCTACTGGGACCTGAGGTAGTTGGTACACTAGGACGTGTGGATGTGGCAGAACGGCCACGTCCTCTCCCAGCACCAGAGGGTCCACTAACACCACCACGACCATGTCCACGTCCGCGTCCCTTACTAGATGTTTTTCTCATTGTTATGGTTCACCACAACAACAAATATATTATTTGGCCCAATGTATTGTATTCAAATTCAGCGGGATATAAATTTGAGGCCTAGTATTTAGGCGCTGGGTGACCGGTATGGATTTAGTGACAGAATTAGACTTGGAAATGCACAGAAGCGTGTGTGTGTGAAGTTATTCTGAATGACCCAATGTGCACCTTGAATATTATATACCCTTTTAGGGATAGATTTCAAATAGCTCTGATATAGCAGAAACCACTAAATTATGAAATTGCTAAATTGGGAATTGTACTTCAACCCAGAACAAAAAATGTGCTTTGACGGACACTAAATATCTTGCCCAGCAACAACAGTACAGCGGTGGGTAACGAGAGATTTAGAGGGAATTAAATTTGAGGCCTAGTATTTAGGCGCTGGGTCACCGGTATGGATTTAGTGACAGAATTAGACTTGGAAATACACAGTAGCGGGTGTGTGTGAAGTTATTCTGAATGACCCTATGTGCACCTTCAATATTATATACCCTTTTAGGGATAGATTTCAAATAGCTCTGATATAGCAGAAACCACTAAATTATGAAATTGCTAAATTGGGAATTGTACTTCAACCCAGAACAAAAAATGTGCTTTGACGGACACTAAATATCTTGCCCAGCAACAACAGTACAGCGGTGGGTAACGAGAGATTTAGAGGGAATTAAATTTGAGGCCTAGTATTTAGGCGCTGGGTCACCGGTATGGATTTAGTGACAGAATTAGACTTGGAAATGCACAGAAGCGTGTGTGTGAAGTTATTCTGAATGACCCAATGTGCACCTTCAATATTATATACCCTTTTTGGGATAGATTTCAAATAGCTCTGATATAGCAGGAACCACTAAATTATGAAATTGCTAAATTGGGAATTGTACTTCAACCCAGAACAAAAAATGTGCTTTGACGGGCACTAAATAACTTTCCCAGCTACAACAGGACAACGGTAACGAGAGATTTAGAGGGATTTAAATTTGAGGCCTAGTATTTAGGCGCTGGGTGACAGGTATGGGTTTAGTGACAGAATTAGACTTGGAAATACACAGTAGCGGGTGTGTGTGAAGTTATTCTGAATGACCCTATGTGCACCTTCAATATTATATACCCTTTTAGGGATAGATTTCAAATAGCTCTGATATAGCAGAAACCACTAAATTATGAAATTGCTAAATTGGGAATTGTACTTCAACCCAGAACAAAAAATGTGCTTTGACGGACACTAAATATCTTGCCCAGCAACAACAGTACAGCGGTGGGTAACGAGAGATTTAGAGGGAATTAAATTTGAGGCCTAGTATTTAGGCGCTGGGTCACCGGTATGGATTTAGTGACAGAATTAGACTTGGAAATACACAGTAGCGGGTGTGTGTGAAGTTACTCTGAATGACCCTATGTGCACCTTCAATATTATATACCCTTTTTGGGATAGATTTCAAAGAGCTCTGATATAGCAGGAACCACTAAATTATGAAATTGCTAAATTGGGAATTGTATTTCAACCCAGAACAAGAAATGTGCTTGAACGGACACTAAATAACTCGCCCAGCTACAGCACTAGGGACAGATTTAGCTGGATATAAATTTGAGGCCTAGTATTTAGGCGCTGGGTGACAGGTATGGGTTTAGTGACAGAATTAGACTTGGAAATACACAGTAGCGGGTGTGTGTGAAGTTATTCTGAATGACCCTATGTGCACCTTCAATATTATATACCCTTTTAGGGATAGATTTCAAATAGCTCTGATATAGCAGAAACCACTAAATTATGAAATTGCTAAATTGGGAATTGTACTTCAACCCAGAACAAAAAATGTGCTTTGACGGACACTAAATATCTTGCCCAGCAACAACAGTACAGCGGTGGGTAACGAGAGATTTAGAGGGAATTAAATTTGAGGCCTAGTATTTAGGCGCTGGGTCACCGGTATGGATTTAGTGACAGAATTAGACTTGGAAATACACAGTAGCGGGTGTGTGTGAAGTTATTCTGAATGACCCTATGTGCACCTTCAATATTATATACCCTTTTTGGGATAGATTTCAAATAGCTCTGATATAGCAGGAACCACTAAATTATGAAATTGCTAAATTGGGAATTGTACTTCAACCCAGAACAAAAAATGTGCTTTGACGGGCACTAAATAACTTTCCCAGCTACAACAGGACAACGGTAACGAGAGATTTAGAGGGATTTAAATTTGAGGCCTAGTATTTAGGCGCTGGGTGACAGGTATGGGTTTAGTGACAGAATTAGACTTGGAAATACACAGTAGCGGGTGTGTGTGAAGTTATTCTGAATGAC
Organism: Bufo gargarizans; assembly: GCF_014858855.1. Classification (NCBI taxonomy): domain Eukaryota; kingdom Metazoa; phylum Chordata; class Amphibia; order Anura; family Bufonidae; genus Bufo; species Bufo gargarizans. The sequence goes on along the minus strand of NC_058080.1, from coordinate 521,813,910 downwards.
CCTATGTGCACCTTCAATATTATATACCCTTTTTGGGATAGATTTCAAATAGCTCTGATATAGCAGAAACCACTAAATTATGAAATTGCTAAATTGGGAATTGTACTTCAACCCAGAACAAAAAATGTGCTTTGACGGACACTAAATATCTTGCCCAGCAACAACAGTACAGCGGTGGGTAACGAGAGATTTAGAGGGAATTAAATTTGAGGCCTAGTATTTAGGCGCTGGGTCACCGGTATGGATTTAGTGACAGAATTAGACTTGGAAATACACAGTAGCGGGTGTGTGTGAAGTTACTCTGAATGACCCTATGTGCACCTTCAATATTATATACCCTTTTTGGGATAGATTTCAAAGAGCTCTGATATAGCAGGAACCACTAAATTATGAAATTGCTAAATTGGGAATTGTATTTCAACCCAGAACAAGAAATGTGCTTGAACGGACACTAAATAACTCGCCCAGCTACAGCACTAGGGACAGATTTAGCTGGATATAAATTTGAGGCCTAGTATTTAGGCGCTGGGTGACCGGTATGGATTTAGTGACAGAATTAGACTGGGATATGGCCAAAAAATGAACAGACTATTGCTGGTTAAATGCACTTGGTGTGACAGCTTCACCCTGATGTAGGCTTTAGCCAAAAAACAACCACACCATTGAGGGTTAAATGCACTTGGTGACAGGCGCAGCTTGCCCCTGATTTTGTATATGGCCAAAAAATGAACAGACTATTGCTGGTTAAATGCACTTGGTGTGACAGCTTCACCCTGATGTAGGCTTTAGCCAAAAAACAACCACACCATTGAGGGTTAAATGCACTTGGTGACAGGCGCAGCTTGCCCCTGATTTTGTATATGGCCAAAAAATGAACAGACTATTGCTGGTTAAATGCACTTGGTGTGACAGCTTCACCCTGATGTAGGCTTTAGCCAAAAAACAACCACACCATTGAGGGTTAAATGCACTTGGTGACAGGCGCAGCTTGCCCCTGATTTTGTATATGGCCAAAAAATGAACAGACTATTGCTGGTTAAATGCACTTGGTGTCACAGCTTCACCCTGATGTAGGCTTTAGCCAAAAAACAACCACACCATTGAGGGTTAAATGCACTTGGTCGCAGCTTGTGCTGGCGCACCACAAGACACAAAATGGCCGCCGATCACCCCAGAAAAATGAGACTGACAAACGGTCTGTGCAGCCTAAAAACAGTGAGCAATTGAGGATCAGCAGCTCAATGATCCACAGCTGCAGATCGATCAGTTAATCAAGTCCTTTGGAGGAGTTAATCTGCCTAATCTCGCCCTACTGTCGCAGCCGCAACCTCTCCCTACGCTAATCAGAGCAGAGTGACGGGCGGCGCTATGTGACTCCAGCTTAAATAGAGGCTGGGTCACATGGTGCTCTGGCCAATCACAGCCATGCCAATAGTAGGCATGGCTGTGATGGCCTCTTGGGGCAAGTAGTATGACGCTTGTTGATTGGCTGCTTTGCAGCCTTTCAAAAAGCGCCAAGAAAGCGTCACAAAAGCGCGAAGAAAGCGACGAACACCGAACCCGAACCCGGACTTTTACGAAAATGTCCGGGTTCGGGTCCGTGTCACGGACACCCCAAAATTCGGTACGAACCCGAACTATACAGTTCGGGTTCGCTCATCCCTATTAGAGATGAGCGAACTTCTGTTTTAAGTTCGGCGTCTAAAGTTCGGGGGCGGGTTAGCGGAGAATCCCGATCTGGAACCGGATATGGATTCCGACTTCCGTTGTGGTCCGTGGTAGCGGAATCAATAATCGGCCATTATTGATTCCGCTACCACGGACCACAACGGAAGTCGGAATCCATATCCGGTTCCAGATCGGGATTCTCCGCTAACCCGCCCCCGAACTTTAGACGCCGAACTTAAAACAGAAGTTCGCTCATCTCTAATCCCTATGAATAACCCTAATTTTGATAATCTTTCAGGGTACTGTAGTTGCCCCATTCCAGTTATTACTTTAGTTGCCCTCCTCTGTGCCCTCTCCAGCTCTGCTTTGTCTGCCTTGTTCACAGGAGCCCAGAACTGTACACAGTACTCCATGTGTGGTCTGACTAGTGATTTGTAAAGTGGCAGGACTATGTTCACATCATGTCCATCTATGCCCCTTTTGATACCCATCATCTTATTGGCCTTGGCAGCAGCTGCCTGACATTGGTTTCTGCAGCTTAGTTTGCTGTTCACTAAAATTCCTAAGGCCCCTTTCACACGGGCGAGAATTCCGCGCTGGTGCAATGCGTGAGGTGAACGCATTGCATCCGCACTGAATCCGGACCCATTCACTTCAATGTGGCTGTGCAGATGAGCTGTGATTTTCACGTATCACTTGTGCATTGCGTGACAATCACAGCATGTTCTATATTCTGCGTTTTTCACGCAACGCAGGCCCCATAGAAATGAATGGGGCTGCGTGAAAATTATTTAATAACGATAAAAGTAGTTGTTCCTTTACTGTAAAAATGTTGTCTTTCTCTGTATGGCCATAAAGTTTTATCGGAGGCTTCTCAATACAGGTACATCACTTGTTTCACCAATGTGAAACAAGTGATGTACCTGTATTGAGAAGCCTCCGATAAAACTGTATGGCCATACAGAGAAAGAAAACATTTTTACAGTAAAGGAACAACTACTTTTATCGTCGAAAAGCTGTACCGAAGGAAATTGTGGAACAGAGTGTCAACTCCCGCGATCTTTGGAACTCCCGTGAAATTTGAACCAGCTTGCTGGAAGGAGCGATCAAATAAGCCAGCAGACATTTAAAGCTCCACTCAAGCAACAGGGAGACGGCAGACACCAGACGGTAAGCCAAATACCGATTTAAAGTTTACCTCCACTTTAAAAGGAAATACCATAAGAGACTTTTTATTCCAACATTATCAGGATTCCTGCGGACATTTTATGAATACATTACGTTCCCAGGGGAAATACACCTACAAAATTTAAAGTGACACTCATTTTCCCAATCTGAGATAGATTCACAGAGGAATTACCTCCCCCTTCACAATAACAGCATATATAAGACCTAGACAATACTTGAAGTTTTTGGTGTGTGATTTATATCAGTGAATTTATCGACTATAGATTAGTATCGAACATCTTATTACCATATATTTTATCATTCAATATAATCGACTATACTATTATATCTACTATAGTTTATGTGATTGTAGTTTTTGTATGTCATTGCTATAATACACTGTTTTTATTACTTGAATTTTATGGGGATTTAATAATAAATATTTTCTGCATATGTCAATTTGGTTGCCAAGTGTATGAGTGCTCGCTCATTTTTCTATTGTTACATTCACTTTTTAACAGAGGGTGGGGTGATTCCCTCTATATGAGCTTGCAGCACCACCCTGTAACTACTAAGGAGTGAGCCACTACAATCCACTACTTTTTGAATATTGGTGCCACATTTGCTAAGTGCCAATCTTGTGAAACACTCCTTGTCATTAAATATCAGAAATAAGGGTCTGGCTATGACATTACTTAATTATCTTAGAATTTGGGGGTGTATGCCATCTTGACCCCGTAATTTGTCTATTTTAATCTTTATAAGAGGCTGTTATTCCTGGGTAAGACAGGCCACTTGGTTAATGGTTAGTTTACTTTTACACTTACTCTATGTAATAGATTTTATTTGAAAACAATTGTTCTAGAACATATGCAGAGGGTTTTTCTCGGTTTGGACAGAGGTATTTTTTTTTACACACAAACATTATTCTTAATAATAGTACTTGCATTGTCTACATACAGTTGGAATGTTTTGTATAAAAGCTCTTATCTGCTCTGTTAACATTAAAGTGTCACTCACTACTAGTATTCTGCTGAGTTGTCCCTGAATTAAAATGTAAATTACTTTTTGATGTGAAATGAATCTCACCATTGCTGCCTAATAATGACAGCTATGTAATGGCATGAAAGCATGAGGGAAAATGTTAGAAACTGCTAATGTTTCACCTTATTCATATTAGAGATGATACCACACGTCTTACCGTACATGAGTTTTCTTGTGTCCGTGTCTTCACTTATGTAAAAAGCTACAATAGCCATCACATATTGCATGTGTCATTTCAATGCCAAATCTAAATATATAAAAAAAAATGGCGTAAGTAGTGAATTACTAAACTAGATTAACAAGTTCTTAAATACACTAAGCGAAGAGATTCACATTTTTCTCCCACAATTTACCAAAAACAAATCTTGAAACTGGAAATTCAATTCTCCTACTAAATTTATAGGGGCTGTCAGACCTAGGCTACCATACAGCCTAATGATCAAACTTCAACGGGTGGGAGGGCTAGGAGTACCAGACTTCTTTCTTTATTATAAATCAGTCCAGAGGCTAAGGGTGTTAGAATGGCTAAGGAATCCACCAGAGAGGCTAGATGTGATCTTAGAACAGGATCTAGCGGGTCTCCCATTGCGCTCTCTAGCTTTGCTCACAGGGCGTAGACAAGAGACATTGAGACAGATATCTAAACCTCTCACCCGTAACACTCTCAAGGTGTGGTTTGCGGGACTTTCTGGGAAATTGTTATCTGAGCAGACCTCACCTCAACTGCAAATTAGAGATGTCCTTTGGGACTCCTCCCCCGAGTTTAGGTCCACCTTAGGCACCGGGCCTAGAAACAACGCCACCCCAATACTGGATTTATTTGGCTCTCGTCGGGAAGAGGAAGATGCAGCTCTAGAACAGCCCCAATTGGGGAATTTAACTCACTTTCAACATGCTCATGTATTAAAAACTATTGCAGGGTGTTCGATGCAGGGTCACAATACCCCCACTCAATTCGAGCAGATGGTACTGGGGATGATTGAACCCGCCAAGAAAATATCTAAAATCTATTCCTCCCTTCTTGTAACCCCTCAAAATACTACGCCCACTTTCATTAGGGATTGGGAGAGAGAACTTGAGGTTAAGTTCACCCCTGATGAAATCAAAATAATTCTTTCACAAACTAGCAAAATATCCAGATGTGTACGCCTGCAGGAGAATTACTATAAGATGGTTACCAGGTGGTATTACACCCTGACAAGGCTCCATAGAATCTTCCCTTCCTCATCCTCGAAGTGTTGGAGATGTTTAGATACTGAAGGTACATTTATACACATTTGGTGGAGCTGCCATCTGATTAAACCCTTCTGGATGAAAGTGGGAGAAATAATTTCAAAGTTGCAGGGCATACCCCTACCTATTCTGCCCCAATTCTGCCTTGTGGGTCTAAGATCACCTGGTTGCCGATCTCCCCATACCAACCGCTTATATCAACATCTGTTGGCAGTAGCTAGAATCCTCATAGCCTCAAATTGGAAGTCGAGAACTCTGCCTGATATCCCCCAATGGTTAGCGCGCTGCGATCAGGTATTCCGGATGGAACAAATAGCGCACTGGGAGATCAATAACACCCCTCTGTTTGAAAAGGTGTGGGGGCCTTGGAGGAAGTTCCGGGGTTTTTCTTGTTAGGAGAAGGTTAGCCACAGGGGCAGTATCCGTTATTTGCTGTAAATTAGCTCATCATTTTGAGCTGGGATCTAGGTAGAGCTCGCTTTTAGGTTTGCCAAACAAAAGGGTATAAGCTGTAAACTGTCGCTTGTTGCTGTTTTTGTTTTTTCCATTGCTGTATAAAACAATTGCAAATTGTCTATGTAAATGTCTGACTCTGTGTCGCACTGTGTGTGAACGAATTTTACTGTAACACATGTATGCAGATGAAGACATTCGTGATTTTATGTTCAATAAAATATTTTACAAACTAAACTAAATTTATAGGGGCATCAAGTTACAAATCTACTCCAAAATTAGCAAAACTTCAATAATAGTCACACATATCTACTCTGAGCTATAAGGAATAGTGAATATTCGAATAGTGATAGTGATATATATTCATAATTTCGAATATTCTAGGATTTTTTTTCATCAGTAACCTCCCTTCTTGCTTGTGGGCCAATGAGAAGGCTGCAATGTCTTTGTCTGAGCTTAGCAACGTCCCTAGCAACCAATAGGTAAGTTGCCTACCCCTTACTATATAAGAACCTCCCCAGCAGCCCTTGTATGCAGTATTTTGCAGATATGAGAGCGACGGCAGTGTCATTGCTGTGCTCTGTGCTTTCCTGTGTCATTACATTAGATAGTTAGTTAGTTAGTTAGCTGATATATATAATACAGATAGTTAGTGGGAGATAGTCAGTGTAGGTTAGATAGTGATATAATGTAGCTGATAGGTTCTGCTGTCACTACATACATGCTACATACATAGTGCTGTATGTACAGTATGTATGTATGATACATACAAACATACATAGTGCTGTGATGTCACAAGTTCACAACAATACTTAGTGCACCAATGACTAATAAGTAGTCAGACCTGTTAAAATGTGAAGTTGCACGTATTGCGCCAAAATATTCGCATCATTAGTGCAGATTTCGCAATCGCAAATATATTGGAGTACTCTATCTGCATATAAAGCTATTGTAATGTTCTGCCATGCAAACCATTTTCTCCAGTCTCAGGAAACTTCTAGCAGCTTGAACAATGTAGCTATAGTGACCCACGCCTGTATTTCGCGCGCATTACGAGAATATTACATTGCCGATTTTTTGCAATCAAGAAAATAATCTCGAATTCGCAAATATATGACGAATATTCTACCAAATATTAGCGAAATATCACGAATTTGAATATTGCCCCTGCCTCTAATTACTAATAAGGAATTGTCACGGCTGGCGGTGGGGAAAACCCCCAGCCGTGCGGTGCCAGAAGAAGATAGGGTTACCCCTTGGCCGGGACCACAGAGATAGGGAGCAGGTCACCTCCTATTGCGTCCCTAACGCTGACCCTGTCTCCTATCTGTATGAGCCGACCTTGGTGGTAGGAGGACTCATACGCCGGAACCTTAAAGTCCCTACGAGCCCTCAAGTCGGCCCTGTACTAGGGGACAGAGTGAGACGACCTGCTCCTCCTAGGCACGGGGGAGCAGGAGTCTCAACGGCCAAGCAACACAGGGGAATACAATAACAGACTTATGGCAGTGACAGGCAAATGGGACCAACACATCACTCACCTGCCACAGACAACAAACCCTGGATCCCATGTGCAGGTGCTGCAGTTCAGACACCAACGAACACAGCACACACCAGACATCCCACAGGAACCCAGGACCACAAGCTGCACTAACATAAAACCCCACACACACCTAAATAACACCGTGAAACATAGAAATTCCCGACAGAGGTTTTATGACCAGAAGGATGGTCCTCACCAGGCAGATGGAGGAGACAGGAGGCTGCTCCAGCCAGCATGGCTGAGAGCAACCTACTGAAGCCTGCAAGAGACTCAGGCTATATAGGCCAAAAGGCCACACCCACCAGTCAACCACACCCAGTGACATCACACACACTGGGAAGGAAGTTAACCCTTCCAGCACACAGAAGGGAAAACACACATATAAGGGGAAGTGCACATAATACATAACCCACACCAACCCACTCACCTGTTACCGCCAGCAACGGCATGCGTGGCCACCATGTACTGGGGAACAGCCCGCAGGCCGAAACCCTGCCACCACATGCATACAACAACAGACGTTGCCGCGGACAACCACAGGTGAAGGGAGGTGTCTACGTGCATACAACACATAACCTCGTGCACCACAAAACGACAAAGGGAGTGCACATAAAACACGTTGCCAAGGGCAACCGCACGCATGCCTATTGTCCGCGGCAACCGCACCTGAGGCAAACAACTAAGTGCTCCCAGCTGCGGTTGACAACGGCAAACCGCGGGCAACAGCATGCAGCTCCCAAGGAGTCACGACCATGGCCAAGGGTCGTGACAGGAATATGCTGCACGTATGACCTCTTACAAAGGCTATGTACTGATTAGCTATTTTCAAGAATTTTTCTGCACTTTTAGCTATCCTTCATATAAGATAGGGCCAGGGACTATTCATAGGATTCAGATATATTGGGCAGACTAGATGGGCCAAATGGTTCTTATCTGCCGACACATTCTATATAACTAAAACATTTAAAGTGGATCTGTCATCAGAAGAGGCTGTCCTATTTAAAGGGATTCTGTCACCAGGTTTCACCCCTTTAAGATAAAAATATGGTTATGTTCAGGGAGCTTTAACCATTCCTAATGTGGTCTTATAAATGTAATCTGTAGGCTCATTTTGCTAAAAATACGCTATTACTAACCTGTCAGTCATAAAAATAAGGTGCCCAAGGGGATGTAAATGGATCCAAGCTGCCGCCCTCACCTGCTGCCGTTCGTGCCCAGCGCCGCCTCATAATCTTCTGTGACGCCTCCAGCTCTCCTTCTGTAACATCGCTGTGAAAGCCTCCCTCCTCCTCTGTAACATCGCTGTGAAAGCCTCCTGCTCTCCCTCCCTCCCCCCTCCTCCTGCTGCTGTAACATTGCGATGTTACAGCAGCAGGAGGAGGGGGGAGGGAGGGAGAGCAGGAGGCTTTCACAGCGATGTTACAGAGGGAGGAGGAGGGAGGAGGGAGGAGGAGGGAGGAGGGGGAGGGAGAGAGAGCGAGCAGGAGGCTTTCACAGCGATGTTACAGAGGGAGAGCTGTAGGCGTCACAGAAGATTATGAGGCGGCGCTGGGCACGAACGGCAGCAGGTGAGGGCAGCAGCTTGGAGCCATTTACATCCCCTTGGGCACCTTATTTTTATGACTGACAGGTTAGTAATAGTGTATTTTTAGCAAAATGAGCCTACAGATTACATTTATAAGACCACATTAGGAATGGTTAAAGCTCCCTGAACATAACCATATTTTTATCTGGAGGGGGTAAAACCTGGTGACAGAATCCCTTTAAGGGCAGCTTATTATTATGACAAGTCCATCTAGCAGTTATAAAAATGACTATATCTTGTGATATAGATAGATAAGAAAGAATATAGCAGACTTAAAATTATGAGCCTGTTGTATTCATGAGCATAACTTACTTTTATTTCATGAAGAACAGAAGTACTTACTAAAAAAGATGTCAGGAGAGCTGACAAGTTCTCTTTTGGCACACTGGATAATAGAGTCAGACTGCACCCAAGATGCTTTGATGGGTCTAAAGGAGGCTATCCCCCAACTACAGCATGCCGCACCTAGGTGTCGTTCACACCAGCTTCTTGTATACGATGCCCCTTCTTTCGTGCATGCTTGGTTTAGAGAGCGTCCCTATTAGCACAGCTTACGTTCACAGTAGAATAATGCAGTAGGCCAGGGATGGGCAAACTGCGTCTCTCCAGCTGTTGTAAAACTACAACTCCCAGTATGCCTAGTCTGCCTACAGCTATCAGCCTAGAGCAGGGCAGGATGGGATTTGTAGTTTTATAACAACTAGAGAGCAGCAGATTGTCCATCACTGCAGTGGGCTATTCCTTTCTTCTGATCAGGAGTATCACAGACCTAAAGAATTCCTCCCAATCCTCATGGATCCAGTGGGATGGTACCCAATTCTGGTTTCTGTCTTGGAAAGCATGTCCCATATCCTGATTTTAACTGCATCTGATTCATCTGGGCATAGAAACTGTTGAATACAAATAAGGCATCATCACTGTGTGAGGAGACTATTACCATGTGCCACACAAATAGAACATTATGAAAGTGTGTGGGGCACTATTTCTGTGTGTGGGGGGTATCTTTAATAGGAAATGAGCCCCAAGAGGGCATCCTTACTGTGTGTAAAGCACTAAGAAGATCTCACTACTGCCACCCGTATTCTGTGGGGGCAACTAAGAAGGCATTATCAATGTGTGGGGTGGCTATTACCATGTACCACACAGAGCACTAACAACGTATGTGTTGCACTATTTCTGTATGTGTGGGGCACTAAGAAGGAATCCTGAGAAGGAGGGGCATCCTTACTGAGTGGAAGGTACTAAGGAGGCATCACTACCATGAGGGGGTATCCTTACAGTGTGGGGGCCGCTAAAGAGGCATCATCACTGTGTGAGGCAATATTTCTTTGTAGGGGGGCATGCAGGGGAACCATTACTGTGTGTTATCCAAGGGAGGACGCTATTCCTGTTTGAGGGTGCCAAGGGCACTGGTATGGATTGAGCATGTAGGGATAGGGATTGGGCAGAGTTTAATGTACAAAATAATTTGCCACCAGGAGTTGTTCCTCTTTGCACTGAAAGTTGGTAGTCATGCCTGAAGGAATGGCACCATAATGCTCCCGTGAATAGAGCCTAACTGCACCAGGGCCTTTGCTGACAGTGTGAAGGCATGGCCCTCTGTACACATACAGTATTAAAACCTTTTTCTTAGATAATTCTAGGTTGACTTGTTCACTACATGTTCAGAGCTGCTCAGTTTTGCTTTTACCTTCTCCTGCATAGCATTCTGAATATGACGGCCCCGTGCAATGATTAATCTTTTGTGTTAGTTTTATGCTCAGCTGTTGGTTGTTTACTATTGCAACAATGCAATTAATCAGCGGTAGCTGCAACCTCATTCTATTCGCGGAGGACAGACTCCAGATCCAGCTGAAATATGACCCAAGCCGCAGTTCAAACCAATACCCATCTGGCTTGCAGACCGCTAAAATAAATTAGGCACAGCCTTCCATTCACAGACCTCACTGTGCTTCTTTTAAATCATATCTGAGATATGTCCCCTCCAGGCACTAGATAATCTGCAGAGAAAACTTTACAATGTTGATGCAACAAATTGTGCCTGGGAGAAGGAGATATATTGAAATGCTAATTTTCAACATTGGCTGCAATATCTATTTTTTTTTCCTGGAGTAGAATGCAGACAGTAAATGGGGAATTTTGTGTTCGAGTACTCTTGTGATCTAATTGGATAAGGATGCGATGCAGTTTCTCACGCGCTCGCCATTACGGCACAGATGACTTTGTGTTACTAAGAAACGGCCATTATTTCTGGCTAACCTGAGGGCAAAGTAATGATTTATTGTCTAAATACTGCAGTGTTGCACACAAGATTGGATACCAACCGCAGCTCTAGGGATATGTTCTTACTTGAATTCAGCTCAAATATTTACATGCAGGAATTATTCTACAGACGTCTTGCAGGCTAATCTTATTTTGGGAAGCCAATCTTACTTCTTACACGAAAATCATGATGCTGTCTGTATTTATGCGTAGGCTATAAATAAACTTGAATTATGGCAAATTTAAACTGTACAACTATATATTCTTTCCGAGTGGCTGTAGGCTGTGAGCTAGAAGAACATATTTTATTAAAGATCCAGTCTTGCTTAGTCAGTACTATATTTTTTTTTTCCTTCTTCCTTACTCTGATCTCCAAATCCACAGAGGGGAAGAGGCTGGAAGTAATATTTGCAGAGCTTATTATTGAGGATTGTAATTCTAAATTTAAGAAGCAATATGGGGAGCTAAATCAAAGTGACCAATTTGCTTCCGTTATATGGGAAAAGATCTTGATGGAAATTGCCACTTGCTATGAAAAACGTGGCTTTCTGGGTCACTGCATCAGAACTAAGTGTAATGTTGTGAAAATGTACATAGGGACTGATTTATCTGTGTTCTTACTTCATTAACTAAAGAGGAAGACGAAGCAGAGAAATCAGAACTCTAGAGAAATATGAATCTTAAAGAGAATGCAGTCATAATTAATCATTTATTCACTCTTCAGGGTAATATTAACTAGAGGATTCTGCTTTGCTTCAGTGCATTTTTTTTAAATATATTTTCTTTCTATTTTGGAGATAATACTAACAGTAAAAAAATCCAGTAAAAATAAATCCAGTACTAGGGCTCATGCACACAGTAAAGCCATGTGCACAGACCCTGTACTCTATTTTCAAAGGCACCAATCAGTCTTCCATATCCTCTTCCAAAAGGAGCTATAGGTCTTTAAAGATGCTCGATAGTGTTGAGCTAAGCGAAATTCGGTCCGAAGATTAGGAAAAATTCGATTTGCAATTCATTTGTGACTAATCAAATTTCTTGGCTAACTTCAGCGACGTTGCCGAATCAAATTTTTTAAAACTTTGCTCATGTTTAATGCTTAACATCATGATATTCCCTACTTATTTTCTTCCGGATTACAAATTCTGTACAATCTTTCCACTTGATAATGATAATGTGATCCCCCCCGAAACATCCTTCCTCTATTGCCCACAAGATGTAGGACAGAAGATTGGCCAAGGGTCTACGACCATTCTACTGTGCTGGGGCAAGCAAACAGCAGCTCCACCTGTCATTACTGGGGACATGGGTTATTTATAGTGATGAACAAATTTGTTGAAATATGATTCAGATCCGATTCGATTTGGGTCAGAATAAATTCTAACCGAATCGGAAGTGCTTTAACTGCCCTAATGGTGTGGGTGACACTCTGTGCTCTCCCAGGACTGTATGGAACTCAATTAATGCTCTTCAATGCCAAAACAACATTGGTAATGTCTAAAGGTAGCAATATATATGCCATGTGGAAATGGATGGTAGAATAACAAACAGCCTGTTTAACCTCTTCCTGCTTAGTGGGTTTTTAAAGATGATGCCACTTGTGAGTGCAGCGGGTGCCATAGCCGCCAGGTGCCTACTGTTTAAAATAGTAAACATCCGAGACTAATGTCGAATGCATACATTTCACCCCTCAGATGCTGTGGTTAAATGTGACCATGGCTTCTGGGAGCCAAAAAAAAACATGGGAGCGTGTGCTTCCAGGCCTGTAATGGCTACCCCTGGTGGGGATTGGGGGACCTGGAGAGTGGGTGCGTATATTCCCTCAGTCACTATGATGTACAGATATGTCACAGTGGCTGAAGGGGTTATTTTTAGCACAAGCCTGCAACATAACAAAATGTGAAAAAAGTGAAAGAGTCTTAAGACAATCCAAATGCATGGTATGTGACATAGGCCCCCAGGAAGACATGAGTTTTAAGGCACATAAGTAAAAAAAAAAAAAAGTGTGGATTCATGGATTCTTAAAAGGTAAGGTGGGTAAAAATTGAAAATTAGATAATCGTATACCAAAGCTAGAGCCAGACCTGTACCTCACATGGATCTAGAGATCTCTACAGTCATTGCTCCAATTGTTCTGCTAGATTAATTTCAGGCTGGGTGCTCAGCTCTCTACTTGTTACAACTCAGGGGTGTGTCCTTTCTGAGGTTTTGTGTCCTTTCTGTTGCAGTTCTCTCCCTATTACATCTCTGGGGGGGGGGGGGGTCCTTTTTTCTCCACCTCTCCCCCTGTAACTGTGAAAGCATCTAATTAGATGGAACTTGAAGGATGACACTGAGCATATGCGTTCACTTCAGCAAGGTGGACACAGAAATAATAAACGGAACAAACAGTGGGTGGTACTATACAGATTTTGTTGAATAACTCCATGGCTGTCACAGTGAGGTTCACTGTGACAGTTGAGTCCATGTAGGCTGGCTGCATGCCCTCTCGCGTACTGGCTGCAGGCTGCCTCCTGTGCAGGCTGGTTGCTTGGGGCTGCATGCTGGCTGCGGTGTCTTCTGTGAACTGCTGCCTGTGAATGTTTGCTCTCCCCGTGTCTGCTTCTCTGTGCAGTTCTTATCACTGTTGCCGTGCAGGCTAGCTGAAGGTTTCCTCGCGTACTGGCTGCAGGCTGACACCTGTGTATGCTGGTTGCATGGGACTGCATGCTGACTGCGGTGTAGTGTGTGAACAGTGTACTGTGTTTGTATATTCCCGTGTCGGCATCTCTGTGGCTCATGTCTCTGGTGCCATGCAAGCTAGCTGCATGCACCTTGTGTACTGGCTGTGGGTTTCCCCATGCATGCTGGTTCTGCGATGCGTGCTGGCTGCAGCCTTGTGTGTGACCTGGGTCTGAATTTGGATGCTTCTCTGTTTGTCACTGTGACACGGATTGTTTGTGCTCTGTACCACTGGCTGTGGTGGACTCCGTGTATGCTGGTTGCAAGGGGCAACGTCCAGTACTGCAGCGTACTCCAGTGTTCAGTTCCTTGTTCATGCAGGCTCCCCTCCCTGTTTTGTTCTGATGGGATTAGCTTCCCCTGGTCCATTCCTGGGTGTGGCGTATCAGGTACCCTCATTAAGCAGCTATATCTACCTGTGAGCTGTGGGGCTTGTGGTGAGTCTATCTTCTGCCTTGCTGGGTGTTGCACCTTGCTGCTCACTTAAGGGGTCAGTCTATCTCTGTCCAGTGCCTTACTGGGTGTAGCCCCTTGCTGCTGACCCAGCTTTTTCTTCCTATCTGCCCTTGTTTGTGGTGTCACCTGGTAATGCATTGTTGCTGCTTTGTCTGATGTTGTTGGTACCTGTTCTGTGATGGTGTCTGAGGTTATGTCCTTGTCTGATCTTTTGTACCTGTCTTGTGGTGATGTTGCTTTCCTTGTCCATGCCTTGCCTGTTCTTCTTTTCCTGTTCTCTGTCTGGATCCACTCTGTTCCTTGTCCAGCCTGGCAGTGCCTACTGCTTCTGTTTTAGTCTGTTCCTTGTCTGTCCTGCAGTGCTTTACTGCTTCTGTTTCTGTGTTTGTCCTGCCTTCGTGAGAGGGCCCCTGGGTTCTCTGGAGGGAGGATCTCTAGTCTGTGTGCGGCTCTGCCTGAGACCACCATGCTTCCATTCCACATGGGGTCCAGGTATCTGGTTCTGTGCTGGTTCCCGTTTGTCTTGTTGTCTGATCCATGTCCTGTGTTTGCTTGGGTTCCAGTTCTGTTGTCTGTTCCACTGGTGGTTTCACCAGCCTGCTTCTCTGCAGGTAGGGGCCAAGTGTACCAGGACCTTCCTGGAGGTGCGGCCCAGTTCATCCCCACCACCAGGGACTCTGTGAAGAACTGGGCTCACTGCCTCTCCGCTCTCTGGGTTTGCCTCTGGTCTTCCAGTGCACTTGGTTCTATGATAATGCTACCACTATTGCCTAACCTGCTGTACTGTTATGTTCCTTATTACACTTGTAATAAAGTTCTCTGTGGGTCCTTGATCTGGAGGTTAATTACATGCAATTAAAAAAATATTCTGATCCCAGTGTTGCTTTAAAAAAATTAAGAACAATTTTCATGGGACGTTGTTGTCCATGCCATAAGTTGCATGAAGTTTTAGCAACTGCAGCTTCAATTACCTTGCAAAACCAACATTTCAGACCCAATGACACCTAATTCCTGACAATCTTACAAATAGTGGCATCTTCACTTTGAAGTCTCTTTTTTTGATGACCTTCTTTGCCAATGAAAAATATATTACAATACATACTTCGCTGTGCTGGAAAAGAGCTACGGATGTAGCAGGGTTAACACACATGCTTTATGAGACATGTTATCTAAACTAAATGCAACTAAATGCGTTAAGCAATTGCTTTTCAATGGCTTTTGTTTCAAGATAACGCGATGAGTTGAGTTAGGAGTGTGTGTGTTACCCCTGCTACATCTGTACCTCTCAACTTATGCCACTGCCTAAAGCATAGGCCTACCAAGTGTACATAAAGATAAAAGGGCACATGCCAGTGAGAAAAAATGGGGTTAACGGCAACTTATCTGTGAGCATATTAAAACCACATTACAGGCAATTAAGGTAGTGGTCATATTAATAGCCTATTACCAGAGGTATTTTGCACATTACTGCTATATTACTATTTGCTGCTTGTGAATATGATAAAGTATTATTGCTATTTTTCAGTATATTACTAAGGCATATTAATGTCATGGGATTGCTATTTGCTTTAAATATTGGGAGTCATATTAAGCTTTTGCTTTTTCTAGTACTCGTATATTCCACCAGTTCCCCATAATTAAACTTGCAGATATGCCAAACATTACACGTATGAACATCAACTAACAACGAAACAAGTGGAACAATACATAGAAACATAAAATGTGTCGGCAGATAAGAACCATTTGGCCCATTTAGTCTGCCCAATATACTGAATACTATGAATAGCCCCTGGCCCTATCTTATATGAAGGATGGCCTTATGCCTATCCAATACAGCATAATAAAGTAGAGATGGCCAGAATGGGAGCCGCTCTTACAGAGTGCCTCTCTGTTCTAACTCAGGGGGGTCCCAAAAGGAAGTTCACTCTTCATGTCATTCACAAGCCCTAATAGATCTTATGGACAGGGATTGTCTTTATGAGATAATCCATTTCTGTCACCTCTCCTGACATGTCTGCTTTGGCAGATACTTTCATCCCTCATGTAATAACAAATCTGCAGCATCTATCAGTAGTTATAATGCCCCAGTAGTTATAATGTCCCCCCCCCCCCTCTAGTGCACCCAGAAGTTATAATGCCCCCTGTTGTGGCCCAATAGTTATAAAGCCCCATACAGTGTCCACAGTAGATATAATGCCCTCGTGTGTTGTCCTCAATACCCTTTTCCTATTGAAAAAACAAAGCCTCACACAGCCCAGGAGCTTTAACCAATTACAGCCAGTGCCACATACAGCTTGTGTGGGAAATCCCCCTAGCAGGAGCAGCTGGAATCATTAATCACCAGAGAGAGGCACAGGCACACACTCCTCTAAGAGCTGTGTTTTATGGAAGTAAGAGGCCAAAATAGGTATTTAAAACAGTTATATAATGTTCTTACTGTTAATATAGTGATTAGAACTGTATACTGAACTGGTTATATGTATGTTTACTTACAGTTCCGCCATACAAATTGCAAATTGCATACAAACGAACTACTGAGCCATACAATCATACAATCCAAACAAATTGCATACAAATGCGAACTGCTCATACCAGATCATAAGCAATTGTATAGAGCAAACTGCAAACCAAGTAGAGCAAATAAACTATTGGTTAACCTCAGATATACCTCACAGAGATCATAAAGTGCTTAAATAACTTAAAGTGAGAGTACAGATACAGAGAAATATATCCACCATTTTATGTTGAATGACAAGATTGAAAAGTTGAACCGCTATCTTATGCATACCGCCATTTTATGATACTTTATTCAACACGTGTTTTGTCCAAAGACTATCTGCTGCGGAGTCGGCAGTGTTATATATGAAGAAAAGTTGAAGTTAATAAAGTGTTTTCAAGCATTTGGTGTGCTCTTTAAACCTATTGCTTCCATAGAACAGCGCTAGAGGAATTACAGAGTAATAGACAGTCTGGTTAGACTAAAAAGTCATAGATATCAAAATTCTTATAATGCCACAGCGCAAAAGGCACTTCATAGTGCTGCGCCTGCCACATGGTGACAGTCAGAGGTGCCTGAGTGCAGCCAGGAGGGATATGGTAAATGTTGCTGCAATCCTGCAGTTTAGAGGAAGACAGCCACATGGGATAGACTAATCTCCTGTCTACATAGGACAGCAAGATCTGGTCTGGTGGTCAGACAGGGGTCACATGACACAGCTATTATGAAAGCTTTCATAAGGTATGAATACAACTGAGCTTGAATAAAATATAAAAACACTGGTAGAATATTTCTTATTATATAGTTATCATTATATGTAAAAAAAATTGTTGGATCAGTTCTGTATAATGTATATAGTTAATGTTACTTCACCAAAGTGACAAATTACTTCCTGACAGCAAAATGCAACAGTGACTACTTTCTGCTCATTCTCCTTGAACTCTCTGCAGCTGATGACACTGTAGACCCCCATCTCCTACTCACTATGCTCTTCAGACTAAAGGACACTGCCCTCTCCTGGTTTTCTACATATCTCTCTGACAGCTCTTTGAGTGCATCATCCACTGGCTCCACTTCTTCTCCTCTCCCTCTTGCTGTTGAGGTTCCTCAGGGTTCAGTCCTAGGCCCTCTTCTCTCTCTACTCAGCCCCAATTGGACAGACTATCTGCAGATTTGGTTTCCAGTACTATCTCTATGCTTATAACACACAACTATACACTTCATCCACCGATATCACCCCTGCTCTATTACAGAACACCAGTGACTGTCTGTCGTCTCTAACTCCATGTCCTCTCTCTATCTGAAACCGAATCTTTAAAAAACTGAACTTCTTGTGTTCTCTCAATCTACTAATCTACCTAAACCTGATATCTCCCTCTCAGAATGTGGCACTACTATAACGCCTAGGCAGCACACCCGCTGTCTTGGTGTTATTTTTTACACTGATCTTTTCTTTACCCACTATATTCAATCTCTTGCCCGCTTATGTCACCTGCACCTCAAAAATATCTCTAGAATCCACCACTTTCTCATTATGGAAACAACAAAAATTCTCATTGTCGCCCTGATCCATTCCCGCCTTGATTACTGTAATTAACTATTAATTGGCCTCCCCCTCACCACACTTTCCCCTCTCCAATCTATCCTTAATGCAGCAGCCAGGGTCACCTATCTATCTAACTGCTACTCCAGTGCCTCCACTCTGTGCCAGTCAATGCACTGATTGCCCATACAGTATAGAATCTAATTTAAACTGCTCGTTCTCACCCACAAAGCTCTCCACAATGCTGCACCCCCCTACATGTTCTCCCTCATCTCTGTCTACCACCCTACCAATGCTCTATGTTCTGCAAACGATTTACAACTGACATCCACTATACTCCAAACCTTTCACTCACAGCTTTAAGACTTCTTCCAAGCTGCACCAATTCTACAGAATGCCCTACCCCAAGAAATTGGGTTAAATCACAGTTGAAGGTGCTCCCTAAAAACACATCTTTCTAGCTTGGCCTACCACATCTTTTCATCATTCACCATTTTCTGAACCTGATCCTCCACCAAACTCTCCAACGCACCCATGCACCCAGAAGCACTACAGATATCGGCTGGTGACTGGCTCATACACCTACCATATTTTCCCAAGATGGCTGGACCATCATAAAAAACAAGCACTTTTACCTTTTGTGTCACCCCTATCTCCTCATAGATTGTAAGTTCTTGTGTGCAGGGCCCTCATTCCTCTGGTTCTAAGTATTGACTTGTCTGTTGCTATACTTAGAGATTAGCAAATTTTTAAAAAATTTGATTCGCCAGTTTGCCAAATTTTTTGAAAAAATTAGGTTTGATACGACATTATTTGTGGCGAATTTAATTTAAAAATGGCTATTTCCTGGCTGCATAGAGCATTTATAGTGGTTGCAGTCCTGGCTACAGAGAACCTTTATAGCGGTGCAGAGAGCCTTTATAGTGGTATAGTGGTGGTACTGCCTTGCAGTAACATGCATAGGGAGTCTGCTTTGGTAGTAAAATAATACTGTGTGTCCGTATGACATGCAGATGACAGGTGTCGTTCTTAGAATCACTGCATACTTCACTTATTTGGGCAGTCACGGGGCCAAAACTGACCAAATAACTCAAGTATGAACTCAGCCTTACAGGTCGATGTTAGCACCAAGAAGAAGCGCACTCCTTTTACCCAGTCGTCAGCTGTTTCCACATAGATGTCTACAGAATCTGTTCTATTAAACGCTTATACAAGTAGAGCCCCCCTCGACAGTGTCAGCAGTAAGTTTGTGTTGCTGTAACTGATTATTTTGCCCTTCCTCTGATTCGTCAGAACAATAACCCACAAAAAACGGATCCTGTCTGTGGAGCATCCACCTTCACTCAGTCAGCATTTGGTCAGTAATCCATCAGTATTGCTAATGCAAAAAAGAACAGGAGTGGATCCAAAACAGAGATGACACGTGAATGGAATATTTGCAAGTCTTCTGTGTTTTGTACCCACTCCGGCTTTTGGCTACCAAATCATAAGCCAATTACCATACAGGCCTTACAGCTGCTACACAGAGAGGATACGTTGTACATCTCATTTTTTCTTCCTTCTAACAGATAAGAAGAAGGGTCGATTAAATGATGTAAGCCAAGCCAAAAAGGCTAAATGGTGGCCCAGTCATGAAGTGGGGAGGGTGAGAACAGCATGAGAAGTCCACAGAGTGGCCCTATGACATAGTGGTGAGGTGTAAGCAGCATACGGAGACCACAGAGTGGCCCAATGTCAGAGTGTGGATGTGGCGGCAGCATCAGGAGACCACAAAGTGGCAAGGTGACATAGTGTGGAGGTGGCAGCAGCATCAGGAGGCCACAGAGTGGCAAGGTGACATAGTGTGGAGGTGGCAGCAGCATGAGGAGACCACAGAGTGGCAAGGTGACATAGTGTGGAGGTGGCAGCAGCATGAGGAGACCACAGAGTGGCAAGGTGACATAGTGTGGAGGTGGCAGCAGCATGAGGAGACCACAGAGTGGAAAGGTGACATACCGTAGTGTGGAGGTGGCAGCAGCAACAGGAAGCCACAGAGTGGCAAGGTGACATAGTGTGGAGGTGGCAGAAGCATCAGGAGGCCACAGAGTGGCAAGGTGACATAGTGTGGAGGTCGGTGGCAATACCAGTACCTGCTGACGAAAGTGGGTGAAAAAAAGAGCACTAACAATCAGATGTGTGGCATCAGGCGGGTGGCAACATTAGAATAGTAGCTGAGACAGGTAGCCAGAAGAAACCGCTCTCTTTTGTCAAAGTGTTGGTATGGCCCCATCGATGATCCAGTCTGATGCATCAGTAATTGGTGAGTGGAAATGCTGGCTGATCCACACCTGATTCATCTTGACTAAGGTCAGTCTCTCCACATTTTGGGTGAATTGGCGAGTTCTTCTTGGGGTAACTTTGGCCCCACACGCACTAAACACCCGCTTTGATGCCACACTACTGGCGGGGCAGGACTGCTTTTTTTTTTTTACTCGTTTTAGTGAAGTTTAACAAGTAAGGCATGTTACATCAGGATAAAGCAGGGGTAAATCCCACGCAGGGGATACATTGACATTAAAATGCAACTCAAGAATCTTGCAGCAGGTCTGAAAAGAAGTCTTATCTCGATCAACAACAAGAATCAGTGGAGGTAATGAAGCATTAGTACAAGGCTCGAAATCCACACACTATCACATATCGGCCACAGAATACATACATGCATTGTGCAATGTCAAAGGAGATGCGCACCACTCACCCCATACCATGTGAAACTTTTGTGGGCATTTTCTATGAATAAATAAAAAAAATTCCATACTAACAGCGTGATTGACCAATGATTTCCATTGACCTAGTGTAGGTGCTCTATCAGCCATCCATCTCAGAGCAATGGCTTTTCTAGCAAAGAATAGAGTTTCACAAAAAAAAAAACTGTGGTGGTGCCCCCAAACCTCTTCATCTAATATTCCAAGAACACTTTTAGGGCATAACGGCACTGCAGTTGGAACCATAGTTGACAGCACCTCTATTACTGCTTTCCAGAAGTTTTTTAAATATGTACAGTCCCACATGAGATGCCAGAAATCAGCACCATCCTATGGCATGTATTGTGTGATATTCTGCCCATTTTGTGTAGTCTGGTAGGCGTGAGATAACTTCTGTGCAAGATAAACAACTGGATCAACCGGTTGTTAATTGATGGAGTCCTCAGGGTTTCATTCCAATCATCAGCCGTTAGTGAAGGTATTGAGTTTCTCCACTTCCCCTCAACAGCAAGAGGGTTCATCAGCATTCGATTGTTGAGCAGATGTGTATAAAGCACAGAAATAATACCTCTCGGACCCTGTGATCTTAGAACCCCTATTAAAGGGTATCTTGACATTTTTCGGTCACCTGCCCCAAATTGTGCTGTTAACGCGTGCCTCGGTTGCAGATATCTAAAGAAAAGGTTTTGAGGTAGTTCAGATTTCTCCAGCATTTGCAAAAATAAGCATAGAGTGCCCTCAACATATAGATATCTCAAGGTGAGGACTCCGTGGGCCTTTCACAGATTCACCCCCTCCAATTCTTTCAGATGGGCAAACATAGAGTTGTCCCATATCGGTATATTATCCAGGAGGTCCTTAAACGATTGCATCTTGGCAGCACTCCACACCTGGTGGGCCAATTTATGTATGGGGAGCAAGCGCGTAGGCACGGAGCGTGATCCTTCCAGTACTGGCCACAGGGAGGTCATGCTTAAATATTCCCTGAGATAGTATTCTGCATTTGGCAATTCTGACGTTAGGATCCATGTGTCCATAGGGGCATAAGTGCTGATTTCGTCCAATTTATGTGCAAACCCGAGTATTACCCGAACCTTTCTATTATATCAATTGCTCTAGGGAGCATAGTTTCAGGTTCATCCATAAAGAGAAGGAGATCATCCGCATATAGTCCAACTTTAGCTGTTCTGTCTCCCATGCACACCCCTTTAAAAACTTGATCCTGCCTGACTTAGGGCAAGATGTTCTATCGCTATGGCGAACAAAAGCAGCGACAGGGGGCACCATTGCCTAGTGCCTCTATGAAGTTTAACCCCTTAAGGACTTAGGGCGTATCGGTACGCCCTGTTTCCCGAGTCCTTAAGTTTAAATTTACATTGCGGCGCAAGTTAATTGTGACAGGATGCCGGCTGAAATCATTCAGCGGGCATCCTGTCACAACGCCGGGGCGATCGGCGATCGCCGCAAACCGCAGGTCAATTCAGACCTGCAGTTTGCGGCGGCGATCGGGCGGTGCCATCAGATCCCCATGCGGCTGTGGGGGGGACCCGATGGCATGGAAGGCAGAGCGATGTCTAAGGAAGGCATCGCGCTGTCTTCCGGTGATGAGCCTGTGAGATCCAGCCCCCTGGATCTCACAGGCCCCGGAAGCTGTATGAGTAATACTCACTGTATTACTCATACAGCCAATGCATTCCAATACAGAAGTATTGGAATGCATTGTAAAGGAATATACACCCCAAAGTTTAAGTCCCAAAGTGGGACAAAGTATACATATTTGATATTGCCGAGTCCGTATAGACCGGCTCTATAAACATATCACATGACTTAACCCCTCAGATGAACACCGTAAAAAATAAAAAATAGAAACTGTGCTAAATAAACCATATTTTTTCACCTTACATCACAAAAAGTACAACAGCAAGCGATCAAAAAGGCGTTTGCCCACCAAAATAGTACCAATCTAAACATCACCTCATCCCGCAAAAAATTAGCCCCTACCTGAGACAATAGACAATCGCCCAAAAAATAAAAACAATATGGCTCAGAATATGGAGACACTAAAATAAAAATGTTTTTGTTTTAAAAAAGCTGTTATTGTGTAAAACTTACATAAATTAAAAAAAAAGTATACATATTTGGTATCGCCGCGTTCGTATCGACCGGCTCTATAAAAATATCACATGACCTAACCCCTCAGATGAACACCGTAAAAAAAAAAAAAAAAAAAAAACTGTGCTAAATAAACATCACAAAAAGTGTAATAGCAAGCGATCAAAAAGTCATATGCACCCCCAAAATAGTGCCAATCAAACCGCCATCTCATCCCGCAAAAAATGAAAAAACTATGGCTCTCAGAATATGGAAATTTTTTTGCTTCAAAAATGATATTATTGTGTAAAACTTACATAAATAAAAAAAAGTATACATATTAGGTATCACCGCGTCCGTATCGACCGGCTCTATAAAAATATCACTTGACCTAACCCCTCAGATAAACACCGTAAAAATGTTTAAATAAAAACTGTGCTAAATAAACCATTTTTTGTCACCTTACATCACAAAAAGTGTAATAGCAAGTGATCAAAAAGTCACACGCACCCCAAAATAGTGCCAATAAAACCGTCATCTCATCCCGCAAAAATCATACCCTACCCAAGGTAATCGCCAAAAAACTAAAAAAATTATGGCTCTCAGACTATGGAAACACTAAAACAAGATTTTTTTGCTTCAAAAAAGAAATCATTGTGTAAAACTTACATAAATAAAAAAAAGTATACATATTAGGTATCGCTGCATCCGTGACAACCTGGTCTATAAAAATATCACATGATCTAACCTGTCAGATGAATGTTGTAAATAACAAAAAATAAAAACGGTGCCAAAACAGCAATTTCTTGCTACCTTGCCTCACAAAAAGTATAATATAGAGCAACCAAACATCATATCAGGGCCGGCCTTTGGGCTGTGCGAGCTGTGCGGCCGCACAGGGCGCCATGGCAACGGGGGCGCCCGGCGGCCGACACAGCTTGCAGTCGGTCTCTACAGGCTACAGCAGCCGGCCGGCCCGACCTGAGCCGAGATTAGGTGCAAAATTGCAGGGGGCGCCAGGCAGCAAACACTAAAATAAGGATCATGGGAGCCTATGGCTCCCGTCCCCTCTGTTCTTCCTTATAGGCTTCAGGCTAGTGGCATGAAGCCTATGAGGCAGTAGAGCGAGCGTAGTGTGTAGAATGTAGTTGATCCTAGGAGGTATGATGTCAGGGGAAGAGGCGGAGTCTCATCATCCAGGGGGCGTGGCCTAAAGATGTGCAGGAGATTCTACAGAGCAGGAGCAAAGTGTGAAGTTAAGTATGTGGAGGAGAATAGTGACTGTTATTTTTACTCGGGGGGCTTTTTGCAGGGGCTGAAGGGAGGAGGAATCATCTTTGTACTGGAGACTGTATGTTAGAGGGGTCTGAAGAGAGGGTAGTGGGGGTGATATTATTTACATGGGACTGTATGCTGGAGAGGCTGAAGGCAGGTAAGTGATATTATTTTACATAGGGCTGTATGCTGGAGGGGCTAAGGCAGGGAAGTGATGTGTCTTACATGGGACTGTATGCTGGAGGGGCGTTGTATCTTACATGGGACTGTATGCTGGAGGAGCTGAAGGCAGGGGGAGTGATATATTTTACATTGGACTGTATGCTGGAGGGGCTGAAGGCAGGATGAGTGATGCATTTTATATGGGACAGTGCAAGAAGGACTGGAAGGCAGGAGTGTGATGTATCTTACATGGGACTGTATGCTGGAGGGGCTGAAGGCAGACAGCAAAGAGAGGGAGTGTGATATTATTTACATAGGACTGTATGTTGGAAGGGCTGAAGGCGGAGAATGATGTATTTTACACGAGACTGTATGCTGGAGGGGCTGAAGGCAGGAGAGTGATGTACCTTACTTGGGACTGTATGCTGGAGGGGCTGAAGGCAGGAGAGTGATCTACCTTACATGGGACTGTATGCTTGAGGGGCTGAAGGCAGGGAAGTAATGTGTCTTACATGGGACTGTATGCTGGAGGGGCTGAAGGCAGGGGGAAGGTTGTATCTTACATGGGACTGTATGCTGGAGGGGCTGAAGTGGGGGCATAATTATTACTATAATACTACAGAGGGGGCCATTATAATATTAATAATAATAATACAGAGGAGGAAATAATAATAATAATATAAAGGGACCAGTATATATTATAATTATACAGAGGGCATTATAGTTATGGGCACTACGGGGGAGGTCTGTTATCTGAGGATGATAGTAAAGTGAGAAATCCCCATAAATTTCTGTGAAACTCTGCAGAGACGCGGCTGAAAGAAGTTATCATGACGGTCCTATCTCCGAATGAAGATGCTGAGGAAAGTCTACTTCACTGGAGACGTCACTGGATGTAACAGGTATGTGCGGTACTCTTTTTTTTTAACCAAATATCTTTCTTTAAATTGGGCCTGGGGGCAGGGGACTGGATAAGGATAAGGGTGACAGACCCTGGGTATGATTAAGGGGTCAGGGGACGGGATAAGGTGGGTGACACCGTGACAGTCACTGGGTATGATTAAGGGGGGCAGCGGACTGGCTTTGGTTGACACTTAGTATGATTAACAAGGGCAGGGGACTGTGTAAAGGTGACAGGGTATGATTAAGGGGGGCCGGGGACTGGCTACGGGTGACACTGGGTATGATTAAGGCCCTTAATCATACCCAGTGTCACCCATAGCCAGTCCCCTGCCCCCCTTAATCATACCCTGTCACCTTTACCCAGTCTCCTGCCCCCTCAATTAGACCCTGCCCCCCTTAATCATACCCATTGTCACCCATAGCCAGTCCCCTGCCCCCCTTAATCATACCCCGTCACCTTTACCCAGTCCCCTGTCCCCTTAATCATACCCAGTGTCAACTAAAGCCAGTCCCCTGCCCCTTTATCATACCCAGTGTCTGTCACCCTTAATTTAAGGGGGTCAGGGTCTAATTAACCGCCTCCAGACCGCCTAACGCAGATGTGCGGTCCGGAGGCGGCAGCCCTGCGCACAACGACGCATATACGCGTCATCTCGCGAGGGCCGGGATTTCCTGTGAACGCGCGCACACAGGCACGCGCGCTCACAGGAACGGAAGGTAAGCGAGTGGATCTCCAGCCAGCCAGCGGCAATCGCTCGCTGGCAGGCTGGAGATCTGATTTTTTTAACCCCTAACAGGTATATTAGACGCTGTTCTGATAACAGCGTCTAATATACCTGCTACCTGGTCCTCTGGTGGTCCCTTTTGTTAGGATCGACCACCAGAGGACACAGGTAGCTCAGTAAAGTCGCACCCAAACACTACACTACACTACACCCCGTCACTTATTAACCCTTTATGAACCCCTGATCACCCATGATCACCCCATATAAACTCCCTGATCACCCCCCTGTCATTGATCACCCCCCTGTCAGGCTCCGTTCAGACGTCCGTATGATTTTTACGGATCCACGGATACATGGATCGGATCCGCAAAACACATGCGGACGTCTGAATGGAGCCTTACAGGGGGGTGATCAATGACAGGCGGGTGATCACCCATATACACTCCCTGATCACCCCCTGTCATTGATCACCCCCCTGTCATTGATCACCCCCCTGTAAGGCTCCATTCAGACGTCCGTATGATTTTTACGGATCCATGGATACATGGATCGGATCCGCAAAACACATGCGGACGTCTGAATGGAGCCTTACAGGGGGGTGATCAATGACAGGCGGGTGATCACCCATATACACTCCCTGATCACCCCCTGTCATTGATCACCCCCCTGTAAGGCTCCATTCAGACGTCCGCATGATTTTTACGGATCCATGGATACATGGATCGGATCCGCAAAACACATGCGGACGTCTGAATGGAGCCTTACAGGGGGGTGATCAATGACAGGCGGGTGATCACCCATATACACTCCCTGATCACCCCCTGTCATTGATCACCCGCCTGTCATTGATCACCCCCCTGTAAGGCTCCATTCAGACGTCCGCATGTGTTTTGCGGATCCGATCCATGTATCCATGGATCCGTAAAAATCATACGGACGTCTGAATGGAGCCTTACAGGGGGGGTGATCAGTGACAGGGGTGTGATCACCCTGATCACCCCCTGTCATTGATAACCCCCCTGTAAGGCTCCATTCAGACGTCCGCATGTGTTTTGCGGATCCGATCCATGTATCCGTAAAAATCATACGGATGTCTGAATGGAGCCTTACAGGGGGGGTGATCAGTGACAGGGGGGTGATCACCCTGATCACCCCCTGTCATTGATAACTCCCCTGTAAGGCTCCATTCAGACGTCCGCATGTGTTTTGCGGATCCGATCCATGTATCCATGGATCCGTAAAAATCATACGGACGTCTGAATGGAGCCTTACAGGGGGGTGATCAGTGACAGGGGGGTGATCACCCTCATCACCCCCTGTCATTGATAACCCCCCTGTAAGGCTCCATTCAGACGTCCGCATGTGTTTTGCGGATCCGATCCATGTATCCATGGATCCGTAAAAATCATACGGACGTCTGAATGGAGCCTTACGGGGGGGGGGGTGATCAGTGACAGGGGGGTGATCACCCTGATCACCCCCTGTCATTGATAACTCCCCTGTAAGGCTCCATTCAGACGTCCGCATGTGTTTTGCGGATCCGATCCATGTATCCATGGATCCGTAAAAATCATACGGACGTCTGAATGGAGCCTTACAGGGGGGGTGATCAGTGACAGGGGGGTGATCACCCTGATATACCTGCTACCTGGTCCTCTGGTGGTCCCTTTTGTTAGGATCGACCACCAGAGGACACAGGTAGCTCAGTAAAGTCGCACCCAAACACTACACTACACTACACCCCCCCCCCCCGTCACTTATTAACCCTTTATGAACCCCTGATCACCCATGATCACCCCATATAAACTCCCTGATCACCCCCCTGTCATTGATCACCCCCCTGTCAGGCTCCGTTCAGACGTCCGTATGATTTTTACGGATACATGGATCGGATCCGCAAAACACATGCGGACGTCTGAATGGAGCCTTACAGGGGGGTGATCAATGACAGGCGGGTGATCACCCATATACACTCCCTGATCACCCCCTGTCAATGATCACCCCCCTGTCATTGATCACCCCCCTGTAAGGCTCCATTCAGACGTCCGTATGATTTTTACGGATCCATGGATACATGGATCGGATCCGCAAAACACATGCGGACGTCTGAATGGAGCCTTACAGGGGGGTGATCAATGACAGGCGGGTGATCACCCATATACACTCCCTGATCACCCCCTGTCATTGATCACCCCCCTGTAAGGCTCCATTCAGACGTCCGCATGATTTTTACGGATCCATGGATACATGGATCGGATCCGCAAAACACATGCGGACGTCTGAATGGAGCCTTACAGGGGGGTGATCAATGACAGGCGGGTGATCACCCATATACACTCCCTGATCACCCCCTGTCATTGATCACCCGCCTGTCATTGATCACCCCCCTGTAAGGCTCCATTCAGACGTCCGCATGTGTTTTGCGGATCCGATCCATGTATCCATGGATCCGTAAAAATCATACGGACGTCTGAATGGAGCCTTACAGGGGGGGTGATCAGTGACAGGGGTGTGATCACCCTGATCACCCCCTGTCATTGATAACCCCCCTGTAAGGCTCCATTCAGACGTCCGCATGTGTTTTGCGGATCCGATCCATGTATCCGTAAAAATCATACGGACGTCTGAATGGAGCCTTACAGGGGGGGGTGATCAGTGACAGGGGGGTGATCACCCTGATCACCCCCTGTCATTGATAACTCCCCTGTAAGGCTCCATTCAGACGTCCGCATGTGTTTTGCGGATCCGATCCATGTATCCATGGATCCGTAAAAATCATACGGACGTCTGAATGGAGCCTTACAGGGGGGGTGATCAGTGACAGGGGGGTGATCACCCTCATCACCCCCTGTCATTGATAACCCCCCTGTAAGGCTCCATTCAGACGTCTGCATGTGTTTTGCGGATCCGATCCATGTATCCATGGATCCGTAAAAATCATACGGACGTCTGAATGTAGCCTTACGGGGGGGGTGATCAATGACAGGGGGGTGATCACCCTGATCACCCCCTGTCATTGATAACTCCCCTGTAAGGCTCCATTCAGACGTCCGCATGTGTTTTGCGGATCCGATCCATGTATCCATGGATCCGTAAAAATCATACGGACGTCTGAATGGAGCCTTACAGGGGGGGTGATCAGTGACAGGGGGGTGATCACCCTGATATACCTGCTACCTGGTCCTCTGGTGGTCCCTTTTGTTAGGATCGACCACCAGAGGACACAGGTAGCTCAGTAAAGTCGCACCCAAACACTACACTACACTACACCCCCCCCCGTCACTTATTAACCCTTTATGAACCCCTGATCACCCATGATCACCCCATATAAACTCCCTGATCACCCCCCTGTCATTGATCACCCCCCTGTCATTGATCACCCCCCTGTCAGGCTCCGTTCAGACGTCCGTATGATTTTTACGGATCCATGGATACATGGATCGGATCCGCAAAACACATGCGGACATCTGAATGGAGCCTTACAGGGGGGTGATCAATGACAGGCGGGTGATCACCCATATACACTCCCTGATCACCCCCTGTCATTGATCACCCCCCTGTCATTGATCACCCCCCTGTAAGGCTCCATTCAGACGTCCGTATGATTTTTACGGATCCATGGATACATGGATCGGATCCGCAAAACACATGCGGACGTCTGAATGGAGCCTTACAGAGGGGTGATCAATGACAGGCGGGTGATCACCCATATACACTCCCTGATCACCCCCTGTCATTGATCACCCCCCTGTAAGGCTCCATTCAGACGTCCGCATGATTTTTACGGATCCATGGATACATGGATCGGATCCGCAAAACACATGCAGACGTCTGAATGGAGCCTTACAGGGGGGTGATCAATGACAGGCGGGTGATCACCCATATACACTCCCTGATCACCCCCTGTCATTGATCACCCGCCTGTCATTGATCACCCCCCTGTAAGGCTCCATTCAGACGTCCGCATGTGTTTTGCGGATCCGATCCATGTATCCATGGATCCGTAAAAATCATACGGACGTCTGAATGGAGCCTTACAGGGGGGGTGATCAGTGACAGGGGTGTGATCACCCTGATCACCCCCTGTCATTGATAACCCCCCTGTAAGGCTCCATTCAGACATCCGCATGTGTTTTGCGGATCCGATCCATGTATCCGTAAAAATCATACGGACGTCTGAATGGAGCCTTACAGGGGGGGTGATCAGTGACAGGGGGGTGATCACCCTGATCACCCCCTGTCATTGATAACTCCCCTGTAAGGCTCCATTCAGACATCTGCATGTGTTTTGCGGATCCGATCCATGTATCCATGGATCCGTAAAAATCATACGGACGTCTGAATGGAGCCTTACAGGGGGGGTGATCAGTGACAGGGGGGTGATCACCCTCATCACCCCCTGTCATTGATAACCCCCCTGTAAGGCTCCATTCAGACGTCCGCATGTGTTTTGCGGATCCGATCCATGTATCCATGGATCCGTAAAAATCATACGGACGTCTGAATGGAACCTTACGGGGGCGGTGATCAGTGACAGGGGGGTGATCACCCTGATCACCCCCTGTCATTGATAACTCCCCTGTAAGGCTCCATTCAGACGTCCGCATGTGTTTTGCGGATCCGATCCATGTATCCATGGATCCGTAAAAATCATACGGACGTCTGAATGGAGCCTTACAGGGGGGGTGATCAGTGACAGGGGGGTGATCACCCTGATCACCCCCTGTCATTGATAACTCCCCTGTAAGGCTCCATTCAGACGTCCGCATGTGTTTTGCGGATCCGATCCATGTATCCATGGATCCGTAAAAATCATACGGACGTCTGAATGGAGCCTTACAGGGGGGTGATCAGTGACAGGGGGGTGATCACCCTCATCACCCCCTGTCATTGATAACCCCCCTGTAAGGCTCCATTCAGACGTCCGCATGTGTTTTGCGGATCCGATCCATGTATCCATGGATCCGTAAAAATCATACGGACGTCTGAATGGAGCCTTACGGGGGGGGGGGTGATCAGTGACAGGGGGGTGATCACCCTGATCACCCCCTGTCATTGATAACTCCCCTGTAAGGCTCCATTCAGACGTCCGCATGTGTTTTGCGGATCCGATCCATGTATCCATGGATCCGTAAAAATCATACGGACGTCTGAATGGAGCCTTACAGGGGGGGTGATCAGTGACAGGGGGGTGATCACCCTGATATACCTGCTACCTGGTCCTCTGGGGGGCCCTTTTGGTAGGATCGACCACCAGAGGACACAGGTAGCTCAGTAAAGTCGCACCCAAACACTACACTACACTACACCCCCCCCCCCCGTCACTTATTAACCCTTTATGAACCCCTGATCACCCATGATCACCCCATATAAACTCCCTGATCACCCCCCTGTCATTGATCACCCCCCTGTCAGGCTCCGTTCAGACGTCCGTATGATTTTTACGGATACATGGATACATGGATCGGATCCGCAAAACACATGCGGACGTCTGAATGGAGCCTTACAGGGGGGTGATCAATGACAGGCGGGTGATCACCCATATACACTCCCTGATCACCCCCTGTCAATGATCACCCCCCTGTCATTGATCACCCCCCTGTAAGGCTCCATTCAGACGTCCGTATGATTTTTACGGATCCATGGATACATGGATCGGATCCGCAAAACACATGCGGACGTCTGAATGGAGCCTTACAGGGGGGTGATCAATGACAGGCGGGTGATCACCCATATACACTCCCTGATCACCCCCTGTCATTGATCACCCCCCTGTAAGGCTCCATTCAGACGTCCGCATGATTTTTACGGATCCATGGATACATGGATCGGATCCGCAAAACACATGCGGACGTCTGAATGGAGCCTTACAGGGGGGTGATCAATGACAGGCGGGTGATCACCCATATACACTCCCTGATCACCCCCTGTCATTGATCACCCGCCTGTCATTGATCACCCCCCTGTAAGGCTCCATTCAGACGTCCGCATGTGTTTTGCGGATCCGATCCATGTATCCATGGATCCGTAAAAATCATACGGACGTCTGAATGGAGCCTTACAGGGGGGGTGATCAGTGACAGGGGTGTGATCACCCTGATCACCCCCTGTCATTGATAACCCCCCTGTAAGGCTCCATTCAGACGTCCGCATGTGTTTTGCGGATCCGATCCATGTATCCGTAAAAATCATACGGACGTCTGAATGGAGCCTTACAGGGGGGGGTGATCAGTGACAGGGGGGTGATCACCCTGATCACCCCCTGTCATTGATAACTCCCCTGTAAGGCTCCATTCAGACGTCCGCATGTGTTTTGCGGATCCGATCCATGTATCCATGGATCCGTAAAAATCATACGGACGTCTGAATGGAGCCTTACAGGGGGGGTGATCAGTGACAGGGGGGTGATCACCCTCATCACCCCCTGTCATTGATAACCCCCCTGTAAGGCTCCATTCAGACGTCTGCATGTGTTTTGCGGATCCGATCCATGTATCCATGGATCCGTAAAAATCATACGGACGTCTGAATGTAGCCTTACGGGGGGGGTGATCAATGACAGGGGGGTGATCACCCTGATCACCCCCTGTCATTGATAACTCCCCTGTAAGGCTCCATTCAGACGTCCGCATGTGTTTTGCGGATCCGATCCATGTATCCATGGATCCGTAAAAATCATACGGACGTCTGAATGGAGCCTTACAGGGGGGGTGATCAGTGACAGGGGGGTGATCACCCTGATATACCTGCTACCTGGTCCTCTGGTGGTCCCTTTTGTTAGGATCGACCACCAGAGGACACAGGTAGCTCAGTAAAGTCGCACCCAAACACTACACTACACTACACCCCCCCCCGTCACTTATTAACCCTTTATGAACCCCTGATCACCCATGATCACCCCATATAAACTCCCTGATCACCCCCCTGTCATTGATCACCCCCCTGTCATTGATCACCCCCCTGTCAGGCTCCGTTCAGACGTCCGTATGATTTTTACGGATCCATGGATACATGGATCGGATCCGCAAAACACATGCGGACATCTGAATGGAGCCTTACAGGGGGGTGATCAATGACAGGCGGGTGATCACCCATATACACTCCCTGATCACCCCCTGTCATTGATCACCCCCCTGTCATTGATCACCCCCCTGTAAGGCTCCATTCAGACGTCCGTATGATTTTTACGGATCCATGGATACATGGATCGGATCCGCAAAACACATGCGGACGTCTGAATGGAGCCTTACAGAGGGGTGATCAATGACAGGCGGGTGATCACCCATATACACTCCCTGATCACCCCCTGTCATTGATCACCCCCCTGTAAGGCTCCATTCAGACGTCCGCATGATTTTTACGGATCCATGGATACATGGATCGGATCCGCAAAACACATGCAGACGTCTGAATGGAGCCTTACAGGGGGGTGATCAATGACAGGCGGGTGATCACCCATATACACTCCCTGATCACCCCCTGTCATTGATCACCCGCCTGTCATTGATCACCCCCCTGTAAGGCTCCATTCAGACGTCCGCATGTGTTTTGCGGATCCGATCCATGTATCCATGGATCCGTAAAAATCATACGGACGTCTGAATGGAGCCTTACAGGGGGGGTGATCAGTGACAGGGGTGTGATCACCCTGATCACCCCCTGTCATTGATAACCCCCCTGTAAGGCTCCATTCAGACATCCGCATGTGTTTTGCGGATCCGATCCATGTATCCGTAAAAATCATACGGACGTCTGAATGGAGCCTTACAGGGGGGGTGATCAGTGACAGGGGGGTGATCACCCTGATCACCCCCTGTCATTGATAACTCCCCTGTAAGGCTCCATTCAGACATCTGCATGTGTTTTGCGGATCCGATCCATGTATCCATGGATCCGTAAAAATCATACGGACGTCTGAATGGAGCCTTACAGGGGGGGTGATCAGTGACAGGGGGGTGATCACCCTCATCACCCCCTGTCATTGATAACCCCCCTGTAAGGCTCCATTCAGACGTCCGCATGTGTTTTGCGGATCCGATCCATGTATCCATGGATCCGTAAAAATCATACGGACGTCTGAATGGAACCTTACGGGGGCGGTGATCAGTGACAGGGGGGTGATCACCCTGATCACCCCCTGTCATTGATAACTCCCCTGTAAGGCTCCATTCAGACGTCCGCATGTGTTTTGCGGATCCGATCCATGTATCCATGGATCCGTAAAAATCATACGGACGTCTGAATGGAGCCTTACAGGGGGGGTGATCAGTGACAGGGGGGTGATCACCCTGATCACCCCCTGTCATTGATAACCCCCCTGTAAGGCTCCATTCAGACGTCCGCATGTGTTTTGCGGATCCGATCCATGTATCCATGTATCCGTAAAAATCAATATCCGCTAACTTATGCAAAAAAATAAAAATTTCTATGAACTCGCCAGGCCCCTCATTGAATACCTCGGGGTGTCTTCTTTCCAAAGTGGGGTCACATGTGGGGTATTTATACTGCCCTGGCTTTTTAGGGGCCCGAAAGTGTGAGAAGAAGTCTGGGATCCAAATGTCTAAAAATGCCCTCCTAAAAGG
The DNA here is from genome assembly GCF_014858855.1 of Bufo gargarizans. NCBI lineage: Eukaryota > Metazoa > Chordata > Amphibia > Anura > Bufonidae > Bufo > Bufo gargarizans. The sequence continues at coordinate 521,779,259 of NC_058080.1, read as the reverse complement.
AATTTGGGCACCTTTGCGCATCTAGGCTGCAAAAAAGTGTCACACATCTGGTATCGCCGTACTCAGGAGAAGTTGGGCAATGTGTTTTGGGGTGTCATTTTACATATACCCATGCTGGGTGAGAAAAATATCTTGGTCAAATGCCAACTTTGTATAAAAAAATGGGAAAAGTTATCTTTTGCCAAGATATTTCTCTCACCCAGCATGGTTATATGTAAAATGACACCCCAAAACACATTCCCCAACTTCTCCTGAGTACGGCGATACCAGATGTGTGACACTTTTTTGCAGCCAAGGTGGGCAAAGGGGCACATATTCCAAAGAGCACCTTTCGGATTTCACAGGCCATTTTTTACAGATTTTGATTGCAAGGTACTTCTTACACATTTGGGCCCCTAAATTGCCAGGGCAGTATAACTACTCCACAAGTGACCCCATTTTGGAAAGAAGATACCCCAAGGTATTCCGTGAGGGGCACGGCGAGTTCCTAGAATTTTTTATTTTTTGTCACAAGTTAGCGGAAAATGATGATTTTTCTTTTTTTTTCTTTTTTCCTTACAAAGTCTCATATTCCACTAACTTGCGACAAAAAATAAAAAATTCTAGGAACTCGCCGTGCCCCTCACGGAATACCTTGGGGTGTCTTTTTTCCAAAATGGGGTCACTTGTGGTGTAGTTATACTGCCCTGGCAATTTAGGGGCCCAAATGTGTAAGAAGTACCTTGCAATCAAAATGTGTAAAAAATGGCCTGCGAAATCCGAAAGGTGCACTTTGGAATATGTGCCCCTTTGCCCACCTTGGCTGCAAAAAAGTGTCACACATCTGGTATCGCCATACTCAGGAGAAGTTGGGGAATGTGTTTTGGGGTGTTATTTTACATATACCCATGCTGGGTGAGAAAAATATCTTGGTCAAATGCCAACTTTGTATAAAAAAATTGGAAAAGTTGTCTTTTGCCAAGATATTTCTCTCACCCAGCATGGGTATATGTAAAATGACACCCCAAAACACATTCCCCAACTTCTCCTGAGTATGGCGAAACCAGATGTGTGACACTTTTTTGCAGCCAAGGTGGGCAAAGAGGCACATATTCCAAAGTGCACCTTTCGGATTTCACCGGTCATTTTTTACACATTTTGATTGCAAAGTTCTTCTCACACATTTGGGCCCCTAAATTGCCAGGGCAGTATAACTACCCCACAAGTGACCCCATTTTGGAAAGAAGACACCCCAAGGTATTCCGTGAGGGGCATGGCGAGTTCCTACAATTTTTTATTTTTTGTCGCAAGTTAGTGGAATATGAGACTTTGTAAGAAAAAAATAAAAATAAAAAATCATCATCATTTTCCGCTAACTTGTGACAAAAAATAAAAAGTTCTATGAACTCACTATGCCCATGAGCAAATACCTTAGGGTGTCTACTTTCCGAAATGGGGTCATTTGTGGGGGTTTTCTACTGTTTGGGCATTGTAGAACCTCAGGAAACATGACAGGTGCTCAGAAAGTCAGAGCTGCTTCAAAAAGCAGAAATTCACATTTTTGTACCATAGTTTGTAAACGCTATAACTTTTACCCAAACCATTTTTTTTTTTTGCCCAAACATATTTTTTTTATCAAAGACATGTAGAACAATAAATTTAGCGAAAAATTTATACATGGATGTCGTTTTTTTTGCAAAATTTTACAACTGAAAGTGAAAAATGTCATTTTTTTGCAAAAAAAATCGTTACATTTCGATTAATAACAAAAAAAGTAAAAATGTCAGCAGCAATAAAATACCACCAAATGAAAGCTCTATTAGTGAGAAGAAAAGGAGGTAAAATTCATTTGGGTGGTAAGTTGCATGACCGAGCGATAAACGGTGAAAGTAGTGTAGTGCCGAAGTGTAAAAAGTGCTCTGGTCATGAAGGGGGTTTCAGCTAGCGGGGCTGAAGTGGTTAAGGGGGCAGGGGACTGGGTAAGGGTGACACTGGGTATGATTAAGAAGGGCATAGGACTGGGTAAATGTGACAGGGTATGATTAAGGGGGGCAGGGGGGGACTGGCTCTGGGTGACACTGGGTATGATTAAGGGGGGCAGGGGACTGGGCAAAGGTGACAGGGTATGATTAAGGGGGGCAGGAGACTGGCTATGGGTGACACTGGGTATGATTGTACTTGTTTGCACTTGCACTTAAATTATCTGTAATTAAAGAAAACTGTTTGTTACAAAGATTGTTTTCCTCTTTGTGTATGTTTAGGTGAACGGGGGGGGCACCACGAGATTAGCTCGCACAGTGCGCCTGAACACTTCAGGGCTTCAAATGGGACATGGTGTCAAAAAAACCAGTCCAGCAAAATCTGCCTTCCAAAAACCGTATGGCATTCCTTTCCTTCTGCGCCCTGCCGTGTGCCGGTACAGCTGTTTACGACCACATATGGGGTGTTTCTGTAAACTACAGAATCAGGGCCATAAATATTGAGTTTTGTTTGGCTGTTAACCCTTGCTTTGTAACTAGAACAAAATTATTAAAATGGAAAATGTTTTGTGAAATAGGGCTGAGTCCTTAAGGGGTTAAAGGACTCAGGAAGTGATCCGTTTACCAGTATGTTAGCTTTCGGAAGTTGGTATAATATCTCCACCCATTTGACGAACTTAGGGCCAAATCCAAAACTCTGTAACACTTCTATTAAGTACACCCACTCCACTGAATCAAAGGCTTTGGCTGTGTCCAGCGATGCCAAGGCCCAGTGCTTTTCCCTTGCCACACCTATCTGCGCAATGGCCTGCGCCCTCCTGATGTTATCAGATGTCGACCTACCCGGTATAAACCCATATTGATCTTTATGTACTATAGTGGTGATGACCTTGTTTAGCCTAGTAGCCAGTAGCCTTGTGAGTATTTTATAATCTTAGTTCAGGAGCGATATCGGTCTGTAAGACCCACACTCCAGAGGGTCCTTATCTGGCTTCAGGATCACCACTATAGTAGCATCATACATAGATTCTGGTAGCTTATTTCTTTGCTGAGTAGCAAGGTATAGCTTAAGAAGTTTGGGCCCCAATACATCAGTATATTTAGTGTACACTTCTACCGGAATCCTGTCAGGGCCTGGCGCTTTGCCCGCTGGCAACTCCGTTATTGCCATTTGGATCTCGTCTAATGAAATATCAGCCTCTAGTAGGTTCCTATCCTCATCATTGAGCTGGAGATGTGCTTCCTGCGCTAAATTAAGCCTCAACTCCTGGGTGGTGTAGCGAGCCGCGGACTTATAGAGGTCCTGATAGAACCCCTTGAAGCTTCCCAGTATATCACCGACTGATACTACCACCGCGCTCCTGATGACCGGTGGGGACATATTATTACTACGCACAATGTGATCTAATAATTTACCTGCCTGGTTGCCTGATTCAAAGGATTGCTGCTTTAAAAAGAATAATTTACGCTTGCTCTTTTCCCTGAGGTGCATCATATAGAGCCTTTCTTTAAAGGGAAGTCACCAGTTTTATGGTGTCCTAACTAAGGGCAACAAAAATAAGTGACTGATTCTCTTCAAAATGCTTGGTCACTTTCTTTAGTTGACCCAGTCAATCTGCCAACATCTTGTATTGAAAAGCTCCAGCTGATAATGATGAGTCATGAATATTCATGAGCTCCTGACTCTCCCCGCCTACCTGCTGCTGAATGACAGTTTTTTTCCATATGAATCAGCAGCAGGTGGGAAGGGGAGTGGCTACAGCTCTGAATTAAATATACGCTGGACTCAAGGACATCACGCTGGACTCAAATCAGCTCATTAGCATGCGGCATCTTTGTGTGTATATTATGAGGTAACCATCTGTCACACCAGTAAGTGAATACATCTAAGACACTTTTTAGTAGTTAATGATTGTATATAATTAGTTAGATTATAATCAAATATCCACATAACAGGTTCCCTTTAAGCATCCAATCCTGCCTATTCACCTCAGAGGGATCAGACCTGAAGGTGTTCCCCACCTCTTTGCAATTAGCATGTAATACCAATTCTATCGTTCGTGGGCATAAGAGATAACCAGTATGGGTGGACACGCATTTTGGTGCTCCGTTTGATGCCATCATAAAGTCTAAGTTGAGCAAAAATCGGTGCATGGTCCGAGGGCCCCTGTAATCCATATCCGATATCTTTGAGATCTGTGTATACTGCGGCACTGCCGAGGAGATAATCAATTCTGGACAGTGCGCCCCTGGCTGGAGTGAAGCAGGAGTACTCCCTCTGAAGTGGATGCCGCAGTCTCAACATATCTAGCCATCCAAGTTCTGTATTCATTCTAGATAGATTAGTGTCACGCTGAGTGTGCTCACCCTCTCCTACCTCTGAGTGAAATCTATCCATGTCTTCATGCATCACAAAATTAAAATCCCCCATACAGAGGAGCTTAGCATTGGGATACTGCGCAGCAAAACTCATCACCACCTGGAATATGGTTATAGTGGCAGGGGGGGGGATCATATATATTAACCATAACATATGGAGCACAATTGATGAATGCATATACCAAAATATATTGCCCCTCAGGATCTACCACCGATTTCTGGAATTCCCATCTGATGTTCTTGTGAACAAGTATAGCTACCCCTCTAGAATGTGTAGATCCGAACGCATTTAAAGACCACTGGACCCATGGCTTCTTAATTCTATTCCTTGTTTCTGGAGTCTGGTGGGTCTTCTGCAATCTCAAGATATGGGGGCTGTATTGCCGGAGATGAGAGAATACAGCAATTCTTTTCCTAGGGCTGCCCAATCCCCTCACATTCCAAGATACAACATTTAAGTCTGGCATTTTCAACTCAGCAGCCTATTCTCCTGACAAGCCAGTACCCCACCTCCAGGAAGATCAAGACCTGTTCCCCCAGACCTTCTCTTGCATAGCCTCTGCGTTGCAGTATTGTACTTAGTGTACCATGCCTTTAACAGTATAAACAGTATATAACTTAATTGTAAAGTAACAGATAATTAAATAAACCTATAAATGATGACATCCCTGCCATCCTGTGATGTGGCTGAGTTACCGGAGACCTGCATAGTGCAATATGGTGTTAAACCTATGCAGGTATCTGCTCAACCCCGTAACAATGGGATAATACTGGATAATGCGTTTACATGTAACAATAATGGAAAGGAGAAGAAGAATAGAGGAGGGAGGGAGAAGGGATAAAGCAATGAGGGATAGGAGACGAGAAGAGAGAGGGGTAATGGCGTCTCCGCCAGCACATCAACGTGAAATACTGTAGGCTCAATCACGTCACCAGCATAAAATGAGGGAATTCCTCCCTAGTCCCAGACCGTGATGTTAAAGTCAGCGGAACGCATGTATCAGGTAAGTGTATCATTGCGAGCAGGATACTTGCGGCATCTGTGGTGATAAAAGTATCAGCGGGGGCCTGGACGGCTTGGCCTCTTGGAAATCCACTCTTCCGCCTCCTTAGGATCCACAAAGAAGACCGTCTTCTCTCCATCTATCACCCAAAGACGTGCCGGTTAGGCCATGGAATACTGTAGGTTCAGATCACGGAGTCGACGCTTAACATAGATGAAGGTGGCTCTTTTCTTTTGCAGCTCAGCTGAGAAATCAGGAAACAGCGATATATTTGCACATTCATGCTTGATGTCACGCTTGTTCCTTGCTTGACTCAGGATAAGATCTCTATCTTTCCAATTAAGCATTCGTGCCAATAGGGGCCTTGAGGGAGCTCCTGGAGGGGGAGGCCTGGCGGGAACCCGGTACGCTCTTTTAACTGCGTAGGCACCAGAAAATGGCGCTTCAGGAAATTGTGCCTTGAACCAAAGTTCCAGGAAAGTAGCCAGATCTGAGCCCTGAGCCCTCCGCCCTCTCAGGTAGCCCCAGGATCCTGACGTTGTTGCATCTGGCTCTGTTCTCGAGGTCATCACACTTTTGCTGCCATAAGCTCACAGACCTCTCAATATCATGCACTCTGCTTGCAAGAGGCCTAGCAAGATCTTCTAGCGCCGAGATCCTGTCCTCTGTATGGCGCACACGCTCCCTGAGCTGCTGCACATCCTGCCTCAGCAGGCCCAAATCCACCTTCACTTTCTCTATTTTGCAGGTAAGTGATGTCTGGCAGGTGGAGATTGCTGTCAGGAGCTGGTGAGAGAGAGTTTTTAGGGTTACCTCTGGCTCCCCCGATCCTTCCGCCTCTGTCTGCTGCGCAGCTTGACCTCCCGTGACCGCCGCTCGCGGTGTAGCAGAAGTGGCAGCGCCATTTTGGGCCTCTTGCCTCACATATTCTTTAAGCTTTTCAGCCACTGACTGCGCCTTACTGGGGCCCATTGTCGACTTCCCAGGTCTTCCCTTCCTACTCTGCACCTGCCACTCGTTGTTCTGATTGGCCAGTATGTCAGGATGTTGCAGGATTCAGAGCGGGGTACAGAGCAGACTTCAAGTACGTGCGCTCATGTCGGCAGTTAGCCACACCCCTCCCAGGACAGCTTTTTTAGGGCAAACTCGGCCAGTTGCAGCCAAAAATCTAGTTTGGCTGCCCAGTAGTCCAGGGGATCTTCAATGACGGCTGGCAGGGTGCACTCCAAGTATGCCACCATACTGGTTCAGGTTCTGCTCTACATCTAGCTGCTGGTGAGTAGTTTCTTCACTATGTGGGTAAAGAAATCTGCTCATCAGTGACTCTAGACTCAGGCTGCTGATGGAGCTGGTACTGCTCCTGCCACCCCTCCCCAGCATCCATGGCAGTGGAACTTGAGTGCAGAGGGCTACTTTCACCCCGTGGGCCGTAAAGGACATATATTTTCCCTAACCGTAGTTACAGCTCCACACGTCAGCGCTGCCATGCACTTTGGCAGACACCGACAGGCTCAAGGACTAGCCCAACTTCTGTTCTACATCTATGTTCAGGGCTGGTACTGCCTTTTTGGCAAAGAAATGATGGCTTGGGACTCTCCACCTCGGCTCGGCACAAGCCATCAGTTCTCTGAAAGGCGCAGATTCCACCAAGGAACTGCAGCACCATCAAATTGGACAGAGGGACGTTTAGCTTCTGCGCTGTTGGATGAGTGTACACGTACTGTTGTCTCTTTGCATTTGCTTCAGTGATCGACTGCTGATGGAATGACTGACTAGGAGGATCAGGAGGGCGAGGAGCAGGAGCATCAGGACCAGCAGATGATGGAAAGGACAGACAGCTTTCTTCGGCTGAGGTGGTGGAGCCTTGACTGCCTGAAATCAGGTGCGTGCCACTGGGTGATGCAGTGGTTGCTGCGGCAGGCTGGACCACCACATTAAAGCCAAGGTTCTCCCAGGCCACTTTATGGCGATGCTGCATATGTTGGTGCAGGGCCGTAGTGCCAACATTGGCACCATGGCCATACTTCACCATCTGCCCAAGGATTCTACATATGACCATGTTCACCTCCTCCGGCAGCTTAACAAAAAACTGCCACACCGCTGAGTAGGCGATTTGACTCCCAACACTACACTCTGACTGACTGCTACCGCCGCTGCCTCTGTGAACCCTTGCACCGCTACTTCCTGGGCAGGTAGGCTCCTGCGCAGCGGGTGGTCTACCCCCGGCACATTTTGCTCCCGACCTCCCACTGTTGCCACCCTGCTGACTTCCGGCCACGCTAGCGACTTGCTGGCTTCACTGCTACCTCACGGGCAAGCAGCCACCCTCTTCTCCCGATGATGATGAAGCCCCTTCGTCACCCGGCTCCCAAGTGCAATCAGCTACATCCTCATCATCGAGTACTGTCTGCACTTCAATGATGTCCTCCTCAACCATCTCTGGGTCAGGAGCCTGACAGCTCGCAACACCAGCTCCCATGCCACTCTCCTCATCACTACTTGCCCGCCTAGTGGAGGAAGTGGCGGATGTCTCCTCCACATCTTGGCTTGCCAGTAGCTGCTGACCGTCTTCGAGTAGCTAGAGGCAAATATATTTTAACTTGCAAAAAGGCTTTGCAACAGATAACTGCACTGCTGAGCAGCAAATATATTTTTTTCTTTTTCCGCTAATACACACCACAAAAGCCTTTACAAGAGATAACTGCAACGCTGAGCTGCAGATATATATTTTTTTGACGCTAATACATGCCACAAAAGGCTTTACAACAGATAGCTGCACCGCTGAACGGCAAATATATTTTACTTTTGCCACTAATATAGGCAAAAATGGCTTTAGAACATATAACTGCACCGCTGAACAGCAAATATGTTTTTATTTTGCCACTATTACATGACAAAAATGGCTTTAGAACATATAACTGCACCGCTGAATGGCAAATAAGCCCTTATTTTTTTCCACTAATGTATGCTGCGAAAGGCTTTAGAACATATAATCGCACCGCTGAACGGAAATATATTTTTCATTTGCCACTAATACACAAAAAAAGGGCTTTAGAACATATAACTGCACCACTGAAAGGCAAATATATTTATCTTTTGCCACTAATACACGCCACAAAAGGCTTTACAACAGATAACTGCACCGCTGAGAGGCAAATATATTTTAACTTTTTCCGCTAATACAAGCCACAAAAGGCAGCACGTTGGCTCAGTGGTTAGCACTGGTGCCTTGCAGCGCTAGGGTCCTAGGTTCAAATCCGACCAAGGACAAAATTTGCATTGAGTTCAGGCCAAACTGGATGCCAGGCCGAACTGGATGGACAAATGTCTTTTTTCGGCCTTATGTTACTATGTTACTATGAGTTTGTATGTTCTCCCTGTGTTTGTGTGGGTTTCCTCACACAATCCAAAGACATACTGAAAGGGACCTTAAATTGTGAGCCCCCTTGGGGACAGTTGGATGTTAATGTCTGTAAAGCACTGCGGAATATACTAGCGCTATATAAGTGCATAAAATAAATAATACTGGGGTCCAGATGTACGACAGGTGGAGGCGGAGCCTGAAGGCAGCATGTCGGGGTCCAGATGTACGACAGGTGGAGGCGGAGCCTGAAGGCAGCATGCCATGTGATCATCAGCGTCATCCCTGCCTGGCTGCCCTGTGTGTGTCTGTGAGTTACTTGTGCCGCTGTACCTGCCCCCCTGGGCTGCCCCGCCCCTGCAGCCTCCATCACCTCTCTGTGTGCTGAACTGCCCGCGCCGCTATTGCAGGCAGCGGCACGCCCGGGCCGTTCTCTGGCAGGTTAAGAGGACAGACACTCTGGGGGGGGGGGGGGGGTTGAACCCTTCTATCCTCCCCCCCCCCCTTATCTACGCCCCTGCACAAGGGCAAATAAGATGTAGAAATATTTCCTTGTAATAAATTCTATTAATGCCTGTATCAATCAGCACTTGCACCCAAATAAGAACGTTTGCTGGAATTACAGAGCTGTATAATGGCAATTTGTGCAACAAGGTGTAAAAGGATTGTTCTTATTACCCAGGCTGTAACCTCCCTTACCGAACCTTTTCAACATAAATGCTGAGGAATGATTCCTCCCTATCCTTTCCCTACACCTTGAATAATCTTGCCCTGCACTTGTAAATTGTTTTTTTTTTTTTTGCACAATGAAGTTTTTTCTAACACTGTCCCTAGCGCCTTCAAACATCTCTGCCTACACTGGTAAATGGCAGAATCTAAGATGGCTGACGCTATTTATAGGGCTGTGACATCACAGGACTGGCTGGCTGCTGATTGGCTGCATGCATGGCATTATGGGTGATCCCGCCTTCCCAGAGTTCTTTTCTCCATGTCCTCACATGTGCAGCAGCCATTTTAGGAAAAAATGAGATTTGTTACCTCGAATTGCGAGGAAATTCTGCTTCGGTGTGATTCCAATTTGATTTGCTCATCTTTAGCTATACTATTTATGACCATTTGTACACGAACCCCTAAATTGTAAAGCGCTGCGGAATATGTTGGCGCTACATAAATAAAGATTATTATTATTTCTTTGATCCACTGTGCACTGCTGTATAGGCCCACTAGACTGTGTATGTGCGGATGTATTCACCCTTAGAAGCGAGAATACGTACTGTATGTACAGTGCCTGATGGAGCATGAAAGGGTTTTTTTTCCCTATAGAAATGGAATGAGAGGCATATGGAGGTACCAGAAGCATATGCACCCTACTTAAGCTTTTCTAGAAAATCTCTGGTGTCTGCACTGAAGCTGGAGGCAAATGCCACGTGCATGAGAAAATACCGTATTTGCAATGGATAACCTCTGCAGTGTTATATACGGAGGCTGTATCTAATAAAGTTCTTTTTCAGTATGTTGTACACCCCGAGTTGTAATACATCATGAGTCATATAGAACAAAATTGCCATCAGAAAGAATGCATGCATATCCAATCTACAATGCCATTACTATAGCTAACATATTAAACGTATTACATTATTGTAGAGAAATTATCTTCGTGCTGTCTGGGAAACCAAGCACATGTTTGACTACATTATCATTACAACTGCAGTAAAACATTATTACCGTTCCATCTCTAGTTCCAGAATACTTCAGGAAAAAAAAAAAAAAAAGTTAAAGCACATCAACTTACTGGAGCATGAAGCTGAGAAAGATTACTTCACATAATCACCAGTGCCATTGCAGGCCTGACTCAGTGCAAGCCAGCTTTTGTTTATACCCTATTTATTACAATACTATTTAAAAGAGACATTTTACACCTAAAAATCCAGAATACAACATGTACGAATTATCAGCAGCGTCACAGGGAATGAACACATGAGCTTAGCTAACACACCTATCATCAAATACATTGGTTGCTCAGTCCTCCACACTAAACTGTATGTGAGGGCACCCTCTGGTGTCAGCACCGAATAAGAGGACAATATCTGGCGCTGTGCCCAGTTCTATTTATATATATATCTGCAGTACTGCACCAAGGTTTTAGACAGGTATGGAAAAAATGCTGCAAAGTAAGGCCCCTTTCACACGGGCGTTGCGGGAAAATGTGCGGGTGCGTTACGGGAACACCCGCGATTTTTCTGCGCGAGTGTAAAACATTGTAATGCGTTTTGCACTCGCGTGAAAAAAATTGCGCATGTTTGGTACCCAAACCCGAACTTCTTCACAGAAGTTCGGGCTTGGGACCGGTGTTCTGTAGGACCTGTGATGACGTCACTCCGGTCATCACATGTTCCATCACATGATATTTTACCATGGTGATGGATCATGTGATGGAACATGTGATGACCGGAGTGACGTCATCACAGGTCCTGTTCATGTAATGAATGCTCACCCCCAGGTCCTGTTCAGGAAAGGAGACAGAAGGAGATGCCGGGCTACGCGAACAAGTGGACTAAGGTGAGTTAAATAAAAAAAAAATATTTAACCCCTCCAGCGCTATTTTACTATGCATTCTGTATTCAGAATGCTATTATTTTCCCTTATAACCATGTTATAAGGGAAAATAATAATGATCGGGTCTCCATCCCGATCGTCTCCTAGCAACCGTGCGTGAAAATCGCACCGCATCCGCACTTGCTTGCGGATGCTATGCGATTTTCACGCAACCCCATTCATTTCTATGGGGCCTGCGTTACCTGAAAAACGCAGAATATAGAGCATGCTGCGATTTTCACGCAACGCACAAGTGATGCGTGAAAATCACCGCTCATGTGAACAGCCCCATAGAAATGAATGGGTCGGTATTCAGTGCGGGTGCAATGCGTTCAACTCACGCATCGCATCCGCGCGGAATACTCACCCGTGTGAAAGGGGCCTAAGGGTCCATTTACACGTCCGCAATTTCGTTCTGCAATTTGTGGGACGGAATTGCGGACCCATTCATTTCTATGGACCCAGTGTCCGTGCCGGTGCCCATATTTTGCGGATCCGCAAAACACAGTACAGACGTGTGTATAGTTCATTTTTATCAATTAACATAATGTAAAGTGAAATGTAAATCAAATCATTATTTGATGTGACCACCCTTTGACTTGAAAGCAGCATCACTTCTTCCAGATACACGTGCAGATAGTTTTTGAAGGAACTCGGCAGGAAGGTTATTCCAAAAGTTTTCTGTGGATGTAGGCTTTCTCATATCCTTCTGTCTTTTCACATAATCCCAGACAGATCTGATAATATTGAGACCACGGCTCTGTGGGAGCCAAATCATCACTTCAAGGACTCCTTGTTCTTCTGTATGGTGATGATAGCTATTAGGCCTCTTTCACACGACCGTTTTTTTTTTTTTTCCATTTACGGCCTGTTTTTTGCGTTCCGTAAACGGTTCATATACGGAACCATTCATTTGTTGAACCAAAAATGTACTCAGTATGCATTCCGTATCAGTTTTTCCATTTTTCTGTTCCGTTGAAAGATAGAACATGTCCTATTATTGCCCGCAAATCACGTTCCGTGGCTCCATTCAAGTCAATGGGTCCGCAAAAAAACAGGAACACATATGGAAATGCATCCATATGTCGTCCATATCCGTTCCGTTTTTGCGGAACCATCTATTGAAAATGTTATGCCTAGCCCAATTTTTTCAATGTAATTACAGTATACTGTATATGCTATACGGAAAAACAGAACGGAAAAACAGAACAGAAACGGAAACACAATGGAAACAAAAAACGGAACAACGGACTGAAAAACACTAAAAAAAAACATACGGTCGTATGAAAGAGGCCTTAATGACATTGGCTGTATGTTTGGGCTCAATTTCCTGCTGCAGAATAAATTTGAAGCCAATCAGATGCCTTCCTTAAGGCATGATGGATACTGTAAGTATCTGTCTGTATTTCCTAGCATTGGGGACACCATTAAACCTGACAAAATCTCTGACTCCATTTGCTGAAATGCAGCCGCACCATGCCTCACTGTTGCCTGTAGACACTCATCCCCACACTGCTCTCTAGCCTTTTGGCAAACTGCCTTCTGGTATTGTCAAATATTTCAAATTTTGCCTAAACTTTTTGCACAGTACTGTTTGTATATATACATAGTAACATAGTACATAAGGCCGAAAAAAGACATTTGTCCCTCCAGTTCGGCCTTGTCATCCTGCAAGTATAGGGGCATATGTACAGTACCTTGAGAAAGTATTCACACCCTTGGTGTTTTTTCTCTTTTGCTGCATTACAACCTAGAATTTTAATTTTGCTTATATGTAATAGACCTGATAGAAGATTTCAAACTGTACCAGAAGAATGAAAAAAGTCCTTGTTTAAAAAAAAATACATAAATAAAAAATAAATGCATATTGTAAGGGCATATGCATTTACTACTTTGCTATGAAACCCTGAAATTAACTTCAGAACATTATTAGTTGCATAGGGCTCGCCCCATTGTCAAAGTGTCACATGACTTGTCACATGATACAAGTATAAATACACCTGCTCTGAAGGGTCTGAGTCTGGAACACAACTAAAAAGGATGCAGTCAATGGGTCCGTGAAAAAACACGGATGCACACAAGATTGACATCCGCGTCCGTGGTCCGTAGCCGTAGGCTACTTTCACACAGACAGATCCGCAGATCCGTCTGCATAAAAGCTTTTTCAGAGCTGAGTTTTCACTTCGTGAGAACTCAGATCCGACAGTATATTCTAACACAGAGGCGTTCCCATAGTGATGGGGACGCTTCTAGTTAGAATATACTTTGAACTGTGTACATGACTGCCCCCTGCTGCACCTGAAGGGTTAATTGTGCGTATCATAGCCCCCTGTAAGAGATCATGTGCTGCCAGGCAGGAGGGGGCAAAACCCCCTCCCTCCCCAGTTTTAAATTCCCTCCCCTGTAGTTAACACATTGGTGGCCAGTGCGGCCGACCCCCCCTCCCTCCCCTGTAGCACTGTAGATTCATTGGTGGCCAGTGGGCCCCCCCTCCTAATTAAAATCTCCCCCCCTATCATTGGTGGCAGCGGAGAGTACCGATCGGAGTCCCAGTTTAATCGCTGGGGCTCCGATCGGTAACCATGGCAACCAGGACGCTACTGCAGTCCTGGTTGCCATGGTTACTTAGCCATTTTTAGAAGCATTATACTTACCTACGTGCTGCGATGTCTGTGTCCGGCCGGGAGCTCCTCCTACTGGTAAGTGACAGGTCTGTGCTATAAACAATGCGCCGCACAGACCTTTCACTTACCAGTAGGAGGAGCGCCAGGCCGGTCACAGACATCGCAGGTAAGTATAATGCTTCTAAAAATTGCTAAGTAACCATGGCAACCAGGACTGCAGTATCGTCCTGGTTGCCATGGTTACCGATCGGAGCCCCAGCGATTAAACTGGGACTCCGATCGGTACTCTCCGCTGCCACCAATGATAGGGGGGGAGATTTTAAGGAGGGAGGGAGGGGGGGCCGGCCGCACTGGCAACCAATGTGTTAACTACAGGGGAGGGAGGGGGGGCCGGCCGCACTGACCACCAATGTGTTAACTACAGGGGAGGGAGAGGGGGCCGGCCGGAATGGCCACCAATGTGTTAAATACAGGGGGGAGGGGGGGTCTGCCCCCTGCTGCCTGACAGCACCTGTCAGGCAACAGGGGGCAGTCATGTACACAGTTCTTTTAGTATATTCTAACTTGAAGCGTCCCCATCACCATGGGAACGCCTCTGTGTTAGAATATACTGTCAGATCTGAGTTTCACAATCTAACTCAAATCCGATGGTATACTCTAACAGAGGTGTTCCCATGGTGATGGGGACGCTTCAAGTTAAGATATACCATCGGATTGGAGAAAACTCCGATCCGATAGTATAAAAGGGACCCCTGACTTTACATTAAAAGTCAATAGGGACGGATCCGTTTGCAATTGCACCATATTGTGTCAGCGTCAAACGGATCTGTCCCCATTGACTTGCATTGTAATTCAGGACGGATCCGTTTGGCTCCGCACGGCCAGGCGGACACCAAAACAACTTTTTTTTCATGTCCGTGGATCCTCCAAAAATCAAGGAAGACCCACGGACGAAAAAACGGTCACGGATCATGGACCCCGTTTTTGCGGACCTTAAAAAAAAACGGTCGTGTGCATGAGGCCAAAGAGAAAGAGAGGATTTAGGCGTAGGATGAGATCATGATAATGACATTCTAAATGGAAAGGAAACACCTATCGCAAGACACATTCAAGAAATACACAAAGGGGACGCAAATGCTATTATATTAATTGGCGTGGAAGTCTCGCCAACCATGATAGAGGGAGATTGGGACAAAAGAATACCACAGACCGAATGTAGATGGATTTATAGACTGAAAAGTGTGTCACCGCATGGTCTTAATGAGCATCTCAACTTTAAACCTTTTATTGGAAGGCTACATGCACACGACCGTTGTGTGTTTTGCAGTCCGAAAATTGCGGATCCGCAAAACACGGATGGCGTCCGTGTGCGTACCGCAATTTGCGAAACGGCACGCACAGCCATTGATATAACTGCCTATTTTTGTCCGCAAAACGGACAAGAATAGGACAGGTTATATTTTTTTTGCGGGCAACGGAACGGATGCGAACAGCACACGGAGTGATATCCGCCTCTTTTGCGGCCCTATTGAAGTGAATGGGTCCGCATTCGAGCTTCAAAAACTGCGGCTCAGATGCGGACCAAAACAACGGCTTTTTGCATGAGGCCTAAGAGGAATGTTAATATAAACTCCCTCCCCCACCCCCGCCCTTTTTCCTCCAATCCCATTTCCCCACATATTTATAACTGTTTATAGGATGGGGACTCTCCTACAAATACTAGAATATATGTAAAAAATAGATTTGGAATTAGTGAACACAGCATGCAAAATGTTATATCGCAGATAGAATCTAGGATATCATCCTCACTGCAATCAGAGATGGATCTATATAGAGGATAAAGAACACTGCATGAAGTTCAAATGACCAAAGGAGGATACATTAGAATGACATTGCCTCGTTAAACAGGATCACAGTAATCTCTGTGTAGAAGAAATGTCATGGTCGACCTTTGTGGTGATGGCAGGGGACATGAGTTTAGTTTCCCATGACAACATTATCCTCACTTCCCAGTCTCATCTCTGGCAGGCTTTCAGTGTGAAGAATGTTCATCAATGACTTTACACCCCCACATCAGATTGGCTGAAAGGACCTTTACCTTGCTTATGTAGCATAAATACTTCTGTTATTCATCGGGAATGCATCTGACTAAAGAAAGCTTAGGGACAAACGTTTATGTTGCCTTGACAACATGATCCTCACTCTCGTGTCTCACCTCTGGCAAAGCGTCAGAGGGCAGGAGGAGTGTTTACCAAGTAGCTCACACTCCCTTGGACCTGATTGGCTAGGAGGATCAATTAACCCCTGAAATGGGAGGAGCCTTGCCTTTATAAGAGATTCATTCTGTGAGCGATGTGGCCACTGCCATATACACTACCCAACTGTTACACCTTGAAGAGCCATTGGAGGAGGTGCCTACTAACAGAGAATAAGAGAGGAACATTTAGAGCAAGACCCCAGGTTCCTGCATTGGCTGGGGGTCACCCATTTAGGAGCGAGTACTCCATCAGCAGCCAAACATGTTAGGGCTTTCACTCTCGATACAACTGAACATGCAGGGAAAGTGAACCTGTTTAGTAGACCTCTGTGCACATATTAAATCAAAATGTGGAATAATCGATTCCCTACAACTGTCACATCTGATAAGGCAAACCCTCCTATTTTTTGTTCAACCAATAAAAGGTATGTTTTATCTAATAAACCTATATTCCCAACACCTTCAAGGAAAGAGTTCAGATAGGTCTGGGGAAAAAAAGGGGAGCAACAAATGAACTCATAACATGTTACTGATACTACTATGCAAGCAACATGAAGGCCAAGGACCTCTTCAAACAAGTCAGAGACAAAGCTGAGGAGAAGCTGAGAACTAGTGATGGCCTTGCGGTTCGCAGCGAACTTTGCACGTTCGCGATCCGCCGAACATGCGAACTTATGCCGAACTTTGACCCATGACACATCCATCAGGTAGGACAGGACAGCCACTTGAGACGTTTAGCACATGGACACACCCCCAACCCTATAACAGAACCCGATCTGGCAGCCATTTTACATTATGTGTTTTGCCAGTGTATGCAGAGGTTGCATTTTGGAGCAGGGACAGGCTGTTAGGAACTTAGGGACACCAAAGGCTAGCTAATAGGGCCACAAAAGTCCTTTTAAGGACTGGCAACGTTGTGCTATCGATAGGTGTGATACACAGAGGGGTGTGATATACTTATAATATACTTTATAACATAGAAAGTATATTATAATGCATTTGTTTTCTCCAGAAAATACTGATTGAGGGCTGCGATCTATCAGCTTCCACAAAATAGTGATTGAGGTTTTCCATATACCTGCGTCCACAAAATTACTGCTCGAGGGTGATATACCAGCTTCAACTAACAACTGATTGAGGCCTGCCACATATCAGCTTCCACAAAATAGTGAAAGAGGTTTTCCATAAACTTGCGTCCACAAAATTACTGCTTGAGGGTGACATACCAACTTCAACTAACAACTGATTGAGGCCTTCCATATCAGCTTCCAGAAAATAGTGATAGAGGTTTTCCATATACCTGCATCCACAAAATACATATTGCGGGTTTTGATATACCTGCTTCAACTAACAACTGATTGAGGCCTGCCATATATCAGCTTCCACAAAATAGTGATAGAGGTTTTTCATATACCTGCATCCACAAAATTACTGCTTGAGGGTCATTTACCAGCTTCAACTAACATCTGATTGAGGCCTGCCATATATCAGCTTCCACAAATACTGCTCTTCGCTGGGGACTTTGGCACAGGGTCATTTTGAAACTGACAGGCAGAGGAAGAGGCAGGTCGTTCCACAGGGGTGGTAGGGGTCGGGCAGATGCACCAGGCCAGAGCCTAAGTGAGAAGTTGGAGAATGTGTGTGCGATTATGTCAAAGGACGCACCAGAGTTGGTTGAGTGGCTCACTCAGCCTTCCGCTGCAGCACCCTCCTCATCCTCTGTATCTGCACCCTCTTCACTCTCTGCTGTGTGCACCCCCAAAGACACCACCACCATAGTCCCTCCACTCGAGTCAGAGGAATTATTTTCCCATCCATTCGCAAACCATACCGATGCACAGCCATTCTTGGCATCGGATGAGGAAGAGGAGGTAGCAACGGCCGCCACCCAGCGGTCTGACGACAGTACCCAAATCAGCCCAAGGAGGGTGGTCCCCGCTGTTGCTGCCTACTCCGAGATCTCGAATGTCAGTAGTAGTGAAGGTGACGATGATAACGTGTCGATGGATGTCACGTGGGTGCCCACAAGAGAGGAAGAGGAGTTTAGAGGGAGAGACGGAGCAGCAGATAGGGAGGAGAAGGAGAAGAAGCAGGCAGAACTCGCAGAGCACATGAGGTAAAAGGCAGACTGCAAATGTATCTGGAGCGAGCCATCAAACATGCATGGTCACATCTGGCGCTCCCAGGACGCCGACACATGGCTCCGCAGTGTGGGCTTTTTTTAACGTGTCAGCTGCTGACAATAGTGTTGCCATCTGCAGCCTGTGCTGTCAACGCATAAGTCGCAGTAAGCCCAACACTCACCTAGGGATGACTGCCTTAAGAAGGCACCTGGGCATCACCGAGCCCAGTGGGAGCAACGCCGTCAGAACCCACAAAGCCACACTCCCGGCGCTCCACGTCCTGCCTCTTCTCCTCTCTCCTCCTATTTGTCGTCCGCTCCATCTGTTGTGCCTGGAAGCCAAGAGCTACACCGGTCCTGCACTGCTTTCAGCTCTGCGATTGCAGGCCGATCAGTGGCTAAACCCGCTCAATTTGACAGTTGGTAAAGTGGTGTGCGACAAAGGTGGCAATCTGCTGAGCGTGCTGAAACAGGGCAAAATGACACACGTGCCGTGCATGGCACATAGTCCTGAACTTAGGTGTGCAGTGATTCATTGCCAAATACCCCGGTGTCCAGGATGTCTTGTGGCAGGCCGGGAAAATCTCTGGCCATTTTAGAAGATCTTACATGGTCATGGCTCGCCTTGCTGACGTTTAGCGGCAACACCACCTGCCCCTCAGATGTCTCATTTGTGACTGCCCTGAAACAGGGCAAAATGACACACGTGCCGTGCATGGCACATAGTCCTGAACTTAGGTGTGCAGCGATTCATTGCCAAATACCCCGGTGTCCAGGATGTCTTGTGGCAGGCCGGGAAAATCTCTGGCCATTTTAGAAGATCTTACATGGTCATGGCTCGCCTTGCTGACGTTTAGCGGCAACACCACCTGCCCCTCAGATGTCTCATTTGTGACTGCCCGATGCGCTGGAACTCCACCTTGTATTTGCTTGATAGGCTGCTCCAGCAGAAACCTGCCGTTAAAGACTACCTGTACGAACTCTGCGGCAGGACAGGTTCTGGGGAGCTTGGTTTCTTTTCACCACGCCAGTGGCTGCTCATGCGCGATGCATGCAGACTTCTGCGGCCATTTGATGAGATCACCAAACTGGTCAGTCGCAACCAGGGCGCCATCAGTGACATCGTACCTTACGCCTTCCTTCTGGAGCGTGCATTGCGTTGTGTCATTGATCAAGGCGTCGAGGAGCAGGAGCTGGAAGATGCTGTATTAATTCTCAGTGGCGGCTACTCAATCTGAGACAAGTCAGCAGGAGTCTGAAGAGGAGTCAGAGGAGAATGGTGGCTGGGGGGAGGAGGAGGAGGACCCCCGTATAAAGAGCATAAAGGGCAAAGACCTGTACTGGGTGGCAACGTGCTTAGACCCCGGTATAAACACAAAATGGCGGACATGTTACCAGCATCAGAGGGCTGGCAGAATGCAGCATTTCCAGGTCTTGCTGTGAGAGATGCTGCATTTTGCTGCTGCGGGCGCTAGCAGAGGAGTTTCCACCTACAGCGAAACAGGTGCGGGTACCAAGAAGAGGGCGGTTTGAAGATGTTTTGGTCACTTCGGATATAAGATAATTCTTGCAGCCAACCCATCAACAGCCGCCCTCCGGATCCAGCCTCAGGTAACACCTAGACCAACAGGTATCCGACTACATCGGGTTAACGGCCGATGTGGACGTTCTGAGAAACGAGGAACCCCTGGACGACTGGGTGTGCAGGCTTAACCTGTGGCCAGAGCTGGCACAATTTGCCATGGAACTCTTAGCTTGCCCCTCGTCGAGTGTTCTGTTCGAAAGGACGTTTAGTGCAGCAGGGGGGATCGTGACCGATAAGCGCACACGCCTAGCTCACGTAGTGTGGACTACATCACATTTTAAAAAAATGAATGAGGTATGGATCTCGGAGGAATTCAACACCTCTGATCACCATGTGTAATTGAATTTTGTCGGGCATATTTATATCTGCACATTAAGGTCTGACAATATTAGAACCAAAATGGAGATTCACATTACCTTTAAGAGGCCAAACTCTCTGTTGGAATAAGCCAGAGGAGGTCATGATAGTCACTGGCATACAATGTATATTGTTTTAAAAGTTATTGCCAACAGATGTGGTATCTTAGAGAATGTAATGGGTCTCACATAAACTGTCTCAACTACCGGGGTCAAGAGAGGTTATTGCTTAAAACACTGGTTTCTCTAAACATATCTGTCCTGTCTGAGGAACAATGGGTGTTTCATGGCTAAACCATGATCTGATAAGAGACGTCCATAAAACACATCTGGTGTGGAATAGATATCTATTCATATATATATATATATATATATATATATATTCCTGTATGCATTTATTTAGCGTTTGGACTTGTTAATGATTCATATATATTATGCAATATTGATGTATTATAACCAAACATTATTAATGTATCTTTATTTTGTGTGTATCTCACTGAGGGGATATATTCTAGGGGATATAGAGAGCGTAAGTTGTATTTTCCTAAATCTGATTCAGAGGAGCTGATGTTATTTCAAACATCATTACTCAATAGCTGAGACAATTAGGTGTATACAAACCAGGGGAAAAGTTAAAAGATTATGGTTCTCTTATCTGACCATAAATAAGATGGTCTGTTAACTGTCAAGATGGATCCATGATGTCTGGGAAAGTGATTCTAAAGTGTCAAAGAATAATCCCTCCTAATTGATTTAAGTTGGGAGCGGCCAGAGTTTAAGTGGTGTAATAAAACCATATATATGTGTTAATTCCTAAAATATTTAAAATTGATATATGATACAACAGTGCCATCAAGTGGTAGGTGGGCAGAAGTTTCTAAGGAATGCCAATTAAATGACATCATCCCCATGATTACCATACGTCACACCCACCTTATCTAATTGGAAATACCTAATCCAAGAGGGGATGGGCATAGATAAGAATTAGAATATCTGATCCAGTTTTGGGAGAGGAGAGAGCACTTGAGACACACTTGAGATTCATTCATCAGCATCACTTCACACAGGACGGGATAGATCTAAATCTTGGAAAGCTGGGTCCCTTCTAAAAGCTCTTTATCCCAAAGCCAGGGGTAATGTATGATTTGTTTCATTTGCAGTAATTATAAATCACTCCAATTGGCATATAGTTGAGACCCCATTATTAGTGGGTCAAAAGTGTTAAAACAATAATTTTATGGGAAATTTTAATGAACGTGCACATCATTAGAATTCCTGTAATATTGCTATCAGAGTGGAATCTCTGATCGGATTTTATTATCCGTAGTTAGGCCAACGGGCGTATTTATAAGGTGTCTCTTACTGCCATATTCTTTGATTGAGCATAAGGGATTTTCCACAGATTCATTTCGATTGCTTTGTTGTTGTTGCATTATAATATTTAGATAACTAGTACATTAATCTGTAATAATTAGATAAAAGAAAAAAGTAGTATTGTATTACACTTGGTGTAGTAAAATAAGTAAACCCGCAAACGGTGGAGCACCATCGTGTGGTCAATTTTGATATTATCCTTGTATTCATTTGTATGCCATTTTTACTGCATGTATTTCTAATAAATTATATTTAATATAATTAATTGCACCCTGTTTCATTAGCTGCACAAATTAACTTTAGATCTCATCAATAAAAGAACTCGCGTTTATATGTCCGCCAATAAAAATGTTCATTTTTCATATTTCATAAAAATATGAAATCATAATTTTTATGATTTCATATCTTATATGAAATAAATACCCGACAATTTCCTCATGCCAGCCCACTCATATCCGCCACCACCCAGAACAAAGAATGGTCCTTGCCTTATGTATATACAGCGGCATAAAAGGCCTTTTATGTCAGGTGAATGCCTAATTTTGGGGGCCTGTACTGGCCGACAATCACATATTTATCCTGTGTCCGCCAAATGTACCTCCAGCCACAGAATCCAAAGTTCTTTGCTGTCAGGTAAATGCCTTTTGGCTTATTTTTGGGGCCTTTACTGACCGACAGTTAAATTTTTATCCTGTGACCGCCTAATGTACCTCCAGCCACAGAATCCAAAGTTCTTTGCTGTCAGGTGAATGCCTATTGCCTAATTTTGGGGCCCTGTTCTGGCCGACAGTTACATATTTATCCTGTGACCGCCTGATGTACCTCCAGCCACAGAATCCAAAGTTCTTTGCTGTCAGGTGAATGCCTATTGCCTAATTTTTGGGGCCTTTACTGGACGACAATTACATATTTATCCTGTGACCGACTAATGTATCTCCAGCCACAGAATCCAAAGTTCTTTGCTGTCAGGTGAACGCCTATTGCCAAATTTTTGGGGTCTGTACTGGCCGACAGTTATATTTTTTTATCTCTAGCCACATAATCACACCCTCTACCTTTCATTATGGTGGCGTATGAACCGCATTCCCCATAAGGACCTTCTAATGTCACAGGGTCATGTGACTGTGCCCCTCACCCCGTATTGTGCCCCTCGCCCCATACTGTAACCCCTTATACCCTGCTTTGTGCCCTATTACCTCACCCTGCAGTGCGCCTAGTCATTCCCTGCACTGTGCCCTCTTATACCCTTTTATCCGGTCACGGTATGGAGGTGTTATCCGGTCACTGTACAGAGGTGTTACTCGGTTAATGTATGGCAGTGGTATCCAATAACTGGATGGCCATAACTGTATCCCTTTCCCTGCCCTCGCCATCCTTTTTTAGACCTGGCATGAGCGGGAAAAATATGCAGATTGCAGTGCAAAGGACCTTTGCGCCGCAATCTGTGTCAGAAATCCGCCTAACATAGACGTATTTCTATATAATAATTGACCACCTAATTGTATTATTATTCAGGGGTAGGGCTAATATCTTTATATTATATTGATTCTAGTGTATTATACTGTGCCCTGTATTTCCCAGTAGAAAATAATCCTTGGGAAACAGTCCTCATCTCTGACCACCAGGACCAGGTAGCGCTCTGTCAGTACATGGTGGCCTCCCCTCTCCGCCATGCTGCTCCGCTGTGTACTGGTGCTTATTCTGACACTAGGGCTGGGTTCATATCCTATTTTTGCCATTCATTTAATGCATACCAAAAATATATGCGTTAACAGATGCCTCAGACTGATGCCGTACAGTGGCGTCCGTTCACCATACAGTTCCATGTTAGAAAAAAAAAATACATTAACGTATGCATTTTTTTATGGAATCTGCAGCATACAAAAACATGGAGTGCTGCACATTTGTATACATCAAACCGATAGGAAATAAAAAAAATTCCAGGGTCCTCACAGGGCACATTTTTAAGAGTTTACCTTTAAGACGCATAAAAATGGCCCCTGATTAGAATACATATTTTTTTGTGGGAATTTTTGCCAATGATCACCCTCTGGTATATCACTGTCCATGTTGTGGGACTATTTTTGTACTTCTAGTAAGTGTTTGCTGGCTGTTAAGGTTTTTCAGGTTCGCCTGCCATTACAGTGAATGGGGCCCGCCACAAACGCGCGTTTTGCAAACATTTGATGTTCGTCCATCACTACTGAGCACCACTGAATGCATTAAAAGAAAATAGAAAGAATATGGCACAACTACAAACCTGACAAGAGAAGGCCACTCACAAAAACAGACCAGGCAAGGAGGGCATTAATCAAAGGTTCAAGAAAGACAACAATCATAACATTGAAGGAGCTCCAAAGATCCACAGCACAGATGAAAGTATTTGTCCAAAGGACCATATTGAACAGTGACCAGATAAAGCCATTGCCTAAAGACAAACATGCTATGTGTGGAGTAAACCCAACACTTCCCATCATTGTGCCAGTCAAGCATGGCAGTGGCAGCATCATGCTGTGGCAATGCTTTTCATCAGCCGGAAAGGGAAAGTCGGTCAGGATTGAAGGAAAGATTGATGGCAGTGAATGCAAGTCAATTCTTGAGGAAAACCTTTTTCACCATGCCACAGATTTGAGACTGGGATGGAGGTTCACCTCCCAGCAGAATAATGACCCTAAACATACTGTTAAAGTGGAGGGGGCTAAAGGGAAACATAAAAATGTATTGGAATGGCCAAGTTAAAGCCCAGACCTCAAACCAATTGAGAATGTGTTGCATGACTTGATGACTGCTGTACATCAACACAACCCATCTAACTTGAAAGAGTTGGAGCAGTTTTGGCCGGCCGAACAGGAAAAAATCCCAGTGCGACATTGCCCTTTGTGTGAAGAAGACATATGCAAATTACATTTCTATGTTTTTTTTCCTCTTTATTATTGTTGGTGTCACAGTAAAAAATGTACTAATTGACAAAAAAAAAATGCACCAAGAAGAAGTTGTTTGATTCGAATGAAACTTTATATGTGTGAGTGTAATATATTGAGTGATATATTCGAATGCGTACAATATCAGAACAAATGGAGGCATACAGGTTCCATATAGTATCCTGTGGCATATTTGTCCACAGACATTGGGCTGGGCCTGTAGATCCTGTACACCCATAGGTTGCTATCGCTGGCGTCCCATCTGGTCCCATAAATGCTCGATGGGCAATAAATCTGGTGACCAGACAGGCCAAAGAAGACGCATTCCTGGGTAAACCTTGCCATGCCTGGGGAAGAATTATTCTACTGAAAATGAAAAAAGCCAGTTGGAAGCCCTGCCATGAGAGGCAACACATGTGCTTTCAGAATGTCCTGTATCTATGGCAGAGCTGTTAGTGTCCTTCATATCACTACTAGGGGTGACTAACTGTCATATGCGATGACTCCCCAGATCATCACACCAGCAGTTGGGGCAGTGTGTCGCTTCACAGCAAAGGCAACCCGCCTCTCATCCCCTCCTAATCCGTTTTTATTCCAGGTTGCAAGGCAACCAAAAAGGAAAAAATACTGGTGGGGTGGGGGTGGAATACTTTTTCAATGCATTGTGTATGCTATTTGGCAAAAACCCTTTTTATAGGGATCATGGAAGGCACATTTATAGAGGAACTTGAGAAGTACTGAGCATTCGACTAAGCTTTGATTCAAGAGAGGATATCCTCTGTCTGAGAATTTGATATTGATGGCTTATCCTCAAGATAGGTCATCTACATTACCAGTTGTAAACAACCAGCTGTTCAAAGAGGTCTTGGCACTCTGTGAGAGCTTAGGCCTCTTTCTAGGCCAATGACATCCCCGCAGATTGATCACGTGGCCTAGGTGCATCTCAGTCCTATTAAGTGAATAGGGCTGAACAGCAGCCACTATACAATGTACAAAAATATATATGTTTGGAAGGCACTCCTCTATTGCTTTTTCTGGTGCTCAGCGGTAATTGCAGTGACAATATAATAGGAATGACCACACTCGTTTTACAATTGAATTAATAATGTTGAATTAATAATGCTTCTTTATTATCCATCCAAGAAGTAATAATTAATAAATACTGGCCAAGACCTTGTTTACGGCCTGAGGCAAAATAAGAGATATGGTACATATGAGGATACATACATAGGCAGACAAAGGAAAATGAAATTCCTAGATATTAATAATATTCCTAAATATTAATACTATATGTCAAGGTACATAAAGTAGATCAGATATTAAGTATAGTATACAGAGTATAGAAAATGATGGACGGAGGAGAACTGTTGAGTCTCAGGGAGATTATTAGCCAAAAAGGTAAGTATATGCGACAAAGATCTAGGCGAGGTCTCAGTATAACACAAGTTTATGAAGATTCCTGCTACATATAGTCACACCTGTAGGATATAAGGAGTGTAAATAAGTCTCTGGATTAAAAAATAGTAGTCCTATTTTTGGTATATATCTGCATATATATATATATATATATATATATATATATATGCGGAAATGGGACAGCACTCCAAGACTTGAAAAGAATAAATATCTTTATTCACCCATGTGAAAAAATAGCAGCAACGTTTCAGCTCACAACTGAGCCTTTCTCAAGCAAAGAAACACAAGCTTGTGCCTATCTTAAATAGCACTCTCAAAAATCAAGTGACCAGTGAACTTACAGATCAAAAACATGTGACTACTTGTCATGTGAAAATAATTAACTTAATTAGGTCATGTGAACAATTACATATGCAAAGTATCCTACCATTGAATACACAGAGCTGTGCCCATTAGTATTGCATCCAAACTCTTAACATTTGAATAGTGCATTTAACAAGGTGCATATGTGCATGAATACAGTGAATGAAAGCACAAAAGGATAAATAGTACATAGATAATTAAAATCATACACCATGGAGACTGAGGAAGAAAAAAGCGTTTGACTATGTCCGACAAAATCGTGTGTCCATGTGAATACTGGCCAAGAAAAGCACTTCTAACTAATACTGCAAGTACCACATGATGTCAAAGACAGACCTCTGCCTCCAATATGCACACGCAGCTCAGCTCCACTACATCGCTAGCGACCTAGCATCATGATGTTACTGTGTAAGAGCTAATGCACGCGCATAATGTGACATAACTTAAAGGTGTCGTCTCAGTTTCAAACAGGGCACTTATCATTGTGTCGACCTCACTGTCCGGGCCAAACGGAAAGGGATCCAACCTCCCGGGTGGATCAACCCCTCCAAAATTGTGGTCAGGTAAGGGGGACACCACACGTGAATGTAGTGTACCCCGAACCATCTCACTGTTTCGGTCCATAGACAGTGTAATGGGGATCTCCCATATAAACCACTTAATAGCAGAGATTAATTTTGACACAGAGTGGATACAGTAACAGAGGAAAATCTATCCAGTTAATTTTATACACATAGAACACCTGACCACAATTTTGGAGGGGTTGATCCACCCGGGAGGTTGGATCCCTTTCCGATTGGCCCGGACAGTGAGGTCGACACAATGATAAGTGCCCTGTTTGAAACTGAGACGACACCTTTAAGTAATGTCACATTATGCGCGTGCATTAGCTCTTACACAGTAACATCATGATGCTAGGTCGCTAGCGATGTAGTGGAGCTGAGCTGCGTGCGCATATTGGAGGCAGAGGTCTGTCTTTGACATCATGTGGTACTTGCAGTATTAGTTAGAAGTGCTTTTCTTGGCCAGTATTCACATGGACACGCGATTTTGTCGGACATAGTCAAACGCTTTTTTCTTCCTCAGTCTCCATGGTGTATGATTTTAATTATCTATGTACTATTTATCCTTTTGTGCTTTCATTCACTGTATTTATGCACATATGCACTTTGTTAAATGCACTATTCAAATGTTAAGAGTTTGGATGCAATACTAATGGGCACAGCTCTGTGTATTCAATGGTAGGATACTTTGCATATGTAATTGTTCACATGACCTAATTAGGTTAATTATTTTCACATGACAAGTAGTCACATGTTTTTGATCTGTAAGTTCACTGGTCACTTGATTTTTGAGAGTGCTATGTAAAATAGGCACAAGCTTGTGTTTCTTTGCTTGAGAAAGGCTCAGTTGTGAGCTGAAACGTTGCTGCTATTTTTTCACATGGGTGAATAAAGATATTTATTCTTTTCAAGTCTTGGAGTGCTGTCCCATTTCCGCATATATATTAAGGGTGAAGCTCATTCCCTTGGACATAGCACCTGAGCCAGCGTACTGGTGCCGCCGAATTCCCTTTTGTTATATATATATTTGTGGTCAGGGCGACGGTCCCTGGACGAAGGAGCTAGCGCCGACCTCTGGCTGGTTAATGCCGGAAGCCTGTAACGAGGATAGGCCTAAAAGGGGGCCTATCTTAAGGAAGAGCTAAGAAAAGGGGAGGGAGGGAGGGGCACCTGGCTGCACGTCCCGTCCCTTGCACTCCATGGGATTTATAGCCAAGGGGCGGGACCTATGCCCCTCCCACAAATACAGGCTGCACGGCAGCCTTATCTACTAGTGGTCAGGGCGACGGTCTCTGGACGAAGGAGCTAGCGCCGACCTCTTGCTGGTTAATGCCGGAAGCCTGTAACGAGGATAGGCCTAAAAGGGGCCAAAAAGGAGACACAATCATACGGACAGATACTTATGGTACCGTTACAGGGCAAGAGAACAGAAAGCATTACGGATCTCTGATTGAGGATTTGGAACGTATTTAGCAAAACATGACGACCTCCAGCGCCCCATGCACCTGATGACATGAGGAGGTATCTGGTGCCTAGATGCCGCAGAGGCCGTCTCACTACGAAAGAAGTGTCCCGAGATGCCATTCGGGTCCTGACCTAGCCCCGCCACTAATGAGCGCACATGTGACATGAACTGGGGCGTGGACAACGGCCCTCCTTTGAAGGGGAGTAGGGGACTATCCGCTGCCGCCGCCTGCAGGGCCACAGACAACTGTCGCAGCACCTTGACTGGGCACCAGTCGTTGTGCAAGGGGTAGAAAGAAACCAGGGTTGGAGGCCCTGTCTGAGCGGTCTTGGTAGACGGAATGCTCAGTACAAATAGGTCGTGATGCCAGGTCAAGTGCTGCTTCTGGAGATGACGGACGTTCCGGACGGAGGCGGTGAATTTCCCCAGACGAAGGAACCCGTAACACCCTAGGTAAAGGGCGGCTTTAATGATGGTGCTAACCAAGGGCCCAAAAAGATCACCATCCAGAGCCAAGGACAAGTGCCTGAACAAGGAGCCGGACATGGGTTGCCGGACCACCGGCCTACTTGCACCGGCTTTCTCAATGCCCCGGAGCGTGGCCTTGATGGCCTGCGATGTAAAGAAATAGATCCCGGCCGGATTGTCCAACGTGAACTGATGTTGCACCCCCGCCAAATACAGGCGGATGGTATTGTGAGCGAGTCCGAGGTTGGCATGGCAATGCGCGATAAAGGCCATAATGAATGACACGTCATCTACGTTGCCCTGTGGATGCCTCTCGGCAAATTTTCTATACAGATTCCAGCCCGTACGATAGTTCCTGACTGTATTTTCAGACAGGCTCTGGTGCGACAGGTCCTTTGCTCTGCTGGTCAATGATGTTAGTCCCACACCAGGTCGCTGTATGCCGGAACGCCTGCCCCCGCTGCGGGAACACCACACCCGAGCGAATCAGGGAACACAACACCTGAGCGACTCAGGGAACATACCAGACCTGAGCGATCCAGGGAACACACCAGACCTGAGCGATCCAGGGAACACACCAGACCTGAGCGATCCAGGGAACACACCAGACCTGAGCGATCCAGGGAACACACCAGACCTGAGCGATTCAGGGAACACACCAGACCTGAGCCATCCAGGGAACACACCAGACCTGAGCGATTCAGGGAACACACCAGACCTGAGCGATTCAGGGAACACACCAGACCTGAGCGATTCAGGGAACACACCAGACCTGAGCGATTCAGGGAACACACCAGACCTGAGCGATTCAGGGAACACACCAGACCTGAGCGATTCAGGGAACACACCAGACCTTAGCGATTCAGGGAATACACCAGACCTGAGCGATTCAGGGAACACACCAGACCTGGAACGTTACCCCTAAGTGACTAAGGGGAGGCAGACGCCAGAGTGATTCAGGGAACCTGAACCCTGAGCCACTGAGGGAAGACATGACACATGCGATTTTGGGAACATGACACCTGTGAATGGAGAAAACATAACCCTGAGTGATTCAGGGAATACTTGACATCTGCAATTCTTGGGGACATGACACCTGTGATTTGGAGAAAACATAACCTGAGCGATTCAGGGAAGACATGACACATGCGATTTTGGGAACATGACACCTGTGAATGGATAAACATAACCCTGAGCGATTCAGGGAATACTTGACATCTGCAATTCTTGGGGACATGACACCTGTGATTTGGAGAAAACATAACCTGAGCGATTCAGGGAAGACATGACACATGCGATTCTTGGGGACATTACACCTGCGATTTGGAGAAAACATAACCTGAGCGATTCAGGGAAGACATGACACATGCGATTTTGGGAACATGACACCTGTGAATGGAGAAACATAACCCTGAGCGATTCAGGGAATACTTGACATCTGCGATTCTTGGGGACATGACACCTGTGATTTGGAGAAAACATAACCTGAGCGATTCAGGGAAGACATGACACATGCGATTCTTGGGGACGTGAAACCTGTGATTCGGAGAAACATGACACCCGAGCGAAACAGGGAACAAAAACCTGAGTGATTCAGGGAAGCCAGACCACCGGCGTGCTTCAAGAAATACCACAAAACAAAAACACAAGCGCCTGAGCGGTTCAGGGGACGTATGGCCCCTGACTGATTCCAGGAATGCGCATACTGAAAGAACCCTGGAATAAAACACAAAATGTACCCTTGCGCAATTTGGCGACTTCAGTGCCTTGGGGACACCGGGCACTTTCCTTTCTTTTTTTTTTTTTTTGAGCCCGCAGCTGGCCGGCAGAACCCACCCCCTGATCTGTGGGGGACAGAGGAGCGGCGCCCGCAGCGGGCCGGCTGGCAGAGGACTGTGACTCGCCACCCCAAGCTCCCCGGGAACAGCCTGCCCCCCCCCCATGCTGACCCTTGGTGACAGGGACAGCTGGGGTGCTCGTTGGAGGACCAGGCATGGCCAGCAGGAGCGGCGCAAGCCCAGGAAGACAGGGGGTGACCGGGACCCTGCCGCCTGACTGGATAGTTAGGAGGCCATATCCACAGAGAACCTGTCCCTCACCTGAGGACCGCGGCGTCGACTAGCGCCCCCGTGCTGCCGTACCGACCCCCCCCCCCCCGTACCAGTGAAGCCCAGCACCCGACGGAGGGGGGGGGAACGCAGGAGACGCCGTGCGGGTCCCACAACCGGACTTGCTCTAGTCTGCAGGGAGAGAAGCGGGGGTGCGTCAGCACTGCCAATAGGGCTCGGCTACCCAGCCGGGACCACTTACCGGAGGCGCCGCGGTCTGGATTCCACTAGGACGCGAAACCGGAAGTGGCATCACGGACGGGCAGGTAAGACCGACCCTAGACTATGACCGGGCCTGACGGACCAGAATTGATACTCACCTGGTTATGGAATTTGATGAAAATTGAATAGATACCGTACTGGAGGCCGGCACCACCGACCGAGGTGGAGGCCTTGTTTATGGAAGGCCGAAGGCACTGAGACCCCCCAACGTGCTGCCGTACAAACAAAGAACGTATGAACAATGTATGAAAATCTAAATGCACTGGGAATATTACCAACCTGGTTGTGTCAGGCCGTGCAGTCTGCCCCTAAGGGTAAAAGAAAACATGGCCTAAATGCTTCAGGCAAACAATGATGAGCCAACAAACCAGGATGACATGCCCCCCGGGCGTGCTGCTAGGTCATGCATGCTGCTATGGGCGGATGTGTGCCAAGATTGGGGAAAAAGACCCCTTGGACGTACTTAGACAGGACACCATGCCGCCGGGGCGGCTGACGCGACATTGCCTGAACGCTTCAGACAGACGAGCAACAACAGACGAGTAAGACAACCTGGACGTACCAGACAGGACCACGTGCCACCGGGGTGGCGGACGTAACATTTGCCCGAACGTTTCAAGCAGACGTGCAACAGGAGATGAAAATTACACCCTGGACGTTCCAGGCAGGACCACGTGCCACCGGCGTGGCAGACATACTTTGCCTGAATGCTTCAAGCAGACGTGTAACAGGAGACGAGTATGACAACCTGGACGTTCCAGGCAGGACCACGTGCCACCGGCGTGGCAGACATACTTTTTCTGAACGCTTCAAGCAGACGTGTAACAGGAGACGAGTATGACAACCTGGACGTTCCAGGCAGGACCACATGTCACCGGAGTGACCAACATAATAACGCCTGAACGCTTCAAGCGGACGTACCACATGAGACGAAAAAGACACCCTGGATGATCCACTGCGCATGACATCACAGGACGCGTGACGTCATAGCGCATGCGCGGACTGCAGGAGAGTACTAATAGGGGCACTGGCAAAAGCGCTTTATTATAGATGTATAGGACAATGATGAGTAGTAACATAACTAAATCCAGAATCATTATTAATTCAATTGTAAAACGAGTGCCGTGATCATTCCTATTATACTGTACAATGAACAGCACTGTGATTGATAAGCAGTGAGAATGCCAAGGCACTTACATGAGCTCCCCCTTTAAATGTGCTTATACATATTCAACAAACAGCTATTCTCCCTAACTTCATCATCCATCCCCTACATATGTGTGTTCAGAGGGTTCTGCAGGCTATCCACAATGTGCGTGGTTCAATTAAAAAAGTTCTCTAGTCCCAATATCACATTTTTATGTGCTCCTAACATTGCATATGTATGCCCCCAATACATATTCTTCATGTCTGTGCTTTCCTTCACCCTGTCTGAGCATCAGAGCACTTTAGCAGGACTGTTTACATCTAGTACTTTCTGTTTTCTGGGGGAAGGGGGGTTCTAAGTAAAGCCTGCTCTTCTCTCGTAGGATGTATCAGAGGGTTTGTCCCACCTGCCTACTTGCCATACTGTTCAGTCTGCAGTAGTCCCACTAACTATACCTCCACTGGCCATGTTGGTACACCCATACATAAATCTTGCTAGTCTTCCTGTGTGTTAGGCTGCTGAATCATATCACTGACAGTCCAAAGGCCTGCCTCTCACCATCTCCAGAGTCCAATAGACAGCTTGATTCTGTCTGCTCAGCTGTTTATATAAACCCATCTTTATTTATACTGTCTTCTTAGGTGTGTACCTAAGCCTATCATGTGTGATACAGTCTACCGTGCAGTCATGTACTATGTGTTTTTATTACTATTATTGTCAAAAATGACAGTGGTCAGTTAAAATAGTGTGTGTGTATATATATATATATATATATATATTTTATTTTTTGCATAAAATAATTTTTCCTGGTAAAGGCAGCTCCTGTACTGCACATGGATCCAGAGATCTCCACATTCACTGCTCCAATTGCTCTGCTAGATTATCTTCATATGGCTGGTGGCAGTTGAAGATTTAAACTGAGCACGATGGACCAGCTCAGTGAGATGGACAAAGAACAAACAGCAGGTGGCGCTATACAAATACATTTTATTGAATAGCTCACTCGCTATACAAATTTTTTTATTACTGTACATACAATTACAAAGGTATTCAGATCCAGGTGCTGGTTTTAAAAATGTAGAATATGTTTCTTGACACAACCATTATACGCTCAGACCAGAAAGTGGAAACCAATGGGCGGAGACCAGCAGGAACGACAGAACGACAGTGGAGGGGAGTCAGAAAGGTGAGTGATTTTTATTTAACCTATTCTGCCCCTTACAAAAAAATATATATTATGCAGGACAACCCCTTTAAAATAGCAAATCTCTCACCTCTCTCAAATACAGCAGTATTGATCTTGCCTGGACAGAGAGCACTAGAGCTCACATGAAGGAAGCTAACCGGCGTCACACCATATAAAATGTGATACCGAGAATCATTGCTCACTACCAGAAGCCATCGCTCCACTTTGCCTTTGACAGATTCCCTTTAAAGGGGTATCATTTTTTTACTTTATTAAACATCTTGCAGTTCGGAAGAAAATCATTACAGTATCCATAATCTGATTTATTAACCTTATGTCATAATGATGAGCACAAGCCCATTGTACATCAAGGGTGGGGAAAATAAAGGCTGAAATTGTCTGAAAGCATAGATTCTGGTAGCACAGGAAACTGTGAATAGAAGGGAAATCATAATGAGCCTATACTCCCACTACCACCCCCAGAGCTATGTTTCACAGAATAATTAGATTACAACAAATTGTACGGCAGTAAGTAGCATCATAAGGAGAAGACATATCATTAGGTGGACATCTGCTGGAAGATTGATGGTTGGATGGCAGGCTATGTTAGTGCCTTCCAATCATATGCAAATCCCCGCATCGTCAGCCAGTGCTATTGTTGATGATGCTTTCAACGTGTAAGTTATCTGCAAGTAGCACCCAGTCCCCATGCCTTGTGGAAGAAGTGATTAAGGCTAACCGCTCTTCTTTTCCCTCATCTCCACCTTATTTTTCTTTTATGGCATGCAATCAGCCTGCATGCTGATGTTATATTTTAAAGATGACCTATAGCTCAATGGCTTTCTTGACAGTCTTTCACAAACTCCGTCTGTGCATAGATGACAAAACTGGTGTGATCCCATTCTTAACACATTCATTATAATTCAGCAATGTATCTTCATGACAGGGGTTGATCTACCCCCCGTCAATTCAATGGCTAGGCATGAAGGAGTTAAATGCTAATTAGAAATAATATTTGTGCTCCTGCAAAATGGCGTTATGTTTCATTAGCAATATTTATGATACGTCCCGGGTTTTACAGACAGCCAATGGCAAGGCGCTGTGATTGATGTCTTCATTATTCTAAATAATATACCTTCGCTCATCCGTTGTCTGTGTGGTTGAAACATACGTATAGCACAGCCTATAGCTACGTTGTAGGCATACAACCTCTGCTCAAGGTGCTGTAGTAGTAGCTAATGCAGAAATGCAGGGCTCAATGAAGAATGATGTAACTAAGGTGTCATGAAAAAGTATTTGCCCATTCCACGTCACGCTGAATGATTTGTAACCTTTCAACATCCTCATAACGTAGTTTCTGAAGTCATTGAAGACTGAGAGAAGAAGGCTGAGAGCACGGGCGGTGCCAGGAACAAAGCACTGATCCAATAGAAAACTGTTCACAAAGCCCAGCTTACAGAAATGTAAAATCCAGCTTTTATTTGTTCCAAGACATAAAAACCAAATCCAAATAGCAAACAAAGTCTACATCCTACCTATCGGGTTTTGGATCACAACCCCACCCCCCAGTTCCAAAGGCAGCTGTCACTTCTCTTCCGACAAGGTTTTGAACAGGGATTTTTTGACCAGCGGCAGCAAGACAAAATTTGATCACCCTACCGGTCCCATTTTTCATTCCTTGCCAAAAATGCATAAAAAGGGTTTTCCACCAGCTATGAGGCCGATTGTGGCGGGCATAGGGTTGTATTCAGAGAGATTATCTGAGTGGGTGGACAGTCTCCTACAGCCTCTGGTCAAACTTATCCCTGGTTTCCTACAGGACACGAAGGCTCTCCTTTTTGCGCTAAATAACTTTCTTTGGACAGCAGATTCAGTGTGGATAACAGCAGATGTTACATCGCTTCGTACAGTCATCCCACATGATCTAGCCATTATTACCCTTAAATGGTTCCTGTCAAGATATTCCGATTTTTCATTGGATTTTCTAGCGTTTATATGTCACGCTATTTTGTTCCTTTTAGAACATATTTTTTTTTATGTTTGACAATCAGTTTTCTCTTCAGTTAACAGTAGTTTCCATGGGCGCAAAATTATCTCCCTCTTTGGCGAATATATTCATGGCCTGGTGGGAACATCTGTACCTTTTTTCAGACAGGAATGATTATAGACAATTATGGGATTTTACTAAAGTATGACGTAAAGTCATGATTTTATTAAAGACACGGAGGCGAGTATTGCTTTAACCTTTCTTTACTTCTACCATAGCAGCAAAGAGAAAGAAGGGTATACAAAATGGAAACCATAGTAACAGACTCCTCCCCCTTATCCCAGTATATCCTTCCTTGTCTGTCTGAGCTCTTCCTCTTTCTTTGCGTCTCAACCAGCGCTGGTCAACCGGAACAACAGACGCCGAAACAACCGGGTAACGAAAAAACCCCTTGAACTCGTCGGCTTGGACCGCCACAACTGGACATCCGACCGGAACTGTGTAACTCCAAAACATGAAGCCGTAAGCCTCTCAACCTAGGAAAAAAGGATAGAAAGAGAAAAACCTTCTAAGAGCATAATCCAGTGCATTAGAAAAAACATAGGATCCACTTGTTGGAAAAAATAGTAACAACTTTAAAGTTCTGACCATAGGGTAAATCAACATTACATACTTACGTCAAACCCCCAAGGGTGGGTCCAGGGAGGGCAATACTCGCCTCCGTGTCTTTAATAAAATCATACTTTAGTAAAATCCCATAATTTTATAACAAGACACGGAGGCTCCTATTGCTTGTTTAAAGCTGAGCCACTACAGAACCAAAAGCATGCGAAGCCGGTCGGAAATAAAACTCTCGGAAAGTGGAAGATCTGGACCAATCCGCCAATCTCATAACATCTTCCAAGCGAGCCCCAGATATCGTCATGGAAGTAGCTGTCGCACTGCGGACCGAATGTGCCGTGAAGATAGACGTATCAATCCCGGAAAGGGAGAGAATCCACTTAACCCAGCGAGATAACGTAACACTGGTAACCGGAGCAAATGGGCTGCGAAACGAAATGAATAAGTGGGGAAGAGAACGAGACCGACCTGGACGGGTTCTGTCCTCATACTCGCGTAAGCACGCCACAGGACATAGTTGTGGTGAAGCCGGAAAACGGGGGTAAGAGATCGACCGGATACTGGTTTTCGTGCGACGGGAAATGTTAAAGTGGACCCCATCCGGGGTGAAGGATCTAGCGTCCCAATCCAAAGCACGCACATCCGAAACTCTCTTACAGGAGATTAAACAGAATAAAGTGACCAATTTGGCCGATAACTGACGTAACGACAAAAGATCATTTGAGGGCCAACTGATTAGAAATTGTAAGACATCCGACACATCCCAGGTAGACGAAAACCGTGGCCGAGGTGGTCGGGCCAAACGTGAACCTTTGAGTAAACGACAGACCAGGGGGTGTTGACCCGCTGGACGGCCGTCGAAACCGTTATGCCTGGAGGAAATTGCTGACCTAAAGACATTGATGGTGCGGTAAGCCTTCCCTGCCTCAAAAAGTGAGGATAAAAAGGCTAAGATGGAATTGACAGGGGCCGCAACGGGATCCAGAGTCCGGTCGACGCACCAGCGAGACCAAGAACCCCAGGCGGCTCGATAAGCCCGTCTCGTCCCGGGCGCCCAAGCGCAGTCCAATAAGAACCTAGCTGTTCCTGAAAGTCCAGCGCCTCCTTCTGGACTCCCGATATCTTGCAAGCTAGGAGGCGTAGCGAACCGTTCTGCAGGAGTGGGTGAAATTCTCCTGCAGGCCCTAGGAGCAGTGACACCTGAGTGGGAAGGAGAAGCGGAAAATCCACTAGAAGTTCCAGGATTTGAGGGAACCAGGACTGGGTTCTCCAAAACGGAACAATCAGAACCAGGTTCGCCAACTGCTGACGAACCTGAAGGAGCACTCGTGGGATGAGCGCGAAGGGAGGGAATGCGTACATCAACGCTCCTCCCCAATGCTGAAGCAGAGCGTCCACTGCTTCCGCCAAGGGATCCGGCCTCCAGCTGAAAAACCTGGGTAGTTGGGCATTCAAACGGGAAGCGAATAGGTCGACTGCAAAGGGACCCCATAGAGAAGAAATAGCAGAAAAAACCGTCTCGTCTAACTACCAGTCGCTGGAGTCCGATATGTAGCGCGAACTCCAGTCCGCCAGAGTATTGTGAAGGCCTGGAAGGTACTCGGCCACCACAGAGATGTTCCTGTCGAGACAGAATTCCCAAAAATCCTTCGCTAAATGGGTCAGAACCACCGACCGTGTGCCACCCATACAATTGACATACCTGACCGCAGATATGTTGTCCATGCGGAGTCTGATGGCTGAGCTGACCACACCATTAGCAAAACTGCGAATGGCAAACGACCCTGCTAGAAGTTCCAGGGCGTTGATGTGAAGATGGGATTCTTCTGGAGACCATGGACCGCCTGTGGACACACCACTGCAATGTGCTCCCCATCCGTGCAGGCTCGCATCGGATTCTATGATGAGATCCGGTTGGGGACCCACGATCGCTCTGCCATTCCACACTGACAGGTTGTGGATCCACCATCTCATTTCGTCCCTTGTCTCTGCATCTAATGTGACCAAATCTGCGTAAGAGGCCCCCGACCGAAGGTGAGCAATTTTGAGGCGCTGCAACGCCCGATAATGGAGGCGGGCTGGGAAAATGGCCTGTATTGAGGAGGCCAGAAGTCCGATTATCCTCGCCAAGTGCCGCAACGACATCTGAGGTAGGCGTAGGGCATGCTTCAGCTCCTTGCGGATAGCCTTGATCTTCGAGAGTGGAAGACTGAGGGATAACTCTTCCGAGTTCACCTGGAACCCCAGGAACTCCATGGATCTGGAGGGGATCAAACAGGATTTCTCCTGGTTGACAATGAACCCCAGGTTGGAAACGAGCGACACCGTCAAGTGGAGGTGCCTCAACAAGAGAGCCTGTGATTGGGCCATGATCAAGATATCGTCCAGGTAGACGATCAGACGAACACCTCTGCTGCGAAGCCAAGCCACCACTGGGCGCATGATCTTGGTAAAGCACCAGGGGGCGGAGGACAGGCCGAACGGAAGGCAGGTGAAGCGCCAGGCCTGACCGTTCCACAGGAACCGCAGCAGGTCTCTTGAAGAGGGAGACACTGGGACCATGAGATAGGCGTCTTGGAGATCTATCTTGGCCAACCAATCGCCTGGAAGGAGCAGATCCCTCAAAAGGTGGATGCCCTCCATCTTGAAATGTCGGTATTGTACAAAAACGTTCAGGGCTTTCAGATTGATCACCGGGCACATCTGGCCCCCTTTCTTTTGCACCAGAAAAATACTGCTGATGACACCCCCTCGATTCTCTGGTGCGCGTTCGATCGCGCCTTTCTGCAGAAGGTCCGACAATTCCCTCTGAAATTGGGACCGTGCTGAATTGGACAGTGGTATCGCAGGGGGGGCTGGGATGGAGCTCGGATCGGCAACCAGATCTATCGTGAACCCCTGCACAGTAGAAAGGACCCATTGGTCTGAGGTTATGCCTGACCACACATGAGAAAAGAATCGGAGTCTGCCTCCGACTAAATGGTCTAAAAAAGGAGGGGGACGAAGAACATAACTTACCGAATGGTCGACGGGACCCTGGATTCCCTCTGAAACCTCGTGACCTGAAGGGAGCGCCTCGTGATGGAAAAAAGGACGGCTGGTGCCTCTGATCCTGGAGGGATGCTCTATAATTAAAGGAGCCTCTGCCGGAACCTCTGGCATGAAAATTGGAACGGCCGGACAGTCGGCCCCTTGAACTGCCGGCCCTGTTGGAAAAACGCCCTTGAAAGACTCGACGCATCGATGTCTGGGCCTTATCAAGAGCCGTAAAAGCTCCTACATATTTCCCTAATTCTTTTATAAAAGAGTCGCCAAATAGCAACCCCTGGGCATCTTTGCCCGCCTCAGTCAATGCCAAGTTAGAGAGCTTTGGCTCGATCTTAATTAGTATTGCCTTCCGCCTTTCAATGGCGAGTGAGGTATTGGTATTACCCGCTACGCATATGGCTCGCTGGGCCCAACCTCTCAATTCTATAGGGTCTACCTGGCTACCTGCCGCGATAGCGGACTCAGCCAAATCGAAAATGTTTGCTAAAGGACCTGTAATGTCCAGTAGCTTGTCTTGGACTGACTTCAAGGCCGCGTCTAGCCCTTTACGGGGGTTAAACCCCGTCTTCGCCAGAAACTAAACCATCTTCGGATCCACTGATGGCGTCTCGCACACTTTGTGTGGGATCAAAGGACGAGGGCACTCCGCTCGTAACTTATTACGCGATTCCTTACTAAGCGGATTGCGTATGCGAGCCTCCATATATTGCGCCACATGTGTGGCGGGCATCCATTCCGCAGAGCGGGGATGGTGCAGCTCCTCGGGGTTAAACAACGGTTCCCCAGACGGATCCAATAAGAGATCCTCTGCTGACCCCTGTTGTAATAACGGGGCTTCCGGGCCTACATTAAGAACCGGATCCACAGCAATATCCGCCAAATCGTCCTCCACCTCATCCGACAATTCATATACGTTGTCATGAGTCTCCTCCTCCGACTCCCTATCAGAGTCTGACCTTGGCTCAGGTAGAGACCTGGCAGTCTTCCATGCCCGCGTTTTTTCTGCCTGGCGGGTACAAGCTCGTTTACGCGACCCAAGCGCGTTATCTTGGGATGGGGATGGCCCATCAATCTGAGGTGTTCTGGAGACAATAGGAGGTGGTCCTGGAGGCGGGACCAAAACCTGGGCAGCAGTATTAGGATGCGCCATAAGGGCCTGAGATATAGACTGGGTCAATGCAGATGACATCAAACCCATGGCGGTTATAATGGCATTCGATATAGATCTTTGCAGTGCCACCTCATGGTCGTCCGGGTGAATCACCTCGGACCTCCTATCCTACGCAGGGGAACCCTGATCTACATGGGGGGCTTCACTAGGGGCCACAGAGGCAACGGAATTTTTTCTGATAGACATGGTATAGTAGCAAAATGGCAGGGGTTAGTCACCCCGGCCAGAGCAGCAGGAATAGCACTAGAGGAAAAAGAGAGAAAAGGGATCATGAAGCAAAAACCATAGCCAGATTGTGGATAGAAAAGCGGAATAATAACAGAACTTACAAGGGTCAAGGAGCAGTAGAAAGACCGCCAGGAGACGCGCCGTGCAGAGCGGAATGTCCGGTGTGTGCAGAGCGGGGAACTCACAGAGACGGCGAAATCTCGCGAGATCTCGCCGTCAGCAGCAGCCGAATAAGGAAAGAGCGCCAGAAATCTCGAACTCGCGAGACTTCGGGCGGGAAGGAGATGAAGAAGGAGAAGAAAGCGCGCGCAATGGCGGCGCAGCCTGAGGTAACGAGGGACAAGGATGACAGGACAGAGAAACGGATCACGCCGGGGGGGGGGGGCGGAGAAGCCGCAAGAACCGATATAAGGGCAAAACGCCTAGGCAGAACGGCCACAGAAAGTACCTGAAGGAAAAAACATATATATATACGTACACTAGATAAATAAATATATATACATGACAGAAATATGTATCTCCGTTAAGAATCTAAACAAGAATCCGAACGAAAGGTGAAAATCCCATTAACCCAAGCACATATAAATATAAATATACCAGACCCTGAGCAATGCCACAGAGCTGGAGAGTACTTATCTGCCTGGTAGCAGCAAAGAAAGAGGAAGAGCTCAGACAGACAAGGAAGGATATACTGGGATAAGGGGGAGGAGTCTGTTACTATGGTTTCCATTTTGTATACCCTTCTTTCTCTTTGCTGCTATGGTAGAAGTAAAGAAAGGTTAAAGCAATAGGAGCCTCCGTGTCTTGTTATAAAATCAAAGAATATGGTATGGTCACTATATAGATCAAAGACTTGATGTTTATATGGTCTGGCGACCCGGCGACCATACCATCTTTTGATATATTCCTCAACAGTAACATGTGTCATCTTCAATTCACTTTGCACCATGATGTGTCGACCATTGTGTTTTTTGGGGGGGATCTTTGCCTTAAGGCGTATCCAGCCACTAAAGAAATCTCTACCACTACTCGGCGAAAAGATACTGCAGGCAACACTATTTTATTAGCATCGTCATGTCATCCCCCTCATGTTAAAAAAATATTCCTCTGGGAGAATTTGTACGAGCTAGGCAGGACTGCTCAGATGACAGCTCATACATACTGTAAATGAAGCTACAAACATCACTAGAAGGTTGTCTCAACGGAAATACCCAATAAGAACTTTAGAGCGAGCCAGTCGTCTAGCACAGCTCAGGTCAAGAATAAATCTCATTATGGGGTCTAGTAACACTGACACACACGACAATGTTTGCCACTGGATATAGCTGTGAGTACCCCCAGATTTGCAAAATAATAAAGAAAAATCTTGCTTTATTACAACTTGATCCATATTGGTCACAAATGACCTCTTGTGGGGTCAAATGTGTAGCACGTCGGGCTCCAAAATTACGGAAAAAAAACTTAGTCCCAGTTTATTCACAGAGAAAAAGGAAAAGCCACCTATGCGGTTGCAGCAACCAGGTAGTTTTAAGTGCGGACATTGCATTCGTATCTGCTGTCAGCACATTCAGGTCCAGCGGCAGATACAGTCCATGGCTAATGGCCAGGTCTTTCATAATAAACAATATATCAATTGTAATACCAATTAGGTTGTGTACTGCATCTCCTCCATCACCTGTAATCTACAATAAATGGTTGCACTACCAATGAGCTAAAAGTTCGAAGCAGTCCTTATGTACACGACCGTTGTTGTTTTGCGGTCCGTTTTTCACGGATCCATTGTTCCGTATCTGAGTTTTTTTCTCTCTGATTTAAGTCCTCTTCCGTTCCGTTATTCCACAAAACATATGTGTATGGTTGCCGTATGCGATCCATTTTTTGCGGATCGGAAACGGAAACAATAACTTATTAATCACCAAACACATGAGCAATATGCATAGCATTTCTACAGTATGGATCCCCAAAATACGCATGACATACGGATATATTCCGTATGCTTTCTGTATTGAATAGGGCCTCGGACCGTGATTTGCGGACAATAACATGCACTACTTTTTTGCAGAACGGAAATACAGAAATAAGGAAACAGTATGCACACAAAATACCTTCCGTTGTTTTTGCCGACCCACTGAAATGAATGGTTCTGCATACGGCTTGCAAAAAAAAACGGAAACGGAAAGAAAATAAGTTTGTGTGCATGAGTCCTCAGAAAGCATTTGTCTGACATACCTCATTATAAGACTACAAATTTCTCTGCAGTTAGTCTTCATTTCGCAGTAGTACATGGGGGCAATACCTCGCACCTTCAGGGGGGTGGAGCGAGTCTATATCCCTGCACGGGGGGATTTGATCGCAAACGCAAGCTTCTCAACAGGGAGTCTTATTGGATTTTTCAGATGAATACTTGTACACCAGTGGGGTTAAACAAAAGACATGACCTGATTTTACATTATCAAAGTATGTTCTTATCATTGTTATTTTTTTGTTTCTTTGTTTGTTTCTTTTGTAACACTGTGTGGTTTATTTGCATGTCATGTCAGGTTGCAGGTGTTTATGCCCCGCCCCAACCTTTTTAGATTGGTGGCATGGGGATACATAGTTACCTGCAATCTGAACCATTTTTTTTTTTTTGTCATGATTAAGTGTCGCTTTCTGACCTAAAACGCGTAGACTTTTTTTGCTATTTGGATTTTACGTCTTGGAAAAATAAAAGCTGTATTTTATATTTTTGTAAGCTGGGCTTTGTGAACTTTTTTTCTATAGTTTCTAAAGTATTACTCCATTTAGAACAGGGATGCACAACCTGCAATGCCATTTGGTCACAGACATGCGCGTCTGTGCTGGTGACTGCTCCCACCTGGCACATAGCACAGGACTATGGACAGGTAAGT
This sequence comes from Bufo gargarizans, assembly GCF_014858855.1. Lineage (NCBI taxonomy): Eukaryota > Metazoa > Chordata > Amphibia > Anura > Bufonidae > Bufo > Bufo gargarizans. The sequence goes on along the minus strand of NC_058080.1, from coordinate 521,735,839 downwards.
ACTCATAGTGCACTGTGTGGCAATCTATGGGACCCCTATATATTGAAACAATGGGGGACTCCTGCATGTCACTCCAGAAAGGCGTTAATGAGAGTGCCATGAGTGTGACTATCTTTATTGTAGTTTAAGGGAATAGTTAAACACTTCAACCATTTCATATACAGTAACAAATAAAGGAGATATCTGAGGACCTCAGAAGACGAGTTGTTTATGCTCATCAGACTGAAAAAGCTTACAAAACCATCTCTAAAGAGTTTAGACTTTATCAATCCACAATCAAACAGATTTTGTACAAATGGTGGGAATTCTAAACTATTCCTCAGGAGTGGTTGCCCAACAATGATTATGTCAAGAGGAAGTTGTGTAATAGTCCGCAAGGTCACAAAGGAACCCAAGGTAATCTCTAAACAACTAAAGGCTTTTCTCACATTAACTAAGATTAATGCTCACAAGTTCACCATGAGGATGCTGAACAACAAAGGTGTTGTCATGGTCTTACCTTCTCACTGTTCTCCTTCGTTTGACATGTGCTGGCGGCCATCTTGGTTTCTGGGTTTCTTGTAGCCTCCCACCCTGCGGCTTCTCCTTCCCACTGGGAGGAGCTGGATGCCTAGCTCATATATATAGGAGGTCTGTGGCTTCAGTTCCTTGCTTGGTCCTCCTGTGTTCACATGCTTCTAAGACTGCTGCTGCTTCTGGTTCCTGATCCTGGCCTCGTCTGACTACCCCGTTGGTTCCTGATCCTGGCTTCGTCTGACTACCCCGTTGGTTCCTGATCCTGGCTTCGTCTGACTACCCTGCTGGTTCCTGATCCAGGCTTCGTCTGACTACCCTTCTGGTTCCTGACCTCTGTCTACGCAAGACCCTGCTTCGGTTTAGCCATCCATTTGGACTTTTGCTTACGGCTTGATTTTCAATAAAGCCTTCTTATTTTCCACTTATCTCTTGTTGTACGTCTGGTTCATGGTTCCTTGACATTAGGACCAAGCCATGAATTCTGACGGTACAGGGCCATCCTCGCTACCTACGCTGGTTGCCAGACTTGATCAGCAGGATCACCTGTTGGGTCGGTTCGCTGTGGCGTTGCAAACCCTGCTTGAACGCACGGCTCATTTCGCTTCCGTTGCCGATGGGTCGGTTGTCGCTCCTGGGCCCGCTCCTACTGCCGCTCCGGTTGTTGCGCCAGAGTCTACCCCGACACCTGTTGCTGCGCCTGCGGTGTCTCGGGGTATGACCGGTTCTGCCCCCCTTCCACAGCGCTTTGGGGGAGAGCCAACTCAGTGCCGAGGTTTCCTTAACCAGGTGGGCATTTATTTCGAGTTGCTGCCACATGCCTTTCCTACTGAGAGATCAAAGGTGGGCTTCTTGATCTCGCTGCTCTCGGACAAGGCCTTGGCCTGGGCCAGCCCTTTATGGGAGAACAACAATCCGGTGGTTGCCGAGTTTTCCGGTTTTGTTGCTTCTCTTCGGAAGGTATTCGATGTGCCGGCTCGTGCTGCCTCTGCTGCGAAGCTCCTTATGTCCATCAGACAGGGTTCACGATCCGTAGCTGAATACGCCATTGAGTTTCGTACCCTGGCAGCAGAGGTGGGCTGGAATAATGAGGCTCTGGTCGCTGCTTTCTCTCATGGTCTCTCGGATGCCTTAAAGGATGAGGTTGCAGCTAAGGACCTACCAGTGGAGCTCGAGTCTCTTATTTCTTTCCTGATTTTGATTGACACCAGACTCAGGGAGAGACCTTCCTTTAAGGAGAGCCTGCGGAGGTCTTCTAACAGATTGGCGCCTACGTTTGCTGTCCCACCCGTGCCTCCCTCTCCTCCCACGCCTCCTGGGGATGACTTGTCTGGGGGTGAACCCATGCAGCTGGGGTTTGCTCGCCTGTCCGAGGGGGAGAGGGTACTCCGGAGACGCGAGGGCCGATGCATGTACTGTGGTCTCGGTGGGCATTTTCGGTTGGCATGTCCGAACCGTCCGGGAAACGCTCGCACCTGAGATCCTGTCGGGGGCAGATCTTGGGTGGAGTCTCCTCGTCCCTGGTTTCCCGTGTTGACAAACCACTGATCACTGTTGTCCTCTCCTGGGTCGGGGGCTCGGTGACGACCCAGGCGTTGGTGGACTCTGGTGCTGGTGGTTTGTTCATTGATAGTGTGTTCGCTGCCGCCAATTCCATTCCTCTGCAGCCTCGAGGTTCCCCACTGGCTCTTGAGGCGATAGACGGCAGACCCCTTCTGCCGCCACACGTGACTCATGAGACCCTTCCAGTGGGGATAGCCATTGGTGCCGTTCACAGAGAGTCGGTCTGTTTCCAGGTGATTTCGTCTCCACACTACTCGGTGGTCTTGGGGTACCCCTGGCTCCAGAAGCATAATCCGACTTTCGATTGGAGATCGGCCGAGATCCTCTCGTGGTCACCGCAGTGTGGGGCTAGTTGCATCCATGGGCCTGTCAAGTTGCTGTGTACTTCCGCGGACTCTCTGTTGCCTCCTGAATACGAAGAGTACCGGGATGTATTCGATAAGGTGCGCGCGGTTGCCCTACCTCCGCACCGCCCATACGATTGTGCCATAGAGTTACAATCTGGTGCCGTTCCTCCTCGTGGCAAAGTCTATCCACTGTCGGTAGCGGAGAATGAGGCCATGGAGGAGTACGTGAGGGAGGCGCTTTCACGCGGACTCATTCGCAAATCCTCGTCCCCGGCAGGGGCTGGATTTTTCTTTGTGAAAAAGAAGGGCGGTGAGTTGAGGCCTTGCATCGATTACAGGGGTCTCAATCGCATCACGATCAAGAACGCTTACCCGATACCCTTGATTTCCGAGCTGTTCGATCGCCTCAAAGGGGCCACGGTCTTTACCAAACTCGACCTGAGGGCGGCATATAACCTGGTAAGGATCAAGGCGGGCGATGAGTGGAAGACCGCGTTTAACACCAGGACCGGTCATTATGAATCCTTGGTTATGCCCTTTGGGTTGTGCAATGCGCCCGCAGTCTTCCAGGAATTCATCAACGATGTTTTCCGTGACCTGTTGCAGCAGTGTGTGGTGGTCTATTTGGATGACATCTTGGTATATTCTGAATCCATGGAGGCCCACATTATGGATGTCAGACGAGTGTTGCAACGGTTACGAGAGAACAGGCTGTTTGGTAAGCTTGAGAAATGCAAATTTCACCGATCCCAGGTAACCTTCTTAGGTTACATCATTTCCGCTGAGGGGTTCTCCATGGATCCTGAGAAGGTTTCGGCTGTCTTACAGTGGCCCCAGCCCAGTGGTCTCCGTGCCCTGCAGCGCTTTTTGGGCTTCGCCAATTATTATCGGAAGTTCATCAGGGACTTTTGTATGCTAGCCAAGCCGCTCACGGATCTGACCAGGAAGGGCAGTAATTTCCAGGTCTGGCCGCTCGAGGCCATCCGAGCGTTTGAGGCTCTAAAGTCCGCCTTTGTGTCGGCTCCGATTCTGTCGCATCCCAACCCTGGGTTGCCCTTTGTCCTCGAGGTGGACGCGTCTGAGACGGGAGTAGGCGCCCTCCTGTCTCAGCGTAGAACACCAGAGGGTCCTCTGCTTCCTTGTGGGTTTTACTCCCGGAAACTGTCTTCCGCGGAGTGCAACTATCAGATTGGTGACAGGGAGTTATTGGCCATCGTGCAGGCCCTTAAAGAATGGAGGCACTTGCTCGAGGGTTCGGTGGTTCCGGTTCTCATCCTGACGGACCACAAGAATCTGACCTACCTTTCTGAGGCCAAGAGATTGACACCACGTCAGGCCAGATGGGCTCTGTTCTTGTCACGTTTTAATTACGTGGTCTCCTACCTACCCGGTTCCAAGAACATCAGAGCGGATGCCTTATCACGGCAGTACTCCGAGCTGTCCGGGGAGGAGTCGATTCCGACTTCGGTCATACCTCCGAATCAGATCCTGCCCGCCATTCGCACCAGCCTGACCTCTCCCCTGGGTGAGCAGATTTTGGCGGCTCAATCTGGTGCTCCCTCTGGGAGACCCAACGGCAGGTGTTTTGTGCCTGAGGAGTTGCGCACTCGGTTGTTGCGAACCTACCATAACTCCAAGGCCGCGGGGCATCCTGGAAAGAATCAGCTGTCCTGGGCTGTTTCACGTCTGTTCTGGTGGCCTTCTCTACGTTCCGACATCGCCGCATATGTAGCGGCATGCTCCGTTTGTGCCCAGAGTAAGTCCCCTCGGCACCTTCCGTTGGGCCTGTTGCAACCCATAGCCACCGGGGAGCGCCCATGGTCACACCTGGGGATGGATTTCATTGTGGACCTCCCTGCATCCCGAGGCCATACGGTCATTCTCATGATTGTGGATCGGTTTTCCAAAATGTGCCACTGTGTTCCTCTCAAGAAGTTACCCTCTGCACAAGAGTTGGCCACGATTTTCGCCAGGGAGGTCTTCCGGTTGCACGGTTTGCCCAAGGAGATTGTGTCGGATCGGGGGAGTCAGTTTGTGTCCAGGTTCTGGCGCGCCTTTTGCTCCCAGTTGGGGATTCATCTCCCTTAATGGCCAATTATGGGTTCCAACCTGCCGTGTTACCGGAGGTATTCTCTCCCCAGGATATTCCGGCTGTGGAGGATCACCTTTCCGTCCTACGTGCTTCTTGGGTACAGATCCAGAGGTCCCTTGAGGTCTCTGCGCAGCGCCAGAGACTCCAGGCTGATCGCAGACGAGTGCCCGCTCCTTCCTACCAGGTCGGAGACCGTGTATGGTTGTCCACCCGCAACCTCAACCTTCGAGTGCCCACTCGCAAGCTGGCGCCTCGCTTTGTTGGTCCCTTCCGAGTGCTTCGCAGGGTAAACCCGGTAGCCTATGCCCTTGCGCTTTCTCCTGGCATGCGGATCTCCAACGTGTTTCATGTCTCCCTGTTGAAGCCATTGGTGTGTAATCGTTTCACTTCCTCGGCTCCTCGGCCCCGTCTGGTCCAAGTGGGCAATCGTGAGGAATATGAGGTGAGCAATATCCTGGACTCACGCCTGGTCCGCGGTCGGTTGCAGTTTTTGGTCCATTGGCGTGGTTATGGTCCAGAGGAGCGTTCCTGGGTTCCCTCCGCAGAGGTCCATGCTCCTGCTTTGCTCCGAGCCTTCCACGCACGCTTCCCTCAGAAACCGTTCCTTACTCCGCGGAGGAGGGGCCCTTGAGGGGGAGGTACTGTCATGGTCTTACCTTCTCACTGTTCTCCTTCGTTTGACATGTGCTGGCGGCCATCTTGGTTTCTGGGTTTCTTGTAGCCTCCCACCCTGCGGCTTCTCCTTCCCACTGGGAGGAGCTGGATGCCTAGCTCATATATATAGGAGGTCTGTGGCTTCAGTTCCTTGCTTGGTCCTCCTGTGTTCACATGCTTCTAAGACTGCTGCTGCTTCAGGTTCCTGATCCTGGCCTCGTCTGACTACCCCGTTGGTTCCTGATCCTGGCTTCGTCTGACTACCCCGTTGGTTCCTGATCCTGGCTTCGTCTGACTACCCTGCTGGTTCCTGATCCAGGCTTCGTCTGACTACCCTTCTGGTTCCTGACCTCTGTCTACGCAAGACCCTGCTTCGGTTTAGCCATCCGTTTGGACTTTTGCTTACGGCTTGATTTTCAATAAAGCCTTCTTATTTTCCACTTATCTCTTGTTGTACGTCTGGTTCATGGTTCCTTGACAGGTGTGCATGGCAGGACTGCAAGAAGAAAGCCGCTGCTCTCCAAAAAGAACATTGCTGCCCATCTTCAGTTTGCTAAAGATCACCTGAACAAGCCAGAAAGCTATTGCAACAATGTTTGTGGAAATATGAGACCAGTATAAAACTTTTTGGTATAAAAGTGTTATGTTTGGAGAAAGGAAAGCACTTCATTCCAATATAAAAACCTCTAGCCTTCTGTGAAACATGATGATGGTGTAGCATCATGGTTTGGGCCTGTATTACTACATCTGGGCCAAGACAGCTTGCAGTCGTTGATGGAACAATGAATTTTGAATTATACCAGTGTTAGACCTGGGCCTTCTGCCATACCTCCTGCTGTCTCACCTGTCATATCCCCGGCATCTCCTACCTCGCTGCTGTCTCCGCCAAATAAGACTGGCGCGTGCCTGCCAGATCCATCCTCCAGGCAATGCTACCTCCATGCTCCATCCCATGCTGGTGTCCCATAGGGGCATGCGCCTGCCACTTCCTGTCATTTATGTTTCTAGAGGCGCGTGCTTCCTGCCTCCCACCACGGCCCCTGGGCAGGGTTACAAGTTTAAATAGCAGCTTCCTCTTCCAGGAAGTTGCCTGAGCATTTAGTTACTAACAGTAATCACAAAGGTGTTCTGCTCTAATCTCCTATGTTTAACCCATCCTGTTTGGCCATTCTGTTTGCCTGCCGCCTGTATCAACTACTGGACCTGTCTGTTCTTCTGTACCACGCTACTATTTGATACCGGCTTCTGACCTCTGGCTTGTTTCTGACCATGCTTCAGCTTCTGTCTCTGACGATCATTATCATCAGCTGCTGCCTTCTCCATTCTTCTCTGCAATACCACTTCTCAGCACCGTGTCTGCTATTGGACTCAGTTCACACTAACTGTAGTTCTAACCACAACTTGAGCTACTGGAGCATTACCTGTTGTCTGACTCAGTGAGTCAGTTGTCAACCATATTAGCTAATCCTGTAGGTAGTGGTTCAGTTTTTCTCTTGCTGCGTTCTGTCCTGTCTCCTGTAAGAGTGCAGAATAACACCCTAGGGGTTAGTGGCTGCAATCCCTTAGTTGACACAGATAATCCATACTATCTCTGGTTTGACCAATGGGTCCCACCACTGGTCGTCACAACCAGAAAACTCTAAAGGAAAATGTCAGGACATCTTTCTGTGTGCTGAATATCAAGATAATGTGGGTTATGCAGCAAGACAATGACCCAATGCACGCCATCATTCTACCATCATTCTACCAAAGAATGGTTAAATAAAGATAGAGTTAAAGTTTTTGAAAGGCCAAGTCAGTCTTATTATATATTTAATGGTGTGCAGCCATTTTGTTTTTTGTAATTGTGTTTGCTTCATGGATATGCACCTGTGATTCTGAAGGTTTCAGTTAAAATTTTCTTGATATATATATATATATATATATTTACATACCCTTGCACTATTCTATACAGTTTATGTGGTTGAAAATACGGTTTGTCAAGGCATACTACCCTGATGAAGGTCAAAAGGTATTGGGGTATATGGATACTTTTAGCATATATGCTGGGCAATTTCCCCAGCATCTACCTTTTAAGTAGTGCACAAACGCTAGGTCACTTAGCCTAACTGGTGCCCTTATTCTTAATAAATGGTCACACCACCTTAATCAGTAATTAGGAGGACCACTGCAGTGACCACTACACAATGGACTGAGCTGTGGTGTTCTGAGAACAGCTGATTAGAAGGGGTGCTGGGAGTGGGATCCTCATGGATAAGATATTACTGGCCTATCTTAATGATCGGTTCTGAATATGAAAACCCCTTTAACAACTTTTTTCTAATCTCTTTTGAAATTTACTGTAGTATAAAAGCCTGCAATAGACTACTCGGTACACTGGGAATTTACAAGAAAGATTAAAGGGATTGTCTTATAAGATTTCTTTATAATGTTTATAATAGGGCATGTAGAGGTCATAGAGAAGAATTCCTTGAGAATATGTGCGCTATTTAGTATTACATTACCATTTACCAGTTAGGGTCAATTCACACGACCATATTTTCGGTCCGCATTTTTTGCAGATCGGATGTGGACTCATTAATTTAAAGATAGAACATGTCCTATTCCAGTCAATTTTATGGACAAGAATAGGCACTTCTAACAGGGTAGAATATGCTAGATTGCACACGGCAGGTATCCGTGTTTTGTGTATCCGCAATTTGTGGACCACAAAACGGACACAGTCATGTAAATGGACCCTAAATGTGTTATAGGCTGCTGCTTGCTTTAGGGGAATAGATCCTCTCTTAGTCCTTGCACACATTCTCTAAAAAAAATTGCATTGAATCAGACTATCTTATCCAGATAAATAATTTAATCCGATTTTTTTTTTACTTTTAGCATGAGGGTCCTATAGCTTTAAGGAGCTGATAGAAAGAGATCTGGCAGCGGCATAACTTAAATACAGTGTCATAACTTGTAACAGGTACCACCCCCCAACACCCCCATGTTATAATCATATTACTGGTGTCTCCTTATGTGGCAGAGGCCGCTACCTCTGCCCCTTCTAGCTATACCCCTGAGCTTATCACTTCTGGGAAAAACCCCAGACTAGATATTTTGGTGATATAACAAAACAAAGATGACACTCTGGAGTCTTATAGGATTTATATCTTTCTTTTCATTTTTTTCCAGATTCCCCCACCCCCTTTTAAGCTCTTTAACACAATGACAGCAATAGTAAATAATGTCAGAGTGACACTGACATATAGCTATGGGTAAACGCATAGTTGATAACAGCCTGCTTAAAAACTCAGTGCTCCTCCACGTTTTTTGGGTGTAGGCGGGGAACTGCACCACATTTGGAGAACAATAAGACTAGTTTTACAGACAGCTGGCAAAATATATGTATGCCTTAGAGAAGAATAAAATTTGGTTCAAGGCACTGAACTGCACCACAGTTGGAGAATGACAAGACATATTTTACGGACAGCTGGCCAGAAATACTACTGTCTGATACCGGTAAACTCAATTTTGGTGAAGGCGCAGAAATACACCACATTTAGAAAACAATGAGAATTTTTAGTGACAGCTGACCAAAAGAAGTAACGACTGCCTGCTGAACAATATTTTGGTGAAGGAGCAGAACTGTGCCACATTTGGAGAATGATGAGACACGTTTTACAAACAGCTGTCAATAAGTATGAATGTCATAGAGAAACCTATCATTTGGGTTAAGGAGCGGAACTGCACTACAATTAAAACTAATTGGTACGGCAGCAACTGCGCCGCCAGCAACTTGGCCAGGTGGAAGTTCAGCTTGCTCACGATTGCTGAGCTTGTAGAGTTGTTTTCTGGCCACACATTCTATTATCGATAGATGACGACAGAGCGGAGAAGGAGTCTAAGCAGGAGAACAAGTAACTGATAATGACAAGGGCATTGCACTGGTGGTAGATGCAGCCTGGCTGCCACAGAGAAGACAACTGCTGGCCAATTCGATTTTCCCGCAGGATCCAATGATGCCCTCTATTGTGCAGCAGTAAACCCTTGGTACCTATGTTTGTGTTTGAACGCCTACAGCTTTTTTTCATCCTGCAGATCTTGCACATGGCAGTGGTTTTGTGTATCGGCCTTGTGGAGTAAAACATACAGGAGGTACTCGCACACAGCTTGCAGCAGTCAAACTTGACCTAGATACGGTATGGCATGTTTTGAGCCTGCCTCACAGTATCAGTGGCATCACCAGTTCCCGAGATGACCACAACAGAAGCAGATCTGATCCTGTCAGTCCTTTTGGAGGTTTTCAGCAAGAGAATTGAACGGCACACCTCTGGAATGAAGGCGGTGCTCAGTGGTAATTTTGAAGCACATAAAATAAGGAAAAGACCACGGCACTATTATTTTCTGTTGCAAGCTTCCTATTTATTTTGTTATATTGTTAACCCATCCAAATAAGGTTTTATTTTAGCCATTGGACAAAGTTTCAGTCTATAGTACACTCAGACCTTGTTCATGGCCTAATTTATACATAGACAACCCATGCCACACCATTTCATCTCCACCAAACACCAAATCAACCAACTTAAATTTCAGATCCTGGAACAGGTCACTCCTGCGAGACGTTGAGGTAACCGGACCGCACGCCTGAAACAAAGGAAAGCATTCTGGATATTTGAACTCAACAACCTCACACCGTGAGGATTAAATAGAGACTTTGATTTCAGTATCTCATGATCGCTGCCTTCCATGATGAATGTTGGTTTATTGCATTAAGGGTTTACCGAAATGTGTTGTTTTTTTTAAATGTCAGTCTAATGTTCCCTGATACTAATTCTATTTTACTTTTTATTTCCCACAGACGAAATGATCCCTGTCAGACAATAAAGCAAATATAGATCCAGAAACCTAGATTATAATGTATGGCTCTCTATAAACAAATGTATGCACTGACCAATATGTTTATCCCACACTATCACACTACCATTCTGGATATATCTACCTCTATTTACATTTCTATAGCACCCATATATAAATTCGTTCCCCTCTTCTGTCCCCATAACGCACCACATCTTCTCCTCCTGTGCATAAACTATTCCAAGCTACCACACACCCAGTACACACGGCTGACAGCTTGCCAGTTCCTACTCTATGCCTTCGAACCTCACTGCACATGCACCCACACGTGATGACGTCACACGCCCAGAAGTGCGCGCTACACCACCGCCCGCTTTAAAATCCAGGCAACACAATGGCGATTACACGCAATCCAACAAGAACACTGCTACTATGACTAAGGTATGAAGAAAAAGGTGCAAGATCCAGCTCCATATAACAAGTAGACCTTTATTTCATGCGGTATAAAAATCCAAACAGATGCAAGGTAAACGGTCTACATATTTCGGACCACGTTATGCCGGTCCTTACTCATGACAAACATTACAAAACCTTTCCATTTCCTATATACTCCTGTCACACCAATCCCTAGGGATTACAAAATCACGTGATCTTCAAAGTACGAAAGTTAATAAACAGTGAACAGAAAATTCCCATTAAAAACACCAAAGATATATGTCAAGATAAAAACTCTAATTGCTGCAAGCAATTTGTCAGTGATATTGCAGGATCAAGTCATGTTTTTTATTTAAGCCGGTAGGAAAGCAGGTTCCTAGTTAAAACATCCAGAAAGCTTCTCTATTGAGAAGCTTTCTTCTGTGATCTCCACCCCTTACAGGTAGAGTAACTCCTTCCACTCCTTGAACTATTAATGCCGCCGTATCACCCTCATGGATTGTAGCATAATAAGCTGGCTGCAGAAACATTACGGGTCTTGTAGTGCGGCACGTCTGCAATATGTTTACGCACCCGAGTCTTTATCTGATTAGTTGTGCAGCCCACATATTGCAATGAGCAAATTTTGCATGTAATTACATAGATGGCAAATTTTGTGTTGCAATTTATGTATGATTCAATCTCCATAGCTTTTGCCATTGGCTGTGGATTGAAAGGTATTGTTCACACCCATGTGGTCGCAGAACGTACACCTTGTATGACCAAGTTTTTAGCTCCCTGCGTTTTTTGTGTAGCATAGGATCTCTTACTAAATCTGCTAACAATATCTTCTGTCTCCTGTAAAAAAAAAATCTTTATTGGAACAATTGCGTCTAGCTCTTATCATTTCCCCTTTGGGTATATTTCGAATTACATGTGGAGGGTGACACAAAGCAGCCAAAAGAATAGTATTACCTGCTGTGTCTTTTCTGTAAGTGGATGTACAAACTCTAGATCCTGTTAGATCACCCTTCAAACACAATTCCCAAAAATTAACAAACAACGAATCATGATGCAAACTAAATGATAAAGAATCAATGCATTGATTTAAATACAGAGCAAACGATGGTATGTCCGCCACATCGCCTGACCAAACAATTAGCAGGTCATCGATGTAGCGTCCATACCAACAAATGTCCTGAAAAAAAGGGTCGATAAAAAGAAAGTATCTCTTCCACCATGCCATAAATATATTGGCTATGGAGGGAGAAAACCTAGCCCCCTTCAACACACCTGAAACCTGCAAATAAAAATTGTCATTAAACATAAAGAAATTATGTTTGAGCAGGAAATCCACCACTTCTGTGATTTTTTAGGTTTTGTGGAACCATTGTAAAGCCACTAGCGCAAGATTATGTGGTATATTTGTGTACAAAGACACCACATAAGCCGCAATCCATGTGTAATTGCTAAACCATTTGAAATTAGCAAAGGATTGCAAGACCGATCTGATATCTTTCAAATAGTCAGGGATTAAGGGGCTCAAAGGCTGAAAAAGAGCATCCACCCATTCAGAAAGCCTCTCTTATGAGCTGATTCCGGCTACAATTGGCCTCATAGGGGGTGGAAATACCCCCTTATGAACTTTGAGCAAGGAATGGAAAATTGTAATGATGGGGTGCTCCACATACAGTTGCAAGAAAAAGTATGTGAACCCTTTGGAATGATATGGATTTCTGCACAAATTGGTCATAAAATGTGATCTGATCTTCATCTAAGTCACAACAATAGACAATCACAGTCTGCTTAAACTAATAACACACAAATAATTCAATGTTATCATGTTTTTATTGAACACACCATGTAAACATTCACAGTGCAGGTTAAAAAAGTATGTGAACCCCTAGACTAATGACATCTCCATGAGCTAATTGGAGTGAGGTGTCAGCCAACTGGAGTCCAATCAATGAGATGAGATTGGAGGTGTTGGTTACAGCTGCCCTGCCCTATAAAAACACACACCAGTTCTGGGTTTGCTTTTCACAAGAAGCATTGCCTGATGTGAATGATGCCTCGCACAAAAGAGCTCTCATAAGACCTACAATTAAGAATTGTTGACTTGCATAAAGCTTGAAAGGGTTATAAAAGTATCTCCAAAAGCCTTGATGTTCATCAGTCCACGGTAAGACAAATTGTCTATAAATGGAGAAAGTTCAGCACTGCTGCTACTCTCCTTAGAAGTGGCCTTCCTGTAAAGATGACTGCAAGGGCAAAGCGCAGACTGCTCAATGAGGTGAAGAAGAATCCTAAAGTGTCAGCTAAAGACTTACAAAAGTCTCTGGCATATGCTAACATCCCTGTTAGCAAATCTACGATACGTAAAACACTAAACAAGAATGGATTTGATGGGAGGATACCACAGAGGAAGCCACTGCTGTCCAAAAAAAAAACACATTGCTGCACGTTTACAGTTTGCACAAGAGCATCTGGATGTTCCACAGCAGTACTGGCAAAATATTCTGTGGACAGATGAAACCAAAGTTGAGTTGTTTGGAAGAAACACTCAACACTATATGTGGAGAAAAAGAGGCACAGCACACCAACATCAAAAGCTCATCCCAACTGTGAAGTTTTTGGGTGGGCATCATGGTTTGGGGCTGCTTTGCTGCGTCAGGGCCTGGACGGATTGCTATCATCGAAGGAAAAATGAATTCCAAAGTTTATCAAGACATTTTGCAGGAGAACTTAAGGCCATCTGTCCACCAGCTGAAGCTCAACAGAAGATGGGTGTTGCAACAGGACAACGACCCAAAGCATAGAAGTAAATCAACAACAGAATGGCTTAAACAGAAGAAAATACGACTTCTGGAGTGGCCCAGTCAGAGTCCTGACCTCAACCTGATTGAGATGCTGTGACCATGACCTTAAGAAAGCGATTCACACCAGACATCCCAAGAATATTGCTGAACTGAAACAGTTCTGTAAAGAGGAATGGTCAAGAATTACTCCTGACCGTTGTGCATGTCTGATCTGCAACTACAGGAAACGTTTGGTGGAAGTTATTGCTGCCAAAGGAGGTTCAACCAGTTATTAAATCCAAGGGTTCACATACTTTTTCCACCTGCCCTGTGAATGTTTACATGGTGTGTTCAACAAAAACATGGTAACATTTAATTGTTTGTGTGTTATTAGTTTAAGCAGACTGTGATTGTCTATTGTTGAATTTGTGCAGAAATCCACATCATATCAAAGGGTTCACATACTTTTTCTTGCAACTGTATAAAGTAAATAACTTCACTTACCTCTCCAGCTCCGCCACTCCTCTCCAGGTCCAGCAGTTTCTGCAGAAGTCTCGCTCCCTTGTCTTCTCCTGGCTCATGCTGCGCATGCAGCATTGGGTCATAGTGCGCACACTACATCCTGGCGCTGTACACGGTCAGGAGCTGAAGTGTAGCATGGCCCGGAGAAGACCAGGGAGAGTGAGTACAGGAAGTGCTCACAGTTCTTCACTCCCCGCAACTAATGCATACTAGTAAGCGCTTCTAGTATTCGCTTTATAAGACACATGGCCATTTTCCCAAATTTCGGGGGCATAAAGTGAGTCTTATAAAGAGAAAAATATGGTACTACTCTGAACTCAGTGGTAGCAGTGCTATTCATGCAGCAGTGTAATTAATAGGAGTAGCCTAGGGGGCAGAGCTCCTAGGTGGGTGGTGTAATATCTATTCTAGCAAAATTCTACAAATCATGTCAAACTACTTTGGCAAACCATATGCTTGTTATTATTACTCATGCTGTGCTACATCTGTCTGTTAGTTATCTAAGGTGGTTTTGAGAAAGTAAAAATATTTTGTAAATATGCATGCACATATGTAACTGATGAGTCAGCTACATTTACATTAAGTAAACACCTAAATATATCACAAATGGAAAACAATACATCCCACCAAGAAAAAAGAAAAAATACAGGGGCGCAAATGATTTTGATCAAAATATATTTGCTAAGTACTTTGGGGGTCATTTAGCAAACCAATCAGATTCTACCTTTCATTTTAGACAGCTCCTTTGAAAAATGAAAGGAGGAATCTAATTGGTTGCTATGGGAACTAAACCAGTTCTACTTTACACCAGTTTGCTAAATGACCCCCTTCATATTCACCTTATATAGTAAATATAGCATTAATTTATATTTTCATATCCTCGTATTTTAATAATGATATTCTATGTTTGTGTAGTGTTGCACTGTTTTTGATTTTGTATTTTCAGCCATGGTGACGCAGACCTGTGCATTCATTTCATAGGATGTACTGTCTCTGTCTTATATTTTTGAACTACAGTATGCATTTGGGGGTGTCTCCCTTTTGGTTGTGCAGGCCTAGTTCACACTTCAGTTATTTGATCAGTTATTTCCATCAGTTATTGTGAGTCAAAAACACAGAAGAGGTGCAGATCTTTCCATTACACCTTATCTCTGTGTAGGCTCCACTTCTAGCTTTAACTGACAATACCTGATGGAAATCAATGACCTAATCACTGAAGTGTGAACAAGCCTCGTCTGCAAAAAAAGCTATTACAGAGTATACCGCAAGCAAGCAACTATTTTAATAGGGACACTACAAGGAAAGAAGAGAAAGATATAATTGTGGAGATTTTAGGGAATTTTATCAGGAAAAGCTTTGAGGGCGTCTGAGGCCGGTCACACTGTGCTTAAAGGGAGTCTGTCACCACAATTTGACATTATAGTCCGCTTACATAGCGCTGTAGCATAACTATACATGAGTCAAATGGTACCTTTGTTGTGTTGTTCTAAAGTTCAACAGAGGCAACATTGCTGTTTTGTTGATATGTCAATGAGGGCTCGCAAATGCCCAGGGGCGGCGTTTGGGCTGTAAGTGCCCAGGCCGCTCTGCCTTCTTCTTAGATAACTCCTCACAGCCTCTTGCTTGGTCTGCCCTGTAAGCCCCTTGCATCATCCAGTGTACTGGCCGAGATCCGACGAGTGCACAGTTCACACTGTGATATCTATTGTGGGCAGCGGCTTCACCCCATGCAGTGCACATGCATGCACACTGTGATATCTATTGTGGGCAGCGGCTTCACCCCATGCAGTGCACATGCATGCACACTGTGATATCTATTGTGGGCAGCGGCTTCACCCCATGCAGTGCACATGCATGCACACTGTGATATCTATTGTGGGCAGCGGCTTCACCCCATGCAGTGCACATGCGTGCACACTGTGATATCTATTGTGGGCAGCGGCTTCACCCCATGCAGTGCACATGCATGCACACTGTGATATCTATTGTGGGCAGCGGCTTCACCCCATGCAGTGCACATGCATGCACACTGTGATATCTATTGTGGGCAGCGGCTTCACCCCATGCAGTGCACATGCGTGCACACTGTGATATCTATTGTGGGCAGCGGCTTCACCCCATGCAGTGCACATGCATGCACACTGTGATATCTATTGTGGGCAGCGGCTTCACCCCATGCAGTGCACATGCGTCGGTGGGATCTCGTCCAGTACACTGGATGATGCACAAGGCTTAAAGGGCAGACCAAGCAACAGGCTGGGGAGGAGTTATGTGAGAAGAAGACAGACCGGCCTGGCACTTACAGCCCGAACGCCGCCCTTGCGAGCCCTCATTTACATATGAATAAAACAGGGATTTTGCCTCTGTTGAACTTCAGGACAACACAACAAAGGTACCATGTGACTCATGTATAGTTATGCTACAGAGCTATGTAAGGCTACTTTCACACTCGAGTTTTGTGCGGATCTGTCATGGACGGATCCGTTCAGATAATACAACCGTCTGCATCCATTCAGAACGGATACGTTTGTATTATCTTTAACATAGCCAAGACGGTTCCGTCTTAAACACCATTGAAAGTCAATGGAGGATGGATCCTTTTTCCATTGTGCCAGATTGTGTCAGTGAAAACGTATCCATCCCCATTGACTTAGGCTACTTTCATACTGGCGTCTTGGCTTCCATTTGTGAGATCTGTTCAGGGATCTCCCAAGCGGTCCAAAACGGATCAGTTTTGCCCTTAATGCATTCTGAATGGATAAGGATCTGCTCAGAATGCATCAGTTTGCCCCCGTTCTGTCTCCATTCCGATTTGTAGGCGGACACCAAAACGTTGCTTGCAGCGTTTTGGTGTCCATCTGACGAAACTGAGCCACACGGATCTGTCCTGACACACAATGTAAGTCAATGGGGAAGGATCCGTTTTCACTGACACAATATTGCACAATAGAAAATGGATCCGTCCCCTATTGACTTTCAATGGTGTTTAAGACGATCCATTTTGGCTGTTAAAGATAATACAAACGGATCTGCTCTGAACAGATGCAGACGGTTGTATTATCTGAACGGATCCGTCCATGACGGATCCTCACAAACTCGAGTGTTAAAGTAGCCTTACATCGCGCTGCAGCTGCTTCTTCCAATTCAAAGGGAGAATTTTTCCAGGATTATTCAGAACAAGCCACTGATTTTTCTGACAATTAACACATGTCCGTATATAAATACGGGCAGGCACATTCTGCCCCCGTTAACACATCATTTTTGGATGCTTGTGCAGAAAAAGCCACTCTGTCTTCTGACATTAACATGTGTGTGTGCGTAGACAGGAATCTGCCCCGTTGAGGCATCAATAATGGACGTTTGATCTTAACAAGCCACAGTTTTTTTTCCCATAACACGTATATATTGAAACATTATCTGTCCCTGATAACGGACAAGAGATAATATTCTTCTTTAATGAAAAAATCTGTCCTAGCAGACTAAAGGGTGTTATTTACCAATTATCAGGCCAATTATCAAGAATAACTTTAATTCGTGATGAATCAATTTGGGTACAAATCAAAAAAAATTTTTAATTCTAATCAGATATGAAGCAAATTTCAAGATGTTCACTCATCTATTGCGGTCACTACAGAAATAGATCGGAATAACACTCCTTTGGCCAGGGGTGGCCGAATTAACAGAAACAGAGTAGCTAATTGCTATTCTGTTTACATCGCTCCAGTTCACTGCTATGGGGATTACAGAAACAGTGTGCCACAACCTGCTTGGTTGTTGCAGTAACTTCAGCCACCCCCATCAGGTGCTTAGGAAGGTTAGTCCAATCTGACCCATGAACGACTGAGATAGCAATAACTTACTACATAAAAAATATATTGTCACGGAAGGTGTACAGAAAACTACACTACGTGCAGAATTATTAGGCAAATGAGTATTTTGACCACATCATCCTCTTTATGCATGTTGTCTTACTCCAAGCTGTATAGGCTCGAAAGCCTACTACCAATTAAGCATATTAGGTGATGTGCATCTCTGTAATGAGAAGGGGTGTGGTCTAATGACATCAACACCCTATATCAGGTGTGCATAATTATTAGGCAACTTCCTTTCCTTTGGCAAAATGGGTCAAAAGAAGGACTTGACAGGCTCAGAAAAGTCAAAATAGTGAGATATCTTGCAGAGGGATGCAGCACTCTTAAAATTGCAAAGCTTCTGAAGCGTGATCATCGAACAATCAAGCGTTTCATTCAAAATAGTCAACAGGGTCGCAAGAAGCGTGTGGAAAAACCAAAGCGCAAAATAACTGCCCATGAACTGAGAAAAGTCAAGCGTGCAGCTGCCAAGATGCCACTTGCCACCAGTTTGGCCATATTTCAGAGCTGCAACATCACTGGAGTGCCCAAAAGCACAAGGTGTGCAATACTCAGAGACATGGCCAAGGTAAGAAAGGCTGAAAGACGACCACCACTGAACAAGACACACAAGCTGAAACGTCAAGACTGGGCCAAGAAATATCTCAAGACTGATTTTTCTAAGGTTTTATGGATTGATGAAATGAGAGTGAGTCTTGATGGGCCAGATGGCTGGATTGGTAAAGGGCAGAGAGCTCCAGTCCGACTCAGATGCCAGCAAGGTGGAGGTGGAGTACTGGTTTGGGCTGGTATCATCAAAGATGAGCTTGTGGGGCCTTTTTGGGTTGAGGATGGAGTCAAGCTCAACTCATAGTCCTACTGCCAGTTTCTGGAAGACACCTTCTTCAAGCAGTGGTGCAGGAAGAAGTCTGCAAGGTTAGAAAAACATGATTTTCATGCAGGACAATGCTCCATCACACGCGTCCAAGTACTCCACAACGTGGCTGGCAAGAAAGGGTATAAAAGAAGAAAATCTAATGACATGGCCTCCTTGTTCACCTGATCTGAACCCCATTGAGAACCTGTGGTCCATCATCAAATGTGAGATTTACAAGGAGGGAAAACAGTACACCTCTCTGAACAGTGACTGGGAGGCTGTGGTTGCTGCTGCACGCAATGTTGATGGTGAACAGATCAAAACACTGACAGAATCCATGGATGGCAGGCTTTTGAGTGTCCTTGCAAAGAAAGGTGGCTATATTGATCACTGATTTGTTTTTGTTTTGTTTTTGAATGTCAGAAATGTATATTTGTGAATGTTGAGATGTTATATTGGTTTCACTGGTAAAAATAAATAATTGAAATGGGTATATATTTGTTTTTTGTTAAGTTGCCTAATAATTATGTACAGTAATAGTCACGTGCACACACAGATATCCCCCTAAAATAGCTAAAACTAAAAACAAACTAAAAACTACTTCCAAAAATATTCAGCTTTGATATTAATGAGTTTTTTGGGTTCATTGAGAACATGGTTGTTGTTCAATAATAAAATTAATCCTCAAAAATACAACTTGCCTAATAATTCTGCACTCCCTGTAGAAGACACAAAATGAAGATCTGACTGACTGGATCCAAAACTAAGGAACCAAAGGGAGAGCCCTGCAACAGACCTGGCTCTCTCCCTAACTGCTCAGCCTATGCAAAAATCTCAATGGTAGATGATCGCATATCCTCGTTCCTCGACTGTATAACACCTGAACACCCTATAATAGTGAGGGGACACGACCACCGGCTTCCTACACTTGATACGGAGGGAGTCAGGGTCACCTGGGATCCAGCAAACAGGAAAACACAAATGAATGAACAAAACTTATCTGTAGAAGACTCAGTAGTAGCATCCAGCATCCACACACTCCAGGAAGTTGTATAAACCGCTAAGTGATGCAGTATGGGAAGGGATTTAAAGGGATGCAATCAGTGCAACTACATGACAGCTGAGAGAGGCTAACGAGATGAGAAAATGAAAGCAAAACAAAAGGAACCTCAAGGAGGAGGTTCAGAAGAACGTCCGTCAGAGCTGCTCAGATGTCTGGTGGTGACATATATACAGTGCATTCAGAAAGTCCTCAGACCCTTTCACTTTCTTCCCATTTTGTTATGTTGTGGCCCTGTGCTAAAATAAAAAAATAATGTTTTCCCCCATCAATCTGCACTCAATGCCCCATATTAAGAAAGTCAAAACTGAATTTTAGAAATTTTTCCTAATTTATTAAAAAGGAGAAAATTTAAATTTCACACGGATATACACTCACCTAAAGAATTATTAGGAACACCTGTTCTATTTCTCATTAATTATCTAGTCAACCAATCACATGGCAGTTGCTTCAATGCATGTAGGGTTGTGGTCCTGGTCAAGACAATCTCCTGAACTCCAAACTGAATGTCAGAATGGGAAAGAAAGCTGATTTAAGTAATTTTGAGTGTGGCATGGTTGTTGGTGCCAGACGGGCCGGTCTGAGTATTTCACAATCTGCTCAGTTACTAGGATTTTCACGCACAACCATTTCTAGGGTTTACAAAGAATGGTGCGAAAAGGAAAAAACATACAGTATGCGGCAGTCCTGTGGGCGAAAACGCCTTGTTGATGCTACAGGTCAGAGGAGAATGGGCCGACTGATTCAAGCTGATAGAAGAGCAATGTTGACTGAAATAACCACTCGTTACAACCGAGGTATGCAGCAAAGCATTTGTGAAGCCACAACACGCACAACCTTAAAGCGGATGGGCTACCACCGGGTACCACTCATCTCCACTACAAATAGGAAAAAGAGGCTACAATTTGCACGAGCTCACCAAAATTGGACTGTTGAAGATTGGAAAATTGTTGCCTGGTCTGATGAGTCTCGATTTCTGTTGAGACATTCAAATGGTAGAGTCCAAATTTGGCGTAAACAGAATGAGAACATGTATCCATCATGCCTTGTTACCACTGTGCAGGCTGGTGGTGGTGGTGTAATGGTGTGGGGGATGTTTTCTGGGAACACTTTATGCCCCTTAGTGCCAATTGGCCATCGTTTAAATGCCACATAGAGAATTGTTTCTGACCATGTCCATCCCTTCATGACCACCATGTACCCATCCTCTGATGGCTACTTCCAGCAGGATAATGCACCATGTCACAAAGCTCGAATCATTTCAAATTGGTTTCTTGAACATGACAATGAGTTCACTGTACTAAAATGGCCCCCACAGTCACCAGATCTCAACTGGTGGAACGGGAGCTTCGTGCCCTGGATGTGCATCCCTCAAATCTCCATCAACTGCAAGATTCTATCCTATCAATATGGGCCAACATTTCTAAAGAATGCTATCAGCACCTTGTTGAATCAATGCCACGTAGAATTAAGGCAGTTCTGAAGGCAAAAGGGGGTCCAACACCGTATTAGTATAGTGTTCCTAATAATTCTTTAGGTGAGTGTAGGTATTCAGACCCATTGCTATGACACTTGAAATTTAGTTCTAGGAACCTCTGTTTTTAAAAAAAAATCTTTGAAATGTTTGTACACCTTGATTGGATTCCAAGGCAGAACCATGCTGTGGGGATGAAATTCAGTGGCTGTGGGGGGAGACTGGTCAGGGTTAGGGAAAAGCTGAATTGCGCAAAGTCTAGAGATATTCTTAATGAAAACCTGATCCAGAGTTGAACATTCATCTTACAACAAAATGACCCCAAGCACACATCAAAGATAACACATGAGTGGCTTAGGCTGAGTTCACATCAGCGTTCAGCCTTTCCGTTCTCCTGCTCCGTTATAGGACACATAACTGAGCCGAACGGATCCTAAGGACCCCATAGACTATAATAGGGTCCGTTAGGTTTCCGCTCAGAAGATGATTTTGGAGCGGAGACAAAAGTTGTGCGTGGAGGACTTTTGACTCCGCTTCAAAAATCTTCCTCTGAGCGGAAACCTAACGAACCCCATTATAGTCTATGTGGTCCATAGGATCCGTTCGGCTTAGTTATGTGCCGAATCCATCCTTTCCGTTTTCCTGCTCCTATAAAAGAGCAGAACGGAAAGGCTTAACGCTGATGTGAACTCAGCTTTAGGGACAAATCTGTGAATGTCCTTGAGTGGCACAGAGCTCTAACTTGAACCCAATCGAACACCTCTGCAGAGATCTGAAAATGGCTGTTCAGCGACGTCCCCATCCAACCTGACAGAGCTTGAGAGGCTCTGCAAATGAGAATGGCAGAAAAACCCCAAATCCAGGTTTGCAAACCTTGTGGCATCATACCCAATGAAGACTAGAGGCTATAATTGCTGTCAATGTAAGGCCTCATGCACACTGCCGTGTTTCACGGCCGTGTGCGGGCCGTGGAACCGCGGCCTGGATCCCTCCTGAGAGCAGGAGCGCACGGCGTCACTGGTTGCTATGACGCTGTGCGCTCCCTGCTGCCGCCGCAATACAGTGATACACTGGTATCATCTATACCAGTGTATTACTGTACTGTGCCGGCAGCAGGGAGCGCACAGCGTCATAGCAACCAGTGACGCCGTGCGCTCCTGCTCTCAGGAGGGATCCAGGCCGCGGTTCCACGGCCCGCATACGGCCGTGAAACACGGCAGTGTGCATGAGGCCTAATACTTTCGTTTTTCCTTTTCAATAAATTAGTAAAGATTCCGAACATTCTGTTTTCACTTCTGAGTTTTGAGTGCAGAACGATGGGGAAAATGTTAACTTTTTTTTTATTTTAGCGCAAGACCGCAACGTAACAAAATGTGAAAAAAATGGGTCTGAATACTTTCTGAATGCATTGTATAAATAAATGTAATTTTATGGCTCTATTCACACTGGCTTCAGCAATCACAGTAAAATGGTGGAAAAAAAATGTAAGTATGTCTTTACTATTCATTCCAAACATATGCTAATATATTTGCTCCCATATTTGTATATTTTTTTGCATCGTAAATGTTTTTTGACACATTTTTAGCATACTTTTTTTTTCCATGTCAAGTATTCTTTGCCAAATGGCTCTATTCACATTGGCTTCAGCAATCACAGTAAAATGGTGGCAGAAAATATAAATATGTCTTTACTATTCATTCCAAGCATATGCTAATATATTTGCTCCCATATTTGTATTTTTTTTTTTGCATTGTAAAAGTTTTAGACACATTTTTAGCATACCTTTTTTTCCATGTCAGGTATTCTTCGCCAAATGTGACGTGACTGCCCCAAGACTGACATCTGGTAATTATTACATCTATATTTTGGAAAGATGATAAAATGACCATTATGGCTGTTATTATGACCCCCTATGGTGTGCTTACCCAGTTTTCAAAAACAGGTTTGATATGCAGTAATTACACTGCTGCAGATTTGCCAGTGAGAGACAAATCCCTCAGGGAGCTCTAAAGGTAATTGGTTGTCCCCAGCAGGAGTGAGTTAGGCTTTGTTCACACTGCTTCTTGTTTCTCCTTTGTAATGGAAACAATGGTGAAAGCCAGCTCCGTTGCACTACTTATACCAGCTTTGACTTACCACAGAGATCCCCATTGAGTCTACCTAAATGGAGCTTGTGACAGCAGTAGAAGCTGCGCAGACCTAAGTCATTTCGTTTTTGTAATTTTTTTTAGCTTTTTTTTTCTTCTGAGAAAACAGTATTTGTTCATAAATGTCTTTTCTTTCTTTTCACATTTTTAAGTGTTCCAGAAAAATGTATATATTACTGTACAATATAAATACATAAAGCATGAAAATGGCAGCCAGGAACAGTAGCAGAACACTAGGGATGCTGAAAAGTCACCCAAAACTGTAACAGACCAGTTGATATAGTCAGGGTTCTGCTGTATGTAAATAATTAATTTTCGTAAGTGTCTCCATGTACACAGTCAAGCACATTATTAGCACCAGCTAATATCCAGAGTAACCACCATGTGCACCACGGACAGCAGCTACATGGACTGGGAGTGACTCAACAAGGTCCTGGTAGATATCTGGAGCCATGCCAGAGCATAATGAAGAGGTGGTCCCACAGATGCTCAGCTGGGTACAAGTCTGGGGAATAAGGAGGCCAGGGTAATACTTGGATGTCTTGGTCATGCTCTTCCAACCAATGTCAAAAAGCCACACACCCCAAAATACCATCAAAGAAAAATACAGATCGCCCTGCAACAAATGATCCCCCCACACATCTCTGTAGACGCGTCGCGTGTGAGGGCCGGATAAGATGTGGGTGCGTTGCAAAAAGCGTTTTAATGCATTTTGTACGTGCGTGAGAAAAATTCGGCATGTTGGGTTTGGGATCGGTGTTGTGTAGATTGTATTATTTTCCCATATAACATGGTTATAAGGGAAAATACTAGCATTCTTAATACAGAATGCTTAGTAAAATGTCCATTGAGGGGTTAAAAATAATAAACAAATTTAACTCACCCCATCCACTTGATTGCGTAGCGGATCTCTCTTCTTTCTATTTTCTTCAGGACCTGACTAAAGGACCTTTGATGACATCACTGCGCTCATCACGTGGTCCATCGCATGATCCATCACCATGTGATGAGCGCAGTGATGTCATCAAAGGTCCTTTAGTCAAGAAAGTAGAAAGAAGAGAGATCCGCTACGCGATCAAGTGGATGGGGTGAGTTAAATTTGTTTATTATTTTTAACCCCTCAATAGACATTTTACTAAGCATTCTGTATTAAGAATGCTAGTATTTTCCCTTATAACCATGTTATAAGGGAAAATAATAATAATCGGGTCCCCATCCCGATCTTCTCCTAGCAACCATGCGTGAAAAATCACACCGCATCCGCACTTGCTTGCGGATCCTTGTGATTTTCAAGCAGCCCCATTCACTTCTATGGGGCCTGCGTTGTGTGAAAGGCGCACAATACAGAGCTTGCTGCGATTTTCACGCAACGCCCAAGTAATGCGTGAAAATCACTGCTCATGTACACAGCCCCATTGAAGTGAACGGGTCCGGATTCAGTGCGGGCGCAATGCGTTCACCTCACGCATTGCACCCACGCAAAATTCCCGCCCATGTCAAAGGGGCCTTAATGAGAGCACTAAATTATTTAAGGATTAACACACAAGTATAAAAATGTAGTATTGTTGTAATCGTACTGACCCGCAGAAAGTAGTAAGGCTGAGTTCACACTTCATTTATTTGGTTATTTCCATCAGTTATTGTGATCCAAAACCAGGTGCGGGTCAAAAACACAGAAAAGTTGCAGCTTTTTCCATTATACCTTACATCTGAGAAGGCTTCACTACTGGTGTTGGCCCACAATAACTGGTGGAAATAACTGACCAAATAACTGAAGTTGAGCTCAGCCTTAACAGGTCATTCTCAACAAATAAAGAATGCCGCAAAAACCAAACCCATAAAACTATGGCAGAACTGCATTTTTTTAACTTCCACCCCTGAGAGACATAATTTACCAGCTGAGGTTCAAAAACCTGATGCTTGGTAGACGTCCATAATGGCTGAAATCTGAGATTTACATACAGCATCAGCCTATGAATGGGATACTGTGAATTGGATTATGTTGTCATACATGTGTAAAATGCAATCTGTGTCATCAGATGAGGCAGTATATTAGTGTTAGGGACCCATCTGCAGAAGCCACCTTGACACCTGGTAGATGGGCCCGACACACTTTTAACCACTCCAGCCCCGCTAGGTGAAACCCCCTTCATGACCAGGCCACTTTTTACACTTCGGCACTACACTCCTTTCACCGTTTATCGCTCGGTCATGCAACTTACCACCCAAATGAATTTTACCTCCTTTTCTTCTCACTAATAGAGCTTTCATTTGGTGGTATTTTATTGCTGCTGACATTTTTACTTTTTTTGTTATTAATCAAAATGTAACGATTTTTTAGCAAAAAAATGACATTTTTCACTTTCAGCTGTGAAATTTTGCAAAAAAAACGACATCCATATATAAATTTTTTGCTAATTTTATAGTTCTACATGTCTTTGATAAAAAAAAATGTTTGGGCAAAAAAAAATGGCATACATTTATTGAAAACCTGATATAATTAATCAGCTAAAATGCATAAAACAATAATACAATAAAATAATGTACATCTGTTCAAGTAGCCACAATGGGATGCTCACTGATATCAAGTGATTTGACAGTCTCTGTCCGTCCTGTGGAAAAAGATAATGATAGAAGACCTAATTGGCCTGATGTCCACAAGAATTCAAGCAAGAAATAACACTCTTAGAGGTGTAGCTCCTCAAGTTTTGCTGTTAAACCAATGTGGTAGATAATGGCAGATGATAGTCCCGTCATATATGATGTTATTGTTGACAGAAAACGTATCCGCTTTATAATTGTCGGCTTTACAGCCGCTTACCTCCCCTTCGTATATCCCTTCAGTCCTGCGGTTCGCTTCAGACTGAGTGAACAGGGGTCGTCGGTTGCGGCTTGTTCTGTTGGTATATTTGATGGCCGGATTTACCGGCTGCCGATCGCTTACCTCCAAGATCTGTAATATGCAGCGAGCGTGAGAAGCCTCCGGCTGGTAAGAGGCTGGCGTCTCACGTGGTGCTATTTGGTATCCGGGTTTGATACTTGCGGAGTACGATTTACGTCACTTCCTGTGACGTGTTCTCTCTAGTACATCCGATACTTCCAAATTGAATTTTTCGGATATCAGAAGGTATAATACCAAAGTTCGATTTGCATGGCCATGCAGTAGAAGAAATGCCGACAGGTATACAGCGCAATCCCAGACGCGTTTCGGGAGTTATCACACTCCCTTCCTCAGTGGTTGCGCCATACCTGTCTCGGACCAACTTTTATACCTCCCCAGGTCACCTTCAAAACCTGGACCGGAGTTCTGGATAACACTATTGCGTTCCTGTGTATTTTGATATTAGGGCTTCTGGTTTTCATAGAGTCCTTCGCTGAATTTTTCGTTGACAACATCCGATTTTAAATGTCGATGAGGGTGAGGGATAATGTCGATGACAGTATCCTTTCAATTCTTTAGGTATAATATACACTAATTGTAATCAATATGAGACTAATGTCACATCACTAAAAGCATCCCATTTGAAGCCGTAAGTAATAATGGAAACTTGTGCTACCCACTTCATTTCCTACATTAAATACAATGTATAGAATATAAAATATATAATATATAAAAATATATAAAATAGATGATATCTATAAAATGTATTCATAAAATATATCAATAATGTCGATATAACAGTAATACACATATAGATGGAGGATGTTTAATATAATATGATTTTATATAACAATGTCGGGCACATATTCGGCACAATTTCACCGATATTGGCAACACTTATAAAACATCTCCAGTTCTAGGGAGGCCACTAGTCACAAGATGGTTTAACCCATTATCGACCAATAAATGAGGATACCTTTACAAAAAAGGATATCCTTACAAGAAACCAAAGAGTTCCAACTCTGAGTTTAGGCCTGATGGTAACAGACTGCCAAACTCATATATTTTCCGAGACTCCCTCCTAGACATTTGCTTAATATAATTGCCTCCTCTCCAGTGCGGGTCCACCTTTTCCAGTGCCGTAAAGACGAGACTGGCCGGATCGCTGTTATGGGCCTCCTTGTAATGTTTAGACAAAGAATGTTTGTCATAGCCCTTCTTGATGTTAGATATATGTTCGGCCAGTCTCGTCTTTAATAACCGTTTTGTTCTACCTATATATTGTCTGTTACACGGGCACTGGACCAGGATAGACCACACCGGTAGAGTTGCATGTGAGGCAATCTTTAATGTCCCAAACAAATGTATTCTGTGTAGAGGGGACTGAGATGGTCTTGCGGGGTTTATTATTAATTTTACAGGCGATACACTTTCCGCATTTAAAAAAGCCTTTTAGATCCATCCAGGTTCCCATCAATGTTCTTTTTTTATCTATTGATTTCACAGAAGGGGCTATTGTAATGCCCAAATTGGGTGCCCTGGTGAATATAACCTTTGGAAGTGTGGGTAAAAGATGGCCTATCACCCTGTCATTCAGTATGTGGTGCCAGTGTGTCTTTACCACTTGTTGTATTTTTCTGTGGTCATCATTGAAAGGGAGAATAATTCTGTTGTTGATCTCATCGCCTATCTGGGATGTTTGGGATGTTTGGGATATTTTGGATATTTTGCTCTTGGTATCCATTTGATCAACAAAAAAGGTTTGTCTGTCCAGTTTCCTGACCTTTTCCAATGCTTTGTTGACTACTTCATCCGGATAATCTTTATCTCGGAATAGCTGACACATTCCAGCTGCCTCCTCCTCAAAACGTAGATCTTCCGTGCAATTCCTCCTGACCCTCCGCAGCTGGCCAGTAGGGATATTGTCAAGCCATCTTGGGAGGTGGCAGCTGGAATATTGAATAAAGCTATTTCTATTCGTTGGCTTGAAAAAGGTATGGCAGACAAACCGATTGTTTTGTCTTCTAATCACCAGGTCAAGGAATTCGGTCTCCTCCTTGACCATGGCGTTGAAGACCAGATTTAATTGATTCTCATTGATTTCCTTCAAAAAGAGATCAAGAGCCTCTTTTCCACCCTTCCAAATGAACACCACATCATCGATGTAGCGACGCCATAGGGCCAGGTCTGCCCCCAGCCTGGGTCTGATGACTTCATGTTCCCATTCTGCCAAGAATAGGTTGGCATAGCTGGGGGCAAACCTGGTCCCCATGGCAGTCCCACACTTCTGCAGGTAATATACACCCCCAAAACAAAAGTAATTGTGGTTGAGGATGTATCTTATACCATCGATGATAAACTGGATGTGGGTTTCTTCCAACTCTCCCTCTCTTTCCATCTGTCGTTGCACTGCGGTCAATCCCTGTTGGTGATCGATAGATGTATAGAGGGATTGTATATCCAGGGTCCCCATGATCCACTCTGGTTGGGCATCTAAAGATTCTAAGGTCTGGATGATGTGAGTGGTGTCTCTTATATATGACCTAGTTCTTTTTACTATAGGTTGCAGCTGTGTGTCAATGTATCGGGACAAATTCTATGTAATTGACTCAATGCCCGAAACTATAGGTCTGCCCGGAGGGTTTACGAGGTCCTTATGAATCTTGGGCAGACAGTAGAAGACCGGAAGTCTTCCCTGTGTGCCCAAGATGAATTCGAATTCCTGTTGAGATATCAACCTCTGCTCCAGGCCCTGTATGCAATAGTCTTTCAACTCTCTATCGAATTCCCTCAGGGGGTCACTCTTTAGTTTCTTATAAGTTTTCTCATCCCCAAGTTGCCTGAGACACTCATTGTTATATTTCGTAGTGTCCAATATGACCACAGCTCCCCCCTTATCCGCTGGGCGTATGGTAATTGATTCTTTCCTCTGGAGAGATTTTAACGCTGAAACTTCTTGTTTTGTTAGATTATCTCGATAAGTGGGTTTAGTTTTGAGTTTTCTTATGTCTTCCTCCACATTCTTTTGAAATACTGCCATTTCTCGGCTTATTTCGTTCCTTGGGAACATGGTAGATTTCTTTTTAAGGCCCGAACCAGTCTTTACAGGATCTCTTTGTGTGAGATTTGTTCCACCCATTATTTGGACTTCATTTCTTACTATTGGGTTCCCTAAGAAATGTTTTTTGAGACAAATATTTCTAATATATTTTTGTATACCTATATATGTTGCAAATTTATCAATCTTTTTGGTAGGGGCAAATTTTAAACCCTTTTCTAATAGTTTTGCTTGTGCTGTAGTGAGTGTGATAGAACATCAGTCATTAACTTAAGTTCTATCACACTCACTACAGCACAAGCAAAACTATTAGAAAAGGGTTTAAAATTTGCCCCTACCAAAAAGATTGATAAATTTGCAACATATATAGGTATACAAAAATATATTAGAAATATTTGTCTCAAAAAACATTTCTTAGGGAACCCAATAGTAAGAAATGAAGTCCAAATAATGGGTGGAACAAATCTCACACAAAGAGATCCTGTAAAGACTGGTTCGGGCCTTAAAAAGAAATCTACCATGTTCCCAAGGAACGAAATAAGCCGAGAAATGGCAGTATTTCAAAAGAATGTGGAGGAAGACATAAGAAAACTCAAAACTAAACCCACTTATCGAGATAATCTAACAAAACAAGAAGTTTCAGCGTTAAAATCTCTCCAGAGGAAAGAATCAATTACCATACGCCCAGCGGATAAGGGGGGAGCTGTGGTCATATTGGACACTACGAAATATAACAATGAGTGTCTCAGGCAACTTGGGGATGAGAAAACTTATAAGAAACTAAAGAGTGACCCCCTGAGGGAATTCGATAGAGAGTTGAAAGACTATTGCATACAGGGCCTGGAGCAGAGGTTGATATCTCAACAGGAATTCGAATTCATCTTGGGCACACAGGGAAGACTTCCGGTCTTCTACTGTCTGCCCAAGATTCATAAGGACCTCGTAAACCCTCCGGGCAGACCTATAGTTTCGGGCATTGAGTCAATTACATAGAATTTGTCCCGATACATTGACACACAGCTGCAACCTATAGTAAAAAGAACTAGGTCATATATAAGAGACACCACTCACATCATCCAGACCTTAGAATCTTTAGATGCCCAACCAGAGTGGATCATGGGGACCCTGGATATACAATCCCTCTATACATCTATCGATCACCAACAGGGATTGACCGCAGTGCAACGACAGATGGAAAGAGAGGGAGAGTTGGAAGAAACCCACATCCAGTTTATCATCGATGGTATAAGATACATCCTCAACCACAATTACTTTTGTTTTGGGGGTGTATATTACCTGCAGAAGTGTGGGACTGCCATGGGGACCAGGTTTGCCCCCAGCTATGCCAACCTATTCTTGGCAGAATGGGAACATGAAGTCATCAGACCCAGGCTGGGGGCAGACCTGGCCCTATGGCGTCGCTACATCGATGATGTGGTGTTCATTTGGAAGGGTGGAAAAGAGGCTCTTGATCTCTTTTTGAAGGAAATCAATAAGAATCAATTAAATCTGGTCTTCAACGCCATGGTCAAGGAGGAGACCGAATTCCTTGACCTGGTGATTAGAAGACAAAACAATCGGTTTGTCTGCCATACCTTTTTCAAGCCAACGAATAGAAATAGCTTTATTCAATATTCCAGCTGCCACCTCCCAAGATGGCTTGACAATATCCCTACTGGCCAGCTGCGGAGGGTCAGGAGGAATTGCACGGAAGATCTACGTTTTGAGGAGGAGGCAGCTGGAATGTGTCAGCTATTCCGAGATAAAGATTATCCGGATGAAGTAGTCAACAAAGCATTGGAAAAGGTCAGGAAACTGGACAGACAAACCTTTTTTGTTGATCAAATGGATACCAAGAGCAAAATATCCAAAATATCCCAAACATCCCAAACATCCCAGATAGGCGATGAGATCAACAACAGAATTATTCTCCCTTTCAATGATGACCACAGAAAAATACAACAAGTGGTAAAGACACACTGGCACCACATACTGAATGACAGGGTGATAGGCCATCTTTTACCCACACTTCCAAAGGTTATATTCACCAGGGCACCCAATTTGGGCATTACAATAGCCCCTTCTGTGAAATCAATAGATAAAAAAAGAACATTGATGGGAACCTGGATGGATCTAAAAGGCTTTTTTAAATGCGGAAAGTGTATCGCCTGTAAAATTAATAATAAACCCCGCAAGACCATCTCAGTCCCCTCTACACAGAATACATTTGTTTGGGACATTAAAGATTGCCTCACATGCAACTCTACCGGTGTGGTCTACCTGGTCCAGTGCCCGTGTAACAGACAATATATAGGTAGAACAAAACGGTTATTAAAGACGAGACTGGCCGAACATATATCTAACATCAAGAAGGGCTATGACAAACATTCTTTGTCTAAACATTACAAGGAGGCCCATAACAGCGATCCGGCCAGTCTCGTCTTTACGGCACTGGAAAAGGTGGACCCGCACTGGAGAGGAGGCAATTATATTAAGCAAATGTCTAGGAGGGAGTCTCGGAAAATATATGAGTTTGGCAGTCTGTTACCATCAGGCCTAAACTCAGAGTTGGAACTCTTTGGTTTCTTGTAAGGATATCCTTTTTTGTAAAGGTATCCTCATTTATTGGTCGATAATGGGTTAAACCATCTTGTGACTAGTGGCCTCCCTAGAACTGGAGATGTTTTATAAGTGTTGCCAATATCGGTGAAATTGTGCCGAATATGTGCCCGACATCGTTATATAAAATCATATTATATTAAACATCCTCCATCTATATGTGTATTACTGTTATATCGACATTATTGATATATTTTATGAATACATTTTATAGATATCATCTATTTTATATATTTTTATATATTATATATTTTA
This sequence comes from Bufo gargarizans, assembly GCF_014858855.1. Classification (NCBI taxonomy): domain Eukaryota; kingdom Metazoa; phylum Chordata; class Amphibia; order Anura; family Bufonidae; genus Bufo; species Bufo gargarizans. The sequence goes on along the minus strand of NC_058080.1, from coordinate 521,703,878 downwards.
TATTCTATACATTGTATTTAATGTAGGAAATGAAGTGGGTAGCACAAGTTTCCATTATTACTTACGGCTTCAAATGGGATGCTTTTAGTGATGTGACATTAGTCTCATATTGATTACAATTAGTGTATATTATACCTAAAGAATTGAAAGGATACTGTCATCGACATTATCCCTCACCCTCATCGACATTTAAAATCGGATGTTGTCAACGAAAAATTCAGCGAAGGACTCTATGAAAACCAGAAGCCCTAATATCAAAATACACAGGAACGCAATAGTGTTATCCAGAACTCCGGTCCAGGTTTTGAAGGTGACCTGGGGAGGTATAAAAGTTGGTCCGAGACAGGTATGGCGCAACCACTGAGGAAGGGAGTGTGATAACTCCCGAAACGCGTCTGGGATTGCGCTGTATACCTGTCGGCATTTCTTCTACTGCATGGCCATGCAAATCGAACTTTGGTATTATACCTTCTGATATCCGAAAAATTCAATTTGGAAGTATCGGATGTACTAGAGAGAACACGTCACAGGAAGTGACGTAAATCGTACTCCGCAAGTATCAAACCCGGATACCAAATAGCACCACGTGAGACGCCAGCCTCTTACCAGCCGGAGGCTTCTCACGCTCGCTGCATATTACAGATCTTGGAGGTAAGCGATCGGCAGCCGGTAAATCCGGCCATCAAATATACCAACAGAACAAGCCGCAACCGACGACCCCTGTTCACTCAGTCTGAAGCGAACCGCAGGACTGAAGGGATATACGAAGGGGAGGTAAGCGGCTGTAAAGCCGACAATTATAAAGCGGATACGTTTTCTGTCAACAATAACATCATATATGACGGGACTATCATCTGCCATTATCTACCACATTGGTTTAACAGCAAAACTTGAGGAGCTACACCTCTAAGAGTGTTATTTCTTGCTTGAATTCTTGTGGACATCAGGCCAATTAGGTCTTCTATCATTATCTTTTTCCACAGGACGGACAGAGACTGTCAAATCACTTGATATCAGTGAGCATCCCATTGTGGCTACTTGAACAGATGTACATTATTTTATTGTATTATTGTTTTATGCATTTTAGCTGATTAATTATATCAGGTTTTCAATAAATGTATGCCAATTGTGAGAGTGCTCGTCCTCACATTCTTTTTTGAAAATATTATCCACATCCGAGAGGTAGGGTGTCCTCTCTTTGGAAAATTTCAGCCCGCACAACCCCTAGCAGGTGCAGATTGCTATGGCGAAATAGAGATATAAATGTAAAAACACAAAATGCAATCGCACACTGCAACCAGCGCTCTGCCTTGCCTTTATGCTGGATGTTGAATAAGGCATTGGTGTACATTTTGGCCAAAGCGTAATAAGCCACTCACCGCATCAAGGTTGCCTTCATGAGTGGTCCCTAACACTAGTTCCTACCTTTTATGGGCCATGACAGCCACATAAAGTCCAGGGAGCGCAGGTACAGCATGCATGCCAAGCACATTCTGCTTTTAACCCCGTCCGGTGCCATTACAGCTATCATCGGATCCAGGGATGCAAGTACTCACATGCATGCTGAGCCCACTTTAGAAAGTGGGCTCAGCATGCATGTGAGTACTTGCATCCCTGGATCCGATGATAGCTGTAATGGCACGGGACGGGGTTAAAAGCAGAATGTGCTTGGCATGCATGCTGTACCTGCGCTCCCTGGACTTTATGTGGCTGTCATGGCCCATAAAAGGTAGGAACTAGTGTTAGGGACCACTCATGAAGGCAACCTTGACGCGGTGAGTGGCTTATTACGCTTTGGCCAAAATGTACACCAATGCCTTATTCAACATCCAGCATAAAGGCAAGGCAGAGTGCTGGTTGCAGTGTGCGATTGCATTTTGTGTTTTTACATTTATATCTCTATTTCGCCATAGCAATCTGCACCTGCTAGGGGTTGTGCGGGCTGAAATTTTCCATATTTTTCTCTTTGTAGTACGTATTGGAGGCGTGGCGATCTCCAAGCAGTCAAGCACACCTGTCCAGTTAATCTGCCCCCTGGAGGCTGGTTTTAAAGTCAGTATAAAACTGAGTCTGCTTATACAGCACCTACCAGTAACCATTAGGCTCCAGGAGAAGTATATAGTGGGCTCAGCATGCATGTGAGTACTTGCATCTCTGGATCCGATGATAGCTGTAATGGCACCGGACGGGGTTAAAAGCAGAATGTGCTTGGCATGCATGCTGTACCTGCGCTCCCTGGACTTTATGTGGCTGTCATGGCCCATAAAAGGTAGGAACTAGTGTTAGGGACCACTCATGAAGGCAACCTTGACGCGGTGAGTGGCTTATTACGCTTTGGCCAAAATGTACACCAATGCCTTATTCAACATCCAGCATAAAGGCAAGGCAGAGTGCTGGTTGCAGTGTGCGATTGCATTTTGTGTTTTTACATTTATATCTCTATTTCGCCATAGCAATCTGCACCTGCTAGGGGTTGTGCGGGCTGAAATTTTCCATATTTTTCTCTTTGTAGTACGTATTGGAGGCGTGGCGATCTCCAAGCAGTCAAGCACACCTGTCCAGTTAATCTGCCCCCTGGAGGCTGGTTTTAAAGTCAGTATAAAACGGAGTCTGCTTATACAGCACCTACCAGTAACCATTAGGTTCCAGGAGAAGTATAAAGTGGGCTCAGCATGCATGTGAGTACTTGCATCCCTGGATCCGATGATAGCTGTAATGGCACCGGACGGGGTTAAAAGCAGAATGTGCTTGGCATGCATGCTGTACCTGCGCTCCCTGGACTTTATGTGGCTGTCATGGCCCATAAAAGGTAGGAACTAGTGTTAGGGACCACTCATGAAGGCAACCTTGACGCGGTGAGTGGCTTATTACGCTTTGGCCAAAATGTACACCAATGCCTTATTCAACATCCAGCATAAAGGCAAGGCAGAGTGCTGGTTGCAGTGTGCGATTGCATTTTGTGTTTTTACATTTATGTCCTCTCTTTGGATTTGCAGCACCACATCATATAGCTACATATTTGCAGCCACCACCAATTTGATTCTTTAAAAAAAAAAAAATTGCTTTGGGTAAAAGTTATAGCATTTACAAACTATGGTACAAAAATGTGAATTTCCGCTTTTTGAAACGGCTCTGATTTTCTGAGCACCTGTCATGTTTCCTGAGGTTCTACAATGCCCAGACAGTAGAAAACCCCCACAAATGACCCCATTTCGGAAAGTAGACACCCTTAGGTATTCGCTGATGGGCATAGTGAGTTCATAGAACTTTTTATTTTTTGTCACAAGTTAGCGGAAAATGATGATGATTATTATTTTTTTTTCTTACAAAGTCTCATATTGCACTAACTTGCGACTTTCCTGAGGTTCTACAATGCCCAGACAGTAGAAAACCCCCACAAATGACCCCATTTCGGAAAGTAGACACCCTAAGGTATTCGCTGATGGGCATAGTGAGTTCATAGAACTTTTTATTTTTTGTCACAAGTTAGCGGAAAATGATGATGATTTTTTATTTTTTTTTCTTACAAAGTCTCATATTGCACTAACTTGCGACAAAAAATAAAAAATTCTAGGAACTCACCATGCCCCTCACAGAATACCTTGGGGTGTCTTCTTTCCAAAATGGGGTCACTTGTGGCGTAGTTATACTGCCCTGGCAATTTAGGGGCCCATATGTGTGAGAAGTACTTTGCAATCAAAATCTGTAAAAAATGACCGGTGAAATCCGAAAGGTGCACTTTGGAATATGCGCCCCTTTGCCCACCTTGGCATCAAAAAAGTGTCACACATCTGGTATCGCCGTACTCAGGAGAAGTTGGGGAATGTGTTTTGGGGTGTCATTTTGCATATACCCATGCTGGGTGAGAGAAATATCTTGGCAAACGACAACTTTTCCCATTTTTTTATACAAAGTTGGCATTTGACCAAGATATTTTTCTCACCCAGCATGGGTATATGTAAAATGACACCCCAAAACACATTCCCCAACTTCTTCTGAGTACGGCGATACCAGATGTGTCACACTTTTTTGCTGCCAAGGTGGGCAAAGGGGCACATATTCCAAAGTGCACCTTTCGGATTTTGCAGGCCATTTTTTACACATTTTGATTGCAAAGTACTTCTCACACATATGGGCCCCTAAATTGCCAGGGCAGTATAACTACGCCACAAGTGACCCCATTTTGGAAAGAAGACACCCTAAGGTATTCCGTGAGGGGCACTGCGAGTTCCTAGAATTTTTTTTTTTCGTCACAAGTTAGCGGAAAATGATGATGTTTTTTTTTTTTTTTTTTTTCTTACAAAGTCTCATATTCCACTAACTTGCGACAAAAAATAAAAAATTCTAGGAACTCACCATGCCCCTCACAGAATACCTTGGGGTGTCTTCTTTCCAAAATGGGGTCACTTGTGGCGTAGTTATACTGCCCTGGCAATTTAGGGGCCCATATGTGTGAGAAGTACTTTGCAATCAAAATCTGTAAAAAATGACCGGTGAAATCCGAAAGGTGCACTTTGGAATATGCGCCCCTTTGCCCACCTTGGCATCAAAAAAGTGTCACACATCTGGTATCGCCGTACTCAGGAGAAGTTGGGGAATGTGTTTTGGGGTGTCATTTTGCATATACCCATGCTGGGTGAGAGAAATATCTTGGCAAACGACAACTTTTCCCATTTTTTTATACAAAGTTGGCATTTGACCAAGATATTTTTCTCACCCAGCATGGGTATATGTAAAATGACACCCCAAAACACATTCCCCAACTTCTTCTGAGTACGGCGATACCAGATGTGTCACACTTTTTTGCAGCCTAGATGCGCAAAGGTGCCCAAATTCCTTTTAGGAGGGCATTTTTAGACATTTGGATCCCAGACTTCTTCTCACGCTTTAGGGCCCCTAAAAAGCCAGGGCAGTATAAATACCCCACATGTGACCCCACTTTGGAAAGAAGACACCCCAAGGTATCCAATGAGGGGCCTGACAAGTTCATAGAAATTTTTTTTTTTTCGCATATGTTAGCGGAAATTGATTTTTTTTTGTTTTTTCTCACAAAGTCTCACTTTCCGCTAACTTAGGACAAAAATTTAAATCTTTCATGGACTCAATATGCCCCTCAGCAAATACCTTGGGGTGTCTTCTTTCCAAAATGGGGTCAGTTGTGGGGTGTTTGTACTGCCCTGGCATTTGAGGGTCTCCGCAATCATTACATGTATGGCCAGCATTAGGAGTTTCTGCTATTCTCCTTATATTGAGCATACAGGTAATGAGATTTTTTTTTCCGTTCAGCCTCTGGGCTGAAAGAAAAAAATGAACGGCACAGATTTCTTCATTCGCATCGATCAATGTGGATGAAAAAATCTCTGCCAAAAAAAAAAAATGGAGGGGAAAGGCGTCTGCCAGGACATAGGAGCTCCGCCCTACATCCATACCCACTTAGCTCGTATGCCCTGGCAAACCAGATTTCTCCATTCGCATCAATCGATGTGGATGACTAAATCATTGCCGGGATTTTTTTTTTTATATATATATATACAAAGTGTTTGCCAAAGCATAGGAACGCCGCCTCCTCCTCAGCTCGTATGCCTTGGCAAACGTATCTGTCACTGCAGAGGAGAAAATCCCGTCTTGCAGCGCCGCATACACCGACTTGCGTGTAATCTGACAGCAGCGCAATGCTTCTGTCAGAATGCACATCGGTGCTGCAGCTAGTAGATCGGTTGGTCCACCTGGAAGGTAAAAAAAAAAAAAAAGAAAAAACCAGGCCACAACGCAATAATTTTATTAACTTTGGAACAGAACATGTAACTTTAACTTTTGGAACTAAACATTAACCTGTTTGCTTACTGGTGTTTTTTTTTTTTTTTTTTTTTACCTTTATAGAACAAACCTCTCCTTCCCCATGGGTCAATGTGCAAAGCGCAAATCGCCCAAAGATGTGGCGAAGTGCGTTATGCACTTTGTCCCATGTGAAAGGAGACGTTTGCAGCAGCTGTGAGTGAATGGGCCCTAATAGCCCTGTGTGCCTATCCTGGTGAGATGATCCCTATGCTAATAGTGTACCTGTGAGTGGTACTTCCGGAAACACTCTCCAAAGCATAGGGCAGGGTGGTCGGGACAGTCAGGACAGAAATAGCGGGTGTCACGCCTTATTCCACTCCTGCTACAGACACAACATTTTTTTCGGGGTGGCGGTCGGTTTGAGGTACCAGGAACGACATTGGGGAAGTGTCGCTCGTGTAGACGGCTAACTACACTGGTGGATGGGGCCACGGAACCTCCTGGATACAGGAGGTTCGCGATGATCTCTTCCTGAAATTTGAGGAAGGATCCAGTTCTCCCAGCCTTACTGTAGAGAACAAAACTATTGTACAGAGCCAATTGAATCAAATATACAGACACCTTCTTATACCAGCGTCTGGTGCGTCGGGAAACTAAATACGGAGCCAACATCTGGTCATTGAAGTCGACCCCTCCCATGTGGAGGTTATAGTCGTGGACTGAGAGGGGCTTTTCAATGACACGGGTTGCTCGCTCAATTTGGATTGTCGTGTCTGCGTGAATGGAGGAGAGCATGTAAACGTCACGCTTGTCTCTCCATTTCACCGCGAGCAGTTCTTCGTTACACAGTGCGGCCCTCTGCCCCCTTGCAAGACGGGTGCTAACGAGCTGTTGGGGGAAGCCCGCGCGACTAGTTCGCGCGGTACCACAGGCGCCAATCCGTTCTAGAAACAAATGCCTAAAGAGGGCCACACTTGTGTAGAAATTGTCCACATAAAGATGGTACCCCTTGCCGAATAAGGGTGACACCAAGTCCCAAACTGTCTTCCCACTGCTCCCCAGGTAGTCAGGGCAACCGACCGGCTCCAGGGTCTGATCTTTTCCCTCATAGATCCGAAATTTGTGGGTATAGCCTGTGGCCCTTTCACAGAGCTTATACAATTTGACCCCATACCGGGGGCGCTTGCTTGGGATGTATTGTTTGAAGCCAAGGCGCCCGGTAAAATGTATTAGGGACTCGTCTATGCAGATGTTTTGCTCAGGGGTATACAAATCTGCAAATTTCAGGTTGAAATGGTCTATGAGGGGCCGAATTTTGTGGAGCCGGTCAAAAGCAGGGTGGCTTCTGGGACGGGAGGCGGTGTTGTCGCTAAAGTGCAGGAAACGCAGGATGGTCTCAAATCGTGTCCTGGACATAGCAGCAGAGAACATGGGCATGTGATGAATCGGGTTCGTGGACCAATATGACCGCAATTCATGCTTTTTTGTCAGGCCCATGTTGAGGAGGAGGCCCAGAAAAGTTTTAAGTTCGGAAACTTGGACTGGTTTCCACCGGAAAGGCTGGGCATAAAAGCTTCCCGGGTTAGCGGTGATAAATTGTGTGGCATACCGGTTTGTCTCTGCCACAACTAAGTCTAAAAGCTCCGCAGTCAAGAACAGCTCAAAAAATCCCAGGGCCGAATCGATCTGAGCTGTCTCAACCCGAACTCCAGACTGGGCGGTGAAAGGGAAAACTACAGGTGCGGCTGAAGTTGGGGACTGCCAATCAGGGTTTGCCAGCACCTCAGGGACTCTAGGGGCTCTACGGGCACGTCTTTGCGGTGGCTGCGACGGGGTCACTACTGCACGTGCCACCGTACCAGCTTCAACTGCCCTTCTGGTGCTCGCTACTTCACCAGGTTGTACGGCAGTGCTGGTACTAGGTCCAGGAAGGGCTGGGCTGCTGGTGTATGCCTCACCACGTAATCCGACAGCACCAGCCCCACTCTGCTGCTCTTGAAGCGGATCCTGCGCAACCTGCGGTCTAGCGACACGGGGCCGGGTACGCCTGCTGCTATCAGGGACCTCAGCCTCCTCGTCCGAACTTTGGGTCAGAGAGCCACTGCTTTCTACAGGTTCGTATTCTGACCCGCTGGATTCATCAGATGAGGGTTCCCACTCCTCATCCGACTGGGTCAGAAGCCTGTAGGCCTCTTCAGAAGAATACCCCCTGTTAGACATGTGGGCAACTAAATTTAGGGGTATTCCCTGAGACTACCCAAGAAAAAAAAAGCAAGCCTGTCTTACAAATGGGAGGCTAGCGAAGTACCGGAGGCCGCTGCGGTTGATAAAAAATATCAAAACTGATTTTTTTATCGCCGCAGTGCGTGTAAAATGAATGTGCAGCGATCAAAAAAAATAATTTTTTTTTTGTCACTGCGGTGGGGCGGGCGTGGGTGTACGCACGTGTGGGCGACCGATCAGGCCTGATCGGGCAAACACTGCGTTTTGCGTGGAGGGAGAACTAAAGTGACACTAGTACTATTATAGATCTGACCGTGATCAGTTTTGATCACTTCCAGATACTATAAAAGTACAAATGCTGATTAGCGATACGCTAATCAGTGAATAACGGACTGCGGTGCGGTGGGCTGGGCGCTAACCGATCCCTAAACTACCTAACCAAGGGGCCTAAACTATACTGAAACCTAACGGTCAATACCAGTGAAAAAAACCAGTGAAAAAAAAAAGTGACAGTTTGCACTGATCACTTTTTTCCTTTCACTAGTGATTGACAGGGGCGATCAAAGGGTTAATTGGGGTGATCTGGGGGCTAAGTGTGGTGTAGTGGGTACTCACAGTGATGTGTGCTCCTCTGCTCCTCTGCTGGAACCAACCGACCAAAAGAAGGAGCAGAGGAGCACAGCAGCCATATAACCCCATCATATTTACTAATATGTGGGGTTATATGGCTGCTGATTGGATTTTTTAAAAATCAGCAGCCTGCCAGCCAATGATCGTGGCCGGCAGGCTGCTGACGAAATACTGTGCTGCGAAATGCCGGCCCGCGATGCGCATGCGCGGGCCGGCTGTGACGTAATCTCGCGTCTCGCGAGAAGACGCGCCGATGCGTCCAGGAGGAACAAATCAACCACCTCCAGGACGCATCGGTGCGTACAGCGGTCCGGAGGTGGTTAATCAAATATGTGCACTTCCATTGACTCATTTATAGTCAGTATTGTACCACTTTTATTTAGAATGAATAGCCCCCGGACCATTAGGAGGGGGACCCATGGCAGAATTGGCATTAAGACAGATTTGAACTTTATTTGACCCTAGGTGGTGTTGTTAGGGTAGGAGGGCAGAGAAAGGTAGATTTGGGCGGGAGAGTTTCCCGCTGTTATGGTTAGGGTTTCTGGGCGGATGTGTTTTGCCCAGCAACCTAATTTGATTGGTTCTCAGGTGGGCCTGTGAATGATCTCGGGCTAGGGCAGTGTTTTGGGGGGCCCCCGGAGATAGGGCTCTGATTGGTTGTAAGAGTCCTCTGGAAGTGAATAAGAGGGTGAGAGACACAGGCTGTGGTGCCTTTTTTAAGTGACCTGCGGCTGTCAAGCGGACCGTTTGTGCCCCGCCCGCCCTCCCAAAGAAATTTCAGTCAAGTATAATAGCGTTGTGATTGGGCTATGGCACTGTGGGTGGTGAGGATAGTCGTCCCCGATATGGGGATGGACTTGTTTATGTGTACATTTGATATTGTACTGCTGAAATTAAGTCCGAGTCTATGATTGGACTTTGTTATGATTATGTTTCAAGTTATAATGTTATTTATTAAGTTAATAAACAGGCCATGGCTTTACTCCACTCTCTGTTTATGTGTATTATTTTAAAAATAAAATAATTAAATAGATAAATAAGGAACAGTTTAGGTATGGGTTGTTTTGGTGTAAATGCTATGGGCGATCTATATGGCATATTCTGCCATGACCCCCATTTCTTAGCTCTATTGTTTGTCTGTATAATGGCGTGCAGCCATTTTTTCTTTTAATAATCATGTTTGCTTCATGGGTAGCACCTGTGATTCTGAAGGTTCTAGTCTAAATTCTCTTATGGTATATATTGAGGGTAGCGCCTCTTTTAAACTGAACACGCCCATCTACCTGGGACTTCTGCGCAGAGTACGTATGTAGCTGGTTCCTACACTGCCCTGAATATTGTAGGCTTAAGTAAGTCCAAAGAGAGGCGGTATATTAGTGTTAGGGACCCATCTGCGGAAGCCACCTTGAGACCTGGTAGATGGGCCCGACAGACGCTTGATCAAATATGTGCGCTAAGAGCTTCCATTGACTCATTTATAGTCGGTATTGTACCACTTTTATTTAGAATGACCCCCATTTCTTAGCTCTATTGTTTGTATATATAATGGTGTGCAGCCATTTTATTTTTTATAATTATGTTTGCTTCATGGATATGCACCTGTGATTCTGAAGGTTCTAGTTTAAATTCTCTTGTGACATCACATTGTTAGATGTAACATCATCAATCTATGCCATAACAGCACCCCTCAGTCGCTGGCTGGGTGGACAATTCTTGCTGATAGCGCTAGAGATGCTATCACACTGGATTATCTGCCTCAGATACCTCACCTCATTATTCATGCACAGGATGACATCTTCTTCTTGCCATGTATCACAAATTATTATGGTCTGTTGAAGTGTGGCACTTCTGTAAGGTTCAGATCCCTGAAGATTAGGCTGCACACACCTATAAAGAAATACCCAACTGCTAGACTAATTCAGAGATAAAAACTATAATACAGCTGTGCCAGATAGATTATAGGCTGCGATGCATCAAACTATACAGGAAAACCTGCTCCAACACTGTTCTTCCTCTATACTATCTCATAACCCCAGCCATGATTGTAGAATCAAAGGAGCAAAACGCTATGTACTGTTTAACGGGGTTGTCCACCACTGCTCCGTTCCCAGCCAATACCAGTCCCTATGGGACCAGGAGCTGGCTGAGTCATGTGACCTTTGCAGCCAATCACAGTCATCAGCTGTCACAGAGGTTTGAATTGCAAGTGATGTACCGTTCAAACCTCTGTGAAAGCCCAGTCCTGTGATAGGCCACAACAGTCACATGACTCAGCCGCTTCCTGGTTCCAGGGGATGCAAGCAACCAGCAGCCGGACGTGGGACAGTTGAGTAGTGTTTGTTACTTTTGGGGGGCAAGGAAGGACCCTAGGGTTGTTGGCGTAAAGGTGTAGTCTCTCCACAAGTTAGCTGAAAAACCCGTTTTAGGTGCAAACCCAGAAAACCCCTTTAAGATCACAATTTTACACACCAGTCAATCTGTGGTCCAATGAAATTGTCACAACCAGACATCTGAGAAGCTCTGACAGATGCCTTTCAGAACCTCCTCCTTGAGCTTTCTTTGTTTTGGTTTTCAGTCCCTCATCTCGTTAGCCTCTCTCAGCTGTCTTGTAGTTGGACTGATTGCATCCCTTTAAATTCCTCCCCATAATGCATTAGTGTGCGGTTTATACAACCTCCTGGAGTGTGTGTGCATGCTGATCCTATTTACCAGTCTTCTACAAGATAAGTGTTGTACATTCATTTGTGATTTTATGTTTGCTGGATCCCAGGTGACCCTGACTCCCTCCGTGTCTAGTGTAGGGAGCCGGTGGTCGTGTCCCCTCACTATTATAGGGTGTTCAGGTGTTATACAGTCGAGGTACGAGGATATGCGATCATCTACCATTGGGATGTTCGCATAGGCTGAGCAGTCAGAGAGAGTGCCAGGTCTTATGCAGGGGTCTCCCTTTTTGTTCCTTAGTTTTGGATCCAGTGAGTCATATATTCATTTTGTATTGTCTTGTTTCCTGCACACCTTCCGTGACATTATAAACCGCCAAAACCGTCTCAAGCATGGATCCGGTTTCACTTTTGACTGAACGCTTTCAGGGTCTTTCATTGGAGGTAGCTGATCTCCGTAAGACTCTTTCTCAGTTTCTAGTGACCGGTTCAGCTTGCGTTCATGGAGTTTGTTCTGAGCCTAAGATCTCGCTCCCGGATACGTTCTCCGGGGGTAGTGAGAATTTTGTGCGTTTTAGAGAGGCTTGCAAACTCCATTTTCGCCTTCTTTCCCATTCCTCTGGTGATGAGGAACGGAGGGTGGGGATCATTATATCGCTGCTCAGGGGTAACGCTCAGTCGTGGGCCTTTTCGCTGCCGGTGGGGGCACGGCTCCTCCGTTCAGTGGATGAATTCTTTTTAGCCCTGGGTCAGATATATGATGATCCGGATCGTATTGCTTTGGCTGAGTCTAGACTACGTCACTTATGCCAGGGTAAACAATCTGCAGAGATATACTGCTCAGAATTTCGGAGATGGGCAGCTGATACTGGTTAGAATGATGCTGCACTCCGAAGTCAATTTTGCCATGGTCTTTCAGAGGGATTGAAAGATGCATTTGCCTTTCATGAGAGGCCTATCTCCTTGGACTCTGCTATGTCTCAGGCCGTTTTTATTGACAGGCATCTTAGAGAGAGAGGAGAGATCTCTCCTTCCTGTCATACTCAATCCCAGGACAGTGCAGCGGTCTCATTCTGTGCGCAGGGGTCTCAGTCGCTGTCAGCCCCTTCTGAGCAAGAGCCCATGCAGCTGGGGTTGATTGCCTCTGACAATAGAAGATTCAGCCCGCATGGGAAGGTTTGCTTTTGTTGTGGAGGTATAAATCATTTGGCAAATGTTTGTCCCTCTAGGAGATTCAGGCAGTTTTTTGGGAGTAATAAAGAAAAGGGAAAAAATCTTTTAAAAATGTTCCATGTTACTATTGGCAGGGTTGAGGCGGAAATTGAAGGTTTTCCGTTTGCTTGTAGTTCCCGTTTTGTCCTGCCTGCCAGGGTGGCGCTAGAGAGCAAGAACATTTTTTGTGAGATTTTTGTAGATAGTGGAGCAGCTGTCAATCTTATTGATAATCAATTTGCGATAACTCATGGTTTCCAGGTATGCACTTTGGGAAAGGATATTCCTGTTTTTGCTATTGATTCCGCTCCACTTTCTCAGAAATCATTAAAGGGCATAGTTCACAATATCCGTTTAATTGTGAGTGATGCTCATGTTGAGGATGTGTCATGTTTCGTCCTTAGCGGATTACCTACTCCTCTTGTGTTGCGGCTACCCTGGCTCACTAAACATAACCCCACCATTGATTGGCAAGCGAGGCAAATAAATGGTTGGAGTGACTTTTGCAGAGAGAATTGCCTCACGACATCTGTTTCTGAGGTTTCTACTAAGACTGTACCACCTTTTCTCTCTGAATTTTCGGATGTCTTCTCTGAGAGTGGAGTTCAGGATTTGCCCCTGCACAGGGAGTACGATTGCCCTATTAATCTCATCCCAGGCGCCAAGCTGCCTAAATCTCGTTTATACAATCTTTCCCAACCTGAAAGGGTCGCTATGCGTGCTTATATCTCTGAGAGTCTGAGAAAAGGACACATACGACCCTCGAAGTCACCTGTTGCCGCTGTTTTTTTCTTTGTTAAGAAAAAAGATGGTTCTTTAAGACCTTGTCTGGATTTCAGGGAGCTGAACAGTATCACTATTCGTGACCCTTATCCGCTTCCTCTGATCCCGGACCTGTTTAACCAGATTGTTGGGGCTAAAGTCTTTTCCAAATTGGATCTAAGAGGGGCATACAACCTGGTCAGGGTCAGAGAAGGAGACGAATGGAAGGCGGCCTTCAATACTCCTGAGGGCCATTTTGAGAATTTGGTTATGCCTTTTGGTTTGATGAATGCCCCAGCCGTTTTTCTGCATTTCGTGAACAGCATTTTTTATCATTTAATGGGAAAATTTGTATTAGTGTATTTGGATGACATTTTGATTTTTTTCTCCTGATTTCAAAACTCATAAGGAACACTTACGTCAGGTCTTGCTCATCCTGCGGGAGAATAAATTATACGCGAAACTGGAAAAATGTGTGTTTGCGGTTCCAGAAATTCAATTTCTGGGGTTTCTTCTCTCCGCTTCTGGTTTTTGCATGGACCCCGAGAAGGTCCGCGCTGTGCTTGAGTGGGAGCTTCCTGAGAATCAGAAGGCGCTGATGCGTTTTGTGGGCTTTGCCAATTATTACAAGAAGTTTATTTTGAATTATTCCTCTGTTGTTAAACCACTCACTGATATGACCAAAAAGGGGGTAGATTTTTCTTCCTGGTCGGTAGAGGCGCGTAAGGCCTTTTCTAATATCAAGGAGAGTTTTGCTTCCGCTCCCATCTTGGTACAACCTGATATTTCTCTACCCTTCATAGTTGAGGTGGATGCTTCTGAGGTGGGTGTGGGTGCGGTCTTGTCTCAGGGTTCCTCTCCTGCCAAATGGCGACCGTGTGCCTTTTTCTCGAAGAAACTCTCCTCCGCAGAGAGAAATTATGATGTGGGAGATAGGGAGTTGTTGGCCATCAAATTGGCTTTTGAGGAATGGCGCCATTGGCTAGAGGGAGCCAGACACCCTCTTACCGTGTTTACGGACCATAAAAATCTGGCCTACTTGGAGTCAGCCAAGCGTCTGAACCCGAGACAGGCCAGATGGTCTTTGTTCTTTTCAAGGTTTAATTTTGTTGTCACGTTCCGCCCTTGGGTTAAGAATGTGAAGGCAGATGCCCTGTCACGTTGTTTTCCGGGAGGTGGGAATTTTGAAGACCCGGGTCCCATTTTGGCTGAAGGTGTGGTGGTCTCTGCTCTTTTTCCTGAATTGGAGGCAGAGGTGCAGGTAGCCCAGTCAGAGGCTCCTGATCTTTGTCCTCCTGGGAGGTTGTTTGTGCCTCTCGCTTTAAGACACAAGATTTTTAAGGAACACCACGATACTGTCCTTGCTGGGCACCCGGGGGCAAGAGCCACAGTGGATCTCATCGCTCTGAGATTCTGGTGGCCTGCGCTTCGTAAGTCGGTTGAGGGTTTTGTGGCCGCCTGCGAGACTTGCGCTCGTGCCAAAGTCCCTCATTCACGGCCATCAGGTCCTCTCCTTCCCTTACCCATTCCTTCCCGTCCTTGGACACATCTGTCCATGGACTTCATAACGGACCTTCCTCATTCCTCGGGGAAGACTGTGATTCTGGTGGTGGTGGACCGTTTTAGCAAAATGGTGCATTTCATCCCTTTTCCTGGTTTGCCCAATGCTAAGACGCTGGTGCAGGCATTTATTGATCACATTGTCAAATTGCATGGTATTCCTTCAGACATAGTCTCTGATAGGGGCACGCAGTTTGTTTCCAGATTCTGAAAGGCTTTCTGTTCTCGCTTGGGGGTTCGGTTGTCATTCTCTTCTGCTTTCCACCCGCAGTCGAATGGCCAGACAGAGCGCGTCAATCAGAATCTGGAGACATATCTGCGCTGTTTTGTGGTGGAGAATCAGGAGGATTGGTGTTCTTTTTTGTCCCTTGCTGAGTTTGCTTTAAATAACCGTCGTCAGGAGTCCTCTGATAAGTCACCATTTTTTGGTGCATATGGGTTTCATCCGCAGTTTGGGACATTCTCGGGAGAGGGGTCTTCTGGTTTACCTGATGAGGACAGATTCTCCTCATCTTTGTCATCGATTTGGCAAAAGATTCAGGATAATCTAAAGAGCATGAGTGAGAGATATAAGCGTGTGGCAGATAAGAGACATGTGCCTGGTCCGGACCTGAATGTTGGTGATCTGGTGTGGTTGTCTACCAAGAATATCAAATTGAAGGTTCCCTCCTGGAAGTTGGGTCCTAAGTTTATTGGGCCTTACAAAATCCCGTCTGTCATCAATCCTGTTGCCTACCGTCTTGATCTTTCTCAGACTTGGAAGATCCATGTTTTTCATAAGTCCTTATTAAAACCTTATGTTCAACCCATTGTACCCTCGCCTTTGCCTCCTCCTCCGATTATGGTTGATGGTAATCTTGAATTTCAGGTCTCTAGGATTGTGGATTCTCGTGTTGTCCGCGGTTCTCTCCAGTACCTCGTTCATTGGGAGGGTTATGGTCCTGAGGAGAGGATGTGGGTCCCAGTGACAGACATTAAGGCCACTCGTCTCATCAGGGCTTTCCATAGGTCCCATCCTGAGAAGGTGGGCCCTGAGTGTCCGGAGTCCACTCGTAGAGGGAGGGGTACTGTCACAACCAGACATCTGAGAAGCTCTGACAGATGCCTTTCAGAACCTCCTCCTTGAGCTTTCTTTGTTTTGGTTTTCAGTCCCTCATCTCGTTAGCCTCTCTCAGCTGTCTTGTAGTTGGACTGATTGCATCCCTTTAAATTCCTCCCCATAATGCATTAGTGTGCGGTTTATACAACTTCCTGGAGTGTGTGTGCATGCTGATCCTATTTACCAGTCTTCTACAAGATAAGTGTTGTACATTCATTTGTGATTTTATGTTTGCTGGATCCCAGGTGACCCTGACTCCCTCCGTGTCTAGTGTAGGGAGCCGGTGGTCGTGTCCCCTCACTATTATAGGGTGTTCAGGTGTTATACAGTCGAGGTACGAGGATATGCGATCATCTACCATTGGGATGTTCGCATAGGCTGAGCAGTCAGGGAGAGTGCCAGGTCTTATGCAGGGGTCTCCCTTTTTGCTCCTTAGTTTTGGATCCAGTGAGTCATATATTAATTTTGTATTGTCTTGTTTCCTGTACACCTTCCGTGACAGAAATAGATTTCATTTTACCAGCTTAAATGTGGTGGGCCACCTAGCCCACACTCCACCAACTTTTTAAAGAGTGGCAAGTGCGGCATAAAGCCTTTCAAAAAGTTGCAAAGTTAAATTGGGACTTGAACCAAAATCTGTGATTTTCTGACACCAGAAAAATGGAGTATGGGGTTTAAAGATGACCTTTCATGGATCCAGACATTATGAAATAAGTAGTGTGTCTGTCCGGCGCTCCGTTCCCCCGCTGTGGCCCCCGTTCACTTTGCCTGCCTGCTTGAATAGCATCGGTACAAGGAGGAGGAGACTGCCGTGTTTCTCAATGGGCATCTCCTTCTCCCCTGCTGTGCTACGATCCAATCACAGCCACGGAGAAGTAGACGCCCACTGATGCTATTCATTAGCATATCAGGCAGGCAAAGTGAACGGGGGCCACAGCGGGGGAACGGAGTGACGGACAGACACAGTAGTAAGCGATATTACATCCATGAATTATGCCCTACACAACCCCCTACTTATTTCATAATGTCTGGACCCATGAAAGGTCCTCTTTAACTCCTTAAGGACACAGCCCTATTTCACCTTAAGGACCAGGCCATTTTTTGCAAATCTGACCAGTGTCACTTTAAGTGCTGATAACTTTAAAACGCTTTGACTTATCCAGGCCATTCTGAGACAGTTTTTTTCGTCACATATTGTACTTCATGACACTGGTAAAATGAAGTAAAAAAAATAATCATTTTGATTTATAAAAAATACCAAATTTACCAAAAATTTGAAATAAATTGCAAATTTCAAGTTTCAATTGCTCTACTTCTATAATACATAGTAATACCTCCATAAATAGTCATTACTTTACATTGCCCATATGTCTACTTCATGTTTGGATCATTTTGGGAATATTTTATTTTTTGGGGATGTTGCAAGGCTAAGGGCTCTTTCACACCTGCGTTCTTTTCTTCCGGCATAGAGTTCCGTTGTCGGGGCTCTATGCCGGAAGAATCCCGATCAGGATTATCCTAATGCATTCTGAATGGAGATAAATCCGTTCAGGATGTCTTCAGTTCCGGACCGGAACGTTTTTTGGCCGGAGAAAATACCGCAGCATGCTGCGCTTTTTGCTCCGGCCAAAAATCCTGAAGACTTGCCGCAAGGCCGGATCTGGAATGAATGCCCATTGAAAGGCATTGATCCGGATGCGGCCTTAAGCTAAACTTCGTTTCAGCGCATTGCCGGATCCGACGTTTAGCGTTTTCTCAATGGTTACCATGGCTGCCGGGACGCTAAAGTCCTGGCAGCCATGGTAAAGTGTAGCGGGGAGCAGCATACTTACCGTCCGTGCGGCTCCCGGGGCGCTCCAGAGTGACGTCAGGGCGCCCCAAGCGCATGGATCACGTGATCGCATGGCACGTCATCCATGCGCATGGGGCGCTCTGACGTCATTCTGGAGCGCCCCGGGAGCTGCACGGACTGTAAGTATACTGCTCCCCCGCTCCCCACTACTACTATGGCAACCAGGACTTTAATAGCGTCCTGGCTGCCATAGTAACACTGAAAGCATTTTGAAGACGGATCCGTCTTCAAATGCTTTCAGTTCACTTGCGTTTTTCCGGATCCGGCGTGTAATTCCGGCAAGTGGCGTACACGCCGGATCCGGACAACGCAAGTGTGAAAGAGGCCTTAGAAGTTTAGAAGCAAATCTTGAAATTTTTCAGAAATTTTCAAAAACCAAATTTTTAGGGACCAGTTCAGGTCTGAAGTCATTTTGCGAGGCTTACATAATAGAAACCACCCAAAAATGACCCCATTCTATAAACTACACCCCTCAAGGTATTCAAAACTGATTTTACAAACTTTGTTAACTCTTTAGGTGTTCCACAAGAATTAATGGAAAATAGAGATACAATTTCAAAATTTAACTTTTTGGGCAGATTTTCCATTTTAATAATTTTTTTTCCGGTTACAAAGCACGGGTTAACAGCCAAACCAAACTCAATATTTATGGCCCTGATTCTGTAGTTTACAGAAACACTCCATATGTGGTTGCAAACCGCTGTACGGGTACACGGCAGGGCGCAGAAGGAAAGGAATGCCATGCGGTTTTTTGGAAGGCAGGTTTTGCTAGACAGTTTTTTTTTTTTTACACCATGTCCCGTTTGAAGCACCCCTGATGCACCCCCAGAGTAGAAACTCCATAAAAGTGACCCCATGTAAGAAACTACACCCCTCAAGGTATTCAAAACTGATTTTACAAACGTTGTTAACCCTTTAGGTGTTCCACAAGAATTAATGGAAAATAGAGGTCCATTTTTAAAATTTAACTTTTTTGGCAGATTTTCCATTTTAATAATTTTTTTCCGGTTACAAAGCAAGGGTTAACAGCCAAATTAAACTCAATATTTATGGCTCTGATTCTGTAGTTTACAGAAACACGCTATATGTGGTCGTTAACCGCTGTACGGGCACACGGCAGGGCGCAGAAGGAAAGGAATGCCATACGGTTTTTGGAAGGCAGGTTTTGATGGACTGGTTTTTTTTGACACAATGTCCCATTTGAAGCCCCCCTAATGCACCCCTAGAGTAGAAACTCCATAAAAGTGACCCCATCTAAAAAACTACACCCCTCAAGGTATTCAAAACAGATTTTACAAACGTCGTTAACCCTTTAGGTGTTCCACAAGAGTTATTGGCAAATGGAGATGAAATTTCAGAATTTAAATTTTTGGGCAAATTTTCAATTTTAATCAATTTTTCCCAGTAACAAAGCAAGGGTTAACAGCCAAACAAAACTCAATATTTATGGCCCTTATTCTGTAGTTTACAGAAATGCCCCATATGTGATCGTAAACAGCTGTACAGGCACACGGCAGGGCGCAGAAGGAATGGACTGCCATGCGGTTTCTGGAAGGCAGATTTTGCTGGACTGTTTTTTTTTACATCGTCACATTTGAAGCCCCCCGATGCACCCCTAGAGTAGAAACTCCCAAAAAGTTACCCCATTTTTCAAACTACGGGATAGGGTGGCAGTATTGTTGGTACTAGTTTAGGGTACATATGATTTTGGTTGCTCTATATTACACTTTTTGTGAGGCAAGATAACAAGAAATAGCTGTTTTGGCACAGTTTTTATTTTTTGTTATTTACAACATTCATCTGACAGGTTAGATCATGTGATATTTTTATAGACCAGGTTGTCACGGATGCGGCGATACCTAATATGTATACTTTTTTTTTATTTATGTAAGTTTTACACAATGATTTCATTTTTGAAGCAAAAAAAATCATGTTTTAGTGTTTCCATAGTCTGAGAGACATAATTTTGGACGATTACCTTGGGTAGGGTATGATTTTTGCGGGATAAGATGCGTGTGACTTTTTGATCGCTTGCTATTACACTTTTTGTGATGTAAGGTGACAAAAAATTGTTTATTTAGCAGTTTTTATTTTACATTTTTTACGGTGTTCCTCTGAGGGGTTAGGTCATGTGATATCTTTATAGAGCCGGTCGATACGGACGCAGCGATACCTAATATGTATACTTTTTTTTATTTATGTAAGTTTTACACAATAATATAGTTTTTGAAACAAAAAAAATCATGTTTTAGTGTCTCCATATTCTGAGAGCCATAGTTTTTTCAGTTTTTGGGCGATTGTCTCAGGTAGGGGCTCATTTTTTGCGGGATGAGGTGACGGTTAGATTGGTACTATTTTGGTGGGCAAACGCCTATTTGATTGCTTGCTGTTGTACTTGGTTGTATATTAGGTACGTGATGTAAGGTGACAAAAAAAATGTTTATTTAGCAGTATATTTTTTTTACGGTGTTCATCTGAGGGGTTAAGTCATGTGATATGTTCATAGAGCCAGTCGATACGGATGCGGCGATACCTAATATGTTTATTTGGGGAAAATGATGTTTTTGTTTATTTTTACTTAAAACTTAATTTTTTGGGGGGGAAACTTTATTTTTTCACTTTATTTTTTGTTCCACTTTGGGACTTGAACTTTTGGGGGTATATTCCTTTACAATGCATTCCAATACTTCTGTATTGGAATGCATTGGCTGTATGAGTAATACTGTGTATTACTCATACAGCTTCCGGGGCCTGTGAGATCCAGGGGGCTAGATCTCACAGGCTCTTCACCGGAAGGCAGAGCAGATGCCTCAGGAAGGCATTGCGCTGCTTTCCATGCCATCGGGTCCCCCCCCCCACAGCCCCATGGGGACCCGATGGCACCGCCGCCGCACTATAGAAAGCCGCAAACTGCAGGTCTGAATTGACCTGCGGTTTGCGGCGATCGCCGACACGGGGGGGGGGTTACGGGACCGCGCATTTAGCCGAGGTGCCTGCTCAATGATTTGAGCAGGCACCGTCTTCCGATCACCGCCCGCCGGTGATGATCGGAACAACACATGACGTAACGGTACGTCATGTGTCCTTAATGACTCGGGAAACATGCCGTACCGGTACGTCATGTGTCCGTAAGGGGTTAATAAATATACCCCACTGAATTTAGGCAAATCATGAAATCATAGATTTCAGCTGTAACATGGGGTCTTCAAAGGCTTATAAAACTGGCCATAGTAATAGCATGAACTAGTCCATGATTGTTCACAGTGAACATAATGCTTACATATAGGGTTTCTAAGAAAATACAAATTTGCCATAAATTATGCCAATTATGTAATTGCTTGATAGAAAAATAAACTGAACCATAATTTCACTTTGCTGCAGGTTTAACCCTTTAAAAGTGTCATGCAATCTTAGATATTGGGGGCATATCGCTAGCATATGCCACCAATGTCTGATAGGTGCGGGTTCTCTGGGACCCTCGCCTATCCTTTAGAACAGAGCCCGCAAAGTGTAGGAACGCACAACACGCAAGTGCAGCCATTAATTTATATTGGGCTGCTGAAAATAGCCAAGCAACATGATTGTCTATTTTCAGAAAACCCACTGAAATGAATTGGAAGCAGCCACCGCTCCATTCTCTTCTATGAGGCTGACAGAAATAGCTGAGCCAGTGCTAGGCTTTTTTGGCAGTCCCATAGAAATAAATGAAAGGTGGCCACGCATGCATCCTCCTGCACTTTGAGGGCTCCGCTCTAAGGATAGGTATGGATCCCAGAGGTGGGACCTGCACTTATCAGACATTGGAAGCATACCTAGTGATATGTCCCCAATGTCTAATATGGGAATACCCCTTTAAGGGCTTGTTCACACAAACGTTTTTTGCATTCCGTATACAGGCCGTTTTTTTTGTTCCATATACGGAACCATTCATTTCAATGGTTCTGCAAAAAAAAAAAACGGGAATGTACTCCGTTTCCGTATTTCCGTTCAGTTCAAAGATAGAACATGTCCTATTATTGCCCGCAAATCACGTTCCGTGTCTCCATTCAAGTCAATGGGTCCGCGAAAAAAAAAATAGAACACATAAGGAATGTACTCCGTATATCTTCCGTATCTGTTTAGTTTTTGCGGAACCATTTATTGAAAATGTTATGCCCAGCCCAATTTTTTCTATGTAATTACTGTATATGCCATACGGAAAAACGGAATGGAACCGGAAACACTACTGAAACAAAAAACTGAGCCATTAAAAACAGCCCACAAAACACTGAAAAAGCCATACGGCCGTGTAAACAAGCCCTAAGTATGTAGTGTTTCCCTTCCAATAGACATAACTTTTTTTTTTACTTTCTGTCGCTATAGCCATATGAGTGATTGTTTTATGGAGGATGAGTTGGCGTGTATAATGACACCATTCATTGTACCATATTATTTCTTTAGAAATGGTTTGTGAAGTGGTAAAAAGCGCAATTAAACCGTTGTTTTCTTGGCGTGTTATTTTTATGGAGTTCACTGGTACAAATGACACCATAACTTTATTCTGCAAGACAGTCCAATTATGCCTAATCAAACTGATACCACTGTTATATTTGATATTTAAAAAAATAGAAACCTTTTTATTAAAATAAAAGAGAATAAAAATATATTCTGAAACTACTACATTTTTATTTTCCCATTGATGTGATAGCTTGGCGACCACAAAACAGAAAAAAAAACGTTCACGGTGTATGAAAAACATGATATTTGAATAGTCCTCTCAGGTAGGGTACTCAGAAGGCAGACCTCAAGGGATTGTGCCATGTTATCCACGGGATAGGGAATAATTCATAGTTCCGATTTTTGCGACCCCTACCAATTACTGTAGTATCTGTCAATTTAATCCTTTGAAGAGGACCTGCCGCCCCTCCCAATATGTCTGTTTTAGTAAATAACTATTCCAAATGAAATGACAATTTTGGAGCATCTTTTCTTATAACTGTAGGTTGTCTTGTTCCTCTATTAGGGCTCATTCACACGAACGTGTTCTTTCCGTGTCCATTCTGTCTTTTGGCGGACCGTATGCGGAACCATTCATTTCAATGGGTCCGCAAAAAAAATAGAAGTTACTCCATGTGCATTCTATTTCCATATGACCTTTCCGCAAAAAAAAGAACATGTCCTATTATTGTCCGCATTACGGACAAGGGTGATACTGTTCTATTAGGGGCCAGCTGTCCCGTTTCACAAAATACGGAATGCACACGAATGTCATCCATATTTTTTGCGGATCCGAAAAATACATATGGTCGTGTGCATGGGCCCTTATTCTTAGGCCCCTTGCACACAACTGTATGCCCTCTAAGACATACGGTCCGCGAGCGGGCCATATGTCCCGGAGCGGCATACGTCATGCGCACGGGAGCGCACAGCATCATAGGTTACTATGATACTGTGCGCATCGGGCCGCCGGCGGGACTATTGTATGCCGCTGCGGGACATATGGCCCACTCACGGAACGTATGTCTCAGAGGGCATAAGGACGTGTGCAAGGGGCCTTACTAGAAGTCTAGGACTAAAGTGCCAGTTGGGCACTAACAACTGGTGTGTGTCACTGCACAGTCTAAGGCCGAGCCCCCAGACGAGCAAGTTCTATGCATCGAACTCGCAGCGTGAGTATGCGGCAGCTCCTGTCCTGACCTCCCAGCACTGACAGGGTCGCATAGCATTATACTGATTTATGATGCTATGTAACCCTTAGGCCTCATGCACACGACCATATGTGTTTTGCCGTAGTGCACAGGTGGCCGTATTGTGGGCCGCATACGGCGGTTCCGCAATACACGGGTCAACAGCCGTGTGCATTCCGCATCACAGATGCGGATCCATTCACTTGAATGGTTCCGCAAATCCGGTACGGAACAGAACCCCACGGAAGCACTACGGAGTGCTTTTTTGCAGAACGGATGGATCGTGGATACCATTCAAGTGAATGGGTCTGCGATCCGAATGCGGCTGCCCCACGGTCGGTGCCCGTGCATTGCGGACCGCAATTTGTGGTCACGGAGCCCTTATGTTTGTGTGAATGAGCCCTAACACTGACATAATGCTGTCAGTGTTATCCAATACATTCCAGAACTGTAAGGGTTACATTACATCATAAATCAAAATAATGGTATGCGATCCAATCAGTGCTACTTAGGTCAGGAGGGGAGCCCTCGCAGACACACATTGAACGCAATCTTGTGAAACCAGCCTAAGGGTCTATTCACACGTCTGTTGTTTCTTTCCTGATCTGTTCCTTTTTTTGCGGAACAGATCTGGACCAGATCTGTACCCATTCATTTTCAATGGGTCCTGAAAAAAATCGGACAGCACAATGTCTGATTTTTTTCAGGACCCATTGAAAATGAATGGGTACAGATCTGGTCCAGTTCCGGTTTTTGTTTGCGGACCAGATGCAGAACCATTCATTTTAATAGGTCAGAAAAAAAAAAACGGAATGCACACGGACGTCATCTGTATTTTTTGTGTATCCGTGTTTTGTGGACCACAAAATACATAAGGTCACGTACATGAGCCCTTAAAGAGATCACTAGATGCAATATGGAGGTAGGTAGTGCAGACTGATGTTAAGACTAGAGATGAGCAAAGTTTAAAAAAAATTCGATTTGGCAGCTTCGCTGAATTTTGACAAGGAATTTGATTTGTGACAAATCACTATGTTAAACCCCCACTCAACCTATTAGTCAATGTGACCGTTTTTTAACAGCGTAAGTGCATCTGTCTAGCGTCTATTAAAAACGGTAATATGCTAGGCCTTTCACAGTTGAAAAATATAAACGCAGGAGTCGCATGGTGAAAAGAGCTGAGATGAGCCCGCACCCAAATACATGCGGGGCCCCCCCCCCCCCCCCCGTTCTTTCTAAGACAACTGCAGCCGCCGTTTTAGGAAAAATGATTTGTTAGGCTAGTTTCACACTAGCGTTCGTCGGTCCGCTCGTGAGCTCGTTTGAAGGACTCACGAGCGGACCCGAACGCCTCAGTCCAGCCCTGGCATTCGAAGGGAGGGATTCCGCTCAGACGGCATCAGATTCTGGCGGCGTTCAGCCTCCGCTCCGCTCGGACAGGCGGACAGCTGAACGGTCCATATGGCTCAATCTTCAAGCGGATCCGTCCCCCATTGACTTTACATTGAAAGTCTGAACGGATCCGCTCAGGCATCTTGCGCACTTAGAAAATTTTCTAAGTTATTAATGCAGACGGATCCGTACTGAACGGAGCCTCCGTCTACATTAATATGATCGGATCCGTTCAGAACGGATCCGATCGAAGCGCTAGTGTGAAAGTAGCCTTACCGGGAAGCGAGACGAAATTTGGCTTTGCAGAAAACAGAATTTTTGATGCTTTGATTCGCACAACAAAAGTTAAAACCATAGTTTTTATTCCATTCTCACAAAGTATCCAAAATATAAAAGCACGTAATCAGCACTGCTAAAGATGCCCTTGTTTTAGGCCCCATGCACACGGCCGTGTTTCACAGCCGTGTGCGGGCCGTGGAACCGCGGCCTGGATCCCTCCTGAGAGCAGGAGCGTACGGCGACCCTTAGGGTCCATTCACACGTCCGTTGTTTCTTTCTCGATCTGTTCCGTTTTTTGCGGAACAGATCTGGACCACGTCACTGGTTGCTATGACGCCGTGCGCTCCCTGCTGCCGCCGCAATACAGTAATACACTGGTATGATCTATACCAGTGTATTACTGTACTGTGCCAGCAGCAGGGAGCGCACGGCGTCATAGCAACCAGTGACGCCGTGCGCTCCTGCTCTCAGGAGGGATCCAGGCCGCGGTTCCACGGCCCGCACACGGCTGTGAAACACGGCCGTGTGCATGGGGCCTTAGGATGAAGCGTTATAGAGCCGGTGATACACGTGTCTTTAATTATATAAAATAAATAAATAAAATACCAAAATTTGTTTCTTTTTCTTTTTTCGTCCACCTCGTTAACGCAGTAATAAAAAAGTCGTGTGTACCCCAAAATGGCTCTAATGAAAGCTACAACTGCTCCACGGGTAGAAAAATAAAAATGTCCTGGATCTTTGAAGGCGGCGACACAGACAAGTTATTTCCAAAAAGAGAGAAATTGTGCACAAGTAGAAAAGCATAAAAACTACATCAAATCTGTACTGACAAAATTGTGCTGAGTTCTTATATCACAAGGTGAATGTGGCAAGAATGAAACCCTAAAAAATGGCGGAATTGCTGCATTTTTCCCACACCGTCACTTAAAAAAAAAAAAGTATAAAAGTAATATTATACATTAGATGTGCCCCAACAACCGTGCTGTAAAAAAAAAAAATATATATATATATATATATATATACAGGTGAAACTCGAAAAATTTGAATATCGTGCAGAATTCCATTTATTTCAGTAATGCAGATTAAAAGGAATTGCATTAATGCAGCTTAAATTAGAATTTTGTGAAAAGGTCCAATATTCTAGGCTCAAAGTGTCACACTCTAGTCAGCTAATTAGTCCATAACCCCTGAGCAATGGGGACCCTGAGATTGTGACTTTGGGGTTTCATAAGCTGTAAGCCATAATCATCCAAATTATAACAAGTAAAGGCTTGGAATATCTCGCTTTGCATGGAATGAGTCTCATATGTTAGTTTCACCTTTTATGTTGCATTACTGAAATAAATGAACTTTGGACGATATTCTAATATTTTGAGTTTCACCTGTAGATGCCGGTGTATTTCTCCTGCAATAGATAAGACCTCATATGTCAGAGACATAATAACGTTCTGGCTTTTGAAATGCAGAAATGAAAAAAGCATCCCACTCATCATCCTAATGTACCCTGTCCCCACAGAGCATTACATCCCAGTGCACCCACAATCCCTGAAGAGCATTACATGCCAGTGCACCCACAATCCCTGCAGAGCAATACATCCCAGTGCACCCCAATCCTGCAGAGCATATCCAGTGCACCACAATCCCTGCAGAGCAATACATCCCAGTGCACCCACAATCCCTGCAGAGCAATACATCCCAGTGCACCCACAATCCCTGCAGAGCAATACATCCCAGTGCACCCACAATCCCTGCAGAGCAATACATCCCAGTGCACCCACAATCCCTGCAGAGCAATACATCCCAGTGCACCCACAATCCCTGCAGAGCAATACATCCCAGTGCACCCACAATCCCTGCAGAGCAATACATCCCAGTGCACCCACAATCCCTGCAGAGCAATACATCCCAGTGCACCCACAATCCCTGCAGAGCATTACATGCCAGTGCACCCACAATCCCTGCAGAGCAATACATCCCAGTGCACCCACAATCCCTGCAGAGCATTACATGCCAGTGCACCCACAATCCCTGCAGAGCATTACATGCCAGTGCACCCACAATCCCTGCAGAGCATTACATGCCAGTGCACCCACAATCCCTGCAGAGCAATACATCCCAGTGCACCCACAATCCCTGCAGAGCATTACATGCCAGTGCACCCACAATCCCTGCAGAGCATTACATGCCAGTGCACCCACAATCCCTGCAGAGCATTACATCCCAGTGCACCCACAATCCCTGCAGAGCATTACATCCCAGTGCACCCACAATCCCTGCAGAGCATTACATGCCAGTGCACCCACAATCCCTGCAGAGCATTACATGCCAGTGCACCCACAATCCCTGCAGAGCAATACATCCCAGTGCACCCACAATCCCTGCAGAGCAATACATCCCAGTGCACCCACAATCCCTGCAGAGCATTACATGCCAGTGCACCCACAATCCCTGCAGAGCATTACATCCCAGTGCACCCACAGTCCCTGCAGAGCATTACATCCAAGGGCACCCACAGTCCCCGCAGAGCATTACATCCCAGTACATCCAGAGTCCCTGCAGAGTATTACATTCCCGTGCAGCCACAGTTAGGGTGACCAGACGTCTGGTTTTTAGACTCCTGGTCCTCCGTCCGGCGCAATGCCAGGACGGATGACCAGAAGTCCTCCTTTTTTGTGGTTATGGGTGACGGTTTAGGCATGGTCACTATAAAGCAGGCATCCTCAAACTGCGGCCCTCCAGCTGTTGTAAAACTACAACTCCCACAATGCCCTACTGTAGGCTGATACCTGTAGACTGTTTGGGCATGCTGGGAGTTGTAGTTTTACAACAG
Organism: Bufo gargarizans; assembly: GCF_014858855.1. Taxonomy (NCBI): domain Eukaryota; kingdom Metazoa; phylum Chordata; class Amphibia; order Anura; family Bufonidae; genus Bufo; species Bufo gargarizans. The sequence goes on along the minus strand of NC_058080.1, from coordinate 521,675,935 downwards.
CTGGAGGGCCGCAGTTTGAGGATGCCTGCTTTAAAGGGAACCTGTCACCGGGATTTTGGGTATAGAGCTGAGGACATGGGTTGCTAGATGGCCGCTAGCACATAGCTCTGTGTGCTTTTATTGTGTATTAAAAAATGATTTGATACATATGTAAATTAACATAAAAGAGTCATATCTTAAGCTACTTTCACACTTGCGGCAGAGAGATTCGGCAAGCAGTTCTGTCGCCGGAACTGCCTGCCAGATCAGGCAAAATGTATGCCAACTGATGGCATTAGTAAGACTGATCAGGATCCTTATCAGTTGAAAAAATGCATTGAAATGCCGGATCCGTCTTTCCGGTGTCATCCGTCTTAACGGATCCGGCATTTATTTTTTTCACCTTTTTTTCAGTCTGCGCATGCGCAGAACGGATCCGACATTCCGGTATTCTGAATGCCAGATAGGGCACTAATACATTCCTATGGGGAAAAATGCCGGATCCGGCATTCAGGCAAGTCTTCGTTTTTTTTCACCGGAGATAAAACAGTAGCATGCTGCGGTTTTCTCTTTTGCCTGATCAGTCAAAATGACTGAACTGAGGAAATCCTGATGCAAACTGAACGGATTACTCTCCATTCAGAATGCATGGGGATAAAACTGATCAGTTCTTTTCCGGTATTGAGCCCCTAGGACGGAACTCTATGCCAGAAAAGAAAAACGCTAATGTGAAAGTACCCTTACTTGTGTGACCAGAGAAGAGTCATATTTTCAAGCTCTGACTCATCTCAGGTTAATTTTTATATGTATCAAATCGGTTTTTATACACAATAAAAGCACACAGAGCTATGGGGACTGGGTATTGCGGATGTGCTAGCGGTCATCTAGCAACCCATGTCCTCAGCTCTATACCCAAAATCCAGGTGACAGGTTCCCTTTAAGTATAGCAGGGGGCAGGGCCTGGCAACACATCCAGACAGCATAGTGCGCTGTATGACACGACATCACAAAATCATCAGCGCTATTGCGTGATGCGCCGACCCATTGTGAACCATTATCTGCAGGTGGGTGCCACTGCCCACTCTGCTGCTCAGGCAGTGTACTGCTCAGTGCTCACTCACTGCCATCCAACGATCCCACCACCATGCCATTCCAGCCACCAATTGAACTTACCTCATCCTCGCTCTCTGACTGCCAGGCATAGTCAGCCTCCAGCACCAGTCAGCCAGCCCACTACGCCCAGGTACTTACTAGTTACCATCTGGCATAAAAATACAGTCATCTTCTTGTATATGCTGGTATAACATGGGCATCTCATGTATAAAATTATATATGTACAGCTGATATAAGTTATACATCTTATATATAGTGATAAGGACCATGCTGGTTAGGGATGAGTGAATCGACTTCGGATGAAACATCTGAAGTTGATTCGCATAAAACTTTGTTAACATAATGTACGTAGCGAGCGCTCTGTACAGTATTAGAATGTATTGGCTCCTATGAGCCGAAGTTATTACTTTGTGAAGTCTCGCGGGACTTCGGGTAATAACTTCAGAAATTAATTTCTACTGTATAAAACTTTTACCGAACTGGGTTTCGGTTCCAAGTGGTACCTGGTTTCATCCAAAGATGACCAAGTCGATTCGCTCATCCTTAATACTGGTATATCCTGGACATCTTCTATATATAATTATATATGTACAGCTGGTATAAGTTATACATCTTCTTGTATATAGTGTTAGTGACCATGCTGGCATAACCTGGTATCTCCTGTATATAATTATATATGTACAGCTGGTATAAGTTCTACATCTTCTTGTATATAGTGTTAGGGACCATGCTGGTATCACCTGGGTATCTCCTGTATATAATTATATATGTACAGCTGGTATAAGTTATACATCTTCATGTATACAGTGTTAGGGACCATGCTGGTATAACCTGGGTATCTTCTATATATAATTATATATGTACAGCTGGTATAAGTTATACATCTTCTTGTATATAGTGTTAGGGACCATGCTGGTATAACCTGGGTATCTCCTGTATATAATTATATATGTACAGCTGGTATAAGTTCTACATCATCTTGTATACAGTGATATGGACCATGCTGGTATAACCTGGGTATCTCCTGTATATAATTATAAATGTACAGCTGGTATAAGTTATACATCTTGTATAAAGTGATATGGACCATGCTGGTATAACCTGGGCATCTTCTGTATATAATTATGTGTGTACAGCTGGTATAAGTTATACATCTTGTATACAGTGATATGGACCATGCTGGTATAACCTGGGCATCTTCTGTATATAATTATATATGTACAGCTGGTATAAGTTATACATCTTCTTGTATATAGTGTTAGGGACCATGCTGGTATAACCTGGGTATCTCCTGTATATAATTATATATGTACAGCTGGTATAAGTTCTACATCATCTTGTATACAGTGATATGGACCATGCTGGTATAACCTGGGTATCTCCTGTATATAATTATAAATGTACAGCTGGTATAAGTTATACATATTGTATAAAGTGATATGGACCATGCTGGTATAACCTGGGCATCTTCTGTATATAATTATGTGTGTACAGCTGGTATAAGTTATACATCTTGTATAAAGTGATATGGACCATGCTGGTATAACCTGGGCATCTTATGTATATAATTATGTGTGTACAGCTGGTATAAGTTCTACATCTTGTATAAAGTGATATGGACCATGCTGGTATAACCTGGGTATCTTCTGTATATAATTATGTGTGTACAGCTGGTATAAGTTATACATCTTGTATAAAGTGATATGGACCATGCTGGTATAACCTGGGCATCTTCTGTATATAATTATATATGTACAGCTGGTATAAGTTATACATTTTCTTGAATATAGTGATATGGAGCATGCTGGTATAACCTGGGTATCTCCTGTATATAATTATATATAGTGGTGATGTGTACAGTATAAGTGCTGGGAGGCGTGTATATCCCACCCAGATACCTCAGATGGGTGAGATAACTGAAATCCAGAAAGCTGCAGTGGTTTCAGCAAAGTGTAGTTTGCTGAGGCAGTTTTGTCTAGATGTTGTTCTGGGTTGGATTTCATGTGGACTGGGGGAGCTAGGGCTCATGCACACGGCCGTTGCCTGCATACGGCGGGTCCGCAATACACGGGCATCGGCCGTGTGCATCCCGCATCATGGACCTATTCACTTCAATGGGTCCTCAATCTGGGATATGCGGAACAGAGTCACAGATCGGAAGCACTACGGAGTGCTTCCGTGGGTTTACTGTATGTGCCTCCACAAGGCAGAAAAGCAGTGCATGCGTTTCAAGTGAATGGGTCCACGATCCGCATGCGGCTGCCCTAAAGTCTGTGCTTATGCATTGCGGACCGCAATTTGCGGTTCGTGTGCAAGAGGCCTTAGAGGGAGAAAGGCTGAGGAAGCCTGAGAGGCTCTGTGTGGTCTCAGCTAGGAGGCTTTGTAAAGCCTGAAGTTTGGGGATCCCAGAGACACCTACAGAAAAGAGGGTCACACGGTCAGAGTTGGGAGGACTATGGACCATTTCCGCCCAAAGGTTCTGGTGTTGTCACAGCCTGGGGGCTGCTGGACCGAATATATGGCTGAGGAAGCCGGATCTAATCCCGTGTGTGAACGGTGCTTTATAGATGAGGTAGAGACAACACGTGTATTAGGTAGATCCCAGACGGGCAGGTGTTTATTTTCGATGGTTATGTGTGTGATGGTGCTGAAGTGCCGAAAAAAAAAAGCGCCTTTTGGATTTGAACCCTGTTGTTAGAGGAGAAGTCCGTGATTGCGAACCCGAGAGAGAGCGATCCCTTACAATATGTACAGCTGATATGTTATACCTATTTGAGTATATAGTGATATGGAGCATGCTGGCATAACCTGAGTATCTCCTGTATATAATTAAATATGTACAGCTTATATAAGTTATATATCTTCTTGTATATAGTGATACCAGCATGGTCTGTATCGATGTTTTATATATGTATGTATATATATATATATATATATATATATATATATATATATATAAAAAATATATACACTGAAGATGTCCATGTTATACCAGCATGGTCCACATCACTATATACCACAATATATATAACTTATACCAGCTGTACATATATATACAGAAGATACCCAGGTAATACCAGCATGGTCTGTATCTTCTGAATATAATTATACATGTACAGCTTATATTAGTTATACATCTTCTGGTTTATAGTGATGGGGACCATGCTGGTATCACCTGGGTATCTAGTATGTAGTATTTAACTAGTGTGCATCACTATCCCCGGTACGATGTCCTCCTTTTTGGGGCTCTGCAAGTGGCCACCCTACCCACAGTCCCCAAGAGAGCATCACATCTCAGGGCACCCACAGTCCCTGCAGAGCATTACATCCCCTTGCACCCACAGACCATCACATCCCAGTACACCCACAGAGCATTACATCTCAGGGCACCCACAGTCCCTGCAGAGCATTACATCCCCTTGCACCCACAGAGCATTACATCTCAGCGCACCCACAGTCCCCAAGAGAGCATTACATCCCAGTGCACTCACAGAGCATTACATCTCAGGGCACCTACAGTCTCTGCAGAGCATTACATCCCCTTGCACCCACAGACTCCGCAGAGCATTGCATCCCAGTGCACCCACAGTCCCCACAAAGCATTAAATCCCAGGACACCTACAGAGCATTGTAGCCCAGTGCCCCCCACCCCTGATACTGATGATGATCCCCCAGGACACACAGGCACATAGCCGCTCAGAAACCTCGGAAAACCACGCAGTCAGACAGTCTGGTAAACTTCCTAGCATTGCTCCGCCCACAGGAAGGTCTGGTCACGTGGGCATGACGTCACCAGCGGTCCTCTCTAGGAAGCAGCATCTATTCTCCCCTAGTGGAGCGGTGTGCCCGGTGGGTAAGGTCCCCGCTGTCGCCGAGCGCTGCGGTCCATTGTACGTGTGTAGTTAGGACACAATAGGCCTGCACTCATCTGTAATATACCTGGGCCTAGATGCAGCAGAGCTGTGTGTGTGTTACAGGCTGTTTCTGCCCTGTGCTTTCCCATAGGAGCTCCTCATGTCACTGCTGCAGCTCTTTTTCTAAATGTGCCTGGTGACACCAAAGGGGCAGTCCGGCGACAAACCCATCTACTGCACCGGGAATTTATCATGGGCACAAATGTACTCTAAAACCCTGGAAAACACCAGCTGAGACCTGGCACTGTCCTAAAGCACAGGCGGGTACTAAGTAGCGCGTTGGTGCACCCATAGGCTACCTGCCCACACCGTGGATGACTCCTTTTTTTGGCGCGGATTCTCCTGCAGAAATACTGCAGCGTAATCCAGGACCAACAAAGTGTACGAGATTAGACCCATCCCATGGACGCTTTAGGCCTCTGTCACACGAACCTGGCGGATTGGCTCCGGATGCGTTCAGGGTGCGTTCAGTGAAACTCGCACCATTTTGCAAGCAAGTTCAGTCAGTTTTGTCTGCGATTGCGTTCAGTTGTTCAGTTTTTTCTGCGAGGGTGCAATGCGTTTTGATATGTTTTTCACGCGCGCAATAAACTGAAGGTTTACAAACTATATCTCTTAGCAACCATCAGTGAAAAACGCATTGCAGCCGCACCTGCTTCCGTTTTTCACTGAAGCCCCATTTACTTCTATGGGGCCAGGGCTGCGTAAAAAACTCAGAATATAGAACATGCTGCGATTCTCACGCAACGCAGAACTGATGCATGAAAAAAACTGCTCCTGTACACAGACCCATGGAAATGAATGGGTCCGGATTCAGTGCGGGTGCTAGACGTTCACGTCGCGCATTGCACCCGCATAGAAAATTTGCTCCTGTGAAAGGGGCCTTACATTTTTCCTGCCGTGCGGATTCTGAAATCTGCAGAGTGTCAGTTGTTTGTGCGAATCTTTTGTGCGGATTTTATCTTTTGGAATGCAAGGAGGAGATCTGTGGAAAATCACCCAGTTTTGGTGCGTTTTTTTTGCATTTTTTTATACGGATTTTCAGCAGATGTCGCCCTTCCATTGAAAAGTGTAAAATCTATGCAAGAAAAGCACAACAGTTGACACGTTACAGATTTCAGAGTCCGCACAGCAGATCAGTTTCCGCACCTGAGGAAAAAAAGCGACGTGTCCGTGGAAATATTATAATCTCATCAGGGCTGTGGAGTTGGAGTCAGAGGCAATTTTGGGTACCTGGAGTCGAAGTCGGCAAAAAAGGAACCGACTCCGACTCCTACTAGATTTAAATTGGAATAAAAAAATTAAAAAAAAAGCAAGTTTAAATGTCCCAATTCACAAAAAATTATAATTAATTACCGTATTTTTCGCCCTATAAGACGCACATAGGTTTTGAGGAGGAAAATAAGAAAATAAAAATTTTTAACCATAAGGAGTGCTTTTGGAGGGTTTTGAACTAATGGTGGTCTGTGGATAACGCACTGTTATGGGGGCATCTGTGGATAACGCACTGTTATGGGGGCATCTGTGGATAACGCACTGTTATGGGGGCATCTGTGGATAACGCACTGTTATGGGGGCATCTGTGGATAACGCACTGTTATGGGGGCATCTGTGGATAACGCACTGTTATGGGGGCATCTGTGGATAACGCACTGTTATGGGGGCATCTGTGGATAACGCACTGTTATGGGGGCATCTGTGGATAACGCACTATTATGGGGGCATCTGTGGATAACGCACTGTTATGGGGGATCATTGTGGGGCCATCTGTGGATCACACATATATAGCATCTTATCTTATGTGTCATCCACAGATCCCCCCATAACAGTGTCCCTGTGTAGTGAATGGGGGCCGGCATCTGTTTCTGTAATGGCAGCGGGACCCGGTGCCTGCTTCATTCATAAAGGGGGCGGAGCAGGCGCGAGACGTAGTGAGCTACGCTACGAGCGCCCGCCCGGCCTCCTGACTGCCAAGAAGTTAGTAGTAAGTAGTACAGCGCTAGCTTTAAGATGATTGGAATACTTTAACAATACCCACAAGTTAGATATGATTACTGTATACTACAGTGAGCGGGGCCTGGTGTAGAGAATACAGTGACTGCACCGGGCCCCGCTGCCATTACAGAAACAGATGCCGGCCCCCCAGCCCCTCCTCCCTCTCAGCCTATTCACCGGACGGTCGCAGCATTCGCCCCCATAAGACGCTATTTTTCCCCCACTTTTGCGAAAAATACTGTACTTCTCTACTGTAAGAATAAAGGCCGGTGCATGCAGTGCGTCACGTTACCGCAAAACGAACACGTTAAGTGACCATGAAGAAGCATGCTTTTCATATGCTTCACTATATGGCACGCAACGCACAGTTAAGGAGCGGCAATACTTATACTTTCCATTGTGTTGTGTTCCGCTGTTACAGGGAACGCAACGCCCATGGTTAACCTAGCCTCTCACTGATAACGGATTAAGTAGAGACACTTGTATAAGTGAAGGGAATGGATAGTCCAGGGATCAGCAACCTCCGGCACTCCAGGTGTTGTGAAACTACATTTCCCATCATGCACACTTGCTTAGCTGTTCTCTGAACTCCCACAGAAGTGTAAGGAGCATGCTGGGAGTTGTAGTTTCACAACAGCTGGAGTGCCGAAGGTTGCTGATCCCTGGGATAGTCAATAGTTCAAGACTGAAGCCGTAAACCATTTGGAAATACTGCTGTCATTCAGCTAAGGCTATAAAAACGTGTAAACATGACTATGGGATTCTACTAGGGAAATCAGGTTTTACAATAATTGCCCCTTCCCGGATCCCCCTACTGCCCATCTTCAGCAGAAGACCAGCAGACAAAGGAGAAGGCAGCAGCTTCCTAGCCAGTAGTTCTGTGGTAATGACATGGTAATGACATTCGCATATTAAATAGAGAGGAGTCGGAAGTACCAAAAACTGAGGAGTCGGAGCATTTATCTACTGACTCCACAGCCCTGAATCTCATACACTTGCTGGTAATGTATGACGCTGCAGAAAAAAACAAAACGCATGCAATTTGCATCATGTGTCGCCACCCTAAGGCTACCTGCACACACTGCAGATTAAGTGCATTTTTTTGCACAAATTTTTGCACAGAAAAACTGTAGCGCAAGGCCTCATGCACACAACCGTATGTATTTTGTGGTCCGCAAAAAAATCCGGATTACGTTCGTCTGCATTCATTATTTTGCGGAACGGAACAGCTGGCCCCTAATAGAACAGTACTAATGCAGACAATAGTAGGACATATTCTATTATTTTGCAGAACGGACATGCGCAAACATAATGCACACGGAGTAACTTAAGTTATTTTTGCGGACCCATTGAAATGAATGGTTCTGTATACGATCCGTAAAAAAAAAACTACGGAATGGACAAGAAAAAAAAAAAGGTTCATGTTCATGAGCCCTAATACAGTAACAGCAAAGTGTAGGAGATTAGACAAATCTCACGTACAGATTGGGAGAGATTAATCAATAGAACTGGCTTAGGCTACTTTCACACTGGCGTTTCTGATCCGTTTCAGGGCTCTTACAAGCGGCCCAAAACGGATCAGCTTAGCCCCAATGCATTCTGAATGAATAAGGATCCGCCCAGAATGCATCAGTTTGGCTCCGTTCCGCCTCCATTCCGCTCTGGAAGCGGACACCAAAATGCTGCTTGCAGCGTTTTGGTGTCCGCCTGACGATGCAGAGCCAAACGGATCCGTCCTGAATTACAGTGTAAGTCAATGGGGACGGATATGTTTTTACTGACACAATATGGTGCAATTGAAAACGGATCCGTCCCCCATTGACTTTCAGTGTAAATCAGGACAGATCCGTTTGAATTATCATGGTTCTGAATGGATACAAGCGTTTGCATTAGGCCCCTTTCACACGGGCGAGATTTCCGTGCGGGTGCGATGCGTGAGTTGAACGCACTACACCCGCACTGAATCCTGACCCATTCATTTCTATGGGGCTGTTCACATGAGCGGTGATTTTCACGCATCACTTATGCGTTGCGTGAAAATCGCAGCATGTTCTATATTCTGCGTTTTTCACGTAACGCAGGCCCCATAGAAATGAATGGGGTTGCGTGAAAATCGCAAGCATCCGCAAGCAAGTGCGGATGCGGTGCGATTTTCACGCATGGGTTCTAGGTGACAGTCTATTCACTGTATTATTTTCCCTTATAACATGGTTATAAGGGAAAATAATAGCATTCCGACTACAGAATGCTTAGTATAATGGTGCTGGGAGGGTTAAAAAAAATAAAAAAGTTAACTCACCTTATCCCCATGATCGCCTAGTTCCCGGTCGGTCTCTTCTTTAGCTGTGGCTAAAGGACCTTTGGTGATGTCAGATCACATGCTCCATCACCATGGTGATGGACCATGTGATTGGAGCATGTGATCTGACATCACCAAAGGTCATTCAGCCCAAGCCCACAGCTAGAGAAGAGACCGACCGGGAACTACACGATCTTGGGGATAAGGTGAGTTAACGTTTTTATTTTTTTTTAACCCTTCCAGCACTATTATACTAAGCATTCTGTATTCAGAATGCTATTATTTTCCCTTATAACCATGTTATAAGGGAAAATAATAGAATCTTCAGAACATCAATCCCAAGCCCGAACTGCTGTGAAGAAGTTCGGGTTTGGGTACCAAACATGCGCGATTTTTCTCACGCGAGTGCAAAACGCATGACAATGTTTTGCACTCGCGCGGAAAAATCGCGGGTGTTTCCGCAACGCACCCGCACATTTTTCCGCAACGCCCGTGTGAAACCAGCCTTATAGGTGCGGATCCGTCTGTGCACATACCAGACGGATCCGCACCTAACGCAGGTGTGAAAGAAGCCATAGTTGCCCATAGCAACCGATCAAATTCCGCCTTTCATTTTCCAAAGGAGCTCTAAAATCAAATGAAAGGTGGTCTTTGGTTGCTGTGGGCTACTTTCACACTAGCATTTTAGTTTTCCGGTATTGAGATCTGTCATAGGGGCTCAATATTGGGGGAAAAACCCTTCCGTTTTGTCCCCATTTATTGTCAATGGGGATAAAACTGAACGGAATGCTCCAAAATTCCGTTGCGTTCCCATACCGGAGAGCAAACCGCAGCATGCAGAGCAAGACTGATCCGGTATAACCCCCAATGCAAGTCAATGGGGACAGATCGGTTTTCTCTGACACAATAGATTGGCAATGTTAAATATAATACAACCGGATCCGTTCATATTATCAGTAACGGAAGCGTTTTTGTTAACCCCTGCCGGATCCTGTAAAACCACTAGTGTGAAAGTAGCCTAAGGCCCCTTTCACACGAGCAAGTTTTCTGCGCCGGTGCAATGCCTGACATGAACGTCTAGCACCCGCACTGAATCCTGACTCATTCATTTCAATGGGTCTGTGTACATTAGCGGGTTTTTTTCACGCATAAGTTCTGCGTTGTGTGAAAATCGCAGCATATTCTATATTCGGAGTTTTTCACGCAGCCCTGGCTCCATAGAAGTGAACGGGGCTTTAGTGAAAAACACATCGCATCCGGAAGCAAGTGCAGGTGCGATGCGTTTTTCACTGATGGTTGCTAGGAGATGTTGTTTGTAAACCTTCAGTTTTTATCACACGCGTGAAAAACGCATCAAAACGCATTGCACCCGCGCGGAAAAAACTGAACGCAATCGCAGACAAAACTGACTGAACTTGCTTGCAAAATGGTGCGAGTTTCACTGAACGCATCCGGACCTAATCCGTCATGCTCGTGTGAAAGGGGCCTAGGTAAGGCCTGTTTCACACTTGGGTTGTTAATTCCGATTTTGAGATCCGGCAGAAGATCTCTGAAACCAGAACTATACGGATTCGTGCCATTTAATACATCCGGATGTACGGCCGGATCTGGTTATATTAAATCTAAACTGAAAAAAAAAGGTATAAAAATCATTGTAAGTCTATGGGCTCCGGATCAGTTTTTTTTTTAGCTATCCAGAACTGTTGACTTACATTGATTTTCATGCCAGATCCGGTTGGTTCCGTTTCGCAGACCAAACGCAAAACCGTAGCTTACAAAAAACAAGGCGGAACGGAAAGCATCCTGATCAGTTTTGTCCCCATGGACAATTAATGGGGACAAAACTGACCCGGTTTTGAGATCCTCTGCCGGATTTCAAAACCGGAACACCACAACGCAAGTGTGAAACAGGGCTAGGCCCGTTTTATTTTATACTGTTTTGATGAATCTACCCCACTGTGCAAAATCTCAAAAAATCCTCAGGTGCCCAAAAAATACTTTTGCTAATTCCAGGTAAAAAAAAACTTTGCCAGAGCCAAATTCATTTGTGTAGGGACCTTATGTTCCCCATACACAGCGCTCTAAGGATAGGTTCAGGGTTGTGTGCCCTTGTGGTGTTGTCAGACACGTTACTTGGCCTGTAAGGACTTCCATTGATAGCTGTGATCAGTGATGGTCAGTTCGCAGTGTTTGCCAGTGAACAAATGCAGGCTGCCATCTTTAGTAAGGTAGACTCACCCGTCCGGCGATGCACAGGTAAGCCCTTACCTGTGCCGGGAGCCGGTCTGAAATCAAATGCGGTCGCCGGGAGCAGACAGTTCCGAGAACAGCCCGATGAAGGCCCCCAGCAGCTGTTCTCGGAACTGCCTGCTCCCGGTGACTGCATTTGATCTCAGACCGGCACAGGTAAGGGCTTACCTGTGCATTGCCGGACGGGTGAGTCTACCTTACTAAAGATGGCAGCCCGCATGTGTTCGCTGGCGAACACTGCGAATGACCTTCACTGGCTGTGATGTCATTTTTGATTAGGACTTTCACAGCACCCCCAAAAATGCACCAGTTGTCAACCATTGTAAAAAGGTAATCTTTCCGGATTAATGTGTGGACTTGATTGGTGGCCTCTGTGCATATTTTCTTCTTGTATTTTGCAGTGAGCAGCCATGTATGTGCTTGTCACCGTGCTGGCCGCGTTGTTCTTCACCTTGCTTCAGAGGCGCTTCAAGAGCAGACGGCCGTGTCTTGATCCAAAAAGACTGGATGGCAAAACCGTCCTCATAACAGGTCAGCGAGCTTCTGAAGAACATGTCCCGTCACACCACACGGCAGAGCTGTGCCTTTATCTGGTCATGGTTGAATTCTCCTATGATCCCTCAACAAGGGATCTAACCATGTCGTCTGCAGTGCGCCAAATCTTACAAATTAGTCTAGAGGCAAACGAATGAGAAGTCATGACTCAGGGTGGTCTTTCAGTCTTCCTCTTCTGACCCCAAACAGCATTAAAATACAAATGCGCCAACAGGATTCTGCCAGACAGATCTGTACGTCTTCACAACTGACCGTCTGGACACAATTAAGACACTCCAAGCAAAGGAATTCCTTTGTCTAGATACATGACATCCCCTCAATCAATCCCCAGTGTCGTTGATGGGAAAGAAGAGGTTAAGAAAAACATGGTGCCACACCAGGCCATAGGTTGTGCCAGGTATTACACCTCGGCTCCATTGAAGACAATAAGGCCGAGCAGTGCCACAAAAAACCTGTACAGAGGTTTGGCGCTATTTTTGGAAGGAAGTAGCCATGTTTTTCTAGAGTATGTTCACACTCATGGGGGGGGGGGGGGGGGGGGGCTCAGATTTCAGCACAGTTTCGTTGCTGAAACCGCCTTCTTTTGTTTTCTATGGGAGTTCTTGCGGCTGGGGATTTTTCCCGTACAGGTTTCCAGAATGCACGTCCCTTCTTGGCGCAGTTACCGCTCAGATACCTTTGAAAGCCGCACACAGTTTAGCTGTATTCAGTGGAACTAAGCCATGAGCGGGCCTGCACTATTCAAAATGAAAACCTGCAGCAGAAAGTGCTGTGATTTCTGCCATGGGTTACGGCTGTATCCCATAATACTACTATGTGCATGATTCCTAATGGTGATGTAGATCCAACATCCAAACTAGGACACCGCCATGTAAGGCCTCTTTCACACGGGCGTCCCGGATTTGCTCCTGAAGCTTTGCGTGTGCATTGTGGGAAACTGACTGCAATTGCGTGCACAAGTAGGCACGCAATTTCAGTCAGTTTTGACTGCGATTGCGTTCCCATGTTCAGTTACGTTTTGCACGCGCGGGAGAAAAAAACTCAATGTGGTACCCGAACCCAGACTTCTTCACTGAAGTTCAGGTTTGGGATCAGTGTTCTAATTATTTTATTATTTTCCCTTATAACATGGTTATAATAGAAAATAATAGCATTCTTAATACAGAATGCTTACTGAAATGTGCCTTGAGGGGTTAAAAAATAAAAAGATATATTTACTCACCTTATCCTGTTGTTCGCGCAGCCGGCATCGTCTTCTTTCTAATTCTTTCAGGACTTGCTAAAGGACCTTTGATGACGTAAGATCCTTCTATCTTCATTCAGCAGGACCTGCGCTGACGTGAGAGCGATTAAGTCATCAAAGGTCCTTTTGCAGGTCCTGAAAGAAGAAGACGATGCCGGCTGCGCAAACAACAGGATGAGGTGAGTTAATTTTTTCTTTATTTTTTAACCCCTCGAGCAACCTTTTACTAAGCATTCTGTATTAAGAATGCTATTATTTTCCTTTATGTTATAAGTGAAAATAATACAGTAAATTGACTTTTATCAATTTACTAACATCATCTCCTAGCAACCATGTGTGAAAATCGCGGATGCTTGTGATTTTCACGCACCACTCATCTGAAAAGCCCTCTTGAAGTGAATGGGTCCGGATTCAGTTCGGGTGCAATGCATTCACCTTACGCATTGTACCCGCGCGGAATTCTCGCCCGTGTGAAAGGGGCCTAATATTTTCCCGGATACAGAGTCACTAAGATGACCCAGTCCTCTATCAGTGTATTCAAGAGCAGCAGAAGACCACAGAATTGATAGGGTTCCAGACGTTCTTGGTCCCTCAAGTGCGACATGTCTGTGCTTCCACCTGTCTATAATATTGCTATGTGTTAAAGGGGTTTTCTTAGACTTTGATCCTGAGGCTATATCATCAGTATTAGTCATCAGTATGTGATCGGTGGGGTCCTATACTCAGGACCTTCGCCGATCAGCTGTTTCCTAGGCCGGTGACGACATGTTCATCGGGCACGTGACCTAGGAGCAGCTCAACCCCTTAGAAGTGAATGAAGCTAAGCTACGATACCAAGCACAGCCGCTATAGGGTGTGCGGTGCTGTGCTTGGTGAGCACAGAGAAGGCCGCGCTGCTCACAGGAGCGCAAATGCCTTCTCAAACAGGTGATCGGCGGGAGTCCTGGGTGTCGGACCCCCACCAATCAGATACTGAAGACCTATCCATAGGTCATCAGTATTAAAGTCTTGGAAAACCCTTTTAAGGATATAATGGTGTACAGTATGTATGAGCGGTCGTCTGCAGTAATTCACTCTTGAGATATTGTTGGTGGGATTTCATGTTACATTCAATCCCAATCCTTCCTGCTGGGGCTTTGGCCAAGACTTGGGACCCTCATTGTCATCAGTATTAGCAACATATTCATTTGCCTTTACTCCACTTACAGAGAACATCAGGAAACGAGCTCCTAATTACCCACATGACCTCATGTCTTCATTTCTATATAGACAAGTTTTCATCTCTTATTAAACCCTCTGGTATCCTGCCATGAATCTCCTGGCAAGAGGCTCCTAGTATGCTGTGTTTTGGCCACTGAAGTCCCCATAGATGCCAAATGTCCAAGCCTTTTTCCAAGTGGCAGTATTGTCCAGCAGAACATTGAGATGCCTCTTAGTAAATTACTACTGCCAGAGATGTAAGTAGCCGAGTTTTCAAAAGGAAACATAAGCCACCTGGTCTCTGTGTGACTCCTGACGTGTCTTCAGAACTGTGCCAATCCACTCCACCCCCGCAGAGGAAGTGACATCTCCTGTCCGCCACGCTCTGCTTGCTACCGGTTCATTTTAGGCATGTTCCACTTCGATTACATTCAGAAAAACGATAGGGGATCGTAAGATGTTCAGGCAATTTATTTCTCATTTGTGTCCTTGTTGGAGACAAGCAGCTTGTTTTTATTCAGGGTTTAATGTCCCTTTAATGCGATATTTGTTTTGTGCACAGACTACAGATCTCTGCTTGTCTTGGATCTATATTCTAGGTTTTATAATAGTGACAAAATGGTGTTAAAAACCGTTCAGTCCATGTACAATAGAAAATGAGCGGCAGATGTAATGCTCCATGAACACAGAGATGTAGAGTTGTTGCGATACCAAAATTTTGATTCGGTTTCGATACCATAAAAAAGTATTGCAATACTCGATACCATTTGATACCATGCGAAAAAAATAAAACAAAAAAAGCCACGTGCATTCCGCATTTTAAAAAATGGCGAATCGCGCAGATTTTCTTTGTATTTTAATAGTTTTTGACTTTTCGGACGTGGCGATGTTTGTTTGTTTATTTATTTATTGTTTATATATTTTATCTACTCCCTGAAGTGTATGGTAGCCGTCATGGCACTTAACAGGTAGAATTTAGTGTTAGGAACCCGTCTAACAGAGATCGCCTTGACGTGCGGCAGACGGGCTCAAATAATTTTGTACAAAACGATTTGCCAAGTATCTCTCACTTCTAGTGTAGCACTTGTAATTATTATGCAATTTTGTACTCTATATTGCAGTGAGTTGTCGCATGCATGTTTTGTCTTTTAATGTTGTTCCCTGCCATAGCAATGTGCTCCTGCGGTTTGGTATGTGCTGACTGACCCCCTTTTGTTCTTTCTTTATATATTTTATATGTAAAATGGGAAAAGGGGGTGATTTATACTTAAAGGGAACCTGTCACCTGGATTTGGGGTATAGAGCTGAGGACATGGGTTGCTAGACCGCCGCTAGCACATCTGCAATACCCAGTCCCCATAGCTCTGTGTGCTTTTATTGTGTAAAAAAAACCATTTGCTACATATGCAAATTAACCTGAGATGAGCCAGGGACAGGACTTATCTCAGGTTAATTTGCATATGTATCAAATCGTTTTTTTTTTACACAATAAAAGCACACAGAGTTATGGGGATTGGGTAATGCGGATGTGCTAGCGGCAATCTAGCAGTCCATGTCCTCAGCTCTTTACAAAAAATTCCGGTGACAGGTTCCCTTTAATATTTTGGTGTGTTTTTTTTTTTTTTTTTTTTTTTTTTACAGTTTATTTAATAACTATCCTGGGATCTTCTAATCCCTTGTCCTATTCACCCTAATAGAGCTCTATTAGGGTGAATAGGATCTCGCACTATCCCTGTGCATAGTTCACACAGCAGCAGAGAGATTACCATGGCAGCCAGGGCTTCAGTAGCGCCCTGGCTGCCATGGTAACTGATCGGGGCCCCAGGATTACACTGCTGGGGCTCTGATCAGAAGCTGCCACTGCCACCAATGAGGAGGAGGGGAGGGGACCCTGTGGCCACTGCCACCAATGATTATAATACTGGGGGGGTTGAGGGGGGCAGGCGCACTGCACCACCAATGACAATTAACCCTTAAAACAGGAGGCGGGTACTGGCAGCAGATCAGCGGCAGTTAACCCCTCAGGTGCCGCACCTGAGGGGTTAACTGCCACTGATCACAGCTCCCTGTCAGAGACAGAGTGCCGGCTATGCGATTCTGCTGCCGGCATCTGCCTCCTGTATTAAAAGTTAAAGACGACCTTATATGGGTTCGGACTTTAAGCAGCAGGCTACATTGAGCGGCGCCCAGAGATGTCCCAGCACTTACTATTATTCCTGGGCGCCACTCCGTCCGCCCGCTGTGCGCCTGAGCCCCATTACCGTCTCCTGCAGTCCTGCTCCATATGCTAATTACTATTGGAGCAATGGGGAGGAGACAGCAGCTTCTCTAGTGGCCGTTCCTTCTCCCTGCACTACAATTGGACAGAGCTACAGCCAGGGGAGAAGGAACGCCCTCTAGAGAAGCTGCTGTCTCCTTTCCATTGCTCCGATAGTAATTAGCATATGGAGCAGGACTGCAGGAGACGGTAATGGGGCGCAGGCGAATGGAGCAGCGCCCAGGAATAATAGTAAGTGCTGGGACATCCCTGGGCGTCGCTCTGTGTAGCCTGCTGCTTAAAGTCCGGACCCATGAAAAGTCCTATCATTGGTGGCGCAGTGTGCCCACCCCTCTCTCCGTTCATTGGTGGCAGCAGCAGCACAGGGGGAGGGAGAGACAGCTTCCTTCTCCCCTGTGCTGCTGAGGGAACATGAGCGCACTCACAGCAGCTCATGTTCTGTAATACTAGGCTGCGCAGTGGCACAGCCCAGTATTGAAAAAATGGAAATCCCGGTATCGTATCGATACCGGGACAAAAGTATCGATTGGGTATCGAAATTTCGATACCCGCAACAACCCTACAAAGATGGCCGCTTGGCAAAGGCTTTTCCATGCAGTAGATGATTTTTATTCCTTTTATTTTTGCTAAGAAAATAGATTTAAAGGGATTTTGCCATCTTGTAATATGATGGTATATTGCAGGGATCAGCAACCTTCGACAATCCAGCTGCTGTGAAACTACAACTCCCAGCATGTAAACATGCTTGGCTGTTCTAACTCCCACAGAAGTGAATGAAGCACTCTGGGAGTTGTAGTTTTGCCATCTTGTAATATGATGGTATATTGCAGGGATCAGCAACCTTCGACAAGCCAGCTGCTGTGAAACTACAACTCCCAGCATGTAAACATGCTTGGCTGTTCTTATAACTCCCACAGAGGTAATTGAAGCACTCTGGGAGTTGTAGTTTCTGAACAGCTGTCGTGCTGGAGGTTGCTGATCCCTGCTACATTGCTAGGATATGACACCACTTTATGATCCGTGGTGGTCAGTGGTGTAATTAGTACTGACTGGGCCCCACAGCAAAATTTGAATGCCACCCCCCCTCCTAGAAACCCCTTCCTCCCGTGCAACTCTCACTCCTGCGGATAGTCAAGATCGCTCTGTTGAAGGGTACTGACAATAATGTCTTTCAGGCCTTCTCCCGGGCAGGCCCCTTCTGAGTTTCGGCCCCATCGCAGCTGCTTCCCCTTCTTCCACTACAGCTACGGCTCTGGTGTTGGTCTCTGAGACCTCACTGATCCTGATTGAGGGCTGCAGCCCCTTCAGTCTTTCCCTGCATGTTTGCGTTCCTGGCTACCCGTCTGTGCAGCCGACCAACTTCCACGTCAAGAGAGTGAAGGGCTTGCAGTGCTAAACTAAAGCTGTGGCCCCTTCTTTCTCAGGATCGGTGAGGCTCCTAGAGGTTGGACCAGCATATAGATCATAAACTGATGGCATATCTTAGCAATATACCATCCTTAGAAGAAGGGTAAATCTGTTTAAAGGGGTTGTTGCATGTTCCAATTAGCCAACCCCTTTCATATGGATGTCATAGAGGTGGGTCCTGTGTTGAAGACCCTCTCTGTTAGCTGGAGTGGAGCCCAGCAATGTTTTACATGGTCACCATAGGACTGCACTTCCATTACAGAGAAAATGTATGAGCATCTGTATATCCCCAGTCAATGTCCGCTGTCTTAAAGAGCTTTTCAAAGAGAATCCCTTTAACCATGCATCTGATTACTCTCAGGAAGTCCAGTATGTATGGTTTAAAGGGTTTGTGTCAAATTATAAACTTATCCCTTACTTACAGGATAAGGCAGAAGAATTTGATCTGTGGGCATCCAACTGCTGGTCATCCACCATTTACAAGAATGTGGGTCCATTGTCTCGCCATGCTGAATTCATAGAGATGCAAGGAGCCACCACTCCATGCATATGGGGTGACAAAGGACCCCAGTTCTTGTAGTTGGTGTGGGTCACCACGGTTGGACCCCTAATGATCAGACTCTTATTCCCTTTATTAGGGTAGGTTCACCTTTGAGCACCATTTTACAGTTTATATATGTACACCTTTCTCTGGTCTCATAAAAAGTTGAGTTCAGATGGTCATTATTGGAAACAGTCAACAAGCTGGCTATGACATATACTCTCATATGGCAGCGGGGGGGTACTTTACTGTACAGTGGCTGGTGTACTATACTTCCCAAAATCCCACCAGAGCAAGCTTGCGTGCAAACATTGTAAGTAATAACCCTCAAGTAATACTGGGAGGTTTCAGCCTAGAAGTTAGCTGAATTGTGAATGCAGCTCTGGGTTATAAATAACTGATGTCATGTATTCACTATGTGTGTTATGTAAATTGATTCCATGTAAATTAGTGCTCACAGTAGAACATCTACCTACAGTAAGTAATTGATGGACACATCCAGTGTTTGGAGCTGTACTACTTGCACATACAGTAAGCAGGTTGTCAGGGTTGCCATGAACGGGTGGTAAGGCCTTGAAACTTATTCTTATTGCCATAGAGACATAGAGCTTCATTGCAGCGCTCATGAGCACAATGATCAGTGGTTTTAGAGAATGGGATGACTCACGACACAAGAAAGTGAAGTACCAGTAGAAACATTCTTTATGTGCGGGAGAAAAAATCCTGGGCACTCTGCATGCTGGCAAGCCCTTTATTTTACTTTGCTGTACAGCTTGACATGACAACTTCTTATTGGACTCGTTGTCATCATGGTCATTGTTACCTTTTTAAACATTAGGTGGGGCATCAGGAATTGGGAAAGAGACAGCCATTGCTCTGGCAAGACGTGGTGCACGTGTCCACATCACAAGTCATGATGACCAGAAAGGGGGCGCAGCTCTTCGAGACATCAAAAAAGAAAGTGCAAGTATGAATGTCCGCTTCTGGAGCCTAAACTTAGCAAATCTGCAGAGCATCCGCAACTTCTGTAAGGATTTTCTGAAGAATGAGAGCCGTCTTGATATTCTTATCAACAATGATGGTGAGTGGCACAGTATGTCTTCAGCACATCCACATTTAAATGCAGAACTGGGCAGCCATGAGAACCTAAAGCACACCTGCCTTTACAGGTGACTTCTCAGAACAAACTGTAATGTAAGTGTACAGGAGGAATAACTCTATTTCTGGTCATTATATGATTAGTAGTGATGAGCGAACTTCAGTTTTGTAAGTTCTAGTTCGGGTATGTGCTGAATTGCGTTATGGATTCCGTTACCACGGACCATAACGCAATTCCATGACGGAGGCATTCCGTTATGCATTCTGTCATAATAGAAGTCTATGGCCAGCATAATGGATCTGTCCGGTTTCTGTTATGCAGGAGATCTGTCCGGTTTCTGTTATGCAAACGGATCCATTATGCTGGCCATAGACTTCCTGTCACGACCCTTGGTCATGATCGTGACTCCTTGGGAGCCGCATGCAGTTACCCGCGGTTTTGGTGTTGTGTCAACCGCAGCTGGGGGCACTTAGTGGTTTGCCTCAGGTGCGGTTGCCGCGGATAACAGGCATGCGTGCGGTTGCCCTTGGCAACGTGTTTTATGTGCACCCCCTTTGTCGTTTTGTGGTGCACGAGGTTATGTGTTGTATGCACGTAGACACCTTCCTTCACCTGCGATTGTCCGCGGCAACGTCTGTTGTTGTATGCATGTGGTGGCAGGGTCTCGGCCTGCTGGCTGTTCCCCAGAACATGGTTGCCACGCATGCCGTTGCTGGCGGTAACAGGTCAGTGTGTTGGTGTGTTTTATGGATTGTGTGTACTTCCCCTTTTAGTTGGTGTTTTCCCTTTCCTGTGGTGCTGGAAGGGTTAATTCTCTTCCCAGTGTGTGTGATGTCACTGGGTGTGTTCTGACCGGTGGGTGTGGCCACTTAGGCCTATATAGCCTCGTTCTCTGGCTTGGCTCAGTAGGTTGCTTTCAGCCAGGCATAGCTGGAGCAACCTCCTGTACATTACCATCTACCAGTGGGGGCCTCCCTTCTGGTCATAAAACTATGTTTCACGGTGTTATGAAGGTGTGTGTGGGGTTTACTTATTATTGCAGCTTATGGTCCTGGGTTCCTGTGTGATGTCTGGTGTGTGCTGTGTCCGTTGGTGTTCAGAACTGCAGCACCTGCACATGGGTTCCAGGGTTTGTTGTCTGTGGCAGGTGAGTGATGTGTTGGTTCCATTTGCCTGTCACTGCCATAAGGTGTTTTCTGTTTCCCCTTGTTGCTTGGCCATTGAGACTCCTGCTCCTCCGTGCCAAGGAGGAGTAGGTCGTCTCACCCAGCTCCTAGGTCAGGGATCTGCGGAGGGTCAGCAGGGATCCGAGGTTCCTGAGTATGGGCCCTCCTACCATCAAGGTCGGCCCATGCAGGTAGGAGACAGGGTCAGAGTTAGGGACGCAACAGGAGGTGACCTGCTCCCTAATTCTGTGTTGTTTGGCCAAGTGGTAACCCTACCATCTCCTGGCACCGCACGGCTGGGGGTTTCCCCCACCTCCAGCCGTGACACTTCCATTATGCTGGCCATAGACTTCTATTATGACGGAATGCCTCTAAAGGCATTCCGTTATGAATTCCGTCATGGAATTGCGTTATGATCCGTGATAGCGGAATCCATAACGCAATTTAGCACAAACTCGAACTTACAAAACTGAAGTTCTCTCAACACTAATGATTAGAATTTTGCATTTTCCACCAGTTTTCCCCTCAGCAGGCTCCATGTCTAATTGTTGGTTTACCTGAGCAAGTGAACAGAGACTAGCTGCTATGATATCTCCCATACACAGCGCACACAGAGAAGTGGAGATTCTGCTCCCTTGTCTCTCTGTAGAACTTCAAGAAGCAGCAACATGGATGACATTATACAGCTGTTATGCTATGAATCCAGCACTTGGGTGAGACAGTCGACTAGGGCTGCAGTAAACTATTATTTTTTTACGATTTATCGAGTAATCTAATAAAAGATGAATTAATAGACTGTTTTCCTTTATAAAAACTCATAAGACCTCCTGCATCAGCTCCACTATCCCCCAGTGCCATCAGCTTTCCCCCGTGCCATCAGGTCCTTTCCCCCAGTGCCATCAGCTCTCCCCCACCCCAGTACCATCAGCTCTCCCCCACCCCAGTGCCATCAGCTCTCTCCCATAAAGTGCCTTTAGCTCTCCCCACCCCAGTGCCTTTAGCTCTCCCCACCCCAGTGCCTTTAGCTCTCCCCACCCCAGTGCCTTTAGCTCTCCCCACCCCAGTGCCTTTAGCTCTCCCCCACCCCAGAGCCATCAGCTCTCCCCCACCCCAGAGCCATCAGCTCTCCCCCACCCCAGAGCCATCAGCTCTCCCCCACCCCAGAGCCATCAGCTCTCCCCCACCCCAGAGCCATCAGCTCTCCCCCAATCCCAGAGCCATCAGCTCTCCCCCAACCCCAGAGCCATCAGCTCTCCCCCAACCCCAGAGCCATCAGCTCTCCCCCAACCCCATAGCCATCAGCTCTCCCCCAACCCCATAGCCACCAGCTCTCCCCAACCCCATAGCCACCAGCTCTCCCCCAACCCCATAGCCACCAGCTCTCCCCCAACCCCATAGCCACCAGCTCTCCCCAACCCCATAGCCACCAGCTCTCCTCCAACCCCATAGCCACCAGCTCTCCTCCAACCCCATAGCCACCAGCTCTCCTCCAACCCCATAGCCACCAGCTCTCCTCCAACCCCATAGCCACCAGCTCTCCTCCAACCCCATAGCCATCAGCTCTCCTCCAACCCCATAGCCACCAGCTCTCCTCCAACCCATAGCCATCAGCTCTCCTCCAACCCCATAGCCATCAGCTCTCCTCCAACCCCATAGCCATCAGCTCTCCTCCAACCCCATAGCCATCAGCTCTCCTCCAACCCCATAGCCATCAGCTCTCCTCCAACCCCATAGCCATCAGCTCTTCTCCAACCCCATAGCCATCAGCTCTTCTCCAACCCCATAGCCATCAGCTCTTCTCCAACCCCATAGCCATCAGCTCTCCCCCCATTGTGCACTCCGGGTGCCCGGCCTTAGTCGCGCCTCCACCCCCTCGTTTTCACCAACTTACCTTTCCAGCAGGGGCGCCGCCGACACTCCATCGTTCTGCGCTGCATCAGTTCCCTGCTGTCCGCAATGCATGCGGGCTGCAATGCATGGGCACCAACCGTGGGGCAGACCCGCTCCGTGGTCACATGACACAAACGAATCTTCGATGCCAAAAATTTGCATCGAGGATTTTTTTGTGTCGAATTACTCGATTTAATCGAGTAATCGCTTCAGCCCTACAGTCGACTACTTAATACAAGCAGCAGCATATTGGTCTGTATGTTCTTTCTCGCTACAGCTTCTCCCTTCTTCCTACTCATCTGTGGTGAAGAGATACAGAAAGTTTGTTTGATTTTAGTAAGTTATTGAGAGTGATGTGATCAGTGCAGGAGGGAGAAGAAGAGTCTGATAAGTGGAGAAAAAGGTCTTTTTTCTAGTAATACATTATAAAAACATATTATCTTCACTTGTACTTTTGACTTATGCAAAGTTTGATAAACTGGCAATGCCTGTTTAAACCAGCCTCATATTTCAGTCACAGAGAGCACAATGCCTCAGTGGCAGATATTGGCACCACTTTACAAAAGACAACCTCACCCAGTTCTGCTGGCCATGAATCAAGGGAGCTGTATAAGAGCAGGCAACTGTCAATGCAGAATTGATGGTCTTTTCCAAAACAGTGACCCCATGCACTTGAGCATTAGGCCTCTTTCACACGAACGTAAGGGCTCCGTGCGGGGGACCAGAAATTGCGGTCCGCAATACATGGGCACCGACCGTGGGGCAGACCCAGACGCATGTGGATCGCAAACCCATTCACTTGAATGGGGTCTGCGATCCGTCTGTTCCGCAAGTTTTATCTTTTTGCGGAAAGGAAGCACGGAACACCACAGAAGCACTCCGTAGTGCTTCCGTGGTGTTCAGTTCCGTACCGCATCTCCGCATTTGCGAACCTATTCAAGTGAATAGGTCTGCATCTGTGATGCAGAATGCACATGGCTGGTGACCCGTGTATTGCGGAACCGCCATATGCGGCCTGCAGCACGGGCACGGAGCTCTTACGTTTGTGTGAAAGAGGCCTCAAGGAGATCCAACCTGACAGAGCTTGAGAGGATCTGCAGAGAAGCATGGCAGAAAATCCCCAAATCCTGATGTGCAAACCTCATGGCATCATACCCAAGAATACTGGAGGCTGTAATCGCTGCCAAAGGTACTTCAACTAAGTACTGAGTAAAGAGTCTGAATGCTTACGTCAATGCAAGATTTTAGTGTTGTCTTTTCAATAAATTAGAAAAGATTTCAAACATTCTGTTTCCACTTTCCTATTATAGGGTATTGAGTGCAGAATGATGGGGAAAAACTTGATTTTCTTTTTATTTTAGCACAAGGCCGCAACATAACAAAATGTGGAAAAAGTCTGAAGACTTTCTGAATGCACTGTACAGGTGAAACTCGAAAAATTAGAATATCGGGCAAAGTTCATTTATTTCAGTAATGCAACTGAAAAGGTGAAACTAACATATAAGACTCATTACATGCAAAGCGAGATATTTCTAGCCTTTATTTGTTATAATTTGGATGATTATGGCTTACAGCTTATGAAACCCCAAAGTCACAATTTTGAGGTCCCCTTTGCTCAGGGGTAGGGATGAGCGAACTCGAACTGTATAGTTCGGGTTCGTACCGAATTTTGGGGTGTCCGTGACACGGACCCGAACCCGGACATTTTCGTAAAAGTCCGGGTTCGGGTTCGGTGTTCGTCGCTTTCTTGGCGCTTTTGTGACGCTTTCTTGGCGCTTTTTGAAAGGCTGCAAAGCAGCCAATCAACAAGCGTCATACTACTTGCCCCAAGAGGCCATCACAGCCATGCCTACTATTGGCATGGCTGTGATTGGCCAGAGCACCATGTGACCCAGCCTCTATTTAAGCTGGAGTCACATAGCGCCGCCCGTCACTCTGCTCTGATTAGCGTAGGGAGAGGTTGCGGCTGCGACAGTAGGGCGAGATTAGGCAGATTAACTCCTCCAAAGGACTTGATTAACTGATCGATCTGCAGCTGTGGATCATTGAGCTGCTGATCCTCAATTGCTCACTGTTTTTAGGCTGCCCAGACCGTTTGTCAGTCACATTTTTCTGGGGTGATCGGCGGCCATTTTGTGTCTTGTGGTGCGCCAGCACAAGCTGCGACCAAGTGCATTTAACCCTCAATGGTGTGGTTGTTTTTTGGCTAAAGCCTACATCAGGGTGAAGCTGTCACACCAAGTGCATTTAACCAGCAATAGTCTGTTCATTTTTTGGCCATATACAAAATCAGGGGCAAGCTGCGCCTGTCACCAAGTGCATTTAACCCTCAATGGTGTGGTTGTTTTCTGGCTAAAGCCTACATCAGGGTGAAGCTGTCACACCAAGTGCATTTAACCAGCAATAGTCTGTTTATTTTTTGGCCATATACTACATCAGGGGCAAGCTGCGCCCGTCACCAAGTGCATTTAACCCTCAGTAGTGTGGTTGGTCAAGCTGTGACACCAAGTGCATTTAACCAGCAATAGTCTGTTCATTTTTTGGCCATATACTACATCAGGGGCAAGCTGCGCCCGTCACCAAGTGCATTTAACCAGCAATAGTGTGGTTATTTTTTGGCCATATCCCAGTCTAATTCTGTCACTAAATCCATACCGGTCACCCAGCGCCTAAATACTAGGCCTCAAATTTATATCCCGCTAAATCTCTCGTTACCGCTGTCCTGTTGTAGCTGGGAAAGTTATTTAGTGTCCGTCAAAGCACATTTTTTGTTCTGGGTTGAAGTACAATTCCCAATTTAGCAATTTCATAATTTAGTGGTTTCTGCTATATCAGAGCTATTTGAAATCTATCCCTAAAAGGGTATATAATATTCAAGGTGCACATTGGGTCATTCAGAATAACTTCACACACACCCGCTACTGTGTATTTTCAAGTCTAATTCTGTCACTAAACCCATACCTGTCACCCAGCGCCTAAATACTAGGCCTCAAATTTATATCCTGCTAAATCTCTCGTTACCGCTGTCCTGTTGTAGCTGGGAAAGTTATTTAGTGTCCGTCAAAGCACATTTTTTGTTCTGGGTTGAAGTACAATTCCCAATTTAGCAATTTCATAATTTAGTGGTTTCTGCTATATCAGAGCTATTTGAAATCTATCCCTAAAAGGGTATATAATATTCAAGGTGCACATTGGGTCATTCAGAATAACTTCACACACACCCGCTACTGTGTATTTTCAAGTCTAATTCTGTCACTAAACCCATACCTGTCACCCAGCGCCTAAATACTAGGCCTCAAATTTATATCCTGCTAAATCTCTCGTTACCGCTGTCCTGTTGTAGCTGGGAAAGTTATTTAGTGTCCGTCAAAGCACATTTTTTGTTCTGGGTTGAAATACAATTCCCAATTTAGCAATTTCATAATTTAGTGGTTTCTGCTATATCAGAGCTATTTGAAATCTATCCCTAAAAGGGTAGATCATATTGAAGGTGCACATAGGGTCATTCAGAATAACTTCACACACACCCGCTACTGTGTATTTCCAAGTCTAATTCTGTCACTAAACCCATACCTGTCACCCAGCGCCTAAATACTAGGCCTCAAATTTATATCCCGCTAAATCTCTCGTTACCGCTGTCCTGTTGTAGCTGGGAAAGTTATTTAGTGTCCGTCAAAGCACATTTTTTGTTCTGGGTTGAAGTACAATTCCCAATTTAGCAATTTCATAATTTAGTGGTTTCTGCTATATCAGAGCTATTTGAAATCTATCCCTAAAAGGGTATATAATATTCAAGGTGCACATTGGGTCATTCAGAATAACTTCACACACACCCGCTACTGTGTATTTTCAAGTCTAATTCTGTCACTAAACCCATACCTGTCACCCAGCGCCTAAATACTAGGCCTCAAATTTATATCCTGCTAAATCTCTCGTTACCGCTGTACTGTTGTTGCTGGGCAAGATATTTAGTGTCCGTCAAAGCACATTTTTTGTTCTGGGTTGAAATACAATTCCCAATTTAGCAATTTCATAATTTAGTGGTTTCTGCTATATCAGAGCTATTTGAAATCTATCCCTAAAAGGGTATATAATATTCAAGGTGCACATTGGGTCATTCAGAATAACTTCACACACACCCGCTACTGTGTATTTCCAAGTCTAATTCTGTCACTAAACCCATACCTGTCACCCAGCGCCTAAATACTAGGCCTCAAATTTATATCCCGCTAAATCTGTCCCTAGTGCTGTAGCTGGGCGAGTTATTTAGTGTCCGTTCAAGCACATTTCTTGTTCTGGGTTGAAATACAATTCCCAATTTAGCAATTTCATAATTTAGTGGTTTCTGCTATATCAGAGCTATTTGAAATCTATCCCTAAAAGGGTATATAATATTCAAGGTGCACATAGGGTCATTCAGAATAACTTCACACACCCGCTACTGTGCATTTCCAAATCTAATTCTGTCACTAAACCCATACCTGTCACCCAGCGCCTAAATACTAGGCCTCAAATTTATATCCCGCTAAATCTCTCGTTACCGCTGTCCTGTTGTGGCTGGGAAAGTTATTTAGTGTCCGTCAAAGCACATTTTTTGTTCTGGGTTGAAATACAATTCCCAATTTAGCAATTTCATAATTTAGTCGTTTCTGCTATATCAGAGCTATTTGAAATCTATCCCTAAAAGGGTAGATCATATTGAAGGTGCACATAGGGTCATTCAGAATAACTTCACACACACGCTTCTGTGCATTTCCAAGTCTAATTCTGTCACTAAATCCATACCGGTCACCCAGCGCCTAAATACTAGGCCTCAAATTTATATCCCGCTGAATTTGAATACAATACATTGGGCCAAATAATATATTTGTTGTTGTGGTGAACCATAACAATGAGAAAAACATCTAGTAAGGGACGCGGACGTGGACATGGTCGTGGTGGTGTTAGTGGACCCTCTGGTGCTGGGAGAGGACGTGGCCGTTCTGCCACATCCACACGTCCTAGTGTACCAACTACCTCAGGTCCCAGTAGCCGCCAGAATTTACAGCGATATATGGTGGGGCCCAATGCCGTTCTAAGGATGGTAAGGCCTGAGCAGGTACAGGCATTAGTCAATTGGGTGGCCGACAGTGGATCCAGCACGTTCACATTATCTCCCACCCAGTCTTCTGCAGAAAGCGCACAGATGGCGCCTGAAAACCAACCCCATCAGTCTGTCACATCACCCCCATGCATACCAGGGAAACTGTCTCAGCCTCAAGTTATGCAGCAGTCTCTTATGCTGTTTGAAGACTCCGCTGGCAGGGTTTCCCAAGGGCATCCACCTAGCCCTTCCCCAGCGGTGAAAGACATAGAATGCACTGACGCACAACCACTTATGTTTCCTGATGATGAGGACATGGGAATACCACCTCAGCATGTCTCTGATGATGACGAAACACAGGTGCCAACTGCTGCGTCTTTCTGCAGTGTGCAGACTGAACAGGAGGTCAGGGATCAAGACTGGGTGGAAGACGATGCAGGGGACGATGAGGTCCTAGACCCCACATGGAATGAAGGTCGTGCCACTGACTTTCACAGTTCGGAGGAAGAGGCAGTGGTGAGACCGAGCCAACAGCGTAGCAAAAGAGGGAGCAGTGGGCAAAAGCAGAACACCCGCCGCCAAGAGACTCCGCCTGCTACTGACCGCCGCCATCTGGGACCGAGCACCCCAAAGGCAGCTTCAAGGAGTTCCCTGGCATGGCACTTCTTCAAACAATGTGCTGACGACAAGACCCGAGTGGTTTGCACGCTGTGCCATCAGAGCCTGAAGCGAGGCATTAACGTTCTGAACCTGAGCACAACCTGCATGACCAGGCACCTGCATGCAAAGCATGAACTGCAGTGGAGTAAACACCTTAAAACCAAGGAAGTCACTCAGGCTCCCCCTGCTACCTCTTCTGCTGCTGCCGCCTCGGCCTATTCTGCTGCTGCCGCCTCGGCCTCTTCCTCCGCCTCTGGAGGAACGTTGGCACCTGCCGCCCAGCAAACAGGGGATGTACCACCAACACCACCACCACCACCTCCGTCACCAAGCGTCTCAACCATGTCACACGCCAGCGTTCAGCTCTCCATCTCACAAACATTTGATAGAAAGCGTAAATTCCCACCTAGCCACCCTCGATCCCTGGCCCTGAATGCCAGCATTTCTAAACTACTGGCCTATGAAATGCTGTCATTTAGGCTGGTGGACACAGACAGCTTCAAACAGCTCATGTCGCTTGCTGTCCCACAGTATGTTGTTCCCAGCCGGCACTACTTCTCCAAGAGAGCCGTGCCTTCCCTGCACAACCAAGTATCCGATAAAATCAAGTGTGCACTGCGCAACGCCATCTGTGGCAAGGTCCACCTAACCACAGATACGTGGACCAGTAAGCACGGCCAGGGACGCTATATCTCCCTAACTGCACACTGGGTAAATGTAGTGGCAGCTGGGCCCCAGGCGGAGAGCTGTTTGGCGCACGTCCTTCCGCCGCCAAGGATCGCAGGGCAACATTCTTTGCCTCCTGTTGCCACCTCCTCCTTCTCGGCTTCCTCCTCCTCTTCTTCCACCTGCTCATCCAGTCAGCCACACACCTTCACCACCAACTTCAGCACAGCCCGGGGTAAACGTCAGCAGGCCATTCTGAAACTCATATGTTTGGGGGACAGGCCCCACACCGCACAGGAGTTGTGGCGGGGTATAGAACAACAGACCGACGAGTGGTTGCTGCCGGTGAGCCTCAAGCCCGGCCTGGTGGTGTGTGATAATGGGCGAAATCTCGTTGCAGCTCTGGGACTAGCCAATTTGACGCACATCCCTTGCTTGGCGCATGTGCTGAATTTGGTGGTGCAGAAGTTCATTCACAACTACCCCGACATGTCAGAGCTGCTGCATAAAGTGCGGGCCGTCTGTTCGCGCTTCCGGCGTTCACATCCTGCTGCTGCTCGCCTGTCTGCGCTACAGCGTAACTTCGGCCTTCCCGCTCACCGCCTCATATGCGACGTGCCCACCAGGTGGAACTCCACCTTGCACATGCTGGACAGACTGTGCGAGCAGCAGCAGGCCATAGTGGAGTTTCAGCTGCAGCACGCACGGGTCAGTCGCACTACAGAACAGCACCACTTCACCACCAATGACTGGGCCTCCATGCGAGACCTGTGTGCCCTGTTGCGCTGTTTCGAGTACTCCACCAACATGGCCAGTGGCGATGACACCGTTATCAGCGTTACAATACCACTTCTATGTCTCCTTGAGAAAACACTTAGGGCGATGATGGAAGAGGAGGTGGCCCAGGAGGAGGAGGAGGAAGAGGGGTCATTTTTAGCACTTTCAGGCCAGTCTCTTCGAAGTGACTCAGAGGGAGGTTTTTGGCAACAGCAGAGGCCAGGTACAAATGTGGCCAGCCAGGGCCCACTACTGGAGGACGAGGAGGACGAGGATGAGGAGGAGGTGGAGGAGGATGAGGATGAAGCATGGTCACAGCGGGGTGGCACCCAACGCAGCTCGGGTCCATCACTGGTGCGTGGCTGGGGGGAAAGGCAGGACGATGACGATACGCCTCCCACAGAGGACAGCTTGTCCTTACCCCTGGGCAGCCTGGCACACATGAGCGACTACATGCTGCAGTGCCTGCGCAACGACAGCAGAGTTGCCCACATTTTAACCTGTGCGGACTACTGGGTTGCCACCCTGCTGGATCCACGCTACAAAGACAATGTGCCCACCTTACTTCCTGCACTGGAGCGTGATAGGAAGATGCGCGAGTACAAGCGCACGTTGGTAGACGCGCTACTGAGAGCATTCCCAAATGTCACAGGGGAACAAGTGGAAGCCCAAGGCCAAGGCAGAGGAGGAGCAAGAGGTCGCCAAGGCAGCTGTGTCACGGCCAGCTCCTCTGAGGGCAGGGTTAGCATGGCAGAGATGTGGAAAACTTTTGTCAACACGCCACAGCTAACTGCACCACCACCTGATACGCAACGTGTTAGCAGGAGGCAACATTTCACTAACATGGTGGAACAGTACGTGTGCACACCCCTCCACGTACTGACTGATGGTTCGGCCCCATTCAACTTCAGGGTCTCTAAATTGTCCACGTGGCCAGAGCTAGCCTTTTATGCCTTGGAGGTGCTGGCCTGCCCGGCAGCCAGCGTTTTGTCTGAACGTGTATTCAGCACGGCAGGGGGCGTCATTACAGACAAACGCAGCCGCCTGTCTACAGCCAATGTGGACAAGCTGACGTTCATAAAAATGAACCAGGCATGGATCCCACAGGACCTGTCCGTCCCTTGTCCAGATTAGACATTAACTACCTCCCCATAACCATATATTATTGGACTCCAGGGCACTTCCTCATTCAATCCTATTTTTATTTTCATTTTACCATTATATTGCAAGGCTACCCAAAGTTGAATGAACCTCTCCTCTGCCTGTGTGCTAGGCCTAAATATATGCCAATGGATTGTTGCAGTGGTGGCTGACGTGAAGCCTCATTCTCTGCTATGACATGCAGACTGATTCTCTGGTGACATGAAGCCAGATTGTCTGTTACGGGACCTCTCTCCTCTGCCTGGGTGCTGGGCCTGAATTTATGACAATGGACTGTTGCAGTGGTGGGTGACGTGAAGCCTGATTCTCTGCTATGACATGCAGACTGATTCTCTGGTGACATGAAGCCAGATCCTCTGTTACGGGACCTCTCTCCTCTGCCTGGGTGCTGGGCCTAAATTTATGAAAATGGACTGTTGCAGTGGTGGGTGACGTGAAGCCTCATTCTCTGCTATGACATGCAGACTGATTCTCTGCTGACATGAAGCCAGATTGTCTGTTACGGGACCTCTCTCCTCTGCCTGTGTGCTAGGCCTAAATATATGCCAATGGATTGTTGCAGTGGTGGCTGACGTGAAGCCTGATTCTCTGCTATGACATGCAGACTGATTCTCTGGTGACATGAAGCCAGATCCTCTGTTACGGGACCTCTCTCCTCTGCCTGGGTGCTGGGCCTAAATTTATGAAAATGGACTGTTGCAGTGGTGGGTGACGTGAAGCCTGATTCTCTGCTATGACATGAAGACTGATTCTCTGCTGACATGAAGCCAGATCCTCTGTTACGGGACCTCTCTCCTCTGCCTGGGTGCTGGGCCTAAATATCTGACAATGGACTGTTGCATTGGTGGCTGACGTGAAGCCTGATTCTCTGCTATGATATGAAGACTGATTCTCTGCTGACATGAAGCCAGATTGTCTGTTACGGGACCTCTCTCCTCTGCCTGTGTGCTAGGCCTAAATATATGCCAATGGATTGTTGCAGTGGTGGCTGACGTGAAGCCTGATTCTCTGCTATGACATGCAGACTGATTCTCTGGTGACATGAAGCCAGATCCTCTGTTACGGGACCTCTCTCCTCTGCCTGGGTGCTGGGCCTAAATATATGAAAATGGACTGTTGCAGTGGTGGGTGACGTGAAGCCTGATTCTCTGCTATGACATGCAGACTGATTCTCTGGTGACATGAAGCCAGATCCTCTGTTACGGGACCTCTCTCCTCTGCCTGGGTGCTGGGCCTAAATTTATGAAAATGGACTGTTGCAGTGGTGGGTGACGTGAAGCCTCATTCTCTGCTATGACATGCAGACTGATTCTCTGCTGACATGAAGCCAGATTGTCTGTTACGGGACCTCTCTCCTCTGCCTGTGTGCTAGGCCTAAATATATGCCAATGGATTGTTGCAGTGGTGGCTGACGTGAAGCCTGATTCTCTGCTATGACATGCAGACTGATTCTCTGGTGACATGAAGCCAGATCCTCTGTTACGGGACCTCTCTCCTCTGCCTGGGTGCTGGGCCTAAATATCTGACAATGGACTGTTGCATTGGTGGCTGACGTGAAGCCTGATTCTCTGCTATGATATGAAGACTGATTCTCTGCTGACATGAAGCCAGATTGTCTGTTACGGGACCTCTCTCCTCTGCCTGTGTGCTAGGCCTAAATATATGCCAATGGATTGTTGCAGTGGTGGCTGACGTGAAGCCTGATTCTCTGCTATGACATGCAGACTGATTCTCTGGTGACATGAAGCCAGATCCTCTGTTACGGGACCTCTCTCCTCTGCCTGGGTGCTGGGCCTAAATTTATGAAAATGGACTGTTGCAGTGGTGGGTGACGTGAAGCCTGATTCTCTGCTATGACATGCAGACTGATTCTCTGGTGACATGAAGCCAGATCCTCTGTTACGGGACCTCTCTCCTCTGCCTGGGTGCTGGGCCTAAATTTATGAAAATGGACTGTTGCAGTGGTGGGTGACGTGAAGCCTCATTCTCTGCTATGACATGCAGACTGATTCTCTGCTGACATGAAGCCAGATTGTCTGTTACGGGACCTCTCTCCTCTGCCTGGGTGCTGGGCCTGAATTTATGACAATGGACTGTTGCAGTGGTGGCTGACGTGAAGCCTGATTCTCTGCTATGATATGAAGACTGATTCTCTGCTGACATGAAGCCAGATTGTCTGTTACGGGACCTCTCTCCTCTGCCTGGGTGCCGGAGCCTAAATATCTGAGAATGGACTGTTCCAGTGGTGGGTAACGGGAAGCCAGATTCTCTGCTATGATATGAAGACTGATTCTCTGCTGACATGAAGCCAGATTGTCTGTTACGGGACCTCTCTCCTCTGCCTGGGTGCTGGGCCTAAATTTATGAAAATGGACTATTACAGTGGTGGGTGACGTGAAGCCTGATTCTCTGCTATGACATGAAGACTGATTCTCTGCTGACATGAAGCCAGATTGTCTGTTACGGGACCTCTCTCCTCTGCCTGGGTGCCGGGGCCTAAATATCTGAGAATGGACTGTTCCAGTGGTGGGTGACGGGAAGCCAGATTCTCTGCTATGGAACCTCTCTCCAATTGATTTTGGTTAATTTTTATTTATTTAATTTTTATTTTAATTAATTTCCCTATCCACATTTGTTTGCAGGGGATTTACCTACATGTTGCTGCCTTTTGCAGCCCTCTAGCCCTTTCCTGGGCTGTTTTACAGCCGTTTTAGTGCCGAAAAGTTCGGGTCCCCATTGACTTCAATGGGGTTCGGGTTCGGGACGAAGTTCGGATCGGGTTCGGATCCCGAACCCGAACATTTCCGGGATGTTCGGCCGAACTTCTCGAACCCGAACATCCAGGTGTTCGCTCAACTCTACTCAGGGGGTATGGATTAATTAGCTATACAACAAAAGAGCGAGGATGTATCATGGTAACAAATCTCATTTTATTCAATTCAAATGACATAATCAATGCAAGTAAGAGCAAAAGGGAACAGGACATGAAGACTGAGCCACAATCGGGCTCTACAATGTGGAGAATCACATTTGGGGATGATGTGACCAGAAACAGCAGGTGACACAACAAATGGAGCAGAGGCTATAAACCAGGGGTCAGCAACCTCCGGCACTCCAGGTGTTTTGAAACTACATGTCCCATCATGCACACTTGCTTGGCTGTTCTTTGAACTCCCACAGAAGTGAAAGGAGCATGCTGGGAGTTGTAGTTTGACAACAACTGGAGTGCCGAGTGTTGCTGATCCCTGCTATAAACACTGGAGTGGTTGATGCGTTTGGGAATCTGTGTCACCAGCAGCAACATGGGTAGGTAACATGGTACCTGGAGCAGGGTGGGACGAGTGGCTAGAATTATCTGTATAATGCCATCTTCATGTCAGTACTTCACCGTCCTCCTACACCCCACAGTCCATACGCTAGATGCTGAGACTGAGAGTATTATTAGGGAACAGCATTTGCACCCGCAACCACTCCAGTGTTTATAGCCTCTGCTCCATTTGTTGTGTCACCTGCTGTTTATGGTCACATTATCCCCAAATGTGATTCTCCACATTGTAGAGCCCGATTGTGGCTCAGTCTTCATGTCCTGTTGCCTTTTGCTCTTACTTGCATTGATTATGTCATTTGAATTGAATAAAATTAGATTTTTTACCATGATACATCCTCGCTCTTTTGTTGTATAGTTGTAGTAGGTTGGGGAGTTAGGTATTGCTATCGGGGTTGTTGTAGGCTATAAATTGACTAATTAGCTGACTCTAGAGTGTGACACTTTGAGCCTAGAATATTGAACCTTTTCACAAAATTCTAATTTTAAAGTGCATTAATGCAATTCCTTTTAATTTGCATTAGGCCGAATGCACGCGGCCGTTGTTCACGGCCGTGAGCGGTCCGTGGAACCGCGGCCTGGATTCCTGCTGAGTGCAGGAGCGCACGGCGTCATTGGTTGCTATGACGCAGTGCGCTCCCTGCTGCTGCCGCAATACAGTAATACACTGGTATGATCTATACCAGTGTATTACTGTACTGTGGCGGCAGCAGCAGGGAGGTCACTGCGTCATAGCAACCAATGACGCCGTGCGCTCCTGCACTCAGCAGGAATCCAGGCCGCGGTTCCACGGACCGCTCACGGCCGTGAACAACGGCCGTGTGCATTCGGCCTTACTGAAATAAATGAACTTTTGCACGATATTCTAATTTTTTGAGTTTCACCTGTATGTTCACTGTATATATTGAGAACAGGAGATGGAAATAGAGAAATGTCTGTATGCAGAACATTGTTGATATCCTAGTAGATCCCTTCTAGCTTGTATTTTACAGTAAAGGACTAATGCGCCTTCTAAGCAGCATGCCAATTTAGGGCCCCATTCTAAAGCGCGAGCTGTATTCTAATTACAGAGCCACCTGACCGTATTGGCCAAGAGACGTCATGTGATGAAAGACGACGCCTGTTGGCCATGGGAACAATAAAATTAGAATACGATGGGGGACATTTATCAATAATGGTGTAATTTGCACCCAAAAAAATACTAACATTACAAATCAAAAGTGGTGATTTGTTTCACTTCATATATCAAAAGGCGCACGCCACTTTTAAAATGTGACTTTTTAAAATATGAACTTGATTCCCCGCCTATTTCTCTCTATTTGCGACATTTTAATGCCAATGGCACTAAAATGCGACTTTTTTAAACCAAAATGCGCCATTCCAGCCTCCCCTGCTAGATCACACTTGAAACTTTTGAAACATATTTGCGACATTTCCACTGGTAAATTGCGACTTTTGACCCGGGATGTTTTTGTTATTGTTTTGTTATTGTTGAATGTCACTTTACTGACAAAACCCTGTTGTTTAGCTCATTTCTATTAGATAAAAATAAATAATACTTAGCCATCACTTGTTCCCACGATGAATTGGTTTTCTTTTCATAAATGAGACTTTTGACAAAAAGTTGTATCTTTATGCCATAAATGCGACTTTTTACACAAAACACCACCACATAGGCTGGCTTAATGGTCCGCAACAATTTGAGACAATTCTGCCAATAAGAGGATGATAAATGAGGCAAAATATGCGCCAGTTTGATAGCCCCGCCCACTTTTCCATTTATAACTCATTTCTGGCATGATGCATTCTTTATTGTGAAAATTCTGGAGAAAGACAGTTGATATATTTGGCGCAAATCAAAACGCCATTCTTTTTGCCGCATTTTGCGCCATAATTCTGGGGCAGCATGCTTAGTAAATGTCCCCCAGCATGTCCTTAGATACTGTACTCATTGGGGAGTGTCTTGGGACACATAAACCTTCATACTGTGTTGACCTCCATTGCTCATCGTCGTTCATGGAACGTTATCTGTTATATCTAGCCCCACAAGTCCAAAAACCCTCAGCTCCAGTGTCCAGTAGCTGGGAATGAACAAGGCTTGTACCAGAACTACACCCACCATCATCCCACATTAAGAATTTGTGAGATTGTTTATCCATTATGTATTGTACTAACACATCTATCAGTATGTTATATGCAGACTACGTCACATTACTTTATATGTTACATACAGTTACGTTGCTTTATATGTTAAATATTTACATTACTTTATATGCTACATACAGTTACGTTGCTTTATGTTACATACAGTTACTTTATATGTTACATACAGTTACGTTACTCTATATGTTACATAATTACATTACTTTATATGTTACATACAGTTACGTTACTCTGTTACATAATTACATTACTTTATATGTTACATACAGTTACGTTGCTTTATATGTTACATACAGTTACGTTACTCTGTTACATAATTACATTACTTTATATGTTACATACAGTTACGTTGCTTTATATGTTACATAATTACATTACTTTATATGTTACATACAGTTACGTTACTCTGTTACATAATTACATTACTTTATATGTTACATACAGTTACGTTGCTTTATATGTTACATACAGTTACGTTACTCTGTTACATAATTACATTACTTTATATGTTACATACAGTTACGTTGCTTTATATGTTACATAATTACATTACTTTATATGTTACATACAGTTACGTTGCTTTATATGTTACATAATTACATTACTTTATATGTTACATACAGTTACGTTGCTTTATATGTTACATACAGTTACTTTATATGTTACATACAGTTACGTTACTCTATGTTACATAATTACATTACTTTATATGTTACATACAGTTACCTTACTCTGTTACATAATTACATTACTTTATATGTTACATACAGTTACGTTGCTTTATATGTTACATAATTACATTACTTTATATGTTACATACAGTTACGTTGCTTTATATGTTACATACAGTTACTTTATATGTTACATACAGTTACGTTACTCTATGTTACATAATTACATTACTTTATATGTTACATACAGTTACGTTGCTTTATATGTTACATAATTACATTACTTTATATGTTACATACAGTTATGTTGCTTTAAATGTTACATACAGTTACGTTGCTTTATGTTACATAATTACATTACTTTATATGTTACATACAGTTACGTTGCTTTATATGTTACATAATTACATTACTTTATATGTTACATACAGTTACGTTGCTTTATGTTACATAATTACATTACTTTATATGTTACATACAGTTACGTTGCTTTATATGTTACATAATTACATTACTTTATATGTTACATACAGTTACTTTATATGTTACATACAGTTACGTTACTCTATATGTTACATAATTACATTACTTTATATGTTACATACAGTTACGTTGCTTTGTTACATAATTACATTACTTTATATGTTACATACAGTTACTTTATATGTTACATACAGTTACGTTACTCTATGTTACATAATTACATTACTTTATATGTTACATAGTTACGTTGCTT
Source organism: Bufo gargarizans (assembly GCF_014858855.1). Classification (NCBI taxonomy): domain Eukaryota; kingdom Metazoa; phylum Chordata; class Amphibia; order Anura; family Bufonidae; genus Bufo; species Bufo gargarizans. Next base: position 521,637,764 of record NC_058080.1, on the reverse strand, counting down.
TATATGTTACATAATTACATTACTTTATATGTTACATACAGTTACTTTATATGTTACATACAGTTACGTTACTCTATATGTTACATAATTACATTACTTTATATGTTACATACAGTTACGTTGCTTTATATGTTACATAATTACATTACTTTATATGTTACATACAGTTACGTTGCTTTATATGTTACATACAGTTACGTTGCTTTATATGTTACATACAGTTACGTTGCTTTATATGTTACATACAGTTACGTTGCTTTATATGTTACATACAGTTACGTTACTTTATATGTTACATACAGTTACGTTACTTTATATGTTACATACAGTTACGTTACTTTATGTTACATACAGTTACGTTGCTTTATATGTTACATACAGTTACGTTGCTTTATATGTTACATACAGTTACGTTGCTTTATGTTACATACAGTTACGTTGCTTTATGTTACATACAGTTACGTTGCTTTATGTTACATACAGTTACAATACTTTATATGTTACATACAGTTACATTACTCTGTTACATACAGTTACGTTACTATGTTACATAGTTACGTTGCTTTATATGTTACATAATTACATTACTTTATGTTACATACAGTTACATTACTTTACATGTTACATACAGGCTACATTTATGTGTTTTTTCTGAACTACAGATAAGACACTGTCCACAGAAGGATTGTGTGACTCTGAAGTTAATTAACTGGTGTTTAAATTGGGCGCCTTGTAGACTTGGAACTGATGACAATAATTTGTGTCAATAACACAGATGCCCACTAGATGGGGCTAAAGGACTTGTTGCCAGTGATTGGTAATGTACTTGGCATATTTCTTTTGGACACAGTTTGTAAGAGGGATTATAATGAATTTTTAAATGACGTGTGTTTTCAGTAATATGATGTGTGTTTAAAACGGACAGAAATATTGCTAGTAGAGAAACAACATAATGCTGTAAACCCTGTAAAGGTCATTTTACATGACGATAGATTGGTGACAACGAGCGCGGATCAGCCATACAGTGAGTCACTGACGTTCCAAAGACATCCAATTATGTGTAACAATACCCTTACAGGATTTTTTTGTCATTTTGATTGCTTGTCTTCGCTCCTTACAGTGCTCATGCACTTCCTGTCTTGTCTGCTAACAACCAGTTTATATGAGGGGGTGTATTGTCGACAAATGATCATTTTCAGGCTAAAACATTCAATCAGTGACAAACAAGCAATTTCTTACTGAACATGTGAGCACTGGACATTTCACACCCGAGTTGCTCCATGTAAAAGCCCTTTAACCCCTAGCCATTTCTAAAGGCATGTGAGTATTTCCCCAAAGGCGTTAAACTACCGTATGTAAAGTCACTTTTCAAAAACATGTGTAACAAGTTACAAACACAATCCACAGTGCACGAAGCAGTAAGGAATAACACAATACAAGGGTATAGAACATGGAACGTGATAATCGTGTCAGTGGACATGACAAATAAATGGACTCAGGATGAAACTAAATCGGATCCAAGAACAGTGTACCAAACGTTAAAGGGAACCTATCACCAGCGCCCTGAAGTGCTTCCATACACATGTAGCTGTTGTTCACCTGAAGAAAACGCTGTTTTTCTTTTGGTGATCCAAGTCTTCGTTCCTAAGTTTTATGTTTTCTTAATATGCAAATTAGGAGTTTGGTGCAATAAGTGCGTCACCGTTGCTCTTGTTGCACCCAAGCTCCACTCTTTCTGTGGACAGCCCCTCCCTGGCTGCTTTGATTGACAGTGGTAAAGCAGCCAGGGAGGGGGGCTGGCTGCAGAAAGGAGCAGAGCTTGGTGCACCTAGAGCAATGCGAACACCCGCAATGCGCCAAATACCTAATTTGCATATTAAGAAATAGTATTATAACTCAATAACAGAGCTTCGGTTCAAAATAGAAAAACATTTTAATTGGGTGATCCACAGCTAGGTGTCTACTCAAACAGTTGGATAGAGAGGTCGTCGTTGACAGATTCCCTTTAACATTAATTTTAAGGAAGGGACCGTGACGAGACAAAATTATACCCTAGAGCAGGGATGGCCAACCTGCGGCTCTCCAGCTGTTGTAAAACTACAACACCCACCATGCCCTGCTGTAGGCTGATAGCTGTAGGCAGTCTGGGAATGCTGGGAGTTGTAGTTTTGCAACAGCTGGAAATCCACAGGTTGGCCATCCCTGCCCTAGAGAAAGGGAAAGGGGCACTTCAGCTGTCAAATTTGAGCACTAACACTTTAAAAAAAATTAAAAGATAAAAAAAAACTTAAACCATATATTATGTAACTTTGCCCCATTATTCTGCTGACATGCAGTTTTTTTACTATCTTTGTCTCAAATACTTACTGTGCCCTTGAAACTTGTTCCAACACATTTTATTTTCAAGATTTGCTATTATGTGCAGCTAATGTTTAGACTTTTGTATATCTCATTATTGTCATTTGCAGGTGTGCCCGCGGTGCTAGACTGGACAGATAATGGGTTCAGCAAGTGCTTTGGAGTCAACCACCTTGGACCTTTCCTTCTCACCAATCTTCTACTAGAACGGCTGAAAAGTTGTTCTCCAAGCCGCATCGTGAACATCACGTCTAACGTTCATAAGTATCAAAAGCTGGACTTCTCTGACCTAAACTACAACATAGTGCCGCTGTTCGCCTACTGCCGAAGCAAACTGGCAAATGTCTACTTTACCCAGGAGATAGCTCAACAGACGGAGGGGCATGGAGTGACTGCATGTGCCGTTCATCCAGGTCAGAATGTGTGTTTCTGAGGCTACAATGCACACGAACGTTGTTTGTTTCCATGTCCGTTTTGGTTTTTTTTTTTACGGATAGGATGCGAACCCATTCACTTCAATGGGTCCACAAAAAATGCGGACAGCACACCGTGTGCTGTCCGCATCAGTTCAGTATGTCCGTTCCGTAGCCCCGCAAAAAAAATAGAACATGTCCTATTCTTGTCCGTTTTAGGCATTGTTGCAATGGATCAGCAAAAAAAAAAAAACGGATGGCATACAGATGTCATCCGTTTTTTTCTTATTGTTTTTTTTTTGCGGATCCGCAATTTGCGGACCGCAAAACACATACGGTCGTGTGCATGTAGCCTGATGTTACCTGGCAGCAGCTTCATGATCAGAGCTATTAGTTTATCGTTACTTGCGCTCACCCAGCACAATGACCACTTATGACTGATATTTCTTTGATCGTCTTTGATTTAGAAAATGGCAGCAGCACAATAGCTCCTACTAGAGACTCTCTTCACTCTTCTGTTCAGGAGCTTTTTTCAAGCTTTATTGACAGGAAGAAAGGCAGAGTGTGCAGTGCTGTTCTTGCCATCCGAAATATCGGTTAACGTTAGTGGAGTCCAGTTGGATCCATTGGAAAAGTCACGTTACCTTGGTTATACAAGGAGATCAAGACTGTAGTATGAACAGTGCCTAATAACTTGTCTTATACCTTTAAAGAGAACCTGTCACCCCATAATGCAGTCTTATCTGCAGGCAGCATGTTCTATAGCAGGAGGAGCTGAGCAGATTGATGTATAGTATTGTGGGTAAAGAGTCACTAAAAACATGTAATTTACCAATTATTTCAAGAGGACCTGTTACCACCCCTGACATGCTTGTTTTATAGCTTCATGCATTCCCCATGTAATAACAATTCAGGAACATCTATTCTTATGGCTCTATGTTGTGCCATTCCTTTATTATTTCTACTAGAAGCTATAAATGAATTGCTAGCAGTCTGCAGTAAGGGTACAGGGGGGTGGTAACCAGTTGGGGGGGGGGGGGGGTTGTACCTGCACAGTCTGAAAATGGCAGCACTGATTGGATAGTGTCAGACTGTGCAGGTACACACCCCCACTGGTTACCTCCCCTCTGTACCCTTACTGCAGACTGCTAGCAATTCATTTATAGCTTCTAGTAGAAATAATAAAGGAATGGCACAACATAGAGCCATAAGAATAGATGTTCCTGAATTGTTATTACATGGGGAATGCATGACGCTATTAAAACAGGCATTTCAGGAGTGGTGACAGGTCCTCTTTAAATCTCTGCTTTCTCTGACCTCATTGTTCACGTGGAGGGTGTGATCGGTGACTGAAAGCATTCCCTGTGTAAGGGCGCTACTAGAGCATACGATTAACCAATAAATGAGTTTGCTCGTTTGTCAGCTGATGGGTATCTTTCATCAGGATGACAGGTACCCAATAATCAGCTGCATATATGGCTGTATAATCAGGGATGTGCTATCTATAATCAATGGGACCAAATGAGGGGGAAATGACTGCAGTAGCGATCATTCCTCCCACATTCAGTTTGCAATGGCTTGTGCAATCAGCACTCGCACCGCCTGAACATCAGGCACTGTTATAGGACCCTAATTGTGTATACAGGGAATGCTTTCAGTCACTGATAAAACCTCCCACGTGAGCAATGAAATCAGAAATAGCAGAGATATAAATGTATAATACTGAATCTTTCCCACAGAACCATATATTAATCTGCTCAGCCCCTCCTGCTCTATAACATGCTGCCTGCAGATTGCACTGCATTTCATGGTGTCAGGTCCTCTGTAACACTGATTACTATTTCTATGTAGCAGTATATAGTCACTGTGTGATATGCATAAACTATAACATGTATGTGAAGTATTTTATTTGCACATAAAATAAGCATTACTCCTGGGAATTTTTGCTGACTAGGATTTGCCTGAGCAAACTTACGTCTTCCACTGATCTGCAGCAATAGTCCTTCAGTCATTACCAGTATTATGGTAGCCCAAGTCACTCGGGCACCCTTGCTCATAACCACTCCTACTTCCACTTGATTGACGAGCTAGGCATCCGAATCTTCATCTTGCCTGGTCCTGTCGGGTGTGGCTAGCAAAAGAGAGCGGAGTAGCTAGGGTGCATCAAGCGGCTCAGGCCTGCCCTGAGGGAAACTTAAGAAGCCATTTCCATAAGGGTTCAGAAGCGTTTTTCTCACAATTGCGGCAATGGATTCAGAAGAGAAAGGTAGGTGGGCAATTAGCAGAGGCACCCATAGCAGGCACTGTGCCTGATGTCTTGAGTTGATCACCATCTCTCTTGCTCCCAAGATACTTGGAGACCAGTCTAATAAATGGCCGTACATGTAATACATACACAGCTTGTGTCCACCAGAGTGAGAGCCTCTGCATGTTAGTAGCTCTCCTCCCTTCTCATGTCCATATGATTTAGTAGGGCAGATAGACAGAGGATGTCTTGATGGGTGTTCACAGAGCAATAGCCTTGTCTTGGCAAATACTCTTAAATAAAAACGTACTGTGATTTTGTGTACGCACATCCTATATAGGTATCAAATACCTTGTGTATTCAGATCCTGCACATAATCCTAGTCTACATAATATATGGTAGTTAGTAGTACAATAAGGGATAGGTGGGCATACTAAACGATATCCCTTTCTCTTACAGGCTTTGTGGTCGGTGATTGGACCTCCCAATTTTCAATTCTCTTCCGTATAGTGATGTATGTCATCACATCCTTGTTCTTCATTTCATGTGAGGCGGCGGCTCAGACTGTCATATACTGTGCTATATCCGATGACATTCTCCAGCATAATGGCGGCTACTTCTCAGACTGTAAACCGTGCAAGCTGCGCCCCTATGTGCAGGACGCTGGCATTGCCAAAAAGCTTTGGGAGGCCAGTGAAGCTATGGTTGGACTCACTTCTTCTGCAAGAGAACATCTAGCTACAAGAACAAGATAGTTGTTGTTTTTTTAATAATATTGCCTGCTTTGTATATAAAGTTGCATGAAAGTCTACTTTTCCTATCAAGGCCTTCTGACTTTCAAAGTACCATTGGAAAACTGTAGATGAACAACCATCTTGTCTACAGAATTATCAGAAGAATTCCGCAGTTTTCTTGCTAGTAGGTCTTGCCAAGAACACCCGTTATATGGTTATTCACAGTGGGAATGAGAGACCCAGTGGTATCCGGTACGTGGGTTAAAGTTTTACATCTTAAACATGATTAGTATTTATTGTATTTCAGGCACAGTTTCTTTTCCACATTGATTTACCGTATATGTGAGTCTTGACTGAATTGATGTTAATATAGCATGTCTGACATTCCCAGAGACATTACAGCAGTATTGTACTTTTTAAACATGTAGCTCAGTTGCAGCCATATAAATACAGACACACACTTTTAACTGGGGTACTTTGTAGAAAATTGACTTCCAATTTGTGATAGTATTAATTGGGAAGGAGGCTGCAATATTTGGTGGAGGAAATGTTTTCGGCCACAATTTTGAAATCCCCATATCCCCAGCTCAGGTTTTTCCAATGGGAAGGGGTTCATGTGATATATCATCAGTCTTGGCTAAAATTTACTCAGAAACAAGTGTCTGTTGTGAGCTATCTTTACATATTCAGGAGTTAAGCAAGGCCAAAGTTTCCTGAAGTGTTTTACATGACTTGTTCATGTACGGAAGACAGCTGGAGTACAGTCTGCAACATTGCCATTGACAGTCTGTACTTCATGTCTCCTCATGGACTCCATTCCTACAGAGATTCAGCTGAAGATCTTATCAGCTGTATTCAGGATCATAATCCCTGACAAGTAGGAGAGGAGGATGAGGCAGCTTTTTACCTCATTGTTGTGAAGTAACTCCTCCTGTGTGATTAGGACAGGTTTTGTGTGTACTAATAGGATGGTGGCCATCTTATTTCTTCTTATGATTTCTCCCCAGACAAAATGAGCCATTATAACTAATGAAAGGCATTTGGGAATTTATTTATAATAAAGCAGTATTTAAAGAGTAACTAAACGTTTCTAAAACCTTCTTGTAAAATGTTCTAAGTAGGCTAAAAATTATTTTTGTAATATGCTTTATTAATCAATAATACAGTTCTACCCTGGGTGCTATCACGGCTTAAAATGATTATTCTAGTACATCACTGACATGCCAGCGCTGTACTGGTGTACAGATTTTACTGGGGGCCGCACAAGTTGGAGCACAGATCATCGCTGCTCCTGCCTGTGCGCCCCTCAAGGTTAGAAAAATTTGGTTCCCTGTACAGATGTGTTATGCCAGGATTTAGCTGAGCAGAGCTGGCTCCTGCCTGAGCCTGCTCCACTCAGCTCAAGGCTCTTTAAAGCACAGCGGTGATGTCACATTGACAATATGTAACCACCCCTGCAATGCCTCCTTGTGGCCCCCCATACAGTGCAACGCCTCCTTGTGGCCCCCCATACAGTGCAACGCCTCCTTGTGGCCCCCCATACAGTGTAATGCCTCCTTGTGGCCCCCATACAGTGTAACGCCTCCTTGTGGCCCCCCATACAGTGTAACGCCTCCTTGTGGCCCCCCATACAGTGCAACGCCTCCTTGTGGGTGCCCCCATACAGTGCAACGCCTCCTTGTGGCTGCCCCCATACAGTGCAACGCCTCCTTGTGGCTGCCCCCATACAGTGCAACGCCTCCGTGTGGCTGCCCCCATACAGTGCAACGTCTCCTTGTGGCTGCCCTCATACAGTATAACGTCTCCTTGTGGCTGCCCCCATACAGTATAACGTCTCCTTGTGTTTTTTTTTCTTTTAAACAAGTATTTATCGCGATAAATTTTTAAATATCGTTATCGTCTGAATATTTTTGATATCGTCCAACCCTACTCCAGACATACATATACAAATTGCATCCACCACAGTAGGGCACTTATTCTAAATGTTTATTTTATATAGTCAATTACATCCACACATTTTGCTATCTGGTGTAGGATGTCTGTGGCACTTGTGGTCCGCTGCAGGCATCCTCCATTGTATGCATTTCTTGCTGGGGATCGCCATTAGCAGCGGACCACAAGTGCAGGATTTGCTCCCCCGGTTATAAATGCACAACTGCTTATGAGGTTGAGCATTTCCTGCTTTTTGAGACCACGTTATATTATGTAATTGGTTTGGAAGAGCATGACTAAAACTTCTAAGTACTGCCCTGGCCCTTTAAATTTCCCAAACTTGAACCCATTTGAACATCTGAGGGACCACCTCGATCGTCGTGTTCTCTCTGTGGATCCTTCCCCACGCACCCTCCAGCAGCTGTGGCATGCACTGCAGTCAGCATGGCTCCAGATACCTGTGACAACCTACCAGGACTTCACTGAGTCACTCCCAGCCCGTCTAGCTGCTGTCCGTGCTGCACACGGCGGTTACTTTGGATATTAGCTGGTGGTCATAATAATGTGACTTATGTATCACCTCTGTCAGCAATGTGCTTCTACACAGGTTAAAGTGCAATACCCAGTGCAACACCCTCCTATATGGGACACGCGTTTATGGAGTTTTCCGAATAGTCAGCAGAGTGAGCCACAGTTGATTGACAGAGTAGTACATAAGAAGTAGTTCATCTAATGACAGACTGCTGTGCCCATGTTATATAAATACAAGACTACAAATGTGGAAGAAAATTCTCTTTTCTTTATATTCAAACATATTTGCATACATTAGGATGCAAGGCTGACTTTTACTCTTTGTAACAATGTGAAAGGAAAACATTCCGATTTTTTGGTTCTCTATTTTATGTACTGCGGCAACGATAGCGGGGAAAAATCTGAGCATGTTATCTGTTCTCTTCATTTCTTTATAGCGTTTCTTATTTAAATGAGGCCCAGAGGTGCCTTTCATATAGGAGAGCTTTATGCCAAGCAGCCTGAAACGGGAAATAAAGCTGTATACAGCGCTGAAGGTGGAACTAGATAAGCTTGAATTTTATTAAAAAATATAAATATTGATGGACGTTATTCACCCACACAAATCTTTTACCGAAGAATTGCCTCTGCCTAAGGGCTCATGCACACAAATGTATTTCCTTTCCGTGTCCATTCCATTTTTTTGGCTGACTGTATACAGAACCATTAACCCCTTAAGGACCGAGGACGTACCGGTACGCCCTATTTCCCGAGTCCTTAAGGACCGAGGACGTACCGGTACGTCCTGACTTAAAATCTGAATTCCGGCGCCGCGGGGGTTAATCGAAACGGGATTTCGGCTGAAATCATTCAGCCGGCATCCCGTAACAACGCAGGGGGGGGTCATTGGACCCCCCCGTATCGGCGATCGCAGAAAACCGCAGGTCAATTCAGACCTGCGGTTTTCTGCGTTTCCGGTCCATTCGGGTGTCCTGTGACCCGATGAACCGGAAAAAGACTGCGATCGGTGGCGTAATTTTACACCACCAATCGCAGTCCGAGGATTTGCAGAGGCGGAGCTGGCCCTGGTGCTGAACGCCGCTGTCCAGGGTGCTGATTGGTGCAGGGGAGAGAGGCGCGAGATTCAAACTTCCTGCGCTCCTCTCTCCCCTCCTCTTCCTGTCCAGCACCCTGACCGTGCAGCATCGTCCAGCACCAGCTCCTGTGTCCCCCTAAATCGGCATCCATCACCCTCCTGCACCCATCGCCACCCAGGTAGGTTAGGGTCAGTGAGGGAGAGGCACCTTTAGGCAGGGATAGAAGGGAAAAGTTAGAAAAAAAAAAAAAAAAAAGCACATTTATTCCAAACTTTTTTTTTTTCAACTTTCAGACCCCAGACCCCCCCAGCCACTTGCCCCTCCCGCATCCCCCCCACCACCAGCCCCCCACCCACCAACCCCCCCTCCCCCATCCACCAACCCCCTCCCCCCACCACCAGACCCTTCCCCCACCACCACTTTTTTTTTTTTTCTGCGTGCGCTGACTGGCCGGCACTTTTTAGCGTCCGTCCACTGTTAGCGCATCGCCCGCCCCACCACCCCACCGACCGCTGATCAGCGTTGAACCGCTGATCAGCAAGTTTGAACTTTTTTTTTTTTTTTTTTCCTAACACTTGCCCATTTTTTTTGCCTGGACTTTTTAGTACGTGAACACCCGTGCCCCCACACACACGCACATAGAATAAAGGTTTACACACACGCACATACACACGCACACACACACACCCATGGCCCGCCGGGTGTTCTCGGCCGAGGAGGCATATGCCCAGATTGCCTCCGACTCTGAGAGCCCCAGTGAGGATGAGGATGACCCCACGTTCCTTTTGTCATCCGCATCCTCCTCATCATCATCGGATGACGATGAGCCACCAAGGCAGCGGAGACGCCGCCAGGCGGAGCCAGGGGCCACACATGCTAGGGATCCTGTGGCCCACCCTAGTACGAGCCGCCCTGGGGTTCGTACTGGTTTCCCGGCCCACCAAATAAGTTCACCGGAGCCCCCTGCCGATGAACTTAGCTGGTGTCCCCCAGTGGACTTTGAGCCTGAGATTCCGGATTTCGCTGGCAATCCTGGAATCCAGATTCCCACAGTGGGGTTTACTGAAATAGACTTTTTTAGTTTTTTTTTCAGTAACCCACTGGTGAATTTGATGGTGGAGCAGACGAATCTGTACGCCCAACAGTTCGTCGCTCAAAACCCAGGCTCAGTTTTGGCTAGACCCGGTGGCTGGACGCCGGTCAGTGCAGCCGAGATGAGGACATTTTGGGGCCTCGTGCTGCATATGGGTCTAGTCCAAAAACCCAGTGTCAGGCAATACTGGAGTGGGGACGTCCTGTACCAGACCCCACTGTACAGTATGGTCATGACACGTCACCGGTTTGAGGCCATCCGGAAATGTCTGCATTATTCCGATAATGCAGCATGTCCACCCCGAGGTGATCCTGCCTATGACCGGCTGTACAAGATACGGCCGGTCATCGATCACTTTGGGGCCACATTTCAGCAGGCCTACGTACCTGGAAGGGAGGTCGCGGTTGATGAGTCTCTCGTTGCGTTCAAGGGGAGACTCAGTTTCCGCCAATACATTCCCACAAAGCGGGCGAGGTATGGCGTGAAGCTATACAAAATTTGTGAGAGTACCTCAGGGTACACTTACAAATTTCGTGTGTACGAGGGGCGAGATTCCCGGATTCAACCACCAGAATGTCCCCCCACTCTGGGTGTTACCGGGAAACTCGTGTGGGACCTTATGTACCCACTGCTGGATAAGGGTTACCACTTGTACGTGGACAACTTTTATACCAGCATTCCCTTGTTCAGGTCCCTTGCCGCCAGATCCACGTTCGCTTGTGGGACCGTGCGGAAAAATCAACGCGGCCTCCCTGCCTACCCCCTCCAGGTACCTATCCCCAGGGGTGAGACCCGTGCACTTACCAGTGGAAACCTGTTGCTGGTCAGGTATAAGGACAAGAGGGATGTCCTTATGCTGTCCACAATCCACGGTAACAGCACCACCCCAGTCCCTGTGCGAGGTACCGCGGCAACGGTCCTCAAGCCCGATTGTATCGTCGACTACAATCGGTATATGGGAGGAGTTGATCTCTCTGATCAAGTCCTCACGCCATATAACGCCATGCGCAAAACCCGGGCATGGTACAAAAAAGTTGCGGTCTACATGGTGCAGGTTGCCATGTACAACTCTTTTGTACTATCCCGAAGCGCTGGCAGCACAGGGACATTCCTCCAATTCTATGAGGCAGTCCTCAAAGACCTGATCTTTTCGGACCGGGAAAGAGCAGGCCGGAGTACCTCGGGAACTGGAGGCGCCCGGATCGTCCCTGGCCAACACTTTCCAGGTGTGGTCCCCCATACTGGAAAGAAGGGACGAACCCAAAAAAAGTGCAGAGTGTGTCACAAGAGGGGGATACGGAAGGACACCACCACTCAATGTGACACGTGCCCCGATCATCCGGGCCTCTGCATTATCGATTGCTTCAGGGAGTATCACACTTCCATGGAGTACTAAATTTTTATAATCCCCAACAGTTCACTAGAGAACATAAAACACTATGGCTCTCAGACTTTGGAGACACGAAAACAATTTTTCTTTCCCCAAAAAATATTAGTTTTAGTGCAGGCATCCTCAAACTGCGGCCCTCCAGATGTTGTAAAACTATAACTCCCAGCATGCCCAGACAACCTACAGCCATCATCAGGGCATGGTGGGAATTGTAGTTTTACAACATCTGGAGGGCCGCAGTTTTAGGATGCCTGCTTAGTGTCTCCAAAGTCTGAGAGCCATACATATTGGGCATCGTCGCGTGCGTAAAAGTCGTCGCTATAAAAATAACTTTTTACCAAACGCCTCGGATGAACGGTGTTAAAAATATAAAATAAAAACGGTGCCAAAACACCTATTTTTGGGCAAAATTTAAATTTAAATCCATTTTGCCGGTAATAAAGCAAGGGTTAACAGCCAAACAAAAACATTTATTGCCCCAATTCTGTAGTTTGCAGAAACACCCCATATGTGGTCGTAAATGGCTATATAGCCGCACGGCAGGGCATAGAACGAAGGGAACTCCATACGGTTTCTGGAAGGCAGATTTTGATGGACAGTTTTTTTTTTTTACACCATGTCCCATTAGAAGCCCCCCCTGATGTAGCCTAGACTAGAAACTCCAAAAAAGTGACCCCATCTAAGAAACTACACCCCTCAAGGTATTCAAAAATTACTTTACAAACTATGTTAACCCTTTAGGTGTTCCACAAAACTAAATAGCGAATGTAGAAACAATTTTAGAATTAAATTTTTTTGTTACATTGCCTCAAAAAAGAGTAATATAGAGCAACCAAAAATCTAATTTACCCCAAAAATTGTCCCAAAACAACAACCACCTTATCCCGTAGTTTCCTAGATGGGGTCACTTTTATGGAGTTTCTACTCTAGGGGTGCATCAGGGGGCTTGAAAGGGTACATGGTGTAAATAAACCAGTCCAGCAAAATCTGCCTTCCAAAAACCGTATGGCGTTCCCCTTCTTCTATGTCCTGCCGTTTAGCCAAACAGTAGTTTACGACCACATTTGGGGTGTTTTTGCAAACTACAGAATCAGGGCAACCCATTTTGAGTTTTGTTTGGCAGTTAACCTATGTTTTACTCCTGGAAAAAACTGATTATATTGGAAAATTTTCCAAAAAATAGAAATTTCTAAATTGTTTCTCCATCTGCCATTAACTCTTGTGGAACAGCTAAAGGGTTAACAAAGTTTGTAAACCCAGTTTTGAATACCTTGAGGGGTGTACTTTCTTAGATGGAGTCACTTTTTTGAAATTTCTATTCTAGGGGTGCAACAGGGGGCTTCAAATGGGACATGGTATAAACAAAACCAGTCCTGCAAAATCTGCCTTCCAAAACTCATATGGTGTTCCCCTCCTTCTATGTGCTACCGTTCGGCCAAACAGTAGTTTACGACCACATATGGGGTGTTTTTGCAAACTACAGAATCAGGGCAACCCATTTTGAGTGTTGTTTGGCAGTTAACCCTTGTTTTACTCCTGGAAAAAATTGATTATATTGGAAAATTTTCCAAAAAATTGAAATTTCTAAATTGTTTCTCCATCTGCCATTAACTCTTGTGGAACACCTAAAGGGTTAACAAAGTTTGTAAACCCAGTTTTGAATACCTTGAGGGGTGTACTTTCTTAGATGGAGTCACTTTTTTGAAATTTCTATTCTAGGGGTGCAACAGGGGGCTTCAAATGGGACATGGTATAAACAAAACCAGTCCTGCAAAATCTGCCTTCCAAAACCCATATGGTGTTCCCCTCCTTCTATGTGCTACCGTTCGGCCAAACAGTAGTTTACGACCACATATGGGGTGTTTTTGCAAACTACAGAATCAGGGGCAACCCATTTTGAGTGTTGTTTGGCAGTTAACCCTTGTTTTACTCCTGGAAAAAATTGATTATATTGGAAAATTTTCCAAAAAATAGAAATTTCAAAATTGTTTCTCCATCTGCCATTAACTCTTGTGGAACACCTAAAGGGTTAACAAAGTTTGTAAACCCAGTTTTGAATACCTTGAGGGGTGTACTTTCTTAGATGGAGTCACTTTTTTGAAATTTCTATTCTAGGGGTGCAACAGGGGGCTTCAAATGGGACATGGTATAAACAAAACCAGTCCTGCAAAATCTGCCTTCCAAAACCCATATGGTGTTCCCCTCCTTCTATGTGCTACCGTTCGGCCAAACAGTAGTTTACGACCACATATGGGGTGTTTCTGCAAACTACAGAATCAGGGCAACCCATTTTGAGTGTTGTTTGGCAGTTAACCCTTGTTTTACTCCTGGAAAAAATTGATTATATTGGAAAATTTTCCAAAAAATAGAAATTTCAAAATTGTTTCTCCATCTGCCATCAACTCTTGTGGAAGACCTAAAGGGTTAATAAAGTTTGAAAAAACAGTTTTGAATACCTTGAGGGGTGTAGTTTCTAGAATGGGGTCATTTTTGGGAGGTTTCTATTATCTAAGCCTCACAATATGACTGCAAACCTGAACTGGTCCATAAAAAGTGGGATTTTGAAGATTTCTCAAAAATTTCAAAATTTGCTTCTAAACTTCTAAGCCTTGTAACATCCCCAAAAAATAAAATATCATTCCCAAAATGCTACAAACATGAAGTAGACATATGGGGAATGTAAAGTCATCACAATTTTTGGGGGTATTACTATGTATTACAGAAGTAGAGAAACTGAAACTTTGAAATTTGCTAATTTTTCAAAATTTTTGGTAAAAAATGTATTTTTTTATGCAAAAAAATTAACTTTTTTGACCCAATTTTAGCAGTGTCATGAAGTACAATATGTGACGAAAAAACAATCTCAGAACGGCCTGGGTAAGTCGAAGCGTTTTAAAGTTATGAGCACTTAAAGTGACACTGGTCAGGTTTGCAAAAAATGGCCTGGTCCTGAAGGTGAAAATGAGCCTGGTCCTTAAGGGGTTAAGTTCAATGGGTCCGCAAAAAAAAAACGTAAGGTACTCCGTGTGCATTCCGTTTGTCCGTATTTCTGTTACACAAAAAAATAGAACATGTCCTATTATTGTCCGCATTACGGACAAGGATAGTACTGTTCTGTTAGGGGACGACTTAAATAACTAGGATTCTGCATGACCTTCATAGATGCAAACCTATAAAGCCAAGTCCATTAAACTAGGTCACCAATTCCTTTTCTTTGATGCTGCAACCTCGTTAGTCCCATATCCCCCATAAAAAAGTATTCTGAATTAGTAGTTTGTGCCAGTATTCAAAACATGAGATAAGTACAATATGCCTAACAGAAAATCATAAATCTCAGTCATCACTTAGACGCGTGATACACAGAAGAATTCTTTCACTATCTTCTTTTGCTTGGTACTACTTGTCTCTTGCTGAAAATTCATTACATGGATGCATTTTGAAACGCGTGACCTGCTTGAATTCTGTTAATCCTTTCCACACTATTCAAGTAGTATATACATTATATGGACACAAGTATTGGGTCACATCTCTTAATTATTGAAATGAGGTGCTTTATTCAGTCCCATTGCCACAGGTGTATAAAATCCAGCACCTGGACTTGCAGTCTGCCTTTACAAACATTTGTGAAAGAAGGGCTCATTCTCACTCAATTGGTGCTTGGTACTGTATTAGGATGTCACCTCTTCAACAAGTCAGTTTGTGAAATGCGTTCCCTCCTAAGTATTCCATGATCAACTCTTATTTCAAAGCCGATGCCTTTACACCAGGGCTGTGGATTCAGAGTCGGGGCTATTTTTCGCAGGAGTCTAAAAAAAGGTTCAGACTCCAGCTTAAAAATATATGAATATTGTATAATTAATTCAAAGGGAACCTGTCACCGGGATTTTGTGTATAGAGCTGAGGACATGGGTTGCTAAGTGGCCACTAGCACATCCGCAATACCCAGCCCCTATAGCTCTGTGTGCTTTTATTGTGTATTAAAAAATGATTTGATACATATGCAAATTAACCTGAGATGAGTCCTGTACGTGAGATGAGTCAGGGACAGGACTCATCTCAGGTTAATTTGCATATGTATCAAATCGTTTTTTTTTACACAATAAAAGCACACAGAGCTATGGGGACTGGGTATTGCAGATGTGCTAGTGGCCATCTAGCAACCCATGTCCTCAGCTCTATACCCAAAATCCCGGTGACAGGTTCCCTTTAACTTTTTAGAAATGTTAATATAATAAAACATATTTATGTTCTATCAATCTAAGGCTACATGCACACGACCGTATGTGTTTTGCGGTACGCAAATTGCGGATCCGCCAAAAAAAAGGATGACATCCGTATGCCATCAGTTTTTTTTTGCGGGGCTACGAAACTGACATACTGATGTGGACAGCACACTGTGTGCTGTCCGCATTTTTTTCAGACCCATTTTAATGAATGGGTCCACATCCTATTCGCAAAAAAAATAATTGAACTGACACGGAAACAAAATACGTTTGCGTGCATGAGGCCTAAGGCTCTTATTATATTGTCAGAGATGTTGCCCGTGTGGTCACTGCTCTGCCACCAACAGAGAGTAGTAGAGAGGTTGTTCTCTGCTTTCAGGGCACCCATGAAGTAAGAACTGACTAAGGCTACTTTCACACTAGCGTTAATATTTTCCGGTATTGAGATCCATTATAGGGGCTCAATACCAGAAAAAGACGCTTCCGTTTTGTCCCCATTGCAACCTTCTGAAAAATGTTTTTTATTGTGACTGTGAAGTGTGAAAGAGCGTGAATGAGGCACTGAAGTGCCCCGGCCTGCACGGTCTCTCTCTGAGCCCTGCTGAAAACCCACGCATGTACCGTCCGATAGCGCTGGACCGGCTTGTCACCGACACGTAAGCTGTATCTCTGTCATTGATGGTGCGCACACATGTTTTCAGCAGGACTCGGAGAGCTCTGTCTGTCAATCTTGAAGGGTGGTGTAGCAAAACCAAGAGAGGCGTTGGGCCCGGGCATTTAAAGGGGTATTCTCATTTTGAAAAAACATGTCCGCCGTGCTCTCTCTTTTTTCCGACCCAGGGACACCAGGAGGCTGTCGAGAGTTATGTAAACAGAATAGCTTCCAGGGCTACGCCATTTCCGTAACTCCCATTCCAGTCAATAGGAGTTACCATATTGTGTAAGTCCGCCACTTTGGCTTTCTCCGGTGTATCCCTGTGGCCATGTTTTTCAATATGGGAATACGCCTTTAAGTGCCTTATTTACACCTCTTTGACCTCTCACAGCCGCAATAAAAATCATTTTTTACATAATTCTGGTCATTGACAAGTACAGTAAAGGTCTATAAAGTCTTACTGCTTTCATCCCTATGCAGCCAGGTCACCAGTTTAAGTTCCCTTTAAGTTATTTGTTCAGAAACTTTATTCCAACAAATCTGCTTTATGTTCTGTCTAAGCAGCCTGATTTGTGAGAAAAAGCCTGATATTACCATTTTACTACTAATTATTAGCCATTTATGAAGTAGTGAGAGCCGAAGTCGGACTCTAATAAAATAGAGGAGCCAGAGTCGGGCCACACTTGGTGTGAAAGAAAACGGACTCAGTTACCCATTGCAACCAATCAGATTCCACATTTCATTTTTCAGAGCTCCTTTGGAAAATGAAAGCAAGGATCTGATTGGTTGATATGAGCAACGAAGCCAGTTTTTCTTCACACCACTTTTGATAAATCTCCCCCATAGTGCATAAAAGTCGCCAATACTTTGCTGACCTCATGAAATTGGTGTCCATTGCATGCTGCAAGTCTTATCACCAAGCACAATGCTTCTGATGGAGTGGTGTACAGGACACCGCCACTGGAAACGTGTTCTGTGGAGTGATAAGACATTCTCTATCTGGCAATCTGACGGTCAAGTTTGGTGAGTGCCAGGTGACTGTATTATGCCACCTGTAAAGTTTGGTGGAGGAGGGATAATGCTATGGGGTGTTTTTCAGCTGTTGGCCCATGGCATAGCTTTATAAGAATGCACTGATTCCCCCATAGACTGCAGGAGTAAACCATTGCAGTCTGTGGTAGAGGCAATCGAGCGATTGCATTGTAAAGTCCCCCAGGTAGAATAGATGTGAAAAAAAAGTTTTCAAAAATCACCCCTTTCCTATTTTACAAATAAATATTCTGATAAAAAGAAAAAAGCATGGATCGCACATCCACATGCTATGCATTGATCTAATGCTTGTCAGAATAATTTAGGGAGTTTTTTACTTTTTGATCAAAACGCATAATCCCACTCACCACTTCAAGGTTACTTCTTTCGAGTGGGTCCCTAATTTAAAATGGCGGAGCGCGACAAGGTTACTAACCCACCGCAACACAGCACCTGCAGGCAGCGCTGTACAGCAGCCCAACAACAATGCT
This sequence comes from Bufo gargarizans, assembly GCF_014858855.1. Taxonomy (NCBI): domain Eukaryota; kingdom Metazoa; phylum Chordata; class Amphibia; order Anura; family Bufonidae; genus Bufo; species Bufo gargarizans. The sequence continues at coordinate 521,619,594 of NC_058080.1, read as the reverse complement.
GTCAGGCTAAGCTTCCCATGGCACTGGAACACACCAACCGACGTGCAGCATTGCCCTCTGTGAACAGATCTCAAAAACTCACCTCTCAGTGTGGTGTCAGAAGCTAACTGAGATGCATAAGATCAATGCATGTAAAAATTGTCGCGCGACATTGGTGCAACAAAATGTTGCGCGACAAATATTGCAGTGTAGTCGTGCAACAAATGTCGTTGTGTAGACCTAGCCTAATTCCTACTTGATTTCAGACCACATTGAAAGGTGAGTTTTTGAGATGTGTTCACATGGAGCGGTGGTGCTGCGCCAATTTAGAGTCGAGACCCACTCAAAACAGGTAATCTTGATTGATTGAAAGGCGTATGCATTTTGATGAAAAAGTATATAAAGTATTTCATATACCATTTTGTAAATTATGCTGAGAAGCAATAGATCAATGCAAGGCATGTGAATGTGCAATTTTCCCACACAAAATTAGCCACGACACAGCTCTGTAGACATGAATATAAAAAAGTTATGGGGTTTAGAATATGGCAATGTAAAGAAAAAAAAAAATTTTTTAAGTTTTTATTTTTTTTAATGTTTTTAAACAGAAGAAAAACTATTTAAAATAAAAGCATCACTGTAATCATACTGACCCAGAGAGTGAAGTTAACATGTGATATTCACCACTTAGGGAATGCCATTAAAACGAAACCCAGAATGACAAAATTAAATTGTGTCATTAGAACTTACAAATTGTCTCGCAAAAAACAAGCCCTCATTTGGCTTTGTGAAAAAACAAAAATAAAAACGTTATGGCTCCTGGAAGGCAGGGAGTAAAAAATTAAAACAAGGAAAATACCTGCATCAGGAAGCAATTAAATAGGGTTATCCAAGACTAAACTTTTTTTTAAAGATCTCTTCAGAGTGGCTGGACCCATGGTGGGGTTCATACTTACCTGGTCCCTGCTGCTCACTGGCCTCAGTGGTGACCTGTCATCTATGACATACCTCATGGGTGTAGATAATCAGGTATGTTCAGCCGGCACTCTGTTCAGGAGGCGTGGTGCACGTGTCCGAGAAAACAATCTCGTATATATTTAGAAGAAAAGACCGGCACTCACTGGTTCTTCTTGCAAACTTAGGGCTCTTTCACACTTGCGTTCTTGTCTTCCGGCATAGAGTTCCGTCGTCGGGGCTCTATGCCGGAAGAATCCTGATCAGGATTATCCTAATGCATTCTGAATGGAGAGAAATCCGTTCAGGATGTCTTCAGTTCCGGAACGGAACGTTTTTTGGCCGGAGAAAATACCGCAGCATGCTGCGCTTTTTGCTCCGGCCAAAAATCCTGAACACTTGCCGCAAGGCCGGATCCGGAATTAATGCCCATTGAAAGGCATTGATCCGGATCCGGCCTTAAGCTAAACGTTGTTTCGGCGCATTGCCGGATACGACGTTTAGCTTTTTTAGAGTGGTTACCATTGCTGCCGGGACGCTAAAGTCCTGGCAGCCATGGTAAAGTGTAGCGGGGAGCAGCATACTTACCGTCCGTGCGGCTCCCGGGGCGCTCCAGAGTGACGTCAGGGCGCCCTACGCGCATGGATGACGTGATCGCATGGCACGTCATCCATGCGCATGGGGCGCTCTGACGTCACTCTGGAGCACCCCAGGAGCCGCACGGACTGTAAGTATACCGCTCCCCGCTACTACTATGGCAACCAGGACTTTAATAGCGTCCTGGCTGCCATAGTAACACTGAAAGCATTTTGAAGATGGATCCGTCTTCAAATGCTTTCAGTACACTTGCGTTTTTCCGGATCCGGCGTGTAATTCCGGCAAGTGGAGTACACGCCGAATCCGGACAACGCAAGTGTGAAAGAGGCCTTAGGCTTTAATCGTCACATATAAAGTACAGATTCTGTGACACGCGTTTCGGCTCACAATCCGAGCCTTTCTCAAACAGATTTGGCATACACAATCACGATTTAAATAGACCGCCAAGGCGGAAATGACTTCAGGTCACCATGGTAATATAATTAACAAAAGAAACAAACACATGAAGGAACAACCCAACTGCAGCAACATCGATCAAGATACCATTGTTATATACTGTGGTGTCTCACAGGGTGAAGTAATTGAGGGTATATACGTGTCTCCCAGGTTCTTAGCATATGCTGAAGAAAGTTGTTTAGGAAAGGGTTAAGAAAAACCTAAGCCTGGGTCCTGATGAGCTGCACCTGGGGAGTTGCTAGAAAACTGGGCAGTCAACACACTTGCTCAGAACTCCCTGGGAGTGAGAGAAGCCACATCTCACTGAGGGACCCTGAAGGTCCATAGCCTGCAAACTGCAAGTATCACAGGTTGCTGTACAGACAGCGTGCTTATTTTGCGTAGACTGAGGTTAGCTCATCCACGTCCTAGAGAGGGACCTATTGTTTAGTTAGAGCCTGGATAAGGCTAGGTGTTCCGTTTATGTTTTGTGTTTTAAATGCAACCTGTGAAATAAAGCTGGCAGGACGCCAGTGGAAATGCACTTCTGTCTCCCGAGGTTTCCTTCAGCTAAATATTCTGACTAATCCCCCTACCTTTTCACCTCTGGAAGGGCGAGCTAAATAACTGACTGTCACAATACATATATTCCTTGTCCATCAAGACAAGGGCACCCCCTTTATCAGCAGGCTTAACAATTAAACTGCTATCCTGTAACAAATCATTAAGCGCCGGTCTTTCTGGATGTGAGAGATTGTGACTTAAATGAAATCCACAATGTCTCACATCCTGTAAAGCCTGAGAAATATCACGTTGGACAAGGAAACAAATGTTTCCACAGGATGGTAACATTTGGGTGGCTGAAAGTCACAATCTCTCACATCCAGAAAGACAGGCGCTTAATGATTTGTTACAGGATAGCAGTTTAATTGTTAAGCCTGCTGATAAAGGGGGTGCCCTTGTCTTGATGGACAAGGAATACTATATTAATGAGATTTTGGGTCAATTAGCCAACACTGATGTATATCGGCCATTAAAAGGGGATCCAGTATTTACTATTAAGAATAAGCTTTGCTCTTTGGTGGATAGGTTTGTATCTAATCATACCACTGACTCCAAATTGGGGGAATACTTGATTAATCATCATCCTGTAAAGCCAGTGTTTTATACACTCCCCAAAGTGCATAAATCCCTTAGTCAACCGCCTGGCCGTTCAATTGTGGCTTTGACTGATTCTATTCTATCCCCACCAGCGATTCTCTTGGAGAAGGTTATGACACCTTTTATTAAGAATATGCCATCTTTCTACATGAGATTAAAGACCTGGTGTTACAGGATGATGACTTATTAGTTACCTTTGACGTTTGTTCGTTATATACTTCCATTATTCACTCTAAGGGCATACGGCCTGTAGAGTGGTTGTTGTCCTTCTCCTCTCACACAGAACGTGAGAGACAATTTTTTCTGAGCTTACTTGAGATTATCTTGAATGAAAATTATTTTTTGTTTCAAGACACGTACTATCAGCAGTGCTGCGGGACCGCCATATGCAAATGCTTACATGTCATGGTTTGAGGATAAATATATCTACAATAATGAATTGTTTAAACTTCACTGTAATTTTTGGCGAAGATTCGTCGATGGTGTGTTTTGCGTGTGGCGGGGCGGCATTCGATCCCTTCGGGACTTCTCAGATTATTTAAATACCGTATGGCCTGAACTTCAATTTACGCTGCACTTTGACATTCATAAGATACATTTTTTGGATACCCTTGTGATTAAAGGTGAGAATGGAGCAGTGGAGACTGATTTATATATTAAGAATACCGACAGGAATTCTCTCCTTCATTATTCAAGTAACCATCCTCCTACAGTCAAAAAAGCACTGCCCCATTCTCAATTCCAGAGGGTCCGTAGGATTGTTTCAGGAGCAGGCGTGAGGGAAAATCGTTTAAAAGAAATGTCAGCAAGATTTGAGAGTCGAGTCTATCCCGCTTCACTGCTGAATAGTGAGAGGAGTAAGGTTACTTCTGTGGCCCCTATAATTGAAAAAAAGTCTCGTATACCATTTGTTGTTAAATACCACCCATGGGTTAACAAGTGTAGGCTTATCTTTAATAGACATTGGAACATTTTGTCTAGGGCAGGGGTGCACAACGTTTTCTGGGTGGGGGCCACATTGTTAGACTGAAGGAATCCCAAGGGCCGAAAATTAAAGTTAAAGGGGTATTAACAAGTGAAATATTGTATTTACGGCGTATTGTACACACAGTATATATCATAAATATCTATGACTCCCTTCTAATGGGAGAATACATGAAAAATGCATGTGAGCAGCCACAAGACATAGACATACATGTCTGTCACCAGATGGTTGGGGGCCACAGAGAATGGTATCAAGGGCCGCATATGGCCCCCGGGCCGCAGGTTGTGCACCCCTGGTCTAGGGCATATCCCTCCGTGGAGGAATTTAAGAATCCTCCTTTGATTTGCTATAAGCGCAATAAAAATATTCGCGATATGGTGGTAAGGGCTGACGTGGGTAGCGGTCACATTGAGAAGCGACAACAGACATTGTCTACCCCAAGAAAGGGTACATTTCCCTGCTTGGGATGTATACACTGTTCAAGTGTGATTCGAGGGGAATATTTCTCACATCCCCATACAGGCAAGCAATTCCCGGTTAAGGGGTTCTTTACATGTAATAGTAATTATATAGTTTATTTACTGAAATGTCCGTGTGGACTCCTATATATAGGAGAGACTTCTATGCGGATGAAAGATCGCTTCTCTAAACACAAGTCTACCATACGTAAAAAGAATCTGCTCTTACCAATCCCTTACCATTTTGATCGCTGTAATCATAATATTTCACAACTTTACTTCCAAATTATCAAATATGTACCGCAACCACGCAGAGGAGGTGACAGGATCAAGATGTTAAAAAAGCGAGAAGCCTATTGGATTCACACATTGCAGACACTTGAACCCATGGGATTGAATCGGGAGTATGATCTCAATAGCTTCCTGTAATCTGCAACTCCACTATGTATATTCATTTGTTATAACTCGTCTTTTTTTCTATTTTTCAGAAAACATGACGAACCCCCAACCGCATCATCTGACCGTGGTTTGAATTTTTTGAGTGTTCCATATATGTATATAACAATGGTATCTTGATCGATGTTGCTGCAGTTGGGTTGTTCCTTCACGTGTTTCTGTTTCTTTTGTTAATTATATTACCATGGTGACCTGATGTCATTTCCGCCTTGGCGGGCTATTTAAATTGTGATTGTTTCACTTTGTGTATGCCAAATCTGTTTGAGAAAGGCTTGGATTGTGAGCCGAAACGCATGTCACAGAATCAGTACTTTATATGTGACGATTAAAGCCTAAGTTTGCAAGAAGAACCAGTGATGCCAGTCTTTTCTTCTAAATACCTCATGGGTGATCACCACTGCAGCCAGTGATTGGTTGCAGAGATCACATGATGCCTGTCAACAGGATGTTGATAACTAGAGACCCAGGACCTGCGGAGGTGGCCATGGAGCGATGCAGCCAGGATCCAGCAGGGAGGACCAAGTAAGTATAAACCCCACCGCGGCTCTAGCCACTCTGAAGCGGTCTGTTAAAAAAGTTTAGTCTTGGATAACCCCTTTAATGTGAGACTATGTAACCTATAGCATGAAATGGGAAGGTGTCTTTCACACATCAATGCATCACAGATGTGTGTTGTCACACACCTATTCAATTTAATGTGTGGTGGGTACCTACTTAAGAATGTTGCACAACTTGAGAATGAGGATCCCTGCAGCTCTGCTAACAAGAGTCCCGTAAACACAAATGGGGCACAAATTATTCGATTCCTTGGGTCAGAATACTTTAAATGTTGCATAACCCTCTCAGGTTGTATGTTGTCAAAAATCTGAGAAAGGGTAGGGGTAGCGTAATTGGCTCAACTTGGGCTAATGACAGATAGATAGAGTCCTTGTACACAAGAGGCAGGAGGTAGGCTGCGCAGGGCCCAAACAAGAAACATTCACAAAACAGGGCCATTGCAATCTTTTTATCCTCCTGGTGCTCTTCGAGTTCCTGGTGCCTTCAAATCGGGGAGATAAAATATTCCTCCTCTTCTCCCAGATTAATAAGACGACACTCTGGTGGTGATGCCATAGCTGAAGTTATACTAGCAATTCTATGGCACATCAATGTGGGGAGTTGGTGACATCCAGTGGCCACAGGCAGAACTACAGATGCTCTGGCTGCTTGCACATGGGATAAGGGCCCCCTTCAGCCTGAATGATATGGCTGGAGCAGAGAAGGTCTGGCTCCAGTGGGGGTAGCAGATGGGCTTGAGGGGCATTCTGGTTCTGTGTGCCTCCTGTTCCATGAAAGTACATAGGTGGCCCCAGTGTTGATGCTGATGTTGGGGTTCATCGTGACCAGTAGCAAGGGAAGAAACCACTGGGGGCTCTGACATCCCTGGAACCAAAGCCAGATTTTTGATAGGGTCTTATAGCACCAAGGATCGTCAATATAGGCCATCAAATAATTAGGGATCTCCAGATCCTTGCCTACATCCTTGGGAGCAGATACAGGCAACGGGGCAGAAGCTCCAGCTGTGCCCACTGCATCAGCGAGTGCAGAGAGTGGTCCAGGCTGAAAGAGCTGTCGTGCTTCTTTGGCTACCTTTAGGTTCTCAACAAGCGCCAGCATATTACCCTCATCTCCCCACATCATAGCAAACCACTGGGCAACTGCTCTACTTTGGTCCGCCATGTTTATAGGCCTGCAGCCTGTTCCCGAAGCTTGTGGTAAGTTCTTTACTGTCGCCGCTGTTAGCAGCAAGGCTGCACCTTAGTAGGAGAAGTATATCTTCCTTCTTTTTTACTAGACAGAACAGTCTTTTCCAGCTCTGGAGGTAGGTCTTCAGTAGTGATGAGCGGCAGGGGCAATATTCGAATTCGCGATATTTCGCGAATATTTGGGCGAATATTCGCCATATATTCGAGAATTCGTAATCTCCAGGCATTATTTTCTTGATTGTGAAAATTCGCATACAAATTCGCATGAACTGGTATTTTCAAAAAATCGAATATTCGCAATTACGAATATATTCAGCGATATTCTAAATATTCGCGAATTATCGAAGTGCCGATATTCGCGATTAAAATTCGCAATTCGAATATTCGTGATCAACACTAGTCTTCAGTACACGAGGCACAAAGTAAAATGCCTGATTAATCCCTATTATGCTGGAGCACCACATACTGCGTTGTTTCTCACTTTAGGCTTCATATACAGGTCCTTCTAAAAAAATTAGCATATTGTGATAAAGTTCATTATTTTCTGTAATGTACTGATAAACATTAGACTTTCATATATTTTAGATTCATTACACACCAACTGAAGTAGTTCAAGCCTTTTATTGTTTTAATATTGATGATTTTGGCATACAGCTCATGAAAACCCAAATTTCCTATCTAAAAAAATTAGCATATTTAATCCGACCTATAAAAGAAAAGTGTTTCTAATACAAAAAAAGTCAACCTTCAAATAATTATGTTCAGTTATGCACTCAATACTTGGTCGGGAATCCTTTTGCAGAAATGACTGCTTCAATGCGGCGTGGCATGGAGGCAATCAGCCTGTGGCACTGCTGAGGTGTTATGGAGGCCCAGGATGCTTCGATAGCGGCCTTAAGCTCATCCAGAGTGTTGGGTCTTGCGTCTCTCAACTTTCTCTTCCCAATATCCCACAGATTCTCTATGGGGTTCAGGTCAGGAGAGTTGGCAGGCCAATTGAGCACTGTAATACCATGGTCAGTAAACCATTTACCAGTGGTTTTGGCACTGTGAGCAGGTGCCAGGTCGTGCTGAAAAATGAAATCTTCATCTCCATAAAGCTTTTCAGCAGATGGAAGCATGAAGTGCTCCAAAATCTCCTGATAGCTAGCTGCATTGACCCTGCCCTTGATAAAACACAGTGGACCAACACCAGCAGCTGACGTGGCACCCCAGACCATCACTGACTGTGGGTACTTGACACTGGACTTCAGGCATTTTGGCATTTCCCTCTCCCCAGTCTTCCTCCAGACTCTGGCACCTTGATTTCCGAATGACATGCAAAATTTGCTTTCATCCGAAAAAAGTACTTTGGACCACTGAGCAACAGTCCAGTGCTGCTTCTCTGTAGCCCAGGTCATGCGCTTCTGCCACTGTTTCTGGTTCAAAAGTGGCTTGACCTGGGGAATGCGGCACCTGTAGCCCATTTCCTGCACACGCCTGTACACGGTGGCTCTGGATGTTTCTACTCAGATTCATTCCACTGCTTCCGCAGGTCCCCCAAGGTCTGGAATCGGTCCTTCTGCACAATCTTCCTCAGGGTCCGGTCACCTCTTCTCGTTGTGCAGCGTTTTCTGCCACACTTTTTCCTTCCCACAGACTTCCCACTGAGGTGCCTTGATACAGCACTCTGGGAACAGCCTATTCGTTCAGAAATTTCTTTCTGTGTCTTACCCTCTTGCTTGAGGGTGTCAATGATGGCCTTCTGGACAGCAGTCAGGTCGGCAGTCTTACCCATGATTGCTGTTTTGAGTAATGAACCAGGCTGGGAGTTTTTAACCACTTAAGGACCACAGGTTTATACCCCCCTAGTGACCAGGCCCTTTTTTACAAATCGGCACTCCACAACTTTAGCGGTTTATTGCTCGGTCATGCAACTTACCACCCAAATGAATTTTACCTCCTTTTCTTCTCACTAATAGAGCTTTCATTTGGTGGTATTTCATTGCCGCTGACATTTTTACTTTTTTTTTGTTATTAATCGAAATTTAACGATTTTTTTGCAAAAAAATGACTTTTCACTTTCAGCTGTAAAATTTTGCAAAAAAAAAACGACATCCATATATACATTTTTCGCCAAATTTATTGTTCTACATGTCTTTGATAAAAAAAAAATGTTTGGGCAAAAAAAAATGGTTTGGGTAAAAGTTATAGCATTTACAAACTATGGTACAAAAATGTGAATTTCCGCTTTTTGAAGCAGCTCTGACTTTCTGAGCACCTGTCATGATTCCTGAGGTTCTACAATGCCCAAACAGTAGAAAACCCCCACAAATGACCCCATTTCGGAAAGTAGACACCCTAAGGTATTCGCTGATGGGCATAGTGAGTTCATAGAACTTTTTATTTTTTGTCACAAGTTAGCGGAAAATGATGATTTTATTTTTTTTATTTTTTCTTACAAAGTCTCATATTCCACTAACTTGCGACAAAAAATTAAAAATTCTAAAAACTTGCCATGCCCCTCACGGAATACCTTGGGGTGTCTTCTTTCCAAAATGGGGTCACTTGTGGGGTAGTTATACTGCCCTGGCAATTTAGGGGCCCAAATGTGTGAGAAGTACTTTGCAATCAAAATGTGTAAAAAATGACCGGTGAAATCCAAAAGGTGCACTTTGGAATATGCGCCCCTTTGCCCACCTTGGCATCAAAAAAGTGTCACACATCTGGTATCGCCGTACTCAGGAGAAGTTGGGGAATGTGTTTTGGGGTGTCATTTTACATATACCCATGCTGGGTGAGAGAAATATCTTGGCAAAAGACAACTTTTCCCATTTTTTTATACAAAGTTGGCATTTGACCAAGATATTTTTCTCACCCAGCATGGGTATATGTAAAATGACACCCCAAAACACATTCCCCAACTTCTCCTGAGTACGGCGATACCAGATGTGTCACACTTTTTTGCTGCCAAGGTGGGCAAAGGGGCACATATTCCAAAGTGCACCTTTCGGATTTTGCAGGGCATTTTTTACACATTTTGATTGCAAAGTTCTTCTCACACATTTGGGCCCCTAAATTGCCAGGGCAGTATAACTACCCCACAAGTGACCCCATTTTGGAAAGAAGACACCCCAAGGTATTCCGTGAGGGGCATGGCGAGTTCCTAGAATTTTTTATTTTTTGTCGCAAGTTAGTGGAATATGAGACTTTGTAAGGAAAAAAGAAAAAAAAAGAAAAATCATCATTTTCCGCTAACTTGTGACAAAAAATAAAAAATTCTAGGAACTCGCCATGCCCCTCACGGAATACCTTGGGGTGTCTTCTTTCCAAAATGGGGTCACTTGTGGCGTAGTTATACTGCCCTGGCAATTTAGGGGCCCAAATGTGTGAGAAGTACCTTGCAATCAAAATGTGTAAAAAATGGCCTGCAAAATCTGAAAGGTGCACTTTGGAATATGTGCCCCTTTGCCCACCTTGGCAGCAAAAAAGTGTGACACATCTGGTATCGCCGTACTCAGGAGAAGTTGGGGAATGTGTTTTGGGGTGTCATTTTACATATACCCATGCTGGGTGAGAGAAATATCTTGGCAAAAGACAACTTTTCCCATTTTTTTATACAAAGATGGCATTTGACCAAGATATTTTTCTCACCCAGCATGGGTATATGTAAAATGACACCCCAAAACACATTCCCCAACTTCTCCTGAGTACGGCGATACCACATGTGTGACACTTTTTTGCAGCCTAGATGCGCAAAGGGGCCCAAATTCCTTTTAGGAGGGCATTTTTAGACATTTGGATCCCAGACTTCTTCTCACACTTTCGGGCCCTTAAAAAGCCATGGCAGTATAAATACCCCACATGTGACCCCACTTTGGAAAGAAGACACCCCAAGGTATTCAATGAGGGGCATGGCGAGTTCCTAGAATTTTTTATTTTTTTGCATAAGTTAGCGGATATTGATTTTTTTTTGTTTTTTTCTCACAAAGTCTCACTTTCCGCTAACTTAGGACAAAAATTTCAATCTTTCATGGACTCAATATGCCCCTCACGGAATACCTTGGGGTGTCTTCTTTCCGAAATGGGGTCACATGTGGGGTATTTATACTGCCCTGGCTTTTTAGGGGCCCTAAAGCGTGAGAAGAAGTCTGGAATATAAATGTCTAAAAATGTTTACGCATTTGGATTCCGTGAGGGGTACGGTGAGTTCATGTGAGATTTTATTTTTTGACACAAGTTAGTGGAATATGAGACTTAGTAAGAAAAAACAAAAACAAACAAAAAATTTCCGCTAACTTGTGCCAAAAAAAAGGTCTGAATGGAGCCTTACCAGGGGGGGGGGGGTGATCAATGACAGGGGGGTGATCAATGACAGGGGGGTGATCACCCATATAGACTCCCTGATCACCCCCCTGTCATTGATCACCCCCCCTGTAAGGCTCCATTCAGACATCCGCATGATTTTTTACGGATCCATGGATACATGTATCGGATCCACAGAACGCATGCGGACGTCTGAATGGAGCCTTACAGGGGGGTTATCAATGACAGGGGGTCAGGGCCGTCTTTAATATTGATTGGACCCTGGGCAAAAATTTACTTGGGCCCCCTGGATCCCGCCTTCCCACACCTTAGCAGGCAATCACACCCTCCACCACAACACACACACAAAAAATCCACACATCTGGTAGAGTACAGTGAATGACTGTAAATACTTCCAGTTCTGAAGACTCCAGCGGCTCAGGATCAGTGCTCTGGGCAGCTGGGCTCAGGCTGGAAGTGGGCACCGCTCTGCAGGAAGGAGACCAGGGCTCGGCTCACCCTAGTGTTACAGTGCACCCCAGCACCCCACAGTATGCAGTATAGCACCCTATAGTATACAGCACCACACAGTATGCAGTATAGCACCCCACACTATACAGTACCCCACAGTATATAGTAGAGCAGTATAGCAGCCCACAGTATAGAGCACCCCACAATATACAACACCTCACAGTATACAGCACCCCAAATAATACACGATACAGCCCCCCACACTATACAGTACAGCAGTATAGCACGCCACACTATACCGCACCCTCAGTATACATTATACAGACCCCCACAGTATACAGTACAGCAGTATAGCCCCCCCCCCCCACTATACAGGCCCCCCCACACTATACAGCCCCCCACAGTATACAGGCCCCCACACAGTATACTGGCCCCCACACTATACAGCCCCCCCCCACAGTATACAGCCCCCCCACAGTAAACAGGCCCCCCCCACAGTATACAGGCCCCCACATAGTATACAGGCCCCCACACAGTATACAGCCCCCCACACAGTATACAACCCCCCACACAGTATACAGACTCCCACATAGTATACAGCCCACCACATTATACAGCCCACCACACAGTATACAACCCCCACACAGTATACAGCCCACCACACAGTATACAGCCCACCACACAGTATACAGTCTCACACAGTATACAGTCCCACACAGTATACAGCCCACCACACAGTATACAGCACCCACACAGTATACAGGTCCCACACAGTATACAGGTCCCACACAGTATACAGCCCACCACACAGTATACAGCCCACCACACAGTATACAGCCCACCACACAGTATACAGCCCACCACACAGTATACAGCCCACCACAGTATACAGCCCACCACAGTATACAGCCCACCACACAGTATACAGCCCACCACACAGTATACAGCCCACCACACAGTATACAGCCCCCACACAGTATACAGTTTCACACAGTATACAGTCCCACACAGTATCCAGCCCCCCACAGTATACAGCCCACCACACAGTATACAGACCACCACACAGCATACAGCCCCCACACAGTATACAGCCCCTACACAGTATACAGCCCCCCACAGTATACAGCCCCCCACAGTATACAGCCCCCCACAGTATACAGCCCCACACAGTATACAGTCCCACACAGTATACAGTCCCACACAGTATACAGTCCCACACAGTATACAGCCCCCCACAGTATACAGCCCCCACAGTATACAGCCCACCAAACAGTATACAGCCCCCACACAGTATACAGTCCCACACAGTAGCAGGGCTCAAGAGGCAGCTGCCTTGGGCCCCCCAGGAGCAACTGGGCCCGGGGCAGCTGCCCCTTTTGCCCCTTGGTAAAGACGGCCCTGCAGGGGGTGATCAGGGTAATCAGGGTGATCACCCCCCTGTCACTGATCACCCCCCCTGTAAGGCTCCATTCAGACATCCGCATGATTTTTTACAGATCCATGGATACATGGATCGGATCCACAAAACGCATGCGGACGTCTGAATGGAGCCTTACAGGGGTGTTATCAATGACAGGGGGTGATCAGGGTAATCAGGGTGATCACCCCCCTGTCACTGATCACCCCCCCTGTAAGGCTCCATTCAGACATCCGCATGATTTTTTACGGATCCATGGATACATGGATCGGATCCACAAAACGCATGCGGACGTCTGAATGGAGCCTTACAGGGGGGTTATCAATGACAGGGGGTGATCAGGGTAATCAGGGTGATCACCCCCCTGTCACTGATCACCCCCCCTGTAAGGCTCCATTCAGACATCCGCATGATTTTTTACGGATCCATGGATACATGGATCGGATCCACAAAACGCATGCGGACGTCTGAATGGAGCCTTACAGGGGGGTTATCAATGACAGGGGGTGATCAGGGTGATCACCCCCCTGTCACTGATCACCCCCCCTGTAAGGCTCCATTCAGACATCCGCATGATTTTTTACGGATCCATCGATCCATGGATCGGATCCACAAAACGCATGCGGACGTCTGAATGGAGCCTTACAGGGGGGTTATCAATGACAGGAGTGATCAGGGTAATCAGGGTGATCACCCCCCTGTCACTGATCACCCCCCCTGTAAGGCTCCATTCAGACATCCGCATGATTTTTTACGGATCCATGGATACATGTATCGGATCCACAAAACGCATGCGGACGTCTGAATGGAGCCTTACAGGGGGGTTATCAATGACAGGGGGTGATCAGGGTAATCACCCCCCTGTCACTGATCACCCCCCCTGTAAGGCTCCATTCAGACATCCGCATGATTTTTTACGGATCCATGGATACATGGATCGGATCCACAAAACGCATGCGGACGTCTGAATGGAGCCTTACAGGGGGGTTATCAATGACAGGGGGGTGATCAGGGACTGTATATGGGTGATCACCCGCCTGTCATTGATCACCCCCTGTAAGGCTCCATTCAGACGTCCGCATGTGTTTTGCGGATCCGATCCATGTATCCATGGATCCGTAAAAATCATGCGGACGTCTGAATGGAGCCTTACAGGGGAGTGATCAATGACAGGGGGGTGATCAGGGAGTGTATATGGGTGATCACCCGCCTGTCATTGATCACCCCCCTGTAAGGCTCCATTCAGACGTCCGTATGCTTTTTGCGGATCCGATCCATGTATCCGTGGATCCGTAAAAATCATACGGACGTCTGAACGGAGCCTGACAGGGGGGTGATCAATGACAGGGGGGTGATCAATGACAGGGGGGTGATCAATGACAGGGGGTGATCAGGGAGTTTATATGGGGTGATCATGGGTGATCAGGGGTTTATAAGGGGTTAATAAGTGACGGGGGGGGGGGTGTAGTGTGGTGTTTGGTGCGACTGTACTGACCTACCTGAGTCCTCTGGTGGTCGATCCTAACAAAAGGGACCACCAGAGGACCAGGTAGGAGGTATATTAGACGCTGTTATGAAAACAGCGTCTAATATACCTGTTAGGGGTTAAAAAATTCGGATCTCCAGCCTGCCAGCGAACGATCGCCGCTGGCATGCTGGAGATCCACTCGCTTACCTTCCGTTCCTGTGAGCGCGCGCGCCTGTGTGCGCGCGTTCACAGGAAATCTCGCGTCTCGCGAGATGACGCCTATTGGCGTTAGTGTGACCTGGGAGAGCCGCCGCGATGACGCCTTTCGACGTTAGCGTGGCGGCAAGCGGTTAAAAGCCTCAGGAATTTTTTGCAGGTGTTTAGAGTTAATTAGTTGATTCAGATGATTAGGTTAATAGCTCGTTTAGAGAACCTTTTCATGATATGCTAATTTTTTTAGATAGGAATTTTGGGTTTTCATGAGCTGTATGCCAAAATCATCAATATTAAAACAATAAAAGGCTTGAACTACTTCAGTTGGTGTGTAATGAATCTAAAATATATGAAAGTCTAATGTTTACAGAAAATAATGAACTTTATCACAATATGCTAATTTTTTTTAGAAGGACCTGTACATGCTTAGATTTCTTGGATACTGTAATAAAGTTACATTTAGGGGTTTCACACAACAACTTGGCCAAATGTTTGCAAGGCAAAGAGGTCCATCCTGTTTGTGATGATAAATTATACAGCAAGCCCCTGAGGAGCCAGTGCAGAGGATATTGTGTCATGGTGAACTCCCTCAGGTAGTTGCTCCTTGGGGTCGGTGCAATGAAAAGGTGGTGTGAAAGGATCAGGCAGATGTAGAAGAACATCAAGCGTTTTTCTTTATTGAGTGCAAAAGATGAATTACAGTACAAAATACAGAGGGGGGAATTTATCATCAGGGTAATATTTGAAGTCAGTTTTGCTTGAGTATGCATTGTCGTACTTTATGCCACATTTATCAAATGTCACAGGTTGATTGAAAAATTTGTCTTATCTGTAAACCTAACACTTTTGTTTAGAAAAGCTACTCCAGTTTTCCTACTCCACCCTTCTACTGTAGTGAGATTGCAACTGTTCACCTTGTCGAATCCGTCCTGCCGCTATTTTGCCGTGCCGCTGGACCGCCGCTCTGTCCCCATTGACTATAATGGGGACGGGGGTGGAGCTCCGGCGCAGCACTGCAGTTTGCGGTGAGAGGCCGCCGGACTAAAATGTCGGACATGCAGTACTTTTAGTCCAGCGGCCTTTCGCCGTGCTGCGCCAAAGCTCCGCCCCATCCCCATTATAGTCAATGGGGATGGAGCTGCGGCACGGCGAAATAGCGGCAGGACGCATCCGACAGGGTGAACAGCCTGTCGGATCCGTCCTGCCGCTAGTGTGAAAGTAGCCTTATCCAGACAATTCTGAGATTGTTTTCTCAAATACACATATTGTACTTCATGACCCCATTTCGGAAAGAGCACTCTTGTACAAACATTTTCAGTGGTAGAAAGGGTACTTTTTAGCAAACAGGTGACTCACAGAAGGCAAAAATACTACAGAAAGAATTTCAAAGCACACATTTGTAAAAATGAAAAATTACAAACAGACCCCAATTTCACAAGGGGTTAAAGGAGAAAATGCACCCCAGCATATGTTCCTCATTTTCTACCCACAGCATGGCTCGAGAGGCAAACTGCAAAATATGGATTTTGCAGGCCTGAATCAACAGATTTTGGGTCCCATGTCGCATGCTAAAAATTCCTGAGGTCCCCAGAAATTAAAAACCCCAAGAAATGACCCCATTTTGAAAAGAACACCCCGGTACGAACATTTTCAGTGGTGGAAAGGGTACTTTTCAGCAAACAGGTGTCTCACAGAAGGCAAAAACACTTGTTAAAGGATTTCAAAGCACTTATTTGTGAAAATGAAAAATTACTAGCAGACCCCAAATTTTCACTTTCACAAGGGGTTAAAGGAGAAAATGCACCTTAGTATGTGTTCCCCATTTTCTCCCCATTCAGGAAACACCCCATATGTGCTTGTAACCTACCGTATGGGCGCACAGCAGGGCTCTATACACAAACTGCAGGCCTGAATTAACAGACATGGATTTTAGGTGCCATGTCGCATGTTATAAAAATACCTGAGGTCCCCAGAAATAAAAAAAAAAAACAAGAAGTGACTCCATTTTGCAAAGCGCACCCCAGTACGAACATTTTAAGGGGTTGAAAGGGCACTTTTGACCAAACAAGTGTATTACAGAAATTAATATGTAGTGGTTGGTGAAAAGTGGATATGTAAGCTCTGTGGACAAAATGAGTTATAAGGTGGTAAAATTACAGGGTACATCAAGGATGAAATTATTCCATGGATGAGTGATAGATTCTGAAACAATCCTTGATGCACAGGACAGGTTTTTCAGGGCAGGTTTCGCAATGGTGAATGGTGTCTTTCCTTATCCCCCTTTTGGAACATACCCTGCATCTTTTTTAGGTCCTTCCCTTTCTCGCTGTTTGGGGCACCGTAACTTGCAGAAGTACTGGGGCCCTCGATTGCTTGGTTCGAAAAAATTAGGGTCTTTATCACCACCTCTTGAAACTGTAGGAATGTTCTTGGATGGCCTCTAGATTTAAAAAGCACAAAAGCATTGTACAGCGCCATCTGTACGAGGTGCATGGCCAGCTTTGTGTACCACACTTTTATTTTTCGTGTGGCATTGTAGGGCTTCAGAACTTGATCTGAAAGATCAACCCCCCCCCCCCCCCATGTGTTTATTGTGGTCCAGGATGCAGTATGGCTTGGGGACAGTGGTTGTGGTACCTTGTACAGCGGCAGGGGAGCTGGTGTTAGTGTAAATGGTGGTCAGTAAAAGGACATCCCTCTTGTACTTAACCACCAACATGTTCTCATTGAGGAGAGCACGGCTTTCTCTTTTTCTTAGTGGTTGCCCTACCAGGGATCTAGGGAGGCCTCTCAGATTTTTGCATACTGAGCCGCACTCCAAAGTACCTCTGGAAGCTAGATACTGGAACAGTGGTAGTCTCGTGTAGTAATTATCCACATAGAGATGGTAACCCTTATCCAGCAGTGGGTGCAGTAAGTCCCACACTATCTTCCCACTAACTCCTAGGACGGGGGAGCATTCTGGGGGTTCAATCCGGGAGTCCGTCCCTTCGATGTGAGTGAACCCAGAGCTACTCTCACAGATTTAATAATTTTTTAAGCCATACCTTGTCCGCTTGCTGGGCAGGTACTGGCGGAATCTTATCCTCCCTTTGAAAAGTAATAGAGATTCGTCAACGCAGACATTTTTTTCTGGGGTGTACACTTCTGAAAACTTTGTGTTGAAGTGGTTAAGGATGGGCCTAATTTTCTACAGACCGTCAAATGCGGGGTCATTGTGGGGTGGGCACTGTGCATTATCGTTGTAATGCAAAAATTTCAGGATTGCTTGGAATCGATCACGGGCCATGACACTACTGTAAATTGGAGTGTGGTACAAGACATCCACACTCCAATACTGAGTAATCTTTGTTTTTTTAATAACGCCCAAAAGGTCATCATCTCTGCTGCATTTACTGGGGTTCAACCTAGGGGTCTAGCATAGAACGATGTGGGGTTCTGGTAAATAAATTGCTGAGCGAATAGATTTGTTTGGGTTACCATCAAATTTATTAAATCTTCAGAGAAAAAGATTTAAAAAAATTATATTTCAGTGAAGCCCGCACAATCTATCTAAATTCCTGAGCTGCCCACAAACTCAGGAATTTGGGGCTGATAATTGTTAGGGGGTGGGGTCCATATGGACTCTGGGGGGCTGTCTCTGCTGCTACCCTGGGGCACCTTCTAGAGGGTCCCTTATCACCGGATGATGATGAGGAGGGGGTAGAAGAGCAGAGGAAAGTGGCATCCTCTTCTCCCTCACTGGCCGACTCAGTATCGGAGGCAAGATATGCGTATGCCTCTTCCGCTGAGTAAACTCGTTGGGACGGATGGGCCATTTTTATTTTATTGGGGTGTAGTGTGTGAAATGTGTACAACTTCATTTAGTGTAGGGTGTGTATGAGGTGCTTTCACATGTGAAGGGCCTTGTAATAAATTGGAAAATAAATTTAGGAGAAAAAAAGAACAAAAATTAGCAAAAAAAAAAAAGCTGTGAAAACTCAGCAGACACGATCAGTAACGGACACTACTGATCGATGCTCAGTGGTTGCAAAATGCACGCATGCAGATGGTGCGTTCGTGCAAAATCCTAAACTGACACTAACTGAAATTTATATATAAAACTAACTACCTACCACTAACTGCAACTCTCTTTTTCCCACCAAAAAATGCAAGAAAAAAAACCTCAAAAATGAGCACACTACTTATTGGTGCGTGTGTGCAAAAACTGTAGTATTACTGGTTTTAAAATGCATGCACGCACGCAGGTGGTGCGTTCTTGCAAAAATGTGCAGATGCAAATGAGCACATTAGGTATCGGTGCTCTGCAGCACGCACACACACAGATCGTGCGTGCGTGCGTGCGTGCGTGCAAAAACTGTAGTATAAAAATTCTTACAGTGGTTAAAAAGTTAACACTGGCTAAAAATGTAACTTATAGCTCTATATATAGAAATATAGAGCTATATATATACATATATATATATATATATATATATATATATATATATAAACCCCTAACTACAGTTTCTTCTTTTTGCAAAAAAATGAACACAGATGTGGATGCAGTCTCTCTGCATGCAGTCACCAGCTACAATAGCTGCATGCAGGGAAGTTCAGCCCTTTCCTGTGCAGCCAGGGGCGTAGCTATAGGGGGTGCAGAGGTAGCAGTCGCTACCGGGCCCAGGAGCCTGAGGGGGCCCAAAGACCCTTGTGCCACATAAGACAATGGCATTATTGAAAGTGCATACTGGTCAATTTACACCTCTGGCTGGAGGGAAGGGGTTAGGATAAGAATTTGGCATGAGGGGGTGGCCTTTCAATGTTTGCCTCAGGCAGCAGGAAGGCTATGTGCTCCCCTGCCCCTTGCCAACAAGCACTGAGGGACGGGGGCCCAAGCTGAACTCTTGCACCAGGGCCCATAAGCTTTTAACTACGCCCCTGTGTGCAGCTATAGAGCTGCCATTGGCTGGAGTGTTGTTCCCTGGTGTCCCCTGCCTGACCCCTATCTTCATTCAGCAGGACCTGCGCTGACGTCACCTGAGCACGATTACATCATCAAAGGTCCTTTGGCAGGTCCTGAAAGAAGACTATGCCGGCTGCGCAAACGACAGGATGAGGTGAGTTATTTTAATTTTATTTTTTAACCCCTAAAGCCACATTTTAGTAAGAATTCTGTATCAAGAATGCTATTATTTTCCATTATAACCATGTTATAAGGGAAAATAATAAAATATACAGAACACCTAACCCAAACCTGAACTTCAGTGAAGAAGTCCGGGTTCGGGTCTGGGTACCACAGTCAGTTATTTTTATCACGCGCATGCAAAACGCATTACACCCGCACGATAAAAACTGAACATCGGAACGCAATCGCAGTCAAAACTGACTTCAATTGCGTACTTACTCACACAATTCTACCTGATCGCAGACGCATTGCATCCGGACCTAATCCGGACACGCTCGTCGGCAAGGGACCTAAGGGGTCAAAGAAAAACACTGATAACCTTGTAATTGCAATGAGTTGCTATATTACAATGCTACATGTGTGACATTCCCTCATCATTCCATCATGGAACACAGCCCAGTGCTGTCAATGTGGACATCATGATCTTGTGTCCATTTATACAGGCTGCTGTAAACCTTAGCCAGACAGACCTGAAAGGAAGCTGCAGAAAATCCTTCCCTCCCTGCCTAAGACAATTTTGCAGCTAGAGGGAGCATTTTTGCTGTGTAAAGCAACCTTCCAGTTCAAGAAAAAAAATCACATTACCGGGGAACAAACAGAACACATATGGTGACCTCCTTTACACCTTTTTAGGCTATTTTCACACTTGCGACAGAGTGATCCGGCAAGCAGTTCCGTATGCCAACTGATGGCATTAGTAAGACTGATGAGGACCATGATCAGTCTTACGCTGGGTTCACACCTAGGCGTTTCTCAAACGCGCGTTTCTATGCGCGTTTTTGACGCGCGTTTTATGCACGTTTTTTTTAATAGTGAACGCGCGTTTGACGCGCGTTTGGGTGATTGACAGCAGTGTTGTCCAAAGAGTCTATGGCCCAAACGCGCGTCAAACGCGCCAAAAAAAGCTCCTGTACTTGTTTGAGCGTCGGGCGTTTTACAGCGCGATCGTACGCGCTGTAAAACGCCCAGGTGTGAACCCTTCCCATAGGGAATCATTGGTTCTTGCCTGTTGTGCGTTTTACAGCGCGTAGGAACGCGCTGTAAAACGCTCAGGTGTGAACCCAGCGTTAGGCTACTTTCACACTTGCAGCAGGACGGATCCGACAGGCTGTTCACCATGTCGGATCCGTCCTGCGGCTATTTTGCCGTGCCGCCGGACCACCGCCCCGTCCCCATTGACTATAACGGGAACGGGGGCGGAGCTCCAGCGCGGCGGTGCACGGCGAAAGCCGCCGGACTAAAAAGCCTGACATGCAGTAATTTTAGTCCGGCGGCCTTTCGCCGTGCACCGCCGTGCTGCGCCGGAGCTCTGCCCCCGTCCCCATTATAGTAAATGGGGACGGAGCAGCGGCACGGCAAAATAGCCGCAGGACGGATCCAACATGGTGAACAGCCTGTCGGATCCGTCCTGCCGCAAGTGTGAAAGTACCCTTAAAAATGCCTGATCAGTTTAAAATGCATTGAAATGCCGGATCCATCTTTCCGGTGTCATCCGGCAAAACGGAGCCAGCATTTATATTTTCACCTTTTTTTCGGTCTGCGCATGCGCAGACCAGAAAGGCGGATCCGGCATTCTGCTATTTTGAATGCCGAATCCGACACTAATGCATTCCTATCCAGCATTCAGGCAAGCATTTTTTTCGCCGGAGATCAAACCGTAGCATGCTACGGTTTTATCTTTTGCCTGATCAGTCAAAATGACTGAACTGAAGACATCCTGATGCATCCTGGACGGATTACTGTCCATTCAGAATGCATAGGGATATGCCTGATCAGTTCTTTTCTGGCATTGAGCCCTTTTGACGGAACTCAGTGTCGGAAAAGAAAAACACTAGTGTTAAAGTAGAATTAGTTGCAGAACCGCTAATTCTCAGGATCATATTCTGCAATCCAAGATGGCCACACCACTTGTTCACTTCTCACACTTTCTGATGTATAATGTTGATCAGTAGCCCAAGAAACTTCCCATATGCCCAGCCCTGCTCTTGGATTGGGCAGCACTGTTCACATGAGCAGAGCTTGCCAATCCAAGAGCAGCAGGAAGTGATTTGGGCTATCAAATGCACAGTAAGCTTCAGGCAGACCAAAAAGCCCAAGGTACGCCCATCCTGGACTGAAGAAGAAGAGCCCAAGAATGGACGGAATCGCTGATGAAAAGGAGGGCACCATGTAAATTCCCTAGATAATGTGAATAATAATGTTACTTTGTTTCTTGAGACGGAGGGTCACTTTAAAAACTGCCTAGAACATCTAGTCCAGTCTTACGCTGGGTTCACACCTGAGCGTTCGTGATGGAGCGCTCTGTATGCGCGATTGTACCAGCGTTTGCAATCGCGCATACAGAGACAAGCGAACGCCCATTGTCGCGCGATCCCGAAAGTCTATGTACGGGAACGCGCAACAAGACGCCCCAAAGAAGCTCCTATACTTCTTGGGGCGTCGGGCGTTTTACAGCGCGATCGTACGCGCTGTAAAACGCCCAGGTGAGTACCATTCCCATAGGGAAGCATTGGTTTCTCCTTGTTGAGCGTTTTACAGCGCGTAGGAACGCGCTGTAAAACGCTCAGGTGTGAACCCAGCCTTACACATGAAAGGCTTCATGTAATGTAGGATCTTCTAGAGCGATCTCATATGTAAAAAGTGGAGATTCATATACCATGATTTAGGCTAGGTTTATTATACCTATATAATAACCAATTTTTTCTGTTTATTTCATTGGGATGCTTGACATCATATCCTTGCCATTAGGCTATGCTTCCACACTGCAGCCAGTCCTGAAACCCTATTGGGGTCATTTATCAAACTGGTGTAAAGTAGAACTGGCTTAGTTGGCCATAGCAACCAGTCAGATTCCACCTTTCATTTTTGACAGCTCCTTTGAAAATGAAAGGTGGAATCTGATTGGTTCCTGTGGGCAACTAAGCCAGTTCTACTTTACACCAATTTGATAAATTACCCTTATATGGGCTGCCACTTATACTGTACACCACGAGGATGTGGGTATAGTGAGGAACAGATATTCTGCCCACGTCACATTATATACCTTTTTTTTTTACATATAGTATATTTCTGTTTTAATAATGAAGGTATTGGTGATTTATCCGAAGCGTTTTGCAGCTTGGTGTAGGGAGGGGATGTGAATTTTGGTGCAGCTGGTAGCCTTTGCTCTTCTGTTATTTGCTAGTGACCTCAGCAACGAAAGATATTATCGGAAGACTTGTGATGTGAGAGGTTAGTAAAGATAAAGATTTCTTTCTTATCTCTTTCAGTATGATTTCACATGTGTACATATTATTAACTGTAGAAGAGCTCCTTCATTTTCCTAACATATCTAACCCATAAAAGGGGTGTTTTAGGTCTCAAAACGGAATTTAAGTAGTACACAGAGTATTCTATTGTGTAAAATGTCAGTTTTATGTAGGGTAATGCACAGCAAACATGCGACCAACCATTGATTTCCATGGAGAAAAAAAACATGACCGTGAGCAAGTGATTGCACTTTGTTAACAGTGATTTCCAGTGCACCTGATAGGTGGCATGTCACTTCTTTCAAGCTGATTTTAGCCACATTCTTCAAACCAATGGGGAAGGGCTAAAACAGGTTAAAGTATCTGTTATCCAAAAACACGCTGGCCCAGATTTATTGTGTCTGAGCCAAGTAGCATTGCGTGGGTTTCCATCCCCCAGGGCAAGCCAAGTATTGCGTTCCCTACACTGTGGTCAAGACCCTTAACATAGAACCATTCCCCTTTTAGGCCCCCAGTCTGACTCAAAAATAATTCCCATTTAGGTATCAACAGTAATAATCCATTCCTCATTTAAGCTCATGCCCACAGCCCCGCTGAGCAGTAATTCGCATTTAGGCCCCCCTGGGCCTGCCCCACTCACTAAAATTCCACTGCACCCCTTACACTAAATTTAAATCTGCCCTTTCTCTTTGCTCTTTAAGTACTTCTATGTGTGTTCTGCTACCTATGAAAGAAAGATGGGTGCACGCGCAGGGTGCGGAGATCACACGGCGGGAGCTGGTGGTTTGTTATAGGCAACTGTGCTATTTTTCACCCATATTGATAAAAATCTCCATTGACTCACACCACTATCCCTACCTACTTGGATAATGCATCCTAAACGACAGCCCCCAACTTGGGGATGGTCCCTGACCCGACTGATTGCACGGAGCCTAGCCACAGGGAGAAGGGGAGGACAGACAGACCAGGTAAAGCACAGACAGACACAACTGAACAAACGCAGAGTCAACATTAAAAGAAGATCTAAACCAGGAGTTAATATCAGAGTAAGGCCTCATGCACACGACCGTTGTGTGCATCCGTGGCCGTTGTGCCGTTTTCTGTTTTTTTTCACGGACCCATTGACTTTCAATGGGTCAGTGGAAAAATCGGAAAATGCACCGTTTTGCAGCCGAGACCGTGATCCATGTATCCTGTCCGTCAAAAAAATATGACCTGTCCTAATTTTTTGACGGACAACGGTTCACGGACCCATTCAAGTCAATGGGTCCGTGAAAGAACATGGATGCACACAAGATTGGCATCCGTGTCCGTAGGTTACTTTCATACAGACGGATCTGAAGATCCGTCTGCATAAAAGCTTTTTCAGAGCTGAGTTTTCACCTCGTGAAAACTCATATCCGACAGTATATTCTAACACAGAGGCGTTCCCATGGTGATGGGGACGCTTCTAGTTAGAATATACAACGAACTGTGTACATGACTGCCCCCTGCTGCCTGGCAGCACCCGATCTCTTACAGGGGGCCCTGATCCGTACAATTAACCCCTCAGGTGCTGCACCTGAAGGGGTTAATTGTGCGTATCATAGCCCCCTGTAAGAGATCCGGGGCTGCCAGGCAGCAGGGGGCAGACCCCCCTCCCTCCCCAGTTTAAATTTCATTGGTGGCCCAGTGCAACCCCCCCAGCCCCCCCTCCCTCCCTCTATTGCATTAACATTGGTGGCAGTGTGTGCCCCCCCGCCCCCCCTTCCTCCCTCTATTGTTTTAATACATTGGTGGCAGTGTGCCCCCCCCACCCCCCCTTCCTCCCTCTATTGTTTTAATACATTGGTGGCAGTGTGCGCCCCCGCCCCCCCTTCCTCCCTCTGTTGTTTTAATACATTGGTGGCAGTGTGCGCCCCCCCCCTTCCTCCCTCTATTCTTTTAATACATTGGTTGCAGTGTGCTCCGATCGGTAACCATGGCAACGAGGACGCTACTGCAGTCCTGGTTGGCATGGTTACTTAGCAATAGTAGAAGCATCATACTTACCTGCTGGCTGCTGCGATGTCTGTGTCCGGCCGGGAGCTCCTCCTACTGGTAAGTGACAGCAATGCGCCGCACAGACCTGTCACTTACCAGTAGGAGGAGCTCCCGGCCGGATCGGGGGGGAGAGGGGAGGCCACACACTGCCACCGATGTATTAAAACAATAGAGGGAGGAAGCGGGGGGGCGCACACTGCCACCAATGTTAATGCAATAGAGGGAGGGGGGGGCGCACACTGTGCCACCAATGCTATTATTACAATAGAGGGGGGGCGCAAACTGGCCACCAATGCTATTATTACAATAGAGGGAGGGAGGGCGGGGGGGGGGGGCCGCACTGGCCACCAATAATATTCAAACTGGAGGGAGGGAGGGGGGGGGTCTGCCCCCTGCTGCCTGGCCGTCCCTGATCTCTTACAGGGGGCTATGATACGCACAATTAACCCCTTCAGGAGCGGCACCTGAGGGGTTAATTGTGCTGATCACGGCCCCCTGAAAGAGATCGGGTGGTGCCAGGCAGCAGGGGGCAGTCATGTACACAGTTTGTAGTATATTCTAACTAGAAGCGTTCCCATCACCATGGGAACGCCTCTGTGTTAGAATATTCTGTCGGATATGAGTTTTCACGATGTAACTCATATATGGTGATGGGGACGCTTCAAGTTAAAATATACCATCGGATTGGAGGAAACTCCGATCAGATGTTATAAAGGGACTCCAGACTTTACATTGAAAGTCAATGGGGGACGGATCCGTTTGCAATTGCACCATATTGTGTCAACGTCAAACGGATCCGTCCCCATTGACTTGCATTGTAATTCAGGACGGATCCGTTTGGCTCCGCACGGCCAGGCGGACACCAAAACGACTTTTTTTTTCATGTCCGTGGATCCTCCAAAAATCAAGGAAGACCCACGGACGAAAAAACGGTCACGGATCACCGTTTTGTGGACAGTGAAAAAATACTGTCGTGTGCATGAGGCCTAAGAATCAGTATTCAACTGCGAGGTCACAAAACTAGCAGATGGTCAGTAATCCAGGAATTCTAGGAGCCAGTATAAGGGCTCATTCAGACGGTCATCTGTTTAGTTCTGCACCTGTTCTGCATTTTTGCAGAACGGATGCAGACCAATTCATTTCAATTGGGCCGCAAAAGATGTGGGCAGCACACCATGTGCTGTCCGCATCCGTTGTTCTGTTCTGCGGCACCGCAAAAAATATAGAGCATGTCCTATTCTTGTCCGCAATTGCGGACAAGAATAGGCATTTTCTATGAGAGTGACGGCCATGTGCCGTCCGCAAATTGCCGAATGCACACAGGCTGGTATCCATGTTTTGCGGATACGCAATTTGCGGACCGCAAAACTCATATGGCCGTCTGAATGAGCCCTTAAACAGCTTGTGAGGCAGGAAGACCAATCACAGGCACCTGTTGCCAGCAGCTGCCACTGACCAGAGGAAGGCATCCGCCGAAACGCGCGTCGGGGTTACGTGGCTCTCCTGAGGTGTATATCCCCATATTATGGGTATGTAGATATGTAATGCTCTTGTGGATTTTGGGGGATGTGTTTACTGGCTCTGGTGCTTAGCTATACCCACTTGGGTTATCCATAGGTGGATATTGCCGTGCACCTGAGCCATATCTTTATGTATATGGAGTTTTAAGTTGTCACCACAGTTTCCATTGTGATATTGGACCATTGATGCGGTGACTACTTATGCACTTGCACTTTAATTTTCTCTTGGCTGTTGTATGTTCCCATACATCTTTTGGAACTATTACACATCTATATGTTGCGGTGTAGTCTGTAACCATGTATTGATGTGGTGCTTTATCATTTGCACTTGCACTTTAGTATTTTCAAGTTGTTTTTTTTGCCCCCATATACTGAGTAATTGTGGTTACAGAAGTATATATTTAGTGAGGTATTGTACTCTCTTTCTCTGCCTCCGTTCTTGTACTCCATCCCTCCCCTTTATGTCTCACTTGTGCTGATATGCCTCCTCAGATGTAGCCATTTTTTTATCTGTTGTCTCACGTTCCCATCTATATGTTATTTATTCAATAAAGGGTTTATTTTTGATGATATACCCGTTTAATCTCAGTTCATTCTCGTTGTTTGGTGTATCTATGTACACTGAGTGGGTTTTTATTTACTTTTTCCGGGTCTATTTAACATAGTACATCTAATTTCCATTGTGTATGTCTATGTTTTGTGTAACCTACTTGTATAATCATGCTGCCTCTGAGCCTGATTGGTCCGGCGACCCTGCTTCCTGATATGACGACAAGCCCAATTGTCAGCGTGGCTGGTTTCCACGGCAATGGAACAACCCCCTACTACACAGCAACAGAAAGGCTGGGCTCACCACTGGAACACAGACAGGTAAGTAGGTGACATCTACAATATGTGCCACATAACAGTGCATATGCATGATTCCCAACATTTTCAAATTTGCAGGGACTGCCCCTAATTTCCCAAATTCTCCACAGCAGCCTATCCCCTTAACTTTGACCTTCACAGCAGCCCGCTCCTTTAACAGTGAGTTTCACAGCACCCGACTCCCTTGACAGTGACCTCCTCAGGGGTCCGCTCCCTTAATAGTGATCTATACAGCACCCCGCTCCTTAACACTGACCTCCATAGGGGACTGTCCCCTTATCTGTGACCTCCACTGTTCCCTGCCCCCTTAACAGAGACCTCCACAGCACCCGTCCCTTTAACAGTGACTGCCACAGTACCCCTCTCCCTTAACAGTGACCTCACAGTACCCTGTCCCCTTAACAGTGACCTCCACAGTACCCGCCCCTTTAACAGTGACTGCCACAGTACCCCTCTCCCTTAACAGTGACCCCACAGTACCCTGTCCCCTTAACAGTGACCTCCACAGTACCCGCCCCTTTAACAGTGACCTCCACAGCAGCCTACCCCCTTAACAGTAACATCCACAGTGAATGTGTGACCCCCACAAGATTTCTTTCCAGGTAGCAAGGGATGTGTATACCAAGTTTCGTTGAGATCGATGGTTGCGTTTTTGAGTGATCGCGGAACATACTTACATACATATATATACAGTACGTCCTTCTTTATATATATATATATATATATATATATATATATATAATAGTATAATAATATGGATCCTTTTTTATTGATTGGAGACTATCCATTTATCTAATGACAGATCCTCTTGTCCTCCTCTAGGCTTCCTGCCCACACGGACGGTGAATACTGAGTTTAGGCTTGGACGCTTCTCCTTTGTCTTTACTGAACAGAACATTTTTTATTACAGTGAACAATACTTTCCCCATGTTTATGACCAGAGTCCGGTGGGTAATAATGGTTCCTGGAACTGCTAGACAACTGTACTATATCAACTTTATTAATCACATCAAATCGCTCCTAGACACAGCGGTGAGACACTGGGAGAATTTCATTACCCTAATTATTCTACACAACTATTGCCAGTACTTTTATGTTTGAACTGCTCCCTGTAATGGTGATATATTGCAGGGCGGCCATGATAAAAAAAAATGTTGCTGTTCTAGATACACACACTTGTTGAATGCTTGCTTTGGATCAATCTGAGGCAAAAAAAAGAAATGCACTAAAATGACATGGAAACTAAATTGCACCAAATTTATCACATGCCTACATTAGTATTTAAACCAAGAAGAAGAATAAACACCAAAATAGAAATCTGACGAGTAAAGTGACACGGTTAATAAAATGGCGTTAGGACCGTTATATTTATGGATGTGTTATCAGAGAAAAGGCGCCAATATGGGCAATGTAGTAAACTAAAAAATTGCGACTGCAGAGCCGGTGTTATGTCAGAAAACCTTACCTCGTCAGATTCCCTTACCCCACGTGACTTCCCGGGGTGTGCGCCTCCGCGCAAGTGCAGTACCACAGCACGGCGCCTCCACGCAAGCGCAGTACCAGGGCATGGGTGAGGTAAAATTACAGTGAGCGTTGACTCATGGACGCGAGCATGGACACCGCGCGTGCGCTGTCAGGGGTAAGGATTTTACAATCCGTGCGTGCGCAGTCTGAACGTAAGGAGATTTAGCAAGACAAAAGACCGTCAGATCTCTTTACCCCTGAGAGCGCACGCACATGTGCGCGCGTATATGAGTCAACGCTCACTGTCATTTTACCTTACCCATGCCATGGTACTGCGCTTGCGCGGAGGCGCTGTGGCACTGTGCCATGGTACTGCGCTTGCGCGGAGGCGCACACCCCCGGAAATCACGTAGAGTAAGGGAATCTGACAAGGTAAGGTTTTCTGACAGAACACCAGCCACATTCTCGACTTCCTGCTCTTTTTCTAAAAACTGGAATAAAAATGTCACAATTGCTGTCAAAATTTAGCAAATCTGCATTATGTCTTTTTTTATGGTCTGTACGGTATGTGATAAATTTGGTCTCAACTTCCACTACTTTCAGCTCCAGCTCTAAAAGTTAGTTATGGTGCAAATTGCGCTCTAATTGTGCAGTGGAAGCTGCGCAGTGTTTGACAATGGATTGTATTAATGTAAGATTGGATTCTTACTGATACACAGGAAATACATGTACATGACCGTGTGTATTTTGCGGTCCGCGAAAAACGGAAAGAAATACGAATGACGTCCATGTGTATTCCGTATTTTGAGGAACGGAACAGCTTGCCCCTAATAGAACAGTCCTATCCTTGTCCGTAACGCAGACAATAATAGGGCATGTTCTATTTTTTGCGGAAACAGAATGCACATGGAGTGACTTATGTTTTTTGGGTGGACCCATTGAAATAAAAAAACGGACACATAAAGAAAATACGTTTGTGTGCATGAGCCATTAGACAGTGGACGGAGCTGCCTAGTCTGGTGCCGGACCTACCCCCGAACATCTAGTTGGTAGAGATGTGGGGTGTCAGACCCCCGATGATCAGTTAGTAATGGCCTATTATAAAGATAAAGGTAAAGGCTGGACACCCCCTTTAAATGTATGTTAGTGTCAAACAGTTTTTGGCAGAACACATCCCAGGGCCGATTCTGCAACATTATGACCAGGCTGTGATGAGGGGTAGGCAAATAAGGGGGGCTGCTTAACCTTTTCACTACCGAAGGTTTTTTTCGTTTTTGTGTTTTCATTTTTCTTCCCTATCTTGCTTGACCCATAACTTTTTTATATTTCCGTTCACATAGCTGTATGAGGGCTTATTTTTTTGCGGGACAAATTTTACTTTCTAATGTCACGATTAATTATGGCATACAATGTAGTGGGAAGTGGTAAAAAAATTACAAATTGGGTGGAATTGGAAAAAAAATGCAATTCCTCCACCGTTTTATGGGTTTTGTTCCCACAGCGTTTTGTTTGCAGCAAAACTGAACCATATCCTTCACTCTCTGGATACCCCATATGTTTAGGTTTATTTTATGTCTAAATAGTGTAAAAATAAATGTAAAAATGTGTTTACATCCCTATATTCTGACCCCCTTAACGTTTTTATAGTTACGTCTACCGAGTTGTGTGGGGGCTAATGTTTGGGCGGGATAATCCGTACTTTTTATTGATAACATTTTGGAGTGTGTGTGACTTTTTGATCGCAAGTTATAAAAAAAAGAGAAGCAATGAAAAAATGGCAAATTGGCCATTTTGACCCTTTTATCCGTTACACCATTTGCTGTATTGGACAAATATTTTTATATTTGAATAGTATGGGCGTTTTCGTCACGGTGATACCCATGTTTATATTTCTTGTTATTTAGGTATTTAATTTTTTATTATACGGAAAGGTGGGTGATTTTAAACTTTTATGTTTTAAAAAAATTTTATATATTTTTTTACTTAAAAAAATCTTTGTAATGATTTTGAAGTTCATATATGAGCCTATAAGATCTGCTTTTTATTTTTCATTTTGAACCATCATGTATTTTAAAAATGAGTTTATTACTGTGAATTGCTCATTTCTTGTGTTGTCCTGTCATCTGGTGGCCAATATGATAATGGCAGCATGAATGCTGTGAGTCATGTCAGCGAGACTCACAGCATTAAAAGCAACTCCCAACATCCCTGTTGGCCGCAGGGGGTGTCGGTACATGTACGGCGCTGGTAGCAAACGGGTTAAGTCTATGCTCTGTCTTTAACCCCTTAAGGGGCCATTTGCATGGCTTTTTTTGCATGCTGAACTTGGTGTGAATTCCTTGCCAAAGATAGTTGTTAATGGGAGGCCATGCTGCTGTTCATGTGGCCATGGTTTATTGCATGTCCTTGGTTATGATCATCACCAGTGTTGAGCAAATCGAAGTTTAACAAATTGACTTTGATGTGAATTTCAGGGAAAATTCAATTCGCCACAAGTCTGAATTTCCTGGCAATTCTTGGTAACAAATACATTTTCCATCATGTCAGCACGCTCAAGATTTTGGGCGATTTTGGGCGTCTGCTCCAACCTCAGCTTTCAAAAAACACTGTGTAAATGGCCCCCTTAAAAAGCAGCAATTGTTTTTTATCACTGCTTTCTGTAACTTTTAAATTTTACTGTCGCTGTAACCCCATGAGCCCTTGTTTTTGTGGGACAAGTTTTATTTGTTAATATCTTCATGTTAGGCCTCATGCACATGACTGCAGTTTCCATCCGCATCTAATCTGCATTTTGTGCACATCACATATGGACCCATTCATTACTAACGGTCCGCAAAAAATATCCTCATCCGTGTCGCCATTCTGCAAAGAACTTCTCTGTTTTGAGGACAAGAATAGGCAGTTCCAGTGAAGGGAGTAAGAATATTGTGGCTGTCATGGCGGTGTCACGATCTTGTTGCTGTTTGCCGTGACACGTTTGCCGTGCATGCGGTTGCCTGGGGCAAGGTGTCGTTTACTCTGCATGTGTGTGCACTTCCCCTTATATCTTAGTTCCTTCCCTGTCTGGTTCTGAAGGGGTTAACTCCCGGGCTGGGTGTGGCCATCAGGGTCTCAGCAATGTCTCACCTACAGTTGCAAGAAAAAGTATGTGAACCCTTTGGAATGATATGGATTTCTGCACAATTGGTCATAAAATGTGATCTGATCTTCATCTAAGTCACAACAATAGACAATCACAGTCTGCTTAAACTAATAACATACAAAGAATTAAATGTTACCATGTTTTTATTGAACACACCATGTAAACATTCACAGTGCAAGTGGAAAAAGTATGTGAACCCTTGGATTTAATAACTGGTTGAACCTCCTTTGGCAGCAATAACTTCCACCAAACGTTTCCTGTAGTTGCAGATCAGACGTGCACAACGGTCAGGAGTAATTCTTGACCATTCCTCTTTATAGAACTGTTTCAGTTCTGCAATATTCTTGGGATGTCTGGTGTGAATCGCTTTCTTGAGTTCATGGTCACAGTATCTCAATCGGGTTGAG
This sequence comes from Bufo gargarizans, assembly GCF_014858855.1. NCBI lineage: Eukaryota > Metazoa > Chordata > Amphibia > Anura > Bufonidae > Bufo > Bufo gargarizans. The sequence goes on along the minus strand of NC_058080.1, from coordinate 521,587,134 downwards.
GTCAGGACTCTGACTGGGCCACTCCAGAAGGCGTATTTTCTTCTGTTTAAGCCATTCTGTTGTTGATTTACTTCTATGCTTTGGTTCATTGTCCTGTTGCAACACCCATCTGTTGTTGAGCTTCAGCTGGTGGACAGATGGCCTTAAGTTCTCATGCAAAATGTCTTGATAAACTTGGGAATTCATTTTTCATCCGTCCAGGCCCTGACGCAGCAAAGCAGCCCCAAACCAGCCCCAACGCATGATGCCTCCACCACCATACTTCACAGTTGGGATGAGGTTTTGATGTTGGTGTGCTGTGCCTCTTTTTCTTCACACATGGGTGTTGTGTGTTTCTTTCAAACAACTCTACTTTGGTTTCATCTGTCCACAGAATATTTTTCCAGTACTGCTGTGGAACATCCAGGTGCTCTTGTGCAAACTGTAAACGTGCAGCAATGTTTTTCTTGGACAGCAGTGGCTTCCTCTGTGGTGTCCTACCATGAAATCCATTCTTGTTTAGTGTTTTACGTATCGTATATTTACTAACAGGGATGTTAGCATATGCCAGAGACTTTTATAAGTCTTTAGCTGACACTCTAGGATTCTTCTTCACCTCATTGAGCAGTCTGCGCTGTGCTCTTGCAGTCATCTTTACAGGATGGCCACTCCTTGGGAGAGTAGCAGCAGTGCTGAACTTTCTCCATTTACAGACAATTTGTCTTACCGTGGACTGATGAACATCAAGGCTTTTGGAGATACTTTTATAACCCTTTCCAGCTTTATGCAAGTCAACAATTCTCAATCGTAGGTCTTCTGAGAGCTCTTTTGTGCGAGGCATCATTTACATCAGGCAATGCTTCTTGTGAAAAGCAAACCCAGAACTGGTATGTGTATTTTATAGGGCAGGGCAGCTGTAACCAACACCTCCAATATCATCTCATTGATTGGACTCCAGTTGGCTGACACCTCACTCCAATTAGCTCTTGGAGATGTCATTAGTCTATGGGTTCACATACTTTTTCCACCTGCACTGTGAATGTTTACATGGTTTGTTCAATAAAAACATGGTAACATTTTATTATTTGTGTGTTGTCTATTGTTGTGACTTAGATGAAGATCAGATCACATTTTATGACCAAGTTGTGCAGAAATCCATATCATTCCAAAGGGTTCACATACTTTTTCTTGCAACTGTATGTCTTCCCGGAGTTTCCTTCTCTTCTCTACCCTACTTTATGTGTGGTATCGTTTTTAGGGGTAGGTGTTATGTCTGGTTGTTGTTACATGTCTGGTGGTGTTTGGTGTCCAGCATGTTTGCTAGACATCGTCCTGTCTATCGGTGATTCCTCCGGAAGGGGGTAACAGAGTTCCCCGGAGGGGGAACTACAAGTCTGTATGCAGCTCTACCTGGGGCCGCCATGTATGAAGGTCCAGGACGTTTGCATGAAGGTCCAAGCAGTAACTGGTGTGCTGGATATCTGGGTGTGGTTGTTTGTACTGTGTCCTGTATGGTGTGTGGGCACCTGTACTCATGCTCGGGTTCCAGTCGTTGTGGCTGTGGCAGGTAAGTGTGTTGTTCTGTGTGCTTACCTGCCAATCCAGTAGCTGTATATGGTCTCTACTTTTTCCTGGCATCTAGGCCCGTTGAGACTCCTGTGCTTCCGTGTAATGGAAGAACAGGTTGTCTCAGCCCTTTCCCTATTTTTAAGGGATTATCAGGACGACTCAGGGTCCTAGGTTCCTGGGTATGAGACGTCCTACAATCCAGGTCTGCTCCTATGGATATGAGTTAGGGCGAGGGTTAGGGAAGCAATAGGAGGTGACCTTCTCCCTTATTCCAGCCTCTGGCCTAGTTGCTTGTCAGTCAGCCACACATTGTACGGTGGGGGGTTTCCCCCACTCCCCATCGTGACAGTGGCATGCACAATTCCTGGATCCGTATTTTGCAGATTATAGACCTCTATGATGGTGTTGGTTTGGATGACTAGACCCACAGTCAGGTCAAGATCTACAGGACTGTAATACTGTCGCCAAAGTGTACCCACATTACCAGGACTGCAGGACTGATTACAGTCACTGTACAGAGCTGTGGCCATGACCATGGCAGACACTGATCAAGGCAGTGAAGACTTCCATTCAGTGACAGGCAAAAATCTTGAGGAGTTGACACTGAAGGGGAGATTTATCAAGACTGATGCAAAGGAAAACTGACTTAGTTGCCCATAGCAACCAATCAGATTCCACCTTTCCTGCAAAAGGAGCTCTGCAAGATGAAAGGTGGAATCCGATTGGTTGTTATGGGCAACTAAGTCAGTTTCCTTTTGCATCAGTCTTGATAAATCTCCCCTAAAGTAAATTATAAAAATCGCCTTGCATTTCAATACACAATTAATCAACTTTATTTCCATGAAACAGTAATGTCCCTTTAATTTTCCTATTATAAATCAGTTCTCTAAGATTCTGACAGGGCAGATTGAGGGAAACCTCATTTTTCAAGAGCAGAATACAAAATGAATGCTCAGCTTTAGGAAACCGGCAGACAGTTTTTCTTTTTGTTACTTTCATAAATCTCCCCAATTTATTATGTTTGTCAAGAACGGCTGCACACACATATTCGGCAGAGGGAGATCAGTCATTGATAGCACAGCATCTAACTCAACTCTGCTACATCAGCAACTGTCACTTGTAATTTACACAATATGTGGTCATTCTATTTAAACTGTTACCAAATAAATGCTCTTTCCGTAATGCTGAATGGGCTAATACCTGAAGCCCGTAATTATGGCAGCCATGCCCTCAGTGTCATGTCACTTCACAGACAGCCTCCATGCCGACAGATGTTCCTCACCAGTTGTCTACTGTAACAAAGGTTTACCACAATATATAATTATGCCAGTGTAAAGCCATTTTATGCTGGCCACAGCTTCTTTAAATAGATAATAACTCATCCGTTGGCTTTGGTATTTTTTGTTTTGTTTTTGTTTTTTTGTATTTTTTTTATTGAGCAAAATATTCTTCCGAACCTAAAAAGAAAACCTGTTAGCTCCTATATGGTAGAGTGACAAAGCAGTGACAGACCCACTTTTTTTGGTGATCTATCACTTCTGCGATGCATTCAGTAGTTTTAGAGTACTGACCAGCCAAAGACTGCGCTAAAGCTACAAGAGAAAGGAGTCCAATGCAGCACTCTGTCCCCGCCTCAGGGCAATAATTTCACAGTTTTCTTTGCTATGCACAACAGGAAAGAAAACTGTCAATCGTGGTCTGAAGGGAGGGGAGGGCATGGGCAGCTGGCTGCATTCGACTCATCTCTCTCACAGCGCTAGTGTGCTCTGCAGGCTTCTAAATATAATCACTCTAAAACTACTGGATACCATCACAGGAGTGACAGACCGCTAAAATCTGTGAGTCTGCCAGTATGCTCAGTGAGGGCAGCTTACGGGAGCTATCAGGTTCCCTTTAAAGCATATACTTAAAGGGGCTGTCCACGTTAAGATCAAGTCTTCTCAAATGCCTCAAAGCTGCAACGTGTGGCTGGTTCAGAATGATGTGGGTCTATACTAACAGGGCTCCACTGAGCCCTCCGATGTCTCCAGTTCTATAGCATATGTTTCTATAAGGACTGTTCAGTATAAAAAAAACTCATGTTCAAATACTAATCAGGGAATTCTGAATTAATAGTGGTTCAAGAAAGGGGGGGAGGGTCTGTCTTCCAGGACGAAGAGTAGCTATAAAGACCTGCTTGATTGTCTTACTTGCTATTGGGCTATGTAACAGATTACAGCTGTACACCAGGGGCCCAGCAGCAGCACACTTTCTGATTAGATTATTGTTGAGGACCCTTCTGCCTTAGCAGACATTACCTTTAAACAGTTAACTGCACTATTTAGAAACTTTTGTTGATGTCTTAGATCAAAGGCTGTTATTAATAGGATTCCGAGTGCTGAGATGGCCGTATAGACATCCTATTGAGCCCATCTTCACTTTCAAGGAGAAGCAGCATTCAGCTGAGTGTCATCCTCGTTCTGTCGATCGGTGGGCTCTTAGGACTTGGACCCCCACTGGTCAAAACCTTTGATATGTTGCTGAGATATTAAAAATGTTTAAAAAAAAGTACAGATACTCTAAGTGGTAAATATTGCTACATAATTTAATTTCCAGCAGCCAAAGTTTGGTAATGATGTTTTATTTTGGTGGAAAATTGGTGGAAAATTTGGTATAAAAACATAAAAAGTTCACGCTACAGTGATATTATATCATTAAAGTAGGGAAATTTCAGTAGAAGCATGCAATCGTGATTTCCTCATCTCAAACAATTTATTGAAACAAAAGCCAACACCAGTGGTGGGTATACCCCAGGTCAGTGTGAACCTTTCGCTTAGGCCTCTTTCACACTTGCGTTGTCCGGATCCGGCGTGTACTCCACTTGCAGGAATTACACGCCGGATCCGGAAAAACGCAAGTGTACTGAAAGCATTTGAAGATGGAGCCGTCTTCAAAATGCTTTCAGTGTTACTATGGCAGCCAGGACGCTATTAAAGTCCTGGTTGCCATAGTAGGAGCGGGGAGTGGGGGAGCGGTATACTTACAGTCCGCGCGGCTCCCGTGGCGCTCCAGAATGACGTCAGAGCGCCCCATGCCATGCGATCACGTCATCCATGTGCGTGGGGCGCCCTGACATCACTCTGGAGCGCCCCGGGAGCCGCACGGACGGTAAGTATGCTGCTCCCCGCTACACTTTACCATGGCTGCCAGGACTTTAGCGTCCTGGCAGCCATGGTAACCATTCAGAAAAAGCTAAACGTCGGATCCAGCAATGCGCCGAAACAACGTTTAGCTTAAGGCCGGATCCGGATCAATGCCTTTCAATGGCCATTAATTCCGGATCCGGCCTTGCGGAAAGTCTTCAGGATTTTTGGCCGGAGCAAAAAGCGCAGCATGCTGCAGTATTTTCTCCGGCCAAAAAACGTTCCGTTCCGGAACTGAAGACACCCTGATGCATCCTGAACGGATTTCTCTCCATTCAGAATGCATTAGGATAAAACTGATCAGGATTCTTCCGGCATAGAGCCCCGACGACGGAACTCTATGCCGGAAGAAAAGAACGCAGGTGTGAAAGAGCCCTTACTGAGGCAAGGTGCAAGCATTTTGTGAAAACTACTTATTCCTGGACAACCCTTTTAATTATATACCTAATATGTAAAGCTGAGTGTATGTATGTGTGTATGTCCACTAAAGGAATCCGCACCATCGCATTTACAATAACTAAATTTTGCACAGCCGCCTCCTGTGACTTGGGGAACGTCATAGACACCCTGTGCTTTCCAATTATTTGCCAAAAAATGCACTTAGTAACCTAACCGCCAAACTACAGTAGCCATTGTCTGTTGGCTGTTGTGGTAGTTAGCCTGGATATTCATCAGGTTGCATATAGCAACCAATCACAGCTCAGCTTCTATTTTGCTAGAGGTTATTGAAGGGGGTTGTCCCACGAAAAATATTCTACAGTTTTCAAACCAGCACCTGGATCTGAATACTTTTGTAATTGCATGTAATGAAACATTTTGTATCACTACTGAGTTATTCAGTAAAATGTATCTTTATAGTGCCACTTAATTTTTCCCTGCTCACTAAGTAGTCCTCACATGCTCAGTTTCATCTTTCAACTGCCTCCTGAGCTGTGATAGGGAGAGCTGAGACACGCCCCCTTAGCTGCAGTGGAAAAGACACTCCCCTTAAGCTGTCAGCTTGATAAAAATCTAGCAGAGCAATGAATGGGGAAATCTCTGGATCCATGTGAAGTACAGGGCTGGTTCTAGCTTTGTTAGAAAGAGACTATCATGTACTATATGATGTCCAATTTTTATTTTACATTACATGATTCATGGGATAACCCCTTTAATATGAGCTCTGATTGGATGCTACAGACAACGAAGGACATTCTTAGTATAAGAGAGCTTATGTGTGAGTTAAAATTATTTTGATTGCGACGTTTAGCCAGCGTTGTTGTAGAGGCCGATGTAACTCACATGACCGTAAGTGTATACTAATTCTGTGGGGTTTTATATACTGTAAATTAAAGACAGTAATGTCCCTTAAGAAAAGGAATTTGATTGGATGATTGATGTCAGATGCTAAGGGTTATTATGGAAATCACTGTTAGGGCTTGTTCACACGACCGTATGTCTCTTTCAGTGTTTTGCGGGCTGTATTTCCCAGATCCGTTTTCATTTTTTTTTTTCAGTAGTGTTTCCGGTTCCATTCCGTTTTTCCATATGGCGTATACAGTAATTACATAGAAAAAATTGGGCTGGGCATAACATTTTCAATAGATGGTTCCGCAAAAACGGAACGGATACGGAAGACATACGGAGTACATTCTGTATGTGTTCAGTTTTTTTTTTGCGGACCCATTGACTTAAATGGAGCCACGAAACGTGATTTGCGGGCAATAATAGGACCTGTTCTTTCTATTAAATGAACGGAAATATGGAAATGGAATGCATACTGAGTATATTCAGTTTTTTGTTGCAGAACCATTGAAATGAATGGTTCCGTATATGGAACGCAAAAAACGGCCCGTATACGGAACGCAAAAAACGTTCGTGTGAACGAGCCCTTAAGGAGTCGGAGGAGGTCACTGTCAAAGTGGTGGGGTGCTGTGAAACTCACTGTTAAAGGGGCAGGCTGCTGTGAAGGTCAAAGTTAAGGGGGTGGGCGGCTGTGGAAGTCCCATTTTAAGGTGGCAGGGAACTTTGGGGAGGTTAGTGTTAAGGAGTGGGGGGCTGTAGAGTTCACTGTTAAGGGGGCGGGATGCTGTAGAGGTCACTGTTATGGGAGATACTGTCAATATCTTTTAATGACACACACAAACATTAAATATATATAAATATACCTGTGCGAAGCCGAGTCCTTCTGCTAGTCAATATATAAAAGTGAAAATTTGTTTGACGGTTTGCTGGATGGCACAATGGGGCAATGATGTCACAAGGGGCACTGGATGGCACAATGGGGCAATGGATGTCACAAGGGGGCAATCAATGGCACAAAGGGGCACTGGATGGCAAACAGGGGGCACTGGATGACACAAGAGGGAAACTGGATGGGACAAGGGGGCAATGGTATGGCAGAATGGAGGCACTTTGGATGGCAAATAGGGGGCACTGGATGGCACAAGAGGGCACTGGATGGCACAAGGGGGAAAAAGATGGCAAACAGGGGCACTGGATGGCACAAGGGGGCAATGGATGGCAGAATGGGGGCATTGTGGATGTCACTGTTATGGGGCATTGTGGATGTCACTGTAATGGGGGCATTGTGGATGTCACTGTTATGGGGGCACTGTGGATGTCACTGTTATGGGCGCACTGTGGATGGCACTGTTATGGGGGCGCTGTGGACGTCACAGTTATGGTGGCGCTGTGGACGTCACAGTTATGGTGGCGCTGTGGACGTCACAGTTATGGTGGCGCTGTGGACGTCACAGTTATGGTGGCGCTGTGGACGTCACTGTTATGGGGGCGCTGTGAATGTCACTGTTATGGGGGCTCTGGATGGCACTGTTATGGACGCATTGTGGATGGCGCTGTTATGGACGCATTGTGGATGGCCCTGTTATGGACGCATTATGGATGGCACTGTTATGGATGCGCTGTGGATGGCACTGTTATGGGGGCTGAGTATAAGTGATAGGGCTTGTGCACAGAACCGTTTGCGGATCCACTAAATAAGATAAACAAAAATGACCCAGGGTATCCCCAGGGCGGGTAAGGAACAGTGCCCACCCTTGGTAGCCACAGGGGATACACCTAAAGTATAACTCGGTAAAAGCTCCCGAGTGGAATAGCAGAAACCAATGAAGAGAGAGCTCATATTACCAAAAATATATAAATTTTATTTCAATATGTTAAAATAACAAAAAAGAAAAAGAAAGAAAGTGAATAAATGCATAAGATGCCGTAAAGCAAGATAATGAGAGCGGAGACCAAACAGAGCGCCACCCTGGGAGGAAAAACACACGGATATGAACATAAAGAAATCTAATGTACAATCATGTCTAACATGGGAAAGAAAAATCTTGGGTACAGTGCCCAACCCATGAAATGAGTAGATAGATGGTGAAATAAAATGTCAGGTAGAGCAGGGTCAGCTCCTGCATCCCCACTGGGAACAATTGCGAACGCATAAGGTAGAAATATGTGGCATAAAGGGCAAAGTGCAGGTGGACACAAATGACCACACAACCAGCGGGGGGCAGGGGGGACCAGAGCTCACCTGAATGAACCGTGTGCAAAAAGACCCAGGGTGGCGCTACCCCAACGCGCGTTTCGGCGTGCCTTCGTCAGGGGGTAGCGCCATCACTGTGAACCGGGTTTAAATAGGCTCTCTTAGCCAATGAAAATGAATACTTACTCGTCCCCCAGGTGTACATGTTACGAGGGCGCGCAGTAATCCTGGTGTTCCGCATCCGGCCGCCCCACAGCCGGCGTCCCGCCGGCACGCCTACACCATGTGACAAAGTCACATGATCAGGCGGCTATGACGTAAGGATGCACGGGTGAGAGGCGCCGGAGGCAGTACCCAGGATGACGCGCGCACACATGACAAAGGGGGGAGGAGCATGGAAAGACCAGCGGGTAACACAAAGAATAACCCTTTAGTTTTAGAATCAGTAACCAGGCCATATCAATAGATGTTACTATAAATGTGCCGCATCAGAACATCAGTGCGGCATATGTGACTCTGACCACTAAATAAGGTTACTGTCCGTGTGCGATTCACATTTAATTTTTTTTGCAGACTGCCAGGACCAGAATAGGACATGTTCTATCTTTCGCAGAACTGACATACGGATGTGGAAAGCACATGGACGTGATCAGTGTGTTTTTTACATCCTTAGGTCAGTTCCAGTAAAGACACAACATGTCCTATTCTGGTCTTCAAAATGAGGACCTTAAATCCATAGAACTCAATGAGACTGCAAAAAATGTCGATCGCAAAATGGAAACGGTTGTGTGGATAAAGGTTTAGATACACAGCTCAGGGCTCTTTCACACTTGCGTTCTTGTCTTCCGGCATAGAGTTCCGTCGTCGGGGCTCTATGCTGGAAGAATCCTGATCAGTTTTATCCTAATACATTCTGAATGGAGTGAAATCCGTTCAGGATGCATCAGGATGTCTTCAATTCCGGAACGGAACGTTTTTTGGCCGGAGAAAATACCGCAGCATGCTGCGCTTTTTGCTCTGGCCAAAAATCCTGAAGACTTGCCGCAAGGCCGGATCCGGAATTAATGCCCATTGAAAGGCATTGATCCGGATCCGGCCTTAAGCTAAACGTCGTTTCGGCGCATTGCCGGATGCGACGTTTAGCTTTTTCTCAATGGTTACCATGGCTGCCGGGACGCTAAAGTCCTGGCAGCCATGGTAAAGGGTAGCGGGGAGCGGGGGAGCAGCATACTTACCAGTGGCGTAACTACCAGGGAAGCAGGGGAAGCGACTGCTTCGGGGCCCCGGCTGCCAAGGGGCCCGGCGCCCAGCTTGTGTGACAGTTTATTTTCAACTTAAATAGTTAATTAAAATGATCGATTCTCATCAGGGCCCCTGGATTCACAGCAGGCGCGGCGGCGGGCCCCCCCCCCCCTCCTCCGTAAATATGTTGATCGGATCATGCTCTTTCTTTGTCTTTATTCTTTAATCTTATCTTACTGTCTCCTGTCCTGAAGTCTGCGCAGCGCGCAGGCTGTAGCCCCGCCCACATACATACACTGATGAATGATTCTTCAGAGTGACGCAGGGAGGAGCGGCAGGCCGGCGGCAGCAGTAAGTGACAGTCACAGCCTGACAGGTCAGCGGTCAGGTCACAGAAGGCGGGAGAAAACAGCCAGGAGCAGGAGGACAGGAGCTGCAGGCAGCAGTAGAGAAGAAGATGGCAGAGCGCAGAGGCAGACGAGCACTGAGTGGGTCTGAGAGCAGGTCCAGCAGACCAGCACCAGCGGTCCAGGGCCCAGCCCAGAGCCAGAGTGTGAGTGTGGTAGTGGTAGTAGTACTACTACTACTAGTTAGTAAGTTGTAACTACTTTGTGACTGAGCCGAGGTAATGGAATATGGCTACTGTGGGGGCTGGGCCTGGGGCAATAAAGGGGCATTGCTTGGCATAACTAGTGTGTGGAGTTGTGGACACTAATGGAATGGGCCTTGGGGAATAATAATAACAACATTTTACTGTGTGGGGGCAATAAGGGAGGCTGGGAGCACAACTACTGTGAAGGGGAAATAATAGAGCATAATAACTACTGTTTAGGAAGGGAATACCTACTGAGTGAGTGGGACGTCCGACGTTGTGTGGTGAGTGTAGGCGTCTTACAAGCCGCTGCTGAGGGAGGAGGGAGGGGTTGTGGGGAAGTTGCTCTGGGCATTCATAAATTTGCTCTGGCTGGGGCCCATACATTTCTAGCAACTGTCTGCGCCTCCCTGGCCACTGTCTGAACCCCTGGGCCCTTATCTGTGCCCCCCTGCCTTTGTCTGCGCCCCTGGCCCCTGTGTGCACCTCCCTGGCCCTTATCTGCGCCTCCCTGGCCTGTGGGCTGTACCCCCGGCCCTTGCCTGTGCCCCCCTCCCCCCGGCCCTTGTCTGTGCCGCCCTGACCTGTGCCCCCCTGCTTGCTGTTCTGCCATCTACTACTGCTTATGTTATTGCTCTTATATATGCAGAGGGTGTGCGCTTATATGTGCCATAATAACCACTAGTACATGGCAGAACTGCGGGCAGAAAGGGGAGGCTGCCATGTACTGCAAGCTATAGACATTTTATATAAAGATAAATAAACACAAAAAAAAGTCTTCACTATTAAAATATTAAAAATACTAAAAACATGGTTTTGGTGACCATAACCCCCCCTCCTCCCCAACACTCACACGCACACACCAAGCAAAATAAATTGAATAAGGGCCCATGCACACGACCATACGCCCTCTGAAACATTCGGTCCTTGAGATGCATTGATCGTGTGTACGGGAGCGCACAGCTTCGTAGATTACTAAAACGTATGATTATGGGACAGTAGTCTCGCGCGCAGCCCAACGCGCAATTAACCTATGATGCTGTGCGCTCCTGTGCACACAATCATTGCTGCTCTGGGACATATGGCTCGCAGCTCGCTCATGGACTGTATGTCTCGGAGGGCATACTGTTGTGTGCATGGGCCCTAACAATGATCAAAAAATTGCACACACCCCAAAAATGGTACCAATAAAAACTACAGTTCACCCACAAAAATGCCCTCATAAAGCTCTGTAGACAGAAATATGAAAAACTTATGGATATCAGATAATGGTGATGCAAAGAAAAAAGTATTTTTCTGAAAGGTTTTATTTTAACCCCTTCTACCGCTGAGGCTTTTTTTCCTTTTGCATTTTCGTTTTGAGCTCTCTGCCTTCCCAGAGCCTTAACTTTTTTTTCCCCATTAACATAGTTGTATGAGGGCTTGTTTTTAGCAGGACAAGTTGTACTTTCCAACGCAACCATTTAATATTGCATAAAATGTAGCGGGAAGTGGAAAAAATAAAATTTTACCACAGTTCTATAGTTTTTGTTTTTTCACTTGTGATCTTGATTCTCCAGGTCAGTATGAATCTGGCGGATACCACATATGTATAGTATATTACAAAATATTTTTTTCTACCTTCTAGATTTCATTGCTTGGAGCAGTGCGTCGCCAGAATTTGAAGAAGAGAAGAGCACGTCAGTGAAGACTGCAGTCCAATGAGAAAGATCCCAACAAGGGTGAGTAAGGCTGGCTTTAGAGCTGTGGACCCGAGTGTCTCCTTCTCAGCCTCTACATCTTAGTAAAATTAGAGGAGGAGAAGGATGGACTTCTGTGGCATCCGGCACTGGCCGCCAAGCTATATGGGATTTGGACTTGGAATGTGCAGGGTGTTGGATGAGGGCAGCTCAGACTACTAAGAGAATCTCATTAAAGGCTTTGTCTGTTTTTTTTTCTATTCATGACCTATCCATACAAGCGCTGCCTTCTCCTCATTGCTAACCTGCTTACCAACTGCAGTGAAGAGCAGTGTAATTGCTACTATGGCATCCACATTCACTTCTATGGGACATTACCCTACTACTCACTTGGACAGGAAGGAGCTGTCCCATTGAAGTAAATGCAGTTACGAGGGCAAGCAGGCAAACAATGAGGAGAAGGCAGTGCTTGTATGCGCTGCTTTCTCTTCAAACTGTTGATCAGCGGGGGGGGGGGGCAGTGTTATACAAATTATATAGGAAAAGGATGGCGTGGCAGCCTGGTCTGGTCTAGAATGTGACTTGCCAAAGGAGTGGGGTTTACACAGGAGGGGGGAGGTGCGAAGCGCGCTGGGGGGGCCCTTACAAAAATTTGCTGTGGGGCCCAGTCACTTCTAGTTACGCCCCTGATACTTACCGTCCGTGCGGCTCCCGGGGCGCTCCAGAGTGACGTCACGGCGCCCCAAGTGCATGGATCACGTGATCGCATGGCACGTCATCCATGCGCATGGGGCGCTCTGACGTCACTCTGGAGCGCCCCGGGAGCCGCACGGACTGTAAGTATACCGCTCCCCTGCTCCCCACTACTACTATGGCAACCAGGACTTTAATAGTGTCCTGGCTGCCATAGTAAAACTGAAAGCATTTTGAAGACGGATCCGTCTTCAAATGCTTTCAGTACACTTGCGTTTTTCCGGATCCGGCGTGTAATTCCGGCAAGTGGAGTACACGCCGGATCCGGACAACGCAAGTGTGAAAGAGGCCTCAGCAGGTTTTATGATACAAAATGGAATTAGATACACAGCTCAGCAGGCTGCATCATAGAAGATGGGATTAGATACACATTTCAGCAGACAGTATCACACACAACAGACTGTGTATCAGGCACGCATACATGTTAGGATTAGATACAGTTGTGTTTGGACGTGCTTGCCGATTCCAGCTTTTTATCACACTCTGGAGATGGTGAGGGAAGAGCCCGTGGACAGTCAGTGATGAGTTTAGATACACAGCTCAGCAGGCTGTATCACACGGGATAGAATTAGATACAGATATATTTGGATGTGCTTGCTGCTTCCAGCTGTTTATTACACTCTGGAGATGGTGAGGGAAGAGCAGGTGGACAGTCAGTAATGGGATTTAGACACTGAGTGAGATGTAGAATCATGTCTGTGTGCAGAAAGATGGACACAGAAGATATAATAATAGCTGCAGCCTGTGACTCATCTCTGTGCAGTGCAGCCAGGCTTGGGACGGGTATGCTGACGCCACTTATGCAGTGGGCCAGGATACGGGTGGATAATAGTCTGGATTTGTGATGGCGCCAATTGCAGCGTGCGCAGGGTACTACCCCAGGGCCCTTCCAAGGTTTTATAACGCACGTCCCAGATTAGGAATGCCAAAGTGGTGTAATGGCCTATAATGTCGCTGTAGGGTGGTGATAATTGTGTCAACGGTGTCTCCTCCCTGGGTACGGCTGGACTCCTGGCTCACTTGCAATAAATTTGAGTGTAGTGATAGTAGGAGTAATAGAGGCATTTTGCAGCAGAAATGATGTCCAGAGGTGAAGTTCAAACGTTTCTTTACTGAAGATAACTTGTATCCAAGCAGTATACAGCTTTGGTCTCTGGTCCCAGCAGGTTTTGGCAATCATTGGCAGGAATAAATGCTTCTGCTTGATATGTGGGGAGCTTGCAGGATAAGTTGTCTGCTTAGTAGCTCTGTAACTGTGGCAGGAATTAATCTTCTGCACTTTTCTGTACCTTCTGCTTTGTGAGGACAGACTAGCTGAGGAGGAATGGCTTCTCCTAGGTCTCTGGACTTTACTCACAGATTGTTTTTCAGGGCATGCTTTCTTCCTGGAACTATGGAGTTTCTTTTCTGCTTCTTTTCATCCAGCTGTGGCTGCGGGTGGTCAGTCTGGGGGTTTGATCAATGTCTCAGTGGAGACAAGATCCTTGCTGTCTTCACTATGCAGGGGATCTCCTACACACACCCTACCGCTAGCAGGGGGTGGGCTATACTGACTCTAACTTCCTTCTCCACCCATGCTGCAGGATGTGGGAACAGTCTGCACCTCCACAGAGGGGGAGCTAAGCTGGAATAATCCTTTGCAGCCTAGATACACTAAACTATGACTAGTTCCTTGCCAATGGAGTTGCTGCCACCTGCTGGTAAACCTGGAAAATTACAGGAAACATTGTATTTAACATAGGTTTTACATGCACATTAGTGAAGACATGAGCAAAATCGTACCAGATGACAATATACAGGCTCTTATAAGATAGTAGCAGGGTAGAGGCGTGTAGTAACAGAACTCTGGGTTTAAATAAGTTTTTCAGAAACAGCACACCGATGTAGTTTGTAATTCAACCTTTATTTACCAGTGGTACATTCTCAAGTTATTTTATGACATTTATTGCTATCTGCAACGTTTCGGGCCCATTTGGTGCCCTTTGTCAAGCTGGATGGCCATCCATAGTGAGTAACTTACTGTCCACTGTCGGTACCAGAACCAAAACCCGTTCTCCCTGGTTAAAGATCCAAACCCGAGCCTGCAGATTATACACCTGACTTTGAGCTTGCTGAGCTGCCTCCATATGTTCCTTTACCAGCAGCAACACGGTTTCCATATGTTCCTGCATCTGGGTAACGTATTCAATAACGCTTTTATATGGTGTGGGTTGTTGTTCCCATGCCTCCTTGGCTATATCCAATAGACCACGTGGATGTCTGCCATATAGAATTCAAAAGGGCGAGAACCCAGTAGAGGCCTTAGGCACTTCTCGCACTGCAAACATAAGATAGGGCAGAAGGAGGTCACAGTCCTTCCCATCCTTAGACACTACTCATTTTAACATGGTTTTTAACGTTTTATTAAACCTTTCTACTAGGCCGTCAGTTTGCGGGTGATAGACGGATGTCCGTATCTGCTTGATGTTCAGCAACTTATAGAGTTCTGCATGACCCTGGAGATAAAAGGGGTCCCCTGGTCAGTCAGAGCCTCTTTAGGTAGCCCCACTCTGGAGAACATCTCCATTAACTCCTTTGCTATGAGTTTGGCTGATGTATGTTGCAGTGGCACCGCCTCCGGGTACTGAGTGTCATAGTCTAGAACTACCAAGATATGTTGGTGCCCTCTAGCAGACTTCGGTACTGGGCCTACAAGATCCACAGTGATTCTTTCAAATGGAGTCTCAATAATCGGGAGACGCACTAAGGGACTATGGAACAGGTGCTGGGGGATAGTTGTTTGGCAGGTCGGGCAAGACTTACAAAAGTCATCCACCTCTCTAAACACACTGGGCCAGTAAAACCGTTGTAGTATCCGGTCCTGTGTCTTCTGCAGTCCCAGATGACCCCCCAGAACATGTTGGTGGGCTAACTCTAACACAAGTTTTCGATAAGCCCGGGGTACCACCAACTGTCCAATGGGTTCACCCCGCAGCTGGTTTACCCGATATAGCATATTCTTGTTGACCACAAAACGGGGAAACATCGACTCGGCCCCAGGTTGCTGGGGTACCCCATCAACTATTGCCACATTCTCCCAAGCCTGGGATAGGGTTGGGTCTCGGCTTTGGGCTGTACCGAAATTCTCCCCGGAGACGTTGAGGTCTGCCAACTCAGGTCCCGGTGGCAATTTTCCCTGTCTCCCACCATTACCCTACGCAGGGTTGTCTCCCCCTCTTCCACCGAGGTGGCAGTCACCCCTACTGCTGGCCATTTGGCCTCAGGTTCCCAGGGTTCTGGCCGTCCTCCTGAACAAGGCCAATCTCCTGTGCTCACTCCTGACTCAGGGGTACCAGTCACTCTCACAACCGGCCATAGGGCAGGAAACCCGGAAAGTCTCTCCCTATTATGAGTTCGTAGTGCAAGTTTGCGTCTCTCAGGCAAGAGGGGACAGTTAGGGGGGCGTGGTTACCTTAGCTTAAATCAAGGAGGCCGCTGCCCCCTTGACTTCAAGTTGGCTGGCACTATAGCGCTGATGGAGAATAAATCTGCGTTTTTTTAACTTATGCAGCATCGGACAACAGGATGAAGCATATGATTATTAACAGGCTATTTCCCTTTAACCGCCTCCGGACCGCCTAACGCAGGATTGCGGTCCGAAGGCGTACGGTTTATTCCTCCGGTTTACTCCTCCTTCATGCGCCGGCGCGTCATCTCGCACACAGGAGCGCACATTCACAGGAACGGCAGGTAAACGAGTGCATCTACAGCCTGCCAGCGGCGATCATTCGCTGGCAGGCTGTAGATGCGATTTTTTTAACCCTTGAAAGGCATATCAGAGGCTGTTTTGTTAACAGCGTCTGATATACCTGCTACCTGGTCCTCTGGTAGTCCCTTTTGCTTGGATCGACCACAGGCAGCTCTGTAAAGTAGCACCAAACACCACTACACTACACCCCCGTCACTTATTAACCCCTTATTAACCCCTGATCACCCCCCTGTCATTGATCACCCCCCTGTAAGGCTCCATTCAGACGTCCTTATGTGTTTTGCGGATCCGCAAAACACGGACACCGCGGATCTGCAAAACACGGACACCGGCAATGTGCTTTCCGCATTTTGCGGATCCCCACATTGCCAGAACTATATAGAAAATGCCTTTTCTTGTCCGCAATTGCGAACAAGAATAGCACATGTTCTATAGGCTCTACAAAAAACGCAGTGTTCGCCCGATCAGGCTTGATCTTGTGTGCACACTTGCGTTCAGTCCGCCCCACCGCAGTGACAGAAAAACACAGTAAAATCGCTGCGGCACTATAAAAAGATCACTTTTGAGGGGCATGGCGAGTTCATAGAAGAATTTATTTATTTTTTGGCACAAATTAGCAGAATTTTTTTCTTTTTTTTTCTTAGGCTACTTTCACACTAGCGTTCGGAGCGGGTCCGTCTGATGTTTCATCAGACGGATCCGCTCCTATAATGCAGACGTTTGCATCCGTTCAGAACGTATCCGTCTGCATTATAACTTAGAAAAATTTCTAAGTGTGAAAGTAGCCTGAGCGGATCCGTTCAGACTTTACATTGAAAGTCAATGGGGGACGGATCCGCTTGAAGATTGAGCCATATGGTGTCATCTTCAAGCGGATCCGTCCCCATTGACTTCCATTATAAGTCAGGACGGATCCGCTCGCCTCCGCACGGCCAGGCGGACACCCGAACGCTGCTTGCAGCGTTCAGGTGTCCGCTCACTGAGCGGAGCGGAGGCTGAGCGCTGGCAGACGGATGCATTCTCAGTGGATCCGCCTCCACTGAGAATGCATTAGGGCCAGACGGCTGCGTTCAGGGGCGCTTGTGAGCCCCTTCAAACGAAGCTCACGAGCGGACACCTGAACGCAGGTGTGAAAGGAGCCTTACAAAGTCTTATATTCCACTAACTTTTGACAAAAAATAAAATCTCACATGAACTCACCATACCCCTCACGGAATCCAAATGCGTAAAAATTTTTAGACATTTATATTCCAGACTTCTCACGCTTTAGGGCCCCTAAAATGCCAGGGCAGTATAAATAACCCCCATGTGACCTCATTTTGGAAAGAAGACCCCAAAAAATATATTCTAGGAACTCGCCATGCCCCTCACAGAATACCTTGGGGTGTCTTCTTTCCAAAATGGGGTCACCTGTGGGGTATTTATACTGCCCTGGCATTTTAGGGGCCCTAAAGCGTGAGAATCCAAATGCCTAAAAATGCCCTCCTAAAAGATACCCTTTGGAATTTTTGGAATTTGGGCCCCTTTGCGCACCTAAGCTGCAAAAAAGTGTCACACATGTGGTATCGCCGTACTCAGGAGAAGTAGGGCAATGTGTTTTGGGGTGTATTTTTACATATACCCAAACTTTGTGTGAGAAATATCTCTGTCAAATGACAACTTTGTATAAAAAAAATGGGAAAAGTTGTCTTTTAGAGAGATATTTCTCTCACCCAGCATGGGTATATGTATAAAGACACCCCAAAACACATTGCCCTACTTCTTCTGATTACGGCGATACCACATGTGTGACACTTTTTTGCAGCCAAGATGCCCAATTTCCAATGAGTACTTACGGGATTTCACAGGGCATTTTTACGAATTTGGATTCAAAACTACTTCTCACGCTTTAGGGCCCCTAAAATGCCAGGGCAGTATAAATACCCCACATGTGACCCCATTTTGGAAAGAAGACACCCCAAGGTATTCCGTGAGGGGTATGGTTAGTTCATGTAAAATTTTATTTTTTGTCACAAGTTAGTGGAATATGAGTCTTTGTAAAAAAAAAAAATAATAATAATAATTTTCCGCTAACTTGTGACAAAAAATAAAAACTTCTATGAACTCACTATGCCCATCAGCGAATACCTTAGGGTGTCTACTTTCCGAAATTGGGTCATTCGTGGGGTGTTTCTACTGTGTGGGCATTGTAGAATCTCAGGAAACATGACAGGTGCTCAGAAAGTCAGAGCTGCTTCAAAATGCGGAAATTCACATTTTTGCACCATAGTTTGTAAACGCTATAACTTTTACCCAAACCAATAAATATACACTTATTGCTTTTTTTTTATCAAAGACATGTAGAACAATACATTTAGAGAAAAATTTATATAGAAATGTAGTTTTAATTGAAAAATGTTACAACCGAAAGTGAAAAATTTTGTTTTTTTGCAAAAATTTCGGTAAATTTCGATTAATATAAAAAAAAGTAAAAATGTCAGCAGCAATGAAATACCACCAAATGAAAGCTCTATAAGTGAGAAGAAAAGGAGGTAAAATTCATTTGGGTGGTAAGTTGTATGACCGAGCAATAAACCGTGAAAGGTATGCATGATATACACTAATTGAAAAAAAATATTAATGTAATCATGAGATATGCAAGTGATTACAATACTACAATGAAGGGATACATTTATTGAGGGAAAACTACAGTTGAAACTCGAAAAATTACAATATCGTGCAAAGTTCATTTATTTCAGTAATGCAACTTAAAATGTGAAACTAACATATGAGACTCATTACATGCAAAGCGAGATATTCCAAGCCTTTATTTGTTATAATTTGGATGATTATGGCTTACAGCTTATGAAACCCCAAAGTCACAATTTTGAGGTCCCCTTTGCTCAGGGGGTATGGATAAATTAGCTGACTAGAGTGTGACACTTTGAGCCTAGAATATTGATCCTTTTCACAAAATTCAAATTTTAAGCTGCATTAATGCAATTCCTTTTAATTTGCATTACTGAAATAAATGAACTTATGCACGATATTCTAATTTTTCGAGTTTCACCTGTATAAGATGGTAAGAAGGCTCTAATGCCCTGTTGAGCCGCCTCTAACCTGGATACCAAATGAGATACGGTGGGCATGAGACATACAGGTTTCGTATCATTTACCCACAGATGTTGGGCTGGGTCTGTACGACCTCCAAACATGTAGGTTGCCAAAGCTGACGTCCCAGCTGAAACCATCAGAGATGAGTGAATTTTCACCAAATTTTTCTGGGGAAAAATTTGGTTCAATACGAATATATTTGCGGCAAATTACGTTAAAAAACTGCTATTTCCTGGCTTCTGAGAGCCTTTATAGTGGTGTAGAACACTGTGCCTTGCAGTAACACGCATAGGGAGTCTGCTTTGGTAGTGAAATAATACTGTGAGTCCGTATGACATGCAGATGACAGGCCTCGCTCTTAGAATCACTGCATACTTCACTTATTTGGGCAGTCACAGGGCCAAAACTGACCAAATAACTCAAGTATGAACTCAGCTTTACAGGTCGATGTTAGCGTCATGAAGAAGCATCCACCTTTTACACCGTCATCTGCTGATTCCACATATTCATACCCTAGGCACATTTTGACTTAAAGTTACTTTTATTCAACCAGCAAGTATTTTTTTGATGGGAAATTACATGGGTGTCTCCCAAAAGATAATAAGACGATGTACAAGCGGCATTACTGTGCAAAAAAACATTTCTCAGCTTTTATTTACATTTAAGCAAAAAGTGTCCAGTCCAAAATTATTCATACCCTTCTCAATAATCAATAGAAAAGCCTTTATTGGCTATTACAGCAATCAAACGCTTCCTATAATTGCAGACCAGCTTTTTGCATGTCTCCACAGGTACAGTTGCAATAAAAAGTATGTGAACCCTTTGGAATGATATGGATTTCTGCATAAATTGGTCATAAAATGTGATCTGATCTTCATCTAAGTCACAACAATAGACAATCACAGTCTGCTTAAACTAATAACACACAAATAGTTAAATGTTACCATGTTTTTATTGAACACACCATGTAAACATTCATAGGGCAGGTGGAAGAAATATGTGAACCCTTGGATTTAATAACTGGTGGAACCTCCTTTGGCAGCAATAACTTCCACCAAACGTTTCCTGTAGTTGCAGATCAGACTTGCACAACGGTCAGGAGTAATTCTTGACCATTCCCCTTTACAGAACTGTTTCAGTTCAGCAATATTCTTGGGATGTCTGGTGTGAATCGCTTTCTTTAGGTCATGCCACAGCATCTCAATCGGGTTGAGGTCAGGACTCTGACTGGGCCACTCCAGAAGTCGTATTTTCTTCTGTTTAAGCCATTTTGTTGTTGATTTATGTTGAGGAAGGGTTGAGACGTATGCATATATATCCATGCATGCCTGCAAACACGTGCGGGCATGTATGGTATATATGTGCATACATTAACCACAGCATCATGGGACGATGTGCGCAGATGTGCCCAGCATCTGCGCACGTCTGCCCATGGTGATGCCCAGGGGCTCATGGTGGCCCCTGTGGGAAATATGTGCCTCCTTTAGACCGTGCCCCTTATAATATATATGGCTGTGGCCCCCTATAACATATATATATATATATATATCTATCTATAATATATGTGTATATATGTTGTCAGGAGGACATATATGTGTATCTGCCATGGCTCTCCCCCAGGTGTGTGTGTGTATATATATATAACTGCCCATTTATGTCCCCAGGTTTATGATGAGTATATATATGTATATAGATGCGCCCCAAGTATCTATATACATATATATATATATATACTTAAGTTTCCCAGGCGTCTGCAGGGGGGTGGATATGTCTCCAGGTGGCTGGTGACTTTTCAAAGGCTAAGGGTTATCAGCCTATTTACTATGCGGCCCCAACCTTGTGTTTGTGACATGGCTGGGCGTGTGGTGCTGTGAGCCTCAGGGGGCCAGCCAGTTGTCTGCTGCAATCTGAGTGCATGCATTCCGTCACACGCACACGATGATGTCACACCCCTGGAAAGGGGGGGGGGGTGAGAGGGACTTATATATCAGTCCAAGACAAAGGAACAGGCCTCTCCTTGCAACCAGACTGGATTGAGAGACACATGAGGACTGCTGCCTGAAGGAAGAGAGGCCCATTTGGCCCTGGAGATGGCTGAGTATACGCTGGCATGGCATTGTACCTCCCTTGCAGTGCCAACCATATTCACCCCCTTATTTCCCTACCACTATCCCACCAACGATTTAACCCTTTGTATCCCAGACCCCATGCTGCCCCTTGTTACCCCTGATTAACCCTACTGTTTAACCTCTTCCCTGCCATCCCAGCTCTCCTGCTGGTCTCATACCCCTGAGTGTTTAACCCCTTCCCTGCCAGGACCCTGGAGGCCCTGATTCTGTGCCCCTGATGTCCCTAATCCATTAACCCCTTCCCTGCCAGAACCCCAACTCTCCTGCTGGTATTAACCTCAGCACTCACTGGCAAATAACCCTTGCAGTGCTGAATCTATACCCTCTTGTAACCCCATAGGGACAGTGAGTAGATAGACGGGTGGGATAATATTACTTGTATGTGTGAATTGTCTAGTTAGTTTATGGGTGGAATTGGGAACGTGTAGATATGTGTAGTGCTGTGTATTGGTAGTGTATTGCGTGCTTAGTGTGTTAAATAAATACCGTTATATTTGTACCCTTTGTGTAGCGTGTACTTGTTAGCGGTAGCGAGTTAGTAAGGCGCATGCAGCTAGCATTAGTGATTAGTGTAAAGCATAGCGAAAGTATTGTGTTGTTATTATATAAAGGTATAAATAGGCGGAGTCATCACTAGACGGCTCCTCCTATTTAGGAATATTAATTATCGATATTCGCATAATATTGGTGATTAATATTCCCCCTTTACAATTTACTTCTATGCTTTGGGTCGTTGTTCTGTTCCAACACCCATCTTCTGTTGACCTTCAGCTGGTGGACAGATGGCCTTAAGTTCTCCTGCAAAATATCTTGATAAACTTGGGAATTCATTTTTTCCTTTGATGATAGCAATCCGTCCAAGCCCTGACGCAGCAAAGCAGCCCCAAATCATGATGCCCCCACCACCATACTTCACAGTTGGGATGAGATTTTGATGTTGGTGTGCTGTGCCTCTTTTTCTCTACACATAGTGTTGTGTGTTTCTTCCAAACAACTCAACTTTGGTTTCATTTGTCCACAGAATAGTTTGCCAGTACTGCTGTGGAACATCCAGGTGCTCTTGTGCAAACTGTAAACATGCAGCAATGTTTTTATTTTTTGGACAGCAGTGGCTTCCTCTGTGGTATCCTCCCATGAAAGCCATTCTTGTTCAGTGTTTTACGTATCGTAGATTCGCTAACAGGGATGTTAGCACATGCCAGAGACTTCTGTAAGTCTTTAGCTGACACTCTAGGATTCTTCTTCACCTCATAGAGCAGTCTGCACTGTGCTCTTGCAGTCATATTTACAGGATGGCCACTCCTAGGGAGAGTAGCAGCAGTGCTGAACTTTCTCCAATTATAGACAATTTGTCTTACCGTGGACTGATGAACAGCAAGGCTTTTGGACATAGTTTTATAACCCTTTCCAGCTTTATGCAAGTCAACAATTCTTAATCGTAGGTCTTCTGAGAGCTCTTTTGTGCGAGGCATCATTCACATAAGGCAATGCTTCTTGTGAAAGGCAAACCCAGAACTGGTGTGTGTTTTTTATAGGGCTGGGCAGCTGTAACCAACACCTCCAATATCATCTCATTGATTGCACTCCAGTTGGCTGACACCTCACTCCAATTAGCTCTTGGAGATGTCATTAGTCTAGGGGTTCACATACTTTTTCACCTACACTGTGAATGATTACATGGTGTATTCAATAAAAATAGGGTAACATTTAATTATTTGTGTGTTATTAGTTTAAGCAGACTGTGATTGTCTATTGTTGTGACTTAGATGAAGATCAGATCACATTTTATGACCAATTTGTGCAGAAATCCATATTATTCCAAAGGGTTCACATACTTTTTCTTGCAACTGTATTTCTGCCCATTCATCTTTAGCAATGAGCTCCAAATCTTTCAGGTTGGAGGGTCTTCTTGCCATCACCCTGATCACCCTCCACAGATTCCCAATTGGATTCAAGTCTAGACTCTGGCTGGGCCACTCCAAAAAGTTAATGTTGGTGTCTGCTAACCATTTCTTCACCACTTTTGCTGTGTGTTTTGGGTCATTGTCATGCTGAAATGTCCACTGGTGCCCAACTGTGATTAGGTTCCCTGGTCCATTGGCTGAAAACCACCCCCAAAGCATTAGGTTCCCACCACCATGTTTGACAGTGGGGATGGTGTTCTTTGGGTTAAAGGCTTCTCCTTTTTTAATGAAGGAAACATCATTGTGACCAAACAATTCAATTTTTGTTTCATCTGACCATAACACAGAAGACCAGAAGTCTTCTTCTTTGTCCAGATGAGCCTTTGCAAAGGCCAAGCGAGCTTTTGTGTGCCTTATCTGGAGAAGTGGAACCCAGCAGTGTGCAGTGTCCGTTGGATTGTCTGCCTTGAGACATTGCCATCAGCAGAGCCCAGATTTACCAGGATGGCTTTAATGCTGATCCTTGGATTCTTTTTTACCTTTCTAACTATCCTCCTGACCAGCACAGGTGTCACTTTTGGCTTCCAACCACGTCATCTGAGACTTTCCACAGTGCAGAACATCTTGTATTTAAAGCCGAGAATTTTTTTTTCCCCCACAATAATGCCTCTTGTACATCGTCTTATTATCTTTTGGGAGACACCCATGTCAGTTCCCATCCAAAAATTACTTGCTGGTTGAATAAAAGTAACTTTAAGTCAAAATTTGCCAGGGGTATGAATAATTATGGGCAGCACTGTAGATATAAACAGAACCTGTTCTATTAAACGCTTATACAAGTAGAGCCCCCCTGACAGAGTGGAGAGGGTGTCAGCAGTAAGTTTGTGTTGACGTCACTGATTATTTTGCCCTTCCTCTGATCTGTCAGAACAATAACCCCCCCCCCCCAAAAAAAACGGATCCTGTCTGAGTATTTGCCTTCACTCGGTCAGCATTTGGTCAGTAATCCATCAGTATTGCTAATGCCAAAAAAACAGGAGTGGATCCAAAACAGAGACGACACGTGAACTGAATATTTGCATGTCTTCTGTATTTTGTCCCCACTCCTGCTTTTGGCTACCAAATCACAAGCCAATTCTGACGGGACCACACAGGCCTTACAGCTGCTACACAGACAGGATCCGTTGTCTCATTTTTCCTTCCTTCTTGGGGAAGGAAAAGGCTCAAAGTGTCACACCCTAGTCAGTTAATTAATCCATAACCCCTGAGCAAATGGGACCTCAAAATTGTGACTTTGGGATTTCATAAGCTGTAAGCCATAATCATCCAAATTATAACAGATAAAGGCTTGGAATATCTCGCTTTGCATGTAATGAGTCTCATGTGTTAGTTTCACCTCTTATGTTGCATTACTGAAATAAATGAACTTTGCACGATATTCAAATTTTTCGAGTTTCACATGTGTGTGTGTGTGTATATATATATATATATATATATATATATATATATATATATTATATATAATTTTTATTTATTTATTTGCTGATTTCTCCAGTAACTGGGGCTGGCATATTAACCCTGCAAGGGGTATACAGCCTCCAGAGAAGCTGTACAAGGCTTTTCAGACTTGATCTCTGTCTTTTAAGAACCAGCATCTTGTGCAGATACCTGGCCCCCAGGGATCACATGATCGCTAGGAACAGAGATGCTTTTTACTGATCTGTATATACAGCACTCATTGAGCACTGGGTATACAGCGTTGGAGAAGGCAGAAACAGTTGAAAAAAAAATACCTATGCCTTCCCTATGGGCAGCCTGGTTGTCACAGAGGACTCCCTGCTCCCAATAATGTTCAGGAAATGTCCTTGCAGAGTGCAGACCGGCAGGACATTTAGTCACAAGGTGGTCGGGAAGCAGTTAAAAAATATTTTGAAAACAAATCTTGCATTGCAAAATACAAATATTAAAATATGCATTTCTAAAGCTAGTGTTACATGGTGACGTGTTGAGTGACTTGAAATGGCACAAGATTTCGTGTCATATCAGATTTTCTTTGCGACTGTCGCTTCGCAGTAGAAGCATGTCAGATTGCCACCCTTGAAATACATTACATGAAATGTTGTGTAGCTGTACCCTTTTTTGTCGTGCGAGATATGCCGCTGTGTAGCCCTAACCTACGGGTACAATCACAAGTAGCAGATGTGATGCAGAAATTTCTCCAACTTATGCCATTCAGTCACAGAAATTTCTGCAACAAATCTAGATGTGAATATACCCTTAATAATTGTAAATGAGCTGCTCCTTTTCAAATTTTGCATCGTTTAATCACATATTACATGTATATATTATGGGAGAGCGGTATAGCATTATACAAATTTCTCTGTGTATTAAACATCCATAAATAGCATTAATCATGTATCTCAGTATATTCAATGCATAGCATTATCTGAGAATCCCAGTATGTTAAAGGGGTTCTCTGGGCTTTTAAAATCCCTTCTGATTTGTGGAAGAAAGATCATTTCAGCAGTACTTCTTTAAGTCGCTATTGATGGGCAAGCACTATATTGGGGTATATTTTATCAAAAGGACCTAGGCACAGTGTTATGCCGTTTAAGGGGACATAAACATTACCAGTACGATCTGTGATAACTTATTTTCGCATTAGGATAATGCATTCTGTTCTAAGGTCCAATACCCCAACTTCAATAGCGGTGTTACCATAAAGATTGGAAGATAGCCCTTTGTGTATATATTCACCAGTTACATTTTTGATTGTTTGTCTTTATTATTTTTTTATATATTTTTATTTATTTATTATTACCGTATTTATCTTTTATGCCTGGTGTTTTCAAGCTATATTTGCCTGTGCTTTGGTGTTTTCAAGCAACACTATATTCGCCAATATTTGTCGCTATTTATTTAACAACCAGCGATACTTTCATTGTATGTTCAGACATTTTAGATAAACACAGAATCCATAGATATCCAGATTTCATTACCATATTTGATTACCACATCATTATTTCTATTTTTTATTTAGTTTTTTTGGGGGATCTACATAAAATTTGAATTTGAATATGTTGAAAGGTTGTGCAGTACTTGATACTCAGTGACCTTTAAGGAACCGTTTTAATAAAGAAGTTAAATATATAACCAACTTACACCCATTTGTTCCGTGCAGCCTCAGATGTGAGTGTGCCTTTATACAAATACTTAGCTACTTGCACTTACTGAACTGGGTGTGCCGATGATAGTGCACATCTGTCCATAATGCCAAACTAGTGAGCCACTGTACCTCTACTTTTAATTTTAAAAAGTATTTTACTTGTACTTGTATTGTACTTTGTGCTATTAAAAAATTTCGGGAAAAAGGTGAAAAAACAGACAATTTGCCCCAATTTTTAACTTTTTATGAATATAAAAAATAAAACAAAAATACTGCTAAAGTAAAAAAATATATAAAAACAAAGCCCAAAGTGTCAATGAAATAATAAAATAAAAATACTGATATGACTGAATGGAAACAATTATGGCTTTTGAAGATGCATGCAGTAAAAAATCTGAAAACATGCCTGGTTGGGGGGGTAAATTTGTAGGTAATGATGATACCTGCACACAAAAAAGCTATTTCTCTTTGGAGCAGAGCTGAATCGTTCCTTAGTTTACTTTGGACACAGAGAAAATGATGTCAGAACAAGTGTGCCAAATGACAAACTTTTCAGTATGTGACAGTGTCATTTTCCAGACCACCAGTAAGCCTTGATATGCTTTACCTCTAAATCCAGCAGAATTCTATATAACGCAGTTGGAGGGAACAGTATATTGGCAGAAGCTGGGACCCAATGAGGGTTAACATGTGACAATAAATTTCTAAAAAGAACGTACCACATTTTGTAAAATATATTCCACCGACATACTGTTATTAGACACTCCATGAATAGTTGGTTGTAGATTGCATTATACATAGTCATTCACATTATGTGTTGTTTGACATCCTAGTGGTTTATGTTTGCTAACCTAATGAAAAGGCTGTGTTTGTCGTACAGGAGGAACAGTTTGTTTCTTCAATGGTAGATAGCACGCTCATTCCTACCTGCCTCCTATGTGTTATTTATTGCACAATAATCTTTCCTCCTACCCTTTCCACTCCTTTCTCAAAGTGGTTTGCTGAGCCAGAAGCATTGGAGCATCAATCAACGGAAGGCTGAGAATTACAGGTTAAGAACTGTTAAAAGGGCATCTCAAAGTCAATTGGGCCAGCTGCCACTTCAAGCGGGGACATATTGAACTTTGCCTCAACGATCCATAGGCCTTGTTTTTAATTTTAGTGGTTTTGCAAAGGGCAGGTAACTTGGAATAGAAATGAGCTGAAGACCTTGCAGTGACATTCCTGTCTAAGCGTAGTGAATATAATAAAACTCTTTGAAGATAAACCTGTTATCCTGGACGTCATGCGCTTGTCAAATGGATTATTTTGTGATCAGAAGTTTTAGTGCAATAACATAAACATGATGTTTGTTATTTGAATTTATGGAGACCTCCAGGAGCAGCTAGGAGGAAGAAGCTGTAAGGAGCCACTTAGGAGTTATTTGATGTCAACGTCACTCTTGATATTCCTGGTTGTACAGTGAACCATGAAGACTTCTTAGTGCTCCCAGTTAGATTTGCTGAAAGCAAACTAAGGCAATAGAAGTTACGTAACCGAAAAAAAAGAGGCTAACTTAGCTAAGGGATATACAGAAAATAATACTATATCCATTGCTATTCTTCAATCAATATGTTACAAGAATGAAGGCATACCACAGCAACTGCTGATGTTCTATATATTAAGCTGCCATGCACACAAGACAACCAGATCACTAACTAACATTTATTATAAGCCCCCCCCCCCCTCCTCCCACTATGAATATTTAGGTTTTAGTTTTATTTTAGAATTAGGGAGACCAGACCTATTTTCTATATTGAGGGTGTGGGGTTTTGACTTTAGAGCACTAGAGGAATAACTTGACCAGATACTTAAATCCCAACAATATAATTATGCCCCGGGACATATGTTCATAGGATGCTTGGGCTACACCAAAATATCACAAGTAATTATTTTAGTAATGCTTCCATCATAACGTGACACCTGGGCCACCAACACACCAGGACCCATGGTTCAATGGCAATCTCTGCCCCCTTTATCGCTATACCACTACACTGCATAGATTGTAACTTATTTACAGTGTCAAATTATTGTAGCAATATTGACATGACAGTAGAACTTTTTCTTTTTTCAGCTTGAAGTCACATAGTGGCCATCAGCCTTAAAAACTCAATGTAACGGACAGTGGGTGTGGACCCACTGTGCCAACTAACCAGTATGACTTTGGGCTAAACCTAAGGTAATTGTCCCTGGTATTCCTTCCCTGGTATTCACCCTTTAATCCCTGTACAATTATATGGACTTCACTGCAGGGAACCAACCAAGTCACTACCTCCTAAAGTAGTCCTGGTGTAGTTGACATCTGACCCAGCGGGGTCAGAGACACTGTTGGGAAGCACCAAGGGATCAGGCAAAAAGGTGTAGTCTGAACCCAGTCCAAGGTCAGGACAGGCTGAGTATGTGCATATTCCAGACAGCAATTCTAAGGTCGGTGCAGGATCAGTATGTATGAGATCTAGGTAGCAGTTCCAAGATCAGGCAGGCAGCAAGGAGCAAAATCGGTAGACAGGCAAGGTAAGGTACACTGGTAGTCAGACAACAGAACATACCTTTGATGGTTAATAGAGACTAAAAAACCTCAAAGCTCAGGCAAGAAAGTGGATCCATAGCTCAGCTAAATAGGGAGACTGATCAGCAACTTATTCAGAAGCTGGACAGGTGGCAAAAGGAAAGAATTAACTCTCACAGCGCTATAAGAAAGTTCACTGAGCACTAATCCCAATACAGACAGGGAGAGAGGAGTGATGCCGACACCTGCCCGGGATAGAAGAACAGCTTTGCTCGAGTTGCACTCAAACTGATTGGTATTACTATTGTTTCTACCCATTGACTGCTAAACCTCCATTTAAATTCAAATTTTATGTATATTGTCCAAATTGGGGAAATGATTATCTGCAATGTTGGTGTCCTTAGTTGTTGTAGTCATATTTATTAAAACCCCCCTGAGATACTGAGATGATACAGATTCTCGTCCATGGTGCCAAGCAGCTTGATTCCACTCAGGTTGGCTATTTTCATCTCCAGCCAAATTACACTTTCAGACCATCACAAGAAGAACACGGCTGGCATTAGAATTAGTTTTATTATTGCTGCTATGCTAATTAGCACACTACTCTACGCCAAGTGCTCCTTCCAATGCACTTCAGATATTCATTATACCCCCCTTGTCAGATGTGCTGTTTACTTTGAATGTTCCCAGAATTGTTCCTTCATTATTGTACTCTACAAGAAGTCCCAGTGAAAAGCAGTATGTCCAGTGATAAACAAAATTCTTTATTCGCTTTAAACCTCATTTCTCAGGATAAAATGTGTGATTGCATGTAAAAGGTGTTTACTGCTGGATTCTGCGGATGGATTGGATCTGGAAAGTCTGTGCATGGGATCCCCACTCCCTCCAGTGCTTGTACTCTCCTGAGTGACGGTCACATTCCAGGATGTACTGGAAGCCACGATAACCGGGATACTGGTAGCACACCCAGCTGTTTACATACAAGAAAAAAAAAAAGAAGAATATCATCCAGTTATTTCTATCTACAGATAAGTGTGGCACAATGGCATTTAGTTGCTGGGAATACCTGGATTTGACATCACTTCATTTATTTGCACCATGGAGTAGTGCAACGGAGGCTGAACACTTAGAACTGTTAAATATTAAATATCTTATTGTCTGCAAAAAATAGCATCTCAAATACTTGATGGAATATTCTGGTTTAAAAAAAATAATTCAAAAACCATATTAGGGGAGTGTGAGTTAATAGCAGAGCAAGGGCCAATTTGGGACCCCAAACTATTAGCCACAAAAAACATCTCGCACTGACTTGGCATATCCTTCATTACACGGACAGCCCTTTTAGTTCAGTGGGCACTGGTTAATTCTTAATTTCCTCTGTGGTGATGCTGCAGGGAAAGTGACCATTTGCTTCCAGGATCATCTGCAGATTACATATGATCATTGGGGGTTACAACACAGGACAACCTGTGAATTGCTTATTTTGGGAGTACCCTTATAGTATTAATGCATTAACCAAAGTAGAACATCGCTTTAAAGCCAGCTACTGTACCAAGTTTAGAGGCTATTTGGCTAGAGTGTAGAGCAGGAGCAATTCAGAAAATATTTTGGTTTGTAAATTGCATATATCATGGTACATGAATGCTTGTAGACAAACTCTTCACTGATTTGTATTATGCACAGTTTCCAAATTATGTACGATTTCCAAACATTACTATTTGCTGAATTGCTCCTGCCCAACATGAAGTGATTCAACAAAGAGACAGGAAGCCATGGAAATGTTAAAGGGATTGTCCCATTAAGACAACGTATCCCCTACCCGTATGCTAAGTATGGTCCGACTGTGGGGCCCCCACTGATGACAAGAACAGAGGCCTGTACTTCTTTGATTGAATGAAGGGGCGATTGCCCATGTGCGCTGCTGCTCTATTATGGGGCAGTTGGAGATGACCAATCTCTTGTACTCGGCCCCATAGAGTTAAATGAAGAGGCGGACAAATGTGTGTCTGCCACTCCATTTAAACAAGGAACACTCTGCCCCGTTATCGTGGTCAGACCCCCACTAATCAGGCACTTTTCACTATCCTATAGATAAGGGCTAAGTTGTCTTACTAGGACAACCACTTCTCTGCAGCTATCTCCAGACTATAGACTGTTTATCTGGCTGTAGGCAAGCACAGAGAATTGTCAAGAAGTTTTCCAGTATTATGTAAAAATAGCTTAAAGGGTTTGACCAGCAGGATTCATTTCTTATATGGAGCAAAATTGGTTAAAACAATAAATAAATAAAAATGAAGCATTACTCACCTCACCAATCCTGCTGCTGTCGAAATTTACCAGGTCTCTGCTGGTCTCTACTTCCTGGTCCGCCTCAGACAGTCATTGGCTGAGCAGGCATCTCCACAGTCATATCATGCATGTCAATTTGGAAACAGGATATAGAGACCAGCTTAAACCTGGTAAGAGTCGGACGGCAATGGTGGAGGATACGAGGTGAGTAATGCATCTTTTTTTAACTCCCTCTGCCCCATATATAAAACTGGACAACATCTTTACTAACTGTATGAAAACCTTGGTAACAGTGACCACAATATAATTATATTCCAACTAAACTTTAAAAAACTAACTCAGGTCAGTAGGGCAAAAACACTTAATTTCAAAAAGGCAAATTTCCCAGGGTTGAGTGCTGCACTTCAGGACATAGACTGGGAGCAACTGTCACATAATGACACTAATGCTTAATGGGAGTTCTTTAAATCTACTTTGGATAAGTATATTGTTAAATACATTCCTAGAGGTAACAAGTACAAGTGAATAAAATTAAACCCCACATGGCTTACAAATAGTGTAAAAAGAGCAATAAATGACAAAAAGAGGGCTCTTAAGAAATACACATCGGAGGAGTCAGCTGTAGCCTTTAAAAAGTATAAAGAACTAAATAAATTATGTTGGGGGTAATAAAATCTGCTAAAATACAAAATGAAATACAGGTGGCCAAAGAAAGTAAGACCAGCCCCAAAACATTCTTCAAATACATAAATGCAAAAAAAAACACGGTCAGAACATGTAGGGCCACTAAATGATGGTAACGGGGGTGTTGGTCACTGGGGATCAAAAAAGGCAGAGCTCCTAAATTGTTTTTTTAGCTCTGTGTATACAAAATAAGACACAGCATCTCATAAGGGTATTGCCACTGGTGCAAATACCTCAATTAATATACTTATCTGGCTGACTGTAGATATGGTCCTTAATATGCTAAAAATTTTAAAGTGAACAAGGCCCCAGGTCCAGATGGGTTACATCCTAGAGTTCTGAAGGAGCTCAGTTCAGTTATTGCTTTGCCTCTGTTCATAATATTTACTGATTTTTTTTTATGACAGGCATTGTTCCAAGAGACTGGCACAAGGTGAATGTGGTACCCATTTTCAAAAAGGTGCTAGGTCTTCACCAGGAAATCATGAACCTGTAAGCTGAACATCCATCGTGGAAAAAATGTTTGAGGGCCTTCTACGGTACTACATTCAGGATTATGTAACTGTCAATAATATAGTAAGTGATAGCCAACATGGTTTTACTAAGAACAGAAGCTGTCAAACTAACCTGATTTGTTTTTATGAGGAGGTGAGTAGAAGCCTGGACAGAGGGGACGGCTGTGGATATTGTGTTTTTTGACTTTGCAAAGGCATTTGATACTGTCACACACGGACGACTAATGGGTAAATTGAGGTCTATTGGTTTAGAAAATATAATTTGTAATTGGATTGAAAAATGGCTTCAAGATAGTTTCCAAAGAGTTGTGGTCAATGATTCCTACTCTGAATGGTCCCAGGTTATAAGTGGTGTACCCCTAGGGTCTGTGCTGGGTCCGCTATTATTTAACTTATTAATTAATGGCACAGAGGCTGGAATTAATAGTGCTGTTTCTATTTTTGCAGATGACACCAAACTTTGTAATACAGTCCAGCCTATGGAAGATGCTAATAAGTTACAATCTGACTTGGACAAACTTACTGTTTGGGCCTCCACTGGGCAAATGAGGTTCAATCTAGATAAATGTAAAATTATGCACTTGGGGGCTAATAATCTGCATGCAGCATATGTCCAAGGGGGAGTAAAACTGGGAGAGTCACTTATTGAGAAGGATCTGGGTGTATTAGTAGGTCATAGACTAAATAACAGCATACAATGCCAGTCAGCTGCCTCTAAGGCCAACAGAATTGTGTCTTGTATCAAAAGAGGTATAGACTTGCGGGATAGGGATGTAATATTGCCACTATACAAAGTGTCCTCAACTGGAATACGCAGTTCAGTTCTGGGCATCAGTCCATAAAAAGGATGCCCTGGAGTTAGAAAAAGTACAGAGGAGAGCAACTAAACTCATAAAGGGCCTGGAAGATCTTAGCTATGAGCAAAGATTAAATGAACTGAATTTGTTTAGCCTTGAAAAAAGACATCTAAGGGGGAACATGATTAACCTGTACAAATGTATAAACGGACCATACAAAATATATCAAGGGAAGCTATTCTGTGTTTAACCCCCTCAAAAAACAAGGGGCCACTCCCTACGCCTGGAGAAAAAAAGATTCCGTCATAAGAAGCGACAAGCATTCTTTACAGTAAGATCTGTGAATCTCTGGAATAGCCTGCCACAGGAGCTGGTCACAGCAAATACAGTAGATGGCTTCAAAAAAGGTTCAGATTACTTTTTAATTCAAAATAACATTGAGGCGTATGACAATGTATAGAACTTTTGTTCTAAACACCCTTTCCTTTTGGCCCAACCCCTTTTTAAAAGGAAGGTGGACATTGATCCAGGAATCAATATAGCAGGGTTACAGGTTGGACTTGATGGACTTTTGTCTTTTTCCAACCTCAACAACTATGTAATTATGTATACACAAGTATATATTCTTACTGTATCTATTTTTTTCAATAGAAATACAGAAATATATAGAAAAGCAAAGGAAAGCAGCACTGTGTAAGTCCAATAGGAAAACTTATGGTGTGCCAGTGTTTAAATTCCTCTTCCTGGAATGTAGCTTACATCATTTTATGAAAATGGCTCCAGGTAAGGGGTTGAAATCTGGGAGTGCTACCATTTCTTTGGAAGATTAGATAGATAGATAGATAGATAATCTTACGCTCCAGATTGGACACGGAACGAGCCAACTTCATTGTTACACCAGCCCATAGCCTGAAGAGAGGGGTAATCATCACTCAGCTCTCCTTTCCTTCCAAGGAAGTTTTCTTTCTCATAGATGGTCATTTTACAATCACGGTGATTCTATAGAAAAAAATAAAAAATACCAACACAAATGTAATAATTTAGTTGAAAATTATTTAAGCAGGTAATTACTTACTTTTGGACACCTGACAAATCATATTTTTGATGATTAGATTTCTCATATGTAATTAGAGTCTGCAAGCCAGTCCAGTCTTTATTTACATACAGGCATTCATGTTCCATTATATGCTAACAATGTGTGCGGAAAAAACAGTTCCTATCCCTTTTTCTTTATTCATTTATGAGACCCCCTCTGAGCCCAGTAACAGAAAATGTTATTCACTAAATTGTTTAATCCCTTATTGACTGACAAAATGCTTTTTGCAACATCATTAGGGTGCCTTTTGCAATGCAGCTGCCTCTATCATCGTATGATCGCCAGGAGACTGGTAATGTGACTGACATTCTGGATGTGTCAAATATTATAGCATCGGTTTCTCCTGTAACTGGTATGGCAGTTCCAGTTATAAGGGAAATGTTTGGTGTGGAAAAGAAAAAATCAATACAATTCTTTTTTTGCATTGTTTGAGAAATAAAGTAAAAAATCTTAAAATTATACTGCACTGACACTATACTACTACACTGCACTCGACAGTACTATATGGACAATATCCCACATCTTAAGTCATATCCAAAATCTTACCCCAACAATGAGACCGTATGATGTTTGATGTTATACTTTACATGAAAATAAACTGTGGACAAAGGCAAATAAAAAATGTAGCTTCTATTTTCAAAATACTTGAAAAAAATATATTTTACTATAAAGGGTTAATATTTGTATACAAAATAATACAATGTTTTTCTACAAGCAAGTGCAATAATAATAATACAGTAGTAATGATATATTAGCAAATTGCTATTTCAAGAGAATTTTTACTTTAGAATTTTTGTAAAAATATTGTGGAGAATAATTACATTTTTAGTAACCTCTGAAAGGTTATCTGTTTAAATGAAAGAGAAATATTGAAGGCTTTGGGTGCCCTCATTCATTTCATGCAAGTTTTCGCACTGGCCTCTAGGCCTAATAATATTTTAGCCTTTCTGTTCTGTAACGGTAACTTTTTAATAGTCATCTCATTGTCATTAGAGGCAGGATTACAATGGAAAATAACACCTTTGTAGAGATAACCTAGGATCCACTATTCACAATAGGTGATATCACAGCTTATCTACTCCCTCCCTCTGAACAGGTCACAGAGCATGCCTAAGAAAACCTTCTCATTGAAGTCAATTAGGTCAGCTCCTTTCCATTGTGTCTATGGCTCATATCACTGCTCTCAAAAAGCAGGAGGTCTTGACATATTTTAGGCCAGTGCCAGGATTTTTTAAAATATAAATAGGGAGGTAGAAAATAAAAAATAAAAAAACACTAAAAATCTTTTTAAAAAAAAAACTTTTACAATTCACATAAAAACTTGATTTTACTTTATGATGACACTTTCCCTTTAAGACATATTAACATTATGTTCCTCGAAATGTTTGCATTTCGAGGAACATAAGCTGGGAACACTAACATACTTTAATTAAAATGCATCATAATAATTGTTATCTACTGTTTTTCCCTGAAACACATAATGAGCTGCTGGACTAGCTACGTTATAATATATCTGGATAACAGATATATACCATGACCTGGATAAATGAGAACCTTCACAGATACGTTATAATAGCCAGCTCTTCAATATACACCCTCAATGTTAAAGAATAACTGTCATAATTTTATTTATTTGCTAGTTTATCAGAGCTAGGCATGTATACCTGAGTTAGTCTGTCAATGATTGCCAAAAGATCTGTAATTACCTTATAATAACAGCTTTCATTAATGTCTCCTGTCCCTTTCCACTACTCCCTTAAAAGACCATTGCTAGGGCTCATCTGTCTCCCAGCAATGGGACGGTCCTTCACACTACATGCCTGCATTAGGCTTCAGAGTGAGGAGGCGTGTCTTTCAGTAATCCAATCTGATTGGCTGGCAGGAAGCTGCTGGCTACAGCAAGTGTGTATGTGAAGTGAGGGAAAGCAGTTTTGGCCTCAGAGGACTGGCAGAGGAGCCATCTTGAGAAGATCCTCATATTGTATGATTCAAGACAGCCGTAACTAAGAGGAAAACTCAAGGAAAACAGTGGTAAGTGAAGAAACTAAAGATTGCTTTATGCATAATGCTGCTGCAGCAGTAACATATGCTAAAATTGATTATTATTATTTTTTTTTTATGAAAACATGACAGTTATCCTTTAATGTTTAGGGTGTATTTTATTCTTTTTTTATACAAAAAACAGGAGTAGATCACTTTTGAATTGGCTTGTCAGAAACTATTGGCCAATTGTAATTTTGTCCGCATGCTCCCTCAATCAATTAAATAACAGTCTAAGGCCTATATACAAACAACTTGCAGACAAGAAAAGGCATTTTTACTGATCGGGGTGAGAAGTTTGCATTATGCACACGATTGCTATCCGTATTTTGCTGATCCGCAGTTTATGGACTGCAAAATGGATATGGTTATGTGCATGAGGCCTAAAAGTGAATGTCGAGATTTTTTATATCAGAATGATAAAAAAAAAAAAAGAAATGATGCTGAAGCAGTCAGAGATGGACTAGCGTTCCAGAGGATCCGCTGATGGGCCCAAGTTCAGGAACAATAAAGAACCCATGAATAAACAGGGCCCCTAAGGTCTAGCAGAAGACAATTTCATTTGGAGTTGAACTTTGAATAAGATCATATGTGTAGCCTGTGCAGCCCGGTAGGAAAAGGGGCCGATCACCATCTTAAACAGGCAATGCAATACATCCTAACGTCTACTTCATTGCATGTGAAGAACTGTTAACTATTGTCATAGCTGTTACTGGTAGATTAAAATCAGCAAGAGAAGTTGGTATATCATTAAACAATTGGTAAAATAATTGTTAAAAGAAAATCTGTAAATTAAATATGAATTCCTAATTCCAACAAAGTAGCTGTTACATAAAAAGGGCCCCACATACTTTTCTTGCACAGGGGCCCTTTGCAGTCTTTGAAGGTTGCCCATCAGGAGTATTTTCTCTGGTGGGCTGAAAGAACCTAACACCACTCTTGTTCCAGCATTTCCTGGTACCTCATTGGTCTCTACTACCTGGTTCCTCTTGGCATAAAAGAAGTAGCTACTAAGCCAATCACTGGAAGCAGAGGTGACCTGTCTTGGCCAGTCATTGGCTGAACACCCATTCCCAGTGTGTTGAGAGGTACCAGAAAGAAGAGACCAGTGAGAAGCATTGAAATAGGAGTGGCAAATTGGAATTGGTAAGCAAAACATCACTTTTCTTTCACAGTAGCCAATACCCACCTTTGCTGTACTACAGGCCCAAGTTACAAAACTTGGGTTATAGCAGTGGGTGTGGAACCACTGTGTCAACCAACAGCAAGCACACCTTCACAGGAACATAGCAAGCTATGGATACTATAGCTGAGGCAGCCTCTCACAGGGGAAGGTGCCTTAAAGGGGTTATCCAATATCATAAACAGCCCCCCCATGTCCCGGCCCCCTCAGAGGGAATATACTTACCCTGGTCCCTGCACTGACGCTGCTTCTCCCTGTACACGGATGAAAACATCCAGTGTCGTGGGGATACAGCCAGTGGCAGACAGGGAAGAGCCTCCCTAGCATCGCGGGTGCCGCTAGAGGGGCTCGTCCCCACCTGCCACTCCGCGACACTGCATTTTTTCATCCGTGTACAGGGAGAAGCAGCAGTGGCAGTGCAGGGACTAGGAGCAGCGCAAGGAGCGGGGAGCAGGGTAAATACAGTATCTTCCCTTTGAGGGGCCCGGCACATGGGGGGGGGGGGGCTGTTGTATGATATTGGATAACCCCTTTAAATACCCCAGTCATTGGCTGGTCAAAATTAGGGTATGCACGCTCTGGTTCTTTAAAGGGTTTCTGTCATCAGAAAAATCGTTATGTATCTGTTTGACATTAGCGATGTGCTAATGTCAGCAGAACATAACTAAAATTCTGCGCCTGCGCCGTCCCGTTTAGTATTCGCCGCAGGCGCAGTGAGTGAAGCCGGCAGCAGGAGAGCGTCGTTTACTCACTGCGCCTGCGCCGAATACTGAACGGGACGGGGCAGGCGCGGGACTTTACGGGCACAGAGGAAAACTAGGACGTCACTCAACTGGACATGGGCGTGCCAAAGGGTGAAAAGACGGAGCCTCTAGGTGCTGCAGCAACGCCCCACTAGCACCTAGAGGCTTATTAGCATATTATAAAAGTCTTTATTTTGAGAGAACGGCGGCAGCCAGATACATAACGATTTTTTCTGATGACAGAAACCCTTTAAAGGCTGAGTACACACAACCTATGAGCAGAGGACAAGAGGACTTGCTGGCAACCAGGCCTGTGTGGAGGGAGATAGCAAACCTCGTAGCTGGTCCCACCGGATGGCCCGGAGTGGCAGCCTGTATTGCAGCAAGGGGAGATGCCACCCACTATTAATGTGGCTTTGACTCATCATATACCCTGCTGCAGAACCCAAAATAAAGGGTGCACCACTTTGGTTCATTGACCAAGCACTACTAGCAGTTTATCTTTTGTCAGTCTCTGGTCAATCACATTGTTTTCCAGATAGTAGTAAGGACTACAACAAAATTCATATACAACTAGGTGAAATACATTTTCAGCTGAAATCCGAGGCTGACCCGCAGCCTTAGATCCATCCATGGATTGATTATATTCAATAAGGCTAATCTGCGTGCAGGCACCGACCACATTTTTCGTGGTTTTCATGCCAGGTACTTTCATGATGTGATTTTTATATTCACGCAGAAAATTCAGCCATATGAATGGTAGTGCGGATTCCCTCTAAAGAATAATAGGATGTGCCTTCACTACAGAATTCAGAGCGGAATATGTTCTGAAATGAGTGGATAATCTGCTGTATTAACATGCCCGAGCACTATAAGTCCAGTGATCCATAAAATCAATAAAATATGAGCTATACTTTACTTGTTAATGTTAATACTATAGCTACATAGTTGCCAACTGTCCTGAATTTGGCAAGACTGTCCCTGATCTTTAGTCCTGGCAAATTCGTGCTGTCCCTGGCCGAAAATGGGTGAGACTAGCATAAACCCGGCCAATAGGTGGGTGTTCCCAGGTGGGGTCTAGGCGTTCTCTGTGGTGGGGCTTATATGCCCTGATTTTACCAACTGAAACGTTGGTAACTATAGCAATAAATCCTAGATCAACATTTTTGCTCATGTCCTTTAAATGTAATGTTATTCATAGCCCATTATAATTGGGCATCTTAAACAGCAATCATGTAAGTGAAAAAAGTTATCACACGTTCCCTGTGGACTGCTATATAACGTATACTTACAGCACAGGCAATTGGTCGGAAGGAGGTCATCCTCTCAACGTGGTAAGCGTTGCTGCCACTCCAGGCCTCCCAGCGAGGGTACTCTCCTCTCTCCAGGACAAACTGCTGACCTTGGAATCCTAAGTGCTCGTATCCAACCCAGCTGTGGGAATATAACAAACACTTTCCTTTTACTGCAAGTTTAAGGAAATTGAATGCCAATAGCAAGGACATGACATCCAACAAACACCTCATAATACTAAAATAACGTATATTCATTTATACCATTTTATCAGGAATGTTAATGTGGAATTTGAAATGCAATAGTCGATGGATGTTCTTTTATTAAATTTTTTTAGCAGAAATTTATCAAATGTCAAAAACAATAAATTATGGAAAACTACAGTGAAAATGGTTTTCCTATCAGGAAACCTCTCTCGGCCCTATTATAGAGGTGTATTTCCTGCTCGTCAGCCATTATTTGGACAGCTTATTCCTTAGCTGAAGTGCCTCCCTTATTAAAGCCTCATGCACACAACCATATGTGTTTTGGGGTCCGTCAACCGCAGATCTGCAAAATACTGATACCAGCCCTGTATATGCCACATTTTTGTCGGTCCTAATAGTAGAAATGGCTATTCTTCTCTGCAAATATGACGAGAATAAGACTTGTTCTATAATTTGTGCGATGGACACGCAGCATTTTATGCAGTACCATAGAAATGAATAGGGTCAGCGTTCGAACCGCAAGAAATGAGGATTGGACGCAGGCCAAAACGATGGTTGTTTGCATGATGCCTAAAGGGGCTGTCTGTGATGAAGAAAACTCTTTAAGATATCTTAAAGGCATTGTCTGAGTTAAAACATTTTTTAAAAGATAATAAAATAATAAAAAGGCATGCTTAGCACTCCAAACCCCCTCTGATTCAACGCTGTTGCTCCAATGCCCCCCCTCTCCCCTACGGCATACATGGTGTCATGTTTTTGGCTGCAAACACTGCATGGGTATTAAGGGGTTGTCACTCAAAAGGTATTTAGGGAAGGTATTAAAACAATAAAATACTATACTTACTATTACAAACCCCATGTGCTGCTCAGTTCTTCCTGGCTGCACTTTGTTTTCATGACTGCATAGTGCCGTGCCCATATAACACATGTGACTGCTGCAGCCAATCACTGGCTTCAGCGGTATATAGCAGTGATTCACCTGCGGGATATGGGCATGGCACTATGCAGTCATGAAAACAAAGTGCAGCCAGGAGGATCTGAGCAGCAGTACTATAGTAAGTATAGTATTTTATTGTTTTAATACCTTCCCTGAATACCTTTAACAACCCCTTTACCCAGACAACCCCTTTAATACCCATGCAGTGTGTGGTAAACTGTAGGATGCTGAGATCCTGATTATTCACTAGCAATGTGATAAGCAGGGACTCGATCACAAAACCACCCAGCTGACCATCAGAAAAAATAGAAGTTAAACTGCAGTTCTGGGGCCAATATAGTAGGCATACTTAGCGCCAAGCGGTTTCATCCTTTATGGACACCATACAAATGCTCATCGTGCATTTTGGCAGAAAGTCACTCGTGTTAAACATGAGTGGAATTAGTTCCAATCTAGGATGCCTGGAATCACAGTTTGAATAGTTATTAGGAATGTGCTTAGTGTGACAGTGATAAATGTAGAACGGGTAAAGTACTGTTCTTTACAATTCTTTAGACTTCACTTCACTTGGGATTAGTTTTTTTACATGAAGTATTGCAGAGTAGAGGTGGTAAGGATCATTCATCCCCATGTAAGAGAACAAGCT
This sequence comes from Bufo gargarizans, assembly GCF_014858855.1. Lineage (NCBI taxonomy): Eukaryota > Metazoa > Chordata > Amphibia > Anura > Bufonidae > Bufo > Bufo gargarizans. The sequence continues at coordinate 521,545,643 of NC_058080.1, read as the reverse complement.
GGTAATGATCATAAATTAATGTTCATGTCTCCCCCGATTATTGCCCAGTGATACCGGCCCGTGATACGGACCTTTACTAATCCTGTCTCATTATTAGACAGCGGGAAGAAACTAGACAGTCTAAAATGCAACAGATTTATCCAAGTGGTGGATGGATTATAAATTTAGTGCATCTCTAGACTGTCTAGCCTTAATGTATACCACCTATTAGTTTGCTTATGTTGCACCAGAATTTAACATTAACATAGAAAATATTTTGAAAACAATTTAAGGTGTTATACCATGATTAATCTAAAAAAAAAAAATCTGACATCATATAGTACAAGAGCGATTTCTAACAAACCTAGAACCAGCCCTGTACCTCACATGGATCCAGAGATCTCCCCATTTATTGCTCTAAATGCTCTATTAAAATTAGATTGGCAGGTCAGGGAGCATTTCCTTTCTGCTACAGCTTTTTCCCTATCACTGCACAGGGGGCATGTGCTTTCGGCTGCAGCTCTCTCCCTGTAACTGTCACAGCTTTTAACCGTAGATCTAGCTGGTGGCAGGTGAAAGATGGAACTGAGCAGGTGCAACCTCCTCAGTGAGGTGGGGCAGAGAAATGAGGAAAAGAAAAAAACAGCAGGTGGCGCTGTACAGATACATTTTTTTAAATAACTCGGTGGCTATTCTAAATTTTTAATTACATTGAATTACAAAAATATTCAGATCTAGGTTCTGGTTTGAAAAATGTAGAATATTTTTTGTGGGACAACCCCTTTAATAAATATGGTACTTGTTGTTGTTTTTTTTTTTTTTTTAGGGGGGGGGGGGGGGAATAAACTTGTAAATCTCCCTCCTGAAATACTTCTCTGCAGGGAATATTAGTGAATACAAATGCAATGCAGAAAATATATGCATCTAAAGCATGCTTTCAATTATACAATGGAAACATTCTTCCAGCCTAATGATCTGTATAGACTGCCTTCCCTACCTTTATCACAGATGTATTTGTATATGGATAAATGCTATGTCTAGGTTTGATTTCAATATGTAGAGAACTATTTGATTAGCTATTTAGCAAAGTATTTTTAGACCGGACTTTATTAATTAATTCTTCTTTGTAATGCAGTCATTATCACATAGCTTTACTGTTCTAGAGATATTGCAAGAATCAAACATGCCTGACAAATGTGACATCATCCCAAACTGATTGTTACTGGATTTTGGTCTTACACTTTAGTGTATGTTCACAGCGAGATCTGCGGGTGGAAAATCTGCAGCGTAGTACAGTAGCAATGAAGTGCATAAGATATCAACAGATCTCATCCACGCGATGTGGGAAAAATCTGTGCGGAAAAACTGGCATGCAGCGCAGATTTTTAGTCTTGCAACATGCCAATTCTTTCTGTGGATTTTCACCCCTGATTTCACCCTTTGGAATGTATAGAGTGAAATCTGTAACATGATCTGTAACAAACCCGCAGCAAAATCTGTGTCATTTGCTTCCCATCAGAAATGGACCTACCTTTATGGCTGCCCGATGGCAGGTACATGACGCCTCTACTTTACCACCGCAAGCCTCAGTTTAATGCTGATGAATACAAATCCACCAGAAAAAAATGAATTTTGGCTTGTTCCATCAAACTCAGTAAGTATAAAGGTATTTGCCCTACAGAATCTATACCACAGTGCTTACCTTAAAGGCTATGTACACTTTTGGGGGCAATTTTTTTTATTGCATTGTACATTTTTTTTTTTGCAATTGGTCTTTATTAAAAATATGAAATCATTTTTGGGGAACAGAGCTGAGATGCCCTAGTAGCAGTCTGTAGATTGCCTGTCTTTTCCGTCATCTGGGGAGCAGACAGTCTCCTTATTTCTACTCTCTGACATTATAAACACTCAATCAAAGCTCAACCCTTATCTTACTGATAAGAATGTGGCTTAAATAAGTGTTTATGACCTCTTAGTAGTTTAGAGATAAGGGTAATTAGATGACCAGCACAGAGTGAAAGTGAAAGTACCAGTCACACACTCATAAATACAGCTAAGGCCTTGATCACATGTCAGTTTTTCTGATCAGTTATTTCCATCAGTTTTTGTGAGCCAAAACCAGGTGTGGGATAAAAACACAGAACAGTTGCAGATCCTGATTTTGGCTCACAAAAACTGATGGAAATAGCTGATCAAATAACTGACGTGTGAACAAGGCCTAACCCTTTGTGACAGAATGGCTCAATATTTTTAATAAAGGCCAATAGAAAATATGATTTTTAGTCAAAAAATCATAAAATGCAATCATGAACAAAAATTGCCTCCAAAGGTGTACATAGCCTTTAAAGAGCATTTCTACCTTCAGTTATCTTCATGTCATAGAGATATGTCAGGGGATAGCATTAGAGGGGCCCTAAGGGCTGATGGATTACCAACACCCAGACATGAACAGGCTGCAGTACTTGATAATGCCTCCTAACAACCTCCAAATCTGGTCAGAGCTTCCCATAAATTTGAGTCTCCTACACAGATATTATTCAGAGGTTCCACTAATTTCCAAAGCATGAAGGCTGCTATTGAATTATGTGATGCTCAGAATATAACATGATTGATTCTGGAACCCCAACCCCCAAATGTATTAGCTATACCAGTAGAAGTAGACTCATGTACTATTTTACTGTCGAGACAGGAACTCGGTGGTTCTTCAATCAAAAAATGTTAACATGTTAGGCTTCAGTATCTACAGAAACAGGGTGAGGTCATGACTACGTCCCCCATCATTGCTGATACTTACGCCCCACTCTCTATTTTAAATGAGCGGACAGTTTCAAATCCATATTCCATGATATTGTAACACTCAGATGTAAACTCATGTCTGCGACCCTGGAAAGATTCTTCATCCCAGACAATAATCTAAAAGTAAAGGAAAGTGAAACAGGCGATAAAGCAAGGACATAGATACAAGTGTTAATACGGCCAGAAAAATGAGACTGAGAAAGGTACAAAGATTTCCCAATAGATTCACTGAATGGCAGTAGAGAAAACATATCTGTCCAGGAGATGACACAATTCACCACTGGACAGTATCCATGTTCAATTATGCTTCATGTCTTCCTCGATCTGGAGGGTAATTTGGGCTATCAACTCACTTCTAGGGAATGGAGGACATTTCTCGAGCAGAACATTATGCTTTTAGAGATATAAATCTGATGCCAACCTCTGGAAATAGATGTCGGCTTAAAATGATGGTTTACGACTGGCTAGTTATCACATTCTTGGTGAGTATGAATTATGGATTATGTTTTTTGACCCACGTATAATATTTATGAAAGTTTGTGGTCAAAAACTACACTGGGGACAATTGTGCTCTCAATAATGACGAAGCTTACGCAAAACGCACGTAGAGGGACCTAGATACCTTTTCGGCGTGCATCTTACAGTGCATACTAAGCAAGTGGTTTTAGTGCTATGGTGCAATGAACTAAGTTATTTTATTTAGATATTAATCACTGGATTTGAACTTGCCTATCTGTCTGAGAATTATATTATAATACTATGTATCTTTGATGAATGAGGGTATGATAGCATAGTTATTAGTAGGTTACTGCCTTGTTCAGCTTATATCCATGCATTGCAAATGGCAGTTAGTTACAACATAGGCCTTTTATGAATTAGCCTAGAACTTGCACTCTGTTAGACATCCGGTTGTAGGATATTATATTTATCCCCACTATATAAATGTGTATTTGGGTATTTTAAAAGTATTCATTTAATTATTTTTAATGGGAACTATAAAGGCTATGAATTTTTGTTTGATGTTTTGTGCTCTCAATAATGATAGAAATATATGTTAAAAAACATACTGTACTTGATATGCACCATAGGTGTCTATGTACATACTTTTTAGAATGTATCTTGCGCTGATGACCCTCAACTAAAGCTTGTGTAATTCCAGAAGTACATTCTCACCAAGTTTCCCAGTATGCGTGTGCGGAGTGCAAAGTGCAACCCCCCAGATTTCCGACATGTTTTTGTATTGGGTGGAAAAAATATTTAATAAAAAAACAGTTTTGCTCCACCTCGACAACTTTAACCGACTTCTATGTCGGAAAAAAATAGAACAGGTTCTTCAGAAATTTGGCAGCTATTCTGAACACCATATTTCTCAATGTATTCATAGCAGACAACTGACATAAATACATTGACAGATCTGATTCTGTTCACACAGTATATTATAAAACTGGCTGCCAGCAGCCAACACTAGGGGGAGCCAGTGCACGTTTTTATACAGCTGCCATTGCATGCAATGGAAGCTGTAAATAATCTCTTTGTAATGAGCTCCCCCTAGTGATGACTGCAAGAAACTGTAGTATCTCTGTGTCGGAACAGAAGAAGCAGGTTAGTACAGGGCTCCACCTCTTCCCAGGCCGCATAGCAGTCACGTGGTCGGTCTTCATGGTGTATATGCCACTGTCCACATTTACAATGCTGTCTGCTAATTAAGTCAGTCCGCACTCTGTTAGCAGACACATCTATAACAGCTGAAGTCCTATAATGTGACTCCTTTAATGGAACTGCTGTACTGCATTCTGCGATAGTTAGACTACTTTCACACTAGTGTTTTTTGCGGATCCGTCATGGATCTGCAAAAACGGTTCAGTTACAATAATACAACCGCATGCATCTATCATGAACGGATCCGGTTGTATTATGTCTTATATAACCAAGACAGATCCGTCATGAACTCCATTGAAAGTCAATGGGGGACGGATCCGTTTTCTATTGTGTCAGACCATTGACCGTTTGGCTCAGTTACTTCAAGTGGACAGCAAAGAGCTGCAGGCAGCGTTTCGCCTCCAGAGCGGAATGGTGACTGAACAGAGACAAACTGATGCATTCTGAGCGGATCCTTTTCCATTCAGAATGCATTAGGGCAAAACTGATCCATTTGGACCGCTTGTGAGAGCCCATGATGGATCTCACAAATGGAAAGCCAAAACGCAAGTGTCAAAGTAGCCTTAGTTTTCTCTTTACATCATACTACGCCATTTATACACTGCAACTCCAGAGCAAGCTCTATCCAAAGAGTTAGGGCTCTTTCAAACAGGCAAGATTTCCACACAGGTGCAATGCTTGAGGTGAACGCATTACATTCGCACAGAATCCGGACACATTCATTTCTATGGGGCTGTGCATACTAGTGGTGATTTTCACGCATCACTTGTGCATTGCGTGAAAATCGCAGCAAGCTCTATTTTGTGCATTTTTCACGCAGCGCAGGCCCCATGGAAGTGAATGGGGCTGCGTGATAATCACAAGCATCCGCAAGCAAGTGCAGATGCAGTGCGATTTCACGCATGGTTGCTAGGAGATGATCAGGATGGGGACCCGATCTGTATTATTTTCCCTTAATAACATGGTTATAAGGGAAAATAATAGCATTCTTAATACAGAATGCTTAGTAAAATAGGGCTGGAGGGGTTAAAAAAATTTAGAAAAATCATTTAACTCAACTTAATCCACTTGTTTGCGCAGCCCAGCTTCTCCTTTGCTGTGCAGGAGGAAAAGGACCTGTGGTGACGTCACTGCGCTCATCACATGGTCCGTCACATGATCCATGTGATGGACCATGTGATGAGAGCAGCGATGTCATCAAAGGTCCTTTACCCAGGTCCTGAAGAAAGAAGAGAAGCCGGGCTGCACAAACAAGTGGATTAAGGTGAGTTAAATTATTTTGTTTTGTTTTTTTAACCCCTCCAGCTCTAATTTACTAAGCACTCTGTATTAAGAATGCTATTATTTTCCCTTATAACCATGTTATAAGGGAAAATAATACAATCTACACAACACCTAACCCAAACCTGAACATCAGTGAAGAAGTTCGGGTCTGGGTACCACATTCAGTTTTTTATAACGCGCGTGCAAACCGCATTGCACCCGCGCAATAAAAACAGAACAACGGAACGCAATCGCAGTCAAAACTGACTGAAATAGTGTACCTACTCGCGCGGGTTTACCGCAATGCACCCGGGACTCCTCCTGAGCCAAAACGTGACGCCCGTGTGAACCCAGCCTAAAGGAGACCATACACTTGGCAGCTGTTAGCCAAGCGTCCATACACATGCATGCTTGTCCAAGTGTGAATGTGTTCTCAATGGGGAGCAGGTAATAGCTGCTGCCAGACATTTCTGGTTTCAGCTTATCTCCCATGAGAACAAAGGATCACTCATGTTGAAATGCAGCATGCTGAATGCTTCTTTCCCCCAACATTTGCCACTGGAAAAGAGTTGGGACGCCTCCATACACATGCTGAAACTTCATCTGATATACAGTATATGAGTGTTCAATTCAGAAGCCTGCGGGATTGTGCCTGTAGCTGGGGATGAAAGTGGCCCATAAATGTAGGCTGGAGGGATCAGTAAAAATAAGTAATTACACACTATACTATATCTATACATGAAGTGTAAAGTGGTATTTAAAAGAGCACTTGGCCAGTACTGACACTAACTCCTCTCCCAACTCAGATCTTACAATGTGCATAATCTATTGTATATACTATGCGCTAAGTATTTTATGTACTATACCTATATACTGCCTGTGTCATGATAGTTTATTGCATTGTGCACTGTGGATATCACAGGGCCTGGGGGAGGGGGTCCGCTGTCACTGTACATCTATCCAATTGTTATAAATTAATATGGGGGATTTAGTAGCCAAATTATGATATACTAAGGTGCTAAGACTTGTAAAAGCAAAAGGACGATGCACAGTGTACACATCCCCTCCCCACCCAATAGTGGATATACTGCAACATACATGCATGCTGTCTGTAAATTCTATTTCCAGGGTACTCCTTTAAATTCAACCTTTGCTAATACAACGTGGTTAGGGCAGATTGCTTTGGGCACATTCAATGCAGGGAAAAAAACAACTTTACCTTCCAATGTCCAGCAAATTTAGTACAGTGCTGAGTCATATTGGCTGTGTCCTGTAGAAGGAAATAGACAACATTCAGAGAGTTTGATCATTTGTAAAATCCAATTTCATCTAATAAATGGTCCATAGCGTGGAATGGTGACAGATGGCGCTATACTATGATATCACCCACTGATTGTATCCCTTTAATAACGATGTTCTCTCTGGGTTCTAAATCAATTAAATGAATTAATGAGCGAGATGCTTTTGTTTGCCTTGTGTCTTCTGAGAGTGCTCAGTTAATGTTGCTTGTATTGGAAAGTGTTCAGAGGGTATCCCGGATGACTGCACTTAAAAGCGTACTTGCTATGCCAGCCACTGCATTAAATAATCAATCTGGCATCACTGTTCCTGCACGTGGAACTGGGCAAATAAAACTGGGGACAGTTATTCTCTACATAAGAATTTTGCATACATGGGTGTGTGGGGATAGATAGATGGATATTATATATTAGATAGATAGATAGATAGATAGATATTATATATTAGATAGATAGATAGATATTATATATTAGATAGATAGATAGATATTATATATTAGATAGATAGTAACCACTGCTTGAGAGAGGACTGAAACGTCGCATGATACCGGGTGAATAAACGCACATTCACGGTAGTGCCGCAGAGTTTCTTTATTTTTTGTATTTTGGGGCTTGAGGGATCGCCCTTTAGCTGCTGGCACTCCAGCATTTGCTTGTTTTACAGCAGTGCTCCCTGATTAATTTATTCTTAGATAGATAGATAGATAGATAGATTGCACAGGTAGAAGGGTGTGGGCAGCACAGCTGTCTGGACGGTACGGTCGGAGTGCCAGCGGCTGGGGAGGCGATATTAGATAGATAGATAGATAGATAGATAGATATATATAAAAAACAACACCGGGCAGCACAGCAGTTTCAGTGAATAGATGTGGAGTGCCAGCGGCTCTGGGGGCGATCCACCTCCAAATAATCAACAAACGTAAAAAATTCCACGGCACATCCAGGGCGTAAAATCAAAGTAGTTTCTTTTTATTCACCAGACAGCGTCGTGTCGGTCCACTTGCTGGGACCTTTCTCAAGCATTAACCAGGTCCCAGCAAGTGGACCGACACGACGCTGTCTGGTGAATAAAAAGAAACTACTTTGATTTTACGTCCTGGATGTGTCGTGGCATTTTTTACGTTTGTAGATAGATAGATAGATAATAGACAGATATTATATATTAGATAGATAATTAGATAAATAGATAATTGACATAGATTAGATAGATTTTGATCCGTTTGTATTATCTGTAACATAGCCAAAACGGATCCGTCTTGAACACCATTGAAAGTCAATAGAGGACGGATCCGTTTTCTTTTGAGCCAGATTGTATCATAGAAAACGGATCCGTCCCCATTGACTTACATTGTGTGTCAGGACTGATCAGTTTTCTATTGTACAATATTGTGTAAGTGAAAATGGATCCGTTCCCATTGACTTACAGTGTGTGTCAGGATGTTTGGCTCCGTTTTACTCTGACGCAAGCAGCGTTTTGGTGTCGACCGAACGGAGGCAAACTGATGCATTCTGAGCGGATCCTTTTCCATTCAGAATGCATTAGGGCAAAACTGATCCGTCTTAGACCGCTTGTGAGAGCCCTGAACGGATCTTACAAACGGAAAGCCAAAACGCCAGTGTGAAAGTAGCCTTAGTGAGATAGATGAGATAGATAGATAGATAGATATTAGGCTCTGGTGCTCCTGTCTCCAATGGACTTGCCTGCAGGGACGTAGTCTTGTGTGTTGCTGTAGCCAGTCACTAGCTTCAGCAGTGCCGTGTCCCCAAGCAGCATGTGACCCAGCAGTAATGTGCTGCTAAGGGACACACCACCTCTAGGGCCAGTTATTTGGCTCAGTGGTGCACGTGACTCCGTCAGTGCAGGAAGTTTAGCTATGGGGACCGGAAGTCCGGTGAAGAATGGGTGCACTGGAAGCTGATGGAGCGGAGGCTGAGCAAGAAAGCATAGCTCTCTTTAAAGGTCCTGCTGGGTAGGGGGACATAAAAAACGTAGAGGAGCAAGGGGTCTCCACTTGAGTTCCCCCTCTATTAGCAAGATGGTTTAGCAATGAACAGACTGGCAGAAATAATCTCCAACTGAAGATGAGTGTGGAACAGGTTCTTGCTATTTGCAATTATTAGGAACAAATGTCTGTATGAACTCTCATTGCTGATAATTGCTGGCGTTTGTCGGGTGATCTGTGATGTGGCACACAAAATCATCATTTTTCACTAGCCTTGCCCTGTGTAAACGCTTCATATCAGACCAATTTCCTGTGTATTGGCCCATGCAAACAGGTCCATAGAACGCATGTCCTCTGTGTGCATTGAAGGGAGCCCAGGCTGTGAAGAGATTAAAAGTAGGGCCTTTTTTGTACAGGGACTTCTAAGATTATGGCAATGCTTCCCGCAGCTCATGTAACTAAACAAATAAGAGACCTGTGCATATTGCGGGGATTTATTTTATGGCAAGGATCACAGCGCACAGAATACACAAGAGCTGATTGCATTAGGAAATGAAACGGCAATGTACCATAGATAAGCCATTACTCTTTCTTATTAAATCCTTATTTATTTTATCTTGTGTTCTGTCACGAATAGAAATATAGTAGTAATGGTAAAATAAAATGGCCCATTTATTTATTTAATATGTATTTATTTATTTTATGTAAATATGTATAATATATTTCTAAAATATGAATTAACATGTTTCTTCCACAGTGGATTTTTTAAGCCTCTACTATTAGTTTTTCCTTTACATCTGCTTTCATCTGTTTCAAGTGTTACTACTCTTTCGGGAAACGAATGCCTTCCCTTATTACTTGTGAATCATGTCCAAGAGGAGAAGAGGACAGAAACCCATTGCCATAGGCGCCTAGTAAACAATCACATAACCAGAATATGCATATCATACAAAATGTACAACATCGGCGACCTTGTACGTTAGATTGGTGTTTTCTCGCTATAATCACTATTAGGGTACGGCCTCATGGTCAGGTTTCCTGATGCAGCTTTAGAAGCCAAAATCAGAAGTGGATCATGAGAGGAGAGAAAGAATAAAGGGCAGATACGACTTCTCATTAACTCCTGGTTTTGGCTAACATAAACGTTGTGCCGTGTGCCCGTACCCTTACCCAATCATTTATCACAGTCTATCCCTCATTAGATTTCAGATGACCCAGCTCTTTGAAATGTTACACAAATCCTTGACATATAAGTGCCGCATGTATCCTGACTCAAGCTATAAAATCATGGAGAAACTCATATTTTAAGCAGTTGACAGATCAGTTGCTGTAAGTGCATTCTGTCATCTGTACTCGGGCACATTTTGCTATCCCTCATGTCAAAATGTTTGTCTGGGCTCTGTAATTTGACTGGCTTGAGAACGTGATTGATATACCAATGCATCTGCCCTAAAGAACTGATTTAGAATGGATACAAATGCAAATATCGCCTGGTGCCAGTTTTATCTATTTTATGATATGTAACCAAACTGGTTTTCTCATTATTACTGCTATTGATATTTATTTTATTTATTGCATGCACTTATATAGCACTACTATATTCCGCATCGCTTTACAGACATTAGCTTCAGGCTGTCCCTATTGGGGCTCACAATCTAAGTTCCCTACCAGTATGTCTTTGGAGTGTGGGAGGAAACCAAAGTACCCAGAGGAAACCCACGCAAACACGGGGAGAACATACAAACTCCATGCAGGTGTTGCCCTTGGTCGGATTCGAACCTAGGACCCCAGCGCTGCAAGGCACCAGTGCTACCCATTGTGCTGCCCAATAAATATTCCAGGCTTGCCAATCAAAAGGGTAAATGTATGGATCATAGAGGGGCAAACAAGGATGAATCTGTTTTACCAAATTCTCTATCCATAATAATTATGATGTATTGTCCCGCACATAAGGAACGTCAGAATAGAGGGATGTCCGGGCATATACCTCTTTTTCTTGGATATGCTGTGTGGTTAAGAGAAGGATATTCGTGCGTTCTGAGAATTACATGCGAATGTAATATACACTAAAGTATTGCTCGGACAGGTTGAAAAGGGGATGGTAGATAAGACGGATTAGTGGGTAACTGCGGCGCTGGGTACGGGGGAAGGCACAGGAGGGGTGGTTTATTGTTTATGTTTTTGATGTTATCGTTGGAACCTGGTCATTGGTATCTCAAATCCCCTGGTACGTCTATAAACTGTATGTAGTATATAATGCTATGTATACCATGATATAACTGTGCCATTGTATGATACACTGAATGTTTGGTTTATTTTTAAATTCAATAAAGAAATATCTGAACTAAAAAATTGTAATTATTATATATTTTTTTTATGTAAGTATTATTGTTCCCAAAATGATGCAATCAATGCAGTAATGCACAATGTATTCCAATGGTATATCTTAGAATTGATTATTGCTGTAGACGCCAGCTGGCTTGAATGGCACAGACCAATGTACAGTATTCTCCATGGTCCATTTCCAAGTCTGCTCAGTTGGTCTCACCATCCTCCAAGCTCATTATTACCCACCATGCTCGTAACGCAATGGCTCTTTATGGAGCATTTACCTAATTATGTTCTGCTAAATATTTTAGGCCAAAGCAAATTTGCATAAAAACTTAAATCACTGTGCATTACTTTTTAATTAGACTAAATCACACTGGAGGAGAAGCTGAGCTACTACAGCGCAATGAGCAATAAATAGCGTGATCCAGCTAACAGTACGGCTGCTGACTACGAGAACTTACCTTCCGAGATGGAGCAGCTTAGAGTCCAGCGGCAGCATGATGAGGGCTATATCTGCTGGGGTTTATATAGCCTGCTCAAAGAGCCACAGACAGTCAGAGACAGCTTTACTGAAATTCCTCAGTCAGCACATGCAGGGAGGCCTAATTCAGGAGTTTTGTGGCCCGAACAATGACTATAATCTATAGAGGAGATGGCAATGTATAGAAATGCTAGCACATCAGGATTTAAGGTAACAGGACCTATATATGTGCTACAACATAACAGGATATAACCCCAATGTATGTAATATAAATAATGCAGTGAATAAAATATATGAATAGAACGCACAGTACAGGCGCTGCACAGCCGGGACCATATTAATATTAATAGTCTTAAACTGGGAACTTCTTCCTTCTTAATAGGGCATAAGTGTCTGACTGCTGGGGCCCCCACTCTAGTGATCGAGCTATCAGCCCATGCTCCCCCATCTGAATGGAGTGACAGACACATGTGTGCTCCGGACATATCTGAGTACATGTGCTTGTATCTCTGGGAGGTTCATAGAATTAAATGGAACAGTGGACACCATGTATGCCTGCCACCTCATTAAAACAGGGGAACACAGCATCTTTTCTAGTGATCGGCGGGGGTCCCAGTGGTGAGATCTCCGCCAATCAGATGCTTATCCACTATCCTGTGGATAAGGGATAAGTTGTCATGAGACAACCCCATTAAAATAACATAACCCTTTTCAGTATTTCTTTGTTCTTTGTAATACGGGTTCCAGTCAACACCCATTTATTTCTCTGTGCTTCTTTTTAACGTATATGAATTTCAAAACAAAAGCAAAATTCCTGCATCCAGACCGTAGTCAAAATCCCAAGCATTTATTTCTTACTTTTAAATTCCATATGGCACAAAGCGTTTTTCGACATAGTGTCTTAATCATGACCATATTACATGTGCACACCTCACTTCCTTAAAAACCTTCCTCCACCCACCTTTCAGCAGGAAGCTATTTAATGGTGATGGACCATGTGATGAGCACAGTGAAGTCACCAAAGGTCCTTTTCCTCCCAGGTCCTCAAAGATGAAGACAGAAGACAAGCCGGGTTGCGCGAACAAGTGGATGAGTTGAGTTTAATTATTTATTTTTATTTTTTAACCCCTCCATCCCTAATTTACTTTGCATTCTGTATTATCATGTTATAAGGGAAAATAATAAAGATCGGGTCCCCATCCCGATCGTCTCCTAGCAACCATGCGTGAAAATCGCACTTGCGCTTGCTTGCAATTTTACGCAGCCCCATTCACTTCTATGGGGCCCGTGTTGCGTGAAAAACACACAATATAGAACATGCTGCGATTTTCACGCAAAGCACAAGTGATGCGTGAAAATCACCACTCATGTGCACATCCCTATTGGAGTGGATGGGTCCGGATTCAGTGCGGGTGCAATGCGTTCACCTCACGCATTGCACCCGCACGGAATTCTCGCCCGTGTGAAAGGGGCCTAACAGTTTGTAAAAACTGTTTTGAGTGATTTGAGTGTAGTTTCTAAAATGGGGTCATTAATGGGTGGTTTTTATTATGTAAGGCTCTCAAAGTGACTTCAGAACTGAATTGGTCCTTGAAAAAGTCAGTTTTGCAAATTTTATAGAAAATTAGAAAAATTGCTTCTTAAATTCTAAGCCTACTAACGTCCTAAAAAATAAACTGTAATTTTCAAAATTATGCCAACATAAAGTAGATATATAGGGAATCTTAAGTAAAAACTATCTAATGAGATATTACTATCTGCCGTTAATTCTGCAGCAGCTGAGGTGTGTATTATGAGGTTCTGTAGCAGTTCAGGTGTGTATTATAAGTAGGGATGAGCGAATCGACTTCAGATGAAACATCCGAAGTTGATTTGCATAAAACTTTGTTCTAATACTGTATGAAGCAGGAGCTCCGTGCAGTATTAGAATGTATTGGCTCCGATCATCCGAAGTTATTGCTTCGTGAAGTAGTACCTTGGAACCGAACCTGAGTTCGGGAAATGTTTTTTTTACAGTACAAATTAATTTATGAAGTTATTGCAACTTCAGCTTATCGGAGCCAGTACATTATCTGTACAGTATTAGAACGAAGTTTTATGCGAATCGACTTTGGATGTTTCACCCGAAGTCGATTCGCTCTTTCCTAATTATAAGGTCTGCAGCAGATAAGGTGTGTAATATGATGTTCTGCAACAGCTGAGGTGTGCATAATGAAGTTCTGGAGCAGCTGAGGTTTCTATCATGAGGTTCTGCAGCAGCTGAAGTGTGTATTATGATGTTCTAACCAGCAAACAAGAAGGGAAAGTCATCCAGCTCACTGCTCCACTATGGAACCTCTGGTTCCCAGGAAGCTGAGATGGTGCACAGAGAAAGCCACTGTGGAAATGGTGAAATACTTGTATGACAGATTTAGCACAATGTCTTGGTAAAACCTGATTCTTTATTGTTCACTCTTTCAAAAAGATCTGTAAGGTGCTTTTTCACAAGCTACACGTTTCAGAGGAACACATGTTGTCTCTCATCATGCCATTGCCTTCATCATGCCATGTTAGAAATGTGTAGTTTGTGAACAAGCATCGTATGGATATTTTTAAAGAGTCACCAATAAAAAAAATCTGGTTTTTATCAAGACTTATAAAACCAAAAAAGAAAGCCTCAATGTACAGCTGTAAGTCAGGGCAAGGGATAAGAACCCTATATAAACCTATAGTGTTGTTAAACAAACAACAAAATAATACCCAAAATATTCCAAAAATATATTTTATTTAATTGTAGTAAGCATATCATGATTTATAAAATATTCAAGATAACAAAAAGATATGAAGAATCAGCAGGAAACCGGATGTCGCAATCCACTGGCCAGTGCCGCTGCTACCCACTAAAAGATGGAAAACATGTCAAGTGTGCCAATGATATATATCAGGGTGATTCACCACATAGTAGCCCAGATAATGTGTAATGCATATGGTCATCACCCTGGTACATAACCACTAGGCAGAGCTCAACTCAAAGTGCAGTTGAAGAAAAATAATAAAACAAACGCTAGAGTCTAACAATGGAGGGAAAGGTAGAACCCTCACAAAATGAAAAAAACACAAAACCTTATAGTAAAGGATGTAGAGGAGCTCATATGTGGACTTCAGATAGAGAACAAAAACATACCATGAGACATGATGGATGGTGAAAGGCAGCAGGCACAGGACAGGCTAGGAACCTCGACGCGCGTTTCGCCTCAGCTTCGTCAGGAGCAGCGGCACTGGCCAGTGGATTGCGACATCCAGTTTCCTGCTGATTCTACATATCTTTTTGTTATCTTGAATATTTTATAAATCATGATATGCTTACTACAATTAAATAAAATATTTTTTTGAAATATTTTGGGCATTCTTTTGTTGTTTGTTTAACAACACTATTGGTTCACATATTTTATCAAGACTTGCTTTATAATCATAAAGTTCTGCAGCAGCTGAGGTGTGTATTAACAGGTATTGCAGCAAATGAGGGTTGAATAACGAGGTTCTGCTGCAGCTGTCTGCCCAAATGTGTAGAGAAAAATGAGGAGAGAACCTAGGACTGAATCCTGAGGAACTCCAAAAGCAATAGAGAGAGGTGGGGGAAGTAGAGCCAGCAAAACACATTGAAAGAGCGGTCAGAGAGGTATGGGAAAAAAAGGGATGACTTTCTTGGACCAGTTTTGTCTTGCACATTCTATCGTTAACCCCTTAAGGACCTATGACGTACATACAGGAGCTGCACCCGCCCAATCCGCGGCAGGGGTTCGGCAGTCACTGATAGCCGGACCCCTGCTGCATGCGCCAGCATCGGTGAAATCATCGATGCCAGCGCATTAACCCTTCATGTGCCGCGGTCAGCGCTGACCGCGTCACGTGCGATGTCGTGCGGGGATCTGCACTGCCGTTGGGTCCCGTGCTGCTGTGATGGGGACCCGATGGCATGGAAGGCAGCCCAACGCCTTCCTTAGGCATCGGGGCTGCCTTCCGGTGGAGAACCTGTGAGATCCAGCCCCCTGGATCTCACAGGCAGGAAGCTGTATGAGTAATACACAATGTATTAGGCCTCATGCACACTGCCGTGTTTCACGGCCGTATGCGGGCCGTGGAACCGCGGCCTGGATCCCTCCTGAGAGCAGGAGCGCACGGCGTCACTGGTTGCTATGACGCCGTGCGCTCCCTGCTGCCGGCACAGTACAGTAATACACTGGTATAGATCATACCAGTGTATCACTGTATTGCGGCGGCAGCAGGGAGCGCACAGCGTCATAGCAACCAGTGACGCCGTGCGCTCCTGCTCTCAGGAGGGATCCAGGCCGCGGTTCCACGGCCCGCATACGGCCGTGAAACACGGCAGTGTGCATGAGGCCTTACTCGTACAGCCAATGCATTCCAATACAGAAGTATTAGAATGCATTGTAAAGGGGATCAGACCCCCAAAAGTTGAAGTCCCAAAGTGGGACAAAAAATAAAGTGAAAAAAAAGTTTAAGTTTCAAGTAAAGTTAGGTATAAAAATAGGGAACAAAAGAAAAGTAGAAATTAGGTATCGCCGCGTCCGTATTGACCGGCTCTATAAACATATCACATGACCTAACCCCTCAGATGAAAACCGTAAAAAACAAACAAAAAAAACTGTGCTAAATAAACCATTTTTTTTGTCACCTTACATCACTAAAAGTATAACACCAAGCGATCAAAAAGGCGTATGCCTGCCAAAATAGTACCAATGTAACCGTCACTTCCTCCCGCAAAAAATGAGCCCCTACCTAAGACAATCGTCCAAAACATAAAAAAACTATGGCTCAGAATATGGAGACACTAAAACATCGTTTTTTTTGTTTGTTTTTTTTAAATGCTGTTATTGTGTAAAACTTAAGTAAATAAAAAAGTATACATATTAGGTATCGCCGCGACCGTAAGGAGATGCTCTATAAAAATAACATGACCTAACCCCTCAGGTGAAAACCGTAAACATTTTTTTAAATAAAAACGGTGTAAAAAAAGCCATTTTTTGTCTCCTTACATCACGAAAAGTGTAACAAGCGATCAAAAAGTCATATGCACCCCAAAATAGTGCTAATCAAACCGTCATCTCATCCCCAAAAAATCATACCCTACCTAAGATAATCGCCTATAAACTGAAAAAACTATGGCTCTCAGACTATGGAGACACTAGAACATGATTTTTTTGTTTCAAAAATGAAATCATTGTGTAAAACTTATCACATGATCTAGCCCCTCAGAGGAACACCGTAAAAAAAAAAAAAAAGGTGTAAAAAAAAAAAGCTATCTCATCCCCCAAAAAATTTGCCCCTACACAAGACAGTCGCCCACAAAATAAATAAAACTGCGGCTTTCAGAATGTTGAGACACTAAAAAAATTTTTTTTTCCAAAATGCTTTGTTATGTAAAACTGAAACAAACAACAACAAAAAAGTAGTCCTATTTGGTATTCTCTCGTCTGTGACAACCTGCTCTATAAAAATACCACATGATCTAACCTGTCAGGTGAATGTTGTAAATAACAAAAAATAAGAATGGTGCCAAAACAGTTATTTCTTAATACCTTGCCTTACAAAAAGTGCAATATAGAGCAATCAAAATCATATGTACCCTAAAATACTACCAACAAAACTGCCATCTTATCCCATAGTTTCCAAAATGGGGTCACTTTTTTGGAGTTTCTACTCTAGGGGTGCATCAGGGTGGCTTCAAATGGGACATGGTGTCAAAAAAACTGTCCAGCTAAATCTGCCTTCCAAAAACTGTATGGCATTCCTTTCATTCTGTGCCCTATCTCTATTTTCCATTAATTATTGTGGAACACCTAAAGGGTTAACAAAGTTTGGAAAAATACGTTTTGAATACCTTGAGGGGTGCAGTTTGTAAAATGGGGTCATTTATGGGTGGTTTCTATTATGTAAACCTCACAAAGTGACTTCAGACCTGAACTGGTCCTGAAAAAGTGGGTTTTAGAAATTTTCTGAAAAATGTCAAGATTTGTTTCTAAACTTCTAAGCCTTCTAACGTCCCCAAAAAATAAAATGGCATTCACAAAATGATCCAAACATGAAGTAGACATATGGGGAATGTAAAGTAATAACTATTTTTGGAGGCATTACTATCTATTATAAAAGTAAAGAAATTGAAACTTGGAAATTTGCTAATTTTTCAAAATTTTTGGTAAATTTAGAATTTTTTATAAATAAAAATAAATGTTTTTGACTCAATTTTACCACTGTCATGAAGTACAATAAGTGACGAGAAAACATTCTCAGAATGGCCTGGATAAGTAAAAGCGTTTTAAAGTTATCACCACATAAAGTGACACATGTCAGATTTGCAAAAAATGGCCTGGTCCTTAAAGGGACACTGACAGGCCCAATAACCATAATTAGCTGTACATATCCATGCACAGGTCTTCTAATGTGCATTTAAAACATATACAGCTTCTCTTGTGCCCAGAGAAGCTGAAACCCCGCCCCTTGGGCAGAAAGAACAGGGATTACTTCAGGTTATAAAACACGAGTTTGCAGTATTCATAATGTGGACAGGGGGGATACTTATATGTTTTAAATGCACATTAGAAGACCTGTGCATGGATATGTACAGCTAATTATGGTTATTGGGCCTGTCAGTGTCCCTTTAAGGTGAAAAATGGCAGGGTCCTGAAGGGGTTAAGGTGGTATCCACTTGACAGGGAAATGCAGCTGTGTGAAAACAGCAGTCATGTGACTGTTTCAGAACCAATTAACGTCTATGGGGCTATTCACAAGAATGTTTTTTAACCTCTTCAGGACACATGATGTCCTGGTACTTAAGGACACATGTTGTCCTGGTACTTAAGGACACATGTTGTCCTGGTACTTAAGGACACATGACCTACCGGTACGTCATGTGTATTTCCGATCACCGGCGCTCGGCGGGCGGTGATCGGAACCCGATGCCTGCTCAAATCAGGCACCTTGGCTAAATGCGCGGCGGGGTCCCGTGACCCCCCCGTGTCGGCTATAGCCGCAAACCTGCGGTTTGCGGCTTTAGCTTAGGTTTGCATTGGGTCCCCATGTGGCTGTAGGGGGGACCCGATGGCATGGAAGGCAACACGATGCCTAAGGAAGGCACGCAATGCCTAAGGAAGGCATCGCGCTGCCTTCCGGTGACGAGCCTGTGAGATCCAGCCCCCTGGATCTCACAGGCCGGAAGCTGTATGAGTAATACTCACTGTATTACTCATACAGCCAATGCATTCCAATACAGAAGTATTGGAATGCATTGTAAAGGATTAGACCCCCAAAAGTGGAAGTCCCAAAGTGGGACAAAAAATAAAGTGAAAAAAAGTTGAAAAAATAAAGTTTTCCCCCAAAAAATTACGTTTCAAGTAAAACTAAATAAAAACGTCATTTTCCCCAAATAAAGTTAAAAAAAATGGGTAAAAAATAGGGGGGAAAAAAGTATACATATTAGGTATCGCCGCGTCCATATCGACCGGCTCCATAAACATATCACATGACCTAACCCCTCAGATGAACACCGTAAAAAATAAAAAATAAAAACTGTGCTAAATAAACAATTTTTTTGTCACTTTACATCACAAAAAGTACAACAGCAAGCGATCAAAAAGGCGTTTTCCCACCAAAATCACCAAAATAGTACCAATCTAACCGTCACCTTATCCCGCAAAAAATAAGCCCCTACTTGAGACAATCGCCCAAAAAAATAAATATATGGCTCAGAATATGGAGACACGAAAACATCATTTTTTGTTTTAAAAAAGCTGTTGTGTAAAATGTACATAATTAAAAAAAAAGTATACATATTAAGTATCGCTGCGTCCGTATCGACCGGCTCTATAAAATGACCTAACCCCTCAGATGAACACCATAAAAAATAAAAACTGTGCTAAATAAACCATTTTTTGTCACCTTACATCACAAAAAGTGTAATAGCAAGTGATTAAAAAGTCATATGCACCCGAAAATAGTGTCAATCAAACCGTCATCTCCTCCTGCAAAAAATAAGACCCTACCTAAGAAAATCGCCCAAAAACTGAAAAAACAATGGCTCTCAGAATATGGAAACACTAAAACATGATTTTTTTTTTGTTTCAAAAATGATATTAATGTGTAAAACATAAATAAAAAAAGTATACATATTAGGTATCGCCGCGTCCGTATCAACCGGCTCTATAAAAATATCACATGACCTAACCCCTCAGATAAACACCGTAAAAAAATTTGAATAAAAGCTGTTCTAAATAAACCATTTTTTGTCACCTTACATCACAAAAAGTGTAATAGCAAGCGATCAAAAAGTCATACGCAACCCAAAATAGTGCCAATAAAACCTTCATCTCATCCCGCAAAAATCATACCCTACCCAAGGTAATCGCCCAAAAACGGAAAAAATTATGTCTCTCAGACTATGGAAACACTAAAACATGAATTTTTTGTTTAAAAAAAGAAATCATTGTGTAAGACTTATATAAATAATAAAAGTATACATATTAGCTATCGTCGCATCCGTGACAACCTGGTCTATAAAAATATCACATGATCTAACCTGTCAGATGAATGTTGTAAATAACAAAAAATAAAAATGTCGCCAAAACAGCTATTTCTTGTTACCTTGCCTCACAAAAAGTATAATATAGAGCAACCAAAAATCATATGTACCCTAAAATAGTACCAACAATACTGCCACCCTATCCCATAGTTTCTAAAATGGGGTCACTCTTTTGGAGTTTCTACTCTAGGGGTGCATCAGGGGGGCTTCAAATGGGACATGGTGTAAAAAAAAAACAGTCCAGCAAAATCTGCCTTCCAAAAACCGTATGGCATTCCTTTCCTTCTGAGCCCTGCCGTGTGCCCGTACAGCAGTTTACGACCACATATGGGGTGTTTTTGTAAACTACTGAATCAGGGCCATAAATATTGAGTTTTGTTTGGCTGTTAACCCTTGCTTTGTTACTGGGAAAATTTGATTAAAATGGAAAATTTGCCAAAACATTGAAATACTGAAATTTCATCTCCATTTGCCAATAACTCTTGTGGAACACCTAAAGGGTTAACAACGTTTGTAAAATCTGTTTTGAATACCTTGAGGGGTGTAGTTTCTTAGATTGGGTCACTTTTATGGAGTTTCTACTCTAGGGTTGCATCAGGGGGGCTTCAAATGGAACATGGTGTCAAAAAAAACAGTCCAGCAAAATCTGCCTTCCAAAAACCGTATGGCATTCCTTTCCTTCTGCGCCCTGCCGTGTGCCCGTACAGTAGTTTACGACCACATATGGGGTGTTTCTGTAAACTACAGAATCAGGGCCATAAATATTGCATTTTGTTTGGCTGTTAACCCTTGCTTTGTAAAAGTAAAAAAAAAAATATTAAAATGAAAAATCTGCCAAAAAAGTGAAATTCTGAAATTGTATCTCTATTTTCCATTAATTCTTGTGGAACACCTAAAGGGTTAACAAAGTTTGTAAAATCAGTTTTGAATACCTTGAGGGGTGTAGTTTATAGAATGGGGTCATTTTTGGGTGGTTAAAAACGGCACCCCGGGCATAAAAGGGGTTAAAACCGTTTAGGTGATCTTCCCCTTCCAGAGCTAAAGGCACATCTACTTACAGAACACCAAACTCCCGAACGGCATACAAGGGAATGCTCCAAACTCCGAACGGAACCTCACGAATAGCTGCTAGCAGACGAATAGGAAACGCATCCAAGCGTCTTACGCTCCTAGCAATCAGTCTCTAACAGCATACAGTGAATCCCCCCAAGAACGAGACAAGGCTCTATGTTGAGAGTCAAGCAGTGGACAGCCAGAGCTGTGGGTTTATTGTTCTTATATACACATTAGTACCACCACCGGGTTTTGTAAAAACAACCAATAAACACGTACAATACACTCGGACACTCCCACACAAAATCCTCCCCTCTGCCTGTGATACAATTACCTTACACAATGGGTTAATGTAATTATCACAGGCAGGAGAATACACAGTTTTACACAATGTCTTCTGTCCTGGAGACAATTGGGAAGTAATCCAATTTATCTCCAAGGGCAGAGGCAAAACTTCATTAGCCACATGGTAGCAAAAGACAATAAAAGACATAAGAATATTTAACTGTGCAGCTATTGCTTAAAACATACACATTTAACATATCCCCCTGATAGCTTGGATCTGAGCGCATTCAATTATTAGGTGAATGTCACTCAGACTACACGAATACAGTTCAATTGCCATGGAGCCAAATTCTTTCACATAGTCTTTGCAGGGGAAAATCAAGCGTTTCAACATGGGGCCATAGTCTAAAGGAAGCAGGCGGGCAACCAGGCTTCTCCAATACAATGTGGCGAGATTGGTCTCGTCACATCTCTCCCCATTTCCAAACAGACTAACAGGGTATCTGACTTCCTGCCAGTCAGTGCCCTTGTTAGTCCAGCAGCCCACCCACAATAAATGGTTACTACACCTTAGCAAGGGAGAAACCTGTCCATGTCCATGTGCCTCACTACGGCTGTGTGGGGGACTGGTAGACTGCCTTGGTGGGTTGCTGAGTGGGCAGAGACCAGCGGTACTCTGTCCTGGTGCCAGCGCTACCACGGAAGAAGCCTGGTTGGAAACTAGTTGTTGGAGGGGGAGACCGACTGTCTCCCCTTTAGATAAACAGCTCTGCTGTTGTAGGGAGAGACCGACTGTCTCCCCTTTAGATAGACCACCATGCTGCTGTGGGGGGAGACCGACTGTATCCCCTTTGGCTAAACAGCCCTGTTGCTGGGGGACAGGACCGACTGTCCCTACCCCCTGTGCTGTGAGTGCAGAGACCACGGTCCCATCTGCACTGTTGTGGGGCTTACTGTCTCCCCCTGGTGTGTTAAACTGCCGCTGGGGAATGGAGACTGGGCTCTCAATTCCCAACAAATCCTTCTGTTGCTGTGGGATGGAGACTGGGCTCCCAATTCCCAACACAGGGTCCTGTCCCAATCTGCTGCTGGGGGACAGGACCAACTTTCTCTGCCCCCTGTAACTCAGCCTGCCGCTGGGAGATGGAGACTTTGCTCCCAATTCCCTGCAAATCACACTGCCAATGGTGAGAGGGGGTAACAAGCTCCTCTCCCATACATACTTCCAGCCTCATATGGGGAATGTAAAGTAATTTTTGGAGGTATTACTATGTATTATAGAAGTAGAGAAATTGAAACTTGGAAATTTGCCATTTTTTACAAATTTTTGGTAAATTTTGTATATATTTTTTTAAATAAAAATTATAATTTTTTACTTCATTTTACCAGTGTCATGAAGTACAATATGTGACGAAAAAACTATCTCAGAATGGCCTGGATAAGTCAAAGCGTTTTAAAGTTATCACCACTTAAAGTGACAAATGGCCTGGTCCTTAAGGTGAAATAATGCTGTGTCCCAAAGGGGTTAAAGGGAACCTGTCACCTGGATTTTGGGTATAGAGCTGAGGACATGGGCTGCTAGATGGCCGCTAGCACATCCGCAATACCCAGTCCCCATAGCTCTGTGTGCTTTTATTGTGTCAAAAAAATTATTTGATACATATGCAAATTAACCTGAGATGAGTCCTGTCCCTGACCCAGCTCACGTACAGGACTCATCTCAGGTTAATTTGCATATGTATCAAATCGTTTTTTTGACACAATAAAAGCACACAGAGCTATGGGGACTGGGTATTGTGGATGTGCTAGCGGCCATCTAGCAACCCATGTCCTCAGCTCTATACACAAAATCCCGGTGACAGGTTCCCTTTAATGTCCAGTAAAATGTCCTATTTTTGGCTCTTGTCATGGCTAGATGGACATCAATGAAGTTAATGGCAGAACAGAGTGCACCCATTAAAAATGGGTATACTATTTAGAAAAAGGGCCTTTCAGGGGCTAAAATAATTTTTTCAAAAAGTACTCACCTTACCACTTGTATATGTAGCAACACTTTCTTCTCACTGGAGGCAGGAGGACCTCACATTCCCTGCTTTGACACATGATCACGCTGGGAATGTCCAGTTCTGCTTCCTCCAGTCAGTGTTCCCACACATGCAAGTGGTGAGGTTGAGGTCAGGTTATTTTTTTTTTCTTGCACCAGGAGAATGGGGACACTAAGAGGGGCAATATTCCTATTGGAGGCTAAAGTGGGGCCAATATTCTTATAGGGGGGCAAACTATGTCATTATTCCTATTAGGGACACAAAGAGGGTCATTATTTATACTGGGGAGCACTAAGGTGGGCATTATTCATAATGGGGGCCATTTGACATCCAGGGGTCGCTTTGGGTCATTTATGTATACTGAGAGCACTGCAGGAGTTGGCAAAAAAAAAAGCCGATGAAATTCATCCGTTTTTAACGACTGTTTTTGCATCAGTGTATGCATCCATTTTCTAGCCATTTATCAGTTTTAACAGCTGTTTTGCTGTTTTCATAGGCTTACTGGGCAATACTGGGGCCTCAAGGGGGGCAAATTATAATACTGTGGACACAAATGGGGAATTTTATAATACTGAGGTTCTTAATTTACACAGTGTATGTGATTTTAAAGGTCTAATTGATTTCAATTAGGCCCGTCCTATTTTTAGATAAACGCCCAAGTGAATAGCCCAAAATACTTTAATTGGTTCTAAAAATGGCTGTGTGATTGACATCGTGTGAATGCACATAGCTTGGGGGGATTATTATTGATTACGGATTATAATTATTTATTTATGGTCTTTGAGTATTTATTGATATGTTGTATTGGTGACTCTTAATAAAGACCACAGGCTAATTTATCCAATGTATTTGTTATGTGTATTTATTGGGTTTTGGTAATTTAGGAAATGGGGCTTCTGCTACCATGAGACCTTAATCTAGCCAAACAGTTGCTTTTAATTAATGAATGCTTTTATGTCCTCAGTGACTCAATGTGGTTCAGAGTGATAAGTAAATTGTAGCTATTTTCCCAGTAATCCAACAGGGAAACAGCTGATGTCACTGGTGGCCCAGTGGAATTAATGCTCGGTAACCACAACTGAGATGACCTTTTTCTTCTCCCTATTCTTCCAAGTACTGGTGTGATCTACATAAGCAGTGAAAAATATAGAGAAAGCAATGAATTCTGTCATTGTTCACTGATGCCCACCTATGCCTCACAGTAGTTCAAGGTGCTAAATAATGTCCTGCCTTAGGAACAACAGTATTAGAACACTTTCATATAGTCAGTGTTTGATCAGTGATTTCCATCAGTGGTTGTGAGCCAAAACCAAGAGTGAAGCCTACACAGAGATAAGATATAATGGAAAGATTTCCACCCGTTCTCTGGTTTTGACGCCTACTTGGTTTTGGTTCACAATCACTGATGGTAAACACTGACCAAACACTGATTGTGAAAGTGGCCTTAGAGCTCACTCTATCTTTTTATCGAGGCAATTTTAATCCAACTAGGCTGGCCAACACTCGCAGAAAGTAGACACATTAAACACCATTTTTACATATCACCTCCAGGAAACTACCTAAATTCCATGATGGGCATTGTGAAATGCAAAAATTTAGACAGGAAACCTGACTTTTCTCACAGGCCTCTACAAAGTGCAGATAGTAGTGATGGTGCACTATACTCTGCATATACAAAACAATAGATAATGTGAATGTACTCCAGGTAATAGCATGGATACAGTGCCAAGTTGTACTATACAGTGCCATGGGAAATAAAGCAGGAAATTATCAGAAATTTCAAGCAGTGTCCAGAAAATTGTGTTTTACCATGATGCATCCAATAATTGGATTTCCAAACAACGGTTCCAAGGCAGCTGATCTGCGCAACTTCAAGATCATAAACTTATTGGAAACTTTTTTTTTTCCCTGCAGGCAAGATTAATTAAAGTGGGTTGACGGTTTTTCCCGGAAAAACCCCTTTAGAATGCCTTTCACAGCGGTATAGATGTTATTGTAGGGAATACCAATGATGAATGACTGAAGTAGGAGCAGGTGCTGGTGACTTGCAGATGGTATACAAAGGTAGAAGTATGATTATTTAATCCAAAATTGGGAGAAAGTTTAATCAGTATGCTGGTCAGTGCAGGCAGCAATCAAAAAATTAGGTTGGTTTGGTTGAAATACCAAATGTGGTACCTTCATACTAACAGGCACCGTGAACCTTTTTTTCTCAGGCGAGATGCAGGTGGAGCATGGGGTCTTTGGGCCCCTTCAGGCTCCTGGGCCTGGTAGCGACTGCTACCTCTGCACCCCCTATAGCTACGCCCCTGCACGACCGTATGCCCTCCAAGACATACGGTCCGTGAGCGGGCCTATGTCCCGGAGCTGCATACATCGTGCGCACAGCATCATAGATTACATATGATCATATGAGTGCAGGACAATAGTCCCATGGGTGGCCCAGTGCGCACATCATAGCAACCTATGATGCTGTGCGCTCCCGTGCGCACTATGTATGCCGCTCCGAGACATATGGCCTGCTCACGGACCGTATGTGTCGGAGGGCATACGGTTGTGTTAATGAGTACTTAAGATAACAGGTCTCTATGGCAGACATTCTGTGGCAAGAGGGGGTAGATGTGAGGGGGCTGAGACAGATAGCAGTGCTTGAGGCCAAAAGCAGGATGATGTGGAGAGGAAGAATGACCTTGACGGGCAGGTAAGCACCAGAGTCCATTACCCCTTTAGCACCCATTAAGTGAAATACATTTCCTTTTAGCGCCCATATAGTGCCAAACAGTTTCATAAAAGCCCCATTCAACTTGCATTTCTCATTCCAGTTCACACACACTTTATGTACAGATGAGAGCTGCCAGAACAGTCCTGATGACTGAGTGATGAATACTGAGACAACTGGTCCCCTGTATAGTTAGAAAACGAATGACTCCGGAACCCCCTTTACCAGTTTCAAGATTTACACTTAGGATCTGGAATTCAGAGTACCTTGGAGAACTGTGGACATCTGTTGCATCGTGTTGATTTGATTTACTGTGAAACACCACCAAACTTCATCAGCGTTTCTGTGTGCACTTAAAGGGAATCACCATTTTAATGCTGCCCTATCTAAGGCCAACATAAACTGTTAACACCCTGAGCAAAACACTGGGTCAATTACATTAACTGACCTATTCGTTTTGCTAAAAATCTGTATTGCGCAGCTGCAGCGCAAGTCCACGCAATACACTGCACTAGCTTGGGAGTCCTCATACTCGTGGGCTAACAGTTCACGATGCCCACATGCCCCTGAATAGAGAGAGCGGTGTCAATGAGCGGCAGGGGGCTGGGAGAGATAGGAGCTCATGAATATGAGGACTCCCAAGTTTGTGCAGAGTATTGAGCGGACTCCTGAACTTGGCTTGCACTGCAGCTCAATGTTCTTGGCTTTACTAAAATGACTGGGTCAGTTCAAGAAAGAGTGAGATAGGAATAAGTTATTATAATGTCTATTCTTTGCAGTGTTGGTTTTATACATTCCGAGTTGCTACTCTAACAGACGTAATCAGGATTAACAGCAGATGGTTGGGAGCAAAATAAACCATATGAACGTGCCTAATACCTTGAACTTAGGAATCCAGAAGTAATGTGTTGTGTTGACAACAATTAGCTTTGTATGTTAGGAGTTTTAGAGGCAATCAACCAAAACTAATACTGCCCACATGCCACTGTTCAGTTACATAAGGACATGGGAAGAGCAAATAGTTGGAATCTACCTTTAGAATTGACAATAACATATGACCTCAGGACACAACTTTTATGGTCATAATTTTTAATTCCCCCCCCCCCCCCCCCCCACCCCACTCCACACCCATGGTGCTAATTTGTCTGATTATGTCATTATTAAAGTTTTTGGAAGGCATTGCACAAAAAAGTTTTTTGGCTTTCATCGCACCATTGGGAACCTAATCGTCTCTAACCACCACATATAGGAGAAGAGATGCTCTGCATGCAGGTGGTCCTCTTCAACGAAGTTTACCGAACTCCCAAAACAGTTATTATTCTTATCAGTCCCTATTTCTGTGTTAGCATCTAGAGGCATGTGGCCTGGCCTAACTATGGCTCCATACCGACTCCTATAAGTTAAATGGCAGGATCATAATCTACCTTACAAGTTCTCCTGATGAGGTTGTTTTAATAATCTGATCAAAAGAAGCCATAGTGCTCTCGAGGGAGCATGCAATCTGTCTGGACCAGTCTTTTAGGTCGTTCCCGAATGAAAAGGCCCCTGGTGTGGGCGGCTTACCGGCGGAGCTCTTTAAAAAAATATAGTACTGTCTTACTACCTCAGCTCTTGGAAGTATTTATGGAGGGCTTTCAGAGGGGGAGATTGCCTGATTCAATGAGGAAAGCAATAGTCGTGGTTCTGTGGAAACTAGGAAAAGACCCGTCTTGTCTTGATTCATACAGACCTATTTCCTTACTGACCTCTGATGTTAAGATTCTAGCAAAGGTCCTGGCAAAGAGGCTGTAAACTGTAATTACTACTATTATTCATGAGGACCATGCTGGTTTTATGCCTAATAAATCAATCAGTTAATCTTAGGCTACTTTCACACTGGCGTTTCTGGGTCCGCCTGTGAGATCCGTTTCAGGGCTCTCACAAACGGCCCAAAACGGATCAGTTCAGCCCCAATGCATTCTGAATGGATGAGGATCCGCTCAGAATTCATCAGTTTGTCTCCGTTCTGCCTCCATTCCGCTTTGGAGGCGGACACCCGAACGCTGCTTGCAGCGTTTTGATGTCCGCCTGACGATGCGGAGCCAAACGGATCCGTCCTGACTTACAATGTAAGTCAATGGGGACGGATCCGTTTTCACTGACGCAATATGGTGCAATTGAAAACGGATCCGCCTCCCATTGACTTTCAGTGTAAGTCAAAACGCATCCGTTTGCATTATCATGGTAATGCAAACGGATCCGTTCTGAACGGATACAAGCGTTTGCATTATAGGTGCGGATCCCTCTGTGCAGATACCAGATGGATCCGCACATAACGCAGGTGTGAAAGTAGCCTTAGGCGGTTATTTCTTAATATTCAGAGGCGGTCGGGTGTCGGGCAATATTATCTCTGGACACGGCTAAGGCCTTCGATAGCATTGAATGGCAATATCTATGGGAAGTGTTGAGGGCTATGGGCTTTGGGGATACTTTTATTTCTTGGGTCCAGTTGCTATATGAAATCCCTGTGGAGTGCATTAGGGTCATTGGAACCTTTTGAATTGGAAATTGGTACCAGACAAGGTTGTCCCCTCTCTCCCTTTCTCTTTGCTATAGCAATTTAACCGCTTGTAATGTCTATTGAGGTCGTCCAGACAGATTGTGGGGTTTCCGGCGAGCATTAGTGAAGAACGTGTCTCATTATATGCAGACAACATGCTAATATATGTTGGGGATTTAAAGGAGTTGCTCAGTCCCATAATGTCCCTTATACATAATTCCGATGATAGATCAGGTCTCCATATAAACTGGGATAAATCCATTCTGTTTCCATTGGACCCGATTCCCCCTGGTTTCTCCCTTCTGTCCACCCGGCTGCAAGTTAATAAGAGCTTTAAATATCTAGGTATTACAGTCTCCTCTGATATCAGCCACTATGTAAAAGATAACATTATATGATAGATAAAATGAATGCATGGTGTAAGTTGCCACTGACCGTGGCTGGTAGGAGTAATCTCCTTAAAATGATATTGATGTCGAAGCTCATGTATGTTCAGCACAATTCCCCGGTGTGGATCCTGCAGAGGATATTTTTTAAAATACTGGGCTTGTTTAGAAGCTTGATCTGGCGCAAACAATCTGCTAGGATAAAGCTGGAACCATACAGAGGGGGAAGGAATCGGGGGGACTGTCTCTCCCCAATCCTTGGCTTTACTTTATCGCC
Organism: Bufo gargarizans; assembly: GCF_014858855.1. Classification (NCBI taxonomy): domain Eukaryota; kingdom Metazoa; phylum Chordata; class Amphibia; order Anura; family Bufonidae; genus Bufo; species Bufo gargarizans. Next base: position 521,516,014 of record NC_058080.1, on the reverse strand, counting down.
TTGGAGATTCACTTAATTAGTAGGGTTTGGTGCAAGTGCCATGAGTGCCGCTCTGGAAAAACCCTTAGTTGCCTGAGATATTTTGCCTGGAAGGGTTCTCCCCGTAGGAGAGGAAGAGTGTGGCATTCTTATATTAGCTGCGGTAAGATGGGGAATTTAAGTGATTTGAATTTAAGTCATTTGACTGGAACGACGCGTTCCAGTCGCAGGCCAAATCTATCTTAGTGACCTGTGTAAGGGTTCCACTCTTGCAATACTTACTAGGTCCTCCACGAAAGGTTTTATCTCTTCAATATATAGGAATCTTTTTGTAAAGTCTATGGGAGACGGGAGAAGTTTCTATGTCGGCCCTATCTCAGATTAACAATGGAATGAGATACTGGCTCTGACGCTGCAACTATCGGTATGTGAGGGACATCGTGTGTCCCAATTGTTGCTGATCCATCGATTATATGGGAGAGATTTTTTTGGGGGGGGGGTTCAGTAATGGCTCTGTATGTCATTTACACTCACCTAAAGAATTATTAGGAACACCATACTAATACGGTGTTGGACCCCCTTTTGCCTTCAGAACTGCTCAGGTAGCCGGTGGCATTTAAACGATGGCCAATTGGCACTAGGGGGTCCTAAAGTGTGCCCAGAAAACATCCCCCACACCATTACACCACCACCACCACCAGCCTGCACAGTGGTAAAAAGGCATGATGGATACATGTTCTCATTCTGTTTACGCCAAATTCGGACTCTACCATTTGAATGTCTCAACAGAAATCGAGACTCATCAGACCAGGCAACATTTTTCCAGTCTTCAACAGTCCAATTTTGGTGAGCTCGTGCAAATTGTAGCCTCTTTTTCCTATTTGTAGTGGAGATGAGTGGTACCCGGTGGGGTCTTCTGCTGTTGTAGCCCATCCTCCTCAAGGTTGTGCGTGTTGTGGCTTCACAAATGCTTTGCTGCATACGTCGGTTGTAACGAGTGGTTATTTCAGTCAACGTTGCTCTTCTATCAGCTTGAATCAGTCGGCCTATTCTCCTCTGACCTCTAGCATCAACAAGGCATTTTCGCCCACAGGATGCCGCATACTAGGTGTTTTTCCCTTTTCATACCATTCTTTGTAAACCCTAGAAATGGTTGTGCGTGAAAATCCCAGTAACTGAGCAGATTGTGAAATACTCAGACCGGCCCGTCTGGCACCAACAACCATGCCATGCTCAAAATTGCTTGAATTACCTTTCTTTCCCATTCTGACATTCAGTTTGGAGTTCAGGAGATTGTCTTGACCAGGACCACAACCCTACATGCATTGAAGCAACTGCCATGTGATTGGTTGACTAGATTATCGCATTAATGAGAAATAGAACAGGTGTTCCTAATAATTCTTTAGGTGAGTGTATATGTATTACTAGCTGTAAAAAAAAAGAAGCCATAGTGGTAATAGTCTTGCCACCTCAAGAAACTGTCTGGGGGTAGAGCTTCTTGTATAATATATCAGGACCAAAAAGGTATAGTAATCATGTGACATCACTCACAAGCACCTGCCTACCAAGTCCAATCTGAAGCAGTGGCCAGAAAAGGAGCCATGCGTGAACAGAGGCAAGATATTTTTCCCCCTCATCATAGGTTTATTAAAACCATATTAAAGAGGTTGTCGTAGGAGCTGAAAACCACTAACGTGTGGTCCAAAAGAAAAGGAAAATAGCCTGTCCACAGTCCCACTATGCTCGTGCTGCTACTACTTTCCCGGCTGCTCCCAGTCCCTGCAGGACCAGTAAGTGGCTTTGGCCTGCGACTGGCCACAGCAGTCAGACCTCAAGCCACTTCCTGGTCCTAGTTCTGCAAGATGGTAAAATATTATACAAGGCTGGACCTCTTTCATATCAGAGAGGTTGACAACTGGGGATTATACTAGGTACAGATCTTTTCCCGTAAGCCTACATAATGACTGTAAGGAATGGGTACTTCTGTGCTTACCTGAATAGAGTTTCTTGTACACATTTGGCTTTGTTGAGGCTCCTTTTCCTGAATTGTATGTCTCAAAGTTTTTTAGGATTGTTCCTGTAAATCTCGGGTCTGCTCTTGGTTGGGACTTGTGTGAGCGATCCTCTGAACTAACAGGTTTCTTAGGTTGTGTGGGCTCCTTTAACTCTGCAAAGAACGTACACACCCTATATCTCATTTTCACTTTGTGATTTAACTCTGGACCAAATAAAACCTGCTAATTTAAATTGAACATTTTGAATATTTGAGGTTTAGTGTCATACTGTTTCTACATTTTATGCTAGATCTGGGATTGATTAGCAATTTCCTAACATTAGCTAAAAATGCTAATTTATAGAATCAGTGCTACAGTGAGATGGGAAGTATCTGCCAATTTATCTCATGTGTCTTACTTACTATATTTTTCGCTTTATAAGACACACTTCCCTTCCCCAAAAGGTGGAGAAAAATGGCATTGCATCTGATAAAACAAATACTAATGTGTGCTTTGAATATGGTAGTGCTCATTATTATGCAGTAGGTGTGGTGAGAGCTAAGGGTAGCGCTGCTAGCACTGGCTGTAGTCACTGCTCCCTGGTGTTCTTCCGGGTGCCCGCTGTGATGTGTCGTAGATGTTCACTATGACCTGACACTGTGCGACATCAGGTCCCAGTGCAGCACAGCACCAGTAGAAGATCAGGAAGTGGTGAGTGCAGCAACAGCATTTTCCAGAGCAGAAGTAAGTTATTTTATTTATGTTACTGTCTGATCTGAGGTCTGATGAAGATTGGGGGTCTGGTTTGAGGTCTGATAAAGATTGGGGGTCTGATTGGGGGTCTGACCTGAGGTCTGATAAAGACTTGGGGTCTAATGACATCTGATAAAGATTAGGAGTCTGATTGTGAGTTCTGATCATCTGATAAAGACTACAAATCTAAATGGGGTGGTCTAATAAAGAATAGGGGTCTGATCTGAGGTCTGATAATGATTAGAGGTCTGATCTGAGATCTGATAAAGATCAGGGGTCTGATTTAGGGGTATGATCTGAGGTCTGATAAAGATTGGGAGTCTGATCTGAGGTCTGATAAAGATTGAATATTGGGGGACTGATGAAAATTGGGGATCTGATTGATAGTCTAATCTGAGGTCTGATGAAGATTGGGGGTCTTATCTAAGTTCTGATAAAGACTGGGTCTAAATTGGGGGATCTGATTGGGGGGACTGATCTAAGGTCTGATAAAGATTTAATATTGGTTTTCTAATGAAGATTGGGGGTCTAATTTGAGGTCTGTAGAAGATTAGGGGTCTGATCTGAGGTCTGATAAAGACTGTGGGTCTAAATGGGGGGGGGGCTGGTAAAGAATGGGGGTGTAATTGGAGATTATGATCTGAGGTCTGTTAAAGATTGGGGGTCTGATTGAGGGGTATGATCGGAAGGCTAATAAAGATGGGGGTCTGATTAAGGAGTATGATCTGAGGTCTGAAAATGATGGGGGTCTGATAAAGATTAAATTTTGGGTGTCCAATGAAGATTGGGGGTTTGATTGAGGGTCTAATCTGAGGTCTGATGAAGATTGAGGGTCTGATTCGGGGGCATGATCTGAGGTCTGATAAGACTGACTCTAAATGGAAGCAGTTTAATAAAGATCAGGGGTCTGATCTGAGGTCTACAGTCTGCCGTGGCTCTCTGTCCTGATTAATGGGATGAGAACATTCACATCTGACAGGAGGTAAGATAAGTGGGCACACCAACCTTTTTATTTACTGTGGCTGATCACAATATAGAACTTTAAGTGTTAGAATATGTAGAAGACAATGGAGAAGAAACCTTCAGGTTACTGAAGAGACCTCTATTTGCCAATGCAGCAATTGTCGTGGTCAGTACGGAATACTTTTTTCTATTTCATGTGGTGTGGAGCTGTAACCACAAAGCCAACATAATTGTAACCGCATTTCTACAGGTCTGAGGCACAAGAGCTTTATGTTAGATTATATGGGTCGTGGTCAGGGCTGGAGCATAGAGCAATTAAACTTTTTGTGGTTAAGGAAATGTCTGGTTTGTATATCCTTCTAAAGAATGTTAACTTTACTTGGCAGGATTGATGCAGCATATGCCATCACTGAAATATAGTACTGTATACCGTGTAGTCAATGCATTGTTTATATAACAACGTATATGTAAGCATTCCCATTACAACTGGCACCCCTGCTTAAAGGGCATCTATCAGCAGGATCAACTCATTTAAACCAGCTATAATGGCTGGTAGGGCTGATCCTGCTGATTATAAATATACCTTTATTCCCCCATCTGTTGATGCATTTAGGAGAAATAAGTGAGCTGCAGCCACTTGGTGCACTTTAGCTCCTCTGCTGTGCTTCCCTGGACACGCTACCCCTGACAATCAAGTGAATGGGGACTTTCAAGAGAAGCAGAACTGAAGAGCTCCGGTTCAGCAAGTGGCTAGGGCATACCTTCAGTGCCCTTAAGCCCTAGTTTGATAATTGTAATAACTTATTTCTCCCAGAAATGGATCAGAGTAGGAAATGTATGGTTGTAATCTTGCAGGGTCAGCCCTACTAGGTATTATGGCTGGTTTAATTACGTGGATTCTTCTGACAAATGCCCTTTAATTCCTTGTAAGTTTTAGGCTTCATTTGCACAACTATATTGGAGATCAACTGGATGTCATATATTGGGCCCCTATAACCAAAACATTGGCCCTGACATGAAGACAAATGACTGTGTAAATGCACATGGGACAATATCACTGAATTCACTTGAACATGAAAAAGAAATAAAAAAGTCTGAACTCTCATTTAATATGAAAATGTGATATATCCATTTATGAGTGAAAGTTCCTACTGTAGTATGTGCAGCATGCAATGCTACATTTCACTGTGGGCAAACTGGTCAGCTGGAGCTTCCTCTGTAATAGGATAGAAATCAGATCCACTGGGAAACGCTTTTGGTCTAATAGTTTAAAACATACATGCTGATACGGTATATAATTTTCCCTTCATATTTACTGTGAAATGTGAATAAATGTGAGGTCCTACATGACCACGACCTCCCACACCAAGAGACAGGCAGGCAATGATCATTATCATACAGGCAAAGGTTGTACTGCTCCTTGTAGCAATGTCAATAGCACAACCACTGAAGCGGAGATGGTGGCCACCATGCATCACATGGGCGTTTTCCATACAATGGTTCCAGCAGAATGAAGTAGCAGCTGCATAAAAAACTCCAGGTGACTGACGCCATATATTCTACAGTGTACCGTGTATATCTTTTAGGGTCCATTCACACGTCCGTTGTTTCTTTCCTGATCTGTTCCGTTTTTTGCTGAACAGATCTGGACCCATTCATTTTCAATGGGTCCTGAAAAAAAATCTGACATTGTGCTGTCCGTTTTTTTTCAGGACCCATTGAAAATGAATGGGTCCAGATCTGTTCAGCAAAAAACGGAACAGATCAGGAAACAAACAACGGACGTGTGAATGGACCCTTAATCAGCTAGTACTGGACAGGTACTACTCAGTCATTAAAGAGACATGATATATGCCACTATATACCGGTAAGTTGAAAAAGATTAATGCATTGACAATGAAATCTTTAGAATAAAGTTTCTCCTATCTGGGGGCTTTCAGATGGCATTTATTAGTGCCATGTATTGCACCAAGTTGAGCCATACTGGCAACCTAGGTACAGTACAAGCTTTTTTTTTTTTCTTCTTCATTATTTATAGAGGTGTTTGTTACCCAAATATAGTATCCAAGTTTGTGATGTTTTTAGCATTATCTATTACACTGGTAACGATTTGTGGCCTGTTGTACAGTGTATTATATTGTCTAAAACATCTCACAAAGTGAAATTACATAGTCCCTTAATGTGTCTTCTATGGAAGTGGCAGGTGCTGAATTAACAGAAATTCTGGATTAGTGGACACAGAAACGTATTTATCACTCATCTGATAGAGTAGAGAACCTGTATAACGCAGGAAAGTCTTTAGACCCTTTCACTTTTTTCACATTTTGTTATGTTGTCACCTTGTGCTATAAAAAAATAAAACCATTTTCCCCTTCATTCTGCACTCAGTACCCCATAATGAGAAAGTGAAAACAGAATGCTCAAAATCTTAGCACCTTTGGTAGTGATTACAGCCTCCAGTCTTCTTGGGTATGATGCCATGAGGTTTGCACACCTGGATTTTGCAATTCTCTGTCATTCTTCGCTGCAGATCCTCTTAAGCTCTGTCAGGTTAGATGGGGATGTTGGCGGACAGCCATTTTCAGGTCTCTACAGAGATGTTCAATTGGCTCTGGCTGGACCACTCAAGGACTTTCACAAAGTTGTCCCTGCCTCCGTCCCGCACCCCTAGGAAGGCACAGGTGTCACTCCAAATACTTTTATGCTTCTGCTGCATCTTGAGAGCAGCAGACAGGCCTTCAGAGTCCTGTGTGTCCATCTTCTGCTCCAGGTCACTGCCTGTGTTTACTGGCTAGGCCTCTTTTGTCTGCCCATAAGGCACACACACGTGTGCTTCCCATCTCTTAAAGGGCCATGCCCTAATTCTTCCCCAGCCTATGACTGGCCACCTCTGTGCACTTAATGGACCTTCTCCTCTGGAAAGGTGTGCTGTTCAGTTTGTCTGCCCATGTATGAACCTTTACCCGATTCCTGACTCCAGTTCTCTGCTGCCTGACCTGACCTGTGCCTATTCACTGTATTGACCCTTTGCTGCCTGCCCTGACTTCGGACTGTTTCTCAGGTATGCAGGTACTCTGCCTGACCGGACCTTGCCCTGTCCCTGACTATAGTCTTGCCTGATCCTTCTGTCAACCACACAGGGACTACTCCCAAGAGGTAACAGTCTAGTGGCTCTCCTGCAGTGAAGTTCAGGTTCCTGTACAGCGGTTAAAGGGTGAATACGAGGGGATTGTCAAAATAACCCTGCCCAAAATCTGTAGGTTGACACAGTAGTTCTACACCCACTGTCCTCAACACTGCTTGTGTGTGAAATTACACATTGTAGATATCTCACTCTAGGATGGAAGGAACAGAGAAAGTGCGAGAGACAGAGATAGAGAAGGAGATACAGTACAGACCAAAAGTTTGGACACACCTTCTCATTCAAAGAGTTTTCTTTATTTTCATGACCTGGCCTCCACAGTCACTGTACCTGAACCCAATCGAGATGGTTTGGGGTGAGCTGGACTGCAGAGTGAAGGCAAAAGGGCCAACAAGTGCTAAGCATCTCTGGGAACTCCTTCAAGACTGTTGGAAGACCATTTCAGGTGACTACCTCTTGAAGCTCATCAAGAGAATGGCAAGAGTGTGCAAAGCAGTACTCAAAGCAAAAGGTGGCTACTTTGAAGAACCTAGAATATGACATATTTTCAGTTGTTTCACACTTTTTTGTTATGTATATAATTCCACATGTGTTAATTCATAGTTTTGATGCCTTTAGTGTGAATCTACAATTTTCATAGTCATGAAAATAAAGATAACTCTTTGAATGAGAAGGTGTGTCCAAACTTTTGGTCTGTACTGTAGATAGAAAGAGATAGAGAAATAAGGAGATATAGAGAGTGCAGTAGAGAAAGATAGAGAGAGGGAGAGAGAGCTATATATATTTATATATATATATACTGTGTGTGTATATATATATATATATATAGAGAGTGAGAGAGAGAGAGAGAGAGAGAGAGATGGATAGATATGAGATAGATTGACTAAGCCAGAAGGAGAGAAGCTAAAAAATAAATAACCAGTTGTACATTTTTCTTTAGAAGCCATCATTAAGTAAAAATCAATATGAAGTACTCTCCAACATGTCACTTCAATCAATTCAGAACAATCATGTCAGTCTTTTTATAGTACATTAAAGAAATACTTCACTGACAACACAGATGCCATCGACATTTGTAGTCATACTGGTTTTCCACTTAGGGTACTTTCACACTTGCAGCAGGACGGATCCGGCAGGCTGTCCACCCTGTCGGATCCGTCCTTCCGCTGTTTCGCCGTGCCGCCGGACTGCTGCTCCATCACCATTGACTATAATAGGGACGGGGGCGGCGCTCCGGCGCAGTACGGAAGTGCGCGGCGAGAGGCCACCGGACTAAAAGTCCTGCATGTCCGACTTTTTAGTCCGGCGGCCTCTGACCGCGAACTGCCGTACTGTGCCGGAGCGCCGCCCCGTCCCCATTATAGTCAATGGGGACGGAGCGGCGGTCCAGTGGCACGGCGAAACAGCGGAAGGACGGATCCGACAGGGTGGACAGCCTGCCGGATCCGTCCTGCCGCAAGTGTACATATCATAGAGCCAGCCTGTGTAGCTGCTGTGAGGTCCAGCACAGACTAGTCCTTTCTCACTTTGTCTGTTACATGTTATGTAACCCTTCACAGGCCCCTAAAACTCCAGCAACGCTAGCAAAGAAAAACAGAGGGTTAAGAAACCAATTTTGCTACTCTTCTCTGGAGTGTATCAGCGTGAACAAGCAGGAGGGCTTCTTTTCACTTCCACTATGTACGTCACCGTTCATGTTGGTATATCTAGTTACATGCTTTCTTAAGAGTACTTTCTGAATCAGTTAGGGTTTGATGTTGTGTTAAGAAGGTGAAGTGAGGTAAAGCTTTACTGACTGGAAGGAAATATTTCATATATCCATTAGGGCACAATACACAGGGGCCTTCGGCTGAGCCGCCGCTGCCTTTTTACGGCAGCCCAGTCTAAGTACTACATGGGTCTCCCTGCTCTTTTGGCCCTGACCAGCAGGAACACAGATCCGGGCTGTTTAACCCTTTACATGCCATGGACATTAGCCACAGCTTGTAAGCAATTACAGAGGGAGCGGACTCCTTCTGTATCCCATTCGCACCCCGCAAATGAAATTGCAGGGTGTCGCTGTCAGTGCAGGCAGGCCTAGTCAAGACCCCAGGCCTGCCTCTGACGCATCCCAGCAGGTGCATCTCTCTGGCTGGTAAATGTTAGTTTAGCACTGACATTATAATACATTATAGTACAGAATAGTGCATTTTGGAAGCGATCAAAAGATTGCCTGCAGCTAAACATTTACAGTAATTGTTGATTAGTCCTGCACATCGGCTTGGAAGAATTTGAGCAAATTCCTCCATGCAAAACAGCTTCAACTCTATTATGTTGGTTTCCTCTAATAAACTACTAATTTCAGGTCTTTCTCCAACATTTCCATTGGATTAAGGTCAGAACTTTGACTTGGTCATTCCAAAACTTTAACTTAATTCTTCATTAGCTGTTCTTTGGTAGACCGACTTGTGTTCTTAGTGTCATGATTAGTGTTGGGCGCGAATATTTAGTGCTATATATTCGTATTCACGAATATTCTAAAAAAAATTAATCAGTAACCTCCCTTCTTGCTTCTGGGCCAATGAGAAGGCTGCAATATCTTTGTCAGAGCTTAGCAACATCCCTAGCAACCAAAAGGAAAGTTGCCTAACTGTCACGGCTGAGGATGGGGGAAAACCCTCAGCCGTGCGATGCCCGATGATGTAGGCTGCTCGGCCAGGAAAACAGGATTAGGGAGCAGGTCACCTCCTAACGCGTCCCTAACCTGACCCTAACTCCTAGCTGCATGGGCCGACCTTTAAGGTAGGAGGACCCATGCTCAGGAACCTCGGATCCCTAACTCACCCTCCGTCCGGTCCCTGGGCTAGGAGTCAGGGTAAGACGACCTACTCCTCCTAGGCACAGAGGAGCAGGAGTCTCAATGGCCAAGCTGCTGGGAAAAGGGGAACACAAACAGCTTTACGGGTATGGCAGGCGAACTAGTAGTTCCACCAACCTGCCACAGCCTTGCTGACTGGATCCCTGAGCAAACAGGAATCCAGAACCGTAAGCTGCACAAAATCACAAAGGAAGGTCCCAACAGAACATCACATACAACATCACACACAAGAAGACATAAACATAATGACAATATCTTTATGACCACAGGGATGGCTCTCACTGGCAGGTAGAATAAACAGGAGGCTGCTCCAGCTAAGCATGACTGAAGCAACCCCCAGACCTGAGCTAACAGTGAGGCTTTATAGACCAAGAAGCCACACCCCACAGTCAGACACACCCAGTGACACACACACACTGGGAAGGGAGTTAACCCTTCCAGCACCAGGGAAGGGAAAACACAAATTAAAGGGGAAGTGTCCAAACAACGAACACACTGTGGCTGTTGCCGCAGGCAATGACATGGGTGGCAACCGTGTCCTGGGAGTTAGCCCGAAGGCCGGGACACTGCCACCACATGTACACTAATAACCAAACGTTGCCACGGACAGCCACAGTGAAGGAAGATGTAAGTGCAAACCATACATAAACAAAGTGCACACAGACATACCAAAAGTGCAACAACACGCACACAACTCCAAGGGAACCGCACACATAGCTGTTGTCCGCGGCAACCGCACTTGAGGCTAACTACATTATACAAACCAAAAAAGACAAGGTGGCATTAGCAGGAGGTGCTCAAACCCACATGCAGTCGTGCATATATATAGGGGAGCAAATCCTGCACTTGTGGCCCGTTGCTAATGGCGATCCCCAGCAAAATGCATACGGTGGAGGATGCCCGCGGCGAACCACAAGTACCACAATAGACATCTCACACAAGGTAACAAGTGCGGATGTAATAATCAATATAACAATATAACAAAACAACAACAAATACAGGTGCACTCTGTGGTCTCACTAAACCCTCAAACTGATTTTAAAATTGAGAGATTAGTCAACATGTCCTACGGTGTAGAACATGTCTAAGCCCGGGCACCACGTCAAGGTTTCTCAAGTAGCCCGGGACCTAACGCTCTCCTACCTGCGCCGTATGGGCGATACCAGGAGCCAGTGGGCAAATTACAGGAGCATGAGGCCGACTCACTGTATTTGTTGTTGTTTTGTTATATTGTTATATTGATTATTACATCCGCACTTGTTACCTTGTGTGAGATGTCTATTGTGGTACTTGTGGTTCGCCGCGGGCATCCTCCACCGTATGCATTTTGCTGGGGATCGCCATTAGCAACGGGCCACAAGTGCAGGATTTGCTCCCCTATATATATGCACGACTGCATGTGGGTTTGAGCACCTCCTGCTAATGCCACCTTGTCTTTTTTGGTTTGTATATACAGGTCCTTCTCGAAAAATTAGCATATTGTGATAAAGTTCATTATTTTCTGTAATATACTGATAAACATTAGACTTTCATATATTTTAGATTCATTACACACCAACTGAAGTAGTTCAAGCCTTTTATTGTTTTAATATTGATGATTTTGGCATACAGCTCATGAAAACCCAAATTTCCTATCTAAAAAAATTAGCATATTTCATCCGACCAATAAAAGAAAAGTGTTTTTAATACAAAAAAAGTCAACCTTCAAATAATTATGTTCAGTTATGCACCCAATACTTGGTCGGGAATCCTTTTGCAGAAATCACTGCTTCAATGCGGCGTGGCATGGAGGCAATCAGCCTGTGGCACTGCTGAGGTGTTATGGAGGCCCAGGATGCTTCGATAGCGGCCTTAAGCTCATCCAGAGTGTTGGGTCTTGCGTCTCTCAACTTTCTCTTCCCAATATCCCACAGATTCTCTATGGGGTTCAGGTCAGGAGAGTTGGCAGGCCAATTGAGCACAGTAATACCATGGTCAGTAAACCATTTACCAGTGGTTTTGGCACTGTGAGCAGGTGCCAGGTCGTGCTGAAAAATGAAATCTTCATCTCCATAAAGCTTTTCAGCAGATGGAAGCATGAAGTGCTCCAAAATCTCCTGATAGCTAGCTGCATTGACCCTGCCCTTGATAAAACACAGTGGACCAACACCAGCAGCTGACATGGCACCCCAGACCATCACTGACTGTGGGTACTTGACACTGGACTTCAGGCATTTTGGCATTTCCCTCTCCCCAGTCTTCCTCCAGACTCTGGCACCTTGATTTCCGAATGACATGCAACAGTCCAGTGCTGCTTCTCTGTAGCCCAGGTCAGGCGCTTCTGCCGCTGTTTCTAGTTCAAAAGTGGCTTGACCTGGGGAATGCGGCACCTGTAGCCCATTTCCTGCACACGCCTGTACACGGTGGCTCTGGATGTTTCTACTCCAGACTCAGTCCACTGCTTCCGCAGGTCCCCCAAGGTCTGGAATCGGTCCTTCTCCACAATCTTCCTCAGGGTCCGGTCACCTCTTCTCGTTGTGCAGCGTTTTCTGCCACACTTTTTCCTTCCCACAGACTTCCCACTGAGGTGCCTTGATACAGCACTCTGGGAACAGCCTATTCCTTCAGAAATTTCTTTCTGTGTCTTACCCTCTTGCTTGAGGGTGTCAATGATGGCCTTCTGGACAGCAGTCAGGTCGGCAGTCTTACCCATGATTGCGGTTTTGAGTAATGAACCAGGCTGGGAGTTTTAAAAAGCCTCAGGAATCTTTTGCAGGTGTTTAGAGTTAATTAGTTGATTCAGATGATTAGGTTAATAGCTCGTTTAGAGAACCTTTTCATGATATGCTAATTTTTTGAGATAGGAATTTGGGGTTTTCATGAGCTGTATGCCAAAATCATCAATATTAAAACAATAAAAGGCTTGAACTACTTCAGTTGGTGTGTGATGAATCTAAAATATATGAAAGTCTAATGTTTATCAGTACATTACAGAAAATAATGAACTTTATCACAATATGCTAATTTTTTGAGAAGGACCTGTATAGATTCCAGGAGGTGTATAAACTCCAATTCAAATGTGCCTGTTTTCCATCTACAGGCCACATTTAGGTGCACCTGTGAGGCCTGGGCCATATCAGTCAGTCTTGAGTGGGACTCACAGACTCCTCCCTCCTCCCATTGCAAGCATGGTTACATGCTGGAGGTAACTGGTGAGCTGTTTGTGAGTCGGCCTCATGCTCCTGTAATTTGCCCACTGGCTCCTGGTATCGCCCATACGGCGCAGGTAGGAGAGCGTTAGGTCCCGGGCTACTTGAGAAACCTTGACGTGGTGCCCGGGCTTAGACATGTTCTACACCGTAGGACATGTTGACTAATCTCTCAATTTTAAAATCAGTTTGAGGGTTTAGTGAGACCACAGAGTGCACCTGTATTTGTTGTTGTTTTGTTATATTGCTAACTACATTATGCCTCCAGCTGCGGTTGACACAACAACCCAAACCGCGGGCAACTGTATGCGGCTCCCAAGGAGTCACGGCCATAACATGGTCGTGACACTACCCCTTTTCTATATAAGAACCTCCCCAGCAGCCATTTTCTGTAGTTTTATGGAGTTCTGAGAGAGACAGCAGTGTCATTGCTGTGCTCTGTGCTTTACTGTTTAATTACATTAGATAGTTAGTTAGTTAGTTAGTTAGCATATATATATACAAACCGGATTCCCAAAAAGTTGGGACACTATACAAATTGTGAATAAAAACTGAATGCAATGATGTAGAGATGGCAAATGTCAATATTTTATTTGTAATAGAACGTAGATGACAGATCAAACGTTTAATCCAAGTAAATGTATAATTTTAAAGGAAAAATACGTTGATTCAAAATTTCACGGTGTCAACAAATCCCCAAAAAGTTGGGACAAGTAGCAATAAGAGGCTGGAAAAAGTAAATTTGAGCATAACGACGAGCTGGAAGACCAATTAACACTAATTAGGTCAATTGGCAACATGATTGGGTATAAAAAGAGCTTCTCAGAGTGGCAGTGTCTCTCAGAAGCCAAGATGGGTAGAGGATCACCAATTCCGACAATGTTGCGCAGAAAGATAGTGGAGCAATATGAGAAAGGTGTTACCCAGCGAAAAATTGCAAAGACTTTGCATCTATCATCATCAACTGTGCATAACATCATCCGAAGATTCAGAGAATCTGGAACAATCTCTGTGCGTAAGGGTCAAGGCCGTAAAACCATACTGGATGCCCGTGATCTCCGGGCCCTTAAACGACACTGCACCACAAACAGGAATGCTACTGTAAAGGAAATCACAGAATGGGCTCAGGAATACTTCCAGGAACCATTGTCAGTGAACACAATCCATCGTGCCATCCGCCGTTGCCAGCTGAAACTCTACAGTGCAAAGAAGAAGCCATTTCTAAGCAAGATCCACAAGCTCAGGAGTTTTCACTGGGCCAGGGATCATTTAAAATGGAGTGTGGCAAAATGGAAGACTGTTCTGTGGTCAGACGAGTCACGATTCGAAGTTCTTTTTGGAAATCCGGGACGCCATGTCATCCGGACCAAAGAGGACAAGGACAACCCAAGTTGTTATCAACGCTCAGTTCAGAAGCCTGCATCTCTGATGGTATGGGGTTGCATGAGTGCGTGTGGCATGGGCAGCTTGCATGTCTGGAAAGGCACCATCAATGCAGAAAAATATATTCAGGTTCTAGAACAACATATGCTCCCATCCAGACGTCACCTCTTTCAGGGAAGACCCTGCATTTTTCAACAAGATAATGCCAGACCACATTCTGCATCAATCACAACATCATGGCTGCGTAGGAGAAGGATCCAGGTACTGAAATGGCCAGTCTGCAGTCTAGATCTTTCACCTATAGAGAACATTTGGCGCATCATAAAGAGGAAGGTGCAACAAAGAAGGCCCAAGACGATTGAACAGTTAGAGGCCTGTATTAGACAAGAATGGGAGAGCATTCCTATTTCTAAACTTGAGAAACTGGTCTCCTCGGTCCCCAGACGTCTGTTGAGTGTTGTAAGAAGAAGGGGAGATGCCACACAGTGGTGAAAACGGCCTTGTCCCAACTTTTTGGGGATTTGTTGACACCATGAAATTCTGATTCAACATATTTTTCCCTTAAAATGGTACATTTTCTCAGTTTAAACTTTTGTTCCGTGATTTATGTTCTATTCTGAATAAAATATTAGAAGTTGGCACCTCCACATCATTGCATTCAGTTTTTATTCATGATTTGTATAGTGTCCCAACTTTTTTGGAATCCGGTTTGTATATGTCTCTCCAGGGAAGACGTTGGAGCTAAAGTCTACGGTATCAGCACATGCGCAGTGCAGTGTAGGAACACATGTACAGTATCTGCCATGGTGCTGTCAATCAAGGGGACAAGGGTGGTGGTCAAAGTGCAGAGGGGAGAAACTTTGGTGCTTTAAGGGGCTCAAGCCCAACCCTAATTTACATATTAATAAAGAGTTATTTATCACAGGAATGTTTTACTCAGCAGGATCATTATGCCTGGTTTAATAGAGTTGATCATGCTGACATGTGATCTTTAACCCCCTCCCAACATTTGACGTACTACTACGTCACAGCGGAAAGTGACTTCACACAAATTTATGTAGCAGTACGTCATGATGTCATGGGCGGGCATCGGAGCTGTGCACGTCCGATCAATGCAGGGGCCCAGCAGTGACTGACAGTTGGGAACCTGCTGTATCCGCCACTATCGCTGCAAACGCAGATGCTGGCGAATTAAGCCCTTTTATGAAATTCTGATTCAACATATTTTTCCCTTAAGATGGTACATTTTCTCAGTTTCAACTTTTGTTCCGTGATTTATGTTCTATTATGAATATAATATTAGAAGTTGGCAACTCCACATCATTGCATTCAGATTTGTATAGTGTCCCAACTTTTTTGGAATCCGGGTTGTAATACAGATAATTAGTGGGAGATAGTCAGTGTAGGTTAGATAGTGATAAAATGTAGCTGATAGGTTCCAGTGCAGGTAGTGTGATAGGTTCTGCTGCCCACACATACATGCTACAGACACAGTACTGTGATGTCACAAGTTCACAACAATACTTAGTACACCTATCAGTAATATGTAGTCAGACCTGCTAAAATGTGAAGTTGCATGTATTGCGCCAAAATATGCTCATCATTAATTGCCAATTTGCGCAATCGCGAATATATTGGAGCACTCTATCTGCATATAAAGCTATTGTAATGTTCTGCCGTGCCAACCATTTTCCCCAGTCTCAGGAAACTTCTAGCAGCTTAAAAAATTTAGCAACAGTGACCCACGCCTGTATTGAGCGCAATACGTGCATATAACATTGACGATTTTCGGAATCAAGAAAATAATCTCAAATTTGCGAATATATGATAAATATTCGCGAAATATCGCAAATTCAAATATGGCCCCTGCAATCACTAGTCATGATGCATGAACCACATTCTTTTCAGATTCAGCTCACAGACAGATTTCTTGACATTTTCCTTTAGAATTTTCTGGTATAATTCAGAATTGATTGTTCCATCAAGGATGGCAAGCCATCCTTACCCAGATGCAGCAAAACAGATCCAAACCATGAGGCTACCACCGTGTTTCACATATAGGATAACGTTTTAATGCAAGAATGCAGTGTTTTCTATTCTCCAAACATAACACTTCTCATTTAATTAAAAAAGTTATATTTTGGTCTCATCTGTCCACAAAACATTGTTCCAGTAGCTTTCTGGCTTGTCCAGGTGATATTTAACAAACTGCAGATGGGCAGCAATATTCTGTTTAGAAAGCAGCGGCTTTCTCCTTGCAGTCCTGCCAAGCACACCATTGTTCTTCAGTGTTCTCCTGATGGTGGACTCAAACATTAGCTAATGTGAGAAAGGCCTTCAGTTGCTTAAAAGTTACCTTGGGATTCTTTGCAACCCTGCACACTATTATACACCTTGCCAGTGGCGTACACACAATCCATGAGGCCCCGGTGCAAAGCTGATCCATGGGGCCCCCTTAAGGGGATATCTGTGGATGACACTGTTATGGCGATATATGTGGATGACACTGTTATGGGGATATATGTGGATGACACATATATAGCATCCTATGCTATATATGTGTCATCCACAGATCCCCCATAAGTGCCTTCTAGTAATGTATCAGTGGGAAGGGAGGAGGCGGGGACACTGGCGGCAGGGCCGGTGCAGTGACTCTACTCTAATACAACGGCCCTGCACAGCTGTAAAGTATATTCATGTAAAGCTTAATCTTTGTAAAAGTAGCCCAAACCCTGCTGTACTTACTAACTAGGGTGAAATGCAGACTCGCCGCCGCGCCGGCAGCTTGAGCTTAACATCTCTCCCTCCGTCATGCGCCTCCTGCCCCACCTGCCTGCTTCATTCATAAAGTGGGAGGAGCCGGCAGACTGGGCAGGAGGCGCATGACGGAGGGAGAGATGTTAAGCTTTAGCTGCCTGCGTGGCGACGAGTCTGCATGCCACGTTTCTGACACTGTCACTGCACTGACTGCTGGCATTTTGCCAGCATCCTGAGCGGCGCGATGTGGCTGAGCAGGGATTATAAAGTTGTGAGCGAGGCCACAATAATTGCTGCGCGGCCGCCCACCGGCGCAGCTCAGAAGTAACACTGACTGCAGGGGTCAGGGGGGTCCACAGGGGTCAGGAGTGCCGAGCCCGGTGGCAACTGCGGCCCCTACGACCCCTGTATGTACGCCACTGCACCTTGCTGTTGGCATGATATTTGTTGGTCGACCACTTGTAGGAAGGGTAATAATAGTTTTGAATTTCCCCCATTTGTACACAATCTGTCTGAATGTCCAACTCTTCTTCTGATGTCCTCAGAAATCTCCTTTGTTCGTGATATGAACCCCTTCGACAAAAGTGTTGCGAAGCTCAGACTTTAATAGATCCCTGTTCTTTAAATAAATCAGGTCGCTCACTCACACCTAACTGTCATACCATTGACAAATTGTACCTTCAAATTATTTGGTAATTCTAAAGGTTCACATACTTTTGCCACTCACAGACGTGATATTGGAGCATTTTCCTCAATCAATACACAACCAAGTCTAATATTTTTAACTCATTTGTCTGATTTGGTAATCTTTTTCTACTTTTAGGACTTGTATGAAAATCTGGTGTAGTTTTAGGTCAAATTTATGCAGCTATATAAACTTCTGAAGGGTCCACAAACTTTTAAGCATCACTCTAGAAATAAATTACTCACATACTATGGCTGGGCATAAGCAACACATTTTTCAAAGCTGAAAAGGTCATTTTAGACTATTTTTTATGACAGTTGGAGTCTTTTGGAACTGATCCTGATCAAAAGGAAATATCTGTTGAAAAGTTGATCTGCCATATTGGATATTTTCAGTCATTATTGGGTGCTATATTTAGAAGGTCATTTATGTGAAACAACAGATCTGACTGCATCCCATCAGTGGAAGGCCAAACTAGGCCACAGATCATGGTAGCGATATATCTTATATATCTTAGATATATTTATTGTTTTAATCTATGGCATTGACTTTCAAAAAATGAAAACTATCACACACAAACCATGAATGACTAGTCATTCAGAAAAAAGCCATCTGAGATCCCTAATGCAAAACCAGCCTAAGGCCTCTTTCACACTTGCGTTGTCCGGATCCGGCGTGTACTCCACTTGCCGGAATTACACGCCGGATCCGGAAAAACGCAAGTGAACTGAAAGCATTTGAAGACGGATTCGTCTTCAAAATGCGTTCAGTGTTACTATGGCAGCCAGGACGCTATTAAAGTCCTGGTTGCCATAGTAGTAGTGGGGAGCGGCATACTTACCGTCCGTGCGGCTCCCGGGGCGCTCCAGAATGACGTCAGAGCGCCCCATGCGCATGGATGACGTGCCATGCGATCACTTCATCCATGCGCGTGGGGCGCACTGACGTCACTCTGGAGCGCCCCGGGAGCCGCACGGACGGTAAGTATACTGCTCCCCCGCTCCCCACTACACTTTACCATGGATGCCAGGACTTTAGCGTCCCGGCAGCCATGGTAACCATTCAGAAAAAGCTAAACGTCGGATCCGGCAATGCGCTGAAACGACGTTTAGCTTAAGGCCGGATCCGGATCAATGCCTTTCAATGGGCATTCATTCCGGATCCAGCCTTGCGGCAAGTGTTCAGGATTTTTGGCCGGAGCAAAAAGCGCAGCATGCTGCGGTATTTTCTCCGGCAAAAAAACGTTCCGTTCCGGGAACTGAAGACATCCTGATGCATCCTGAACGGATTTCTCTCCATTCAGAATGCATTAGGATAAAACTGATCAGGATTCTTCCGGCATAGAGCCCCGACGACGGAACTCTATGCCGGAAGACAAGAACGCAGGTGTGAAAGAGCCCTAAAGCAAATAATCTTTTTTATAGCATTAGTGATGTGCTACATTTCCAGTCTCCCTGTGGAGGGGCAGACTGGCCATAGACCCTACAGGGAAACCTCCCGATGGGCCTATGCCCAGGTCAGCCATGGTAAGTAATGATCTGACACTCCCCTCCTGACTCCTGAATTAAACTGCATTGCTATTCTGAGGCAACTGGAGTTGGAGGACCTGTCACTGGCCACCACAGAGTATCAGTTTTTGGGTGGGTTTTTTGTGCTGCTGGGGAAGTATTTTGTGATGCACTTTGGTATTTGGCTCTATATATATTGTGGAGCAATATGGTATTGCTGTTGTAATCGTTTGATTACCCAGGCACATGTGCTGCAGATAATAGGGCATCTTTCATTCTAAAGGAAAGATGCACTCAGCTGATAATTGAGCGCTTGCTTGTTTTTCGGCTGATAAGGGACACAATTATATGGGCCAATTATTAGGAACAAGTGTTCCTATGAACAATTGTTCCCGAAAGCTGGTCTGAACATTGGGTGGTGTAATAAGGATTCAATATTGAGTTCTTGCACAATGTGTTATCTTTATGAGGGTCTATCTCCAGATAATAAGAGTACAACTTGTGCTGTCTACCACTAAACATTTTATAGATTTGGTCGTAGAAGCTGGTTTAGGAAAAAATAGTTACTGATTGGTCCTAAAAAATCTTAAATTATCATCAACAGAGTTATCACAAACTCTAATGGTGAAGTGTCATTTTTTCGAAATTGTGTAGCTGTGTTATCGATTGACCAAGAACATAACTACGACTTTACTATCAAAGAAATAAAAAAATATATCAATTAAGTCATTTTATTTCATGAGTGTGAATAATGCCTGTCTCTATGAAAACACTTTCTGCTGTGTATGAACTCCCCAGTAATGAAATTGTTTCATCTTTATCCCTTTATATATATTGCACACGCTAGTGCAGGGTCTGTCAGACTATCTAGATGAACAGGGGTTGTCAAAGTGGACCAATTTACGATTTGCATGAAATCCAGAAAAATGCCACTTAGGATCTGTAATAGGCCCCTACCATGCCATTACGCTCCATCTAAGGGGGCAGGCAACAGGAGGGGAAGTCACATGAACGGCAGGCGAGATGTCTTGCTACAGTGTTGAGGGCTGGAATCTTCATGTCACATGAAGAAAAGTGAATCGCAGCCCAAGTTGAAAGGGGAGATAATTTAGCCACTTGTCTTATGAGAACAGTTTCAAAGATGTGGAGAGGGGAGTTAACTGCACAACCCCTGTGTAATGGTTGTTTCGAAAAATTGCTGACATATCAAAGTGCCATGTCAAAAGTTTTGATCAGTGGGGGTTTGGGTGCTGAGATTTCCATCAGTCGCTAAAACAAGGAGGCAGAAGCATTGAACTGTGTGCTGTCTCTCCTTGTTAGCTGATGACAGGTTCATGGGTGTTCTTGTTTGGACCCTGACCCCCACCGATCAAAACTTCTGACATGTCACTATGACATAACAGTTACATATTAAAGAGACACTGACAGGCAAATTCAGCATATTTAGTTATATATATGACATTACAGGTCTTATACAGTCTATTAAAAGCATCTAAGTATCCCCCCTGTCCACCTTATAAATACCGAAAAATAAAGTTTTATAACCTGCCTGTCTCGTCACCAATCTGCCCAAGGGGCGGCGTTTCATCTCAAAATGCGCCCAGCCAGCTGCTCCCAACTGCCGTTCTGAAGACCCGCCCAGCTTATCAATATTCACTTCGCTGGGCGGCGACTACAACTCTCCCCAGTCACGATCCTGCGCATGGGCAATTGAATCCTCCTGGCATCGTTCACGTCTAATCTTCTGCGCTTGCGCCCGGCCGTGGTTACATCGGTTTTACATGGGTCTGTACGCAGGCGCGATGTAACCACGGCCGGGCGCAAGCGCAGAAGATTAGAGGTGAACGATGCCAGAAGGATTCAATTGCCCATGCGCAGGATCGTGACTGGGGAGAGTTGTAGTCGCCGCCCAGCGAAGTGAATATTGATGAGCTGGGCGGGGCTTCAGAACGGCAGTTGGGAGCGGCTGGCTGGGCGCATTTTGAGATGAAACGCCGCCCTTTAGGCAGATTGGTGACGAGACAGGCAGGTTATAAAACTTTATTTTTCGGTATTTATAAGGTGGACAGGGGGGATACTTAGATGCTTTTAATAGACTGTATAAGACCTGTAATGTCATATATATAACTAAATATGCTGAATTTGCCTGTCAGTGTCCCTTTAAGGTTGGGAGATTTATGCCCAATCCAATCACCTTTGCAAATATTGGAACATAGTAGAATGGGAATGATCTTCCGTTACTTCATTTGTATTTCCTCCTCCTAATGCTGATTAACTGCGGCAGCAGAGTTAAATTCTATAGCAGGTCCGCAACTTGTTCTGTCTGATCTAATAGATTATATAGAAGTTTGGTTTATTTTGACTGCATGATATTAGAAACAAAGGGCCTTTTTTTTTTTTTTTAAATCAGCAATACTCAGCCCCATTCAAGTGACTATTAATAATATATACATGTATCCTACATGAATCTAAACAGTTTTCTTCTACCGTGTGAGGCATCACGGTCAATACAGAATGTTCTATTTGCTCTATCGGTTAACATTATTATATTAAGAATATTTTGGATGACTTTTTCCATATGTATTTATACGGTAATGCACACTGTGATACCAGACGGCTCTCCTGACCTTGTGGCCAATCATGAAATGTAATTTCCCACTAAAGCATTACATACTTAATCATACTTCAACCACCAGTTTGCTGAATTGATTTTGTGTATTTGCCAGCACAATTTTATTTTTTATTTTTTGGGGGATTACAAAATCCACTTAAGGTATTGTACTGCTAGTGCCTCTCTGGGACATATGATTAGATCACAGATTTATTGTGCTTAAATTAAATAATATTCAGTGTAGATTACTTCTAGCTGCTGGATTCTGAGAAAAGGTGCAAAGGCAAAGACTGCATTGCAGCTCATCACATGTTTTTGAAGGTTGTTCTGTACACCAACCATATGAAGAGACTTCATAATGCATAATGGTGGAAATGTACTAGATTAGGGACACCCAACCTGCAGCCAGGGTGACACATGCAGCCCACAATACTGTTCAGTGCAACCCCCAACCATCAGAACATAGACATGCTTATCTGTGTTCTGATGCAGAAAATGGAATGTGGTCAGAAACTTTGCTTTCTCCTCGCTTCCCTAATTATAGGTACCATTGTACGGTGGATACGTTGTGCTTGTCATTGTTATAGTGGTGTCACACACAGCTTTTTGTGGCAGTTTTTGATGCAGTTTTTTTAGAAGTGGGTTGGAAGAAAATGGTAGCATGGAGCTAGCCCAAAGGCTGGGAGTAGTTTAGTCATGACATGTCTGGGCAGACTGGAAAATAAGGTGTGGCTTGTGGAAATGCAGTGTAGGATATGAGAGGTAGTGGGTGGAAAGAGGCTAGAATAAGGGGATACCTATTTATTCAACTGCAAGGAAGGGAGCCATTTTGTGTGTATAGAAAAATGTGTGTGGAGGTCCTGTCTGTGTGGAAAGATTACAAACTACTTGTGGCCCCAACTGTTTCACATTTATCTTCACACATGTCAGAGTTGGTGGACCTCTTGGCTTGGATTGAGAACAGCATTGAATGAGATTGCTTGGGTCCAAGAGCAGTTAGTTGCCTGTAATGGCAGGCCTCCTGATTCACTCCCCCCACAGGGAGCACCACATATATCGTACACGGCATTCCTGCCTTCCAGAAAGAATGATTCCATCAGTATTTCCTCCCCTCAGGTGCCAAAGATGCAGTCTTAACTTTCTTATGGTTCATGATTCAGGTTCCAGTGTGGCCAGTGGCCATCCATAAGTGGTTGACTGAAGTGTGAGTGCTCCATCATTATGAGGAGGACAGGCAGCAATCTCAACATAGAGGACTTCAACTGCCAGCAGGTCCAGGGAGAAGAGGTCAGGAATGTAGCAGTCACAGGGCCTGGAGGTACTTGGTTCCAGAGGCTACAGTGGCTGCCAGGATATCAGATGCCCAATCTTCCCTTCCTCTTCAGCATTTGGGCCTTCTGTTGGAGCAGGATCTGCTGACCTTCATGGGAGGCTTGTAGCTGCAGTGGCGTCTACTGGTCAGGAGTTGCATCGCCCTGAAGAATCAGATATCAGCACTGCTCTGCCATCACCTAGTGGTGGTGATGGGTATATCTGAGGTGTTTCTTCTGTTCATTTTCCCCTACAGATTTGTAACAGTGTAGAAGTCAACCAACTGATGTGATGTGGCAGTCATTGGGTGTATCCAGGATGGATTGTAGACACTAGTGACACGGGACCAGTAGCAACATCTGAATGGTTTTCGGGTCTACAGTCGGGGGAGTCTGGATTGTCATATTGTCTTTGGTTTGTGGTGAAGGGCCTTGTGGTGAGTCACCAGCTAGTTCATCTACACACACTTTGATGACACAGGGACTTGGGTTAAAGGGATTGTTGGTGGGTCTGATTTGGTCACCACACAAGGGAATTTTTCATGATTTTTTAATTTTTTCAAGGGGCTTCTTCAGTTATTGGGGTAGTTTTATGGCGTTTAAGGGTACCAGCATGTTGGGCCAATGAGTGCTTGGTCTGTCAGTGAGGGAGCGAATGAGCAGGAGTCAGGTTTCCACCATCGGAGTTGGGGCCATTTAAGAATTTTTGTCACCTTCTTTGGATGTGAGTGTTCAAATGAAAAAGGAGGTAGGTATCAATAGGTCTTTGTCCATGTCCAATTGAGCAAAGTGTAGCATGTATATGTGTTTCAAGGGCCCACTGGGGGCACTTTTAAAACCAGCACCCCGCAATAAAATAAAAAAATCTAGAAGAGGAAGAACTTGGACATTTTATGCTTTTTACTTTAGAGAGGTTTAGTATTGAGCAGTGGGGGAAAGGTGAGGAGCAAAGAAAAGAGGACGGTTCCAATTCATACCAAGGATATTCAAAAATTGGATTTTTGCATTCTTGATCCTTGGTAGTGCCATTGGGAAAAAAATCTAGAATGTTGCTTTGGTTTGTTTTGTTATTTGGATTAAATAAGGGAGGCATATAGGGTTTATGGTGGGATGCCTTAAAGTATGACGAGCAGTTTAGTCAGAGGATGGCTGTCCAGCCTTCATTAAAATGGGAATGGGCGTTTTTCTTACTTCAGTCAAGGAGGTAGCTTAGGATTGTCCAATTCTTTTCAGCTGGCCTCCGACAGGTCTTAATGTGCAGGTTCATCTGGCATGGGCAAAAAGTGAGTGCGTTGGCTCTTCAATGAAAGTACATTGAGAAGGCTGACTTGTTAATTGCAGGTTTTAAGGATAGTTTCTGGATTCCTTTTTGCACATATTCCCATGGTTTGGTTGCTTAGAATGTCCAATACGTCAGGGATTATCCTGATGTTGTAAAAGACAAGTTACAAAAGTGAGTTTATTTAGAATGTTGGTCCCATTTACATCTCTTTCTAGTCAGAATTTACAGGTTTCTCCTTTGGGAATAGTCCCTATAAAATACAAGAGAAAGTTTTCAGATTCATCACCTGTTGAATCCAACACAACATTGATAAATTATTGATGAATGTCTCATACACATCTTTTGATGAAGCTGTGGGTTTGGTGTTTAGAGCTGACACAAGCGCATTATTGGCAAACGCAGACGCTTAGTCTGCTTTTCATCTGTTGCTTCTCCATTTTTACTCAAGGCATCTTCTAGGGTATTTCTTTGATGATGGGCTACTCCATTTCATGCGCTTATTTTGAGGCTTTTAGTACATTCTTGAAGTCGGTTATTAGGGAGGAAATTGGATCAAAGGTAGCTATCCGTTAATTGGACAACTTCCTTTGTGTTGGTTCTGTCCATCATCCCACTGTGGGATTTTATTACAGTCATTGGGGGAGATTTTTCAGCATTTTGGGGTTCCTTTGGATAGTCACAAGACAGAAAGCCCAATTACTGTTCTGTTTTCTGGGCGTTGATTGTTAGATTCAAAATTGTGGGAATTGCAAGTAATGGAGCAGGGGGCTCTGGTGAAAACAGAATTCACCCTGCGACTTTTGTAATTATTGCTTGGAAAAATAATTTTTTGAATTTTTCCTGCTTTAGCTGCAGAGGGTTTTAAGTAACCAAAACAAATAGGCCCCTTTCACACAAGCGAGTTTTCCGCATTGCACCCTCACTGAATCCTGACCCATTCATTTCAATAGGTCTGTGTACATGAACATTGTTTTTCACTCATTACTTCTGCGTTGCATGAAAATCACAGCATGTTCTATATTCTGCGTTTTTAACGCAGCCCTGGCCCCATAGAAGTGAATGGGGATGCGTGAAAAATGTATTGCATCTGCAAGCGGGTGCGATGTGTTTTTCACTGATGGTTGCTAAGAGGTGCTGTTTGTAAACCTTCAGTTTTTTTATCACGCGTGTGAAAAACGCATTAAAACGCATTGCACCCGCACGGAAAAAAATGAACTGAACTCTATCGCAGACAAAACTGACTGAACTTGCTTGCAAAATGGTGTGTGTTTCACTGAACGCATCCGGACCTAATCCGTCATGCTCAAGTAAAAGAGGCCTTATTTTTGCTTAAAGCATAGGAGGGATTTAAAAATGTCCGATTTTTTGGGGCAGAATATAATTGGAAGACATTATGGATGGTGGAGACAGTGGGTAATGTGGACATACACTTATTCACAGATGTGGCATGGGCAATGGGCTATGGGGCATTTTTCCAAAGTCGCTGGAGTGTAGGAGTATGGCCAGAAGACTGGCAGATTTCAGGTTGACTATTTGTTTCTTAGGATTATTCCCCATAGTAGTGGCTTTTACAATTTGGAGCCTTTGCTTATTGGTTTTGTTTCATTGCGACAATATGGCAGTGATATGTGCGATCCACGGTCAATCAGCTTTGTCCCTCTCGTTAGTGGCTTTGTTGCAGCAGTTAGTCTTGTCCTGTTTGTGAAGAAATGTGTAGTTTATATAACAGTTTCAGGTGTAGTGAACGATATAGCTGATGCCTTGTCTCAACAGCAGTTAAAGCATTTTATTATTTGGTCCTAGAGGCAGAGAAGGATCCTATTCCATATGCAAATTAGCTATGGAAGGTTGTTGTGCGTGTTTCCTGGGATAGGTACGGAGGTCGTTAGCGCCTTTGATAACAGAACACCTACTCAATGGTTTGGCACCAATGATATCAGTTAGAAGACTCTTGGATTGAGTCTAGGTGTCTGGTTGGACTGTATGTTCTGTTATCTGGTTATGCGTTTTGACTGGAGAGCATCAGCAGCCGTGTTTAACGTTTCATTGGCAGCTTTGTCATTTTTGTTCAAATTGGTGGGTGGTGAGTATGTTACCATCATTAAGATTAGGCAGGTCGTCAAGGGTTTTCAGCGTGGATTTCAAGTTCGGGATCAGTGGAATCCACTGTCCTTTAAGATGTTGGGGGCTCTATTCGATCAACTGGTGGTGGTTTGGAGCTCTAGTTACGAGTAGGTCTTGTTTCATTTAGCTTTTTATGAGGATTTCCAGGTTGCCAAATTAGTTGACTGCAGAATGATAAGGGAAACTTGAGTTTTTTTGTATTTTGGCACAAAGCCGCAACATAAGAAAACATGGAAAAAGTGAGAGACTGAAGACTTTCCAAAGTACTGTAGTCTTGATTCTATGAAGCGGTTGGAAGTGTTTTTTCTTTTTCCCGCCTTATGTGCTCATTTTCTTTCAGATTCTCATAAATTAAATGTTGTAATGGGATTAGCTCACGGAATCACCGTCTCCTGGGATAGATGGGCGATGTAGGCACATAGAACACAGTCCAGTCCAAGCAAGTATGGTGCAACTGACTGCAGACAATTTTATTTGGCTGTTGCCGGCAAAAATATTGAACAAAACAGTACAACATAAAAGAACTACCTGGGCGTCTGGCCACTACGTCTATACATACAGCAGTTCCTAACTACAGGAAACTGGGCCTTATGCCCAGCACCATAAACCAAAACGCACGGTTGCTTTGTACTCACATCAGAGCTTTTCCCAGGAGCAGAGATATCAGCTAGTGAGCTGTCTGCCCTTGTATAGTCCACCCAGGTGCTAAGGTGATTAACCACATTCACCATGAATACAGTACCTGGAGTGGCTAATTGGAGCAAGGACCCACCCAATTCTCCCTGCTCCAAGCAGTCCAGGCCCTTCTAACCAGATTTTTTATAAAGCCTTACCCACACAGAAAACCTAGTTTTCCTTGCTGTTTCAATTCCCTGGCTGCTATTTAGAACGTATAAGACAGGGACCTAGGTGAAATGTAGATTCCTTCTAGCACTTTCCCCCTGGTCCTGTCACAATGTATAATGTGGATCCTTGGACATTCATATGTCTACAGGGCCGAACAGGTGGCAGGTATCTGGGTTAGGATAGGGACAAGGTAGAGGTGCATTGGATGGGTGTTTGAGATTTGACTAGGGATCAGATATGGCTTTGATTTCAGGCTTGTGTTTGCAGAAGGGGGCTCCACATATTTTAGTCATTCATGCAAGAGGCAATTACATGGGTAACTATACTATGTAGAATTTTATCAAACACGTGAGCCAGTATGCTTCTGGGATCGGCATCCAGGTTTGCTGATCATTTAGTCTGACATTATTTAGCGCATCAAGAGGAGGGATGCAGTTAGAGTTTCTGCTTTTAGATAGGACTTGAGTGAAGATCAACAAAGCCCTGGATAAGTTTTTAAGGCTGAATTGGAGCTTGGTAGTGTGACACATGATATTGGAGAAATGTAGTTTGTGCATTGGAAGGGTTCGGGTTCACTTTACAAATTTAGGCTTGGATGTGTTTAATTTTGGCCTGGTGTAAGTTTTGGAGTTTGTAGTCTGTGTTTGATAAAATATGCAGACTTATGTCTGCATACTTTGGTGGGTCTTTGGCAACAGCTCATTGACCCATTCAATGAGGATCATAAAAAATTGGAGGATTTTAATTACATTAAGGTGTAATATGGCTTGCATAAGCTTCTCTAAGGGGTGGACCTTGGGAAGCAAGTCACAACCTTGTTTATGGTTTAGTTTTAATTGTTAGCCCTGGTTACACCATTGCAAAAGCAGAGCCCAAAAGAGATGTAGAGTCTGTTACAAGAATAGGATACAGCATGATACCATATATCAATGTGACACCTGTCTAGATAAGCCTGGACTTTGCATTAAGCAGTGTTTCAGCATTTACCATACTTCCCTAAATTATTAAGTTAATCAATTTACATGTTTTTACCCATTTTATGCACCTTGGGCCATGTTCAATTTATTTTTTAACACTCCATATTTTATTATATTATTAGCCAATGATAATTTGGAATACTAGACAAACTCCAAAATGTAAAAAAAAAAAAAGGCTCATTATACTCCTAGATGAATAGGGGGTGTATTTTCCAAAAGTAGGTCACTTTTTAGGGGTTTCCACTGTGGGGTGTCTCCAGGTACCTTCAAATGTGACACAGCGATTTAAAATTATTCCAGTGAAATCTGCCCTTCAAAAGACATATCGTGCTCTATTTCATATTTTACAGATGCTCAGTAGGGTTTAAGTCTGGAGACATTCTTAGTCAGTCCAGCACCTTTACCCTTAGTTTCTTTAGCAAGGTAGTGGTCATCTAGGAGGTGTATTTGGGTCGTTATCATAGTGGAATACCGCCCTATGGCCCAGTTTCCAAAGGGTGAGGATCATGCTTTGCTTCACTATGTTACAGTATGTGTTGGCATTAATGGTTCCCTCAATGAACTTAAGCTCCCCGCAGCTGGCAGCACTCATGCAGCCCCAAACCATGACACTCTCACCACCATGCTTGACTGTAGACAAGACACACTGGTCTTTGTACTCCTCATCTGGTTGCCGCCAAACACCCTTGATGCCATCTGAACCAAATAAGTTTATCTTGGTCTCATCAGACCACAGGACATGGTTCCAGTAATCCATGTCCTTACTCTGCTTGTCTTCAGTAAACTGTTTGTGGGCTTTCTTGTGCATCATCTTTAGAAAAGGCTTCCTCCTGGAACGACAGTCATGCAGACCAATTTGATGTAGTGTGAAATTCTTTGGTCGACCATGGCGAGGCTTGTTCTGAATGGAACCGGTCTTGTTAAGCCACTGTATGGTCTTGGCCACCGTGCTGCAGCTCAGTTTCAGGGTGTTGGCAATCTTTTTATAGCCTAGGCCATCATTATGTACAGCTACAATTCTTTTTTTCAGATCCTCAGAGTTCTTTGCCATGAGGTGCCATGTTGAACTTTCAGTGACCAGTATGAGATGGTGTGAGAGCGATAACCAAAATTTAACACACCTGCTCCCCATTCACACCTGAGACCTTGTAACACTAATGAGTCACATCAGACACCGGGGAGGCAAAATGACTCACTGGGCATAATTTGGACATTTTCACTTAGGGGTGTACTTACTTTTGTTGCCAGTGGTTTAGATATAAATGTCTGTGTGAGTTATTTTGAGGGCACACCATAGGCGTGCGCAGCCTCTTGCATTAGGGTGTGCACCCTAAAGCACAAATACACACGCCCCGTGCACGTGTGTATTTGTGTATTTATGTGTGTATATATATATATATATATATATATATATATAGTACAAAGAAAGAGCAGCAGCACTACTTGTAGATGAAGCCGGGTGCAAAGTCCTCTGACCTTAGGCTGTTCGGTCAAAATAATTGTAGATGTTTCAAAGAAGAGGCAGCACTCCAAGATAAAGTGAAAAAAGCGGGTCATTTTTTCACTTTATCTTGGAGTGCTGCCTCTTCTTTGAGACATCTATATATATATATATATATATATATATATATATATATATATACACACACACATATACACACAGGCTGGGCCTCACCCTAGCATTGCCGTGACTCCGCCTCTGCGCCTAGGAACAATATATAGGGGGAGGGCACATAAGATACCACAGTCAAAATTGGAGGGGCACTAATAATTTTCACCATTTATAATCATACTACTGAAAAAAAACAAAATAAGTATATATAAATAAGATTACAAAATACGAGAGTATTGCGGTATGCAGGGATATCTTTTTATTGTACTATCCTAATACTTAAAAGACAAGCTTTCAAGAGTTTCCCTTTCTTCCTCCTTATTGCTTCAGACCTGAGAAAGAGAGAAACACTCTCCAAAACTTTTCTTTAGAGTTTAAAGCAATTTCTGCACTATAATAAAATAATTGACTTACAAAAGAAGCTATTCAGTCATCTGCTGTGCTGTCCTCTGCTTGCTTCCGCGGATCTTCCCCTCCTTTCAGTCTCTCCATAGTGTGCAGGTGCCCTGTTATGGGGGATATGTGGATGACACAGTGTTATGGCGGATCTGTGGATGACACATTGTTATGGGGGATCTGTGGATGACACATTGTTATGGGGGATCTGTGGATGACACATTGTTATGGAGGATCTGTGGATGACACATTGTTATGGGGGATCTGTGGATGACACATTGTTATGGAGGATCTGTGGATGACACATTGTTATGGGGGATCTGTGGATGACACACTGTTATGGGGGACACTATACAGGGGTAATATAACTGAGGAGGGCTATCAAGGACATTATACAGGGGTAATATAAGTTATATTACCTCTGTATAATGTCCCCTGATAGCCCTCCTAAGTTATATTACCCCTGTATAATAATGTCCCCCTGATACCCCTTAGTTATATTACCCCTGTATAATAATGTACACTGATACCCCTTAGGGTACTATTACACTTGTGGCAGGACGGATCCGACAGGCTGTTCACCCTGTCGGATCCGTCCTTCTGCTGTTTCGCCGTGCTGCTGGACCGCCGCTCCATCCCTATTGACTATAATGGGGACGGGGGCAGCGCTCCGGCGCAGTACGGCACTGCACGGCGAAAGGCCATCGGACTAAAAGTCCTGCATGTCCGACTTTTTAGTCCGGCGGCCTCTGACCGCGAACTGCCGTACTGCGCAGGAGCGCCGCCCCCGTCCGCATTATGGTCAATGGGGACGGAGCGGCGGTGCGGCGGCCCGGCGAAACAGCGGAAGGACGGATCCGAAAGGGTGAACAGCCTGTCGGATACGTCCTGCCGCAAGTGTGAAAGTAGCCTTAGTTATATTACCCCGCCCTGTATAATTTAACCTGATACCCCTCAGTTATATTATATAACTGAGGGGTATCAGGGTACATTATACAGGGGGTAATATATTTAAAGGGTATCTATCAGGGTACATTATACAGGGGTAATTTAAGTGAGGAGGGCTATCAGGGACATAATACAGGGGTGAGGGGTAAGATAAGTTATATTACCCCTGTATAATGTCTGATTGTAGCCTAGCCCTCCTCAGTTATATTACCCTTAATGTACCCTGATACCCCTAGTTATATTACCCCCTGTATAACTTACCCTGATACCCCTCAGATATATTATATAACTGAGGGTTATCAGGGTAATACAGGTGACAACAGAGGATTCGTAGCAGCACTGTGGGACAGGGGGGTACATACTTCTTTTTTTATATGCCCTCACCTCACCAGCTAGCAGGCGTCCAGGCGCGCAGAGTACGCAGATGCAGCGTGACGTGACGTGGGGTCAACTCAGCCTGCGCCGCACAGCACGCACTTCCTCTCTGCCTCCGCCGGGTCCGGGACTCCGCCCCCCTATTTGAATACTAGCCACCGCCTGCCGGCAGCCCACAGCCGGGTATTGTAAATGAATTGACAGTGCGGCGGGCGGTGGCAGCCAGCAAAACAGACAGGGGAATCAGCTGGGGGGCAGTGCGCACGGAGGTGACAAACCTATTAGGGTGTGCCCAGGCACACCCGACACACCCCGTGCGCACGCCTATGGGGCACACCAAATTTACATTGTTATACAAGCTGTACACTGACTACTTTACATTGTATCAAAGCATTCCAAAGTTATTACCACATAAAGTGGTACATGTCAGATTTGCTAAAAATCAACCAGGTCAAAAAGATAAAAAAGTAGCAAAATGGCCTGGTCATTAAGGGGTTATTTACATTGAGGTGTAATATGGCTTACATTAGCTTCTCTAAGGGTCAGACCCAGGAAGCAAGTTACAGTGTTGTTTATGGTTCAGCTTTAATGGTTATCACTGGTTCCACTACTGTAGCTTGTTGAGGTTTTACAGCTAGTGGTTGGAAGGCCACTATGACACTTATATAGGTGCAAGTTTTATTTTGTAAGCACACAGTTTCAATGAATTTTGGATTGGAGTGATTGTTGCAAAGGACTCTGCTCCCGGATATTGATTTATTAAAGATGTTTGTATGATTCTGGTTACTGTACAAGAAAGAACACTTGAATAAAGCTATGACCACCTTCCAATAAAGAATTTGCCAGTTTGTTTTTATATTAATTAGATGGGTGGTCAGGTACTAGTTTATTTATTCCTCATTTCTTCATCTCTGCCCCCCCCCCTATCCTCTCTAAATTCAGCCCTTGACAAGACTTGCACTACTTCCTGATGGATCCACTAGCTTTTGCTCAATAACTGCCACAAAAAGCTGTGTGTGACACCCGCCTTATAGAGGGAACTTTGGGGAAATGTTTAAAACAAATGAAAGGAGTTTTCCAAGTTAAATAAAAATTTGGCACATGAAAAGTTTTTTTGAAGCACGCTCCACGTTTATTGCATATCTCTCACAGGATATTAAGACACAGTTAAAATCACATTGTGAACATATCTCATGGTACCTTCTGAAGGCTCTTCATGGATGTTCTCACCTGGTAGAGGCTTAAAGGCACTATAGGGCACAGGACTGGGGGGTGGAGGCAGTTTGTCTGTTAATTTACATATTATGTTGGAATATTGTATTTGACAGACTGGGCTTTCTAAATATTAATAAAGAGAATTACAAATAAAAATGTGCTAATACAATAGGAGCAATACTCCCCGACCACTTTCTGCACTGTGCTCTGGTCCTCCCCACTGCTGTTTATTTTCCTGGCTGCATTGGTGACATTCCATGCACACAGATCATTACAAGAGCCAATCACTGGCCAATCAGTAGTGACGTCCCCAAATACTACCGAGGTCAATATTTGGTTGCACGGTCACCTGTGTTAACGGAATGTCATCCAGGAAGATCATGTCAGCAGCGAGGATGACTAGAGCTCAGCAGTGGAAGCGGCAGGGGAAAAAGGCTTCTATTCATATATTGGCTGCCTGAAGCTTCCTGGATTTCTTTTTCAATCAGACAACCCCTTTAACCTTTTCTGGATGTCCACTGTACATGTATGGTGGAAGTCCAGTCTTTAAGAATGGCACCTGCTCGCGAGCGCATTGGGTGCTATAGCCACCAAGTTTCTGCTGTTTTAAAGAGCAGAGATGCATGGCTATTGTCTGCAATCGGCGATAACACCAATCGCAGACATTTAAGCCCTCAGGTGCCATGGTCAAATGTCACCATGACATCTGACAGCACTAAAACGATGTGCTTTCTGGTCCTTGCTGAGATAGTGGAAGGTAGTAGTAATAGGCCTGAGCCTCGTAGCAAAAAATGAGCCCTAAAACAACTCCAAAGTTTTTATTTTATTTTCAGTGCTAAAAAACAAGAAATATTATATAAATTTGGTTTCACTCGAATCATAATGACCCAGAGAATGAAGGTAACAGGTCAGTTTTACCACACAGGTAACGCCGTAAAAACAAAACCATAAAACTGGAACGGTATTGTGAGGTTTTTTTTACAATTCCATCCCATTTGGAATTTTTTTTAGAGCTTCTCACTATATTGTATGCAACAGTAAATGGTGTCATTAGAAAGTACAACTTGTCCCACAAAAAAACAAGCCCTGATATGGCTATGTGAACCGAAAAATTTAATTGTTATGGCTACTGTTAGGTAGGGAGTAAAAGACAAGAACACAAAAATGGAAAATCACAGGGTCCTGAAGGAGTTAAAGAAGCAATTCAGGTAAAACTGTTAGGCCCCATGCACACGGCCGTGTTTCACGGCCGTGTGCGGGCCGTGGAACCGCGGCCTGGATCCCTCCTGAGAGCAGGAGCGCACGGCGTCACTGGTTGCTATGACGCTGTGCGCTCCCTGCTGCCGGCACAGTACAGTAATACACTGGTATAGATCATACCAGTGTATTACTGTATTGCGGCGGCAGCAGGGAGCGCACGGCGTCATAGCAACCAGTGACGCCGTGCGCTCCTGCTCTCAGGAGGGATCCAGGCCGCGGTTCCACGGCCGTGTGCATGGAGCCTTATAGTGTGCCTTATAGTGTTATTCCTTGTGCAGACTATGGCTGGTATTCTCTTTAGTGTTCTTTTAATCCCCACCCCTTAGGCCTGTGATGGCTAACCTCCAGCACTCCAGCTGTGGTAAAACTACAACTCCCAAGATGTACACTTGCTTGGCTGTTCTCAGAACTCAATAGAAATGAATAGAGCATGCTGGGAGTTGTAGTTTCACCACAGCTGGAGTGTCGGAGGATAGCCATCACTGCCTCAGGCCCTGCACTAGGCAAAACATAGTGCATAGTTTTTTCCTTTAACCATTTTGGAACAGAGCAAATTTTATATTCATTATATTTCATTTTTATCTCTCTCCTCCAAGAGACATAACTCTTTAGGTTTTTCATCCATATATGTTGGCTTGTTTTTTGCAGGACAAGTTGTATTTTTTAATGGCACCATCGTTTTCTGACGCCCATAATCTTCCGTCCAATTTTCAGTCTACTGAAGTGTGTGAGGGCTTGTTTTTTGCAGGGTGAGTTATAGACCACTTTTTGTTCAATGTTATTCAAGAGGAGAGGTGAACAAAGAACACTAATTTGGGCAATTAGATTTTTTTTTTCCATTACCATGTTCAACGCGCAGGATAAATATTTTTAGACTTTAATAGTTACGATATTTTCAGATATGGTGATGTCAATAATATTTCTTTTTTACTGCTATTTTATATGTAAAATTTGCAACTGGGTGATTTAAATTTTACATTTATTTATATACTAAATTTTTATTTTGCTTTTTACTTCTCTTTTAGCTCGTGAGCCTGATTCATACTACACCTCGGATGTACAGTTATGTCTGGCAGTGTAAATGGGTAAGGGGATTTCCTATCTGAAACACTTATGGAATATACAAAAGATATACCAAAAGGAGAGGGGATATCCACAGCTAAGGGTTGCTGCCTTAGAGTGCAAACGGGGGAGCAGGCTAAACAGCAAGAACTCCATTCTAATACATAAGACCCGAAAACCATTTTATATGTATCTGTATATTGAATACAGTCAGATAGCTACAGACACAGTGGCATAATAATAGGAGATACATATGACGCAATGTGAGAGGTCCACACCTCCCGTGCCACATAAGAACACACCAGTACATGCTACCATAAGATTCTGTATTGGGGCCTGGAACCTTCAAGTTATGTCTCTAGGTTGAGATGCAGCATCACAAGGATTGCTAGTAAGGGGTTGTATGTGAAGAATCTATAGAGAAAACTTTCTACAGAAATTCTGCCTCATTTACACTGTACAAGAAACCGGAGATATGCATTCACTATGGGGAATTATAAATGTACTGTACATACATAATTGCAAGCAGCCTTTTGTACATCTGAACCTGTGTTAGTTTTATGTTTGCATTCACAGGAAAATAGTTTACTTTTTACTGGCAAATAATGTTACACATTCAAAGTTGTATGCAGAATAAAGCTCTTGTACAAATAAAGGTTTGAAATTTATTTTACAACTAAAGCTAAATTAACAGCGCCCATGGGTTATATTTCCTAGTATTTACACTCCTACAAGGAACCATGGTTGCAGGAAAAATGCTCATTGTGATTATATAGGCTCATTTACATCCACTAACAGTGGTCCCCGCCATATTTACTGGTGCTTAGTATACTTCTATATATTTCATTGCATATTAGTTTATATTATCTATTATAAGCCATATAAGAAAGATTAAAGGGGTTAGTATGCTCAGCACCGAGGGCCGGACATTCTGGGAGGTCTTTATTATCCATCAGCAGTGGGTGAAATCAGTGCTGGCATTGATTCTGGCAGTTTAGCCCCTTAGATTCCCTGGTCCACAATGACCATGACACCAAACTCCCTCTCTACCCCACTAGGCCCTCACGCCACACAATTGCAGGGTCCCAATGGTTGCTATGGCAGCCAAATGATTCTGAGTTTTCCATCAACATAAGCCTGTCATGCCCTGCCAGAGGCTGGGTCTGGTAGGCTGTCAGCATAAAACTAAATACATTGCAATAGATAACTATTGCAGTGTATTGCATCAATAATCAGACAATTGTATGTTCAAGTCTCCAAGTGGGACTTTAAAAATAAGCAAATAATATATTAATAAAAAAGAATAAAATTTTCAAGTAAAAAAAAAAAACAACTCTTTCCCCTTGTCCAGTCATTTATAATTGTTAAAAAAAGAAAAATAAAATAAATAAACTAAACATAATTGGTATCACAGTGGTCCAGAGTGATCTATAAAAGAATCATGTTACTTATCCTGAACAGTCTAAACAAAAATTCAAAAAACAATGAAGGAACTGCTGTTTTTTGTTACCTCATCTCCAAAAAAAAAAACTGTATAAAAAATAATCAAAAAATCATGTGTCCCAAAATGGTACAGATAAAAACTGGGGCTTCACCGGCAAAAAATAAGCCCTCACAAATCTGCTTAAACAGAAAAATAAAAATGTATGGGTCTTAGATGTCATGATGCAAAAAAAAGTTACTAAAAAATTGATTTTATGATGCAAAAGTAAAACAGGAGAAAAACTATATAAATTTGGTGTTACCATAATTGTATGAACCCACAGAATAAAGTTATCATATCAAATATACCGCATAGTGAACCCCATAAAAATAATAAAAAAAACAACAAAACAACAGAATTGTAATTCTTGCCTATCTCATCTCCCCAAAAACATGACAAAAAAGCCATCAAAAAGTCATATGTAAAATAGTACCAATAAAATCTGCAGCCCATCTCATCAAAAAAGCCCCCAGACAACTATGTTGATGGAAAAATAAAAATTTTATAGATGGTAAAGGGCAATGCAAAATATAGCTAATTTTTAATTTAGAATTAAATTATCATCATATATACTGCATTGTGAGCCCCATAAAAAAAAATAATAATAATCATTGGCAGAATTGCAATTATTGTCCACCTAAAAAGCAATCAGAAAGCCAAATATACCCCAAAATGGTACCAATAAAAACTACAGCTTGTCCCACAAAAAAACAAGCCCTCACTTCTGTAAATAAAAAATAATGGGGCAGCATGGTGGCTTATTGGTTAGCACTGGTTCCTTGCAGCACTGGGGTCCTAGGTTCTAATCTGACCAAGGACAACATCTGCATGGAGTTTGTATGTTCTCCCTGTGTTTGCGTGGGTTTCCTCCCACACTGCAAAGGCATACTGATAGGACACTTAGATTGTGAGCCCATTGGAGACAGCTTGATGCTAATGTCTGTAAAGAGGAGAAATTGTGTAACAAATTACGTGGTTCTTTTTTTTCCTTTTGGAGACCACTATTTGTAAAAAAAAAAATTCATTTTCATGGTCCAATGTAAATAAATAAATATGAAACACCACCGCAAGATGAATTACTTGGGGAGTATAGTTTCAAAAATGGGGTTATTTCTTGGGGTTTCCACTGCACCTGTACCTCAGGTTTGTTGTAAGTTTGACGTGGTGCCCAAACTCATTCCAGTTAAAGTCTGCATTTCAAAAGCCAACTGGTGCTCCTTCCCTCCTGAGCTCTGCTGTTAACCCTTCTAAAAATGAAATGTTATTAGCAAAAACTACATATGGGATATTTTTTAAAGGTACAGAATTTGGATAATAAATGTGGAGCTTTACTTCTCTTTTATAACCTGCTGTGTTCAAATTGAAAATCTGCACAAATTTTTTTTTATTTTCTTCTCAATTTTGCATACATTTCTGTGAAACATTTGAAAGGTTAAGAAACTTCCGAAATGGCATTTTGAATATTTAGAGGGGTGCAGTTTTTAAAATGGGGCGACATAGGGGGGTTCTAACATACAGGTCCCTCTAAACCACTTCAGAACTTTTGGAATCCATCATGCAATACCATCAGGGAGGCATCTAATTTACTCCAAATTTATTCTGCAGCAGGACAATGATCCCAAACATACAGCCAATGTAATTAAGATCTTCCGTGAAAAGAAGAGCAAGAAGTCCTGGAAGTGATGATATGGCCCCAGACTCATTGAGTCTGGGATTACACAAAGAGACAGAAGGATTTCAGCAAGAACAAACACAGATGATCTGTGGTTAGTTCTCCAGGATGTATGGAACAACCTCTCTTCCGAAGAGCAAGAAGTCCTGGAAGTGATGATATGGACCCAGACTCATTGAGTCTGTCTGGGATTACACAAAGAGACAGAAGGATTTCAGCAAGCCTACATCCACAGATAATCTGTGGTTAGTTCTTCCGAGTTTCTTCAAAAACGGTGCACAAGTGTGCCTAGAAGAACTGATGCTTATTTATGACAAAGGTTGGGCAAACAAAATATTGATTTGATTTTTCCTTTGTTCATTCACCTTGCATTTTATTCATTGGTAAAAAAATATTAAATATCCACTCGTGCCTAAAAATTTGGACAGTACTGTACACGTCTGTATGACAGTAGGGTTAAAGGGTTGTACAGGAGTTGAAGAAATTGAGCTAACAGTAAGAAATATTGCAAACATTTGATGGTTCCAGTGATCAAGTTGATGTATGGCACATCCCCACTGCAAGAAATATTAGCCTAAACTCTACATTTTTAAACTCCGCAACTGGATCTGAATAGTTTTGTAGTTGCATGGAAATAAAAATGTAGTATTGCATCGATAAGGTGGTCAGAAATGCTCAGTTCCATCCTTCAACTTCCTGTGACAGTTATAAAGAGAGAGCTGCAATATAAAGGACCCTGAGAAAGGACATGCCTCCTGAGATACAGGGCTGATTCTAGCTTTGTTAGAAAAAGGTTCCCATGTACTCTAAGATATATACATTTTATTTTACATTAATCATGGCATAACACCTTTAATTTGTTCAACTCCTGGACAGACACTTGAAATAGTATGCAGTAAGCTCCTCACCTTCCCCTGGTAATGGCAGAAAAAAAATTTGGTTTCAACTGTTACGTCCGTAGATATATTAAAATATAATTTAGCCATAAATCCCAAACACAGCAAGAAACACCATGAAACCATAGGTCTCAGGATACACAGTAACACACTAGACAACTGCGAAAAAACTGATCCCAGAATATAAAACAAAGTACAAAATATCTGGAAGGAAATGCACCTAGCGAACACTATACTCAACAACCAGAAAGGAAAGGCCTGGATGTATAAAGGCTCAAGCATCAGCAACTTCACCCTAATTAATAAAGATAAGCTAGGCAATAACTGAATGCAGATTCAGAGGCGAAGCAATGAACATGAAGGTAAACATAAAAGACACAGACTCCTGTTGCTCATAACAGTAAGCCACCTAATAAAAGATAAAAGACTAGACAGTCTAGGTGCACCAAATATATCATCCAGCATTAGTCACTGTGATAATTCCAGTGCATTTTTAGACTGTCTAATCTAAGTTTACACTTAGACAGTATTCGTAAATCTGTACCAGTGTTTTCATGGTTCTGGTCCACAAATTGCTGCACATGGATTGGTATCTTTTGGACATCACCATCAGTTAAACAAATGATGGGAAAATGGTACTCATTTTCAAACTGGTGATTTCTTCATGGATGATATGGGAAATGTCTATGAAAAGGATCCAACCAACAGGAACTTGTGGATCAGTGATTCCAATAACTTTATTGAGGGAGGGCATGTTTAAAGATTGTTGCTCTAGTAAATATGAGTTATGTTTTTTATTTGTTTGTGGTTTTTACTGTGAATATTTGGGCAAATTTACTATTCCTATAATGTAGATGGCATAAATTTAGGCTCTCTAGACAGGCACCAAATTCATCACAGGGGCTCAGAATGTAGAATAAGGCTCCATTCAGACGTCCGCAATTATGCGGAATGGGTGGGACCCATTCATTTTCAATGGGGCCGGAAAAGATGCGGACAGCACACAGTGTCTCGCCCGCTTCCGCACTTCCGTTCCGTGGAACCAAACTTCTGGTCCGTGGACAAGAAAAGGCATTTTCTATTATAGTGGCGGCCATGTGCACATGGCCGCTGTCAGTGTTTTGCGGATCCGCAAAGCACTTATGGACATGTGAATGGACCCTAAATTTGGTGCAGGGATAGAAAGTTTTGTCTAACTTTTTACGACCTATTGGCTTAGTTTGCAACTGAATTTTATAACAATTGTGGTGCGATTTTGGTTTAAAATCTTAGGCCATGCCCCTTTGCCACAAAGCCATCTCCCTTTTTCTAAACTTAGGTATGCAAAACTGCATCAAATTTTGGCACAATTGCACAAAAATATAGGTTCACTCACATTAGTAAAGATGGGACCAAATTCCTCAAAATAAGAAGCAATCTCTCTGATCTCTTGCTACAATGTATCATCGTGGCCCAGGCTGTTTAGTTCACAGAGCATTGCATTGTCTAGACTGGATACATCTATTTCTCACCAGTGCGCAGGACTAGGTAAGTACATGGATGCTCTCAAGAATGTTTTCATTCACTCACAGCAAATTAGTGGGGGGAACTTATTACCTCCTTTGCACCAGAATTCTGAACTTGCCACTTTTGAAAACTGGGAGGAAAATGGTCCATAGACCAATAGACCATGCAATTTCCATTTTTGTGTTTTAATTTTTTACTCCCTACCTATTCAGAGCTATAGTTTTTTTGTTTTTTCATGCTCATGTGGCTGTATGAGGGCTTGTTTTTTGCAGGACAAGTTGTACTTTCTAGTGACTCCATTTAACTTAGCATATGATGTAGTGGGAAGCTGGAAAAACATTCCAAATGAGGTACAAGTGGGAAAAAAAACCCACTATACTAATCAGGTAAAACTGACCTGTTACCTTTATTCTGCAGGTCAGTACGATTGCAGTGATATCACATTCTATACCTTTATGTGTTTTAATATAAAAAAATAAAATGAAACTTTAAAAAAGAAAACATTTTCTCGCATCACCATATTCTGACCCATATAACTTCTATATTTACGTCTACGTTATATAAGGGCTCATTTTCTGCAGGGCAATCTGTAGTTTTTATTGATACTATTTTGGAGTGTGCATGGGTAAGTGACGAAAAAATAGCAAATTGGCCACTTTGATTTTCTTTTCTTTTACGGTGTACAGTGATGCAAATTATCTTTATTTTTTAAAGTTTATTTTTATTGTAGGCAAAGGGGGTGATTTGAATTTTTCCATTTTTTTTTTTATTAAGTGCTCCAAAAAATTATGTCAAGGAGGCTTTATGGAGGTATTATTTATTTTACTCACTTACATAGCGATGACATACTTAGGGCTCTTTCACACTTGCGTTCTTTTCTTCCGGCATAGAGTTCCGTCGTCGGGGCTCTATGTCGGAAGAATCCTGATCAGTTTTATCCTAATGCATTCTGAATGGAGAGAAATCCGTTCAGGATGCATCAGGATGTCTTCAGTTCAGGACCGGAACGTTTTTTGGCTGGAGAAAATACCGCAGCATGCTGCGCTTTTTGCTCCGGCCAAAAATCCTGAACACTTGCTGCAAGGCCGGATCAGGAATTAATGCCCATTGAAAGGCATTGATCCGGATCCGGCCTTAAGCTAAACGTCGTTTCGGCGCATTGCCGGATCCGGCGTTTCGATTTTTCTGAATGGTTACCATGGCTGCCAGGACGCTAAAGTCCTGGCAGCCATGGTAAAGTGTAGTGGGGAGCGGGGGAGCAGTATACTTACAGTCCGTGCGGCTCCCGGGGCGCTCCAGAGTGACGTCAGGGCACCCCACGCGCATGGATGACGTGATCACATGGCACGTCATCCATGCGCATGGGGTGCTCTGACGTCATTCTGGAGCGCCCCGGGAGCCGCACGGACTGTAAGTATACTGCTCCCCCGCCCCCCACTACTACTATGGCAACCAGGACTTTAATAGCGTCCTGGCTGCCATAGTAACACTGAACGCATTTTGAAGACGGATCCGTCTTGTGTTTTTCCGGATCCGGCGTGTAATTCCGGCAAGTGGAGTACACGCCGGATCCGGACAACGCAAGTGTGAAAGAGCCCTTAGCAGCACTTTACAGACATTATTATCACTTGCTATCCCCAAGGCTCCAAACCCTGATGCTTTTGATCCCTACAGTACTGGAAGTGTGACATGTCATCTACATGCTAATCACTGCTGCCATCTAATCAATGGCCTCAGTGCTGACGTCTCAGGAGTGGCACAGAAGGCTTCGACCAGGTGAGGTGTCTTTTTTTTATTTTTATTTTGAGCCCATGCACAACTACAGCTATAGGTATTAGACAACCCCTTTAAACTACAAAAGTTGAGAATATCTTGATTAAAAATAGGAAATCTCCCCACACTCTATATATAATATATATATATATATATATATATTTTTTTTTAAATCTTTTAATTCTATTATTTCTAATGTATATAGCTTGAAAACTTTGCCGAAGATAGATGCACAGATAC
This sequence comes from Bufo gargarizans, assembly GCF_014858855.1. Taxonomy (NCBI): domain Eukaryota; kingdom Metazoa; phylum Chordata; class Amphibia; order Anura; family Bufonidae; genus Bufo; species Bufo gargarizans. Next base: position 521,473,217 of record NC_058080.1, on the reverse strand, counting down.
AATTCAGTGCTGCAGCTATAAAAAGACATGCATTTACATACCGAGCGTGATGCAAAATTAATGAGCCATTTAAATAATAAATATATGTGGCAAAGGGAGTGAAAGCTTTTGAGAATCTTCTGCACAGTAGATAACTGCAGGGATCTTTGCTCTAACATTACACTTCACGTAATTAACCAGATTTCACAAGGGACATATTTTTCTGTCTGGCATTGCCCCTCCCTTGTGGGTTCTAATGCAACCTTGATTTTAAAGCGTGCCTTCACTTTGAACTTATTCTTCAGGATACACTAGAGTGCAGCTCAACAAGCAATTCCCTCCTAGAATGTTATCACTAAAATTAGCCGTGCGAGAGACCTGATAATTACATGCAGGACTGCCCATGAAATTTTCATATGATCGAAAATACATATCTACAGAAAGGATTTCATTACACCATCGTTAGTGTGAAGTTACTGCGTCTCTAAAATGTAGGCTATGATAGTGCGAATGGCAGAGCATGACTGTAATTGTAATGAGTTTAATGCATATTTAATTATTTATCATTTTTTAATTACCAAATCCAATAAAAAAAATCAATTCACAAGATCTCCGGGTACATTCGAAGCACATACAGCCAATTAAATCAATAAATCATGAATGAATGGTTAAGAAATGTTGTAAATTAAACAAGAAGCCAAATATATGAATTAAAGTGTTAGCAGATGCACTACTGTTTCATGCTTGTCTTGCCACTGGAATATACAGTAATTGGGGTAAAAGCACATACTGGCCAAGGAATTTCAGAATGTAATGCCACAACAGACATTTGACATTCAGAGAAGATTGTAGGAGGAGGGGGAGGCCAATTGCTATCATATTTCTACAGATTTTCCCAATAGACCATTCAACTAATTTTTCCAACCAGTAAGCTAAATTTTAATGGAAAAAGATCTTAGCACTATACAATTTACATTACTGTTCTGAACTTCCCATTCTTCAACGAGCCTTCAAATCTACCAAAACACCTTAGACCTCTATCACCAATGACTCGTATCCATTGTGACTGAGAGTCATCTGGGACAACAAGCAATATGGACCACAGGCTCCTTGCATCACAATATACCATTTTGTGAATTTCATCATCACTTTACAACATGACCATTTTCTTCATGACTATTTTATTAATACTGTAGCAGAATCTGAAGTCCTTCTAAGAGTTGACAGTAAAAACAAAGTTCTATTAATGGCATTGAAGGGATTTCTAATGAAATGGTAATTTACTTGAAGTTATATTAGGTTATATGGTGCCTAGTCTAGTTTGGAGGTAAAGTTATAGCTGGTAAGTCAAATTGTGGGGAAGATTACACAGTGCCTATCTGGAGAGGGAGAAAAAACAATTAGGTGCATAGTATACAGTTGAGTGGAGTAGGTGGTGTATATGGTGTCCACTGTGAATAGTAATTTTTTTGGTTCCTTGCATCCAGTAGGAAGAAGGAAGGATAATATACCATTGTTCAAGGATGAGAATGGGTGGATACATAGGATGTATGGTAAGAGGAGGCATGGAAGATGTGGAGGAGCATGGATAATTTCCTTGCACATTTTGCTGATGCCTAATGGTTGTCACTTTGCTGGGCATGGTTGTTCCACTGCATGGAAGTGTCATCTATAAGGCATCCAGCAGCTTTCCATAGTGGGTGGGCAATCCATTGCTTTGTAGATTCAGCACGAATGGTGGAAAAGGATCACCTTTTTACTTCCCACATTTTGTTAAAAAGTTTTAAAACAGATGAAATCTCACTTTATACTTACTGGGGGATATTTTTACCGTTCTTAAAAGGATTGTACCATCTCAGACCCGAGCCTATACTTAGAATGGAGCCGGCAACGTCCCAGAGGGCGCACCGTGCATGTGTGGCCGCCCTCCATTTATTCCTATGGGAGTGCCGAAAATAGATGAGCACTATTTTCTTCGGCCCCATAGAAGTGAATGGAACAGTGGACGCACTTGCGTGGTGTGCCACTCATTCATTTTAATAAGAAATCTTATAATAGCCGCCTAGTTTCGGCCCTCCCAATGGAATTAATGAAGGGTAGCTGTGCATGTTGTGAAGCCAGTGTTCCAGAAATTAAATCTACACCAGGCAAGGGAGCTGGTGTGGATTTCAGGTATAATCTACACCACTTTCCAGCTATAGATTATATTAAATGCACTGGGCCAGCTATGTCCACCCCAACAACGCCCACTCTCCGCCTCGCTGAGCTAAACTTTTTGGAAAAGTGGAAAACAGGGTGTAGGATCTAGCAAAAAGTGACTAAAATTTGTGCAAGCATTGCATGCACCAAATGTTATGCCTTTTTGGCTCCAGTTTACTGGCGTACAGAGGTTGATAAATCTCCCCCACTGTAAAATCAATTATTATTGAATTTCCTGAGGCCATAAACTATAACTACCGGTATAATAGTAGAGAACAGATGACAGGGATGACAAGGAATAGCCCTACTGCTCACCTTTAGTTTATCATACCTGTGTTTTCCGGTGACTTTTCAGGAGTGTATCTACTGTGTACATGAGGAATAACACTATATCTGGCCATTAAATGAATTATTTCCTGTATTTTTCACTGCTTTTCCCTCAGTGGGATCTATCTCTAATTGATAGTCTTCCCTGAGCTAGTGGGCAGAGATTAGCTGCTATGATGTCTCCCATACAGAGCACACAGCCCACAGCACAAGAGGAGATACATATGCTCATTAGTGTAACTGTAAATCCAGGATTAACTCAAAATAATGTAAGTGGTTTGACAACCCAATGTGCTAAATGGTTAACTGAGTAAATAAGTGTTGCTAAAATGTAACTTTTATTAAATATATCTTAAAATAATTGGGGAAAAAATGATTCTCATAAAATGTACTCCAATCCCCCTTGTTGCTCAGGTATAATTCACCAGGGGGGTAGCCAGCTAAACTGCAGGCACCGCTATCTCACTGGGGACAAGGTTGATGTGGGGGAGGAGGAATGTATGATCAGAACAGACGGCACTATTGCCTAATGTGTGCACCTGGACCTCAGTGTTGTCACTAATACTACCGGTATTGACAAACAATCAGTAACCGATGGTCTTTCACACACACACTTCCTTTCCACTGTTCATCTCCAATACTCTCCCCCACCAACTTGTTAATACTGGCTATAAACACATTGGGCCAGATTTATCATGACTGACAGCTCACTCCACTTTCACATATGGCTAAAGTCAGTTTTAGCCAAGTCAGATTTATGATCGGCCCTTTAAGACTGTAATAAATGTGGTTTGACGGTAGCAGTTTATCCGTCAGTAAGCAGCTTTACAAAAGTCGCACATCTTTACGAAAAAGTCGCATGTTTTTAAGAAACAGTCGCATGTTCTATTAAAAAGTCTCATAAGATAAGCATGGTCCTCACTGGAGTGAAATTGCGACTTTTTTGCGACTTTTTAAATAGTCCTAATAGTAAATCTGTCTAGAGATTCATTTACATAAGAAAACACGCCCACTTTCAGAAAACTGGCGAGCATAGTGCAGAGCAGAAAAAAGTCGCAAATTTGTGCGCAGTTTTAGCGTTTGGGACTTTTTTGGGGACTTTTTCACTCCATTATTCTGACCTGAGCTAATGATAAATCTGGCCCATTGACTCAAGCTGTCTAATCTGCGCTGTTATAAACTCAGGCTGTATTACTGACATACACTCACACACTCAACGCATTTCTAAGGCAACTAATGGACATTAGCCTTTTCATCAGGAGCGGTATTTTTTACAACAGACAGACAAACATACAAACATGCTGCATGCTGTTTGTATCATGCGTGCAGCACACAGAGACACCGGGCCAGATTTATCATTAGCTCAGGTCAGAATAATGGAGTGAAAAAGTCCCAAAAAAAGTCCCAAACGCTAAAACTGCGCACAAATTTGCAACTTTTTTCTGCTCTGCACTATGCTCGCCAGTTTTCTGAAAGTGGGCGTGTTTTCTTATGTAAATGAATCTCTAGACAGATTTACTATTGGGACTATTTAAAAAGTTGCAATTTTACTCCAGTGAGGACAATGCTTATCTTATGAGACTTTTTAATAGAACATGCGACTTTTTCATAAAAACGTGTGACTTTTTCGTAAAGATGCTTACTGACGGATAAACTGCTACCGTCAAACCACATTTATTACAGTCTTAAAGGGCCGATCATAAATCTGACTTGGCTAAGGCTACTTTCACACTAGCGTTCGGGCGGATCCGTTCTGAACGGATCCGCTCATAATAATGCAGACGGAGGCTCCGTTCAGAACGGATCCGTCTGCATTATTTTTAGCATAGAACAGCTAAGTGTGAAAATAGCCTAGTACGGATCCGTCCAGACTTTCAATGTAAAGTCAATGGGGGACGGATCCGCTTGAAGATTGAGCCACATTGTGGCATCTTCAAACGGATCCGTCCCCATTGACTTACATTGAAAGTCTGGACGGATCCGCACGGATCCGCACGCCTCCGCACGGCCAGGCGGACACCCGAACGCTGCAAGCAGCGTTCAGCTGTCCGCCTGTCCGTGCGGAGGCGAGCGGAGCGGAGGCTGAACGCCGCCAGACTGATGCAGTCTGAGCGGATCCGCCTCCATTCAGACTGCATCAGGGCTGGACGGCTGCGTTCGGGTCCGCTCGTGAGCTCCTTCAAACGGAGCTCACGAGCGGAAACCCGAACGCTAGTGTGAAAGTAGCCTAAAACTGACTTTAGCCATATGTTAAAGTGGAGTCAGCTGTCAGAGTCATGATAAATCTGGCCCATAGCCTGCGGCACTGGGATGGCCGTAGCGCGGCCGCTCGATGTGTCTGTTTATGAAGACCTATTCCCGACCCTTCTGGGCTGTACCGGCATCACGGGATCCAATCAGCTTGGGGGAGTGTCAGGTCAGGCACTCCCCTGTCCCCCCTCTTTATCGCTGGAGCGCCAGTCAACGAAGTGCCAAGAACAACAGAAGTAGACAAGAGAGCAAGTCAAAAACCAGGAGAGCAATACAAGACCAAATCACCAGACGCCAGAAAACGTAGTCCAATACCAGATTCAGAAGTCACAGCCAAAGTAAACACAATACAACCAGAGGAACAGAAATTCACCGGCACCTGCACCCACAGGAGCCAGACTTATATAGAGAACTGGGAATGATCTCCAGCTGGCTTCCCTACATGTCGGGCAGAGCTGTGAGCTGAACGAGCTGATGCCCTAATGCTGTGACGTGCTCCTTCATTAGCTTCAGGCTGAGAGGGATACATCACAATGTCGCTTCCCCTGGCAACTGGACACTAATACCGCATCGAGACAAGGCCGGTTAGGGGAACTGTGATACTCATGAAGCAGAAAGGCTAAGGCTACTTTCACACTAGCGTTCGCTGGTCCGTTCGTGAGCTCCGTTTGAAGGGGCTCACGAGCGGACCCGAACGCAGCCGTCCAGCACTGATGCAGTCTGAATGGAGCGGATCCGCTCAGACTGCATCAGTCTGGCGGCGTTCAGCCTCCGCTCCGCTCGCCTCCGCACGGACAGGCGGACAGCTGAACGCTGCTTGCAGCGTTCGGGTGTCCGCCTGGCCGTGCGGAGGCGTACGGATCCGTCCAGACTTACAATGTAAGTCAATGGGGACGGATCCGTTTGAAGATGCCACAATATGGCTCAATCTTCAAGCGGATCCGTCCCCCATTGACTTTACATTGAAAGTCTGGACGGATCCGTCCGAGGCTATTTTCACACTTAGCTTTTTTTTGCCATTTTAATGCAGACGGATCCGTTCTGAACGGAGCCACCGTCTGCATTAATATGAGCGGATCCGTTCAGAACGGATCCGCCCGAACGCTAGTGTGAAAGTAGCCTAAGTGAACCCTGCTCCTTGCCACAAAACACTGAAGCAAGGGGGGCCCAAGAGCCTTTAGGTACGCCCCTAAGTGTAAAGCAATGTTAAAGGGAATCTGTCACCTGCTTTTACCATTTTAAGCTGTCACCATCGCCATGTTCACTAAAGTACCTTATTTCCTGCAGTCTTCTTACTTTATTTCGTTTTGTCCTTTTGATAAAAAAGCCCTTTTTATGATATGCTAATGAAGCTCCAAGGTCCTGAAATAACCTCCCACAGCCCCGGCAAACGGTTCCGCCCCCTCCCCACGTCATTGTCTACCTTCTAATAATGCCCCGTCCTTCCTGTCGGCGGCCAGAAAACTTGCGCAGGCGCAGTACCGCCTGCGCGATTATCAAGCTCTTGAGGACAAGCCATTAGAAAATATATTTAAAGTGCCTTGAAAATATATTTACAGTGCCATGTTTAGGGTCATTGTCCTGCTGGAAGGTGAACCTCCACCCTAGTCTCAAGTCTTTTGCAGCCTCTAACAGGTTTTCCTCCAGGATTGCCCTGTATTTAGCTCCATCTATCTTCCCATCAACACTGACCAGCTTCCCTGTCCCTGCTAAAGAAAAGCATCCCCGCAGCATGATGCTGCCACCGCCATGTTTCACGGTGGGGATGGTGTGTTCAGGGAGATGTGCACTGTTAGTTTTCCGCCACATAGCACATGTTTGCTTTCTGCCCTAGATGGCTTGTGGCAAGCTGCAAACAGGACTTCTTATAGCTTGCTTTCAAAAATGGCTTTCTTCTTGCCACGCTTCCATAAAGGCCAGATTTGTGGAGCACGTGTCTAATAGTTGTCCTGCGAACAGATTCTCCCACCTGAGCTGTGGATCTCTGCTGTCCATACATACATACAAACATACAAAGTGCTGTATGGATGGATGGATGCTACATACTGTACATAGATAGTGCTGTGATGTCACAAGTTCACAACAATACTTAGTGTACTAATCACTAATAAGTAGTCAGACCTGTTAAAATGTGAAGTTGCACATATTGCGCCAAAATATTTGCATTATTAGTGCGATTTTGCAATCGCAAATATATTGGAGCACTCTATCTGCATATAAAGCTATTGTAATGTTCTGCTATGTCAACCATTTTCTCCAGTCTCAGGAAATGTCTAGCAGCTTGAAAAATGTAGCTAAAGTGACCCACGCCTGTATTTCGCACGCATTACGCGAATATTACATTGCCGATTTTTCGCGATCAAGAAAATAATCCAGAATTTGTAAAAATATGACGAATATTCTACTAAATATTCGGGAAATATTGCGAATTCCAATATTGCCCCCGCGGCTCATCACTAGTGTGGACTAGCACTGGAAAGCTGAGGAGCACTGAGGGGCCCCTTCCACATACATACACTGAAGAGAAAATAATATATTTTTTTTCTTTTTGAAAAAACCATAAGCCTGGTTTAATAGGATTAATCTTGCTGACAGGTGCTGTTTAACCGCCTCCAGACTGCATAACGCACGGATGCGTTCGGGAGGCGGTCGATTCATTCCTCCTGGACGCATCCATGCGTCATCTCGCAAGAGGCGAGACTTCCTGTGAACGCGCGAACACAGACGCGTGCGTTCACAGGATCGGAAGGTAAGAGACAGGATCTACAGCCTGCCAGCGGCGATCGTTCGCTGGCAGGCTGTAGATGCGATTTTTTTAACCTCTAACAGGTATATTAGATGCTGTTTTGATAACAGCGTATAATATACCTGCTACCTGGTCCTCTGGTGGTCCCTTTTGCTGGGATCGACCACCAGAGGACACAGTAGCACCAACCACCACTACACTACACTACACCCCCCCTGTCACTTATTAACCCCTTATGAACCCCTGATCACCCAATATAGACTCCCTGATCACCCCCCTGTCATTGATCACCCCCCTGTAAGGCTCCATTCAGATGTCCGTATGTGTTTTACGGATCCACGCATCCATGGATTGGATCCGCAAAACACATACGGACGTCTGAATGGAGCCTTACAGGGGGGTGATCAATGACAGGAGGGTGATCACCCCATATACACTCCCTGATCACCCCCTGTCATTGATCACTCCCCTGTAAGGCTCCATTCAGAGGTCCGTATGTGTTTTGCAGATCCACGCATCCATGGATCGGATCCGCAAAACACATACAGACGTCTGAATGGAGCCTTACAGGGGGGTGATCAATGACAGGGTGGTGATCACCCCATATAGACTCCCTGATCACCCCCCTGTCATCGATCACCCCCCTGTAAGGCTCCATTCAGAATTTTTTTTGGCACAAGTTAGCGGAAATAGATTTTTAATTTTATTATTATTATTTTTTTTTCTTACAAAGTCTCATATTCCACTAACTTGTGTCAAAAAATAAAATCTCACCATACCCCTCACGGAATCCAAATGCGTAAAATTTTTTAGACATTTATATTCCAGACTTCTTCTCACGCTTTAGGGCCCCTAAAATGCCAGGGCAGTATAAATACCCCACATGTGACCCCATTTCGGAAAGAAGACACCCCAAGGTATTCCGTGAGGGGCATATTAAGTCCATGAAAGATTTAAATTTTTGTCCCAAGTTAGCAGAAAGGGAGACTTTGTGAGAAAAAACAAAAAAAAATCAATTTCTGCTAACTTGTGCCAAAAAAATAATAATTCTATGAACTCGCCATGCCCCTCATTGAATACCTTGGGGTGTCTTCTTTCCAAAATGGGGTCACAAGTGGGGTATTTATACTGCCCTGGCTTTTTAGGGGCCCTAAAGCGTGAGAAGAAGTCTGGGATCCTGTCACCACCAGACATCTGAGAAGCTCTGACAGACGTTCTTCAGAACCTCCTGCTTGAGGTTCCTTTTGTTTTGCTTTTGTTTTCTCATCTCGTTAGCCTCTCTCAGCTGTCATGTAGTTGCACTGATTGCATCCCTTTAAAGCCCTTCCCATACTGCATCACTTCGCGGTTTATACAACTTCCTGGAGTGTGTGCATGCTGGATGCTACTACTGAGTCTTCTACAGATAAGTTTGTTCATTCATTTGTATTTTCCTGTTTGCTGGATCCTAGGTGACCCTGACTCCCAGTTCTCTAAAGCCAAAACTGCTTTCCCTCACTTCCCATACACACTTGCTGTAGCCAGCAGCTACCTGCCAGCCAATCAAATTTGATTACTGAGAGACACGCCTCCTCACTCTGAAGCCTAATGCAGGTATGTAGTGTGAAGTACTGCCCCTCCGTCTTCCTGTCTTCTTAGCCAGAGACAGACAAGCTATAGCAACTGTCTTTTAAAGGGGTTGTCCGGGTTCACCCAGGCAGCCCCTCTGATGTTAGCATCGGAGCATTTCATGCACCGATGCTCTCCTTCGCCCTGTGCTAGATCGCGCAGGGCAAGAGCTCTTTTATTTACAATACCACACTGCCAGGCAAAGGCTTCCACCCGGCAGTGTGTTCGGTGACATCACCAGCTCTGATGGGTGGGCTTTAGCGCTGCCCTTGCCGTTTTACAGGCTAGGGCAGCGCTAAAGCCCTGCCCATCAGTGCAGGTGACGTCACCGGGCTCACTGCTGGGTGGAAGCCTCCATCTGGCAGCCCCATGGAGAGCCCGGTACGTTACCAGAACTCCACAAAATGCCTTTGCCCTGACCAATTTAGAGCAGGGCGAAGGAGAGCATCGGAGCATGAACTGCTCCGATGCTCAAGTCAGGGGGGCTGTCTGGGTGAAAATGGGGATATGTCCGGGTTCAGCTCTGAACATGGACAACCCCTTTAAGGGAGCAGTGATAAGGGACAGAGGACATTAATAAAGGCTGTTACTATAAGGTAATAACAGATCTTTTGGCAATCATTGACAGACTAACTCAGGTATACATGCCTAGCTCTAATAAACTAGCAAATAAAATATGACAGTTATCCTTTAACAAAATCGTTAATTTCTAACGATAATTTGTTTTCCCTTAGTCCTAACAGCAGCACAGATGGGGTTAACTGCCCCCCGTGGACTGGTAGGAACGGAGGAATTTTTAATGAGCCCAAAGAATAACCAATGAAAGAACTCCAGCTCCCTTAAAGGGAGGGGTTTTCCCCCCAGCCCACCGTGTTTATAGAAAGAAAGTACTTAGGGCGGGAAAATTTGTGTGCTGCTGTTAGGACTAAGGGAAAACAAATTATCGTTAGAAATTAACGATTCCCTTAGGTCCTACCAGCAGCACAGATGGGGAGATAGCAAGAAGAATCCCCTAAGGAGGGTCCTCATGCCCGGCAGAAATAAGAACTGTCTTCCCAAAGGCCGAAAACTCTGCTACCTTAGCATCTATTCTATAATGAGAGATGAAGGTTTATTCAGAGCTCCAGGAAGCTGCCTTACAGATCAACTCTAGGGGGAGAAAACTTCTCTCCGCAACAGAGGTAGCTACGGCCCTAGTAGAATGGGCCCTCACAAACTCCGGAGGATCTAAGGATTGGGAGGTGAAAGCTTCCCTAATGGCTTCCTTGACCCAGCGACCAATAGTAGTTTTAGACACCTTACGGCCTTTAGAATTACCGGCAAACAGGATGAAGAGGGTCTCATCTATCCTGAACTCTCTGGATCTATCCACATAGATCTGGAGGCATCTCGAGATGTCCAGTGGATGTCTAACTGGAACATCAGAGGAGGAGGCGGAGAATAATACAGGTAGAGACATTACCTGGTTAATATTTTGAAAAGTTGGAACCTTAGGTCTAAAATAAGGTAGAAATTTCAAAAGAATTCTGTCCTGTAAGAAGATGGTATATGGATGTAAAGCGGAGAAAGCTTGCAGCTCAGAAATTCTTTTGACTGAAGTTATAGCCAGAAGGAAAACCACTTTAAGAGTTAAAAACTTAAAGCTTGCCTCCTCCAAAGGTTCAAAGGGGGGAGATGCTAACCACTGACAGGTCCCATTGGGGAACGGGTTTCAGTATTGTAGGCTTCAATCTTTCTGCTCCCTTAAGGAAGCGTTTGATGAGTGGGTCCCGAGAATATGGTCTGTTGAGACAGGCCGAGATGGCAAAGACTTGAACCTTCAGGGTAAATGGGGAAAGATCTCTGTCTAACCCATCCTGAAGGAACTGTAATATCGCAAGAAGGGGCGGATCTGCAGACGCCACTTGGTTGGAGCTACACCATGACGTGAAGATCCTCATGATCCGGGAGTAGGCCTTCTTGGTAGACTCTGCTCTGGAATGCGGCAGGGTTCTCAGGACCGACTCAGAGAGCCCATCCACTCTGGGAAGGGACTGATCAACCTCCAGGCTGTCAGGTTGAATCTGTGCAGATCTGGGCAGAGATGAGTGTCCCAAGACACCAGGGTCTGCTCTGGAGGGAGTCTCCAATATTGTCCCCGACTCATATGAATGAGCTGGGTAAACCAGGATCTCCTGGGCCAAAATGGTATGATGGCTATTACCGAGGCCTGATCCTGACGGATTTTCATCAATACCCTCGGAATCATGGAAAAGGGAGGGAAGAGAGGCCCATAGTCAGGAGGGTTTTGCCTCCTTGGTGGGTTTACGGAAGCATCTAGAAAATCTTCTAGACTGCCCCCCCCCCCCAATCTCTACGTCTGGCCTGCTGTCTGGATCTGCCTCAGCAATCTTGTCTACCCCTTGTCTACCCCAAGGGCTGTTGGGGGAGACTCTTTCCCTTTTTATCAGAGAGTCCCTCTATGATGGTGTCCAGTTCCGAACCGAATAAACGGTCCGGTTCGAAGGGGAGCCCACAGAGATTATATTTGGATGCGTTATCCACATTCCAGGGCTTTAGCCATAGACATCTCCTAGCAGCTGACACCAGAGCCATTGTCTTGGCTGCCAACTTCAGCTGTAGCTGGGACGTGTCACATAGGAAATCCATGGCCGGATTGACGGATTTAAATGCGGCCAGGATGTCGTCCCGGGAGACACTCTGGTCGACATCAGTCTGGATCTGGTTCAGCCTACAACGTAGGAAGGAAGAGACCTCGGTGGCTGCGATAGAAGTTGAGGCCGAAGCTGCAGCCGAGTAGCCCCTTCTCAGGGTGCACTCTGCCCTCCTATCTAGAGGGTCCTGCAGGCTAGACCCATCGTCCGCAGGAACCAGAGTGCGCCTGGACAATTTGGCTATAGCCATGTCCACCTTAGGAATGGAACCCCATGATTCCACTAAGGGTTTAGCCAACGGAAACATCAATTTAAACCTTTGGGTGAGGACTGGACCTTTTTCCGTTTTTTTCCATTCTGTGCGCATCACAGAAAGAAGGGTCTCATCCGCATTAAAGACCTGCTGAGTCCGGCAGACGGGATCGGAAGACTCCCCTATGTCAACATCATGGTCCCCCGACCTGATGGACTTGAATAACTTCTGTGTTTTTTCGGGTGGAAAAAAACATGAAGTTGATTCCTCATCATCAGAGGAAGATGATCCCGCAGAGAGGGGCATGGGTCTTTCAGTAGGGGCGGCAACCTCCATAGGAGTCTGGGAAGGACCTGGTAATCTCTCATTCAGTAGCCGTACGACACCCTTGATGGAGTCGTCCACATACGTCTTCGCCCACTGGTACATGTCTTGCATCGTAGGTTCTGTAGCGGTGCCAGAACGGCAACTGTCGCACCTGGAATAGGGGCAACTATCGTTTAGAGGCATGTTGCAGTCATAACAGGCCAGGTGTTTCCTTTTGGCCGCAGACTTTCGCTGCTGGTCTGACTCTCTAGGAGAAGCCATAGCTGAACCGAAAGAAAAAAATTAAAACATCCCTAAAAAACTAAGGGAGTTTAACACATTAGTTTACCGGCACGAACCAGAGAAGAAATTTAAGCACTTGAAATGTTAGAAGCTGAAGAAATTTCAGAAGATAGCAAAAAACTCTCAACTGAACACAGGATACTCTGAAACTAGCTTGTTAAAGCAGCACAACCAGAGACAGACTGAAGCTATCAGGGAGATTAAGAAGGGAAAAGCTCCACCCAGGGGAGGGGGCCCTGTAACAGACCCTCCCCCAGAAAGTCACTGCCACAGATATCTTGTTTTAAAAACCTTACTGTGGTAGAAAAGGAATACACTTTCCCTTTCTCTTGACCCCCCCCCCCCCCCCTGTGGGAACAGCCCAGGCTGGCATGATCTAGTTTGCTTTACTAAAAAAAGAAAACGCCGTCAGCCGAGAGACCGGAAGTGACGCCGCAGCCGGCTGCGCGTCACTTCCGGTCATGGCGGCGCCCATGCCACGCCGGAATCGGAGCGCAGCCGACACGTCCAGGAGGGGAGAGCACTCAGTGAGGCAAAGCATTAGCCCCAGGTATCGCTAACCCAAGCCAGCAAAAATGGGGGGAATCTCATAACAATAAAAATAAGCGCATTAAATAAGCGCCTAATCCTAAAAAGAAAAGAGACAAAGATGAACTCATAGAGTAAAACAGTCTCAAAATCCCAGAGAGGGAGAGACTTCGCCAGTCCACCTGTCCAAAGGACAGAAAAAAACATGGTGGGCTGGGGTCGAACCCCTCCCTTTAGGGGAGCTGGAGTTCTTTCATTGGTTATTCTTTGGGCTCATTAAAAATTCTGCCGGTCCTACCAGGCCATGGGGGGAAGTTAACCCCATCTGTGCTGCTGGTAGGACGTAAGGGAACTAATATTAGTCGGTGCAATACAGTCATCTTACCTACACATTGGCAAAGAGTAGCCAGAACGTGGCCAATGACAATTCTAGGCATTTGTGTGTCCACATGGAAGTGTCAAGATGAGTGTTTGAGCCGGGCGAAGGAAAGCCCCATCAATCTGGATCAGGTTTGTAGAAATCCATCCACCTACTGTACAAATAACCCCATTCAGATGGATGGAACAAATTTTCAGTCACAGGAATTTCCGAAACAAATCTGCCATGTAAGAACATAGGCAATGCATAGCCTCTATTAAACACCAGGGTCAAATGAGTACAGGGGTTTAGAATATGTTGGAGCTATACAAATGACCTACATAATATCTGCCATTTAGGTTCATTGGATTTGTGAATAGTCACAAAGACTCTTTTTTCAGTGCAAATAAAGAAGGAATTCTTGCAATGCAGTTCTGTTATGATGGAGGTAAATCCTGAGCTTTAGGGTATTTTCACACATGGCAGCTGAGACATAGACATTTCTGCAATGGTCCTAGTCAACCAAATAGGGTTTGTAGATATCCATGCACAAAGTACAGAAACAATCCTATTCAGGTGTATGGAATGAAGTTATCAGGTTCAGAAGTCTCTGCACCAAACCTGCCATGTGTGAACACAATCTTGTAGTTCACTATCCTATCTACTTCATCTCCATCATGAAGCAGAAGGTTGTAGCTTCCTTCACCTACAAATTGGACATAATTTGTTATATCATTTAAAAGTCCAATGGAGCAGCAATGGTACACGAGATAAGCTATTTTCTCCATATTTACTATATATTTAGACTAGAAATGAGCAGAGGAAGAAGGTTTTACACGTTCATAAAGATGGCCAAGATAAACCACTCAATTAATGGCCACGGGATGGTTGGAGGTGCACTTTGTTCTATATTGATTGCATTAAGAAATACAATATACAGATGTCTTACTCCGTAATATCCAGAAAGCAAAGCGGTTCAATAGTGTTTGGAAGCACAAAGGCAAAATCACAGCCACAATAAATTGAATTCATAATCTAGATGGATTGGCTTGTTTAGCACAACGTACCAGTTAGATGTCTTTACAAAGTCAAATTAAAGCGACAGTAGATGGAAAAGTAGGAAAAGCAGAATGCAATTAACGTCTAGCTTTACTGCAGCTATTTCCAAGCCACAGATTAACACGTGTATGTGTGTATATATTTATATATATTACACTGTATATATGTAAAATACCCTCCACCTGCTTACAGTTTAAACATTTTTTTTCTTTGCTTCATGGCAAATACAAATTCATCTTTGATATGCATTAATTATGAGACACTTTCCATATTAATTTTCAACAGAAGACAAAAATGTGGATATATTGGAAATATGGGGATATATATATACGTATACTGTATATGGGGAATATGTAGAACAGTGGTTCTCAGATCAGTTACTTATTTATTTTATTTTGGGGGGGGGGGGGGCAATTAATAGTGAAATGTATTTCACATGCGATAAATCATGTAAGGTCACACACCTTCAAGGCTGATCAAATGAAGGACATCAAGACAGAGGCTCCGATGGATACCATTAAAGAGGACCTTTGACTAGTCCTGACATTACCATAAAAATAGCTGGCAGGGTAGGGCATACTGAAGGCATGTGAGATCGCTTACTATTTTTCCTATGCGCTGCTCCGTTCCCCCGCTGTGCCCCCCGTTCTAGTTTTCCACCCTGTATGTAAATCCATACCATCGGTACAGGGAAGAAAAGACGGCCGTGTTTCTCAAGGGGTGTCTCCTTCTCCAATCGCAACGGAGAGTGTCACAGCCAGGGAGAAAAAAACTCACCTTTTTCTGTGACGATCTCCGCTGCGAATTTCCAGCTCACAGCCAGGGAGAAGGAGACACCCCTTGAGAAACACGGCCGTCTCCTCCTCCCTGTACCGATGGTATGGATTTACATATAGGGCGGGAAACCAGAATGGGGGGCACAGTGGGGGAACGGAGCAGCCCATAATAAAATAAGCGGTATCACATGCAATCAGTATGCCCTACACTGCCAGCAGTGGCATACATAGAGAACTAAGGGCCCCATAGCAAGGATTAAACCCCCCCCCCCCCCCCCACACACACACACACACACACACAGGACAGAAGGGTTTCTACCTAAACCCTTTTCTATGACCCCTGGGCCATTTTCCCTTTAGAAGGTAGAGTTCTGACCAGGTTTTCACCCCCAGTAGAAGAGGAGATAATCCCAACTAAGACTGGGTTCCCTCTTGCCCTGGGCCCCATAGCAGTTGGATGGTCTGCCGCTATGATAGTTACGCCCCTGCTTGCCAGCTATTTACATGATAATGTCAGGACCGGTGAAAGGTCCTCTTTAGAGTCAGCTGGGTCCTTTGGGCCCAATAGGCTCTGTTATGTAATGGATCCAGCACTGCTGTCATTTTATTTTCTTTTTTTCTACGATGGAACGCACATGTGAACCTAGCCTAAGACAGGTAGTATAATATCAGGGAATGCTTGATGTAAAAAATGAAAATCAGACATCATATAGGACAATACCATTCTAACAAGACTAGAACCAGCCCTGGGTTCAGAGATCTCCACATTCAGTACTCCAATTGCTCGGATAGATTATCTTCAGCCTGGAAGCACAGGGGTCCTTTCTGCTGCAGCTCTCTCCCTGTAACTGTCACAGAAGATATGGCTATTGGCAGTTGAAGATTTAAACTGAGCACGTTGGACCAGATCAGTGAGATGGACAAAGAACAAACAGCAGGTGGCGCTATACAAATGCATTTTATTGAATAGCTCACTGGTTATGCTACATGCAATTACAAAGGTATTCAGATCCAGATGCTGGTTTGTAAAATGTAGAATACGTTTCTTGACACAACCCCTTTAATAAAGGACGTATATCTGATGCCCAAGCAATTTTCTCAGGTATCAGTAAGGATCTGTTCATACCACAGCCATGGCTTCCATTCTTAATAAAACCATGATAGGTGTGTTGGATTTTTACTATTGGCTTCCTCCAGGTTCCAGTGGGGTCCATTAGATGGCAAGAATAGTGCCCCAGACTACATTATGCTTGCTGTTAAAACACTGGAACCTGGAAGGAACAGAAGACAACTCCTCTGTGATAAGAAACTAAGTTATAGGTCATCATATTATCTTATCTCCTCATCACATATCCACTTCCTTTAGTTTATCAAGGTGAAATCATCAATTTGTAATTTAACTGTAATAAAATAGTAATGCAGAAATTTTCTGTAACGTCTCAATGTGTAGGTCTTGTAATAATCCCTATATACCTTCCTACAGGACCCAATGTACCATGTCAGGGATTTCAGCTATACGTACTGAGCACACTTCTGCCCAACAATGTAAAGTGCTTGGTTCAGCTGCAGTACATGGTGGTTGTTTCCAGATGACTGGGTACATTGAAATATGTGATGACTAGCAGCTTCCTAAGCAGACACTGATGAGCTTTGAGTTCTATTGTCCTGCACTATTTGGAGTCTGCCTCTGCCAGGGTATAAATTCTGGGTCATACAGTATCTCCGACAACAAGCCTTGTAGCTCCAGCAAGGATCACCTCCATCAGGTAAGAAACAGTTACTACTAAGCACGTGGAACATTTAGAGTTGGTAGGAACAGTATGGTGAAACACTTGGACAGTCCGTAAAACTTATGTGGTCCATCCAGCCTTCTTAGCTGATGGTCATCACCTTAGTAAAGTGCATTGGATTGAAAATATCACTTTATAAAATATACTACTGTTAATAATAGTTTATTAATCGGCATACAATAAATGTGTCATGTGCGCCTCACTTACAGTCTTATTTTTATTCCAGTTTTAGAACTCCAGCTTCAAAATGTCTCAGACACCTAAAGCAGCTGCTGCTGCTGCCAGCCAAGGCACTGATACCAAGGAAAAGGGGACCCCTGCTCCAGTTCCCGTTCCTATAACCAAGCCCTCTAAATCTGGTGAAACTAGCCTGGGAACCTTCAAGGTCAGACTGTCCTAAAACAGGAAACTAAACGCAGTGGCATGCCTAATGTGTTTGGCACCCAGGGCGGGTCCTTTCTATGGCACCCTCCCCCCAATACTTTTTTAAAAAAATGTACCCCCTCACAGTAGTATTGCCCTCATTGTACAACCTTCACAGTAGTTTTGTACAGATGTGTGCCCCCTCACAGTAGTTATGCCCACATTGTGCCCCCTCACAGCATTTATGCACTCTCTGTGCCCCTTCACAGTTGTAATGCCCTCTTTGTGCCCCCTTCATAGTAATAATCCCCATTGTGTCCCCTTCATAGTAATAAGCCCTATTGTGCCCCTATTATAGTAATAATGCCCACTGTGCCCCCTTCATAGTAATAATGCCCATTGTGCTCCCTTCACAGTAATAATGCCCACTGTGCTAGTAATGCCCTCTGTGCCCCTTCCATAGTAGAAATCACCATTGTGCCCCCTTCACAGTAATAATGCCCACTGTGCCCCCTTCATTGTAGTAATGCCCTCTGGCTCTGTGCCCCCTCCATAGTAGAAATGCCCATTGTGCCCCCTTCACATTAGTAATGCTCTCTGTGCACCCTCCATAGTAGAAATGCCTCTGTGCCCCCTCCATAGTAATAAAGACCTCTGTGCCCCCTCAATAGTAATAAAGACCTCTGTGCCCCCTCAATAGTAATAAAGACCTCTGTGCCCCCTCCATAGTAATAAAGTCCTTTGTACCCCGTCCATAGTAATAAAGTCCTCCGTGCCCCCTCCATAGTAATAAAGACCTCTGTGCCCCCTCCATAGTAATAAAGTGCTCTGTGCCCCCTCCATAGTAATAAAGTCCTCTGTGCCCCCTTCATAGTAATAAAGACCTCTGTGCCCCCTCCATCGTAATAAAGTCCTCTGTGCCCCCTCCATAGTAATAAAGTCCTCTGTGCCCCCTCCATAGTAATAAAGTCCTTTGTGCCACCTCCATAGTAATAAAGACCTCTGTGCCCCCTTTATAGTAGTAAAAACCTCTGTGCCCCCTCCATAGTAATAAAGTCCTCTGTGCCCCTTCATAGTAATAAAGAGCTCTGTGCCCCCTCCATCGTAATAAAGTCCTCTGTGCCCCCTCCATAGTAATAAAGTCCTCTGTGCCTCCTCCACAGTAATAAAGCCCTCTGTGCCCCCTCCATAGTAATAAAGCCCTCTGTGCCCCCTCCATAGTAATATAGACCACTGTGCCCCCTCCATAGTAATAAAGTCCTCTGTGCCTCCTCCACAGTAATAAAGCCCTCTGTGCCCCCTCCACAGTAATAAAGCCCTCTGTGCCCCCTCCATAGTAATAAAGCCCTCTGTGCCCCCTCCATAGTAATAAAGTCCTCTGTGCCCCCTCCACAGTAATAAAGCCCTCTGTGCCCCCTCCATAGTAATAAAGCCCTCTGTGCCCCCTCCATAGTAATAAAGTCCTCTGTGCCCCCTCTATATAAAAAAAAAACCACAAAAAAAAACACAGTAACCACTCACCTTGTCCCGTTTCTGAGGCTCGCATACCTCTTCCCTGCAGACACAGGTCGCTCTGCTACACTGTGTGGGCAGAGCTTATGCAGATTTCCCAGCTGCAGGCTCTGCCCACACAGGCTGGCAGCGCGATCCGTGTCTGCAGGCTGAATGGTGGAGCGGAGAGAGCGCCGCAGGCCTGAAGGAGGAGAGGAGCGCGGGGAGCTGAGCTGTGAGTGACAGGACCGCAGCTCCCAGCGCTCCAGCAATGAGCTCTTCCTTCTGTATTGATGGAAGCGCTCATTGCTTCTGGCACATCCCCTGAGATCCGATACCTGGGGCAGACCACGCCCCCTTCCTTAGTACGCCACTGACTAAAGGTTCCAATATGTACACGTAAATATGTTACTGACATGGATTTTGTTTCATCACTTGTAATTTAGGTGCTGTTCACACTACACCAAGAGTCATGACAGATTTTATGGACTCTGATCCTATTGATTCGGGATGAGTCTGTAAGGTTTCCATTTTGAAAAGAATAGCAATACTGAAAAGTGAATAGAGCTTTACATTGATTTACTTACAGATATATCATAAATGTTTCAAAATCTTTAGCAAATAATAATAATTATAATAAATGATAGTATAGAGAAGCTGTTAAGTTGCCTTCATCCCAACAAACAATATGTCCCAATATTTTGATGCTTAACGTGTACTTAAACCTTGGAATATACTTTATTAAAAACTAATCTTGCTGCCATAAAAATTAATATTTCTAATATTTTTTTCCCCACTATTTGCTTATGAAACAGGCACCTGAAGTTCAGGGGCCTATCGCACTTTAGAATCTGTACTCCCATATAGTGCTGTGTATGGGACTACGGATTCCGCTTCGGCCGCACTGAGCATCACTGGTGCTTTCTGTTAAAGCGCTGCTCTGATAAAACCTTGCAGAGCATATCTATGCCAAGCTTTAGCAGAGCGGGCACAGTCAGGAGCAGCAATGTGCTATGTGAGCTCCTGCCTGCCCCCGCATGCTCCCCTCTGCTGAAGCCTTGTGCTATGGAAAGCTTTAGCAGATCGCAGCAAGCGGGCACAGACATATACCACATTGACGGCCCTGCCTGTGCCCGCTGTGCTAAAGCCTGGCATAGATATGCTATGCAAAGTTTTAGTAGAGCAGAGCTTTTACAGGCAGGAGCAGTTGTGCTTTGGCCCCTATAGCACTCAGTTTGGCCGAAGCGGAATCTGTAGTCCCATACACAGCACTATATGCGAGTACAGATTCTAATGTGAGATAGGCCCCTGAACTTCAGGTGCCTATTTGGCAAGGAAATAGTGAAAAAAAAATAAAGCACATTACAAAGAGTCATTTTAGGGCAGATAGATTAGTTTTTAATAAAGTATATTCCAAGGTCTAGGTACACTTTAATAAGTTTTCCACAAGTTCAACATTATTGGCCTATCCTCAGGTTAGGTCATCAATATCCGATCAGCTGTTTAAAGAAACCGTGGTGCTTCGATGAGGGTTGGAGCCACTTCCTAGGCCAATGCTGTCATGTTCATTGGTCACATGGCCTATATACAGCTCAGTCCCATTCAAGTGAATAGGCCTGAGCTGCAAGTCCAAGCAGAGCTGCTATACAATGCAAAGCACTGTGCTTGGTATGCTGTGAGGGGGCCGAAGAGCTCATCGGAACGCCTTGGCCTCTTTAAACAGCTGATCAGCAGGAGTGCCAAGAGTTGGACTCCCACCATTCAGATATTGATAGGCCATCAATACTGAGCTCCCAGAACAACCCTTTAATATTTAGACATAAATATGTAGACATACAGTACTGTCCCCAAAATGTACTCTCAAATTCTTGCCCAAGATGTAGTGCAAGCATTAAACATGTCAGGTGGATATTTCAATCACCTTGGTTCAAAATGGTAACCCTCAAGATGTATTTATGAAGACATTTGAAAGGTGTTAGCCATAAGAAAAGCAAAGAAGAAGGACATGTTTCACTAAATCCCACATTAACAACTTTCCAACATCTCAAACCATGTAGCTCTGCTGACATTAACAACCTCTTCCATAGGTGCAAAACTTGTAAGGAAACCGCAGCACTCATTTGTCCTCTGTATTCCAAAATGTATTCACCAACTTAGTGCGACGTTTCGACCGTTATGGTCTTTTTCAAGCCTTGAAAAGGGCCATAACGGTCGAAACATCACACTAAAATGGTCAATAAATTTTGGAATACAGAGGACAAGTGAGTGCTGCGGTTTCCTTACAAGTTTTGCGTATAGCTGGGGGAGCTTCAGACTGGCGCTCAACACAGTTGGCACCACCACTAAAACGTTCTGCATACTTATCTTTTTATCGTTGTGCTGCTACACCTTTCCTTTTTTCTCTTCCATAGGTGATCATCTTTGAACAGGAAAACTTCCAAGGAAGACACATGGAGCTTCTGAATGAGTGTGTGAACCTCGGGGAGCGAGGCTTTGACAGAGTACGCAGCGTTATTGTCGACTCTGGACCGTAAGTGCTAAAAGCTCAAGCTGACATCCCCCCCTTCATTTACCAAGTGCTGATAACAGTATTGTCCATAACTGACATCTATTTTTACATTATTTTTATCATCTTTTTAAATTTTCCAATAACCAAAGAAACAGTGATCAACAATAGATATGACACAAGAAGACTTGAATACTTAAACAGCCTTATTTATCAAAAACTGACCTTGTTCCCTTGGCAGCCAATCACAGAGCAGTTTTAATTTCTTACACTGCACAGGAAAAATAAAAGCTGCATTGTGATTGGCTCTCATGGGCAACAACGTAAGAACCGTTTTTTGTCTGGGATTTGGCACTAATTCCAAAAACAAGCCGGACCCCTGCCTGGTCCCATTAAAGTCAAGTGGGTTCTGGTAGGCTGTTCCTCTGCTGAATAGTTTTAACGCTAGAGTACATTTAACCTTAGTGTCGATAAATGGAGTCCAAAGTGTTTTGGAAATGATCATGCACCACGTACTGGCTAAATAAGTATTTGTGCCAATGCAGTGCCCTTTCTAAAAAGTATTGGATATGATGGGGGGCATTTATCAAGGCCTTTGCGCCAGTTTTGTGGCATCAAAAAGCAGCACATTTTTGTAAAGTTATTATTTGTGCAATAACTTTTAAAAAAAAATTGAAAAAAGAAAAATTGTCTATTGCAACTTTTAAACTTTAGTTTTTTTAATGACATTCACACCATTTATGCCATAAATTGGCATTAAAGGGAACCTGTCACCGGGATTTTGTGTATAGAGCTGAGGACATGGGTTGCTAGATGGCCGCTAGCACATCCACAATACCCAGTCCCCATAGCTCTGTGTGCTTTTATTGTGTAAAAAAACTGATTTCATACATATGCAAATTAACCTTAGATGAGTCCTGTCCCTGAGACGAGTCACGGACAGGGCTCATCTCAGGTTAATTTGCATATGTATGAAATCTTTTTTTAACACAATAAAAGCACACAGAGCTATGGGGACTGGGTATTGTGGATGTGCTAGCGGCCATCTAGCAACCCATGTCCTCAGCTCTATACACAAAATCCCGGTGACAGGTTACCTTTAAGTATAGTACAAATATATGTGTGCACATAAGTGGAGTAGATTTAGTAATTAATCATTTAGTAGTGCTACTAATTTACTAATTCATTATAAAAAATATAAAGCCTCATTCACATGTCAGTGTTCGGTCAGTGATTTTGAGCTAAAAACAGGTGCGGCTCTAAACACAGAACAGGTGCAGATCTTTCCCTTATACCTTATGTCTGTGGAGGCGCCAGTCCTGATTTTGGCTCACAATCACTGATGGAAATCACTGACCAAACACTGACTTGTGATTCAGGCTTAAGACATGGTGTAGGTTCTACCGCGTGCCACATTTGTTAACAAGGCATGCATAATGTTTTTTTAATTCCCTCTTAAAGGGGTTGTGCCAATTTACGGTAATTTTTTTTTTTTTTAAGTATAATTCAGTATGAAAAACTAGTTACGTTTGTCATTTATTTTCTGTTACAAAAATGCTCCAGTTGTGTGTTATTCCATTCACTCTATTATAATGGTGGCCCCTGGTGTTTACTCTGTAAAGAGGTGGTCGCAAATGCCCAGTTCCTTCCTTCAGCTGCCACCAGCCATATCTAAAGTTAGAAGCTGTGGCAGTTACAGGGAGAGAGCTACAGAAAGGACAGGCTCTCTGACCTTTCATAGGGAGAGAGCTGCAGCACAAAGGACACCCCTGAGCTGTGTTAGGGAGAGAGCTGCAACATAAAGGACACATCCCCTGAAAAAGTATATGCTTCCTGAGCTGCCAGCCTGAAGAGAATCTATCAGAGCAATTGAAGCAATGCATGAGATGATCTCTGGTTCCATCTGAAATACAGAGCTGGTTCTAGTTTGTCATGTACTAAATGATTCTGATTTTAATCAATCAGCCATAATATTTTTAATTTTACCTTAAAAAAATGGAACATGTGAAAGCACACTGATATAAGCAACAAAAAAAAAATGTTATCTTAAAATTCCAAACCCGAATCACCTTCACAGCACAGTATGATATATATATATATATATATATATATATATATATATATAATATAAAATTTGCACTCTACAATATGTTTTATTAGCCCTTTTGGGCTCAAGAAGAATTATAGCTGCTCAGAATTAGATCATATTTTGTGTTAAGCCTTTGAATGACTAAGATTAATATATCTCACTCTCCTGGTGATCTTTTGTTATTATCCCCATCTCATGTTCAATGGTAGCAAGTTGGAAATATTATAGGTACCTTATAGAAATTTCTTAGCTGGCGCCAAAGGCTAATGCTCAGCTTAAAGAAAATTGGAAGAGACAGTGCCAGCGCAGGATGTCCATGGCTGATTTATGAGTAGCAGTCTAGGCCATGAATATGACACTTGAAAATAAGTGAAAAATGTAGGTAGCAATAAACTCCCACATCTTCCCCTGGCAAGAATGATTACACGGGTTTGTTTATACACAGTAAAATATATTGAAATGTATATAGCGTATATATGATTTATTAGCCCGAGAGGATGATTCAGGCCTGTGCATCCACGCACCTGAATAAATACTTCTTATTGTGAATGGGAAATATATTACAAATATTCAGATAGGATACAGAGGACGTACTAACAAATGAAAGGCTACAATTTGTATCCATATTGTAGTCAATACATACAAGGAGGTGTCAGAGAGATCAGAATATATGTGGGATGGGCTCTAGTGAAGAAAGATTTCCTGAAATTAGATGAGGAACATTTGTCCATCTTCACAGTGCTCTATCTTAAGAAATTTGTGAAAATGCACATATCATTAATGGATACTGTCTCTTGAAATATTCCTGCTCAATGATTTTCTTTCCCTTGTGTTTTGGGTTTTACCATTTATTGTCACTTCACTGAATGTTATACATTTAAAGAAGCACTATAGATTTTTTTAGTTTCATTTTTTTCTCATTTCCCCGGTTGTAAACTACATGAATAGGTTAGTGCAGTCAATCGTCTTACAGCTGCTTTATTGCAAGATTGTCAGCTCCGATTCGGGTCTGCTATTACATCATGTGACCTGCATTCTGACTACTGGACTCCCACAGCATCTGTTATGTGGATTGGAAGTCAGTCTCTCTACGGATTCCTATAGGAACCACATTAAGGCTCTCATATGACTTCCAGTCTACACAGCAGACACTGTCAGACTTTGGGTCACACAATGTGACAGCAGACTCGAACCCACAGCTAATAATACTGCAATAATGCAGCCGAGAAGATAATCACATGGTCACATAATGTAACAGCTGACCCGAATATGAGCTCTGATTTGCCCATTAAAATGACTGTACTTCTCTATCCCTGAAGTAGTTTATAAAAGGGGACAACCATAAAAAACTCTAAGAGTGCTTCTTTAAATGGGTAGTTCACCTCCCTGCACATTTTTTACAGACCCCCATTGGGCGAACCCGTAGAGGGAATTATACTTACCCGATCCATGCTGGTGGGTTCTGACTCCATCCCTGCCCCATCTGCTCTGTCGGTCCTGGGTCTCCCTGCATCAATATCCTGTTTGATGGCAGGTTATGTGACTGCTGTGGCCAGTCACCCATGTGGCACGTCATGAGCCAGATCGGTGACACGGCCTCAATCCGGATGCTGATGTGGGGGGACCCGGGACCTGCAGAGCCAGCAGGACAGCAATGGAGTCAGAACCCATCAGTGGGAATCAGGTACGTATGACCACCGCTGGCATTTCCGCAACACTGTGGGGTCTGTAGAAAACCCCTTTTAAACGTCATGAATGTAGCACTTAGAATAGGGCTACACTGAGACACTGGTCGCAGCTGGATTTCTTGCGACTGCCGTGGCGATCCCATTAATTTCTATGGAATAACCAGTGCTCTGTGATCCTGGCAGCGACAGTGTCGCCGTGAAGTCTTAAAGGGGTTGTGCAAATGTTTCAATTTAGCTCCTATCCATAAGTTATTGGTGGGGGTCCCAGCGGTTAGACCTCCACTGATTAGTTATCCCCTATACTGTGGATAGGGGATAACTTGAATACTTGGCCAGCCACTTTAATAGATGGATTCATCCAAAAGATACACTTGAGTAAGAGATTTACTAGTCTGACATTTCTTACATAGACTTTATTCTTATTATTTTCACTTTTCTCTCCCACTGTTGTCATTGTGTGTTTTGTGGTGCTTTTTGATGTTGTTCTGTTGTTTGTCATGTAACATGTGGACTCCACGTACACATCTTCTCAGCTGGGTTGCTTACGAGCAGTCCAACTTCCGTGGCGAGATGTTTATCTTGGAGAAGGGCGAGTATCCTCGTTGGGATACCTGGTCTAGCAGCCATAGGAGCGACTGCTTCGTGTCCCTACGCCCCATCCGAATGGTACGTTTCAGACATTTCCACATCCATACATTACCCTCAAACAAGATTAGCATTGAGTTAGCTGTAGCTGCTATGGGGCTTATAGAATACGGTTTGTCTTATACCTTCTTCCAAAATGGGGGGTGTAGACCTGAGCAAAGCTCTTCCTCTCCTTAGGCCATACCTTAGTGATCGAGATTGACCCGATAGTTTTATCCCCCTTTTTATACAACTAATGAGAAAGGGGATGGGATGAGCAAAAGCCAAGCCATCCTATACTGGGTCAGTCATATAAACCTACACCAGGAAGGGGCTTATTTAGATTTTTTTATATATTGATGTATATGTACTTTGTTAAACATGTAAAAGGCCTTGTAGGAGGACGGTCCTCTCAAAGAAGATGCCAATATACACAGAAGATAGTGGAATTGAAAATCTGTGATAGATAAACAGATGGTTATCCAAAACCAAGTAATCTGTTCAATGGAAACATATCAGTACTTAAAGGGGTTGTGTTACTTCAGCAAATGGCATTTATCATGTAGAGAAAATTAATACAAGGCACTTACTAATGTATTGTGATTGTCCATATTGCCTCCATTGCTGGCTGGTTTCATTTTTCCATCACATTATACACTGCTTGTTTCCATGGTTATGACCACTCTGTAATCCAGCAGCAGTGGCTGTGTTTGCACACTGTAGGAAAAGGTGCCGGCCTCTATGGTGGACGAGACCGCAGGAACGCATACAGGCTGGAGCTTTTTCCTATAGTGTGCAAGCACGGCCACCTATTCTGGATACAAGCAGTGTATAATGTGATGGAAAAATGAATCAAGCCAGCAAAGGAACAATATAGACAATCACAATACATTATTAAGTGGCTGGTAATAACTTTCTCTACATGATAAAGGCCATTTGCTGAAGTGAAACAACCCCTTTAAGATGTCATTTATAATTTTGCTGAAATTCTTTACGCTTCAAAGACATTAAGAGTGAGCAGGTTTTAAGGAGGCATTTTCTAAATCCTGTTATAAACAAAAGAAGTTGTCAAAATTTAGTATCTGAGCCAAGAAAAGTATGCAACTCTTAAGCAAGATTTCTGTGGTATTTACATACAGCCTTAAGCCTGAGAATGGTTATTTTCTTGCCAGATTTACGTCTCTCCTCAGCATTTTGAAGGTTCAATTTATTTTCAGCTGGTATCTTTCTTTCCACCGTTATTATGGATTGTTAAGGACAAAGCACAGTATTCTGGACGCAGTTGCAGCTGAACTCTGAAAAAATAAGTTTATTCTGGTGGAGTGTCTTTGTCTACAGCTGTTTTTACAGCCTGTTGTTGGCTCCAGCTGCCCATTCAACCAGTTCATGAGAGTAAGGCTATGTTCAGAATCAAATCAGTGTGAAGTCATAGGATGTGAGCCAAACACTGGCCAAGCACTTAATGGCAGATTCCTAGCTAAATCTAATCATTCACCGATGGGAAAAACATTTCCCTTAAATAAGAAAACAGTAACCAGCGAAACAATGATTTTTAAGGTTGCTTCAAATTTGACAAGTGATTAGTGTTTGTTGTAGAAGAAAATTACTTGATAACCATGAGAAGGTGATGAAAATGCTTTAGCCTTGATGCTTTTTTATATACACCTTGTACAGTATTTTTCAGGAAGTGGAATATAACAACCATATAGACAGTGTCATTGCTAAGTCTTGTAAATTGTATATTTTCTGCACATCTGCAGGATAGTCAAGAACATAAAATCTCCTTGTTCGAATCCGCCGACTTCAAGGGCAACAAGATGGAAATCATTGAGGATGACGTGCCCAGCCTGTGGGCCTATGGATTCTGTGACCGCGTGGGAAGCGTAAAAGTTCCTAGTGGAACGTAAGTCATGCGCATGCTAAGTGGACTATAAAAGGACTATACTATAGACAATGGGGGTCATGTACTAACATTCTACAGCAGTTTTGAAAGTGCAATTTCCATTTTTACACTTTTCCAAAAAGTAGGTGGGATATAGACTCATTTGACAACACTGTACCAGAAAACTGGTGCACATTATACCAGATATGTACTCCAACTTTTAGCAGCACAGCTCCCCAGACCTACTTAGCAGCTATTCCCAAGGGCCTGTTCTCTTCATCTGCAACCTATAGGATAGACCACACACACATAACACAGAGCAAAAGGACATTTTAACCCCTTATGCAGTTGGCCGCTGGTGAACTTCACAACCACTTCACTTTTTCTTTTCATAACTCTCCAGGAAATATAATAACAATCTTTGCGTTTTGCTTTGATACAGTTGGGTCGGATACCAGTATCCTGGATACAGAGGCTACCAATACCTGTTCGAAACATGCGATTACAAACATTGGAATGAATGGAGTGCCTTCCAGCCCCAGATCCAGTCTATACGTCGTATCAGAGACATGCAGTGGCATCAGAAGGGATGTTTTCTTATCCCCACCTCTGCCACCATCACCAAGTGAACATACCAGATGTCCCCAGCTTGACAGAGAACCTTTAGGAATCTTTCTTGCAAATTGACCTCATCACCATTTTTTTAAAGGACTCTGTCAATTAATTTGTTGTATATTGCACATTTCATGGATGTACTACTTTATGATGCAAATAAACACAGTTTCTGAGGTATACGGTCTTATAAGTCAAAACGATGCACCCTTTCAGGCCCACTGCTCTACAGAGAATCACATAGCTAATATGTGCCTATGTTTTTGATGCAAATTATTAGTGAACTATAGAACTACACACACACTGTGTCATTGTCACCTGTAATATATAAAGGTCATTTAAGAACTTCTGCCTTCAATTTTTAGTTACCAATGGTTTCGACAGATGAATAAAATTTAGTGGCCAAATGATATATTTCAGTCAGTAATCACTTCCTTAAAGCAGCCCTCTGGTTCAAGAAAAAATGCACAATTACTAGGAAAAGAAGAAAACTCTTAAATGGTGCCTGCTTTTCATGTTTTTAGTTGCAGATCCGGTAACTATTGGGCTCCTTTTTGATGGCCGTACCACATCTCCACTTCACCCAAGACACTTCCTACTACGTCCATCTCTGCTCTTGGATTGGCCATCACTGTTCATGTGAGCAGTGCTGGCCAATCCAAAGGCAGCAGGAAGTGTCTTGTACTGTATACATCAGGCAGTCTATGAAGCGGTGCGGCCATGGCAGAAACGGAGCCAAGGAATTGACGGGTCTCCAGGTAAAAAGAGGAAAAGGAAGGTATTGTCTAAGTGTTCTTTCCCCAGTTAATGTGATTTATTTATTTTTTCATAAACCGGAGGATATCTTTAAAGTGGTCATCCAGTGTGATTACATTTTTTATATACGGCTGCTGTTGCCATTCTGATCTTGCTCCCGTCCCAGCTGCTCTCGACTTCCCAATCCCAGCTTAACATACTGGAAATGCTACAACCACTACGGCCAGTGATTTGCTTAAAAGGCCTTTTCTAGCATTTCTAACAGCAGAAAGTGGAGAAAAGCAGGGGCCGGAGCAGCATCAGAATAACAGAAATGGGGGATCTGGGAGAGTGAATATGACTTTTTTTGTTTTTATATTTAACACACCTATGAGCCACATCTATACTGTATTTTTTGGACTATAAGGTGCACTCCACAGTTAGGGGAGACCAGCATCTACTAGGGGTTCTATCTCAGGGTGCATAGCAGTTAAGGATGTGGACCAGGTAAGTGTTAAAACAAGACCGGGATTGGGAGTGAGATCTACAGCCATTGCCTGCTGTAGAACAGTCCACCCCAACCAGCTCTCATGTTGCAGCATGTTACGATATGTTGTAAGATATGAGGGTATTAAGGAGCTCCAGGCTTTAGGATCCACATGTGGCCTTAGGATCCACATGTGGCTAACCGCCAATTGATGGGCCACACATGTACTGCTATTTGTTTCAAACAGCATGTACAGTTGCTGCCTGGCAGTTAGCAGTGAGCTGCATACACATCTTGTATGGGCAGCCTAAGTGAATGCTTGGATGTGAATCACATAAACCTATTGTGGAATATTTTAATACCCTCATTCTGAAATGCCTGATTTGCAACATTGACAAATGAGAATAACTAATGTCAGCATTTCCTAGAAATTGATGGATGTTCACTTTAGGAAGCATTTCAAGAGTCGCATTCTGGATGGTATAGATATTCTCAACTTAGAAATGCTTCTAAAGGGTGCATAAAAAGGTTTTCCACTCCCAACCCCATTTTTTTTTTATGCCCAGAACAGTGGTTAAAATAATATTAAAAAATCACTCACCTATTATTCTGGAAGGAGTCTGGTGCACCACGTTCACGTGCCGCTTAGGAAATATTCACATCACTGCTGAGGCCAGTGAATGACTGCAGCAGCGCATTTGATACTGTCCTGGACTCACACATCGGGGACTGTAAGGAACCGTACATTTCTTCACAGCAGCAGTGAATGGGTGAGCAGATTTTTTTACTTTTTAAACACTTTCCAGAGCCTAATTAAAATTGGGTTTTGAGACAGAAAACAACTTTCAGATCGTATTGCTTCTAACATTAGATTGCCTGTTTGCACATAGGAACAAAGCGAGGTTTGTTTTCTAAAATGTATAAGCTTTTGAGTCCACTGGGGAAGACAAAAAAGGATTTGGGAGAATACACTATTGATAGTGTCATTAATGAATGCTCTTTAGATTATTCACACTGCTTTGCACAGTTTATGCTGATACACAGATTATATTTTACCCCAAAATTGCTAAAGTGTATGGGTAAAAGAGAGGATGATCTATGTCCAAAATGTTTTGAAGATGAAGCTGGCTTTATTCACTTGTTGTGGCGAAGGCGAAGCCCTGAGTTACAAAGATATTGGAAGAACGTAATAGGAGTAACTGGATTTACACTGAAGTGAGAGATCCCAGCGGATCCACTTCTATGTATTTTAGGGGACAAAGGTGTTATAAAATAAAAAACTAAGTTCATTCTTTTTAGGCAAGTGGTTAGCCGAAGTCTCTCCAGATAGGAGTTAATAGAACCAACCAGTAAATAATGCTATATGACCAAAGGTATTACTGTAATAAGGGTAAGGAACAAAGATTTATAAAAAAAATTGCTTGGTATCTTACATGAGATTTTTTTAATTTTATTTCCAACCCCTTTTACCACAGTGTGGATGCTTTTGGGGTCATTATACTGCTCTTGGTGTAAGCTATAACTGATGGCAATTGTCTTAATTTTTTTGCTCTTTAATTAAAATAAAGACTTTAAAAAAGGGCGCAATAACCATAGGAGGCAATGGCATTGTTACATCTTCCCTATTTCCATTCTCCTGTTGTCCTCTCTGTGTTAATTGTGTTAAGCAATAGTTCTGCCAGTTCTATATTAAATTCATGATGTGAAACACAGTGGATGAAGACCAGATGAAAGGGAATGTGGCATCAGAAAATTACCCATTGTTTAGGTTTTTATATTACACATACTTTGGTGTATTACAGAATCTTTGGTGATGTTATTTTTTCTGTACCACAATATACCACAAAATCCTAAAATTCTGCAGTTTTCACACGTGCCATTAAGCCCAATAATAGGCACCACCTTCCAATTCTGCACAGATCATTTTTCAGTACCGTATTGTTCATCCTATAAGATGCACCTTTCCATAAGACGCACCTAGGTTTTAGAGGAGGAAAATAAGAAAAAAAAAATGTCATCAGACCTCAACTCACAATCCCAATGAGACCACCAATGTTAATCAGAACTCAACTCACAGCCCTAATGAGACCCCCAATGGAGATCAGACCCCAGAACAGTTAATAAGTCCCCCAATCAGACCTCCATGTGAATGACCCCCAATCAGAGCTCAGATCAGACCTCAATAAGTCCCCCAATTAGACCTCACATTGCCTATGTGGCTGCTGTAAAGCAATTCTCTAAATGCTGTTAAAAAAGACATGTATCTGTTTTTAACTGGCAGAAAAAAAAGATAGGTGACACATTCCCTCAAAGGGGTTGTCCCATTAGGATTCTTCTCCTCCAGAATTTTGTATTGGACATCCACTGGGCCTATTCAAATGATCAATCATACCATGTCCTCCTTGAGCATGGGCTGTTGTTTCCAGGAGCATCTCTAGCGATTAGAGAGCGGTGTAAAGCAAGAGATCATCCTTTATTATAGTCATATGACATAACTGGGCATATAAAAAGGATGCTGTCAATGTGTGGCAACTCCTTTAATAAAAGCAAAATAAGTGCATAATAGGTTATTACATACCATAGGCTTTCACAACGTCACTGGGCTTTGTTTGCTAGCCTGCAGCCATGATGTGACCACCATAGCTGCAGTAGGAGGGAGGATCAGAGTGGTGGGGGATAAAATAGGCAATTATAATGTCTCTTCTCACTATTGCTGGCTATGGAGATTTCTTTAATGAGTTAAAGAAGCCGTTTAAGGTTAGTGTGTCCTACTGGCATATGCAGAGCCTGCTTACAGAATGCATAGTCTGCTGCGTTTTCCTATATAGATGGATATAATTAAAAAAAAAAGATCTATACTGCAGGGTATCATTTTTTTTTATTTTACTATGGAAGTCAGAAGGTGCTACTGCATGCCTACACAGTGGTATACATCACAGCCTTCCTCTGGCTCTATACATTGGAGAATACTCCCTACATATACCTCCAATGGAAGGAGAAAAGAAATATGTGGACGGAGCCATAGAAATATCTGTAGGCATAGCAGGTCTTGTTATTTCTGTGTGTTTTTTCCCTCTGATTTTATTTAAATTGTTCCACTTTTTTATTCTAAGCTAGAGCAACCTTTACGCTCATTTACAACCCCCAATGGAGCTTTAAAGGGGTTTTCTGGAACTACAGTGAAATCTTTGTTCTAACTTATGGAAGGAAGATCCATTCTTCTGTACGTATCGCCCCAATGTGTCACCAATTCCTCCCTCTGCACAGTACTCACATGACTGCCTATGCCAGGAGTTTCCGCTCACGTCTAATCCGGAACGTCTTCCGGTCTTCTGCAAAGTACAGGTGTCATCGCTGATGTTCCATACACTGCAGACAGGACGGCTTGCATAGCTAACACTGGGAATGAAGGCAATGCTAGGCATGCTGGGTTTGGTTAGGAAACCCAGCACAGAGACAGGAAGTATGGCAACAAAACATCTGGGACCACAGTGGTGACAGAGAAAAAATAAAAAAAATAAATCATGTGGACAAATATGCATTATTTGGTTAGCTATGGCATATAAAATAATTTGCAGTTTGGGCCAGGAGAACCCCTTTAACAATTAATACGCTGCAGTAAATTGTAGTGAAATAATGATAGGTCAAAATATGCTGACAAAAAGAAAGAAGACACCAACATCAGTGAGTTTTCTTATTATTTGTACAGGGAGAACTATTTGTCTTTGATTAGACATTTTTCAACAGCTCCTAGACAGCAGAGATTAGTAGAAAGCCCAGAGAGCTTCTGGGGGTTCATTTCGGCTTGCCCTCTTTTTCCTGCCAGTTGTGTCACCTAATAAAAATCCTTGACACAGAGCTAAGATATTCCTATCAGCTAGATTAACGTGAACATTTTACCTTTCTTTAGAAGTGGGGATGGCACAGGATGACATGGGGAGTAAGTGGAGTCAGCTCATCATCTCTGAAAATATATTTTTATCTAACTGCAGAATTGAATCCTTAATCCTGAACAAAACAGAAATGTAGAAGGAACTACTAACCTGAAAACGAATAAGATAAAACATCTATAGAAGGCTGTTCAACCATGGGTCCCATGACCCCAACTAACAAGGAAAAATTGCCTATGTCTGTTAACCGAAATGTGGCAGTTTTGGTTCCTTCCATCTTCAGCATGGGACCAAATATAAGCGTTCTCTAAGCCAAAAAGGGACACAAAATGTCACTGCACTTTGAAAAACCTTTTGATATGTCATAGCAATATATCAAAAGTTTTTTATCGGTGGGGTCTGAGTGCCAAGACCCCCACCGATCATTAGAATGAGGAGAGAGAAACGCTCAGATAGTGGGCTTTTTCTCCTCACTGCAGGAGATGGAAGCTAGATGGACTCATTGGAAAGTCTATGGGCCCATCTCTTGCAGTGAAAAGAGAAGGAGTACTCTATGTGAGCGCATCTCCCTCCTCATTCTAGCGGTGGGGGTCTCAGCACACAGATCCCCTCCGATCAAAATCTTTGAAATGTCGCTATGACTAGTCAAAAGTTTTTTCAAATTTAAGTTACACTGAAAGCTGAACCTAGGAATGAATAATAACAGTACACAGGAGGTACACTTGTCCCCAATGCTTGTCAGTCTGCAGGATGTTCTGAGACAAAAGCATCTTAAAGATACACCGGAGAGAAAACTGGGGTTAATGTCTCTTCAATTTTCGGCATTCGTGGGGCTTAGTCAGAGGTGCAGCTTTTTAAGGGGAAGATGAAGCATTGCTCATACTAGCACCGCTTCCTCTTCAAACAGCTGATCGGTGGGGGTACAGGGAGTCGGACCCCAAATGAGGATAGGTCATCTATAGGCACAACCCCTTTAAGAACATAATATTAGCAGATTGCGAATATATTTTTACATTGTTCCAGTAGGGAGCTTAGGTTTAAATTTATTTAATGGATAAAAGATCAATTCAAATGACTCTCCTGTATTTACAGTTGTCTAATAAGAAGCCATGACTGAACTGAATGAGTTAAAAACAGCATGGACAATAGCATACCACATTGGTTTCTGATGTCACTTTGTATGCATGGATCAAATTCTGCAACTGTAGGCAATTTATTTTTGTATGAGCTTTGTCAGCAAGACTGTCTGTCTGATATCTATCAAATACGACTTTCTGAAGGACTGTCCGCATTCTGCCAAGCTGAGGGTGTTGTGTGCTATTTACTGTACGTATCTGGTATTTTATATACAAAAACACCTTACCAGCAAGAAGTTATATGTACATACAGAAGGGGAACAATGGTAACTTCTACATTTACATTCACGCTGTATATTAGTACATTCAGCTTATTTTATATTTTTTACATTTTTGTTTTTATATAGATTGGGGTAATTTATTAAGACCAGCGTTTTAGATGCTGGTCTTAATAATTCCCTGTGCTGATGGTGGAACCGCCGGAGTAATGTAGAGGTGCCAACCTCTACATACCCTTTGGCAGATCCACCACCGCTTCTAAATCTACGCCCTTGCTGGTGTAGATTTAGACCATTTTCTACACCTAAAACAGGCATAGAAAATTATGAAAAAGACTGGGCTGCCATCCTATCCCCTTTTTCCCACCACGCCCACTTTTGTAGACCTGGCGCGAGCAGGGAAAAGTCACAGCATGCAGCGCAAAGAACCTTTGCGTCGCTATCTGCGCCAAAAAATACGCCTAATTTAGATCCCCACCGATCCTCAGATGTTGGTCATCAATATCCTCACATTGCACAAACCCCACCAAACCATACATTTACTGTATGCATGCCCAGAAACTTGCTGCACCCTGCTATGTATGTAATGTTGGCTGCATGGAGATATCTCATATGGTTAAAGAGCAACTTGCATTCTAAGGCCTCTGTCACACATCTGTATCAATGATAACATCCATGACAAGATGGTCAGTGGTTCATCCGTGAAGATTTCCGTGAAGAATATGTGTTGGGTCTTTGTGTTTGTTTTTTGCCCTCCATGTGTCATCGTTATTCCACAGACACTGCTAGGCTATAAATTGGTTTCCAGGGCATCCCCTACCAATGGTCTGTGAAAACCACGGATCAAACATGGATGACATCCGTGTTATGTCTGTGATTTTCATGGACCTCTAGACTATAAAGTGTGTGAGGGATCCGTAATCATAAACAAAATAGTACATGCTTCAGTGGTGTAACCGCAGACCCGCGGTCAGTGGAAGATCACTGATGTGAGAATGCACACACATGTCATTGGTTGCGTGGAGACCACCATGTCTGCGATTCATTGACTTGTGAAAGAGGCCTAAGGCTTGAATCAGTAAAATACGAGGGAGAGTTAAAAACATCTTCACATACCAAAAAAAACTGCATTCTTGATTATTCAAGCAGAGTGCCGTACCCTTCTATTGTTATAATCTGGAAGAATACGGTATCCTCCAGACCAAATACTTAACTCTGTAAAAGAAGCAAGCTGACTACAAATTTAGTATTTGCTACATATATTTAAAAGACTGTGACACATAGGAAACCAACAATAACCAAACACCTTCTTCAACTATCTTTCCACATGAAAGCAACTTCTTACAAGTGATATCTGACAGGAAGTAATGCTACTGTATCTGCATGCTCTCTTCTCAGAAATAGTGCTGCAAGCCTTTGTTATATCAGCTTCAATGTATGTTCTAGAAAATACTGACTATAAAAAAAAATCATATACAACCCGTAGTCTTGCACTCAAGATCTTTCAGTTTGTTATGCCTCCATAAATTGTATCCATAGGCAAAGTAAAGGTTCTACGGGCCCTAGGCTGTATGAGAAGTGCCCCCCCCACACCAGTATTTTAAAATTGTTTGCAACACTAGCTAATGGCAGAGTAGGCAGTGTGGTTTGCAAAGGTCCCACTTACCTCATAATTTCCCAGGTGTTACAGACATCCTGACACAGACATTTACCTTTGAATGGCTTAGAGAGAGACTTCCTACCTCTGAAATACTTGTGGAGGGTGACTGTCCTCATCAGAGCCCAAATGCGGCTCTTCTTCCACCATGGTGCCAGCCAACTCCTCACCTATACAGAGCCTCCTCGATTCATTGGAGATGGGATCTAAACCATCTCAACAGCATCTTCCTCTGCAGCAAACCATGCAGACTTTCCTTACCGCCAGTTTCAACAACTCTAGCACTGTGGACAAGGTGAGATCTGCTGCAGCTGCAGGTATCCCCTCCACCACTCTGCGTGGCGAAGCACAGTCACTATCTTGGACCGACTCCCGACCCCTTGAGATTGACAAGATACACAGAGCTTTGAGCCGGAAATCTGTTGACTCAGCCCTTCCCAAAGACATTATTTGTAAAATCCATTTCTATAAAGAAAAACACTCTATTCTTACTAAAGCTTGGCTCTCTTACATCTGAGGAGTCCTTAATTATGATCCTGCCAGTTCTGGACAAATACACTTCAGAAAGCATTGAAACCCCTTTTGGTGGTGTTTTGGGGCAGAGGAATGTCTATCTGCTGGGTGTATCATTTTTGTCTCATCACCATAAAGGACAGGAAATCTTCAATCTTCAGATCCCTTGTAGATCTAAGTTCTTGGGTGCCTTCGATTTGCTTAATGTGACTCTACTCAACTGGCCTACTCTTCCATCTATTCCTACGCTACAACTGAGGGAACAATGGCAGGTAGCAGGTCCTAAACCACAGCAACCGCCGTGAGGCCATCGTACTAAAACCACCTGACTTGG
Source organism: Bufo gargarizans (assembly GCF_014858855.1). Lineage (NCBI taxonomy): Eukaryota > Metazoa > Chordata > Amphibia > Anura > Bufonidae > Bufo > Bufo gargarizans. The sequence goes on along the minus strand of NC_058080.1, from coordinate 521,435,856 downwards.
CCTCTCTACCTGCCTATCTCTACCTGTGAGAAACGGCTTTTGAGTCATCAACTTCATCCCTAAAATATGTTGACTCATTCTAGTCAAGTGCCTATATTCAAGGCAGGATATTTAATCATGTCTTAAGGGGTACATTATATCGTCAACCTGTTATTTTCTCCGTTTAGGTGTCTTTTATACATTGCCTGTTTCAAACATATACTTGGGTCCTTGTTTATGTTTGTGTTATTCTGGGGGTGAACGGATCGCTGCTCTAGTCTAAGGCTCTCACCCACCTAGGGATGAACAACTCCTTTGGTGTCCCAGGCTTATGACTGACTTTAGCTGATACCTGTATGCGACTATTATTTTTTATTTATATGTATCTCCTGTCTTTGTGTTCCCTATCCATCCCCTTGTGTGTGCCCTTACCTTTCTCAGAATGGTGATGACTGTCAGGTAGGCTTTGCTTTTTCCCTATCTAGTTATTATGGTTAACGTAACTTTTTGTACGTACAATATGAGGAGCTTTAACTGAAAAGAAAAACGAGGTTCTTTACTACTCACTGAAAAAAGGATAAATCTGTCCAATATCACTTTATAGCCTCTAAATTAGACTTGGTGGGAAGATAACTACTCATCAAGCTCTCGATTGCCCATGCAGTTTATACATTGGCTTCTGTTTATTTTCCTAATGAGGATCAGTTTTGCTTTGGTTCTGCTGTGCTGATGGCTCTTGCCAAATTAGCTGATGGCTCTCATAATCATTTTTGGTGGAAACCTCTTCTATAACTCCTATCTGGATTCATCATTAGGTAGGACCTCCATCTCTGTTATTCATGAACTACAGAGTGTGCTAGGTTCCCTTAGACTAACTGAACTTTGAAGAAGTTCTCCATCCTAGGACTGATATTATAGATTATCACTCAATGTCCCGCAACAGCTATCCTCTTCTCTCACCACCTGTTAGATCTCTCCACTAGATGTTTCATTGACTCCTTCCTGTTAAGAGACCATGCCCCAGTTGTGGGCACCCAGTATCTCGGGCTTGGGTGTGGAACTGCGTTCTGGCTCCTGGTGTCTCAACAAAAATATTTTAAGTTACTCTTTATGCCTGGAGGCGGTAAGGACCACTAGAGACTTCAAAGTTTTACATGTAAATTACCCTTCTAGTGCACCAGATAGAAGGCCTTGAAATGTGTTATTTGGGGTGTCTTTATTTCCCATGGCTAAGCTTTCCTCTTTATTAGCTGACTTCTACTGTAAACAGTTCTCCAACATGTTCCTCCCAACAGATATCCTGAAGACCTAGACTATCCGCCAACAGATTGTCTCTGTTCCCTTTGTCTTATGCATACAATTTGTAGGGGTTACTTTGAATATGGAAACTGCTGTACTCTATTAATTACCCTTTAAAAGGCCCCTTTTACTCCTCATCAGATATTAGAAGAGTTTTGTACTTTTCATTCAACCCTATACTCAATCCCTAGCGATAGGGAGGGTCAGGAGGGAGCTTCCAGCCAGTTGATAGAGTCCTACTTGGAACAGTACTCACCAGGGGCATTACCAAAGTCTGAGGCATCCACCTTGGAATGAGATCTCTACAACCACTAAGTGGCCGTTACTATAAAATATTTAAAGCTGTGCATAGATAGGAGGGATAGATTCTATAGGTCACAGTTTGAATGAGATCTATTCAGTTTTGGTAATAAAGCAGGGAAATTATTATCACGGTAGGCGAAAGGCAGCTTCCCACGTTCCCATGTTCTCTCGATCAGAGTTCCTGAGGGGGTAATCCATTCTAGCCCAAAGAAGATACTGACAGTTTTTCAACAGTACTATAGAAAATTATACCAGGATGATGGATCTAATCCACAGGAAGGGGGGATTTTTTTAAAATTCTTGTGTCTTCCTACTTTAAATCAGGATCAGCTAGATGTCTTAAATGGAGAAGTTACAGCAGAGGAGGTTCAGCATACTGTAAGGGATTGCTTTCAAAAGCAGGGAGGCAGTGACAGATTCTCTTGCAGACCACAGGGTTAAAGTCCAAATGATGGTTTATTTTTTTTATTACACTCCGGCAATACAGGCAAACCCTAGTTATAGCTCATTGGGTAAGGTGAAGGTCCAGCACCAAAAAAAACATAAACCAAACCAAAATAAACACCTGCCCTCTCTGGGCTCTGGATAATACAGTGAAGATCCTAGCTCACCTATTGAATATAGGTCACACAGAGAAATCGGCTTCTCTAGCCCCCAGGGCAGCTAGCTTCCCAGACTTTCTACAGGCATCACTCTCCCAGACTGACAGCCTGGACTGTGTTTTATTTCCCTTTAATGATCCCAGCTGGCTTTATTTATTTCCCTTTAATGATTCCTCAGGCTATGGGAAAATCTGCGCCGGAATGGGGTGGACTGGGGAGGTCCCTCTACCAAGCCTACCTTCCCTAGTCCAATAAAATCCAGCCCATAATCTTAACAAAACTGTCTCAGCAACCTACACATTGCTGAGACCATTTTAACTTTCTGGATTTCATTTACCTCACCCAGTTGAGGAACCTGGGTGGGATATACACCCCTTCCAGGATTTTACCATACACATTTCTGTTCACCTTACTACAATACTATATGTCACTTACATAATGGTAACCGGCCCTGATGGGTTCACAGGAAGTTTTATAAAACCCTGGTGGAACAAGCTTCACTAGTGTTATGCCAAGTCTTTAATCATACGATGTGCACAGGACCCGTACCTCATAACGCAAAATCGGCATGTATCAAACTGCTGTCAAAACTAGCGAAAGATGTACTAGAACCAGGGTTTTATCAAAACCATATCTTTAATAAACCAGGACGTTAAAGGGCTTCTCTCAGCCTACTAAACCTTTTTTTTCTTTTTTTTGGTTACTTATAATCCCTATACTGCGATTTATGCCTACATAATCTAATCAATCATTTTGGTTCAGTAGATTGTGTTAAAAACTTGCTTTTAAAATATGCAAATGAAAGCCCAGGAAGCAAAAATCGCATTATTCACTGACAGTTTTATTTTCAGATAACTGGCAGCAACATCTAAAAAAAAAAAAATCTTTGCTTTTATTACTCAGTTTGGGAATTTTTGGGGCTATCGAGTCAACACCCATAAAAGTGAACTGTTATGTTTAGGACAAGGTGTCCCCTGATTTACATTGTCATCTTGGGGTACCTTGCTCTTCTTAGCACGTACACATATCAATTACCTGGGATGCAAGATTCGCAAATTTCCATAATCCATTTATAATTTAAATTATCTCCCCTGGTGCATAAAATAATCTAGGAACTACAAAGATGGCAAACTTTGCCCTTAACTTTTTTGGGGCATTGTAATTTGATCAAAATGATTAGTTTCCCTAGACTGCTTTACCGATTACAAACTCTTCCCCTTTTATTGAAGCATAATGAGGTCAATAAAATACAATCTGTTTTCAAACGTTCATATGGCCAGGGAGACGTTCGAGGATATCTTTTGAAAAACTTATTTAGACAAGACGGTAACGTAAACTTTCCTAATATCAGATATATCAGGTTATAATCTAGTGAGCTTTAAATAAAATGTGCCCTGTTGGAGCCTAGAAAACTTTTATTTCCTATCGGTTTGATATATACAAATGTGCAGCGCTCCATGTTTTTCTATCCTGCGGAGTCCATAAAAAAATGCATACGTTAACGTAAAGTTTTTTCTACTATGGAACTGTATGGTGAACGGACGCCACTGTACGGAATCAGTTTAAGGCATCTGTTTAACGCATACATTTTTGGTATGCATTAAATGGATGGCAAAAATAGGATGTAAACCCAGCCCTAGTCTCAGAATAAGCACCGGTACACAGCGGAGCAGCGTGGCGAAGAGGGGAGGCCGCCATGTACTGACAGAGCGCTACCTGATCCTGGTGGTCAAGGATGAGAACTGCACTTCCTAAGGATCATTTTCTACTGGGAAATACAGGGCACAGTATAATACACTAGAATCTATATAATATAAAGATATTATCCCTACCCCCCGAGTAATAATACAATTAGGTGGTCATTTATTATATACAAATACGTCTATGTTAGGCGTATTTCTGACACAGATTGTGGCGCAAAGGTCCTTAGCACCGCAATCTGCATATTTTTCCCACTCATGAAAGGTCTAAAAATGGATGGCGTGGGCAGGGAAAGGGATACAGTTATGGCCATCCAGTTATTAGATACCACTGCCATACATTGACTGGATAACACCTCTGTACAGAGACCGGATAACACCGCCATACCGTGACCAGATAAAAGTGTATAACAGCAGCAAAGAACTTTGGATTCTGTGGCTGGAGGTACATTAGGCGGTCACAGGATAAATATGTAACTGTCGGCCAGTATAGGCCCCAAAAATTAGGCTTTTACCTGACATAAAAGGCCTTTTATGCCGCTGTATATACATAAGGCAAGGGGCATTCTTTGCGTCCACATCGCTTGTTAACCCTAAGTAGTCGTACGCCTGTCGGTCTAGGCGTTCTCTGCGGCTGGATCCGGGGTGAGGCTGTAGATTGGTTGGTTGCAAGAATGATCTCATATCTGAAGTGACCAACACATCTTCAAACCGCCATCTTTTTGCAGGCACGGTAGGATTGGTATCCGCAAATGTTTTGCTATCGGTAAAAAATCCTCTGCTAGTGCCTGCAACAGCAGAATGCAGCATCTGTCACAGCATGGCCTGGAAATGCTGCATTCTGACAGCCCTCTGTGATGCTGGTAACTTGTCCGCCATTTTGTGTTTATACCGGGGGTTTAAGTATGTTGCCACCCAGTACAGGTCCTTGACCTTTATGCTTTTTATATGGGGGGTCCCTCTTCAAACACTGGAGCATGAAGGCCCCCATTTGCACTAAATTAGAAGTGGTGGAGCGCCCTGGCTCCTGCTCATCGCCCAGTAGAATGTCGTTCTCGGTCTCCTCCCCCCAGCCACGGACAACACCAGGGATCCCTGAAAAGTTTAAAGCTTGCTCTTCTTGCTCCTCCTCCTCCCCCCAGCCACCATCCTCCTCTGGCTCCTCTTCAGACTCCTGCTGACTTGTCTCAGATGGAGTAGCCCCCCCATGGAATTCATTCAGCATTGCGACTTCCTCATCTTCCAGCTCCTCGACGGCTTGATCAATGACACGACGCAATGCACGCTCCATAAAGAAGGCGTAAGGTACGATGTCACTGATGGCGCCCTCCCTGCAACTGACCAGTTTGGTGATCTCATCAAATGGCCGCAGAAGTCTGCATGCATTGTGCATGAGCAGCCACTGGCGCGGTGAAAAGAAACCAAGCTCCCCAGAACCTGTCCTGCCGCAGAGTTTGTACAGGTAGTTGTTAACGGCACGTTTCTGCTGAAGCAGCCTATCAAGCATCTACAAGGTGGAGTTCCAGCGCGTTGGGCAGTCGCAAATCAGACGTCTGATGGACAAGTGGTGTCGCCGCTGAACATCACCAAAGCAAGCCATGGCCGTGTAAGATCTTCTAAAATGGCCAGAGATTTTCCTGGCCTGCCGCAAGACGTCCTGGACCCCGGGGTATTTGGCAACGAATCGATGCACGACTAAGTTCATGATATGTGCCATGCACGGCACGTGTCATTTTGCCCTGTTTCAGCATGCTCAGATTGGCACCGTTGTCTCACACCACTTTACCAACTTTCAAATTGAGCGGGGTTAGCCACTGATCGGCTTGTGACCGAAGAACTGAAAGCAGTGCAGGACCAGTGTGGCTTTTGGCTTCCAGGCACAACAGCCACAGCACACCTGGCACGTCGAAAAGGTTTTGGGGAGCTTGGGGAGTGCAGCGGAAGAGGGAGTAGCAGTGAAAAAGGAGGAATTAGCCAAGGAGGAGACAGAGGATGGAGTAAGAGGAGAAGAGGCAGGTCTGCATGCAATTGTGGTGGTAACACCAAATCCACACGGTTACCACGGATTACATGCTTGACGGCCGTCAGAAGGTTCACCCAGTGGGCAGTAAAAGTTATGTACCTTTCCTGCCTGTATTTGCTAGACCACGTGTCTGTGGTCAGATGTATCTTGGCACTGACACTGCGTGCCAGAGATATATTAACTTGCCGCTGAACGTGGCCATATAGTTCAGGGCCATATTTCCTTCCGGGGACCTTCCATTGCGGTGTGCCAATGGCCACAAATTTTGTAAAGGCCTCCGAGTCCACTAATTTATATGACAGTAGTTGCCGGGCTAGCAGTTCCGACAAACCAGCGGTCAGCCGTTGGGCAAGAGGATTATCCGGCGTCATTTTTTTATGCTCGAACATTTGGGCCACGGAAGCCTGCCTTCTGCCAGATGAACGCAACAATGGCACGGTGGAAGGTGGAGTGGAGGACAAATGGGAGGAGAGAGAAGAAGAGGCAGGACGTGGAGCGCCGGGAGTGTGGCTTTGTGGGTTCTGACGGTGTTGCTCCCACTGGGCTCAGTGATGGAAGGCCAGGTACCTTCTTAAGGCGGTCGTCCCTAGGTGAGTGTTGGGCTTACCGCGACTTATGCATTGACAGCACAGACTGCAGATGGCAACTGTCACGGCGGACAAGCACTCGGACACACAGAAAAACCAACAACCAGGCTCTGAGCGAGAAGCAGGGGAAGGCTCACCTCCTAGCTAATCCCTGACCTCGCTCCCTGCACTGCTCATCCCACAGGCAGACCTTGGTGGTAGGAATGCTGTGTCCTCGTGCCTAGGCTAATACACCCTAACTTCTCTGAGATGGTGAAAAGGGGAAATAGGAGCAGCCTGCTCGCACAGAACCTGGATAGGAGAGAAGATATCAACACAACAAAAACAGCAAACAACAAGAACAGAAACCACACTTATCTTAACAGAGCTGGGACAGAAAACCTTCCTTGCTTGCTTCCTAGGCCAGACTGATTTCTATAACCCGCTCAGAGCACTGGAAATGAGAGCCATTTAAACTAATGACCCCACCCAGTGCACCTGATGGGAGGCGGATCCAGCACGACTCCAAAACAAACACTAAAGACATGCTGCTATTCTGGCCGACCTCCGCACATAGTCAGAGCCGGGCATGACAGCAACACTATTATCAGCAGCTGACACGTTAAAAAAAGCCCACACTGCGGAGCCATGTGTCGGCGTCTTGGGAGCGCAAGACGTGACCGTGCATGGTGGATGGCTCGCTACAGATATATTTGCAGTCTGCTTTTTGCCTCCTGTGCACTTCGAGTTCTGCCTGCTTCTCCTCCCTAACTGCTGCTACATCTCTCCCTCTGAACTTCCCTCCTCTTCCTCTCTTATGGGCACCCACATGACGTCCATCGACACATCATCATCACCACTTTCACCACTACTGACATTAGAGATGTTGGAGTAGGCAGCAACAGCGGGGACCAACCTCTTTTGGCTGATGCCAAGAATGGCTGCGCATCGGTAGGTTCTGGGAATGGATGGGAAAATAATTCCGCTGACTCGTGTGGAGGGGCTATGGAGGTGGTGTCTTTGGGGGTGCACACAGCAGAGAGTGAGGAGAGTGCAGATACAGAGGATGAGGAGGGTGCAGAAGCAGAAGGCTATCGCAGCAGAACCGCACACAACTGCTGCTCAATACAAATACACTATAATATCTTTTATATGGTATAAAGTACAGTCGTGGCCAAAAGTTTTGAGAAGTACATAAATATTGAAAATTGGAAAAGTTGTTGCTTACGTTTGTATAATAACAATTTGCATATACTCCAGAATGTTATGAAGAGTGATCAGATGAATTGCATAGTCCTTCTTTGCCATGAAAATTAACTTAATCCCAAAAAAAACTTTCCACTGCATTTCATTGCTGTCATTAAAGGACCTGCTGAGATCATTTCAGTAATCATCTCGTTAACTCAGGTGAGAATGTTGACGAGCACAAGGCTGGAGATCTTTATGTCAGGCTGATTGGGTTAAAATGGCAGACTTGACCTGTTAAAAGGAGGGTGATGCTTGAAATCATTGTTCTTCCATTGTTAACCATGGTGACCTGTAAAGAAACGCGTGCAGCCATCATTGCGTTGCATAAATATGGCTTCACAGGCAAGGATATTGTGACTATTAACATTGCACCTCAATCAACAATTTATAGGATCATCAAGAACTTCAAGGAAATATGTTCAATTCTTGTTAAGAAGGCTTCAGGGCATCCAAGAAAGTCCAGCAAGCGCCAGAAGAGCCTAAAGAGGATTCAGCTGCGGGATCGGAGTGCCACCAGTGCAGAGCTTGCTCAGGAATGGCAGCAGGCAGGTGTGAGCGCATCTGCACGCACAGTGAGGTAAAGAATTTTGGAGGATGGCCTGGTGTCAAGAAGGGCAGCAAAGAAGCCACTTCTCTTCAAAAAAAACATCAGGGACAGATTGATCTTCTGCAGAAAATATGGTGAATGGACTGCTGAGGACTGGGGCAAAGTCATTCTCCGATGAAGCCTCTTTTCGATTGTTTGGGGCATCAGGATAAAGGCTTGTCCGGAGAAGAAAAGGTGAGCGCTACCATCAGTCCTGTGTCATGCCAACAGCAAAGCATCCTGAGACCATTCATGTGTGGGGTTGCTTCTCATCCAAGGGAGTGGGCTCACTCACAATTTTGCCCCAAAACACAGCCATGAATAAAGAATGGTACCAAAACACCCTCCAACAGCAACTTCTTCCAAAAATCCAACAACAGTTTGGTGAAGAACAATGCATTTTCCAGCACGATGGAGCACCGTGCCATAAGGCAAAAGTGATAACTAAGTGGCTCGGGGACCAAAATGTTGACATTTTGGGTCCATGGCCTGGAAACTCCCCAGATCTTAATCCCATTGAGAACTTGTGGTCAATCCTCAAGAGACGGGTGGACAAACAAAAACCCACTAATTCTGACAAACTCCAAGAAGTGATTATGAAAGAATGGATTGCTATCAGTCAGGAATTGGCCCAGAAGTTGATTGAGAGCATGCCTAGTCGAATTGCAGAGGTCCTGAAAAAGAAGAGCCAACACTGCAAATACTGACTCTTTGCATAAATGTCATGTAATTGTCGATAAAAGCCTTTGAAACGTATGAAGTGTGTGTAATTATATTTCACTACATCACAGAAACAACTGAAACAAAGATCTAAAAGCAGTTTAGCAGCAAACTTTGTGAAAACTAATATTTGTGTCATTCTCAAAACTTTTGGCCACGACTGTATATTATAAGTATATCACACCCCTCAGGGTACTTTCACACTTGCGTTGTTTGATTCCGGCAGGCAGTTCCGTTGCCTGAACTGACTGCCTGATCAGGCAAACTGTATGCAAACGGATGTCATTTTTTCTGACTGATCAGGCATTTTTCTGACTGATCAGGATCCTGTTCAGTCAGAAAAATGCCTGATCAGTCAGAAAAATGCATTGCAATACCGGATCCGTTTTTCCGGTGTCATCAGGCAAAACGGATCCGTTTTTTTTTTTTTTTTTCATTTTTAAAAGTCTGCGCATGCGCAGACCGGAAGGACGGATCCGGCATTCCGGTATTTTGAATGCCGGATCCGGCACTAATACATTCCTATGGAAAAAAATGCCGGATCCGGCATTCAGGCAAGTCTTCAGTTTTTTTCGCCGGAGATAAAACCGTAGCATGCTACGGTTTTCTCTTTTGCCTGATCAGTCAAAACGACTGAACTGAAGACATCCTGATGCAAACTGAACGGATTACTCTCCATTCAGAATGCATGGGGATATGCCTGATCAGTTATTTTCCGGTATAGAGCCCCTGTGACGGAACTCTATGCCGGAAAAGAAAAACGCAAGTGTGAAAGTACCCTCAGTATATCACACCCCTCTATATCACACCTATACCAGTTCTTAAAAGGACTTTTGAGGCCCTATTAGCTAGCGTTTGATGTCCCTAACTGTCCCTGCTCCAAAATGCAACCTCTCCCTACATTGGCAAAACACAAAATGTAAACTGGCTGCCAGATCGGGTTCTGTTATAAGGTAGGGGGTTTGTCCATGTGCTGAAACGTCTCAATTGGCTGTCCTGTTCGGCCCTATGCAAAAAAATATGGCGCGTGCGTATATTGCCATATGTTAGGCGAATCGTGAACTAGCAAAGTTTGCCACGAAACAACCACTAGGCGAACCGCAAGGCCATCTCAAATGGTGATATTACTGTGTATTGTATGGTGATATTACTGTGTATATCCTTTATTACTGTGTATTGTATGGTGATATTACCATATACACTTACCTAAAGAATTATTAGGAACACTATACTAATACGGTGTTGGACCCCCTTTTGCCTTCAGAACTGCCCTAATTCTACGTGGCATTGATTCAACAAGGTGCTGATAGCATTCTTTAGAAATGTTGGCCCATATTGATAGAATAGCATCTTGCAGTTGATGGAGATTTGAGGGATGCACGTCCAGGGCACGAAGCTCCCGTTCCACCACATCCCAAAGATGCTCTATTGGGTTGAGATCTGGTGACTGTGGGGGCCATTTTAGTACAGTGAACTCGTTGTCATGTTCAAGAAACCAATTTGAAATGATTCGAGCTTTGTGACATGGTGCATTATCCTGCTGGAAGTAGCCATCAGAGGATGGGTACATGGTGGTCATGAAGGGATGGACATTGTCAAAAACAATGCTCAGGTAGCCTGTGGCATTTAAACGATGGCCAATTGGCACTAAGGGGCCTAAAGTGTGCCCAGAAAACATCCCCCAGACCATTACACCACCACCACCAGCCTGCACAGTGGTAACAAGGCATGATGGATACATGTTCTCATTCTGTTTACGACAAATTCGGACTCTACCGTTTGAATGTCTCAACAGAAATCGAGACTTATCAGACCAGGCAACATTTTTCCAGTCTTCAACAGTCCAATTTTGGTGAGCTTGTGCAAATTGTAGCCACTTTTTCCTATTTGTAGTGGAGATGAGTGGTATTGTAACTGTGTATTGTATGGTGATGTTATAGTATACATCCTTTATTACTGTGTGTAGCATAGTGATATGGCGTATAGCTTTTAGTACTGGGCACTGTCATTATTGGGCACACTATGGAGATATGCTGTTTTCTTAGCACACTATGGCACTTTAGTATCATTACTATATGGCTACATGCACATGAACGTTGTTTGTTTTCGTGTCCGCTCTGTTTTTTGGTGGATAGGATGCGGACCCATTCATTTCAATGTGCTGTCCGCATCAGTATGTCCGTTCCGTAGCCCCTGAAAAAAATTAAAAAAATTAGAACATGTCCTATTCTTGTCCGTTTTAGGCACTGTCACAATGGATCCGCAAAAAAAAAAAAAAAGGATAGCATATTGATATCATCCGTTTTGTTTTTTTTGCGGACCGCAAAATACATACGGTGGTGTGCATGTAGCCTATGGCAGTATTTTCCAGGCAAGGATCTTCAAATACCCACAGCAGGGTTACTGGCCTGGCGGACTGCAGCCCAGATGCAAACCTCTGCATGTCCCGCCTTCATCTTTATCAGATAGAGCGGAACACAATAGTGAAGCAGGGGCCCTCAGCTCCATGTTCCACCATTCCCCTGCCACCGGTGGTTCCACGTAGGCGTGACGCAGTGACACCTCCACAGGCCGGCTCCACTCTGCTGGTCTGGGTAAGGTGGGCTAGGTATTTAAATTAGAGGCAAAAAAGGGTATCACTCTCTGTGGTGGCATTTAGGTGGGAAAGACTTCAGGCGCATCATTTATAGGTACTTAATTTGTTTTGGGGGGGGGATTGAGATCTTTCTGCTGTCAGGCAGCCTCATACTGTGTGAAGGGCAGGGGGCACAGAGGGCATTATGTGCACCACTGACCCCGGTACATGGACTCTTCTAAAAGTACTTGAGCCCGTCCTGCCGCCGTCAGTGACACACGACTACCTGTTACCGTTACAGGTCGGGGCCCTCACCACACTATACCCTCCGGGGTGCTATGGTTTTACCACATATATAATACACTTTCCGCTGCAGGAGGCGGACCCCGCCACATAACCGAGAAGACGCGAACCGAACGGCTAACGGCCGAATACAGCCTCCGTGACCACGGACAGGCCCGAGGGGCGGAGCCTAGGCGCGCGTTCTGGCGTGGGCGGAGCCTGTGGGTGTCTGGCAGTGGAGGAGGAGGGTTCGCTGCGTGGGTGCGCGCCCCGGGCTGTGAGGACTTGGCTGGTACTAGAGAGAGGTTCCCCGTTTACTGCCAGCTTCATGCAGGAGACGTCGGGAGAGGTGAGTGTTGGGGTGGGGGAGGGGGCCCTGCGTCCCATCAGCTTCATGTGGCCGCGGCTGTGCTGATAGATATCCATGTGTCTGCTGTATGACGTTATCAGGGCTTATATATACGATGGCACTGCCCAGTGTTACCCCTGGTGTCAACTGGAGCCCTTGCCCCTATAATCACTGTTTCTGGGAAAGCTGGGTGGCAGCTATGTGCCCTCCAGCACTAGGGTGGTCAGCCAGCCTCCTGACTGCCCAGGGAGCACAGCATGGCACTGGGCAGGTCAGCCACTCAGGATACTAGGAAAGCTGAGTACTGGTCTCCGTATTGTCTCTTTTTTTGGGTCGTGAAATAACTTTTTGATGAATTTTTATTAAAACTTCTGGACCTTATGAAGTATCGGCCATTGCAGCGGTGGCACAAGTCGTCCTGTGCCCATGTTCACACACTGACGTCCGGAATGCGGTGCGTGCGGACGTGTTATCTGCGTATCGTCATCACGGCTGCAGATTAGGTTGATTGGATAATGTGTGTGGATCCGCTCTGCAGTCCAGAGTGGATTTGTAGAGATCCGTTTCTGAAACCTGATTACTGCTGAAGATTAAGAAAAAATCCACTTTTGATTATGTTTATCCTGTGAACATGCAGTGCCAGGAAGGGGTTAGCTGACGCCACTTGGGTCAGGTGGATAATATTCTGTATTTGTTGTGACGCCAATTGCAGCATGCACAGGGTACTACCCCAGGGCCCCTCCAAGGTGTTAGAATGTACGTCCCAGACTAGGAATGCCAGAGTGGTGTAATGGCCTATAATGTCTCTGTAGGGTAGTGATAATTGTGTCACCGTGTCCCCTACCTGGGTACGGCTGGACTCCTGGCTCACTTGCAATAAATTTGAGTTTAGTGATAGTAGGAGTAATAGAGGAATTTTGCAGAAGAAATGATGTCCAGACCTTTAGATGAAGTTAAAGGGAACCTGTCACCGGGATTTTGTGTATAGAGCTGAGGACATGGGTTGCTAGATGGCCGCTAGCACATCCTCAATACCCAGTCCCCCATAGCTCTGTGTGCTTTTATTGTGTAAAAAAAACCTATTTGATATATATGCAAATTAACCTGAGATGAGTCCTGTACGTGAGATGAGTCAGGGACAGGACTCATCTCAGATTAATTTGCATATGTATCAAATCCGTTTTTTTTACACTATAAAAGCACACAAAGGTATGGGGACTGGGTATGCAGATGTGCTAGCGGGCATCTAGCAAACCAGGTCCTCAGCTTTATACCCAAAATCCCGGTGACAGGTTCCCTTTAAACGTTGCTGTTCTTGAAATAACCTGCATCCAAGCGGTATAGCAGCTTTGGCCTCTTGGTCCCAGCAGGTTTTGGCAATCATTGGCAGGAATGAGAGCTTCTGCTTTAAATGTAGAGCTTGCAGGATAGGACGTCTGCTTGGTAGCTCTATAACTGTGGCAGGATTAGCTTCTGCACTTATCTGGTACCTGCTGTATGGTGACAGACTAGCTGAGAAGGAATAGGCTTCTCCTAGGACTCTGGATTTATCTCTCAGATGGCTTCTCGGGATGCTTTTTTCCTGGAACTCTGGAGTTGGTCTGTAGTTTCTGCTTTCCTCATCCAGCAGAGCTGAAGATCCTCAAGCTGGGTATATGGCCAAGTCTCAGCCGAGACTAGGTCCTTGCTGTCATAATCTATTCCAGCTTAGATTCACTAAACTGCACTTGCCAATGCATTGCTGCCACCTACTGGTAACCAGGCAAATTACATGAACAATTGCTTGTAACATAGTTTTGTATGCACATTCATGGAAGACATAATATAAATTACATCTGATGACAGTATAAAGGCTCTTAGGAGATAGTAGCAGGGTAGAGGCGTGTAGTAACACAACTCTGGGGCCGAAGGGCTCATTCACACGACCGTATGGCCGTGGTGCCCATATTGTGAACCGCATCGGCTGTGTGAACTCTGTGCTGCGTTGCAGACCCATTGACTTGAATGGGTCCACGATCTGCAAGATACAGCAAAAGATAGGACATGTCCTATGGAAACAGTTCCGTGAGCTTCGGGTGCGTGCCTCTGCACCACAAAAGATAGGACATAATCTGTATTTTGCCGTACCTTGCGGATCGTGGACCCACTCAAGTCAATGGGCCTGCACCACGACAGAGTTCACACGGCGGACCATACAGTGGTGTGATTGAGCCCGCACAGCCTTCTATACGGGCTTAGCTGTGGATGCAGTGTTTATGGACAATCCCTTTAAAGGGAACCTGTCGCCATGGAAATGCAGTGCAATATGCAGGCAGCATTTATTTGAGCAGGAGGAACTGAGCAGATTGACATTATGGGAGATAATCCACTATAACCTGTAATTCATCTGTCCCCATGATTAACCCTATTAAGCCAGGCATTCTGCCTGGTAGCGATTGCATCAATTGCTGTACCAATGTGTACCATGATCTACCAGTGCAGCCAAATCTTTACTTTTCTTATTATGCAAATTAGGTGCTCTGAGCACAAAGGGCTGGCCTAGTCCCTTGGAGCATCCCTTTATTTGCTCCACTCCCCTTCATGGCCTGTTTGCCACGGCTGGGCATTCTCACTGTTTGATGGCTCGCCCTGAAATCTCCCCTTGATCTCAGGAGCTACACCCCGCTCTAAGATTTGCATTGCGCAAGCGCTGATGACCTCGGTCACCTCAATGCAGATCTCAGAGAAGGTACAACCTCCAGCAATTAACTGTGCATACGCCAAAGAAGACTCGCTGGCGTGAGTGGGAAGTTTCATCCAAACAGTGAAGATGCCTGGCCTCGTCAATCAGGTGACAGGGGAGAGGAGCAGGTAAAACGGTGCTCTGAGGGGCTAGGCCAGACCCTCAGTGCTTTAAGAAACTGTGAGCAGGTGCCAGGTCGTGCTGAAAAATGAAATCTTCATCTCCATAAAGCTTTTCAGCAGATGGAAGCATGAAGTGCTCCAAAATCTCCTGATAGCTAGCTGCATTGACCCTGCCCTTGATAAAACACAGTGGACAACACCAGCAGCTGACATGGCACCCCAGACCATCACTGACTGTGGGTACTTGACACTGGACTTCAGGCATTTTGGCATTTCCCTCTCCCCAGTCTTCCTCCAGACTCTGGCACCTTGATTTCCGAATGACATGCAACAGTCCAGTGCTGCTTCTCTGTAGCCCAGGTCAGGCGCTTCTGCCGCTGTTTCAAAGTGGCTTGACTGGGAATGCGGCACCTGTAGCCCATTTCCTGCACACGCCTGTACACGGTGGCTCTGGATGTTTCTACTCCAGACTCAGTCCACTGCTTCCGCAGGTCCCCCAAGGTCTGGAATCGGTCCTTCTCCACAATCTTCCTCAGGGTCCGGTCACCTCTTCTCGTTGTGCAGCGTTTTCTGCCACACTTTTTCCTTCCCACAGACTTCCCACATGAGGTGCCTTGATACAGCACTCTGGGAACAGCCTATTCGTTCAGAAATTTCTTTCTGTGTCTTACCCTCTTGCTTGAGGGTGTCAATGATGGCCTTCTGGACAGCAGTCAGGTCGGCAGTCTTACCCATGATTGCGGTTTTGAGTAATGAACCAGGCTGGGAGTTTTTAAAAGCATCAGGAATCTTTTGCAGGTGTTTAGAGTTAATTAGTTGATTCAGATGATTAGGTTAATAGCTCGTTTAGAGAACCTTTTCATGATATGCTAATTTTTTGAGATAGGAATTTGGGTTTTCATGAGCTGTATGCCAAAATCATCAATATTAAAACAATAAAAGGCTTGAACTACTTCAGTTGTGTGTAATGAATCTAAAATATATGATAGTCTAATGTTTATCAGTACATTACAGAAAATAATTAACTTTATCACAATATGCAAATTTTTTGAGAAGGACCTGTATACTGCTCCCCGCTCCCACTACACTTTACCATGGCTGCCAGGACTTTAGCGTCCCGGCAGCCATGGTAACCATTCAGAAAAAGCTGGATAGATCATCAGCTTCTGATCGGCAGGGGTCCCGGGCCCAGTGACGTCACGACTAGTATCAACTGGCCTGGGCGGGACTAAGCTCCATTCAATTGAACAGAGCTCAGCCCCGTCCAGGCCATTGATACTAGTCGTGACATCACTCGGCCAGCGGTAAACAGTAAGAAAGGCCGCGGTGCTGCTGGAGCGCTGCTGCCTTCTCAAACAGCTGATCAGCAGGGGTCCTGGGTGTCGACCCCCGACGATCAGAAGCTGATGATCTATCCAGAGGATAGATCATCAGTTAAAACAAAGTGCAGAACCCCTTTAAGTTTACAACGTTCAACATGCAGTATTAGGCCTCATGCACACGTCCGTTGTTTTGGTCTGCATCCGAGCTGCAGTTTAAATTCGCTTCAATTGCTCTGTTCCGAGGTCCGCAAAAAAAAATATAACCTGTCCTATTGTCTGTTTTGCGGACAAAAATGGGCAGTTATATCAATGGCTGTCCGTGCCATTCCGCAAATTGCAAAACGCACACGGGTGCCATCCGTGTTTTGCGGATCTGCAATTTGCAGACTGCAAAACACACAACGGTCTTGTGCATGAGGCCTAACTAGCATGTTACTGATATTCTGTGGGTCAGCATGATTATGATGATAGTGTTATCTGTTTTTTTACTACTTTTGCACATGATAGCATGTCTTGCTACATCGCCACATTCCAAGAGCTGTTGTACCCAGGGCTGTGGAGTCGGAGTCGAGGAGTCGGAGTCAATTTTGGGTACCTGGAGTCGGAGTCGGCAAAAAATGAACCGACTCCGACTCCTACTAAATTTAATTTGGAATAAAAAAATTAAAAAGCAAGTTTAAATGTCCGAATTCATAAACAGTTATAATTAATGACTTCTCTACTGTAAGAATAAAGGCCAATGCATGCAGTGCCTCACGTAACCGCAAAACAAACGCGTTCAGTGATGTGAAGAAGCATGCTTTTCATATGCTTCACTATATGGCACGCAATGCACAATTAGGAGTGGCAATACATATACTTTCCATTGTGTTGTGTTCTGATGTTACAGGGAACACAATGCCCATGGTTTACCTAGCCTCTCACTGATAAGGGATTAAGTAAATATGTGTTTTGCAGGACTAGAGACACTTGTATAAGTGAAGGGAATGGAGGGTCAATAGTTCAAGACTGAAGCTGTAAACCATGGATGTCAAACTCATGGCCCTCCAGATGTTGCAAAACTACAACTCCCATCATTCCCTGATAGCTGTAGTATGCCCTGGCATGATGGGAGTTGTAGTTTTGCAACAGCTGGAGGGCCACGAGTTTGACATCCCTGCTGTAAACCATTGGAAAAACTGCTGTCATTCAGCTAAGGCTATAAAACGTGTAAACTCAGATTGTTATCTTAAACTTTAAACATGACTATGGGATTCTTCTAGGGAAATCATGTTTTAAAATAAATGTCCCTTCTTGGATCCTCCCACTGCCCTGTCTTCAGCAGAAGACCAGCAGACAAAGGAGAAGGCAGCAGCTTCTGCCCAACTACCTCTCTGTGCTAGAAGAGCTTAGAAGAACTTCTTTCTTTCCTTCAAGGAATGTATAAAATACATTCGCATATTAAATACAGAGGAGTCGGAGTCGGAAGTACAAAAAACTGAGGAGTCGGAGCATTTATCTACCGACTCCACAGCCCTGGTTGTACCCATATGAGATACTTTTCATTGGCACCATTTTTGGGGGTACGTTGGACTTAGGCTAGTTTCACATTAGCGGCAGGCTTTTCCAATGGGGAACATGTAGTAGTTTTATTTCGGCATGTTTGCCATGCTACGCACCCGGTATAGCAAATGGGGCCGGAGCAGAAATACGGCGGCACAGTGCAATAGCGGTAGCACGGATCCGGCAAGCTGTTCAGGCTGTTATTTTGGGGGCAGAGATGAATAGGAAAAAAGCACTCCATATTTTTAAAGTTGTTGACAGGGTGGTTTAAAATAAATAACATGTTATCTTTATTATTCAGGTTGTGACAAACAGGGTGTGATATCACATGTGCTTATTATTTTTTTAACCACTTCTAGTAAATATTTTTATAGGAAAAATTTTTTATTTTATTTCTTGTAAACTTTATTACCATTATTCTTTTTTTAGTCCCACTAGGACATGACGTTTATAATGCACTGGTATATCTCTACACCATTATAGCCTATCACTGTAGCAGTGACAGGCTGTGGTACAGTCTAAGGACTCGTGTACACAGCCGTAGCCTGTTTTGTAGTGCGCAAATTGGGGTTCCAAAAACACGGATACCAGCCTTGTGCGTTCCGCATTTTGCGGAACTTAGCGTCTTTATGGAACAGCCCTATCCTTGTCCATAAAACAGACAAGAATAGGACATGTTTTGTTTTTTGTGGGTGCCACAGAACGGACAGACACTTTTGTGGCCCCACTGAAGTGAATGGGTCCGCACAAAAGGCGGATTGGCTGCGCATTGCACCAGGATTAATGTAGCTGGTCGTAGGGACTGAACAGACTACACGGACTGCGCTGATACAGCGTCCTGGACCAAAGAAAGTCACACGTGTAGAAATAACGCATAAGGCATTATTGTCACCCCTACTTGCACGGCCGGCATGATGATGAGGGAGTGCTCTCAGCCTGTTGAGGATGTAGGTCTCTACAGATAGGGGTTATCCTCTGCAGCACGCCCAGGTGGTAGTACGACTAGATGTACATGGCAGGGCTATCATTGCATTACAGCGCGTGACTGTAAGAAATATCTCCACAAACTTGTTTAGGGAGTTTCTCAAGAGCTTTTAAATAGAAAGAAATGAACTGCTTCCTTATTTTTCAATTTCTAAGGGCTCATGCACACGCGGTCCGCAATGCACGGGCACCTTCCGTGGGGCAGACGCATGGGGATCACAGACCCATTCACTTGAATGGGTCCGCAATCCCTCCGTTCCGCAAAAAGATAGAGCATGTTCTATCTTTTTGCGGTGCGGAGGCACGGAACGTAACCCTAGAAAGCAGTCCGTAGCGTTCCGTTCCGTGCTTCCGTTCCGCATCTCTGGATTTGCAGACCCATTGAAATTAATGGGGCCGCATCCGCGATGCGGAGTGACAACGGAACAAATGCGATCCGCAATACAGGAACGAGACACCAAGGGTCGTGTGAACGAGCCCTAAGTGTCCTCTTTTACAGAATGGGGAGAATTCATCAAGCCCTGTACTCCACAATTCTGGCTTCAAAAAGTTTCAGTATAGGGCTTTTACACGGACCAATGTTTCAGTCAAATATCGGGAGTGAACGAAACGTTCCTGATAATTGCCTGCTCGTCTGTATTTTTATGCAGCAGTATGGGGTTACAGCGATTGCTTGTCCCCATAGAAATGTATTGTTCCTGAGCAGCAGACCCCAGTTTACACCGCACGACCTGCTGCACAGGGACGATGATTTTAGGGACACAATCGCCTAATGAATGGCATTTTATACGCAGGCCAGTTTTCGGGAACCAGTTCACCCCTGATAATTGGCCCGATTATCAGTCTGTTTACAAGGGCCTTTCTTCCGTGACATCTCGCATTTGCTGTGCCGCTGTATGTGAATGAACAATCACTTGGTCACACACAGTGATTGTCACTCGTTTGCTTCACTTCCATGGAACAATCAGCTTGCTGATTACTGGTAGATAATATAAGCCTGATGAGTCCGGAGAGGAACGTGGTGGGCTCGTAATAATACGGTTAGTGCATTTATCATGGCTTCCTAGGGTCCGGTTTTGGATTGTCCTTATCAGGTAGCAGCATGTTGGGGGTACGACCACATTGCGTGGTTGCGGATGAGTACTGCGCGACCATATAGCGAGCTCTAACTAAACTAATGAAGGCCGCACTGTTCATTTGGTCTGCATTGTTAATGGCCTTGCAGCACCTACAATACTGAGGGACTATTAACAATACAGACCTACTAAACCAGGAGTGCACAACCTGCGGCCCGCGATACCATTCTGTGCGGCCCCCAATTATCTGGTAGCAGACATGTATGTCTATGTCTTGTGGCTGCTCACATGTATCTTTAATGTAATTTCCCATTAGATGGGAGTACTAGAAGTGTAACTAGACATTTATGATATATACTGTATGCTCAACATGCCATAAAAATAGTATTTCAGTTGTTAATAACCCTTTAAGTTTTATTTTTGGCCCTTGAATTGGTTCAGGCTCACAACGTGGTTGTGCACCCCTGTACTAAACAGTGCAGTTGTCATTAGTTTAATTAGATCCCGCTCGGTGCTCTAGTGCAGCCACGTCCTAACCTTAAAGGGGTTGTCCGGGTTCAGAGATGAACCTCATGTTCACTTGTTGTCTTGCTGTGAATGGATCGTCGGAGCATTTCTTATTCCAATCCCCCCCCCCCCCCCCTTGCTCTGCGCTGCATCGCGCAGGGCATGGGCTGTTTTTTTTTTTTTTTTTTTCTTCTTACTTCCTCACGATTCTAGCGATCTTGATGATGTCACCGACACTAATGGGCAGTCTGTAGTGCTGCCCATGGCTCTAAGACAGCCCATTTGTGCCAGTGATGTCACCGGGATCACTGTTAGATGGAAGCCTTCTCCTAGCATGCCCATGAGAAGCCCGGTACATCACCGGTAGTATAGAAAAAGCCATTGACCTGCACAAGTAAGGGGGAGAGTCGGAGCGAGAAATACTCCGATGCTCTACTCTTTCATGCTGAATGAGTGAAGATGAGGTTATGTCCTGGTTCAGCTCTGAACATGACCGCACTGTGGGTAGTACTGACCATGACCGCTACAGCTACCCTCCTTATCGCCTACTAGGGTGCATTCACACGACCGTATCCGTTTTGTGGACCCCATTAGCTGCACAGTTGCAGATAGCACAAGGGTGACATCCACGTGCTGACCCATAGAAATGAATGGGTCCGTGTGCGATCCGTAAAAAATGCGGATGAGACACTGATCTAGAATTGTTGTGTGCATGAGGCCTTAGGGGTCCATCAGATGTTCGGCGGCAATACCAATAAAAAAATACCACGGCATGACCCCCCCGCCACTGAACTTTAGCAAAAATATTAAGCAAGGTGTGAAAGGGTTATTCCAGTTGTGATACAACAGATACAGATTAGATTTGGTCGGGGTCCTACTGCAGGAACCACCACTGTTCACAAGAACCCCGTACCCCGTACCCCTCAGGGTTTCCCGAAATGACTGGAGCGCTAAGAAACCCTTACTTTTCCATCCATCTCCACATATTGGGATTTCTCAGCAAATTTGAAAAGTAGTAGCTGCAACCCCACAGCTCAGCTACTACCTTGTTTTTCCGGCTTCAAAGCTACACGGCTCTGGCCCTTGTGTAGTGGGTAGATCTGGTGACTGCTCCACAGCCTCTATTGAAGTGAATGGTAACTAGTACACAAAGGCTGGAGCTACAAGGTAACAGCTGATTGGTGGGATCCACCACCCTGCCAATCTAATATTGCAGGCCTATCATGAGGATAAGCCATCAGTATCAAAATCCTGGACAATCCCTTTAACTTGTTAATGAAAAGCTCTTTATGACCAGACACGTTTGATTTGACTCACGTAGTGGTTAAACGGTTGATGGACAGAGACTGGACTCTCCATCTAGATGGCCACCACTGTACCACCAGTGTTCCTGTGCTGACCCAGAGTGACCTCATTATCATACCCTCTCCAGGCTTGGCATTTTAGTTGGGATTAAGGGAAGTATGACCATATTCTCCCCCCTTTCTGCTACTTCGATTGATTACTTTGATTAGCCTTTCCTGCTGTTTTTCTAATTTTATTTGTAAAGCCACATTATTACTATCGGTATTTAACTGGTCTGTGGTCCAGATTTGTGGACATTGGATGTGTGATGCAGATGCGCTATATTTAGTCCCAAATTTGTGGGAATTGTTATTCTTTATGGCCATGAGATTGACCATTATCATATGGGCATTATCACAATAGTTTAATCAGATTCACACATGTACAGGTGAAACTCGAAAAATTAGAATATTGTGCAAAAGTCCATTTATTTCAGTAATGCAGCTTAAAAGGAATTCCATTAATGCAGCTTAAAATTAGAATTTTGTGAAAAGGTTCAATATTCTAGGCTCAAAGTGTCACACTCTAGTCAGCTAATTAGTCCATAACCCCTGAGCAAAGGGGACTTGAGATTGTGACTTTGGGGTTTCATAAGCTGTAAGCCATAATCATCCAAATTATAACAAATAAAGGCTTGAAATATCTCGCTTTGCATGGAATGAGTCTCATATGTTAGTTTCACCTTTTAAGTTGCATTACTGAAATAAATGGACTTTGCACGATATTCTAATTTTTCAAGTTATACCTGTATATCATTGCTTCTATTTTGTATTGTTTGCTTTGTGGAGTTTTTTGTGTTATATGTGGTCCCCTGATGGACTGACCCCAGAGAACGGTTCAGAGAAACGCGTCGGGACAAAGTTTGCATTCCTGGGACATATGGTATGTGCTCCTTTTTTCCACTGGTGACCAAACTTAGGGATTGGGTTATATGGGAGCATATATGTATTGTGTGATTATTTATGTTGTGACTTTATTATTTTCTGATACATGCATAGACCAATGACATTACTGTTCGACTGTAGTCATAATGGGTCCCTTCTCGGGTGGCGGTATCTATCCCTTGTCAGAACATATAGGGCCTGTCAGGAGGTTCCTGACACGGAATCCCCCCTATCAGGGCGGCCATTCCTTTTTGCTAGGCAGGGCTTGAAGTTTGATAGGGCAAGTGTGAGGGTGGGGTATTTTTCCTTTCCTTGTCCTGCCCACCCTTATTGTTAGTTGCTTTTTATGGGCACAATCTGGATGAGTTGTAATGGTGATCAGTAAGGTTACGTGATGTCTATATCTATCAGGACTGTGATATAGTTTCATTTGGGGAAAACTGCAACTCTTTAAATATGCAAACTGACACCAAAATAAATGATTAAAATGAGTTCCCTATTTTTTGTCACTCAACTGTATATAATATATGTATGGTTTCACGTGATAATTGTAGCGGTTTTGGTTGGCATGGGTGTCTTTATTTTTTTTATTTGTATTTTATTATATGTAATTTTTATTTTATTTCTGGCACATATGTTCCCTATAGTTATTAATGCCCTGCCCCCCCAACCCCCCCCCCCCCCCCGATGTTGCATTGTATACAGAGCTGATTAGCAGCTCTCCTGTGCCCCAGACACCCAGCAATCATGTGATGCCCAGGATAGCCGCTTCCTCTATTCACTGCACTTGCTGAGGAACGCAGAAGGCAGAATCAGTAAGAAACCACTTCGGACCAACTCCTGCCAGATTGCAAGAACTTTAACCTCTTAAAGGGATTAGGCCATGATAGTGTAAAATCGAATCTCTAACAAACAGCCCTAACCTTATGTGGAACCAGAGATCTCCCCATTTATTGCTCCAATTGTCCTGATAGATTTATTTGAGGGTGTGTCCTTTCTCGGAGGGTGTGTCCTTTCTCGGAGGGTGTGTCCTTTCTCGGAGGGTGTGTCCTTTCTCGGAGGGTGTGTCCTTTCTCGGAGGGTGTGTCCTTTCTCGGAGGGTGTGTCCTTTCTCGGAGGGTGTGTCCTTTCTCGGAGGGTGTGTCCTTTCTCGGAGGGTGTGTCCTTTCTCGGAGGGTGTGTCCTTTCTCGGGTAGCTCTTTCCCTGTAACTGCCACAGCTTCTAACAGAAGATATGGCTGGTGGTAGTTGAAGATTCAAACAGAGCATGTGTGACCACTTTAGTGAGGTGGACAGTGAAAGAATATTATCCTTCTCTCTATGCACCGTGATTCCTTTCTTTGTCCCCGAAGACAGACGTCTGGAGAACGTGTCAATGACAGACAGCTATACAAAATGTATAATTACATGCAATTACAGAAATATTCAGATCCAGGTGCTGGTTTGAAAAATGTAGAAATGTAAACCTAAGGATTCAGCCTATTTTGGCATTAAAGGGGTTGTCTCATTTCAGCAAGTGGCATTTATCATGTATATAAAGTTAATATAAGCCAATTACTAATGTATTGTGATTGTCTATATTGCTTCCTTTGCTGGCTGGATTCATTTTGCCATCACATTATACACTGCTTGTCTCCATGGGTATGACCACCCTGCTATCCATCGTGGTGGTCGTGCTTGCACACTATAGGAAAAAGCACCAGCCTATGTGTGCTCCCATTGTCCCGGCCACCAGAGAGGCTGACGCTTTTTCCTATAGCAGGGATCAGCAACCTCCCTCCAGTTGTTCAGAAACTACAACTCCCAGAATGCTAAATTCACTTCCATAGGAGTTAGAAGAACAGCCGAGCATGCTTGCATGCTGGGAGTTGTAGTTTCACAGTAGCTGGAGTGCCAAAGGTTGCTGATCCCTGTCCTATAGTGTGCAAGCACTACCACCACTGATGGATTGCAGGAGGGGGGGGGGGGGGGGGGGGTCTGTAACCATGGAAACGAGCAGTGTATAATGTAATGGAAAAATTCATCTGTCCAGCAAAGGAGGCAATATGGACAATCACAATACATTAGTAAGTGCCTTGTATTCACTTTGTCTACATGATAAATGCAACGTACTGAAGTAAGACAGCCTCTTTAAAGCCTCATTCACATTTCCATGTCTGTTTGACGTCCTTGAAAAAATACGTCTGTGTTTCCTCCTTGAAGATATCCCTGAAGAGGCTGTGTGTCCGTTTTCGCCCTCCATGTATCATCCATATTCCATGGACACTGCTCAGCTGAAAATGAATTTCCCTAAGATCTCATACCAGTGGCCAGTGAAAAAGTAACTGAACTCTGACGCTTTCCGCATTGTTCCAGTGATTTTTCATGGTCTCATAGACTTCAATGGGCATGTTTGGTCTGCATCAGTGACGGAAATAGTGCATGTCTCCGTGATGTCCACGGACCCAACTACTGATGTGTGAACAAGCACATTAAAATCAATTGGTACGTGTGCTGTCCACAAAAAATGTGGATTGCACCCGTCTTAGCAAAACGGAAATGTGAACGACGCCTAATTTTTCTAATCTGACATGTCCCTTTATGTGGTAATAACTTTGGAGCGCTTTTACTTATCAAGGCGATTCAGAGATTCTTTTTCTCTTGACACATTGTACTTCATGTTGGTGGTAACCTTTGGTTGATATATTTTTTATTTTATTTATAAAGAAATTTGGTAATTGCAATTTTCCACATTATAATTTTCAAGAGAATTTCCAAACCTTTTTTTAGGGGACAATTCACTTCTGAACTGGCTGTAAGAGGCCTATATAATTAGAACCCCCCCCCCCCCCCCCCCCATAAATAACCCCATTATAAAAACTTTACCCCTCAGTGTATTCAAAGTGACATTTAGGAAGTTAACCCTTTTAGATGTTTCACAGAAGTGAATGCAAAATTCACACATGTACAGGTGACATTTAAAAATTGGAAGATTTTCAGTTTTAATTCATTTTTGGAATACATAGGTGAGAACAAATACTCCAGACTTATTACCCTGATTCTGCAGTTTTTAGAAACATTCCATGTGTGGCCCTCAAGTGCTAATTGGCTTAAATATGGCCTCAGAATTTTGGAGTCTCCGTTTTTTTTTTATTTATTTTTTTAGGAAGCTTTTCAGGCACCATTTCAGGTTTGCAGAAGCCTCGAATTGCCAAAACATAAAAAATACCACTGAAGGACCCATTTTTGAAACTCCACCTCTGAAGGAATTAATATAGGGGTGCAGTTAGCATTTTGACCCCACAGGTGTTTTTATACATTTATTACACTTGGGGCATGGAAACCATATGTTAACAATTACAGTGGAGGAAATAATTATTTGACCCCTCACTGATTTTGTAAGTTTGTCCAATGACAAAGAAATGAAAAGTCTCAGAACAGTATCATTTCAATGGTAGGTTTATTGTAACAGTGGCAGATAGCACATCAAAAGGAAAATCGAAAAAATAACTTTAAATAAAAGATAGCAACTGATTTGCATTTCATTGAGTGAAATAAGTATTTGAACCCTCTAACAAAAAAAGACTTAATACTTGGTGGAAAAACCCTTGTTTGCAAGCACAGAGGTCAAACGTTTCTTGTAATTGATGACCAAGTTTGCGCACATTTTAGGAGGAATGTTGGTCCACTCCTCTTTGCAGATCATCTCTAAATCCCTAAGGTTTCGAGGCTGTCTCTGTGCAACTCTGAGCTTGAGCTCCCTCCATAGGTTTTCGATTGGATTAAGGTCCGGAGACTGACTAGGCCACTCCATGACCTTAATGTGCTTCTTCTTGAGCCACTCCTTTGTTGCCTTTGCTGTATGTTTTGGGTCATTGTCGTGCTGGAACACCCATCCACGACCCATTTTCAGTTTCCTGGCAGAGGGAAGGAGGTTGTCGCTCAGGATTTCACGATACATGGCTCCGTCCATTTTCCCGTTTATGCGAATAAGTTGTCCTGTGCCCTTAGCAGAAAAACACCCCCAAAGCAAAATGTTTCCACCCCCATGCTTGACGGTGGGGACGGTGTTTTGGGGGTCATAGGCAGCATTTTTCTTCCTCCAAACACAGCGAGTTGAGTTAATGCCAAAGAGCTCTATTTTGGTCTCATCAGACCACAGCACCTTCTCCCAGTCACTCTCTGAATCATTCAGGTGTTCATTGGCAAACTTCAGACGGGCCTGCACATGTGCCTTCCTGAGCAGGGGGACCTTGCGAGCCCTGCAGGATTTTAATCCATTGCGGTGTAATGTGTTTCCAATGGTTTTCTTGGTGACTGTGGTCCCTGCTAATTTGAGGTCATTAACTAACTCCTCCCGTGTAGTTCTAGGATGCTTTTTCACCTTTCTCAGAACCATTGACACCCCACGAGGTGAGATCTTGCGTGGAGCCCCAGAGCGAGGTCGATTGATGGTCATTTTGTGCTCCTTCCATTTTCGAACAATCGCACCAACAGTTGTCACCTTCTCTCCCAGCTTCTTGCTAATGGTTTTGTAGCCCATTCCAGCCTTGTGCAGGTCTACAATTTTGTCTCTGACATCCTTGGACAGCTCTTTGGTCTTTCCCATGTTGGAGAGTTTGGAGTCTGCTTGATTGATTGATTCTGTGGACAGGTGTCTTTTATACAGGTGACTAGTTAAGACAGGTGTCCTTAATGAGGGTGACTAATTGAGTAGAAGTGTCTAACCACTCTGTGGGAGCCAGAACTCTTAATGGTTGGTAGGGGTTCAAATACTTATTTCACTCAATGAAATGCAAATCAGTTGCTATCTTTTATTTAAAGTTATTTTTTCGATTTTCCTTTTGATGTGCTATCTGCCACTGTTACAATAAACCTACCATTGAAATGATACTGTTCTGAGACTTTTCATTTCTTTGTCATTGGACAAACTTACAAAATCAGTGAGGGGTCAAATAATTATTTCCTCCACTGTATATGCAGTTTTAGCTCAACATGTTTAATTTTTACAAGGGTTAACAGGAGAAAAAGCACCCAAAAATTTACTCAGTACTCCATATGTGGTTGTAACCAGTGATGGCCAGTTCGCCCGCGAACACATGCGGGCTGCCATCTTAACTCACAAGTCCGGCGATGCACAGGTAAGTCCTCGCCTGTGCGCGAGCCGGTCTAAAAACCAATGCGGTCACCGGGAGCAGGCAATTCCGAGAACAGCCCGATTCTCGGAACTGCCTGCTCCCGTTGACCGCATTGGTTTCAGACCGGCTCGCGCACAGGCACAGGTGAGGACTTACCTGTGCATCGCCGGACTTGTGAGTTGAGATGGCAGCCTGCATGTGTTGGTTGGAAACCTGTAGTTTTTTGGGCTCACACCAGGGCTCAGAAGGGAAGGAGCAGCATCTGGATTTTATAACATGGAATTTGCTGGAATGGTTTTTAAGGGTCATTACTTCTTCAGGTTGTACTACTTTTGCACCCTAAAATCACTTCAATTATTATTATTTTTTAATTAAAATTCAGTTGTATTTTGTATCGCTGTTTACAAGCATCCATAACATCTTTATTTTTCTGTCCACACAGCTGGTCCTATTTTTTGCTATAGCTGTAGGACTTCTTGATTGCTTTTCATACCTGATGAGGTGAGGCAGGTGAGGTAACAAAAACAGCAATTTTGCATTGTTTTTCATATCTTGTCAGAAGGTCTTTTTAAATAGTTTCAGGCTCTCAGTATTGTATTTTTGCTATCTCAGTGTGACTGCTTTAGGTATTTGCAGTTACATCATGCCCTTCTTTTTTTACAGAATAATGACCTTTTTCTGCTTGACTCCGTTCCCATATTGAACCGCTTAAAGTTCAGCACCTTGCATGAAGGCGTTATTCAGTTGGATAAAATAATTCAAGAGGACCAGTCACCACTCCTGACATGTCTGTACTTGCGTTCCCCGTGTCATCACAATTTGGAGGTTTTTTTCCCACATGAATCTATGTTGTGCTATTCTTCTATTATTCCTGCTAGACGTTTAAGAAAGAATTCCCAGCAGTCTCCAATAAAGGTCCAACTGGTTTTTACCGGTTGGGATTCGGCTTCTCCACAGTCGGCCCCTGGCAGCACTGATGGGATGGTGCCAGACTATGCCGGGACACCCCCCCCCCCCCTACTGGGAATACCCAGTTACACCTTCATTGCAAGTGGGGAGCGCAAGTAGTTACTAAAACGGACATGTCAGGAGCGGTAACTGGTCCTCTGTAACGATAATATCTAAATCAAGGATGCATTGGGGAAAAAAAGCTAAATCTGTGACAGCATTTGGAACTCTTCGGACAATTTTTTCTGAAATAAAATGAAGCAGTTTATTGTAGTCTATTAGAAACTTTTGGATTGATGCGTTAATCACAATTAAAGTACAATTGTAATACAATATACCTTTAAAATCCAATAATTTTCATAGTGGGAGACCTCACCCGAGTTGTAACTCCAGCCCCGCACTGTACGGTACTAAGGGAGGAGATTTGTCAAACTGGCTTAGTTGCCCATAGTAACCAATCGCATTCCATCTTTCATTTTTGACAGCACCTTTGGAAAATGAAAGGTGCAATCTGATTGGTTGCTATGGGCAACTAAGCCAGTTCTACTTTACACCAGTTTGATAAATCTCCCCCTAAATCTTTATTAAGACTTCTTTTTTTCACCAGACTCTGTGGCCCAAATTTACTAATGTGTCTGCGCCAAACATGTCTAAAAAGTGGCACAGATTGGTGCAAAATAGCTCATCTAGGGTTTCCAAATATTATTTTTTCCCTAACATGGTCTGCAAGGGGGTTGGGCTTTATTGGAAATTAGACAGGCCTAATATGTGCCATTTTGTGCCAAAATTGGACCTCAAAGTATACAGTAGAAAAGAAGGACTATATAAAAATTCAACACATCCCAAAGATATAAAATGTAAAAATCTTTGTTATAGCCACAGCAATAAAAACATTGTATACAGTGAGGACTCTGAGGGTCCCCTAATCCGTCCCTACATAGAAGTGCACCCCTAATTCTCAGTAAGAATAGTACTGGTACTCAGACAAACCACTAATAGAAATATATGATCCAATAAAGTAACACACATGATATTCAATGTCAAAGATAAATGCCCATACAAAATAATGGAGGTGTCCAGGTTAAGGTGTACACATTATCCACTCCGCATATCACTGGCAGATACCAGCTTCCTCAGGGGTCTTAACTTAAAAATTGCACCTCAATTCTGGCGTCAAAATCTGTCTGAAAGTAAGCCAACCAATAGTTGGTGTAGAGTAGGTACATTGAAATAGCACGCCAAAAATGGTGCAACCAGAAGGGTTCTTCAACCCCACCAATAGTCGAGCAGTAGTTGAGGGCACATGCTTATAGGTTTTTGTATTTATTGCATATAATTTTCCAATATCAGCCGTGTATAATTGTGCATTCATTTGAATAAAATGATGACATTTCGGTTGAGATGGCCTTTCACAAGTCTCATCTGCACTAATTTGAAGAGGGGAATGAGCTGCTGAAGAGAAGGGGAAAAATGTATAACATTCAGAGGTTAGATACAAATAGATGTTGTGGGCTTTAGTCTGATTACAAACATATATTAATATCATAAATGGCACATAGGGTAGAGAGCAAAATTAGAGATATCCACGATGAAGACCCGAAGGCTCAAGAGTGTATAATGTATGGATCCAATAGGCTTCTCTCCTTTTTAGAATAATGGTTCTGTCATCACCTTGCTGAGGTGGTGGGACATGTTCAATCACCTGGAAACGTAATTGTGAAATTGGTTTTCACAAAATGGGATGGAAATGGTAGGAGCTCCCTCTTACATCTGATCGTGGTCGCGTATACATTATGTTGTCTCCCCTACATACATGGGCACTTTATTAAATAAATCACATAGTTGGAAGTGCAAGTAAAATGGCCCTTGATGGGAAAGCGTTTACCAGATCTTGGATGGTCAGGAACACTAACCACAGTGAAGACATGGAAAGGTGCTGTTCCGTGAAGTGGATAAGAAGGTCCGGGTAGGGAGACACGTCAGACTGCCAGTGTCTGCTCGTATCAAAATATCACGGATAGTCTTGCTACGTTTGTAGCAAGGCATGATGGAAGATTTAAATTCCTCTATATCTGGATAGGCTTATCTTAGAAGATGCCAATGGTGTCTTAAAGGGATTCTGTCACCTCCCCTAAGCCAAAAAACGATTTTAAAGCAGCCATGAAGCACAGCTTACCTGGATTAGGCTGTGCTCTTTGATCTTGAAATCCGACCAGCAGTTACTGCAAAAAACGACTTTGATTGATATGTAAATGTGTCCTGAAGGTGCCCAGAGGGGCGTTTTGTTCTTCTTAGAGAGCCCAGTACCGCCCCTCTTACAGTGCCCAGCCCGCCTTCCTTGTACTGTCTAACCGCCGCCTCCAGCCTGCCACAGCCTCTCCTCCCTCTCCTCCCCCTCCCTCACGCCGAACGAACTCTCGCACAGGCGCAGTACCCACTGAGGGCGGCAGCTTCATCTTCGTCACTGGGCATGCGCCGAGCCCAGTGACGTCCGATGTTCGCTCTTTCCCTCAGTCAGCCTGGTAGGAAGCGCAGAGGATTGCCGATCGGCTAAATACAATACAGCTTTACTTCATATAATAATACCTAATTTGCCCCAACAAGTACTTATTTCTTTCCTGAAGGGAGGGTGGGGAAAGAAATCGCTGGCCGTCTTCACTGTGGCAGGCAGACTGGAGAAAGCGCAGGGTGCAGCAGCCGATCGGCAATCCTCTGTGCTTCCTACCAGGCTGACTGAGGGAAAGAGCGAACATCGGACGTCACTGGGCTCGGCGCATGCCCAGTGACGAAGATGAAGCTGCCGCCCTCAGTGGGTACTGCGCCTGTGCGAGAGTTCGTTCGGCGTGAGGGAGGGGGAGGAGAGGGAGGAGAGGCTGTGGCAGGCTGGAGGCGGCGGTTAGACAGTACAAGGAAGGCGGGCTGGGCACTGTAAGAGGGGCGGTACTGGGCTCTCTAAGAAGAACAAAACGCCCCTCTGGGCACCTTCAGGACACATTTACATATCAATCAAAGTCGTTTTTTGCAGTAACTGCTGGTCGGATTTCAAGATCAAAGAGCACAGCCTAATCCAGGTAAGCTGTGCTTCATGGCTGCTTTAAAATCGTTTTTTGGCTTAGGGGAGGTGACAGAATCCCTTTAATGCAAAAGTGTAAATAATACATATCGGGAATACACAAGTGTGAATGAGCCCTAAGGTGGTTTTTTTTTTCCCTTTATGTTCCATTTTTTTTTGCGTTCTTTATACGGAACCCCCTTCCCAATAACAAAGGTAAATTATAAAAAATTAAAGATCGCTTGCACCACCGCTTCTCAAAACACCCGTACTGTTAAAATACAAACGTAATTATTCTGTACAGTGAATGCCGTATCAAGAAAAAAATCAAAATGGCCAGTTCAGTTTTTTCCGTTACTTCACCTCCCAAAAAATGTAATTAAAAGTAATCACAAAGTAGATGAAAATGTAAAAAAGGGTGTAAGAGTCAGAATAGAGGGTATTAAAACACGAGGAAAACTATATAAATGTGGTATCCCTGTGGTTGTACTGACCCAGAGAATAAAGAGCATGGTCAGTCAGGTCAAAACAAAACCTATAAAACTGTGGAGGAATTGCATTTCTTTTTCTCAATTCCACCTCATTTGGATTTTTTTTCCGGCTTCCCACTACATATATGTATTATTAAATGGTCCCATTAGAAATGCCAACTTGTCCCACAAAAAACAAACCCTCATGTGGCTGAGTTTTATGCCCTGGTTTAGCACCAAAAAACGCACCGCGGCTCGGTTTACACTGCGTGTGGATGTATTTATCCACCGTGCTGGTACTGTACAGCAGACCCACGTCCTTTCAGTTCCGTGTGGTCATGGCCTGACCGCCGGTGACAGGATGACATGATTAGCCCACTAGAAGTACTTGGCTGGAAAGTGGCTCTTGGGATTACTGTTCTCCTAGCAGCCCTTCCGGTCATTGTGGTCCACACCCCTCCGCACTCACATAGTCTTATGGACCAGGGCTTGCTGATATGACATGAGTGACAAGATGAGTGAAAATGGATAGTCTTCATTTTACTCAATATTTTCTTTGTTCTCTGTGACCTTAAAATGAAAGTCTGAGCGCATTGGCTGTAGATGGCTGATTGATGACCTCTGTCTTCACAGGATTAATAGAACATCGGCTTCTTGGCTTTGTGCACGTTCCTCAAAAGCACCATTGATGTCTAAAAACAGGTTTCGGTATCTGGGTGTGATCATCTGTGTTTTACTGTAAGCATTATTTAAAGGGCCTTTCCACCAAATTGTAATAATTCTGCTGATGCACTCGGTATAAGGCTGGAGCCAAAACCAGAAGTGAAGGCAAAGGCATAGGCATGGGGAGTATAGAGGAAGGATTTCTACTTCTCCTTTCACTTCTTTACTTTTACTCTGCTTGTGTGTTTCTATCCTTAGGCTTCTTGCACACGAACGTATGGCTTTTTCAGTATTTTGCGGTCCGCAAAAAATACGGATGACGTCCGTGTGCATTCAGTTTTTTTAGCGGAACAGAACAGCTGGCCCAAGATACAACATGTCCTATTATTGTCCACATAACGGACAAGTATAGTACTGTTCTATCTTTGAACGGAACAGAAAAACTGAAATGGAAGGCATACTGGAGTACCTTCTGGTTTTTTGAAGATCCATTGAAATAAATGGTTCCGTATACGGAACGCAAAAAAACGGAACGTAAACGGAAAAAATAAACCTTAGGGCTCATTCACACTTGTGTATTCCTGATATGTATTATTTACACTTTTGCATTAAGAAACTGTTGCCAATACATTTTAAGTGGTTTTATTCACTTTTACGTTTTTTTAAGCCCACTTTCTTGTGCTCATGGCGTTTTTTTTTACCATGCAGCATGTTCCAGTGGATCCATATTGGTACCATTTTCATTTATTTTTAACATACAAGTCATTGGGTCGAATTTAAAAATGCATAGTTTTCTTAGAACCCCCTGCAGCTCACGTGGCTATGTGAGAACCGCAACATGGGAGTAGTGCAAGCGTTTGATCGCTTGTACTATTTCATGCAAAACTTCTGGGGGACAGAGGGGGGCCGTTTTCTTTGTGTAACCACTCAGACACCATCGTCACTAATATATGAGGGGTTTTAATGTCCATGATAAGGGTACGACCACATAGCACGGTTGTGACCACAGTGGATCCGAATTAAATTGACGACTGCACTGTTTAATGTGTCTCCATTGTTGATGACCTCAAGGCCATTAACAATGCAGTCCGCCTGAACAGTGTGGTTCTCATTGGAACTGCGCCATGTAGTCACATCCTTACTGGTCTCTCATCCTGGCCATTGCATGGAAGTGTCAGCGGTATTCAACAGCCAGCACCCGCTCCATATACCCCTACCAGCATGATGACGTACATGTTCGTCAAATGTCAGGAAGGGGTTAAAGGGGTTTTTCCGGAGCTGAACCCGGACATAACTACTTCTTTACTCATTTACTATGTATGAGTGGAGCATCGGAGCATTTCCTCGCTCCTATGCTTCCCCTTGCATTGCGCAAGGTAAGGTCAGCTCAGTTCGGCTGAATTCCCCTCTGACGTGAAGTAGAAAAGGCGGGGAGCTGAAACCAGAACTGATCCCGTCATTTTCTGAGGGATCGTTCTCCTACATCTGGCGCATCCGTTGTGATGCTGGATGCCCAGTTCTTCTCTCCAGCACTATCAGTGCAGACGTTGGATGGGTGCAGTTCACGTATATCATCCGGCTCCCAGCCTAAAATGAAGTGGGCCTTTATCTGGGGAACAAGTGCCCTCTGGTATTAAAATTTTGGAAATAATTCTGCATATGATTGCCCATTAACCTTGACTTTCTTAAGTAATGCAGTGTGGTAAACCAGTCTGTTATGTAACAAGTGTCAGTTCCTGTCCCGCTCTGATGAGTCGCACGCTTGTGGGTTCTGTATGCAGGGCACGGGTGGGTACATATATCGAACCAGAAGAAGCCGCAGGTCTTTAGAGTTCAGCATTGAAGAAATCTAGCTTTTTCACAATTGGGCCACATGCAGACGACTGTATGTACTTCTTGTTCCGCAAAAAATGGATCTGCAATAAAAATACCGATGACATCCATGTGCATTCCGTATTTTGCGGAATACAGACATACGAAAATACACACGGAGTACCTTTTTAGTTTTTGTTTTTTTGCAGACCCATTGAAATGAATGGTTCCGCATACGGTCCGCAAAAAACAACGGAACGGACGCGAAAAGAAAATACGCTTGTGTGCATGAGCCCTTATAGATAACACAGGATCCACTATTCACACGGACGTCATCCGTATTTTTTGCTATTCCGTTTTTTGTGGACCGCAAAATACATACGGTCTTGTGCATAAAAATATGATCTAAATTGTCATTTTCTGATCACACATACATATATATATATATATATATTTTTTATAATGCTTCCAATTTATTTCATACAGAGCATTGAAAACTGTTTGCTTGTTAAGGCCTCTTTCACACTTGCGTGGTCCGGATCCGGCGCGTACTCCACTTGCCGGAATTACACGCCGGATCCAGAAAAACGCAAGTGAATTGAAAGCATTTGAAGACGGATCAGTCTTCAAAATGCGTTCGGTGTTACTATGGCAGCCAGGACGCTATTAAAGTCCTGGTTGCCATAGTAGTAGTGGGGAGCGGTATACTTACAGTCCGTGCGGCTCCCGGGGCACTCCAGAATGACGTCAGAGCGCCCCATGCCATGCGATCACGTGATCCATGCGCTTGGGGCGCCCTGACGTCACTCTGGAGTGCCCCGGGAGCCGCACGGACTGGTAAGTATACCGCTCCCCGCTCCCCGCTACACTTTACCATGGCTGCCAGGACTTTAGCGTTCCGGCAGCCATGGTAACCATTCAGAAAAAGCTAAACGTTGTATCCAGCAATGCGCCAAAACGACGTTTAGCTTAAGGCCGGATCCGGATCAATGCCTTTCAATGGGCATTAATTCCGGATCCGGCCTTGCGGCAAGTCTTCAGGATTTTTGGCCGGAGCAAAAAGCGCAGCATGCTGCAGTATTTTCTCCGGCCAAAAAACGTTCCGGTCCGGAACTGAAGACATCCTGATGCATCCTGAACGGATTTCTTTCTATTCAGAATGTATTAGGATAAAACTGATCAGGATTCTTCCGGCATAGAGCCCCGACGATGGAACTCTATGCCGGAAGAAAAGAACGCAAGTGTGAAAGAGCCAGCATCGCTAAGAAGAAAATATACTATTTTGCCTATATAGTATAGTATAGGCTGTTATTAAAGGGATTATCCCATGAAAAATATTGTACTTTATTTTTTACACTAGCATTTGGATCTGAAGGCCTTTGTAATTAAGTACATGTAATTAAAAATTAAGACTAGCCACTGAGTTATGCAATAAACTGTATCGGTATGAACCACCTGCTTTTTGTTCTTTGCCTTCTTTCTCCATCCATCTCATTCCCATGCTCAGTACCATCCTGCAACTTCCATCAGTCATATCTACTGTTAAAAGCCATAACCGTTTCAGAGTAACAGCTGCAGCAGAAAGGACATGCCTTCTGACCTGCCAGTCCGAAGAAATTGTAGCCGAGCAATTCAACCCCTTAGTGACCACCGATATGCCTTTATACCGCTAATGGGCCTTAGACTACGCCACCTCTCTTTTATGGCAGCCCAGTCAGGTCTCTTACATGAGAGCTGGGCTTCCACCTTAATGGCTGGATCGGCACTTCTCATTGGCTGTTTAACCCCTTAGATTCTGTGGCCAATAGCTACCGCCGCAGGAGGAAGATACCTCTGTCTCCCATCGGCACCCGCAAATAAGATTGCAAGGTGCAGATGTCTTCGCATGGCAGCCTGGGGACTAATAAAGGCCCCAAGTCTGCCTGCAGGATTTCCCTATTGGGCTGCACCTCTCTGGCGACTGTCATTATAGCACTGACAGTATAATTCACTGTACTGCATAAGCAGTATTATAGAAGCGATCAAAAGATCACCTAAAAGATGCTGCCTCTGTGCCTTCCCAGGAGACAGTTTATGTACTGGCTTTAATATTAGCTGCCTCAATGGACCAGACCTCTGTTATGGCCCCTGACCTATATACATCTCCATATCTGCTACCAGGTATTGGCATCCTTGTAACTTCAGCAACAGCTAGTAGTTCAGCTACTGTTTGTGTACCTGCTTCTGCTCCTGAATTGGTTTCTACAGCCATATTGTCTACGGCAATAATTGGAGTTACAATGGTAAACTGTGGCAGGAGACCGCATACAGCTACAGTACGTACCGTGGAGATTGCTGGAACTTCTACTGGAGCACAGGGTGCTTCCCCTCATTCTATTCTTAATGGTGAACCTGTTTATACACGCTCTCAGATGAATGTACCTCCTCAGATGGAGGGGGGGGGGGGGCTAAATACCATTTTAAATAATGTGAATGATGTATACGGGCTTATTGACGAAAAAGTACTCTGATAAATAAAGCGATTTATAGTGAGTTCCAACAAAATGAAACGGAATAATCGAAAATTGGTAGAAGAACCCTTAAAAAAATAAGCCTTTATTAGTATTCTTAAAACGACTTGGTGGTCAAATGTAACTAAATAATTAACATAAATACCTTTATTCAAAACGGTCAAGGGCCCAGGGGTAGGTATATGCGAGGATACAACCATGTGAGGAAAAAACCTTTCCCTATAATGATCCTGATTGATCCTTAGCCCGGAGGCATCACCTAGTGATCCTCCGTCCTCGTACCTGCCCTCGATTGCCCTTAATGCTCCCTATCACCCCGACGTGTTTCCCCCAGTATTTGGGTTCATTAGGGGGTAGACATAGAGGGTGGTTAAAAAGGGCTAACCACCAGCTACAATCCCCCCCCCCCCCCCTCCCTTCATCTACAAAAAAGGAGGAGAGGCCCTTTTTAACCACCCTATATGTCTACCCCCTTATGAACCCAAATACTGGGGGAAACACGTTGGGGTGATAGGGCACATTAAGGGCAATCGAGGGCAGGTACGAGGACGGAGGATCACTAGGCGATGCCTCTGGGCTGAGGATCAATCAGGATCATTATAGGAAAAGGTTGTTTATTTACAGGTGAAACTCAAAAAATTAGAATATCGTGCAAAAGTCCATTTATTTCAGTAACGCAAATTAAAAGGAATTGCATTAATGCAGCTTAAAATTAGAATTTTGTGAAAAGGTTCAATATTCTAGGCTCAAAGTGTCACACTGTAGTCAGCTAATTAGTCCATACCCCCTGAGCAAAGGGGACCTGAGATTGTGACTTTGGGGCTTCATAAGCCATAATCATCCAAATTCAAACAAATAAAGGCTTTGAATATCTCGCTTTGCATGTAATGAGTCTCATATGTTAGTTTTGCGTTTTATGTTGCATTACTGAAATAAATGAACTTTGCACAATATTAAAAATTTTCAAATTTCACCTTTTAGATACATTTGACCACCAAGGGTCATTTTAAGGATACTAATAAATGCTTATTTTTTTTAAGGGTTTTACTACCAATTTTCGATTATTCTATGTATAGGGGCATAGTATCAAACAGCCACAAGGAGAGCCTTGACTGAAGGACGTGTTTAGAGCTGTGTTACACAATGTAGCGCTTCACGACATGTCCATATGGGCTCTAGGATGGAAGCGGTTTCTTTTATTCAGCATGATCTTCGGAAAGTAAGGCAACGGCTAGTAAAGGTGGAGGAGATGGAAGAGACTATGACGCCTCTTATAAGGGTACTTTCACACTAGCGTTAGAGGAATCCGGCAGGCAGTTCCGTTGCCGAAACTGCCTGCCAGATCCCGAAATTCTTGTGCAAACGGATATCGTTTGTTTCCGGATCCAAATGCATTGAAATACCGGATCAGTCTCTCTGGTGTCATCCAGAAAAACAGATCCGGTATTTTTTTTTCCTTCACATTTTTAAGGGTCTGCGCATGCACAGACTGAAAAACCGGATCCGTTTTACCGGAATACTTGGTACCAGATCTGGCATTCCGGCAAGCATGCTGCAGTATTTTCTCTAGCCAAATACCGTAGAAGTGACTGAACTGAAGACATCCTGATGCATACTGAACGGATTGCTTTCTATTTAGAATGCATTAGGACAAAACTGAAGTGTTTTTTTCCGGTATTGCGCCCCTAGGACGGAACTCAATACCGGAAAACTTTAACGCAAATGTGAAAGTACCCGAAGTGATTTAAAAAACAAAACAACTGATGCGCAGATTGTTTAATTGAGGAAGATCTAGAGAACCTCTGTACAACTTACTGGAGTGCCAGAGAAGATGGAGGGCAGGAACCCAGTTGACTGTTTTAAAAACCGGCTAATAGATACATTTAAAGGCTCGTTCACGCGAACGTTTTTTGCGTTCCGTATATGGGCTGTTTTTTGAGTTCCGTATACAGAACCATTCATTTCAATGGTTTCGCAAAAAAAAAATGAATGTACTCCATATGCATTCAGTTTCCGAATTTCAGTTTTTCCGTTCCATTCAAAGATAGAACATGTCCTATTATTGCCCGCAAATTGCATTCCTTTTTCTGCAGAAGTACAGAAGAACGGTGCACAATTTAAACGGCTATTCACACAACGTGTCTGTTTTGCAGATCCATAAAACACGGACACTGCCCATGGCACCCGGCTTCATGGTGCAGGCCCATTGACGTGTTCAATCTTTTGCAGCACGGACCAGGAAGCACACAGAAGGGCTTCCATGTGATTCTGGGTCCTTGCAGCCGGTAGATTTTGAGACCTTTTTGTCTCAATTTTCAAAGAAAAGTAGCACTGACCAGCATCGTCTGGGAGACTATGAAAAAGTTATATGAGGGGAATATGTATTAAAAAAATAAAATAAAAAGAATCTGTGTCCATAAAACTAAGAGTAGGGAATTAATGGCTATATTAACTGCCCTGGTTTTAGAAACGGAAAGGGCCTACGAAAATGATCCATCAGTGGAATACCCGTAGGGAGGTGCAGAATCATTTGAGGGAACATCTTCTCTTTGTTGCTGAAGATAAAAGGTTTTTCTTGAAACAAAAATAATTTCAGATAGGAGAAAGTGCTGGCCATCTTTTGGCAATTATTATAAAGGCTCCGGATGCTTCGCCTTATGTTGCTGCTCTGAGATCTTTGGTCTGGTGATGCAGATATTCTGCAATTTATTTCTAGAATACTTCAGGGAATTATATCATCATGCAGTTTTTGAAGCCAAGATCAGGAGTTGATCATAAAAATAAAGTATTAAGGACAGATTCAATGTCTCCTTTTGGCTTCCAAAAGTGCATGCAGAAACCTGAACGTGTGGCCGTACCCTAATGGTCCTTTTAGAAGGACCTGCAATTTGACATTCGTTCATGACAATTGGCCTGTTTTAAAAGGTGCCGATGATCACATGATGAATCGGCATATGATGTCTGTGCAAGCAGCATACAAGTAATCTAGCAGAAGTCAGTTCAGGCTGCAAAGGGTCAAGTGCAGCAACTAGAATCTATTGCCTAGGCACCTGCCCTAGTGAGAAGATGCCCTAACTACCCATGTGAAGGTTGCCAAAGGCTGGGAGCAACAGGGGTTGTGGAAGAGGCTGAGAGGAGTGTGCACCCTAGGGACGCCAGAAGAGGCTGCAGCAGGCATTACGTACAGACCTAGCCTGGACATCAGCAGAGCATCTTGGTTGCCAGGCCCACCAGGGAGGCAGAGGAGAACAATGACAAGCATGGGCCACCTGAGAAGCAGAAGTTGAGAGGAGTGAGAGCAAAAGAGCTCCAGCGGGCTTGGACCTCCGACATGATCAAATCTTTTATTATTGTAAATCATGTGCTCAGTTTTAAAAAGAAAAATGTAAACTCCTTCAACGTTCATAGCTTAGGTGATTGTACAGATGCCACTGCAGTCAGAGGAATTATTTTTAGTACTTTGTTCTTTCTAGCGTTTATGCTAGTTTGCATCTATTTTCCATCCAGCAGGGCCCATGTCATGTGGTGCAGCTGTGCAGGGACCCGCTGTACGTGCAGGAAGTTGTGGGTTATCCGCCCCATTATCTGATCTTCACAGGTTACACTGAATTGCTTTTTTTTACTTAACTATTTGGGGTTTATGAATTATAAAATACAAGAAAAGCAGCTAAAAAGGTGTGTAAGTGTTTTTTATTCATAAATATGTCCTAAAATTAAGGCTAAATGTTACTACATTAAAAAATCCATAGTCGCCAGTGCACATCCATAAAGCTAGCATTCAGACAGCAAACAAAAAACGTATGGCAGCACACCATTACATGCAAACAATAGAAAAAGAAGCCTCTCGGGCTATGAGCTGAGCGCTGCGATTGGCCAGCGCTACAGCATGGGAGAATGTGACGCCGGCAGGTTCCCCTGGGTGGAGCCTAACTATGAAGATACCGGAGGCTATACCGGGAGAACAGAGCGGCGCCGAGGTATAACAGTAAGTGCAGGGAGATCCCTGGGCGCCGCTCTCCATGTCTGTATAGTTAGTTTAGATGTTTTATTCTAGTGAAAGGTCCTCTTTAAGTGTTCAATAATGGCTATATAGCCATCAATGAACACAATGGGCAATCTAATTTGCCAGTTATTGTCACCCAAGGTGACTTTAAAAAAAAGTTTTTAAAAGTATAAAAAAAACATAAAAGTTCAAATCACTCCACTTTCCTTAAAGGGGTATTCCCATCTCAGACAATGGGGGCATATCGCTAGGATATGCCCCCCATTGTCTGATAGCTGCGGGTCCCATCGCTGGGACCCACAACGAGAACGAAGCAGGGAGCGCTGTGGCTGGTGGACCCCGGATTTTCCGGGGTCTGTCCACCACCATGAGTTGCTCTCATAGAAGTGAATAGGAGAGCACCGCGATTGCGCGGCCCATGCTCTTATTCATTTCTATGGGGAAGACGGCAATAGCTGAGCCAGCGCTCTGCTATTTTCGGCAGCCCGTAGAAATGAATGGAGGACGGCTGCACATGCGCAGTGCGCCCTCAGTTCATTTTCCGGCTCTGTTCTCATTGTAGGTGCGGGTCCCAGCAGTGGGACCCGCATCTATCAGACAATGGAGGCATATCCTAGCGATATGCCCCCATTGTCTGCGATGGGAAAACCCCTTTAAAATAAAAATACTTAACCAATAAAAAAAAATAAACATCATGGGCTTCGCCGTGTGCGAAAATACCCATAGTTAAAATATAACAATATTAGGGCTCTTTCACACCTGCGTTATTGTCTTCCGGCATAGAGTTCCGTCGTCGGGGCTCTATGCCGGAAGAATCCTGATCAGGATTATCCTAATGCATTCTGAACGGAGTGAAATCCGTTCAGGATGCATCAGGATGTCTTCAGTTCCGGAACGGAACGTTTT
Organism: Bufo gargarizans; assembly: GCF_014858855.1. Classification (NCBI taxonomy): domain Eukaryota; kingdom Metazoa; phylum Chordata; class Amphibia; order Anura; family Bufonidae; genus Bufo; species Bufo gargarizans. The sequence goes on along the minus strand of NC_058080.1, from coordinate 521,393,640 downwards.
TTGGCCGGAGAAAATACCGCAGCATGCTGCGCTTTTTGCTCCGGCCAAAAAAACTGAAGACTTGCCGCAAGGCCGGATCCGGAATGAATGCCCATTGAAAGGCATTGATCTGGATCCAGCCTTAAGCTAAACGTCGTTTCGGCGCATTGCCGGATACAACGTTTAGCTTTTTTAGAGTGGTTACCATGGCTGCCGGGACGCTAAAGTCTTGGCAGCCATGGTAAAGTGTAGCGGGGAGCAACATACTTACCATCCGTGCGGCTCCCGGGGCGCTCCAGAGTGACGTCAAGGCGCCCCAGGCGCATGGATGACGTGATCGCATGGCACGTCATCCATGCGCATGGGGCGCTCTGACGTCACTCTGGAGCGCCCCGGGAGCCGCGCGGACTGTAAGTATACCGCTCCCCGCTCCTACTATGGCAACCAGGACTTTAATAGCGTCCTGGCTGCCATAGTAACACTGAAAGCATTTTGAAGACGGATCCGTCTTCAAATGCTTTCAGTACACTTGCGTTTTTCCGGATCCGGCGTGTAATTCTGGCAAGTGGAGTACACGCTGGATCCGGACAACGCAAGTGTGAAAGAGGCCTTAATGGCATACAGCAAATGGCGTAACGGGAAAAAAAAATATTAAAACAGCCAATTTGCCATTTGTCACTTCAACTACCCAATAATTTTTTTTATAATAAGTGATAAAAAAGTCGCAAACACTTCAAATTGGTATAGCTGGAGAAAAAACTGATCGTCACACACAAAATTAGCCCTCACACAGCCCCGTACACATAACTACAAAAAAGTTATAGGTTATAATTTTTAACTTTTTTTTCCTCCAAAGGTTTTAATTTTATTTTCAGTCTTAAAACGCAAGAAAATTATATAAGTGTGGTATCGTTGGAACCGTACCGACCTAGAGAATGAAGATAACATTTTTTCCCAATTCTACCCCATTTGGAATTTTTTTTTCTGCTTCCTACTACATGTTAGGCTACTTTCAGACTAGCATTAATATTTTCTGGTATTGAGATCTGGCATAGGGTTTCAATACTGGAAAAAAAAAACTCTTCAGTTTTGTCCCCAGCCATTGTAAATGGGGACAAAACATTACCGAACAGAACAGAATGCTCCAAAATGCATTCCGTCCTGTTCTCATACCGGAGAGCAAACCGGTTTGCTTTCCGCCCTGGGATGCGGAGCAAGACCGTTTTCTCTGACACAATAGAAAACTGATCTGTCCCCCATTGACTTTCAGAGGAGTTCATGACGGATCCGTCTTGGCTATGTTAAAGATAATACATCCGGTTCTGTTCATAACGGATGCAGATGATTGTATTATCTGAACTGATCCGTCCATGACAGATCCGCACAAAACATGAGTGTGAAAGTAGCCTTATGCAACCGTAAATGGTGCCATTAGAAAGTACAACTTGTCCTGCTAAAAATAAGCCCTCATAAGGCTATGTTAATGGAAAAATAAAAAATTTAGGACTATGGGAAGGCAGAGAGTGAAAAACGAAAACTCAAAAAAGGAAAATCTCGGGGTCCTCAAGGGGTCAAGGGGTTAATATAAATGCAGATTATTGCCACAGTTGCTTGGTTTATCAGCCAATTTAACTGTATGCCTATGGCTTAAAGGGGCATACTCTCCCGCCAGAGCTGGTTTTAAAGGGGTATTCAGAAAGAAAAACATTTATGTGCTTGGGGTACTGTTAAAAAAATAATAATTTGTAAAGCAGTACTCACGATGCTGCCTCTTCTCCCCCATTGCTCTTTGCTTCCTGGTCCAGCACTAACATTCTGACACAGGGACGTGTGACCGCTGTAGAGGTACAGGTCTGCTCTGCTTGTGGCCCAAATCTTACATAAAAATGGTAAAACAATACTAAAATCAAGCGTACTCAGAAGCAGATCCAGCATGTAAGACCAGTGTATACGTGAATCCAATGACTTCCCCTTCCCTCCCGAGCCATGCAGCCATACGGCCTCCATGCAGCATATCTCCGTACATGTGTCTTGTTGTGGAGGCCGCATAGGCATCAGTGCCAGCCTCTCCGTACATGCTGCATCAGGACCACATCTGCTGTATTGTTTTTGGGGTATATTCACACCGCGGTAATGGTATGGCAGAAAACTACCGCAATAAGCATGTGTCTCCATGTAGTTTTGCTGCGCTGTTACCACATAAAAAAATAAAAATAAAAATTCAATAGGAACTGTTGGCTGAAAATTGTGACAGAAATTTTATGCAAAATTATGTATTTTTGCTGCATTATTGATGGGTCAATTACTGCTCCGTACAGGTAAATAACTATCAATTATGAAGGATTTGTCTGGCGAGCGCAGTGAACCTTTACCTATAATATTTGGCCATATTAAAGGGGTTTGCTGGGACCCAGCAGGCCTACATATCCTGCCTATATGCTTACTGTTTTCAGGTCTGGGCTGTGGGCAGGGGAGGTGTTGGGTTTTGCGACATTTTGTCTTTTTACACCACTCATTCCTGCTTTGAAAAGTGTGTGGTAAAGTGGGTGTGGTTATGTTAATGAGTTCACTTCAGATTTATCACTGAGACTTATTAAATAAATTGTAATCTCACTCCAGGATGGAGTAGACAAATTTATCAAACTACATGTGGCATTTAAAGGGCTTCTGTCAGCCCACTAAACCGTGTTTTTTTTTTTTTGTTAATAATAATCCCTACACTGCGAGCTCCCTATACATAAGCTAAATATTCATTTTGGTTCAGAAGATTTTGTTAAAAAGCTAAATATGTAAAATAATATGTAAATTACCTTGCTACCAGCTAGTAGGGCGGCTGCTTGCTGGTAGCAGCCGCATCCTCCGCTCCTAATGACGCCCCCTCCGCTGTATGATTGACAGGGCCAGGGAACGGAATCATTCTATGCTGGCCCTGTTTGAATTCAAAATATCACGCCTGCGCCGCACCGGTCTTTAATCGGCGCAGGCGCACTGAGAGGCGGCCGCTCTCTCGGCCGCTCCATCCTCAATGCGCCTGCGCCGATGATGTCACATCTACACCCGGCGCAGGCTCATTGAGGATGGAGCGGCCGAGAGAGCGGCCGCCTCTCAGTGCGCCTGCGCCGATTAAAGACCGGTACGGCGCAGGCGCGATATTTTGAATTCAAACAGGGCCAGCAGAGAACGATTCCGTTCCCTGGCCCTGTCAATCACACAGCGGAGGGGGCGTCATTAGGAGCGGAGGATGCGGCTGCTACCAGCAAGCAGCCGCCCTACTTGCTGGTAGCAAGGTAATTTACATATTATAAAAATAGCTTTTAACAAAATCTACTGAACCAAAATGAATATTTAGCTTATGTATAGGGAGCTCGCAGTGTAGGGATTATTATTAACCCAAAAAAAAAAAAACTGTTTAGTGGGCTGACAAAAGCCCTTTAACCTCCTCACGACCGCCGTACGCAGGATTGCGTCTTCGCGGCGGTCGTGCTGTTCTGGCTGGACGCGCCGGTGCGTCCTCTCGCGAGACGCGAGATTTCCGGGTATGCCGGCCCGCGCATGCGCATCGCGGGCCGGCAAAATTCAAAGAAGAACTTCGTCATCAACCTGCCGGCCACGATCATTGGCTGGCAGGTTGATGATTTTCAAAAAAACGAATCAGCAGCCACATAACCCATCATATTAGTAAATATGATGGGGTTATATGGCTGCTGTGCTCCTCTGCTCCTTCTTTTGGTCGGTTGGTTCCAGGAGAGGAGCAGAGGAGCACATCATTACTGTGAGTACCCACTACACTACACTTAGCCCCCAGATCACCTCCCAGCACCCAATTAACCCTTTGATCACCCCTTCTTGCCCCTGTCAATCACTAGTGAAAAGGAAAAAAAGTGATCAGTGCAAACTGTCACTTTTTTTTTTTTCACTGGTATTGACCATTAGGTTTCAGTATAGTTTAGGTCCCTTGGTTAGGTAGTTAGCGATCAGTTAGCGCCCAGCCCACCGCACCGCAGTCCGTTATTCGCTGATTAGCGTATCGCTAATCAGCATTTGTACTTTTATAGTATCTGAAAGTGATCAAAACTGATCAGTCAGATCTATAATAGTACTAGTGTCACTTTAGTTCACCCTCCACCCAAAACGCAGTGTTTGCCCGATCAGGCCTGATCGGTCGCCCACACGTGCGTTTGCCCACGCCCGCCCCACCGCAGTGACAAACAAATTTTTTTTTTTTGATCACTGCACATTCACTTTACACGCACTGCGGCGATAAAAAAATCAGTTTTGATATTTTTTTTATCAACCGCAGCGGCCTCCGGTACTTCGCTAGGCTCCCCTTTGTAAGACAGGCTTGCTTTTTTTTTCTTGGGTAGTCTCAGGGAATACCCCGAAATTTAGTTGCCCACATGTCTAACAGGGGGTATTCTTCTGAAGAGGCCTACAGGCTTCTGACCTAGTCGGATGAGGAGTGGGAACCCTCATCTGATGAATCCAGCGGGTCAGAATACGAACCTGTAGAAAGCAGTGGCTCTCTGACCCAAAGTTCGGACGAGGAGGCTGAGGTCCCTGATAGCAGCAGGCGTACCCGGCCCCGTGTCGCTAGACCGCAGGTTGCGCAGGATCCGCTTCAAGAGCAGCAGAGTGGGGCTGGTGCTGTCGGATTACGTGGTGAGGCATACACCAGCAGCCCAGCCCTTCCTGGACCTAGTACCAGCACTGCCGTACAACCTGGTGAAGTAGCGAGCACCAGAAGGGCAGTTGAAGCTGGTACGGTGGCACGTGCAGTAGTGACCCCGTCGCAGCCACCGCAAAGACGTGCCCGTAGAGCCCCTAGAATCCCAGAGGTGCTGGCAAACCCTGATTGGCAGTCCCCAACTTCCGCCGCACCCGTAGTTTTCCCTTTCACTGCCCAGTCTGGAGTTCGGGTTGAGACAGCTCAGATCGGTTCGGCCCTGGGATTTTTTGAGCTGTTCTTGACTGCGGAGCTTTTAGACTTAGTTGTGGCCGAAACAAACAGATATGCCACACAATTTATAACCGCTAACCCGGGAAGCTCTTATGCCCAGTCTTTCCGGTGGAAACCAGTCCAAGTTTCCGAAATTAAAACTTTTCTGGGCCTCCTCCTCAACATGGGCCTGACAAAAAAGCATGAATTGCGGTCATATTGGTCCACGAACCCGATTCATCACATGCCCATGTTCTCTGCTGCTATGTCCAGGACACGATTTGAGACCATCCTGCGTTTCCTGCACTTTAGTGATAACAGCACCTCCCGTCCCAGAGGCCACCCTGCTTTTGACCGGCTCCACAAAATTCGGCCCCTCATAGACCATTTCAACCTGAAATTTGCAGATATTTATACCCCAGAGCAAAACATCTGCATAGACGAGTCCCTAATACATTTTACCGGGGGCGCCTTGGCTTCAAACAATACATCCCAAGCAAGCGCGCCCGGTATGGGGTCAAATTGTATAAGCTCTGTGAAAGGGCCACAGGCTATACCCACAAATTTCGGGTCTATGAGGGAAAAGATCAGACCCTGGAGCCGGTCGGTTGCCCTGACTACCTGGGGAGCAGTGGGAAGACAGTTTGGGACTTGGTGTCACCCTTATTCGGCAAGGGGTACCATCTTTATGTGGACAATTTTTACACAAGTGTGGCCCTCTTTAGGCATTTGTTTCTAGAACGGATTGGCGCCTGTGGTACCGCGCGAACTAGTCGCGCGGGCTTCCCCCAACGGCTTCGTTAGCACCCGTCTTGCAAGGGGGCAGAGGGCCGCACTGTGTAACGAAGAACTGCTCGCGGTGAAATGGAGAGACAAGCGTGACGTTTACATGCTCTCCTCCATTCACGCAGACACGACAATCCAAATTGAGCGAGCAACCCGTGTCATTGAAAAGCCCCTCTCAGTCCACGACTATAACCTCCACATGGGAGGGGTCGACTTCAATGACCAGATGTTGGCTCCGTATTTAGTTTCCCGACGCACCAGACGCTGGTATAAGAAGGTGTCTGTATATTTAATTCAATTGGCTCTGTACAATAGTTTTGTTCTCTACAGTAAGGCTGGGAGAACTGGATCCTTCCTCAAATTTCAGGAAGAGATCATCGCGAACCTCCTGTATCCAGGAGGTTCCGTGGCCCCATCCACCAGTGTAGTTAGCCGTCTACACGAGCGACACTTCCCCAGTGTCGTTGCTGGTACCTCAAACCGACCGCCACCCCGAAAAAAATGTCGTGTCTGTAGCAGGAGTGGAATAAGGCGTGACACCCGCTATTTCTGTCCTGACTGTCCGGACCACCCTGCCCTATGCTTTGGAGAGTGTTTCCGGAAGTACCACTCACAGGTACACTATTAGCATAGGGATCATCTCACCAGGATAGGCACACAGGGCTATTAGGGCCCATTCACTCACAGCTGCTGCAAACGTCTCCTTTCACATGGGACAAAGTGCATAACGCACTTCGCCACATCTTTGGGCGATTTGCGCTTTGCACATTGACCCATGGGGAAGGAGAGGTTTGTTCTATAAAGGTAAAAAAAACAAAAAAAAAAAACAGGTAAGCAAACAGGTTAATGTTTAGTTCCAAAAGTTAAAGTTACATGTTCTGTTCCAAAGTTAATAAAATTATTGCGTTGTGGCCTGGTTTTTTTTTTTTTTTTGTCTTTTTACCTTCCAGGTGGACCAACCGATCTACTAGCTGCAGCACCGATGTGCATTCTGACAGAAGCATTGCGCTGCTGTCAGATTACACGCAAGTCGGTGTATGCGGCGCTGCAAGACGGGATTTTCTCCTCTGCAGTGACAGATATGTTTGCCGAGGCATACGAGCTGAGGAGGAGGCGGCGTTCCTATGCTTTGGCAAGCACTTTGTGTATATATATATATATATATATATATATATATATATATATATAAAAAAAAATCCCGGCAATGATTTATTCATCCACATCGATTGATGCGAATGGAGAAATCTGGTTTGCCAGGGCATACGAGCTAAGTGGGTATGGATGTAGGGCGGAGCTCCTATGTCCTGGCAGACGCCTTTCCCCTCCATTTTTTTTTTTTTGGCAGAGATTTTTTCATCCACATTGATCGATGCGAATGAAGAAATCTGTGCCGTTCATTTTTTTCTTTCAGCCCAGAGGCTGAACGGAAAAAAAAATCTCATTACCTGTATGCTCAATATAAGGAGAATAGCAGAAACTCCTAATGCTGGCCATACATGTAATGATTGCGGAGACCCTCAAATGCCAGGGCAGTACAAACACCCCACAACTGACCCCATTTTGGAAAGAAGACACCCCAAGGTATTTGCTGAGGGGCATATTGAGTCCATGAAAGATTGAAATTTTTGTCCTAAGTTAGCGGAAAGTGAGACTTTGTGAGAAAAAACAAAAAAAAAATCAATTTCCGCTAACTTATGCGAAAAAAAAAAAAATTCTATGAACTTGCCAGGCCCCTCATTGGATACCTTGGGGTGTCTTCTTTCCAAAGTGGGGTCACATGTGGGGTATTTATACTGCCCTGGCTTTTTAGGGGCCCTAAAGCGTGAGAAGAAGTCTGGGATCCAAATGTCTAAAAATGCCCTCCTAAAAGGAATTTGGGCACCTTTGCGCATCTAGGCTGCAAAAAAGTGTGACACATCTGGTATCGCCGTACTCAGAAGAAGTTGGGGAATGTGTTTTGGGGTGTCATTTTACATATACCCATACTGGGTGAGATAAATATCTTGGTCAAATGCCAACTTTGTATAAAAAAATGGGAAAAGTTGTCTTTTGCCAACATATTTCTCTCACCCAGCATGGGTATATGTAAAATGGCACCCCAAAACACATTCCCCAACTTCTCCTGAGTACGGCGATACCAGATGTGTGACACTTTTTTGATGCCAAGGTGGGCAAAGGGGCACATATTCCAAAGTGCACCTTTCGGATTTTGCAGGCCATTTTTTACACATTTTGATTGCAAAGTACTTCTCACACATTTGGGCCCCTAAATTGCCAGGGCAGTATAACTACGCCACAAGTGACCCCATTTTGGAAAGAAGACACCCCAAGGTATTCTGTGAGGGGCATGGTGAGTTCCTAGAATTTTTTATTTTTTGTCGCAAGTTAGTGGAATATGAGACTTTGTAAGAAAAAAAAAAAAAAACATCATTTTCCGCTAACTTGTGACAAAAAAAATAAAAATTCTAGGAACTCGCAGTGCCCCTCACGGAATACCTTGGGGTGTCTTCTTTCCAAAATGGGGTCACTTGTGGCGTAGTTATACTGCCCATGCAATTTAGGGGCCCAAATGTGTGAGAAGAACTTTGCAATCAAAATGTGTAAAAAATGGCCTGCAAAATCCGAAAGGTGCACTTTGGAATATGTGCCCCTTTGCCCACCTTGGCAGCAAAAAAGTGTGACACATCTGGTATCGCCGTACTCAGGAGAAGTTGGGGAATGTGTTTTGGGGTGCCGCTAACTTGTGACAAAAAATAAAAAGTTCTATGAACTCACTATGCCCATCAGCGAATACCTTAGGGTGTCTACTTTCCGAAATGGGGTCATTTGTGGGGGTTTTCTACTGTTTGGGCATTGTAGAACCTCAGGAAACATGACAGGTGCTCAGAAAATCAGAGCCGTTTCAAAAAGCGGAAATTCACATTTTTGTACCATAGTTTGTAAATGCTATAACTTTTACCCAAACCATTTTTTTTTTTTGCCCAAACATTTTTTTTTATCAAAGACATGTAGAACTATAAATTTAGCGAAAAATTTATATATGGATGTCGTTTTTTTTGCAAAATTTCACAGCTGAAAGTGAAAAATGTCATTTTTTTGCAAAAAAATCGTTTCATTTTGATTAATAACAAAAAAAGTAAAAATGTCAGCAGCAATAAAATACCACCAAATGAAAGCTCTATTAGTGAGAAGAAAAGGAGGTAAAATTCATTTGGGTGGTAAGTTGCATGACCGAGCGATAAACGGTGAAAGGAGTGTAGTGCCGAAGTGTAAAAAGTGGCCTGGTCATGAAGGGGGTTTCACCTAGCGGGGCTGAAGTGGTTAAAGGGTTTCTACCACTTCGGTGTCACATATTTAGCTGTCAGACACTAGCGATCCGCTAGTGTCTGCTCTGCCCAACCATCCTAATCTAATTGCTTTTGGGGCAGCCGTTTTGCTAAAAAAAAAGAACTTTTATTAATATGCTAATGAGCCTCTAGGTGCTATGGGGGCGTCATTAGCACCTAGAGGCTCCGTCTACCTTCAGAAACTGCCGCCGCCGAGCGCGTCCCTCCAGCCCGCCCATCTCCTCCTGAATGCGATCCTCCTTGTGAGCGTATGTATTCTGCGCATGCGCAGTGAATGTCTGACCGCTTCCTTGCTCAGACATCTCCACTGCGCCTGCGCGATGACGCCATAGTGCTCCGAGGAACAGGCGCAGTGGAGATGTCTGAGCAGGGAAGCTGTCGGACATTCACTGCGCATGCGCCGAATACAGGCGCTCACAAGGAGGATCGCATTCAGGAGGAGATGGGCGGGCTGGAGGGACGCGCTGGGCGGCGGCAGTTTCTGAAGGTAGACGGAGCCTCTAGGTGCTAATGACGCCCCCATAGCACCTAGAGGCTCATTAGCATATTAATAAAAGTTCTTTTTTTAGCAAAACGGCTGCCCCAAAAGCAATTAGATTAGGATGGTTGGGCAGAGCAGACACTAGCGGATCGCTAGTGTCTGACAGCTAAATATGTGACACCGAAGTGGTAGAAACCCTTTAATAAATGGGGCATAAAGTATGCCAACACCGACTCAAGTAAAACTGACAAATATTCCCTTGGCATGGGAGCCCGCTGTTTATAGTTACGGCCCTGTACATAAGCCCGTATTATTGGTGTCACTTTTATATTGCTGCATGCTCCTTTATTATGTCCAGCTTTTTTTTAATTGGCTCTTTGTGACGGAAGCTCCTAACCCAGATCATTTACTGTGCTGTTTGCATTTAGTGGCCCTTTGTATCGGTAGAGAATAGTGAAGCCGGCTTGTGTCTCGTAGACAGTCCCTTTATGTGTATTGTAGTGGTTGATATAACTCAGGTTTATTGCCTTTTTATGCTTACAGCACAGTTAGTTGACAATAGCTGCCTGTATACTGAGAGAACAATGCTCCATCATATAGTTTTTATACGCTTCCACATCTTAAACTATATTTAGTCACAGTCCTGGAACAGCTGGAAGCAATATCTAGAAAGATATTATGGAGAAGAACGCTCTGTGATGTGCAGGTGGGAACTTTGGCCTAGAGGATGAGGCTCGCGTTGTAACTGCAATCCACAACTCTAGAAGGGATTTATTTAGTGCTTTGTTCTGTAGCACACTGCACCACACGGGCCTGATGAAAAAGCCATAGTTATACCAATGAATTCTTTGTGTAGTGGGAAAATATTATATATATACTAAAGTTCTGTTCCTATACCGACATGGTGTCCCTCAGGGAGCTGTCACAGCGTTCCTTATTTTCAGTCGCTTTCAGCTTTTGGAGAGATGTCAAGTTCTTATGCGTTTTATATCCATTGGCATCTATTAGTGATTGTAACTCATAGGACAGACTGCTCTTTATAGAAGTGAGGTGCCCCTGGAAATGTGTCCATTGAGTGGCGATTATTTTTCCTGCCTGTCAGAGCTACGCGCTTAGTGAAACAGTGAGATATAGAACTTGAAGGAGGTTTGCAGTTTTGTTAGTGAACAGTCAAGACAGAAAATGCACAATAAAATAAAAAATTAAAATAATGATCTGCAGCTCAGTTGTCCCCCTTCTGGAGCAGGAGCCTCCCTGCTGTGCCCCACTGCAGTAGTACAAACGTTTGGTAAACCCGCCCCCCTTGCTAAGCCACACACCGTCACCCCGGAACCCAATCCAAAATGGAAAAGAGTAACAGGAGATTGACCCCTGTGTTCTCTGCAGGATTTCCAGAAGATCTGCGGAATCACGCCAAAAATGCTGCAGGATGACAAACAGAAGAACTGTATTTCTTAAAGTCTATGTACACCTTTTGGAGGCAATTTTAGTTTGATTGCATTTTACTCATCTTTGCCTAAAAATCTTATTTTCAGTTGGCCTTTATTCAAAATATTGAGTCGTTCTGTCACAAAGGGTTAACTGTTTTTCTACCTGTGTGACTGGTACTTTCACTTGGTGCCAGTCATCTAATAAACCTCATCTCTAAACTACTAAGAGGTCAGAAACACTTAAGTCACATTCTTATCAGTAAGGCTACTTTCACACTCGCGTTTGGTGCGGATCCGTCATGGATATGCACAAACACATCCGTTCAGATAATACAACCGCATGAATCCATTCAGAACGGATCCGTTTGTATTATATTTAACATTGAAAGTCAGTGGAGGACGGATCCGTTTTCTATTGTGTCAGTGAAAACGGATCCGTCCTGACACACAGTGTAAGTCAATGGGGTCGGATCCATTTTCACTGACACAATATGGTACAATAGAAAACGGATCAGTTTTGTCAGACGGACAAAGCGGAATGGAGGCGGAACGGAGCCAAACTGATGCATTCTGGGCGGATCCTTATTCATTCAGAATGCATTAAGGGCAAAATTGATCCGTTTTGGACAGGGCTGTGGAGTTGGAGTCGAGGAGTCGGAGGCAATTTTGGGTACCCGGAGTCGGCAAAAAAATGACTCCGACTCCTACTAGATTTAAATTGGAATAAAAATAAAAAAAGTTTAAATGTCCCAATTCACAAAAAGTTCTAATTAATTACCGTATTTTTCGCCCTATAAGACGCACCTAGGTTTTTGAGGAGGAAAATAAGAAAAAAAAAATTTTGAACCAAAAGGTGTGCTTTTGGTCGGTTTTGACCTAATGGTGGTCTGTGGGTGGCACTGTTATGGGGGCATCTGTGGGTGGCACTGTTATGGGGGCATCTGTGGGTGGCACTGTTATGGGGGCATCTGTGGGTGGCATCTATGGATGACACATATATAGCATCTTATCTTATGTCATCCACAGATCCCCCCCCCATAACAGTGTCCCTGTGTAGTGAATGGGGGCCGACACCTGTTTCTGTAATGGCAGCGGGGCCCGGTGCCTGCTTCATCCATAAAGTGGGCGGAGCAGGCGCGTGACGTAGTGAGCTACGCTACGAGCGCCCGCCTGGCCTCCTGACTGCCAAGAAGTTTTTAAGATAATTGGAATACTTTAACAATACCCACAAGTTAGATATGATTACTGTATACTACAGTGAGCGGGGCCCGGTGTAGTAGAATACAGTGACTGCGCCGGGCCCCGCTGCCATTACAGAAACAGATGCCGGCCCCCAGCCCCTCCTCCCTCTCAGCCTATTCACCGGATGGTCGTAGCATTCGCCCCATAAGATGCACTGCTATTTTTCCCCCCACTTTTGCGAAAAATACGGTACTTCTCTACTGCAAAAAGGTTTGAAGGAATCCAGCTCCACTTGTATAAAGGAATATATTTATTTTGCTTGCGATAAAATCTCATCCATTAGTTACAAAAATAGCAGTCTTGTCTACGCGTTTCGGGCTACCAGAAACAAATTTAAGCCCTTCCTCATGACACGGACATTAAAAATGAGACCTTTTAAAGGGAGTCTGTCACCACATTTCAGCATATTAGACCGATCAAATAGGGTTATATGATCCACCCAGAACTTAAAAACGGTACCTTTGTTGTAGAAAACTGACTTTTCTTTTTGCCGAAAATGAACTTATAAGATTGTTATGACCCCACTCAAGTGCCCAGGGCGGTGTCTCAATCCTCGGAGCCCCAGGCAGCACCTCCTCAACGGCTCATAACCCCGCCCTCCATGCGCCTCTGCCCGCCCGTTTACACACCTCCCCTGTCCTTTTCCACTGCGGCTGTGCGGTCCAAATCGTAGCGGGCGCATGCGCAGTAGGTATTGCGATGCCCTGCCAGGAGCGGGCATCGCATTGCGCATGCGCCCGCTACGATTTGGACCGCACAGCCACAGTGGAAAAGGACAGGGGAGGGGAGTAAACGGGCGGACAGAGGCGCACGGAGGGCGGGGTTATGAGCCGTTGAGGAGGTGCTGCCTGGGGCTCCGAGGATTGAGAGACCGCCCTGGGCACTTGAGAGGGCTCAGAACAATCTTATAAGTTCATTTTCGGCAAAAAGAAAAGTCAGTTTTCTACAACAAAGGTACCGTTTTTAAGTTCTGGGTGGATCATATAACCCTATTTGATCGGTCTAATATGCTGAAATGTGGTGACAGACTCCCTTTAAAGGGGAAAGTGCACCTGCTTCCACAGGCATGTAACCTCCCCCAAGAAAAGGTGCCACACCTTCAAAGCTCTTCTCAAGAAAAATAAAAGAAAAACACAGAAAAAAGCATTTAACCATACATATACATAGTAAGGACTACTATGCAAAGAAAGAGAAATGAGGAAATGCATATAGTATTTATACTGGGTACACACTAATCATTTTACTAAACAGTGGTAAAGTGTGATAAAAAGTCACATTACAAAAAAAGGGAAGCGTCTCCCAAAAGTGTTCTCAGAAAAAGACATGTAAAAAAGTTGTGCGCTTGAAACTATAGAATATGATTTTATTGCTGCAGAATCGGATCCAGACGTTTATTCAGGCCGTCTGGTTGACGTGTATTCAATGCAAAAATCCAGAAGGGCTCTCTATTTAATAATTTTCTTCTGTGGTCTCCTCCACGTTTAGGCAAGAAGACTTTTTCTATACCTTGTACCACCGAGTCTGATGTGTCCCCACCATGGCAAACAGCAAAGTGCAGACTGGCCGCAGATACATTGCGATTGCCACGGTGGGGCACATCAGAGATGTGTTTCCGTATCCTAGACTTGATTGCATTGATGGTACAACCTACATATTGAATGTTACATTTTTTGCATGTGATTAAACAGCATGGGTTGTGTTACAGTTAAGATATGCTTTAACTGGGAAAATTCTATTATTAGAGGCTGAGACAAAGGTTTTGGATATTGCCTTATGAGTGCAGCAAATACACCTGTGATGTCCACACCTATAACTCCCCTTGGTCCTAAGCCAGACCGGTTGCGGTCTTTTCTCCTCCTGGTACATACTAGGACTGACATAGTTCGCAATGGTAGGCGCTTTTCTAGCGGCACATTGTATACCATCTGCGACTATGCCAGTCCATTCTCTGTCGTGTGCCAGGACAGGAAAATGTTTTTTTATAATATGACCTATTTGCAAGTACTCTGTGCTATATGAGTCACAAAGAAATTTTTATTTTTGTTACTCCTGTCATTGGTAACAATGTCATCCTTTTTATTTTTATTTTTGTTATTACTTTTTTTCCTGTATTACGTGGTAATTGTTCCTGTTGAGGATAGAGGAGGGAACCCCTGGCAATAGTGGAAACCTGCTGTATAGCCTCTTCTACATGTTTGATGCCATAGGCTCTTTTAGCCAATCTATGGAAGATATTTTTTGCTTCATCCATATAGCTTTTTTTCTTCCGTGCAATTCCTTCTTGCACAAATTAATTCCCCTCTGGGGATATCGGCAGTTACATGTTTTGGATGGCACGATGTTGCATACAATGTGGTATTACCTGCCATAGGTTTTCTATAAAGTGCAGGTAGAAATCCTGCTGGTAGAGGGATCCCCCCTCAGGCGCAAATCCAAAAAAGAAACTTCCCGTATATCATGGTGAACACTAAATGAGATAGTGTTCACACAGGAATTGATGTAATCACAAAAGGAAGGTTGGCCGTCACATCGCCGTCCAGATGAGGATCAGGTCATCGATGTAACGACCATACCACCTGATGTGATGCCAGAAAGGGTGGGTGTCGATGAGGAGAAAACACCTCTCCCACCATGCCATAAAAATATTAGCAATGGAGGGAGAGAATTTAGCCCCCATCGACACCCCCGATACCTGAATATAAAATTGGTTATTGAACATGAAGTTGCGCCTGAGGAGGAAGTCCACCACCACCAGGACATATTCCTGCAAGCCTGCAGTAATATTCCCATATATTTTAAGGAACCAGGTTAGGGATTTTATGGCCAGTTCATGGGGAATGTTGATATACAAAGACGCCACGTCTGCTGTGATCCACACATAATTCGAGGACCATTCCATATTATCAATTGTCTGTAAAACAGACGTGGTGTCTTTGAGAAAGCCAGGTATTGGCGGTATAAGCGGCCGTAAGAATAAAGGCCAATGCATGCAGTGCGTCACGTTACCGTAAAAACTAACATGTTAAGTGACCATGAAGAAGCATGCTTTTCATATGCTTCACTATATGGCACGCAACGCACAGTTAAGGAGCGGCAATATTTATACTTTCCATTGTGTTGTGTTCCGCTGTTACAGGGAACGCAACGCCCATGGTTAACCTAGCCTTTCACTGATAACTGATTAAGTAGAGACACTTGTATAAGTTAAGGGAATGGATAGTCAATAGTTCAAGACTGAAGCTGTAAACCATTTGGAAAAACTGCTGTCATTCAGCTAAGGCTATAAAAACGTGTAAACTCGGATTGTTAGCTTAAGCTTTAAACATGACTATGGGATTCTACTAGGGAAATCATGTTTTACAATAATTGCCCCTTCCCGGATCCCCCTACTGCCCATCTTCAGCAGAAGATCAGCACACAAAGGAGAAGGCAGCAGCTTCCTAGCCAGTAGTTCTGTGGTAATGACATTCGCATAATAAATACAAAGGAGTCTGAGTCGGAAGTACCAAAAACTGAGGAGTCGGAGTTGGAGTCGGACCATTTTTCTACCGACTCCACAGCCCTGGTTTTGGACCGCTTGTGAGATCCCTAAACGGACCTCACAAACGGAAACCAAAACACCAGTGTGAAAGTAGCCAGTGCCATCAGCTCCGTTCCCCGCCCGTGCCATCAGCTCCGTTCCCCGCCCGTGCCATCAGCTCCGTTCCCCGCACGTGCCATCAGCTCCGTTCCCCGCACGTGCCATCAGCTCCGTTCCCCGCCCGTGCCATCAGCTCCGTTCCCTGCTTCCCCCCACCCCAGTGCCATCAGCTCCCCCTCCTAGGAATGTTCCCAGCGACAGTACTTGCCTTTCCTGTAGGGGCGCTGCTCCACAGCTCCTCCATCTTCTTCTCTGCGTGCTGACGTCGTCCTGACGTCACACAGCATCGGGTCATAGTGCGCGCTTACGTGCACTATGACCTGACAATGTGTCAGGAAGAAAGTGCGGTGCAGGTGACCACGGAGTGGTAAGTAATAGCAAGCGATTCACTCCTGCTCCGTGGTCACATGACACAAACGAATACTTGATGCAAAGATATTTGTATCTAGGATATTTTTGTGTCAAATTACTCGATTCAGTCGAGTAAGGCTACATGCACACGACTGTTGTGTGTTTTGCAGTCCGCAAATTGCGAATCCGCAAAACACGGATGGCGTCCGTGTGCGTTCCGCAATTTGTGGAAAGGCATGGACAACCATTGATATAACTGACTATTCTTGTCCGCTTAACGGACAAGAATAGGACAGGTTATATTTTTTTTTTGCGGAGCAATGGATGCGGACAGCACACGGACTGCTGTCCACATCCTTTGCGGCCCCATTGTCGTGTGCATGAGGCCTAATCGTTTCAGCCCTCCCTTTTTTTTTTTTTTTTTTATATCACTGAGTTCTAGGTTTAGTGTCCTCCTAATGATTTGTTTCACATCTCTGTAATAGCACGTTATTTGGGAATGACTAGGACTTGCAGGTGCTATGAACTCAGTGGTGTCAGATAACATGGTGGTGTGACATTTGCACTCCTTCTGTTCTGGAGTCATCACCCGGTAATAATGCAGAGCGGTGTGCTGTGAGAGTATATGAACATTTGCAATCTCCGTGCAGCTGGTTTGCAGGTTAGGCTGCTTTCACACTCGTGTTTTGGGCAGATCCGTTGTGGATCTGCAAAAACGGATCCGTTACAATAACACAACCGCATGCATCCGCCGTGATCCGTTTGTATTATCTGTAACATAGCCAAGATGGATCCGTCATGAAAGTAAATGTGAGACGGATCCCTTTTTCTATTGTGCCAGATTGTGCCAGAGAAAACGTTTGCAGGCAGCGTTTTGGTGTCCGCCTCCAGAACGGAATGGAGGCTGAACGGAGGCAAACTGATGCATTCTGAGCGGATCCTTATCCATTCAGAATGCATTGGAGCTAAACTGATCCGTTTGGGGCCGCTTGTGAGAGCCCTGAAACGGATCTCAGAAACGGAAAGCAAAGCGCCAGTGTGAAAGTGGTTTTACATCTATATAATAATTGTTGACTTTAGAAGACTTTATGTTGCATTTTTTTTCCCCAAGAAATACTTTGGTATTTATATATTGTAAATATATTTGCCCTGCTTGCTTAAAGGGAAACTGTTACCACCCTGCAGTGTTTGTAGCTGCTTGTATGGCACTGTTATTTCAGAATATACCTTTATGTCCAATTGAAAGTTCTCTGTGCCCCCCAACAAAAAAAAATAAAAAAAACAACTTTTATAAATAAAATTAGGCAGAAAAAAGCCCAAAAGTCTGTATTTTGCTGAACCCAGCTGTACCCATCAGCAGTGAGCCCCGCTCCTCCTTTTCTCTCCTCCTAGGTACCCTCCCTTTATGTGTTGGCCCGCGTGGTCTGTATTTATCTGCTCCAGCAGCCTCATTAAAGGGCATCTGTCCGAAGATTTGTACCTATGAAACTGGCTGACCTGTTACATGTGCACTTGGCAGCTGAAGGCATCTGTGTTGGTCCCATGTCCATATGTGCCCACATTGCTGAGAAAAATAATGTTTTAATATATGCAAATGAGCCTCTAGGAGCAACAGGGGCGTTACAGTTACACCTAGAGGCACAGCTTTGCACCAGGCGTGATGATGGACTCTTAGGCTGGTTTCACACGGGCATTGCGGATTGGGGCCGGATGCGTTCAGAGTGCGTTCAGTGAAACTCGCACTATTTTGCAAGCAAGTTCAGTCAGTTTTGTCTGCGATTGCGTTCAGTTGTTCAGTTTTTTCGGCGGGACTGCAATGCGTTTTGATGCGTTTTTCACGCGCGTGATAAAAAACTGAATGTTTACAAACAACATCTCTTAGCAACCATCAGTGAAAAACGCATCGCACTTGCTTGCGGATGCAATGCGTTTTTCACGCAGCCCCATTCTCTTCTATGGGGCCAGGGCTGCGTGAAAAACGCAGAATATAGAACATGCTGCGATTTTCACGCAACGCAGCGTGAAAAACAACGCTCATGTACACAGACCCATTGAAATGAATGGGTCCGGATTCAGTGCGGGTGCTATGCGTTCATGTCACGCATTGCACCCGCGCGGAAAACTCGCTCATGTGAAAGGGACCTTAGTAGATACTCGCTTTCTCCATAGTATAACCATTCTGGAACATCTTTTCCTAAAACGGTGTTGTTTCTCTGTTAGGTTGTTGTCCCTCTGCCGCATCTTCCAGACATCTGACCCCAACACACAGCATTATCATGATTTATGATCTGTTAGTTCCTGCCTGACCCCGCAGGTCTACTACTTGTACTCGCATGATGATGTGAGTACAGCAGACCCATGGTAGCCCTGGAAGATGTGGCCAACACACGGTCATCTGATGCCAACCTAAGTCCTACTAGAAATTGAATAACAGGGTTTTGCCAGTTGGATGTGTCCCTGCTTGTCCTCATATTATCCTGTCGGTGCTGCCTGTGTGAAGGACTTGATAACACCCAGGGCTAAGTTTATTTTCACATTTCCAGTAGGAATAACAGGAGCACAATACAGCATCTAAGAAAAGATGCTCCAGAACAGTTATATTATGGCAAATCCAAAAGCTGCTGGGTCCTCTGTGACATGAAGATAACCAGCATTGTAGTAGCACAGAGTTTTTTCTTCGCTATCTCATTGAATTGTAAGTGGATGTTCCCCCTTTCTCTTTCAGAATGTACCATTTTAAACGGCAAGAAGATGTCAGCGTAAGGTGGTTTCACCATAGGTAGGTGGGTTCACCCTCCGTAATGAGGTCTGATATAGCAAGGCTGGTATAAATATTTCATCCTGTAAATGGAGACGCTATTGCCGGACCATTAATAATTAACCCTTGTTTTGAGATTGTATAATGTGATCACCATAGGCCTTTGCTGCCATATTGCTCTGGTAGTATTTGCCTCATATGACCCCCCCCCCCCCCCTCCACTGCCACATGACCAAAGTGGTCTTGATAGGGGCCCAGGGCACAAACAGCAGTTTCTGTATCCTCCATCTACTGTAATGGAGAGTGACCACGATTGCTCTTTCTGGAGGTTGTTGAGGTCCCATTGGTTGGGCCCCGCTGATCAGTGTAAATGTGGTCAGTCATAGTGTAGAGGGCATGACCGTTGCAGAGAGAGCAGAGCCTCTAGGTGTAATGGCAACGCCCCCGATACTCCTAGAGGCTCATTTGCATGTATTAAAAAATCATTTTTCTCAGCAATGCGGCACATATGGACATGGGACCAATACAGATGCCTTCAGCTGCCAAGTGCACATACAACAGGTCAGCCAGTTTCATAGGTACAAATCTGACCGATGCTCTTTAAGGGCAAATCTTTAATGATCACTACTCCTGACATATCTGCTTTAGTAACTATTTGCATTCTCCCATTAAATAATTCAGAAGCATCTTTTTTCCCCTTAATTTTGCACGTTGCCATTCCTTAGTTATTCCTCCTGAATATTTGATTAAATAGTCGAAGGGGTGTGTCCTAGCACCAATCGGATAATGTATAATGTTGGGGGCACCCCCCCCCCCCACCAAGTAACAACAAGTTCTAATGTTGGGGGCACACCCCCCACCAAGTAACAACAAGTTCTAATGTTGGGGGCACACCCCCCACCAAGTAACAACAAGTTCTAATGTTGGGGGCACACCCCCCACCAAGTAACAACAAGTTCTAATGTTGGGGGCACACCCCCCACCAAGTAACAACAAGTTGGCATTTTTTTCAGTAATTTCCTGGAGGAATAACAGGTAAAACGCACAAACAGGGTTCTAAGAGAAGATAACCCCCGAACAGTTATTTAATTGGAAATGCAAGTCTTTTGTAAATCGATATATCAGGAGAGGTGACAGGCAACGGCACTATGACAACACCCACACAATAGGGGACATTTATCTAGACTTGGTCCCTCTGCATTGGAGTGGGTTGCGCCTAATCTATTAAAGGGAGTCTGTCACCACATTTGACCATATTAGACAGATCCTATAGCGTTATATGTGCCACCCAGCAGTTAAAAACGGTACCTTTGTTGCATATAACCGAGTCTTCTTTCTGCCAAAAATGAACTTTGAAGATTGTGTAAACGAGCCCTCTCAAGTGCCCAGGGCGGTGTCTCAATCTTCCGAGCCCAAGACCGGACCTCCCTAACGGCTCATAACCCTGCCCTCCTTGTGCCTGTGCCCGCCCGTTTACTCCCCTCCCCTCGCCTTTTCCCCTCCCCTCCCCTCGCCAGCTACGAGACTCGTAGCTGGCGCATGCGCAATGCGATGCCCGGTCCTGGCAGGGCATCGCAATACCTACTGCGCATGCGCCGGCTACGAATTTGTCCGCGCAGCCGCAATGGAAAAGGCGAGGGGAGGGGAGTAAACGGGCGGGCACAGGCACAAGGAGGGCAGGGTTATGAGCAGTTAGGGAGGTCCGGTCTTGGGCTCGGAAGATTGAGACACCGCCCTGGGCACTTGAGAGGGCTCGTTTACACAATCTTCAAAGTTCATTTTTGGCAGAAAGAAGACTCGGTTATATGCAACAAAGGTACCGTTTTTAACTGCTGGGTGGCACATATAACGCTATAGGATCTGTCTAATATGGTCAAATGTGGTGACAGACTCCCTTTAAGTGGCAGATGCCTGTTAATAAACTAAGCTCATGTTTGGCAGTCTGTGCGCCAGCTAGGGGCTGGCATAGACTTCAGCTATAACTTACGCCAGGTCCTAGTGTACTTTATAGTGAATCCGGCGGGCCGTGAGAAGCCCCACCTCTCCTGTTAAGCCCCGTCCATTTTCTCGCCACTTTGGGAAAGTGGCAAGAAGCTGAAAAAGTTAAAAAAAATTAAGGTGCAAATATGGTGTGCACCGTAATTAGCGGATTTTTTTTTTTTTTAACTCCACTATTGTCATGAAAAGGCATTGATAAGTGTTCCCCAATGTTTTTTGTGTTCTTGTACTGCAAGCCGTCAGTTCAATAACAGCAGTATTTCCCCTTTTAAAATACTCACCTGCAAAGTGCACTTTTTATAACGCACCTGTCAAGTTCAGTTCCAAAAGATTTTCCACTGTGCCACGGTACTGGCGCGATGGTACTGTAGCTGTTGCATGCCATTCCTTCACGTATCTACCTCACAAACATACATTCCAGGCCACAGACCAGTATTACACTGCCGTGCAGGGAGACCCCCAGCCGTCCTTCTACAGTTCTTCATATCTGCTGAAACTAGAGATGTATGGAAGTAGAACTCCTCTGGGAACTGCTGTTTATACAACTCTTATCTGTGTGTCCCATTAGTACATACTAATATTTCCTGTGGCGGAGATCATGTATCCAAGGATTACATACAATCCCATTGATTTCTAGTGGACAACCCCTTTAATATATGAATCGCTTTCTTTGGCCCCCCGGGGAGTAAGCTGCTGGTAGACTCTCTGCGCATAAAAACCTGCATGCTTGACCAAGCTGCCCACCAGTCGGCCATCTAAAGGGTATGCCCAGCTCCCCTGGTGTTGTGACCATTACATATCCAGGTACAGTGAGCAGTCCACGAAGCGCTTTTAACCCTCTGTTTGCCACCCGAACGTACCTCACTGCAGCTTGCCATCCCTATTTCATTAATTGAACACTATGAGCAGTTTGAGGTCTGTTGGAAATAGGAAGCGACCGTCTGAACATGCAATATACCATATATCCAGTCCGTCAATTGTGATGGTTTATCGCTGCGTGTCTCGGGTGTGTTGTGGGTTCAATTCACACAAAGTAAAATGCAGTATGTATGTATGAGGCTTCAGCACAACTTACCACAGGTACTATCACTTTCACTTTCCCACAGCGGAATCGAGTCTCACAGACGTCTTCTGTCATAAAACATCCTGTGAAACACCAGAAAGGTGCACTGATGGTGAAGCACCGTTTATACAATCACTAGCTTATGTGGTCAGAGCAGACACTCCCTGCTGCAGCCAGTGCAGGCTCCCGACAACAGAAAAAGGAAGCAGATCTATATTCACCTGATGTGAGTATACTGGTGATTGTATAAACGGTGCTTCACCATCAGTGCACCTTTCTGATGTGTCACAGGATGTTTTATGATAGAAGACGTCTGTGAGACTCGATTCCACTGTGGGAAAGTGATAATACCTGTGGTAAGTTGTGTGGCCTCATACATACTGCATTCACCTATTCATTGGCTTCACTAAAAGGAGTAAGAACTCCGACACTAAATCCGTTTCTGGACAAGTTGGACATTCATACGTCTGTCTGTCTGTCTGGAAAAGGGGATTAGGAAGACTTGGCAGCACTAAGTATATTTGTACCGGGTTAGTCAGTAAATAGAAGATTCCTCAGTGGCTGATACCTTTTAATGGCTAACTGAACAGATGGCACAATTGCACTCTGGCTTCTTCCTCAGGCGTTGTATTGCTATAAAATCGGGCAAATTGCTATAAAATAAAATAAATACACCATTTCAGGTTCACTCTTTTAAGAGAGACTACACACACCACTTTAAGAATAGTAAAACAAAGAAGTAATAGTGATAATCCGGAAAATGTATGTCCTTGTTTTAGCAAATTAAGTAAATACAAAGGATAGAAAACTTACACAAAATAAGGGATAGATAAAATCCCTAATTACTAATTACAACCACACTTCACCTAGAGTCCTGACTACATCCAGAATGAAGGTACTTGCATCCTCTGACAGCGACACACATCGGCTGAGGAGCCCGTTTTAGTCTCCACATAGGTGAACTCCAACTTTTTAACTGAAAAGGTCCAGCTTTTATACTGTTTTAACTAGGGATGTCCCGATACAATTTTTTTTTTTAAGACTGAGTACAAGTATCGATACTTTCATTTAAGTACTCATCAATACCAATTATAACAGCGGCGCAGTTGCTGATGGTAATGAAAAAATTAAAGCTGGAATTTGGTTGCTATGGACAACTGCTTTTACTTGTCCTTTGTACAAGGGTTAATAAATGGGCATATAACAGTGTTTCCCAACTAATTTGCCTCCAGCTGTTGCAAAACTACAACTTCCAGCATCCCCTTTGGCTGTCCGGGCATGCTGGGAGGTGTAGTTTTGCACCAGCTGGAGGCACACTGGTTGGGAATCACTATTATATGCCCATTACCACCACCATCTTATTTTATATTCACTGTTTGAACATGAAATGGAGAGAAATTAACTGAATTTCTCCTCCATTTCATGCACCGTACCCACGTGGCCTGCTGTAATCCTTCCCATGCTTATGCACCAGAGTACTGGGAGCAAGTGGCTTTAAAGGGAACCTGTCGCCTGGAAAACGCATATTAAACCAACCACAGTACCTTAAAGTATCGCCCAGTGTGTTGCTAATTATGATTTTCTTTCCTCATTCTGTCTCCTCATATTTGTTAAAATTGCAGTTTTAATGTCTGCCTCCTTGCTTCAAGGCACGATAAGCCTGCCCCTTACCCCTGCTCTCTATATTGTGATGGACATCTTGCCGTGATGCCGGGACCGCGCTCTCCTCACGCATGCGCCGTGCGCTGCCTGTTACAGCACGATTTTTGGTTCGGAAAGACGTTCTAATTACCTGTTGAACAAGCGTTTTGCTTGTTCCTCGGGTAATCAGCGGTACATTTACACCGCCAGATCATCCCTAACAAATGTTACTTTGAACGCTCTTTACTGATGATCTATGCGATTCTCGGCCCTTTAGATTCACAATAATTTAGAATCCCAAGACAAACTATGCAGACAATGCTTCTCACTCTTGTACACATATTTCTAAGCGAGTCCATGTTCTTTTAGAGGTCATCAAATAAGTGGTACAATACCTAGTACACATTTCAGACGGTTCTCTTTGTTTAGTCTATCAGATAAAATGGACAAAGCCTTCCACACGCATTCCAGACCAGTTTTTTTCTTCATTCTATCAGGTCCAGACAGATTACTTTATACATAGGTCAGGATAATTTTATCAGACCCAATAGATTCCAAACGATCAGAGACTCCATATTCCCACTTCAGACGTCTCTTAAGACAGTATCTGAAGAGTCACATATTTATACACCAAAGTACATAGGTACAGAGGTAGATTAGTATGAGTGAAAGAGTAAACAAACAGTTGTAGCACTTATAGAGGAATATTATAGATAAGTGTGAAGGTCTCCTCTACCTGATTATTACTATGTACTTTGGTGTATAAATATGTTAATCTTCAGATACTGTCTTAAAGGGGTTATCCAATTATTAATGTAAAAAATTATCATATAGTACTTGACTGTCTCTTTCTAACAAAGCTAGAACCAGCCCTGTACCTCACATGGATCCAGAGATCTCCCCATTCATTGTTCTGCTAGATTTATATCAAGCTGACAGCTCAAGGGGAGTGTCTTTTCCTCTGCAGCTAAGGGGGCGTGTCTCAGCTCTCCCTATCACAGCTCAGGAGGCAGTTGAAGGATGAAACTGAGCATGTGCGTCCATCTCAGTGATCCGGACAAATAAGAAAAAGAACAAAGAGCAGGTGGCGCTATACAGATACATTTTATTAAATAACTCAGTGGCCATGCAAAATTTTTAATTACATGCAATTAGAAAAGTATTCAGATCCAGGAGCTGGTTTGAAAACTGTGACAACCCCTTTAAGAGACTCCTGAGGAAGAGGCCCAAATAGCTTTGAAAGCTTGCAATTATGTCTTCATCTTTTCAGTTAGACATTAAATGGTAGCACTAAGGCGCCTTGTTTTAGCCGCTTTACGTTAGAGCAGAATTCTGCCACCTTGTGTCAGTCTAGGGTACTTCATCCTGCTGGAAATAGAACAATATGGTAGATTTCAGTTTAGAACTGTTCTGATCAAGCCAGTTTGCCACTATATGGCGACATAACAGTAATGTGATCTGGTTTAGTAAACGTTTTTTTTTTTATTGTTTTTCTCTCCAGGGTCCACATGGAAACGTCATCCTATTGAAAGTTTACCAGCAGCTGTGCTAGTTTCCGCATGTTGACCAGTAAGAATGCGGTTCACGGTGAGGAAGGTGCTGTTAGTGTTTGGCTTCATTGTTTTGGTGGCCTTAGCCGTGCATCTTGGCCAGCAAATGCTGGAATGCCAACAGATTCTAGATGAAGGTTATAATAGAAGGAATTGGGGTGTCATGAAGCCGGAAAGTGAAGAACTTGTGATGATGGATGCCAACAACATCGAGTACAGATACAGTAAGAACATGCCTCTTATATTTATCGGGGGAGTGCCCAGAAGTGGTACCACCTTAATGAGAGCAATGCTGGATGCTCATCCAGATGTCCGCTGTGGAGAAGAGACGCGGATTATTCCCCGGATTTTAGCAATGCGCCAAGCCTGGTCGAAGTCTGGCAGTGAAAAGATGCGTCTTGATGAAGCCGGTGTAACGGATGGGGTCATGGACGCCGCAGTGCAGGCCTTTATACTAGAAATTATAGCAAAACATGGAGAACCTGCCAAACTATTATGTAATAAGGATCCCTTCACTTTGAAATCATCAGTTTACCTCTCCAAACTGTTCCCCAATTCCAAGTTTCTGCTGATGATTCGGGATGGACGTGCATCTGTACATTCCATGATAACCAGAAAAATAACCATAGCTGGCTTTGATCTAAACAGCTATAGAGACTGCCTGACCAAGTGGAACAAAGCGATCGAGATCATGTACGCCCAGTGCTTAGAGATCGGGGAGCACAAGTGCCTTCCGGTGCATTATGAACAGCTAGTTTTACATCCTAAGCAAACCCTGCATGCCATTATTGAGTTTCTGGGCATCCAATGGAATGACGCAGTGCTTCACCATGAGGAACTGATTGGAAAACCAGGAGGCGTATCCCTCTCCAAGTGAGTACGGCCGTTTGGGTGTTGGGTGTGCCGATACATTCCATAAGCTTTATTCTTGTTCAGTATTCACTTTTAACAGCAAAGCCGAAAAGCATCACAGTCAGGTAATTCTAGCCTACACTGACACCTTGTGGTTAGATTGAAAACAAGCCATTATGCTTCTACTTTTTTTTATATTTTTTTCATGTGACACATAGCTCCTAAATTATTAGATTTATTATTCACAAAATAGGGGGTTATTTTTTGAAAATTTAGCTGTATGCCTCTAGGGGAACAATTAACGCAAGCCCAAAAACCTTGAGGCTATGTTTAATATGGTTAAGCTCTGACGACAAATTTTATGTAACTTTTGCCAAATCCTTCTCTTGAAGTTTTGCTTTTTTGTATACTTTGTGCTTCTAGTTTTGAGCACTTTCAGGATCTCTGCCATGTTGTCATGTATGTATATATGTATGTATGTATGTATATATGGGAAGGAAACCTGTACATACCCATGCTTCTTCTAGCTGAGTGTTTGCTACAGTTATATCCAGACTATGAATTCCTCCTGATCTGCCAGTAGATTTGTGCCGCAGTCTTCCGTTTTAACTATGGGATCATGTGTCTACTGTAATCGCCCACCATCTTTTAGAAGGCAAATAAAGAATAGAGATTCACTGCTGGGCCACATTCAGACATGGGCTCACAGTCGGATTCCGCACAGAAAATCTGAAAAAAGTGACAGTACGTTATGTGTGAAGGAGATATAACCCTATCCAAATGTAGTGGGAAAAATCTGTGTGAATTTCACATCTGTGATCTGTTCTCCGCCCTATGTAAGTTCAATATATTACAAGGACAGGTCCAGGCTTTCATCAGCCAAGACGTCATAAAAAATGCTTCTCTAATTGGAGCACTCAGGCTGCTGTGTATACACACCTATACGCACATAGTTGATACTAGATGTCAAAAGGTGCAAATAGTTTTTGTGCCATTTTGGTAAATAGGCATACAGGCCTGATCTGGAATTTGCTTCCCTTTCATTAGACAGCATATTCAAGGTAAATTTAATGCAAGGGTGAAAGTAATAATCCTAGAGCTCCTTTTGTCTCCCTCCCCACATTGCTGAGAAAAATGATGTCTTAATATATGCAAATGAGCCTCTAGGAGCAACGGGGGCGTTGCCATTACTCCTAGAGGCTCTGTTCTCTCTGCAACTGCTGCGTCCTCTCCACTTTGATTGACAGGGCCAGGTGTGATGACTTTGTCAATGCATTAAAATGCAGGGGGTGCGCAGTTGCAGAGAGAGCTGAGCCTCTAGGTGTAACAGCAAAGCCCCCATTGCTCCTAGAAGGCACACTTGCATATATTAAAACATTTTTCTCAGCAATGCGAGCACATATGAACATGGGAACACAGATGCCTTTAGCTGCCAAGTGCACATACAACAGGTTAGCCAGTTTCATAGGGACAAATCTGCTGACAGATGCCGTTTAAGAGACTAGGCCACAGGCCTAAAAGCATGCCTACTATGTACCTTGACGATGCTTCCGAACTTGTGTAAGCCTAAGTGTCCCCCATGCAAAATTATTATTATTATTTTTTTTAATCTATAGGACTGAAAAGTCAACAGACCAAGTAATGAAACCTGTGAATCTTGAGGCCTTGACTAAATGGGTTGGAAAGCTTCCAACAGATATAGTAGAGGACATGGCTCGTATAGCTCCAATGCTTGCCCGACTAGGATATGATCCTTTTGCAAACCCACCAAAATATGGTAATCCAGATGCACTAGTGGTCAACAACACCCACAGAGTGAGTATGTCCATGCTCTGCAGACTTCTGTAATATGCACTGTGTGTAGTCAGAGTATGGTCGGGTTCACTTCACCGTTTATTTTTCCGTTCTTCGGAAATGGCTGAAACGGACGCCAAATGTGCATAACTGAGCATAAAGGGGGTCTGTCATGATTTAAACTGATAATATACACTGATGGTACCTGGGTTTCGTTTTTCAGAGTCTCCAAAGCACCATAAACTAAGTTTTAAAGATATGCAAATTAGCTATCGAGAATGCGCACCTGACTCCTCCCCTCTATATCATGCGGCCAGCCCTGTATCCTTTTGTCGACATTCTCATCTCTATTTGTAATCCAGCGCTTCAACGCCGGGCCCGGGCATGCACAGTACATTGGCCACTGTGGGCAGAGGCATAGTAATAAATGGAGATGAGAATGACGACACAAGGATACAGGGCCGGCCAGACTATACAGAGGGGAGAAGTCAGGCGGGGAGCACTGGGCACTTGCAAGTAGCTAATTTGCATATCTTTAAAACTCAGTTTTTTGGTGCCTTGTATTTGCATCCCATAGAGCTATATTATTAGTTTAAATCATGTAATGTAGGTAACAGACTCCCTTTAAAATACAGGATCCGTTTTTTTTTTTTTTTTTTTTTTTCTTAGGCCTGGTTCACACTTTAGCGTTTGGGCAGTGATTTCCATCAGTGATTTGTGAGTCAAAACCAGAGAACAGGTGCAGGTCTTTCCATTATACCTCATCTCTGTGGAGGCTTCTGGTTTTGGCTCACAAATCACTGATGGAAATTACTGACCAAACACTGAAGTGTGAACAAGGCCTTATTCTGTTCTTCTGAGGGATCAGAAGAACACAAAAATAAACCATCTGAACCCGGCCTAATTTTGGTAATTGAAAGGGTTTTCTGGGCATTTAATAACTGTCCTTAGGAAAGGTCATCAGTATCAGATCAGTGGGGGTCAGCTGTTCCCAGGAGCTGGAACACCACAGCGCCACGTGAATGAGCGCAGCTGTACAGTCACCAGGCATGCCACTACACCGTGGCCCAAGCTGTGGTATTCCTGTGTCTGGTGCCAGCACTATACTCTAAGATCAGGTCATCAATATTAAACTCCCTAATATCTGGTGAAGTGTAGCATACATTTCTCACCTTACTTCTGCTGCAATTTAGTATTTTTATATGATATGCAATTATTATAATCATTTATCTTATTAATGCTATACATTTCTAGCCTAATTAATGGTACCCCAATATATAATATTATTTTCCAGGTCTTAAAAGGGGACTTTAAAACGCCGAGCAGCCTGAAAGGATTTGTCCAGGTTAGACTTCTTTATATTCGCTAATTGTTGCTGACTACTTAATGTAGGACAGTTTCAAAGGGAAATAACTGATGCGAAGGTGCTGGTTTACACATGCCTTTACGTGCATTTCACATCACAAGAAAATGAAGTTTGTACTATATGCAAATGAGGCAAGAAGTGCCCACCAGGGCGTTTCCAATCTTTCAAAGAGCACAAACCGCTACCCAACACTGTGCTATGGCCTCTGATGTCACCCCTCCATTGTGTCCAGTGCAGTATGTACTGTTGTGTGCAGGCCCAGAATTTTGTAGGCTTAGTGTACGGCTACACAACGACATTTGTCACACGACAAAAGGATACAATGACACTGGGACTATGTGTTGGAGTAATGTCACACAATATTTTTTTATAATGACAGTCTATGATGTCGCACTGCGACTGCGACACGACAGTCGCCCAAAAATCCAACCTAAATGGATCTCTATGCGACTGTTATGTCGCAGTCACAGCATGTCGCATGTCACAATGCGACAAAATAGACTGCCATTATAAAAAAAAATGTCACGCGACATTACTTAGACAAATAGCCGCGCAACAAATGTCGTCGTGTAGCCCTAGCCTTATTTAGTCCCAGGAGAGGCAGGTCTGATAGTGTTAGTTTACCATCTGTAGAAGCCACCTTGTCGCTGATAGATGAGCCTGACGTAATTTTGATCAAAAATATGCAAAGTGCTTCATATTTTAATACATAGTATAGCTGTATTGAATACTTACTATATATTATTTAAAAAAAAATACCCGTAAAAATTGTTCGACCAGAAAAATGGCCCCAAAAAACTGCGGAGCGGAGTGGGCACCATAGCCGCAGGGTGCCTGCTGTTTCATACATTGAATACTTCAGATGCCGTGGTGCATCTAAGCCTGTGCAAACCTGGAAGCGCGTGCTCCCAGGTATTCTCTGGCTCCTCCAATCGCTGCCGAAGGAAGCCGGAGAATGACAGGAGGCTGCAGCACAGCGTTTCCTATGGAGCTTCTGTCTGTAGCAGGGCTCCATGGGAAACTAGTACATTTTTCATACACTCCAATGCTAGTGCAAAACTAATAATGGTTTTTAAAAATGTAAAAATCATAAAAATGTAAATCGCCCCCTTTCCCCAAAATTCTGTAAAAAAAAATGTAAAAAAAAAATTTACTGGTCCTTAACCTATGTTAATATATGGCACTGGAGCGAAGTGCAGACATGGTGCCCGTTCGCACGTGCAGCAGGTGTCATGGCCGGCGGGCTCTGCGAAAACGCCTGTACCATTAAAATGTAAAAATATTTTTCCAGTACGACTAATTGCCAATTTGCCATTTTTTCATCGCTTCTCTTACCCAATTTTATTTTTTATAAAATGTGATCACAAAGTCACACACACTACAAAATGGTATCAATATAAACTACAGGTTCTCCTGCAAAAAATTTGCCTAAACACAGCTCAGTAGATATAAACATTGTTTCAAAATTTTAATTTATTTTTACACTTTTTAGACATAAAACCTACACCTATGGGGTATTGTTTTACTTGTACTGACCCAGAGGATGAAGGGCATTTGTCAGTTTTGCTGCAAATGGAACGCCGTGGGAACAAAACCCGTAAAGTGGTGGAGGAATTGCGTTTTTTTCCAATTCCACCCCATTTGGATTTTTTTTCCCGCTTCCCACTGCATTGTATTCCATATTAAATGGTGGCATTAGAAAGTAGAACTTGTCCTGCAACAAAATAAGCCCTCATACAGCTATGTGACCGGAAATATAAAAAAAGTTATGGCTCAAGGAAGATGGGGAAGAAAAATAAATAGCAAAAACAAAAAAAACTCTGGTATCCTAAGGGTTAAAAGGGTTGTCTCGCCGTTACTAAGGGCCAGGAAACGGCAGGTGGGACCGCTGTTTCCTTAGCTCCCATTGCAACACATGGGAGCTCTGAAGACAGCGGAGCTGCGGTCCGACCTGACATTTCCTGGCCCTTAGTAACGGCGTGACAACCCTTTTAACCCTTAGGATACCAGTTTTTTTTGTTTTTGTTCTTTTAAGTCTAGTTCTTTTGGGCCGGAGATAAAACCGTAGCATGCTGCGGTTTTAGCTTTTGCCTGATCAGTCAAAAAGACTGAACTGAAGACATCCTGATGCATCCTGAATGGAGAGCAATCCGTTCAGGATGCATGGGGATATGCCTGATCAGTTCTTTTCCGGTATAGAGCCCCTAGGACGGAAAAACGCAAGTGTGAAAGTACCCCAAGAATGACAAAGAAACCATGTAAAATGTTTTATGTTCTTTTTGGCCAGACATTTGTAACAGATTTTGCAGTGCTGTTACTGATAAAGCTTGATAAAGATGGTTGAGGACCTTCTGACAAGTCCGATAACAGTTTGTCTTTATTTCTAGATCCATCAGAATAACTCGTCCCACTGGTGACAGGAGCAATCAGGTACTGGTTTATTAGCCGTTATTCCTTATAGATCCAGATCATACATACCTACAATGGGCGTGAGCTTTGGGAGTGCTTCCGTTCTTTGCTAGTCCTTAGATACTGATGGCCTACAAGATATGAATTTTTTATTGCTGGTGTTACTGACATTTTATTAATATTTGCATGCTTTTTAGATGTTTTAGCGTTTCATCAGCTGCCTTGAGTTTCATGGTAGCATCAACTATGTGACTAAAGATACCGGATTACCGTTAAAGGGGTTGTCTCATGAGGACAACCCCTGTATCTATGCCCTATTGCTGCTACAGGGGAACATATAGCCAGACACCCCTGCTGATCACTGGCTGTTATTGCACCTTCTAGCTCTCTTCACACCATAGATTTTTTTTACAGAAGCCTTGATGCGTTTGTTATGATCTGCATGATATTGTTTTTCGGTCTATACGCAGACCAGCCGTAACTGTAAACCCACTGACTGGTGAAGTAAATAACAGGAATTATCTCTTTACAATGGCAGCTATCAAGGGGTATGACATATTAGGCAGCAACTGAACACTCAGTTCTTGAAGTTCGTGAAGAAAGAAAAATGGGCAATTGTAACGATCTGAGCGACTTTGACAAGGGCCAAATTGTGATGGCTAGATGACTGGTTCAGAGCATCTCCAGTAGTACTGGTCTTGTGGGGTGTTCATGACATCCAGTGGTTAGTTAGTACCTTCCAAAGGTGGTCCAAGGAAATGTAGCCCAAATTGCTGAAAAAAATACAAATGTTGTCCCATCTTGGCTTTTAATGAGGAAAAGATGGGAATAACCACTGTAAGCACCTGCCGAGGGAAGCGGAGTTATGGAAATGGTCAAAAAGGTGGCACTCTGTTGTGTCCGTAACTCCCATAGCAGTGAATGGGAGCTACACAAACAGTTTAGCACAGCAAGTTACACAGTATCCCCAACCCCTAGGTTACAGATACGGCATAGCTTGCTGTGCTATATTTTGTGTGCTTGGCCATTTCCATCACTCCACCTTCCCTGGCCGCACTTAAAGGGATTCTGTCACCTCTTTTTACCCTATAGATCGCCGCTAGCATGTCCGCATATATACCTGTCCCATAGCTCTGTGTAGTTTTATTGAGCGTAAAAAATGATGCCCGCGGTGGTCCCTCGATACAGGACGGATAAACAACAAAGAAAGTCCGCACCTGACTTGAGAAAGGTTCTGTGAGAGAACCGAAACGTTGTCAATTGTCTGACATGTGTGAATAAACTGCACATTTTTTACTTCAAGGAGTGCTGCGGACTTTCTTTGTTTATATATATATATATATATATATATATATATGTGTATATATATATATATATATATATATATATATATATATATATATATATATATATATATATATATATATATATATATATATATGTGTAAATCAGCCTAGTAAGGAGCCCAAGGGGCTGCACTAACCGTTCTGGAGCCCAGCCACGTCCCCCTGTGAAGGAGCCCAGCACCGCCTGTATCCACAAATCTCCTCCTTGCTCAGAAAGTCAGATTGCCGTGATCTCGCAATGCGCGAGCTCGCACATGCCGGCATAGTGTTACTTCCCTGTGCTGGCATCAGCCTCAGGGAAGAAACTGCGCATGCACGAGCTCTCGCATCTTGAGATTACGGCGATCTAACTTTCAGATATATATAAAATCATTTTTTTACACTCAATAAAACCACACAGAGCTATGGGACATGTATATTGTCCGCAACTCTATACGGTAAAAAGAGGTGACAGAATCCCTTTAAGGTGAACATTCCCATCTCGCCCTTTACAACCTCTTTAATGCACGCTATGAGAACAGTCAGAACACACAGTACATCGCAGGTAGCTGCGTATATGGCTGCATAGCTTCCCATCACATGTGAGCATCAGAATTGGAGTGGCCTGGTGTGAT
The DNA here is from genome assembly GCF_014858855.1 of Bufo gargarizans. NCBI lineage: Eukaryota > Metazoa > Chordata > Amphibia > Anura > Bufonidae > Bufo > Bufo gargarizans. The sequence continues at coordinate 521,360,057 of NC_058080.1, read as the reverse complement.
TATTCTACATCACATGGGTGGCTGGGTGCATGTACCTTCTGATGCTATAGGCAATGTTCCACCAGGAAACCTTAGGTCCTGGATTTCATATAGATTTTAGGAACTGTTCACATAAAAAAAAAAAAATTTATGTAGGTTTAGTGTACACACTAAGGGCTCTTTCACACGAGCGGATCCCGTGCAGGTAATCCGCTGCGTGAAAAAGTGCTAAGCCCCGCTGCGGACAGCAGAGACACGGAGCAGTAACATGATTGATAATGCTCCGTGCCTCTCTGTAACCCTTTTACTACAAAATCACAGTGACAACTTTATCTCATTGTGATTTTGTAGTAAAAAGGTCACAGAGAGGCACGGAGCATTATCAGTCATGTCAATGCTCCGTGTCTCTGCTGTCCAGAGCAGGGCATGGCTGTCTTTCACGCAGCGGATTCCACGCACGGCATCCGCTCGTGTGAAAGTTCCCTAAGGGGGGAATTTATTAAGAGGGGAAACTTTAAAGTCAGTTTTGCTTGAGTCTGCGTTATAGTACTTTGTCGTATTTAGCAAATGTCTCATGTTACTTGATAAATTTGTTTTATCCTTAGACCACGTGTGTATAGAGAAGCTCCTTCAGTTTTCATACTCCACCTTCCTCCTTTAATAAAAAATAAAAAAAAAAGTCTCAATGATGAATCTGGAGTAAAACTCATTACACACCCACTTTTCCATCCCCATTACAAAACTGGAGTGAGGGTGGGTTCACACTAGAGTTAGGGATTCCGTTATTGCTTTCCATTATAAAATGGTTATAACGGAATGCCCAGACAGAATGCAAAACGGAAGCCTTTCAAAGGTATTCCGTTTGCTTTCCGTCCTAATAGAAGTCTATGGGAAAGCATAACGGATCGTCTGGGTCCCGTTATGCGAGACCGAAAAACGAAGTCCTTCCATTTTGCATTCCGTCATAATACAAGTCTATGGCCAGAAGAACGGATCCGTCCTCCCGCCTTATGGATTCCGTTATAACGGAAAGCCATAACGGAATCCCTAAGGCTAGTGTGAACCCACCCTAAGTTGTGTAAAAACACAAGTCACCAAAATTTTGCGCAAACAAGTTGCTAAATTTTGCGCAGTCGCTTACATTTTGCACGCCAGAATTGTGGAGTGAAGGTATGATAAATCGGGGCCTAAATGTGCCCATAATCTTCATTGCATACAGAGGCCAAAAAAAGTGTGTTTTTGACATCCATCTGGCTGGCATACATCAGTATACCACAAAATAAAGGCATGGAGCAGCTTAGTAGACTGAGGTATTCCATCCCATCGCGTCACGTAACATATATGTGAGTATAGCCCTTGGTGGTCGCAGATGTGGTCAGGGAAGGGGACAAAACAGGCAGGCTTCATAAGACTGTAAATGATGGTGTGCCTTATAGTCGTAGATGCGCTCTCTCTCTCTGCCAGCATTTGTTGTTGTGTGCGCATTCCTGACCTCTCCCCTCATGCTTCTTATCTGCGGTCTCTTTAACCCTTAGTGAGCTGTCAGCTTCATGCATCATGTGCAGTGTGTCAGCTTGGTGAGAAGGTCCAGCAGATGGGCAAGGATCATTTGTGAGCTGTCTAGACATATACCACTGTGTGCCTCTACTGTGGGGTACATTGCCGCTTTCCATTGGAGGTACACATCGGGAGTCCTCCTGACATGCAGGTTCAAATATAATGTGAACAGTTCCATATTTTGACACATACCGCCTACCTTAGCATTGTTGCAGACCACCAAGGTACACCTCTCCATGGCAGCAGTACTCCCTATTGACATTGACCTCTTTCAGCATGATAAGTCACCGTTAAATAGTTCAGGAACATGACAGAGTTCAAGGTGTTGACCTCCAATTTCCCCAAATCTCAGTCCAATTGATCATGTATGGGATATTCTGAAAAAAAAAACATAGACACATGCTGAGACCCTCACTAATCTCTAAAATGAGCAGGGGTTCTCTGGACCTGAACTCTCGTTGATCAAAACTTTTGGCATGTCACTATGACAACGTCAAGAGTTCTTCTTGAAATGACCAATCTGCTGCTAAAGCCTTGGTGCCAGACACCTTCAGAGGTCTTGTGGAGTCCATGCCTCGACAGGCACAAGGGAGACCTCCACAACAGTACGCACATGGTTTTAAAGGGGTTGTCTGACATACCTTAAACATAAATGGCAGACAAGAAGGCGAGTAAAATAAAAAATAGAATCACTAGTCTTTTGAAACTCCCTTTGTTTCGAAAGCTGTGATATGCTGTTCCTGTGCATTCACTCACTGAGATCGGTTTTTGGCTGCAGTGGTCTTATAACCAAGAACGGGACCTTATCACTTCTGGTCTGGCAGGAACTCTTGCTGGAACGGATGGAGTTTCACAAGGTGATTGATTTTTATTTATTTTTTCACACCCCCTGCCTGCCAGTTATGCCTGACAACCCCTTTAATTGTATGGCTCATATTTCTGTATTTTTTACTATTACATGCTCTACTATTTTGGCTGCTGCTTTGACCAATCCCTTGTTAACTGAGACCCCAGTGATCAGCAGATGAACCTGGCAATGTCTCTAATTGTCCTGCAGCGCCACCTGGTGTCCTTTCAGTGAACTGTCCCTCTGGTGGCTCAGAATGCCATAGTTGGATATTTGATGTGCATCTGAATATTTATGGACACTATTATAATGGCAGTTTGGAGCTTTTCTTTCCAAAATGGAGACTTTGCACTGTTTACTTACTTTTTATTTTTTCTTCATTTTTCAAGGTTTCAAGTTAACCTCATCATCAAGACCAGATCCTGAAAAAACCTGACACTGAAGGAATTCTGATTATCCAAGCATATTGCTTGCCAAATATTGCCAAACTGTGACTGTCTAGAGCGAATGTATTTGCACTTGTTAACTTGCATAGCTCATCTGACTTTTACTGTGATCTCTGGATCTTTTATTTGTTACTGAATATGGAGCCAGTATTTTATAATGAGCCACAAGCGGCTTTTATTTTTGACACATGAGGTTGGAATGTCCTTCTCGGTAAACTGGACGGAAGGGTATGTGCGTCCTCTCATCCATCACACAGACTGGTGACATGAAGGAGCGGCTGCAATAAATAGTTGTATTCTTTTCCTTACAACAGACTGATCCATTGTAATAGTCTATCATTTTGTTTCTTCCACGTGGTTGCAAACAAAGGAGACAAAAGTGAAATCAGTGTCTTTTTACATTGGTGTTTAACTGTGTTCTTCAAATCTCTATTTAAAATTTTAATATATGATCCATCGCATTCCAAGTTTTTATTCAGATGTCATGATATTAAACTGTTTTAATAAAGTGCCAAATTATTGCCGCCTTTTATTGCAAAGAGGTTTTGCGCTATGGCAAGCAGGCATTTTCTAGATTGGTTGCAGAACATGATATAAAATGTGCGGTCAGTTATTTGGCGTTCTTCTATAATACTGGTGACTGTGGTTGCCAAACTGTAAAAAAAATTAAAATATGCATTGATATTTTACTTCTCAGCATAATGTATAAACCTGTACATAAAGCACTTTGTATAGGTTTGATCCAAATGCATAAGCCCACTCATCAGGTCAAAGTGGCCTCTTGAGCTGGTCCCTATTCTAATTTGGCGCAGCGCCACATGGCAACCAATGTCTCTGCAACCAGCTACTGCAGGCGGCAAGGCCCAAGAACACCACTGCGGTCGAGCTAAGCCCCTTTAGAACTGGATCACACCAGCCCACGGGCACAGCAAAAACAGCCACCAGGCAGCATTGCCCCTTGTCAACAGATCTGAAGAGCTTTGGCATTTTAAAAAAAAATCAAGAAGAGATGATCACAGCCCCACCCCATAGAGATGGAAAAAGTTCTACAAAGAGGACAACAAAATAAGGAAGTATTACCAAGCTTTCCCAACTCTCCCCTTTTGTTTCTTAAAGTGTTCTGAAAAAGGTGAGATCTGATTGGTTGCTATGGGCAACTAAGCCAGTTTTCCAGTTAAACCGTTTTGATAAATGAGGCCCTGTATGTTTTAGGATGCTCTTGCACAAAGTACGACCACCATAAAAGGCACAGTTGTTAAAGAGGCTAAGGTAAATGGCCCACGTGATTTTGTTAAAGGGAACCTGTCACCGGGATTTTGTGTATAGAGCTGAGGACATGGGTTGCTAGATGGCCGCTAGCACATCCGCAATACCCAGTCCCCATAGCTCTGTGTGCTTTTATTGTGTAAAAAAAACGATTTGATACATATGCAAATTAACCTGAGATGAGTCCTGTACGTGAGATGAGTCAGGGACAGGACTCATTTTACATTAGTTTGCATATGTATCAAATAGTTTTTTTGACACAAAAGCACACAGAGCTATGGGGACTGGTTATTGTGGATGTGCTAGCGGCCATCTAGCAAGCCATGTCCTCAGCTCTATACCCAAAATCCAGGTGACAGGTTCCCTTTAAATAGATAGATAGATAATGATATACACAAGAGTATATTACAATTCCTGGTTATTTTCCTCCTCGTACTATTTTCCCACTCGCTGGCTCAGGGTCCTTGAAAAGCTAGGTGTTTCTGTTGGTTATAACCCAGTCATTCTATCAAAAGATGTGACTTTAAGAGATACCTAGACATAACCTGAACAAGGAGGACATATTAAGGTCTGATATTTAGACTTTTTTTTTTGTTTGTTTTGTTCTTGTATTTTAAATTAAATCCAGAAAGTAAATTCTGTATTTGGATTTCCAAAATTGTAAGAAGCCCTCACTGATGCACACAGCGCTTTACTATTCAGAGGCTGCATGTACAAATCAAAATAGACATCACAGGATTACAGGCTAATATACTATTGAAACACTAGAAGTCAGGACCCTGCTCGCAATAGCTTACAATCTATGAGGAAATAGGGGGTGACACAAAAGGTAAAATTGATTTGTTTTAGAGAGTGGTCCAGCCATCTTTGCACTAAATAAGAGTAGTGCAGATGGAGCTGCATGAGCTCATGCATTGATTACTGTATGATGATGGTGTTTGATTCTGAAAAATGAGGAGTGGGGAGCTAAGTGGGCAAGAGGCAGTTTAGAGAACGTGGTAAGTCTGCCTAAAAAAAATAATGAATTTTTAAGGCACGTTTAAATCTAAGGAAGTTGGGAATTAACCTGATTGTCTGGGGCAGTGCATTCCAGAGAGCTGGTGCAGCTCAAGAAAAGTCTTGAAGATTGGAATAAAAGGTTTGAATTTTTGAGGATGTACTCCACTTGCCGGAATTACACGCCGGATCCGGAAAAACGCAAGTGTACTGAAAGCATTTGAAGACGGATCCGTCTTCAAAATGCTTTCAGTGTTACTATGGCACCCAGGACGCTATTAAAGTCCTGGTTGCCATAGTAGGAGCGGGGAGCGGTATACTCACAGTCCCCGCGGCTCCCGGGGCGCTCCAGAATGACGTCAGAGCGCCCCATGCGCATGGATGACGTGCCATGCGATCACGTCATCCATGCGCCCTGACGTCACTCTGGAGCGCCCCGGGAGCCGCACGGACGGTAAGTATGCTGCTCCCCACTACACTTTACCAGGACTTTAGCGTCCCGGCAGCCATGGTAACCATTCAGAAAAAGCTAAACGTCGATTCCGGCAATGCGCCGAAACGACGTTTAGCTTAAGGCCGGATCCGGATCAATGCCTTTCAATGGGCATTAATTCCGGATCCGGCCTTGCGGCAAGTCTTCAGGATTTTTGGCCGGAGCAAAAAGCGATTTTTGGCCGGGCAAGCTGTCACCAAGTGCATTTAACCCTCAATAGTGTGGTTGTTTTTTGGCTATATCCTACATCAGGGTCAAGCTGTCCTTGCTATTTTATTGAGGGGTGAAATACAATTGCCAAAATAGCAGTACCCTAAATCTGGTGTTTCAGCTGTGGCCAGCCAATTGTAATACTGTCTGCTGTCTGGCAAAGGATATATTTTTTTAAATACAATTCCCAACTTAGCAATTTCCTAAATTAGTGGTTTCTGCTGTATCAGGGCTACTTTAAATCTATTCATTAAAAGGGTATATAAGATTCAAGGTGAAGATAGGGTCATTCTCAATAACTTCACACACACGCTACTGTGCAATTCCAAGTCTAATTCTGTCTGTAAACGTATACCTTTCACCCAGCGCCTAAATACTAGGCCTCAAATTTACATCCATCTAAATCTGTGGTTATTGCTGTGGCTGGTCAAGTTATTTAGTGTCCGTCAAAGCACAGTTTTTGTTCTGGGTTGAAATACAATTCCCAATTTAGCAATTTCCTAATTTAGTGGTTTCTGCTGTATCAGACCTACTTTAAATCTATCCCTAAAAGGGTATATTAGATTCAAGGTGATGATAGGGTCATCCACAATAACTTCACACGCTACCGTGCATTTCCAAGTCTAATTCTATCCGTAAACGTATACCTGTCACCCAGCGCCTAAATACTAGGCCTCAAATTTATATTCAGCTAAATCTGTCGTTACTGCTGTGCCTTTATTAGTGTAATACGGTACCTAAATAGATAGCCAGATAGTGTTAGGTGTCTGTAAGAAAAAAAAAAAGGCCTGAATTTGAATTCAATACATTGGGCCAAATAATATTTTTCTTATTGTGGTGAACGGTAACAATGAGGAAAACATCTAGTAAGGGACGCGGATGCGGACATGGTCGTGGTGGTGTTAGTGGACCCTCTGGTGCTGGGAGAGGACGTGGCCGTTCTGCCACAGCCACACGTCCTAGTGTACCAACTACCTCAGGTCCCAGTAGCCGCCATAATTTACAGCGATATTTGGTGGGGCCCAATGCCGTGCTAAGGATGGTAAGGCCTGAGCAGGTACAGGCATTAGTCAATTGGGTGGCCGACAGTGGATCCAGCACGTTCACATTATCTCCCACCCAGTCTTCTGCAGAAAGCGCACAGATGGCGCCTGAAAACCAAGCCCATCAGTCTGTCACATCACCCCCATGCATACCAGGGAAACTGTCTGAGCCTCAAGTTATGCAGCAGTCTCTTATGCTGTTTGAAGACTCCGCTGGCAGGGTTTCCCAAGGGCATCCACCTAGCCCTTCCCCAGCGGTGGAAGACATAGAATGCACTGACGCACAACCACTTATGTTTCCTGATGATGAGGACATGGGAATACCACCTCAGCACGTCTCTGATGATGACGAAACACAGGTGCCAACTGCTGCGTCTTTCTGCAGTGTGCAGACTGAACAGGAGGTCAGGGATCAAGACTGGGTGGAAGACGATGCAGGGGACGATGAGGTCCTAGACCCCACATGGAATGAAGGTCGTGCCACTGACTTTCACAGTTCGGAGGAAGAGGCAGTGGTGAGACCGAGCCAACAGCATAGCAAAAGAGGGAGCAGTGGGCAAAAGCAGAACACCCGCCGCCAAGAGACTCCGCCTGCTACTGACCGCCGCCATCTGGGACCGAGCACCCCAAAGGCAGCTTCAAGGAGTTCCCTGGCATGGCACTTCTTCAAACAATGTGCTGACGACAAGACCCGAGTGGTTTGCACGCTGTGCCATCAGAGCCTGAAGCAAGGCATTAACGTTCTGAACCTTAGCACAACCTGCATGACAAGCATGAACTGCAGTGGAGTAAACACCTTAAAAACAAGGAAGTCACTCAGGCTCCCCCTGCTACCTCTTCTGCTGCTGCCGCCTCGGCCTCTTCCTCCGCCTCTGGAGGAACGTTGGCACCTGCCGCCCAGCAAACAGGGGATGTACCACCAACACCACCACCTCCGTCACCAAGCATCTCAACCATGTCACACGGCAGCGTTCAGCTCTCCATCTCTCAAACATTTGAGAGAAAGCGTAAATTCCCACCTAGCCACCCTCGATCCCTGGCCCTGAATGCCAGCATTTCTAAACTACTGGCCTATGAAATGCTGTCATTTAGGCTGGTGGACACAGACAGCTTCAAACAGCTCATGTCGCTTGCTGTCCCACAGTATGTTGTTCCCAGCCGGCACTACTTCTCCAAGAGAGCCGTGCCCTCCCTGCACAACCAAGTATCCGATAAAATCAAGTGTGCACTGCGCAACGCCATCTGTGGCAAGGTCCACCTAACCACAGATACGTGGACCAGTAAGCACGGCCAGGGACGCTATATCTCCCTAACTGCACACTGGGTAAATGTAGTGGCGGCTGGGCCCCAGGCAGAGAGCTGTTTGGCGCATGTCCTTCCGCCGCCAAGGATCGCAGGGCAACATTCTTTGCCTCCTGTTGCCACCTCCTCCTACTCAGCTTCCTCCTCCTCTTCTTCCACCTGCTCATCCAGTCAGCCACACACCTTCACCACCAACTTCAGCACAGCCCGGGGTAAATGTCAGCAGGCCATTCTGAAACTCATATGTTTCGGGGACAGGCCCCACACCGCACAGGAGTTGTGGCGGGGTAAAGAACAACAGACCGACGAGTGGTTGCTGCCGGTGAGCCTCAAGCCCGGCCTGGTGGTGTGCGATAATGGGCGAAATCTCGTTGCAGCTCTGGGACTAGCTGGTTTGACGCACATCCTTTGCCTGGCGCATGTGCTGAATTTGGTAGTGCAGAAGTTCATTCACAACTACCCCGACATGTCAGAGCTGCTGCATAAAGTGCGGGCCGTCTGTTCGCGCTTCCGGCGTTCACATCCTGCCGCTGCTCGCATGTCTGCGCTACAGCGTAACTTCGTCCTTCCCGCTCACCGCCTCATATGCGACGTGCCCACCAGGTGGAACTCCACCTTGCACATGCTGGACAGACTGTGCGAGCAGCAGCAGGCCATAGTGGAGTTTCAGCTGCAGCACGCACGGGTCAGTCGCACTACGGAACAGCACCACTTCACCACCAATGACTGGGCCTCCATGCGAGACCTGTGTGCCCTGTTGCGCTGTTTCGAGTACTCCACCAACATGGCCAGTGGCGATGACGCCGTTATCAGCGTTACAATACCACTTCTATGTCTCCTTGAGAAAACACTTAGGCTGGGTTCAGACCTGAGCGTTCTGAAACGAGCGCTCTGTATGCGCGATTGTACGGGCGTTTACAATCGCGCATACAGAGACAGGGGTGCACACATTGTCGCGCGTTCCCGAATATCTATGTGCGGGAACGCGCGACAAACGCCCAAAAAAAAGCTCAAGCACTTGTTTGAGCGTCGGGCGTTTTACAGCGCGATCGTACGCGCTGTAAAACGCCCAGGTGAGAACCATTCCCATAGGGAATCATTGGTTCTTGCCTATTGTGCGTTTTACAGCGCGTAGGAACGCGCTGTAAAACGCTCAGGTGTGAACCCAGCCTTAGGGCGATGATGGAAGAGGAGGTGGCCCAGGAGGAGGAGGAGGAAGAGGGGTCATTTTTAGCACTTGCAGGCCAGTCTCTTAGAAGTGACTCAGAGGGAGGTTTTTTGCAACAGCAGAGGCCCACTACTGGAGGACCAGGATAAGGAGGAGGAGGATGAGGATGAAGCATGGTCACAGCAGGGTGGCACCCAACGCAGCTCGGGCCCATCACTGGTGCGTGGCTGGGGGGAAACGCAGGACGATGACGATACGCCTCCCACAGAGGACAGTTCGTCCTTACCTCTGGGCAGCCTGGCACACATGAGCGACTACATGCTGCAGTGCCTGCGCAACGACAGCAGAGTTGCCCACATTTTAACGTGTGCGGACTACTGGGTTGCCACCCTGCTGGATCCACGGTACAAAGACAATGTGCCCACCTTACTTCCTGCACTGGAGCGTGATAGGAAGATGCGCGAGTACAAGCGCACGTTGGTAGACGCGCTACTGAGAGCATTCCCAAATGTCACAGGGGAACAAGTGGAAGCCCAAGGCAGAGGAGGAGCAAGAGGTCGCCAAGGCAGCTGTGTCACGGCCAGCTCCTCTGAGGGCAGGGTTAGCATGGCAGAGATGTGGAAAAGTTTTGTCAACACGCCACAGCTAACTGCAGCACCACCTGATATGCAACGTGTTAGCAGGAGGCAACATTTCACTAACATGGTGGAACAGTACGTGTGCACACCCCTCCACGTACTGACTGATGGTTCGGCCCCATTCAACTTCTGGGTCTCTAAATTGTCCACGTGGCCAGAGCTAGCCTTTTATGCCTTGGAGGTGCTGGCCTGCCCGGCGGCCAGCGTTTTGTCTGAACGTGTATTCAGCACGGCAGGGGGCGTCATTACAGACAAACGCAGCCGCCTGTCTACAGCCAATGTGGACAAGCTGACGTTCATAAAAATGAACCAGGCATGGATCCCACAGGACCTGTCCATCCCTTGTGCAGATTAGACATTAACTACCTCCCCTTAACCATATATTATTGTACTCCAGGGCACTTCCTCATTCAATCCTATTTTTATTTTCATTTTACCATTATATTGCGGGGCAACCCAAAGTTGAATGAACCTCTCCTCTGTCTGGGTGCCGGGGCCTAAATATATGACAATGGACTGTTCCAATGTTGGGTGACGTGAAGCCTGATTCTCTGCTATGACATGCAGACTGATTCTCTGCTGACATGAAGCCAGATCCTCTGTTACGGGACCTCTCTCCTCTGCCTGGGTGCTGGGCATAAATATATGACAATGGACTGTTGCAGTGGTGGCTGACGTGAAGCCTGATTCTCTGCTATGACATGAAGACTGATTCTCTGCTGACATGAAGCCAGATTCTCTGTTACGGGACCTCTCTCCTCTGCCTGTGTGCTGGGCCTAAATATATGACAATGGACTGTTGCAGTGGTGGCTGACGTGAAGCCTGATTCTCTGCTATGACATGAAGACTGATTCTCTGCTGACATGAAGCCAGATTCTCTGTTACGGGACCTCTCTCCTCTGCCTGGGTGCCGGGGCCTAAATTTATGACAATGGACTGTTACAGTGGTGGGTGACGTGAAGCCTGATTCTCTGCTATGGCCTCTTTCACACTTGCGTTGTCCGGATCCGGCGTGTACTCCACTTGCCGGAATTACACGCCGGATCCGGAAAAACGCAAGTGTACTGAAAGCATTTGATCCGTCTTCAAAATGCTTTCAGTGTTACTATGGCACCCAGGACGCTATTAAAGTCCTGGTTGCCATAGTAGGAGCGGGGGAGCGGTATACTTACAGTCCGCGCGGCTCCCGGGGCGCTCCAGAGTGACGTCAGAGCGCCCCATGCGCATGGATGACGTGCCATGCGATCACGCGATCCATGCGCTTGGGGCGCCCTGACGTAACTCTGGAGCGCCCCGGGAGCCGCACGGACTGTAAGTATGCTGCTCCCCGCTACACTTTACCATGGCTGCCAGGACTTTAGCGTCCCGGCAGCCATGGTAACTATTGAGAAAAAGCTAAATGTCGCATCCGGCAATGCGCCGAAACGACGTTTAGCTTAAGGCCAGATCCGGATCAATGCCTTTCAATGGGCATTCATTCCGGATCCGGACTTGCGGCAAGTCTTCAGGATTTTTGGTCGGAGCAAAAAGTGCAGCATGCTGCAGTATTTTCTCCGGCCAAAAAACGTTCCGTTCCGGAACTGAAGACATCCTGATGCATCCTGAACGGATTTCACTCCATTCAGAATGCATTAGGATAAAACTGATCAGGATTCTTCCGGCATAGAGCCCCGACGACGGAACTCTATGCCGGAAGAAAAGAACGCAAGTGTGAAAGAGCCCTATGACATGAAGACTGATTCTCTGCTGACATGAAGCCAGATTCTCTGTTACGGGACCTCTCTCCTCTGCCTGGGTGCCTGGGCCTAAATTTATGACAATGGACTGTTACAGTGGTGGGTGACGTGAAGCCTGATTCTCTGCTATGACATGCAGACTAATTCTCTGCTGACATGAAGACAGATTCTCTGTTACGGGACCTCTCTCCTCTGCCTGTGTGCCTGGGCCTAAATATCTGACAATGGACTGTTCCAGTGTTGGGTGACGTGAAGCATGATTCTCTCCTATGATATGAAGACTGATTCTCTGTTACGGGACCTCTCTCGTCTGCCTGGGTGCCACTGCCTGGGCCTAAATATCTGACAATGGTCTGTTCCAGTGTTGGGTGACGTGAAGCATGATTCTCTGCTATGACATGAAGACTGATTTTCTGCTGACATGAAGCCAGATTCTCTGTTACGGGACCTCTCTCCTCTGCCTGGGTGCCTGGGCCTAAATATATGACAATGGACTGTTACAGTGGTGGGTGACGTGAAGCATGATTCTCTGCTATGGGACCTCTCTCCAATTGATATTGGTTAATTTTTATTTATTTTATTTTAATTTTAATTCATTTCCCTATCCACATTTGTTTGCAGGGGATTTACCTACATGTTGCTGCCTTTTGCAGCCCTCTAGCCCTTTCCTGGGCTGTTTTACAGACTTTTTAGTGCCGAAAAGTTCGGGTCCCCATTGACTTCAATGGGGTTCGGGTTCGGGACGAAGTTCGGGTCGGGTTCGGATCCCGAACCCGAACATTTCCGGGAAGTTCGGCCGAACTTCTCGAACCCAAACATCCAGGTGTTTGCTCAACTCTAGAAGAGACCGAATAGTAATAATTTACAGTAGTCAAGATGAGAATGAATTAAAGCAACAAGAGTTTTGGCCGTTTCCACCATGCTAAAAGGCTGGATTCTGGAGATATTCTTGAGGTGCAGACGACAAGAGCATGCCAGTGACTGAATATGGGACACGAAGAAAGAGTCTGAGTTGCACATAACCCCAAGACCAGAAGTTATAGTACAACAGACTGAAATTGAAATAGCAGGTTTAGGCCCCATGCACACGGCCGTTGTTCACAGCCGTGTGCGGGCCGTGGAACCGCGGCCTGGATCCCTCCTGAGAGCAGGAGCGCACGGCGTCACTGGTTGCTATGACGCCGTGCGCTCCCTGCTGCCGCCGCAATACAGTAATACACTGGTATAGATCGTACCAGTGTATTACTGTACTGTGCCGGCAGCAGGGGGCGCACGGCGTCATAGCAACCAGTGACGCCGTGCGCTCCTGCTCTCAGGAGGGATCCAGGCCGCGGTTCCACGGCCCGCACACGGCTGTGAAACACGGCTGTGTGCATGGGGCCTTAGGTAGGTTAGTAGATGGGGAAAGAAGTTCAGTTTTTGAGGGATTCAGTTTTAGATTCGAGGACATGATGTTAGAGACAGCTGCAAGACCATCACTGGTGGTTTGTAGTACTGCTGGAGTGATTTCATGGGAGGAAGTATATAGTTGGGTCTTGTCACTATAGAGATGGTACTGAAAACCAAATCTGCTAATGGTCTGTCCGAAAAGGTCTGTATAGAGAGAGAAAAAATGACAAGGCCAAGTACTGAACCCTGAGGAACTCAAACATCAAGAGGAGGAGAAGTAGTACCAGCAAATGACAGACTGAAAAAGCAGCCAGAGATAGAGGAAAAGAACTAAGAGAGAGCAGTGTCCTTTAAGGGGTTGTCTCACTTCAGCAAGTGGCATTTATCATGTAGAGAAAGTCAGAGGTTGTCTCATCAGACAATGGGTGCATATTGCTAGGATATGCCCCCATTGTCTTATAGGTGCGGGTCCCACATGGCCACTGCTGCTGAATTGCAGGGTGGTCATAACCATGGAAACGGGCAGAGTATAATGTGATGGAAAAATGAATCCAGCCAGCAAAGAAAGCAATATGAACAATCACAATACATTAATAAGTGGCTTGTATTAATTTTCTCTACATAATAAATGCTATTTGCTGAAGTGAGACAACCCCTTTAAGGCCAATAGAGAGGAGCATTCTAATGAGAAGTTTGTGGTGTACTGTGTCAAATGCTGCAGAGAGATGTAGAAAAATGAGTTGTTACCATTCAAATCATTAGACACTTTGGTAAGTGCAGATGGCAGATGGTAAAAGCCAGATTATAATGGGTCGAGACAGTGGCGGATCCAGAGCCTGGTCTCGGGAGGGGCACTTCCAGATTATTTTCTGTCCACCGCCATAAAATGGTGCTTATAGAACAGACTACACAGTGTAGTGGTATACTGTATATTGTGTGGCACAGTGTATGCTATATGTGTATAACATAAACATATTTCACATAAAAACTTACAATTGCTTGCTTGGCTCTTGGGGATCTCGGACACCACTTCAACACTTTGGCCGGGGGCTCAGTGGAGCTGATGTTGTGTTTTATCCTAATGAGAAAGATTTCATAATAAGAATTTAGAGAAGGGGCAGAGGGATAGCAGAGCAGGGAGAGGCTGGTGCTGCTACTAGGGGGTCATACCATGGGGGAGTAATAAAGCCCACTATAATGCCCTCCCAGTAGAAATAATTCTCCTTATAATGTGACAGTGCAAAAAATACCCTCTCGTAATGCCCCCAGTTGAGCTAATGTCCCCATAATGTGCCAGTATAAAATACCCCTATATAGCGCCCCCAGTAAATGCCCCCACAGTGCTCCTCTCCCCCCTTCCTCCTAGTGCCCCCATAATGTCCCAGTATAAAATGCCCCATATATAGTGCCCCAGTAGATGCCCTCAGTGTCCCCCATAATTTGCAAGTATAAAATACCTCTTTTTAGTGCCCCCCCCATAGATGACCCCATAGTACTCCTCTCCCCCAGTCCCCATAGTACCCACCATAATGTGTCCCAGTATAAAATGCTACTGTACAGAGCCCCCCCATATAAAATACCCCTTATTTGTGGCCTCAGTAGATGCCCCTATAGTGCCCACCAATAATGTGCCAGTAATAAGTGCCCCCAATCAGGCTTGGACTGGCCCACAGGGGTACAGGGGAATCCCCCGGTGGGAACCTGAGCAAGGTGGGCCCCTAGTCTCCCACCCCCTGCACAAGTGGCACATAACTTACTGCACTACATACATATATTCAATGTACAGCACCTCAACCAGCCTATGTTCATATATGAACATTAAAGATTAGTAAAGAAATTACCCACTTTATTATTATAGACACGGTCAGATAGCTGAGATGACTTCTAGCTACAGAGGAAAGCTGCCAGTATCTTCTTTTCCCCAGGATCTACCTTCTCAAAGTTGCTGCAGGGACCCCCATATAAAATCATCTGGTATCAGGTGCCCCCTCCCTCCCCCCCCAGCAATGTGAGCAGGTAATATTTGTATGTATTCGTACAGTGGGCCCCCAAAATAAATTTTACTGCGGGGCCCTAGGCACCCCAGTCCGACACTGTCCCCAATAATGTGCCAGTAAAATGGGCCCCCATAGATTTCCCCCAATCAGGTGCCAGTAACAAGAGCACCCCCCATCATGTGCCAGTTACAAGAGCACCCTATCATGTGCCAGTAACCAGAGCATCCCCCAATCATGAGCCAGTAATACGAGCCCCCCCATCATGTGCCAGTAATAAGAGCCCCCCCTCCCCCCTCCTCGCCCCCCCTCGCCCCCCGCCCTCTTATGTGACAGTGAAAGTATTGTACATATAAAAAACACTTATACTTACCTCCATGTCATCGATGCGATGCAGGCCTCTTCCGGCCTGTGTCCCGCGCTGTGCGGCTCTAGTGCTGGCAGCCTATCAGAGGAACAGGGAAGGGACACGCCTCTCCCTTCCCTGTCCTGAGGACGGCGATACAGATGACTATGGAGATGAGCGCTTCCACAATGGAAGCGCTTATCTCCCTGTGCCCTGCTGCTGCCGCCCCCCACTTGTGAGCAGTACAGCCAGCTTGGGGGGGGGGATTGCCCCGTTGTCCCCTCCCCCTGGATCCGCCAGTGGGTCGAGAAGAGAGTTTGCAGAAAGGTAACATATTAGGCAAGAATAGACCAGACTTTCCAGGAGTTTAGAAGTGAAGTAGAAGTTAGAGACAGGTCAGTAGTTAGCAGCACATGTCAGGTCAAGAGATGATTTTAGTAGAAGTAGTGGGGTTATAAGAGAACAGAAAGATGCCAGGAGAGAGAGAGGTTACATTTATTATATTTAAGTGACTAATGACAGCCAGCGAGAGGGACTGGAGGAGGTATGAGGGAATAGGTAGTCTGTGGAGAAGAGAGGAGCTTGGAGACTTCTCCATCTGTTATAGGGTCAAAGGAGGAGAGAGAACAAGAAATGGGAGAGGGAGGGGAGATTATTTCCTGCCTGATGTTAACAATCTTATCTTTGAAGTAAGTGGACTGGTCTTCAGCACAGAGGTCAGTTATTGGGGGGGTGTATTTTAGGGCTGAGTGAGTGAAAAGTATCATTTTACGTTATCTGAAAGTGAGGAGATTGGTGAAATAGGTCTGTTTGAGAAGGTGGAGAGCAGAGTTGTAGATTTTAAATATTCTGCAGGGATTCGTGATTTTCTCAGTAAACGTTTGGCACGCCTAGAGCAACACTGAAGAGAACGAGTCTCAGGTGTGTGCCAGGGTTGCTGTGATCTGTGTTGGGAAGGTTGGCGTGTAATGGGAGCTGCTTTACCAAGGCTGGTTTTGAGGGTAGGGTTGTTATTATTCACAGCCAGATCCAGTCATGAGAGCCAAGAGATTGATGCCAATAATAATGGTAGGGTGTCAACAAGTTGCTTGTATGTGTGAAAGGTAGGAAGGTCATAAAGAAGTAAAGTCAAACACTGAACAGATGCGGAAGAAGACTAGATGAAGCATATTGCCGTCTTTGTGTGTGGCAGAGGAATTAAGTTGTGAAAGGCTATTGGGGATATTGGATCTTTAAAGTCACCCATAATAAGTTGGCAATTCAGCCAATAAAAAATGAGGACACCAAGCAGCAAAATGATACAAGAACTGGGTGGGTGAGCCTGGGTATAGACAACTGCCAACTGGGTTGAAGAGTCTGATTATGTGAACCTCAAAAGAGGGGACTGTGAGAGAGGGTACAGGGGTATTGACCTGAAATGTGCACTGTGGAGACACAAGTATGACTACTCTGGGGGTACAGGAAAAGTGTAGGCCATCAAAAGATAAAGCAGCAAGGGAAGCTATGTCAAAATGTTGAAGCCATCTACATACAGTATATCTATTATTTTTACACTGATTCTCATCTGTTTCTACAAGATCTGAATCCACAAGATAGAAACACAAACTGGCATGCTGTAATGCATGTCAAATTATTGAGCAAAGCTGCTAGGGGAAAATCAAGTGTCCAACTGAGAACAATACAGTGGCTCTCTGGGTGCCTATGAGTTTGTATTACCAACCAATTATGTGCAGTTCTGTAGTTTCTGAAAAGTGATTTGTGTTTCCTAAAGTAGGGTTTACACACAGATTTCTGACCTATCAGAATAATTTTACAGAAGATTTTAGTCAGAGTTGGCTGTTTTCACACTCTTTTTGTTAGTTTAACATCCTTTTATGTGGACTGACAAACAGGCCAATTTTCAAGGATGAGCATTTGTAGAAAAGCTCCTTCCTGATCACTGTATCGAGTGATTGTGTCTTTTGGCTAACACCAAAAATGATTGCTTCTGTGCAGCAGATCGGCCTATGTAACCAGTGACCTGCTGCCCAGAATCAATGATTCAGCAAGCAATTGCTTGTCCCCATACAGTGGAGGTGACTGCTGCATGTGAATGCAGCTCTCACCTCTCCTGCCGATCAGGCAATTATCAGGAATGAACATTTAGTAAAAGGACCATTAAAACCAATGCTCACCTGCCTCACCTGTTATGATGGTCCCATAATAAAACCTTCATGTTCTCTATACCATTACATAGTTGTCATTCTAATGAGTTTCAGATGCTGTTTACACGCTACAATCATTATGATTGTCAATACATTTTTATGCACATCACATTACATGAGTTTTTTGGCAGATGAGACAAATTCCATCAGATCAAATAACCATTTACACACAGTTCTCACTAATATTGGTCAGACCACACAAAACAATTGGTCAGATATCTGTACATGTAAAAACACTCTATATAACTCTATATATTAACACAGGAGACTGACCTTTCAGTGTCATTCTATAGAATACATTTTTCTGGGGGTTTTCAAAATCCAGTCATACTGCTGAGTCACAGATAGGTGGCAGTATTGCTACAAGCCGAGAAAATCAGTTCTCTGTATACAAAAAAGACCACTACAGGACATAGGTATCCAAAAGTATGCACGAAAAAAGAATGTTAAAGGGCTCATCCCTTTATTTGTATTGTATGTTTTTAACCACTTAAGGACCTGTGCCGTACATGTACAGCGCTGGTGGACGTGACTTAAATACCAGAGCCGTACATGTACGGTGGGCTGATCGGGCGGGTGCAGGAACTGCGCCCCTCTGATCAGCGGCACGGACCTGGCAGTCACTGACAGCCAGGCCACTGCTGCATACGCCGGCATCGGTGAAAACAGCGATGCCGGTGTGTTCAACCCACGTATGCCTCAGTCAAAGCTGACCGCGGCATGCCGAGAGTTCGCGGAGGGTACAGATGCCCTCCGCTTCCCCATCGGGTCCCTGCGCTGCAGTGAAGGGGACCTGATGGCAGAGAAGGCACCCCGATGCCTTCCATAGGCATTGGAGCTTGCCTTGTACGGCAAGAACAGTAGATAATTAAAAGTCAAATCTCCAAAAAAAGAATGGCTGATGTTGTAACCAGTCCTAAACCGCTAGTGATTTGTATATTGTGATCAAATAAGGAGTTCCAGCATATGTGTAGGCAGTGCAGACAGTACCATATATAAGATACTTCAATATAATATTTGGCTTATTCGTGGTGTCCCACGTTAAGAGCTTATTGTGAATATCGTCACCAAAAATAGCGGGACAGAAAACAGAAAGTATGTACTTACAGTGGATATAAAAAGTCTACACACCCCTGTTTAAATGTCAGGTTTCTGTGATGTAAAAAACGTTTCCACCTGTTTTCACCTTAAGGACCAGGCCATTTTTTTCAAATCTGACATGTGTCACTTTATCTGGTAATAACTTTAAAACGCTTTTACTTATACATGCCATTCTGAGATTGTTTTCCCATCACATATCGTACTTTTTTATAAAAAATAATCTAGCAAATTTCCAAATTTCAATTTCTCTACTTTTATAATAGATAGTAATACCTCCAAAAATAGTAATTACTTTACATTCCCCATATGTCTACTTCATGTTTAGATCATTTTGAAAATGACATTTTATTTTTTGGGGACGTTAGAAGGCTTAGAAGTTTGGAAGCAAATCTTGAAATTTTTCGGAAGATTTCCAAAACCCACTTTTTAAGGACCAGTTCAGGTCTGAAGTCACTTTGTGAGGCTTACATAATAGAAACCACCCAAAAATGACCCAATTTTAGAAACTACACCCCTCAAGGTATACAAAACTGATTTTAGAAAAAATGTTAACCCTTTAGGTGTTCCACAAGAATTAATGGAAAATGGAGATGAAATTTCAGAATTTCACTTTTTTGGCAGATTTTACATTTTAATAATTTTTTTCCAGTAGCAAAGCAAAGGTTAACAGCCAAATAAACCTCAATATTTATTACCCTGATTCTGCCGTTTACAGAAACACCCCACATGTGCTCGTTAATCTGTCAGGTGAATGCCTAATTTTTGGGGCCTGTACTGGCCTACAGTAAAATTTGCATCCAGTGACCGCCTGATGTAACACCAGCCACATAATCACAAGTTCTTTTCTGTCAGGTGAATGCCTAATTTTTGGGACCTGTACTCCAGTGGCCTACAGTAAAATTTGTATCCAGTGACCGCCTAATGTACCTCAAGCCACATCATCACAAGTTCTTTTCTGTCAGGTGAATGCCTAATTTTTGGGGCCTGTACTGGCCTACAGTAAAAATTTTAGTCAGTAACCACCTAATGTACCTCCAGCCACATCATCACAAGTTCTTTTCTGTCAGATGAATGCCTAATTTTTGGGGCCTGTACTGGCCTACAGTAAAATTTGTATCCAGTGATCGCCTAATGTACCACCAGCCACATAATCACAAGTTCTTTTCTGTCAGGTGAATGCCTAATTTTTGGGACCTGTACTCCAGTGGCCTACAGTAAAATTGTTATCGAGTGACTGCCTAATATACCTCCAGCCACATCATCACAAGTTCTTTTCTGTCAGGTGAATGCCTAATTTTTGGGGCCTGTACTGGCCTACAGTAAAATGTTTAGCCAGTGACCGCCTACTGTACCTCCAGCCACATAATCACAAGTTCTTTTCTGTCAGGTGAATGCCAAATTTTGGGGCCTCTACTCCAGTGACCTTCAGTAAAATTTGTATCCAGGGACTGGCTATTGTACCTCCAGTCACATCATCACAAGTTCTATTCTGTCAGGTGAATGCCTAATTTTTGGGGCCTGTACTGGCCTACAGTAAAATTTGTATCCAGTGACCGCCTAATGTACCACCAGCCACATAATCACAAGTTATTTTCTGTCAGGTGAATGCCTAATTTTTGGGACCTGTACTCCAGTAGCCTTCAGTAACATTTGTATCCAGTGACCGCCTAATGTACCTCCAGCCACATCATCACAAGTTCTTTTCTGTCAGGTGAATGCCTAATTTTTTGGGCCTGTACTGGCCTACAGTAAAATTTTTGGCCAGTGACCGCCTAATGTACCTCCAGCCACATCATCACAAGTTCTTTTCAATCAGGTGAATGCCAAATTTTGGGGCCTGTACTCCAGTGGCCTTCAGTAAAATTTGTATCCAGGGACCGCCTAATGTACCTCCAGTCACATCATCACAAGTTTTTTTCTGTCAGATGAATGCCTAATTTTTGGGGTCTGTACTGGCCTAAAGTAAAATTTGTATCCAGTGACTGCCTAATGTACCACCAGTCACATAATCACAAGTTCTTTTCTGTCAGGTGAATGCCTAATTTTTTGGACCTGTACTCCAGTGGCCTACAGTAAAATTTGTATCCAGGGACCGCCTAATGTACCTCCAGCCACATCATCACAAGTTCTTTTCTGTCAGGTGAATGCCTAATTTTTGGGACCTGTACTCCAGTGGCCTACAGTAAAATTTGAATCCAGGGACCGCCAAATGTACCTCCAGCCACATCATCACAAGTTCTTTTCTGTCAGGTGAATGCCTAATTTTTTGGGCCTGTACTGGCCTACAGTAGAACTTGTAGCCAGTGACCGCCTAATGTACCTCCAGCCACATCATCACAAGTTCTTTTATGTCAGGTGAATGCCTAATTTTTGGGGCATGTACTGGCCTACATTAAAATGTTTAGCCATTGACCGCCTAATGTACCTCCAGCCACATAATCACAAGTTCTTTTCTGCCAGGTGAATGCCAAATTTTGGGGCTTCTACTCCGGTGGCCTTCAGTAAAATTTGCATCCAGGGACCGCCTAATGTACCTCTAGTCACATCATCACAAGTTCTTTTCTGTCAGGTGAATGCCTAATTTTTGGGGCCTGTACTGGCCTTCAGTAAAATTTGTATCCAGGGACCGCCTAATGTACCACCAGCCACATAATCACAAGTTCTTTTCTGTCAGGTGAATGCCTAATTTTTGGGACCTGTACTCCAGTGGCCTACAGTAAAATTTGTATCAAGGGACCGCCTAATGTACCTCCAGCCACATCATCACAAGTTCTTTTCTGTCAGGTGAATGCCTAATTTTTGGGGCCTGTACTGGCCTACAGTAAAATTTGTATCCAGGGACCGCCTAATGTACCTCCAGCCACATCATCACAAGTTATTTTCTGTCAGGTGAATGCCTAATTTTTGGGACCTGTACTCCAGTGGCCTACAGTATAATTTGTATCCAGGGACCGCCTAATGTACCACCAGCCACATCATCACAAGTTCTTTTCTGTCAGGTGAATGCCTATTTTTTTGGGCCTGTACTGGCCTACAGTAGAACTTGTAGCCAGTGACCGCCTAATGTACCTCCAGCCACATCATCACAAGTTCTTTTATGTCAGGTGAATGCCTAATTTTTGTGGCCTGTACTGGCCTACATTAAAATGTTTAGCCATTGACCGCCTAATGTACCTCCAGCCACATAATCACAAGTTCTTTTCTGCCAGGTGAATGCCAAATTTTGGGGCTTCTACTCCGGTGGCCTTCAGTAAAATTTGTATCCAGGGACCGCCTAATGTACCTCCAGCCACATCATCACAAGTTCTTTTCTGTCAGGTGAATGCCTAATTTTTGGGGCCTGTACTGGCCTTCAGTAAAATTTGTATCCAGGGACCGCCTAATGTACCACCAGCCACATAATCACAAGTTCTTTTCTGTCAGGTGAATGCCTAATTTTTGGGACCTGTACTCCAGTGGCCTACAGTAAAATTTGTATCCAGTGACCGCCTAATGTACCTCCAGCCACATCATCACAAGTTCTTTTCTGTCAGGTGAATGCCTAATTTTTTGGGCCTGTACTGGCCTACAGTAACATTTTTAGCCAGTGACGCCTAATGTACCTCCAGCCACATAATCACAAGTTCTTTTCTGTCAGGTGAATGCCTAATTTTTGGGGCCTGTACTGGCCTTCAGTAAAATTTGTATCCAGGGACCGCCTAATGTACCACCAGCCACATAATCACAAGTTCTTTTCTGTCAGGTGAATGCCTAATTTTTGGGACCTGTACTCCAGTGGCCTACAGTAAAATTTGTATCAAGGGACCGCCTAATGTACCTCCAGCCACATCATCACAAGTTCTTTTCTGTCAGGTGAATGCCTAATTTTTGGGGCCTGTACTGGCCTACAGTAAAATTTGTATCCAGGGACCGCCTAATGTACCTCCAGCCACATCATCACAAGTTCTTTTCTGTCAGGTGAATGCCTAATTTTTGGGACCTGTAATCCAGTGGCCTACAGTATAATTTGTATCCAGGGACCGCCTAATGTACCTTCAGCCACATCCTAAGTTCTTTTCTGTCAGGTGAATGCCTATTTTTTTGAGCCTGTACTGGCCTACAGTAGAACTTGTAGCCAGTGACCGCCTAATGTACCTCCAGCCACATCATCACAAGTTCTTTTATGTCAGGTGAATGCCTAATTTTTGGGGCCTGTACTGGCCTACATTAAAATGTTTAGCCATTGACCGCCTAATGTACCTCCAGCCACATAATCACAAGTTCTTTTCTGCCAGGTGAATGCCAAATTTTGGGGCTTCTACTCCGGTGGCCTTCAGTAAAATTTGTATCCAGGGACCGCCTAATGTACCTCCAGCCACATCATCACAAGTTCTTTTCTGTCAGGTGAATGCCTAATTTTTGGGGCCTGTACTGGCCTTCAGTAAAATTTGTATCCAGGGACCGCCTAATGTACCACCAGCCACATAATCACAAGTTCTTTTCTGTCAGGTGAATGCCTAATTTTTGGGACCTGTACTCCAGTGGCCTACAGTAAAATTTGTATCCAGTGACCGCCTAATGTACCTCCAGCCACATCATCACAAGTTCTTTTCTGTCAGGTGAATGCCTAATTTTTTGGGCCTGTACTGAGCCAGTGACGCCTAATGTACCTCCAGCCACATAATCACAAGTTCTTTTCTGTCAGGTGAATGCCTAATTTTTGGGGCCTGTACTGGCCTTCAGTAAAATTTGTATCCAGGGACCGCCTAATGTACCTCCAGTCACATCATCACAAGTTTTTTTCTGTCAGATGAATGCCTAATTTTTGGGGTCTGTACTGGCCTAAAGTAAAATTTGTATCCAGTGACTGCCTAATGTACCACCAGTCACATAATCACAAGTTCTTTTCTGTCAGGTGAATGCCTAATTTTTTGGACCTGTACTCCAGTGGCCTACAGTAAAATTTGTATCCAGGGACCGCCTAATGTACCTCCAGCCACATCATCACAAGTTCTTTTCTGTCAGGTGAATGCCTAATTTTTGGGACCTGTACTCCAGTGGCCTACAGTAAAATTTGAATCCAGGGACCGCCAAATGTACCTCCAGCCACATCATCACAAGTTCTTTTCTGTCAGGTGAATGCCTAATTTTTTGGGCCTGTACTGGCCTACAGTAGAACTTGTAGCCAGTGACCGCCTAATGTACCTCCAGCCACATCATCACAAGTTCTTTTATGTCAGGTGAATGCCTAATTTTTGGGGCATGTACTGGCCTACATTAAAATGTTTAGCCATTGACCGCCTAATGTACCTCCAGCCACATAATCACAAGTTCTTTTCTGCCAGGTGAATGCCAAATTTTGGGGCTTCTACTCCGGTGGCCTTCAGTAAAATTTGCATCCAGGGACCGCCTAATGTACCTCTAGTCACATCATCACAAGTTCTTTTCTGTCAGGTGAATGCCTAATTTTTGGGGCCTGTACTGGCCTTCAGTAAAATTTGTATCCAGGGACCGCCTAATGTACCACCAGCCACATAATCACAAGTTCTTTTCTGTCAGGTGAATGCCTAATTTTTGGGACCTGTACTCCAGTGGCCTACAGTAAAATTTGTATCAAGGGACCGCCTAATGTACCTCCAGCCACATCATCACAAGTTCTTTTCTGTCAGGTGAATGCCTAATTTTTGGGGCCTGTACTGGCCTACAGTAAAATTTGTATCCAGGGACCGCCTAATGTACCTCCAGCCACATCATCACAAGTTATTTTCTGTCAGGTGAATGCCTAATTTTTGGGACCTGTACTCCAGTGGCCTACAGTATAATTTGTATCCAGGGACCGCCTAATGTACCACCAGCCACATCATCACAAGTTCTTTTCTGTCAGGTGAATGCCTATTTTTTTGGGCCTGTACTGGCCTACAGTAGAACTTGTAGCCAGTGACCGCCTAATGTACCTCCAGCCACATCATCACAAGTTCTTTTATGTCAGGTGAATGCCTAATTTTTGTGGCCTGTACTGGCCTACATTAAAATGTTTAGCCATTGACCGCCTAATGTACCTCCAGCCACATAATCACAAGTTCTTTTCTGCCAGGTGAATGCCAAATTTTGGGGCTTCTACTCCGGTGGCCTTCAGTAAAATTTGTATCCAGGGACCGCCTAATGTACCTCCAGCCACATCATCACAAGTTCTTTTCTGTCAGGTGAATGCCTAATTTTTGGGGCCTGTACTGGCCTTCAGTAAAATTTGTATCCAGGGACCGCCTAATGTACCACCAGCCACATAATCACAAGTTCTTTTCTGTCAGGTGAATGCCTAATTTTTGGGACCTGTACTCCAGTGGCCTACAGTAAAATTTGTATCCAGTGACCGCCTAATGTACCTCCAGCCACATCATCACAAGTTCTTTTCTGTCAGGTGAATGCCTAATTTTTTGGGCCTGTACTGGCCTACAGTAACATTTTTAGCCAGTGACGCCTAATGTACCTCCAGCCACATAATCACAAGTTCTTTTCTGTCAGGTGAATGCCTAATTTTTGGGGCCTGTACTGGCCTTCAGTAAAATTTGTATCCAGGGACCGCCTAATGTACCACCAGCCACATAATCACAAGTTCTTTTCTGTCAGGTGAATGCCTAATTTTTGGGACCTGTACTCCAGTGGCCTACAGTAAAATTTGTATCAAGGGACCGCCTAATGTACCTCCAGCCACATCATCACAAGTTCTTTTCTGTCAGGTGAATGCCTAATTTTTGGGGCCTGTACTGGCCTACAGTAAAATTTGTATCCAGGGACCGCCTAATGTACCTCCAGCCACATCATCACAAGTTCTTTTCTGTCAGGTGAATGCCTAATTTTTGGGACCTGTAATCCAGTGGCCTACAGTATAATTTGTATCCAGGGACCGCCTAATGTACCTTCAGCCACATCATAAGTTCTTTTCTGTCAGGTGAATGCCTATTTTTTTGAGCCTGTACTGGCCTACAGTAGAACTTGTAGCCAGTGACCGCCTAATGTACCTCCAGCCACATCATCACAAGTTCTTTTATGTCAGGTGAATGCCTAATTTTTGGGGCCTGTACTGGCCTACATTAAAATGTTTAGCCATTGACCGCCTAATGTACCTCCAGCCACATAATCACAAGTTCTTTTCTGCCAGGTGAATGCCAAATTTTGGGGCTTCTACTCCGGTGGCCTTCAGTAAAATTTGTATCCAGGGACCGCCTAATGTACCTCCAGCCACATCATCACAAGTTCTTTTCTGTCAGGTGAATGCCTAATTTTTGGGGCCTGTACTGGCCTTCAGTAAAATTTGTATCCAGGGACCGCCTAATGTACCACCAGCCACATAATCACAAGTTCTTTTCTGTCAGGTGAATGCCTAATTTTTGGGACCTGTACTCCAGTGGCCTACAGTAAAATTTGTATCCAGTGACCGCCTAATGTACCTCCAGCCACATCATCACAAGTTCTTTTCTGTCAGGTGAATGCCTAATTTTTTGGGCCTGTACTGGCCTACAGTAACATTTTTAGCCAGTGACGCCTAATGTACCTCCAGCCACATAATCACAAGTTCTTTTCTGTCAGGTGAATGCCTAATTTTTGGGGCCTGTACTGGCCTTCAGTAAAATTTGTATCCAGGGACCGCCTAATGTACCACCAGCCACATAATCACAAGTTCTTTTCTGTCAGGTGAATGCCTAATTTTTGGGACCTGTACTCCAGTGGCCTACAGTAAAATTTGTATCAAGGGACCGCCTAATGTACCTCCAGCCACATCATCACAAGTTCTTTTCTGTCAGGTGAATGCCTAATTTTTGGGGCCTGTACTGGCCTACAGTAAAATTTGTATCCAGGGACCGCCTAATGTACCTCCAGCCACATCATCACAAGTTCTTTTCTGTCAGGTGAATGCCTAATTTTTGGGACCTGTAATCCAGTGGCCTACAGTATAATTTGTATCCAGGGACCGCCTAATGTACCTCCAGCCACATCATAAGTTCTTTTCTGTCAGGTGAATGCCTATTTTTTTGAGCCTGTACTGGCCTACAGTAGAACTTGTAGCCAGTGACCGCCTAATGTACCTCCAGCCACATCATCACAAGTTCTTTTATGTCAGGTGAATGCCTAATTTTTGGGGCCTGTACTGGCCTACATTAAAATGTTTAGCCATTGACCGCCTAATGTACCTCCAGCCACATAATCACAAGTTCTTTTCTGCCAGGTGAATGCCAAATTTTGGGGCTTCTACTCCGGTGGCCTTCAGTAAAATTTGTATCCAGGGACCGCCTAATGTACCTCCAGTCACATCATCACAAGTTCTTTTCTGTCAGGTGAATGCCTAATTTTTGGGGCCTGTACTGGCCTTCAGTAAAATTTGTATCCAGGGACCGCCTAATGTACCACCAGCCACATAATCACAAGTTCTTTTCTGTCAGGTGAATGCCTAATTTTTGGGACCTATACTCCAGTGGCCTACAGTAAAATTTGTATCCAGTGACCGCCTAATGTACCTCCAGCCACATCATCACAAGTTCTTTTCTGTCAGGTGAATGCCTAATTTTTTGGGCCTGTACTGGCCTACAGTAACATTTTTAACCAGTGACGCCTAATGTACCTCCAGCCACATAATCACAAGTTCTTTTCTGTCAGGTGAATGCCAAATTTTTGGGGCCTGTACTGGTCTACAGTAAAATTTGAAGCCAGTGACCGCCTAATGTACCTCCAGCCACATCATCACAAGTTCCTTTTCTGTCAGGTGAATGCCTAATTTTTGGGACCTGTACTCCAGTGGCCTACAGTAAAAATTTATCCAGTGACTGCCTAATATACCTCCAGCCAGATCATCACAAGTTCTTTTCTGTCAGGTGAATGCCTAATTTTTGGGGCCTGTACTCTTGTGGCCTAAAATAAAAAACGTTTGGGCTCCAGCAGGGCACATTTTTGAGACTTTCCCTTTAAGACTCATAAAAATGGCCCCTGATTAAGATACATATTTTTTGTGGGAATTTTTGCCAATGATTCCCCTCTGGTATGTCACTGTCCATGTTGTGGGACTATTTGTGCACATCTATTAAGTATTTGGTGGCTGCAAATATGACCTGAAGGTTTTTCGGGTTTGCCTGCCATTAAAGTCAATGGGGCCTGCCACGAACGCGTGGTTCGCGAACATTTGATTGCGAACGCGCATTCACAAACTGACCTGGCCGATGTTCATCAATCACTATTCACCAGACAGGTTAGCTCATGTGATATTTTTATAGAGCAGGTTGTTACGGATGTGGCGATACCTGATATGTTTGGTCTTTTTTTCATATATTTTGGTTTTAAACAATAAAAGCATTTTTGAAACAAAAAAATTATGTTTTTATGTCTCCATTTTCTGAAAGCCATATCTTTCTTATTTTTTGACTGATTGTCTTATGTAGGGTCTCATTTTTTACGACATGAGATGACGGTTTGATTGGTATAGGTATATACCGCTTTTTGTCCTCTTGGTATTACACTTTTTGAGATGTAAGGTGATAAAAATGGCTTTTTGGAACAGTTTTAATTTCTTTATTTTTAAGCTGTTCACCAGACAGGTTAACTCATGCAATATTTTTATAGAACAGATTGTTATGGATGTGGCGATACCTAATATGTCTGTTTTTTTTAAATATATTTTAGTTTTAAACAATAAAACAATAAAGGCATTTTTAAAAATGATGTTTTTATGTCTCCATTTTCTGAAAAGAAAAAAATGGGTTAAGCAGCACTCCAGGTCCCAATCTAGGGACAGTTGCCAGTAAAAAAATTGATAAATCGGTGCTCGCAGATGGGGATCGTGGCTGGGGGTCCCATAGGTATGCAAATAAATAGAAAATCCACAGCACTCCGCAGTTCTGATGAACAAGCTGGTTACTTTATTGGTAACAGCAGCATAGGGATAGCAACGTTTCAACCATCTCTGGTCTTTCTCAAGCTATGAGCTTGAGAAAGACCAGAGATGGTTGTAACGTTGCTATCCCTATGCTGCTGTTACCAATAAAGTAACTAGCTTGTTCATCAGAACTGCGGAGTGCTGTGGATTTTCTATTTATTTATTTATTTCCATTTTCTGAAAGCCATATCTTTTTTTTCACCGATGCTGATAGATATAGCAGGGACCCGGCTGTCAGTATCAGCCGGGCCCCTGCTGCTGATCGTGGCAGCGCGTGTGGGGCAGCCAGTTAACCCTAGGACGAGAATGCTTGTCTTAAGGCGTTAAGTTCCGGCCAGTAGGTCGGCAACTTGTTAAGGTGAAAAATGGCAGGGTCCTGAAGGGGTTAATAAAATATACATTTTAATATGGAGATGTGCAGCCTTTGTATGCGGTTTTGCTTTTTCCTATTATTTATAACCTCATCAAGTATTCTTGCATTAAAGGAGTTATTCAAGACCCGGTCCTCGCTGTTGGATTCGATCTTCATCACTCCACGGCTGGCTCTTCATCGCCCTGCTGCACTGAAATTAACATCCTGTTGATGGGGAGGGGGGCACACGGCCGCAGTGGTGACTTGTTCCCTTTGTAACACAGGTGATCACCACTGCGAGTTGTCCACTTCGGGAGGCCTGTTATAGTCTTGGATAAAGCCTTTAATGTGTGGATGCATGATGAGGTCACTATTAATGTGAGGCACATGGAGGTACTCAATAACCACTAATCACCATGGGCCAGATTTATCATTAGCTCAAGTCAAAACAATGAAGTTGCAAATTTTTGCACAATTACTAAAACTGTGCAAAAATGTGCTACTTTTATTGGCTCTGCGCTATGCTCGCCAGTTTTCTGAAAGTGGGCGTGTTTTATTATGTAAATGAATCTCTAGACAGATTTACTATTGCAACAATTTAAAAAGTGGCAAAAAATTGCGCAATTTCACTCCAGTGAGGACAATGCTTATCTTATGCAACTTTTTAATAGAACATGCGACTTTTTCGTAAAGATGTGCGACTTTTTCAGTAAAGCTGAAGGATAAACTTCTACGTCAAACCACATTTATCACAGTATTAAAGGGCCATTAATAAATCTGACTTAACCAAAAGTGACTTTGGACATATGTAAAAGTGGAGTAAGATGTAAGTGTAATAATAAGGCTCCATTCACATGTCCGCAAATGGGTCTGCATCGGTTCCGCAATTTTGCGGAACGGGTGCGGACCCATTCATTCTCTATGGGGATGGAATAGATGCGGACAGCACACAGTGTGCTATCCGCATTGCGGAACGCGGACCCCGATCTTCCAGTCCGCAGCTCCGCAAAAGATAGAACATTAGAATAGGCATTTCAATAGTGGGTGCCGGCCAGGTGTGTTGCGGGTCCGCAACACACCACGGACGTGTGAATAGAGCCTAAATCTGGCCCCATGTGCCTCACATTAATAATAAGAGACCCCCATCATTTATCTCACATAATGTCAACATTGGGGCTAATGAGAGTCACATTAACCCCAATGTTCCTCAGCACTGTAGTAAACCACCATTCTCCTCCCTACCTTTCTGACACTGCTTCCTTACCCGTGTCCTTCATCATTGGTTGTAGTGGAGAAGCAAAGACAGCGTTTCTCCCTTCTCACTGTGATGTGGCCTGCAAACAGAAGCAATGTCTGGAGCACACTGCTCCTCTTTGCCAGCTACATCCAAGTGGAAAGGGAGGGACGTTCTCCTTTCTTCTCCACTGCCACAGATGTGCGGCCACTGATCAGAACATGGCATGCCCTCGTTAGGGCACGCGCCATGTTCTCTCAGTCAGACTTATTGACAATGTCAGTACTAAAGTATTGAAACAGTATCGATATTTTGATGCATCGTGCATCCCTAGTTATTATTACTTTTCCCTTGCTGTTCCTTCTTATGTGCAAGAATATTTCGATTTTAATACGAATTGACATGAGTAGACGATTAATCATATACATTTTTCATCTCTTTATGTTGTAAAGCAGTAATATTTTAGCCTCAGGCATTAGGCGTGTGATAACTGGACTTTAGAAATATTTTGTAAGGTTTGTAAAGTTGTATTTCAAGCAGTGACAAGCGTCATATATGAAGAAGGAAGATACGTGTCTCCTAGAATGGTGCAGGAAACCTATTAGAGGAGATGTATGTTATATTTGCTGTGTTTTCCCCACGATCACCTGGCCTGAGGTGAGGTCAGGTGCAATAGTCACTTGGGGATAAAGCAATCCTCAGTGTGTGAGAGGAGGAGAGTTAGGCCCCAGGTAACAGACCTGGAGAGGTCCTGTCTGGTCCCAGCCAAGGGTGCTGAAGGGCCACAAGGCTGAGGAAGCCGGAGAGAGGGAAATTGAGAAGGAAGCCTGCAAAGGCTCTGTGTGGTTCCAGCCAGGAGAGCTTGGCGGCCACAATGAGGAAGCCTGAGTTTGGAGGACTGCTGGACCATATCCCCCCACCCAGGTATTTTGCTGCTTCCACCAGGAGGACTGGTGGGTTGCACTGGTCACAGCTAAGAGGCTGCCCGGCCGAAGCCGAATACCACAGAGTGAACACTTAGCTAGAGGTGAGTTAGGGAGACCTCTGTATAGTGAGTGCCTAGCCGGGCAATGATTTAGGCTGAGTTCACACGGTCGAGATTTCCGCGCGGGTGCAATGCGGGAGGTGAACGCATTGCAACCGCACTGAATCTGGACCCAATTATTTCTATGGGGCTGTGCACATGAGCGGTGATTTTCACGCATCACTTATGCGTTGCGTGAAAATCGCAGCATGCTCTATATTGTGCGTTTATCACGCAATGCAGGCCCCATAGAAGTGAATGGGACTGAGTGAAAATCGCAAGCATCCGCAATCAAGTGCGGATGCGGTATGATTTTCACGCATGGTTGCTAAGATGACAGTCTATTCACTGTATTATTTTCCCTTATAACATGGTTATAAGGGAAAATAATAGCATTCTTTAATACAGAATGCTTAGTAGGTGGTCAATTGAGGGTTAAAAAAATAAATAAAATTAACTCACCTTCTCCTCTTGATCGCGTAGCTGCCGGTCTCTCACTACTATACTGTACCGGGTCTCAGATGAAGTGAGCTTACGGCTGAGGAAGACAACAGGATGCTTCTCCCCATTGACTTCCTGAGACAGTACAGCGCCGAGGCCTTCTTCGGAGGCATCGGTCTGTACTATAAACTCCCTTTTGGAGTCGGGCGTCACCAAAACCGGGGACCCACACAGGGCCGACTTCAAAGAGGAGAAAGTCTCTTACGCCTGGTCATTCCAGCGGACCATCACGGACTTCCATCCCTTCAAGAGCCCTGTCAATGGAGCTGCTAAAGTGGCAAAATGGGAAACGAACATCATATAATAGCCTACCATTCCCAGGAATTACTTTACTTGCCTAGAGGTGACAGGTCGGGGCCAATTCCTTATCGCCTCTATTTTGTTTACTTGGGGTTTGATGACTCCGCACCCAATGACATACCCTAGGCATTTGGTCTCCTCTAACCCTATCGCACATTTTTTGGGGTTAGCTGTTAGACCAGCCTTTCGAAGGGAGTCCACTACGTCCTGTACTTTGGGCAGGTGACTTTCCCAGTCGGTACTGTGAATGACAATATCATCCAGATAAGCCGAGGCGTACGGCCGATGTGGACGAAGCACAATGTCCTTTAGACGTTGAAAAGTGGCATGGGCGTCATGCAGACTGAAGGGTAACACCTTATATTGGTACAGCACCTCTGGTGTAATGAAGTCCGTATTCTCTTTGGCAGACTCCGTCAAGGGTACCTGCCAGTACCCTTTGGTGAGGTCCAAAACAGAAAAATACCAGGCTTGGCCTAACCCTTCAATAAGCTCATCCACCCGAGGCATGGGATATGCATTGAATTTAGATATTTCGTTCAGCTTCCGAAAATAGTTACAAAACAGTAATGTCCCGTCCAGCTTAGGTATTAAGACTATAGGACTGGCCCACTCACTTTTAGACTCCTCGATGACGTCTAGCCGCAGCATGAGCTACACTTCCTCCGAGATGGCTTGTCGCCAAGCCTCAGGTATCCGGTATGGCTTTAACCGGACTTTTGCCTGAGGCTCAGTGACAATGTCATGCTGGATTGCGGAAGTGCATCCAGGGATGTCCGAGAACACATCCGTGTTCCGACTAACGAACTGTCCTCTAAACGGTCTTCTAAACCCGTTTAGAGGAGCGCCTGTCAGCAATTTTTACCGTGGCAACTCCTTCCCTTGCATCAGACATAGGAGCCCAAACCTCTTACCCTAGAAAACCCGTCCGCGAGCTGTCTCCAGTACAATTAAGTAAATTACCATGGTAAACCTGCTCTGGCTTCCGCCGCCCTGACTGGTGTACCTTGTAATTTACCTCTCCAACTTTCTCGAGTATCTCGTAGGGCCCCTGCAATCTAGCCAGGAACTTACTGTCCACAGTCGGTACCAGAACCAAAACCCAATCACCCGGTTTAAAGATGTGGACGAAGCGTGCTGATTATACGTCCGATTCTGGGCTCACTGAGTGGCCTCCATATGCTCCCTGAAAAGAGGTAAAACGGTCTCTATCCAGTGTCGCATCTTGATAACATACTCCAGGACACTTTTATGCGGAGTGGGTTGCTGTTCCCATGCCTCGTTGGCCACGTTCAACAGACCACGAGGATGTCTGCCATAAAGCAATTCGAAAGGCGAGAACCCAGTAGAAGGGTACCTCTCGCACAGCGAACATGAGATAGGGCAGAAGAAGGTCCCAATCCTTCCTATCTTTACACACCACCCTTTTTAACATAGTTTTTAGAGTTTTGTTAAACCAGTCACTCTCATAGCAGGCCACAGTGCCAGGAAGTCTCTCCCTATTATAAGTTCGTAGTGTAGATTGGTGGCGACAGCCACCTCGTGGGTCCACCTGCCGGCAACCATGGATAGAGACACCATAGCAGTGGGGTAGTCTTTTAAGTTTCCATGAATACACATGACCCTGACTTTCCGGTCAATATACTCAGTGAACCATACCAGGGGTGCCCTTAACAGGGTCACCAGACTCCCTGAGTCCAACAGAGCCTCGGCTGGAGTGTCTCCCACCTCCACCTGGCGCAGGTGATTCAGAGTCTCCGGGGCACCCACTGCACACAGCTTCCTAGCATATAACGACTGACGGAAGCCATAGTTCGTGTCCATGGGTTCAACCTGATGTGGACAGTCAGCTCGTACATGGCCAGGCTCCCGACACCGTCAACAGACTATCGGAGCTGGGTCCACAGGGGGTACATCCCGGGCAGGTTTGGTGGGCACAAACCGCCAGGTCTGGGGTGAAGAGTTACGGGATTTGACTACCCCCCTCCCAAAAGAACCCCCCTGTAGATTCCGGGTAGCCTCATAGCGCTCCACCAGGTCGACCATCTCGAGAGCATTACCTGGAGAGACCTGGCCGATCCATTGCTGGAGAGGGGGTGGAAAAGCCCTCCAGAACATATCAGCCAACAGACGGTCCAGTATAGAAGTGGGGCTCAGCACGCCCGGCTGTAGTCACTTTTGCAAGAGGTTAAGTAAGTTATAATACTGGGGTCTCACGGGCTCATCTGGCTTAAACCCCCACTGATGCACCTGCTGGGCCTGGACCAACACATTCACCCCCAGTTTTGCCAGAATCTCACCCTTGATTTTATGGTAGTTGGACGCTTGTTCGTCCGGCAAGTCGAAATACACCCACTGGGAATTAGATGTCCGGAACGGAGCGACGACCTCAGCCCACTGATCTCAGGGTAGATTCTCCCTTGTGGCAACCTTCTCATACATCGGCAGGTAGGTTTCGACGTCATCTGATGGTGTCATCTTGGGGATCGCCGCAAGGACAGCTTTCCGGACATCATGGACACTCTGGGACGCTCCTGCCGTCTGTAAAGCCATCACGTGTTGTAACAGCAGCTGGTTTGTTTCTTGCTGGTGTTGGTTAGCCTCCACGAGAGCTTTTATTACAGCCTTACAGGTTTAATCCAGCCATACCCGGGAAAAAATATTTCCGTGTTTATGCCACCCTCACTGCGTGTGCCCGCATCCTCCACCAATTGTGGGGCCTGTTTCCCAGCATACAGCCCTCATGCGGCTCTGAACCTTCCAGCACAGCACCATGCTTCAGATCCCAAGACAGACAGAGACTGAAATTCTGAGTCCAGCTGCCTATTTAAAGGACAGCCAGGTGCTGCCAAAACCCGGACCAACACTTAAACTCCAGTCCGGTATTTGATCTCACCTGGCTGGAAATCAGCCCAGCCGCCCATGTTGGGAGGAAAATACCTGCCTTTCCCCCCAAAAAAACCTTGCTATGTCACTATATATATATATTTAAATTCTACTTCTATATAGTTTTTTATATCAGGTAGTTGACCCCTACATACAGTAGAATGGAAGAGCCAGAGATTGATCTGGAGATCATGTGGGCAATACCAAGACAAGGGAATTATGGTGTGGGGTGGCATAATGAATAGTAGCCAAATACTCTATAGCTTGACATTACATTGATTTGATTGTAGAACCAGTGGTATGGCCATTTCTTCAAAGAATCCCAGAAGCAGTTTTTAAACACAACAACTCCAGGCCACATGTTCCTAGTGCAACTGTGAGCGACCTACATGGCCTAAACTTGCTGCCATGGCCTGCAGTGTCTTCAGATTTTTGCCCATCGAGCACATCTGGGACATCATTGGTTAGCAACCGCAATGGTGATTTGCATACCAAAGTGTATTCAGCATGGCAAAACACTCCTCAGGCAACTATTATGTTAATCTGGTGGCCTGTGCCCACTGCTGTCCTGTTCTTCTGAGCAGACAAGGGCCCGTGTCACCCAGCTTCTTGCTCTGCTGTGCTAGTGCTTCAGACCCACTCGCCAGCCTCTGCCCACCAGCAGTGGGCCCAACTGCTGTCATCCCACATGGCTCTCCCTGCTGCATGCCCCGACCATGCGTTTCCCTGTAAGGTCTCCTTGGTCTGTTCCTTAGTTGTGTGCATGTGCTCTACGGATTTTAAGGGGCCAGCACGTATGCACTCTAGTCTTCTCCAGGCAATGGTTGGTCCCCTCAGGGTATTTAACCCCTTAGGGACGCATGACGTACCAGTACGGCATGTTTCCCGAGTCCTTAAGGACCCATGACGTACCTGTACGTCATGGGTTTAAACCGCGATTGCGGCGCGGTGGGGGTTAATTGTGACAGGATGCCCGTTGAAATCATTCAGCGGGCATCCTGTCACAATGCCGGGGGGGTCATGTGACCCCCCCGTATCGGCGATCGCCGCAAACAGCAGGTCAATTCAGACCTGCGGTTTGCGGCTTTACCTGCGGTTCCGGCGGCTGTGCGGCGGTGCCATCGGGTCCCCATGTGGCTGTAGGGGGGACCCGATGGCATGGAAGGCAGCGCGATGTCTAAGGAAGGCATCGCGCTGCATTCCGGTGACGAGCCTGTGAGATCCAGCCCCCTGAGTAATACTCAAACAAACAATGCATTCCAATACAGAAGTATTGTAATGCATTGTAAAGGAATATACCCCCCAAAGTTCAAGTCCCAAAGTGGGACAAAAAATAAAGTGAAAAAAAGTTGAAAAAATAAAGTCCCCCCCCCCAAAAAAAATTAAGTTTCAAGTAAAAATAAACAAAAACGTCATTTTCCCCAAATAAAGTTAAAAAAATTAGTAAAAAATAGGAAAAAACTAAAGTATACATATTAGGTATCACCGCGTCTGTATCGACCGGCTCTATAAACATATCACATGACCTAACCCCTCAGATTAACACCGTAAAAAAAAAAATGTGCTAAATAAACCATTTTTTTTGTCACCTTACATCATAAAAAGTACAACAGCAAGCGATCAAAAAGGCGTTTGCCCACCAAAATAGTACCAATCTAACCTTCACCTCATCCCGCAAAAAATGAGCCCCTACCTGAGACAATCGCCCAAAAAATAAAGACACTAAAACATCATTTTTTTTGTTTGAAAAAGGCTGTTATTGTGTAAAACTTACATAAATAAAGAAAAAGTATACATATTTGGTATCGCTTCATTCCTATCGACCGGCTATATAAAAATATCACATGATCTAACCTCTCAGATGAACACTGTAAAAAATAAAAAATAAAAACTGCTAAATAAACCATTTTTTGTCACCTTACATCACAAAAAGTGTAATAGCAAGCGATCAAAAACTCATATGCACCCCAAAATAGTGCTTATCGAACCGTCATCTCATCCCGCAAAAAATGAAACCCTACCTAAGATAATCGCCCAAAAACTGAAAAAACTATGGCTCTCAGAATATTGAGACACTAAAACATGATATTTTTTTTTGTTTAAAAAGTGTAAGGCCGATTCATTGGCCTGTATTTGTGGGAGGGGCTTGGTTGCCTACTTCAACGGCCAGTGCCCTCCCACAAATCGTACGACGTGCAGAGTTTCGCAGGAAGCGTGCGCTCGTACCTGGCATCTTTGTCTTCAGCAGGCAGGTGAGTGGAGTCCGGTCGGCTGGCCCCTAGGTGAGTGGGGCTATGCTCCGGACCGCATCGCTTCTTTTCCTCCAGGCTGGGGGCGGACCGCACGGAGGCCAGGCTCCCTCATGCATGATGTCTGGCCGTCATTCAGGGGGAAGGGGGGCGGCGGCGGAGTCTGCGCTCCCCTCCTCCCCCCCGTCCACACAGGGCTCCCGAACACTGCCCTCCTCCGGCGGGGGGCGGAGCCACGGCGGGGCGGGGGGGGGGCGGAGCCACGACGGGGACGAGCTCCCCTCCTCCGGGGGGGGGGGGGGGGGGGCGGAGCCACGACGGTGGCGGCGCTCCCCTCCTTCCCCGCTTACAGGTCCACCACGTCCCACTTCACCAGCGGGGGGCGGGGCACTCGATGGAGCAGGGGCCCCCCCTCCCTTACCCCTCCGATCTGGCCAGCGTCGCACTACCTCCCCACGTGGTGGGCGGGCTCAGCCGGCGGTGGGTCGGCCCCCAGATGAGGGGGGGGCGCCCCCGCACTGAGCGCCCTGCCAGGGAGCGAGTGCGGCGCCACGGGGCCACAGTTTATCCGGCAAAGGGGGGGCTGGGTCACATGAGGCCTCCCCCCTGTCCCGGCTCCTAGATGCCAGGGGGCTGCGCCGTTTCCCCACGTGGTGGGTGTGCCCAGCCGGCGGCGGGTCTGCCCCTCGAGCAAGGGGGGCACCCCTGCACTGGGCACCCTGCCAGGGAGCGGCGTGACCCCCCACGCGGCTCGTCTCAACCGGTGAAGGGTGGGGGCCGGCTCATATAAGGCCCCCCCCTGTCCCGGCTCCTAAATGCCAGGGGGCTGTGCCGTTCCCCCACTTGGTGGGTGTGCCCAGCCGGCGGCGGGTCGGCCCCTCGAGCAAGGGGGGCACCCCTGCACTGGGCACCCTGCCAGGGAACGGTGTGACCCCCCCACGCGGCAACATCCATTTGACCGATGTGGCGGAGCCCGCGTTGATTCAGGGGCCCCCCCCGCACCGGTTTAGGCCAGAGGGCTACGCTACTCCCCACGCGGTAGAAGTGCTCAGCCGGCAGGTGGGTAGGCCCTGAGCGACGGAGGGCACCCCCCGCACTGGGCACTCTACTAGGGAGCCGCGCAGCCCTCCACGTGGCTCACGTTCTGTGTTGGCGTGGGGCAGGGGCCAGTGCGCTAGAGGGTCCCCCCATTCGGGCCACGGTGCCAGGGAGCTCCGCGCTCCCCACGCGGTTATCGTGGTGGAATGCGGGGGGCGCATTGGCCATGCTCTGCGTTTTCACCAAAGTCTGGCACGGGCCGCCGTGCCACCTAGATAGGCAGGGATCCGTGACAACGCCGGAACGATCGAGGGGGGTACATCTTAGCCAGTGACTAACCCCTTCTACCGGTCGCCTGCAGCTTACAGCTCATGTCCAATCATTCCATGTTTTACCTGCACGGTTCCGTATGGCAGGCACGATCCACAGTTGACACCTTCATTGTTTGCTTCCAGGGTCCAAGTTGTCTTGATCTCATTACGTGATTGTGGCTTATCGGTAAGGTAGTAGGGGTTCACGTGGGGGAGGGGAAAGGAAGTGCCCATCAGTGGGTTATGTGTTTCACGAACTTTCTGTGGTGGTCAGTGTAGATTTCTGAGTAGGTAAGTAGATCTTTTCCCCCGTGTTGTATTTCCGGGTGGCGGTTCCTGGCCACTCCCTCACGGTTCCTTTTGTGTCAGTGTGCATAGCTACACGGGGGCAGTACACCATTCCTTGCTTTGCGTGCAGTGTCACGGATACTGGTGGTCGTCCAGTTTAGCCGGTCACTTATGTTACTGTTTCCACAGCTGTGATGTCACACGCATCAGACATCGTCGAGGCGTCCGTGGACGAAAACGCAGCAGGAATGTCTGAGGGGGGCAGTATTCCATCCCTACGTGCATGGACCATTCCCAAGCTCATGACGGAGCTAACGAAGAAGGGCGTCCCTTTCCCGGCTTCCGCCAGGAAGGCAGAGTTGTATCGACTGTGGAAAGACTCTTTAGTGCCCAGTAGTGACGATCCCCCTATGACCACGGTGCAGACGTCACTCGCGCAGTTGCACGTCATGTTGAACAGTCTGACTTCGGCGGTCACCTCGATACAGGCAAGGTTGGAATTAATCGAGTCTCACGGCTCGGTCGTTCCGATTTCTGCCCCTGAGGTCCCGGTCGCTGCCACCTCTGCCGTAGGAGATACCCGTTTTGTCCAGGCCATCCCCAACGTGGCTCCATCTCATTTCGTGCCAATCAGCATCAGGAAAGACATCCTTGAGGGTAGGGATGTTAACCTCGCTTCATTGCTGATAGCCTCCAGAGACTTGTCTGACAACAAAGTCATAGCTTGCGGGGAAGTCTCGGTGGTGCTGAGAGGCCGTGACCACAGGCTTAACCGCAAGCTAACCATCCCGGAATTTGTCATGGCGTTCAGCCTTTTTAGGGATGTCATATGTTCTGCCAGGCCGGACAGGAGGGAGGAACTCGATCTGTACCTCTTTCGGGTTACAGAGTTGGGTTACAAGTATGGAGGAAATTCGTTTTACGACTATCATTGTTCGTTTTCAGCCAAAGCAGCAGCTGCGCTTTCCCAGTTCCAACATGTGACAGATTGGTCCAACTTAGACACAGAACTGTTCTGCAGGCACTTTGCTGGCCTGAAAGCTCCCTCCTGTTCCGCCTGTCAGTCCATCTTCCACTCGGTAGAGTGGTGTCACAAGTCAGCCGCCAGTACCTCATCGTACCCGTCCAGCTCTACAGCTGGACCACTCAATGTTTTCAGACCCCCCAGCTCCGTGGACAAGCTAGGTCGGCCCATTGTTCAGCTAGGTAGGGCTCAGATCTGCAACAATTATAATTATGCATCTTGTAATTTCGGGCAGTGCCGTCTGTTGCACATCTGCACCAACTGTTTTAGGGCCCATCCCAGAGTCGCGTGCTCATTAAAGTCGGTTAAGAATTACATGAGTGTGGTCAATACCAGCTGCTTACAGGAATTCTTGCGAGATCACCACAATCCAGGGTTCGTGCAGTTTCTGGTTTCAGGATTTCACGAGGGCTTCCACACAGGGTTAGTCACGACTCCAGAGTTCACAAATTGATGAGGATCAGAGAAGTTATCCACAGGTTTGCAGTCACGACCGTGGTCACTAAGGCCGATTTGCAGTCACTACTGGGCATGTTCAATTTTGCCATGCGCATCATTCCGCAGGGCAGGGCGTTCATATCCCGCCTGTTGGCGCTCCTGGCCACGGCCCCGGAGCAGGACAGCCCAGTGTGTCTGGATAGTCAGGCCTTAGCTGATCTCCACATGTGGGATAAATTTCTTTGTCAATGGAATGGGGTGTCCTTGTTCATTCCCGAGTTGTCGTGTAATTCTCCTGTAGTATTTTCAGATGCGGCCGCAAGCTCAGGTTTTGCCGCTATTTTTGGCACCCACTGGGTCGCGGGCGAATGGCCTGCCGAGGTGAGACAGATCCCAGGTTTCCTCCACTCCTCGGCACTGTTCGAACTGTACCCCATTGTGGTAGCTGCCTACATATGGGGCAATCGTTGGGTAAATCAGTCTGTTCTGTTTGTGTCTGACAATGCAGCAGTGGTAGACATTGTAAACAGTGGGTCGTCTAGATCATCCCATGTTATGTGTCTCTTGAGACGACTAGTACTACTCTCCCTACATCACCACTTCCATGTCCATAGCGCGCATGTGCCAGGTTCACAAAACGTGGCTGCCGATGCCTTATCAAGGGCTAATTTCTCCCTTTTCTTACAGGTCATGCCAGAGGCAGATGTAGCGGGCGATACCATCCCTCCTCACGAATCCTTAATCCTAGCGTGACTAGTCACCTAGAGACGGCCCACGCCTTGATTTCCAAGTCCCTTTCCCCCAACACCACCAGGGCATATACCACCGGGTGGAAGGCGTTTTGCAAGTTTCAGGGGGAATGTCCTCAGGAAGAATCTAGTTTTGTAGAATACATCCTGGCGTTCATTGGCTACTGCCACTCAGAACTAAAACTCTCTCATAACACCGTGAGATCATACCTGTCGGGAGTGCAACATTTCTTCTCCATCAGTCATCCCGAACGGACATCGGTGTTCTCCATGCATGCTGTCAAAGCCGCACTCAAGGGTTTGAGCAAATGCGGGCCCCAGGGCCAAGTACG
The DNA here is from genome assembly GCF_014858855.1 of Bufo gargarizans. Classification (NCBI taxonomy): domain Eukaryota; kingdom Metazoa; phylum Chordata; class Amphibia; order Anura; family Bufonidae; genus Bufo; species Bufo gargarizans. The sequence continues at coordinate 521,318,714 of NC_058080.1, read as the reverse complement.
TAGGCAGGCTGTCACAGGGCTCCTTTTCCGTAGACTTTCTGACGATCTGGATAGGAATCCTTTTGGGGTTCTACCCAGCCTGGTGCTCAAATCCGCCATCTATCTAGCTTTTTATGGCTTCTTGAGGCCTGGGGAGTTCACTTGTTCTCCTGGCAGCAGCAGGTTTCTCACAGTCGGCCAGCTGGTCCAAAACGCCGAAGGTTACGTGCTGCTGCTGAGGACGTCAAAAACCTCACAGGTGGGCCCCCCAGTACCGGTGTCTTATTTTCCCACGTCTCATCAATGGTGCCCTGTCACAGTTCTCCGTCAACTACTATCAGCCTTGTCAGGGTCCGGGCCAGATAGTCCATTATTGCCCTTTGGGGTGGCGTCACTCACCACCCATCAGTTCGTGTCCCACGTACGCTCCCTGGTGGCCAGCGACGCCACCGCGATCTCGGGACATTTGTTCCGCATAGATGCTGCGTCCGCGGCTTCCAAGAATCAGGTGCCAGCGCATGTCATTCAGAAATTAGGGCGTTGGCGCTCCACGTGTTTTAGCCGTTACATACCTCACCCCGAAACTGAGATGTCAATAGCTTTTCAGAGTCTGGTTTTGTAATCACGTTGTAATAAAGTACTCCTGCCTACCGATATGTCTTTTGCCCTCTTTCAGGCGTCCCTCCACGACGCGGTTACGGCACAACTCTGACCGCTTTAGAGTAGGGCATCTCAGGTAGATCTCGGTACGTTCTTGGTTGCCACGACCACAAATTATATTATTGTGTAAAACTTACATAAATGAAAAAAAATTATACATATTAGGTATCGCCGCGTCCGAATCGACCGGCTCTATAAAAATATCACATGACCTAACCCCTTAGATGAAGACCGTAAAATTTTTAATAAAAACTGCGCTAAATAAACCATTTTTTGTCACCTTACATCACAAAAAGTGTAATAGCAAGCGATCAAAAAGTCACACGCACCCCAAAATAGTGCCAATAAAACCGTCATCTCATCCCGCAAAAATCATATCCTACCCAAGGTAATCGGCCAAAAACTGAAAGAAATTATGTCTCTCAGACTATGGAAACACTAAAACATTATTTTTTTTGCTTCAAAAATGAAATCATTGTGTAAAACTTACATAAATAAAAAAAAAGTATACATATTAGGTATCGCCGCATCCGTGACAATCTGGTCTATAAAAATATCAGATGATCTAACCTGTCAGATGAATGTTGTAAATAACAAAAAATAAAAACGGTGCCAAAAAAGATATTTCTTGTTATCTTGCCTCACAAAAAGTGTAATATAGAGCAACCAAAAATCATATGTACCCTAAACTAGTACCAACAATACTGCCACCCTATCCCGTAGTTTCTAAAATGGGGCCACTTTTTTTGAGTTTCTACTCTAGGGGTGCATCAGGGGGGCTTCAAATGGGACATGGTGTAAAAAAAACTGTCTAGCAAAATCTGCCTTCCAAAAACCGTATGGCATTCCTTTCCTTCTGCGCCCTGCCGTGTGCCCGTACAGCGGTTTACAGAATCAGGGCCATAAATATTGCGTTTGGTTTGGCTGTTAACCCTTGCTTTGTAACTGGAAAAAAATTATTAAAATTGCATCTCTATTTTCCATTAATTCTTGTAGAACACCAAAAGAGTTAACGACGTTTGTAAAATTTGTTTTTAATACCTTGAGGGGTGTAGTTTATAGAATGGGGTCATTTTTGGGTGGTTTCTATTATGTAAGCATCACAAAGTGACTTCCGACCTGAACTGGTCCCTAAAAATTGGGTTTTTGCTTTTAAACTTCTAAGCCTTGTAACATCCCCGAAAAATAAAATATCATTCCCAAAATGATCCAAACATGAAGTAGACATATGGGGAATGTAAAGTAATAACTATTTTTGGAGGTATTACTATGTATTATAGAAGTAGAGAAATTGAAACTTGGAAATTTGCAATTATTTACAAATTTTTGGTAAATTTGGTATTTTTTTTATAAATACATTTTTTTTATTTTTTTTTACTTTATTTTCCCAGTGTTTCCCAGATTTGTAAAAAATGGCCAAGTCCTTAAGGTGAAATAGGGCTCAGTCTTTAAGGGGTTAAAGAGCACCTTTCTTTAGGGGAGGTGTCATGGTCTTACCTTCTTGCTGTTCCCTTCGTTTGACATGTGCTGGCGGCCATCTTGGTTTCTGGGTTTTCTTGTAGCCTCCCACCCTGCGGCTCCTCCTTCCCACTGGGAGGAGCTGGATGCCTAGCTCATATATATAGGAGGTCTGTGGCTTCAGTTCCTTGCTTGGTCCTCCTGTGTTCACATGCTTCCAAGACTGCTGCTGCTTCTGGTTCCTGATCCTGGCCTCGTCTGACTACCCCGTTGGTTCCTGATTCCGGCTTCGTCTGACTACCCCGTTGGTTCCTGATTCCGGCTTCGTCTGACTACCCCGTTGGTTCCTGTTCCTGGCTTCGTCTGACTACCCTTCTGGTTCCTGACCTCTGTCTCCGCAAGACCCTGCTTCGGTTTAGCCATCCGTTCGGACTTTGCTACGGCTTGCTCTTCAATAAAACCTTCTTATTTTCCACTTATCTCTTGTTGTACGTCTGGTTCATGGTTCCATGACATTAGGACCAAGCCATGAATTCTGACGGTACAGGGCCACCCTCGCTACCTACGCTGGTTGCCAGACTTGATCAGCAGGATCACCTGTTGGGTCGGTTCGCTGTGGCGTTGCAAACCCTGCTTGAACGCACGGCTCATTTAGCTTCCGTTGCCGATGGGTCGGTTGTCGCTCCTGGGCCCGCTCCTACTGCCGCTCCGGTTGTTGCGCCAGAGTCTACCCTGACACCTGTTGCTGCGCCTGTGGTGTTTCAGGGTATGACCGGTTCTGCCCCCCTTCCACAGCGCTTTGGGGGAGAGCCAACTCAGTGCCGAGGTTTCCTTAACCAGGTGGGCATTTACTTCGAGTTGCTGCCACATGCCTTTCCTACTGAGAGATCAAGGGTGGGCTTCTTGATCTCGCTGCTCTCGGACAAGGCCTTGGCCTGGGCCAGCCCTTTATGGGAGAACAACAATCCGGTGGTTGCCGAGTTTTCCGGTTTTGTTGCTTCTCTTCGGAAGGTATTCGATGTGCCGGCTCGTGCTGCCTCTGCTGCGAAGCTCCTTATGTCCATCAGACAGGGTTCACGATCCGTAGCTGAATACGCCATTGAGTTTCGTACCCTGGCAGCAGAGGTGGGCTGGAATAATGAGGCTCTGGTCGCTGCTTTCTCTCATGGTCTCTCGGATGCCTTGAAGGATGAGGTTGCAGCTAAGGACCTACCAGTGGAGCTCGAGTCCCTTATTTCTTTCCTGATTTTGATTGACACCAGACTCAGGGAGAGACCTTCCTTTAAGGAGAGCCTGCGGAGGTCTCCTAACAGATTGGCGCCTACGTTTGCTGTCCCACCCGTGCCTCCCTCTCCTCCCACGCCTCCTGGGGATGACTTGTCTGGGGGTGAACCCATGCAGCGGGGGTTTGCTCGCCTGTCTGAGGGGGAGAGGGTACTCCGGAGACGCGAGGGCCGATGCATGTACTGTGGTCTCGGTGGGCATTTTCGGTTGGCATGTCCGAACCGTCCGGGAGAACGCTCGCACCTGAGGTCCTGTCGGGGGCAGATCTTGGGTGGAGTCTCCTCGTCCCCGGTTTCCCGTGTTGACAAACCACTGATCACGGTTGTCCTCTCCTGGGTCGGGGGCTCGGTGACGACCCAGGCGTTGGTGGACTCTGGTGCTGGTGGTTTGTTCATTGATAGAGTGTTCGTTGCCGCCAATTCCATTCCTCTGCAGCCTCGAGGTTCCCCACTGGCTCTTGAGGCGATAGACGGCAGACCCCTTCTGCCGCCACACGTGACTCATGAGACCCTTCCAGTGGGGATGGCCATTGGTGCCGTTCACAGAGAGTCGGTCTGTCTCCAGGTTATTTCGTCTCCACACTACTCGGTGGTCTTGGGGTACCCCTGGCTCCAGAAGCATAATCCGACTTTCGATTGGAGATCGGTCGAGATCCTCTCGTGGTCACCGCAGTGTGGGGCTAGTTGCATCCATGGGCCTGTCAAGTTGCTGTGTACTTCCTCGGACTCTCTGTTGCCTCCTGAATACGAAGAGTACCGGGATGTATTCGATAAGGTGCGCGCGGTTGCCCTACCTCCGCACCGCCCATACGATTGTGCCATAGAGTTACAATCCGGTGCCGTTCCTCCTCGTGGCAAAGTCTATCCACTGTCGGTAGCGGAGAATGAGGCCATGGAGGAGTACGTGAGGGAGGCGCTTTCACGCGGACACATTCGCAAATCCTCGTCCCCGGCAGGGGCTGGATTTTTCTTTGTGAAAAAGAAGGGCGGCGAGTTGAGGCCTTGCATCGATTACAGGGGTCTCAATCGCATCACGATCAAGAACGCTTACCCGATACCCTTGATTTCCGAGCTGTTCGATCGCCTCAAAGGGGCCACGGTCTTTACCAAACTCGACCTGAGGGCGGCATATAACCTGGTAAGGATCAAGGCGGGCGATGAGTGGAAGACCGCGTTTAACACCAGGACCGGTCATTATGAATCCTTGGTTATGCCCTTTGGGTTGTGCAATGCGCCCGCAGTCTTCCAGGAATTCATCAACGATGTTTTCCGTGACCTGTTGCAGCAGTGTGTGGTGGTCTATTTGGATGACATCTTGGTATATTCTGCATCCATGGAGGCCCACATTCTGGATGTCAGACGAGTGTTGCAACGCTTACGAGAGAACAAGCTGTTCGGTAAGCTTGAGAAATGCGAATTTCACCGATCCCAGGTAACCTTCTTAGGTTACATCATTTCCGCTGAGGGGTTCTCCATGGATCCTGAGAAGGTTTCGGCTGTCTTACAGTGGCCCCAGCCCAGTGGGCTTCGTGCCCTGCAGCGCTTTTTGGGCTTCGCCAATTATTATCGGAAGTTCATCAGGGACTTTTCCATGCTAGCCAAGCCTCTCACGGATCTGACCAGGAAGGGCAGTAATCCTCAGGTCTGGCCGCTCGAGGCCATCCGAGCTTTTGAGGCTCTAAAGTCCGCCTTTGTGTCGGCTCCGATTCTGTCGCATCCCAACCCTGGGTTGCCTTTTGTCCTCGAGGTGGACGCGTCTGAGACGGGAGTAGGCGCCCTCCTGTCTCAGCGTAGAACACCAGAGGGTCCTCTGCTTCCTTGTGGGTTTTACTCCCGGAAACTGTCTTCCGCGGAGTGCAACTATCAGATTGGTGACAGGGAGTTATTGGCCATCGTGCAGGCCCTTAAACCCCTTAAGGACCAGGCTCATTTTCACCTTAAGGACCAGGCCATTTTTTGCAAATCTGACCAGTGTCACTTTAAGTGCTCATAACTTTAAAACGCTTCGACTTACCCAGGCCGTTCTGAGATTGTTTTTTCGTCACATATTGTACTTCATGACACTGCTAAAATTGGGTCAAAAAAGTTAATTTTTTTGCATAAAAAAATAAATTTTTTACCAAAAATTTTGAAAAATTAGCAAATTTCAAAGTTTCAGTTTCTCTACTTCTGTAATACATAGTAATACCCCCAAAAATTGTGATGACTTTACATTCCCCATATGTCTACTTCATGTTTGAATTGTTTTGGGAATGATATTTTATTTTTTGGGGATGTTACAATGCTTAGAAGTTTAGAAGCAAAATTTGAAATTTTTGAGAAATCTTCAAAATCCCACTTTTTATGGACCAGTTCAGGTTTGCAGTCATATTGTGAGGCTTAGATAATAGAAACCTCCCAAAAATGACCCCATTCTAGAAACTACACCCCTCAAGGTATTCAAAACTGTTTTTTCAAACTTTATTAACCCTTTAGGTCTTCCACAAGAGTTGATGGCAGATGGAGAAACAATTTAGAAATTTCTATTTTTTGGAAAATTTTCCAATATAATCAATTTTTTCCAGGAGTAAAACAAGGGTTAACTGCCAAACAACACTCAAAATGGGTTGCCCTGATTCTGTAGTTTGCAGAAACACCCCATATGTGGTCGTAAACTACTGTTTGGCCGAACGGTAGCACATAGAAGGAGGGGAACACAATATGGGTTTTGGAAGGCAGATTTTGCAGGACTGGTTTTGTTTATACCATGTCCCATTTGAAGCCCCCTGTTGCACCCCATGAATAGAAATTTCAAAAAAGTGACTCCATCTAAGAAAGTACACCCCTCAAGGTATTCAAAACTGGGTTTACAAACTTTGTTAACCCTTTAGGTGTTCCACAAGAGTTAATGGCAGATGGAGAAACAATTTTGAAATTTCTATTTTTTGGAAAATTTTCCAATATAATCAATTTTTTCCAGGAGTAAAACAAGGGTTAACTGCCAAACAACACTCAAAATGGGTTGCCCTGATTCTGTAGTTTGCAAAAACACCCCATATGTGGTCGTAAACTACTGTTTGGCCGAACGGTAGCACATAGAAGGAGGGGAACACCATATGGGTTTTGGAAGGCAGATTTTGCAGGACTGGTTTTGTTTATACCATGTCCCATTTGAAGCCCCCTGTTGCACCCCTAGAATAGAAATTTCAAAAAAGTGACTCCATCTAAGAAAGTACACCCCTCAAGGTATTCAAAACTGGGTTTACAAACTTTGTTAACCCTTTAGGTGTTCCACAAGAGTTAATGGCAGATGGAGAAACAATTTTGAAATTTCTATTTTTTGGAAAATTTTCCAATATAATCAATTTTTTCCAGGAGTAAAACAAGGGTTAACTGCCAAACAACACTCAAAATGGGTTGCCCTGATTCTGTAGTTTGCAAAAACACCCCATATGTGGTCGTAAACTACTGTTTGGCCGAACGGTAGCACATAGAAGGAGGGGAACACCATATGGGTTTTGGAAGGCAGATTTTGCAGGACTGGTTTTGTTTATACCATGTCCCATTTGAAGCCCCCTGTTGCACCCCTAGAATAGAAATTTCAAAAAAGTGACTCCATCTAAGAAAGTACACCCCTCAAGGTATTCAAAACTGGGTTTACAAACTTTGTTAACCCTTTAGGTGTTCCACAAGAGTTAATGGCAGATGGAGAAACAATTTTGAAATTTCTATTTTTTGGAAAATTTTCCAATATAATCAATTTTTTCCAGGAGTAAAACAAGGGTTAACTGCCAAACAACACTCAAAATGGGTTGCCCTGATTCTGTAGTTTGCAAAAACACCCCATATGTGGTCGTAAACTACTGTTTGGCCGAACGGTAGCACATAGAAGGAGGGGAACACCATATGGGTTTTGGAAGGCAGATTTTGCAGGACTGGTTTTGTTTATACCATGTCCCATTTGAAGCCCCCTGTTGCACCCCTAGAATAGAAATTTCAAAAAAGTGACTCCATCTAAGAAAGTACACCCCTCAAGGTATTCAAAACTGGGTTTACAAACTTTGTTAACCCTTTAGGTGTTCCACAAGAGTTAATGGCAGATGGAGAAACAATTTTGAAATTTCTATTTTTTGGAAAATTTTCCAATATAATCAATTTTTTCCAGGAGTAAAACAAGGGTTAACTGTCAAACAACACTCAAAATGGGTTGCCCTGATTCTGTAGTTTGCAAAAACACCCCATATGTGGTCGTAAACTACTGTTTGGCTAAACGGCAGGACATAGAAGAAGGGGAACGCCATACGGTTTTTGGAAGGCAGATTTTGCTGGACTGGTTTATTTACACCATGTACCCTTTCAAGCCCCCTGATGCACCCCTAGAGTAGAAACTCCATAAAAGTGACCCCATCTAGGAAACTACGGGATAAGGTGGTTGTTGTCTTGGGACAATTTTTGGGGTAAATTAGATTTTTGGTTGCTCTATATTACTCTTTTTTGAGGCAATGTAACAAAAAATTTAATTCTAAAATTGTTTCTACATTCGCTATTTAGTTTTGTGGAACACCTAAAGGGTTAACATAGTTTGTAAAGTAATTTTTGAATACCTTGAGGGGTGTAGTTTCTTAGATGGGGTCACTTTTTTGGAGTTTCTAGTCTAGGCTACATCAGGGGGGGCTTCTAATGGGACATGGTGTAAAAAAAAAAAACTGTCCATCAAAATCTGCCTTCCAGAAACCGTATGGAGTTCCCTTCGTTCTATGCCCTGCCGTGCGGCTATATAGCCATTTACGACCACATATGGGGTGTTTCTGCAAACTACAGAATTGGGGCAATAAATGTTTAGTTTTGTTTGGCTGTTAACCCTTGCTTTATTACCGGCAAAATGGATTTAAATTTAAATTTTGCCCAAAAATAGGTGTTTTGGCACCGTTTTTATTTTATATTTTTAACACCGTTCATCCGAGGCGTTTGGTAAAAAGTTATTTTTATAGCGACGACTTTTACGCACGCGACGATGCCCAATATGTATGGCTCTCAGACTTTAGAGACACTAAGCAGGCATCCTAAAACTGCGGCCCTCCAGATGTTGTAAAACTACAATTCCCACCATGCCCTGATGATGGCTGTAGGTTGTCTGGGCATGCTGGGAGTTATAGTTTTACAACATCTGGAGGGCCGCAGTTTGAGGATGCCTGCACTAAAACTAATATTTTTTGGGGAAAGAAAAATTGTTTTCGTGTCTCCAAAGTCTGAGAGCCATAGTGTTTTATGTTCTCTAGTGAACTGTTGGGGATTATAAAAATTTAGTACTCCATGGAAGTGTGATACTCCCTGAAGCAATCGATAATGCAGAGGCCCGGATGATCGGGGCACGTGTCACATTGAGTTGTGGTGTCCTTCCGTATCCCCCTCTTGTGACACACTCTGCACTTTTTTTGGGTTCGTCCCTTCTTTCCAGTATGGGGGACCACACCTGGAAAGTGTTGGCCAGGGACGATCCGGGCGCCTCCAGTTCCCGAGGTACTCCGGCCTGCTCTTTCCCGGTCCGAAAAGATCAGGTCTTTGAGGACTGCCTCATAGAATTGGAGGAATGTCCCTGTGCTGCCAGCGCTTCGGGATAGTACAAAAGAGTTGTACATGGCAACCTGCACCATGTAGACCGCAACTTTTTTGTACCATGCCCGGGTTTTGCGCATGGCGTTATATGGCGTGAGGACTTGATCAGAGAGATCAACTCCTCCCATATACCGATTGTAGTCGACGATACAATCGGGCTTGAGGACCGTTGCCGCGGTACCTCGCACAGGGACTGGGGTGGTGCTGTTACCGTGGATTGTGGACAGCATAAGGACATCCCTCTTGTCCTTATACCTGACCAGCAACAGGTTTCCACTGGTAAGTGCACGGGTCTCACCCCTGGGGATAGGTACCTGGAGGGGGTAGGCAGGGAGGCCGCGTTGATTTTTCCGCACGGTCCCACAAGCGAACGTGGATCTGGCGGCAAGGGACCTGAACAAGGGAATGCTGGTATAAAAGTTGTCCACGTACAAGTGGTAACCCTTATCCAGCAGTGGGTACATAAGGTCCCACACGAGTTTCCCGGTAACACCCAGAGTGGGGGGACATTCTGGTGGTTGAATCCGGGAATCTCGCCCCTCGTACACACGAAATTTGTAAGTGTACCCTGAGGTACTCTCACAAATTTTGTATAGCTTCACGCCATACCTCGCCCGCTTTGTGGGAATGTATTGGCGGAAACTGAGTCTCCCCTTGAACGCAACGAGAGACTCATCAACCGCGACCTCCCTTCCAGGTACGTAGGCCTGCTGAAATGTGGCCCCAAAGTGATCGATGACCGGCCGTATCTTGTACAGCCGGTCATAGGCAGGATCACCTCGGGGGGGACATGCTGCATTATCGGAATAATGCAGACATTTCCGGATGGCCTCAAACCGGTGACGTGTCATGACCATACTGTACAGTGGGGTCTGGTATAGGACGTCCCCACTCCAGTATTGCCTGACACTGGGTTTTTGGACTAGACCCATATGCAGCACGAGGCCCCAAAATGTCCTCATCTCGGCTGCACTGACCGGCGTCCAGCCACCGGGTCTAGCCAAAACTGAGCCTGGGTTTTGAGCGACGAACTGTTGGGCGTACAGATTCGTCTGCTCCACCATCAAATTCACCAGCGGGTTACTGAAAAAAAAACTAAAAAAGTCTATTTCAGTAAACCCCACTGTGGGAATCTGGATTCCAGGATTGCCAGCGAAATCCGGAATCTCAGGCTCAAAGTCCACTGGGGGACACCAGCTAAGTTCATCGGCAGGGGGCTCCGGTGAACTTATTTGGTGGGCCGGGAAACCAGTACGAACCCCAGGGCGGCTCGTACTAGGGTGGGCCACAGGATCCCTAGCATGTGTGGCCCCTGGCTCCGCCTGGCGGCGTCTCCGCTGCCTTGGTGGCTCATCGTCATCCGATGATGATGAGGAGGATGCGGATGACAAAAGGAACGTGGGGTCATCCTCATCCTCACTGGGGCTCTCAGAGTCGGAGGCAATCTGGGCATATGCCTCCTCGGCTGAGAACACCCGGCGGGCCATGGGTGTGTGTGTGTGCGTGTGTATGTGCGTGCGTGTAAACCTTTATTCTATGTGCGTGTGTGTGGGGGCACGGGTGTTCACGTACTAAAAAGTCCAGGCAAAAAAAATGGGCAAGTGTTAGGAAAAAAAAAAAAAAAAAAAAGTTCAAACTTGCTGATCTGCGGTTCAACGCTGATCAGCGGTCGGTGGGGTGGTGGGGCGGGCGATGCGCTAACAGTGGACGGACGCTAAAAAGTGCCGGCCAGTCAGCGCACGCAGAAAAAAATAAATGTGGTGGTGGGGGAAGGGTCTGGTGGTGGGGGGAGGGGGTTGGTGGGTGAAGGGGGGGGGCTGGTGGGTGGGGGGGGGGGGCTGGTGGTGGGGGGGATGCGGGGGGGGGCAAGTGGCAGGGGGGGTCTGGGGTCTGAAAGTTGAAAAAAAAAAGTTTGGAATAAATGTGCTTTTTTTTTTTTTTTTTTTTTCTAACTTTTCCCTTCTTTCCCTGCCTAACGGTGCCTCTCCCTCACTGACCCTAACCTACCTGGGTGGCGATGGGTGCAGGAGGGTGATGGATGCCGATTTAGGGGGACACAGGAGCTGGTGCTGGACGATGCTGCACGGTCAGGGTGCTGGACAGGAAGAGGAGGGGAGAGAGGAGCGCAGGAAGTTTGAATCTCGCGCCTCTCTCCCCTGCACCAATCAGCACCCTGGACAGCGGCGTTCAGCACCAGGGCCAGCTCCGCCTCTGCAAATCCTCGGACTGCGATTGGTGGTGTAAAATTACGCCACCGATCGCAGTCTTTTTTCCGGTTCATCGGGTCACAGGACACCCGAATGGACCGGAAACGCAGAAAACCGCAGGTCTGAATTGACCTGCGGTTTTCTGCGATCGCCGATACGGGGGGGTCCAATGACCCCCCCCTGCGTTGTTACGGGATGCCGGCTGAATGATTTCAGCCGGCGTCCCGTTCCGATTAACCCCTGCGGCGCCGGAATGCAGATTTTAAGTCAGGACGTACCGGTACGTCCTCGGTCCTTAAGGACTCGGGAAATAGGGCGTACCGGTACGTCCTCGGTCCTTAAGGGGTTAAAGAATGGAGGCACTTGCTCGAGGGCTCGGTGGTTCCGGTTCTCATCCTGACGGACCACAAGAATCTGACCTACCTCTCTGAGGCCAAGAGATTGACACCACGTCAGGCCAGATGGGCTCTGTTCTTGTCACGTTTTAATTACGTGGTCTCCTACCTACCCGGCTCCAAGAACATCAGAGCGGATGCCTTATCACGGCAGTACTCCGAGCTGTCCGGGGAGGAGTCGATTCCGACTACGGTCATACCCCCGAATCAGATCCTGGCCGCTATTCGCACCAGCCTGACTTCTCCTCTGGGTGAGCAGATTTTGGCGGCTCAATCTGGTGCTCCCTCTGGGAGACCCAACGGCAGATGTTTTGTGCCTGAGGAGTTGCGCACTCGGTTGTTGCGAACCTACCATAACTCCAAGGCCGCGGGGCACCCTGGAAAGAATCAGCTGTCCTGGGCGGTTTCACGTCTGTTCTGGTGGCCTTCTCTACGTTCCGACATCGCCGCATATGTAGCGGCATGCTCCGTTTGTGCCCAGAGTAAGTCCCCTCGGCACCTTCCGTTGGGCCTTTTGCAACCCATAGCCACCGGGGAGCGTCCATGGTTACACCTGGGGATGGATTTCATTGTGGACCTCCCTGCATCCCGAGGCCATACGGTCATTCTCATGATTGTGGATCGGTTTTCCAAAATGTGCCACTGTGTTCCTCTCAAGAAGTTACCCTCTGCACAAGAGTTGGCCTCGATTTTTGCCAGGGAGGTCTTCCGGTTGCACGGTTTGCCCAAGGAGATTGTGTCGGATCGGGGGAGTCAGTTTGTGTCCAGGTTCTGGCGCGCCTTTTGCTCCCAGTTGGGGATTCATCTCTCTTTCTCCTCGGCCTACCACCCTCAGTCCAATGGGGCCGCAGAACGATCCAATCAGGCCTTGGAGCAATTCCTTCGTTGCTATGTCTCCGATCACCAAGACAATTGGGTTGACCTCCTGCCTTGGGCTGAGTTTGCCAGGAACACGGCGGTGAACTCTTCCTCTGGGACGTCTCCCTTCATGGCCAATTATGGGTTCCAACCTGCCGTGTTACCGGAGGTATTCTCTCCCCAGGATATTCCGGCTGTGGAGGATCACCTTTCCGTCCTACGTGCTTCTTGGGTACAGATCCAGAGGTCCCTTGAGGTCTCTGCGCAGCGCCAGAAACTCCAGGCTGATCGCAGACGAGCGCCCGCTCCTTCCTACCAGGTCGGAGACCGCGTATGGTTGTCCACCCGCAACCTCAACCTTCGAGTGCCCACTCCCAAGCTGGCGCCTCGCTTTGTTGGTCCCTTCCGAGTGCTTCGCAGGGTAAACCCGGTAGCCTATGCCCTTGCGCTTCCTCCTGGCATGCGGATCTCCAACGTGTTTCATGTCTCCCTGTTGAAGCCACTGGTGTGTAATCGTTTCACTTCCTCGATTCCTCGGCCTCGTCCGGTCCAAGTGGGCAATCGTGAGGAGTATGAGGTGAGCAATATCCTGGACTCACGCCTGGTCCGCGGCCGGGTGCAGTTTTTGGTCCATTGGCGTGGTTATGGTCCAGAGGAGCGTTCCTGGGTTCCCTCCGCAGATGTCCATGCTCCTGTCTTGCTCCGAGCCTTCCACGCACGCTTCCCTCAGAAACCGTTCCTTACTCCGCGGAGGAGGGGCCCTTGAGGGGGAGGTACTGTCATGGTCTTACCTTCTTGCTGTTCCCTTCGTTTGACATGTGCTGGCGGCCATCTTGGTTTCTGGGTTTTCTTGTAGCCTCCCACCCTGCGGCTCCTCCTTCCCACTGGGAGGAGCTGGATGCCTAGCTCATATATATAGGAGGTCTGTGGCTTCAGTTCCTTGCTTGGTCCTCCTGTGTTCACATGCTTCCAAGACTGCTGCTGCTTCTGGTTCCTGATCCTGGCCTCGTCTGACTACCCCGTTGGTTCCTGATTCCGGCTTCGTCTGACTACCCCGTTGGTTCCTGATTCCGGCTTCGTCTGACTACCCCGTTGGTTCCTGTTCCTGGCTTCGTCTGACTACCCTTCTGGTTCCTGACCTCTGTCTCCGCAAGACCCTGCTTCGGTTTAGCCATCCGTTCGGACTTTGCTACGGCTTGCTCTTCAATAAAACCTTCTTATTTTCCACTTATCTCTTGTTGTACGTCTGGTTCATGGTTCCATGACAGGAGGGAACCTGAGCTTTAGGTTATCAAATTTGCTAATTCCCTGAGAAGAATAATTTTTCTGCTTCTCTGCCTATGTACCAACCTCTGCCTGTTTATGTATTCCGACCCACTCCTGTCTGACCTGACCCTTGCTTGTTTACCGTACTGACCCTCTGCTACCTGCCCGATCCTTGTACTTGCTTAATGGATTTACACATTCTCTGCCTGCTTTGACTTTGACTGTTCCTGACTAGTAATATTGCCTGACTCCTTGGTGCTTCTCACCAGTGCTTCTGACCCCTTTAGGTCAACAGCCAACCACAGTGGGAGTTTTCCAAGAGGTTTTCCAGTGAAGTCCAGATCCCTGTATAAGGTTTAAAGGGTGAAAACCAGGGGACAGCCAAGGTAATGCTCTTAGGACTCACCCTAAGTAAAACTGGTTGGTTGGTGCAATGGTTCCACACCCACAGCCTGTAACAGTAAGCTCAGGCCTATGTTACAGTCTTGTGGTGGTTTATGGTTTACTGCACGTAATGGCTCTGGCTCGGCAGGAAACTTGCTGCATCAGGCCTTGGTGAACCAGTACCGAATACCAATCCAGCACCTAGAGAAGCCCTTGGTGGTGACATCTGTCAATGGGAAGGTCCTTTCATAGACCATACAGTATATCACTGAGCCCTTGGAGCTTCAAGTGGGCACACTCAACATAGAGAATATTTCCTTTTATGTCTTGCCTTTGTCTACCTGTTCGCTACTGCTGGCACTGCCTTTATTGGGATTCTGCCTGTCACTCCTGATGCCTGCCTTCAGTACAGCCAGTTTGGACTCCTCCTGTTCCACAAAATCTGCAAGGATTACCTTTCTCATATGCCAGTTGCACTGACATGATAAAAAGGAGCCTAAGTCTCTGCCACTTCACCATCCCTACGATTGCCCAATATACCGGATGTCTGCTACCACTGCCCCATGTGGTAGAGTTTATCCATTGCCTATGCTTGAGACACAGGGCATGTATAAGTACATCAAGAAGAACTTGAAAAGAGGGTTAATCCAAAAATCCTTGTTTCTGGCTGGATCTGCTTCCTCTTCATTAAAAAGATAGATTACTCCAACCATGCTGAGATTACTGCAGGTTAAATACAACAAAATAACTATGAAGAGTAAATATCTGTTACCAATGATTCAAGAACTTCTTGACTCTCAGGCTGTGGGTGCCAGGATCTTCTCTAAACTGGATCTGCACTGAGATTACAACTTGATATGGATTTGAGAGGGAGACCAGTAGAAAACAGATTTTAATACCTGTGATGGCTATTACGAATATTTGGTCATGCACTTTGTTCTCAGCAATGCTCCAGCGGTTTTCCAGGATTTTGTGAATTACATGTTCTGGGATCTTCTCTACTCCTATGTTGTCATATACCTGGATGACATCCTAATAATCCTCCCAGACTTTGTCTCCCATCTTTGCATCATACTCCAGTGTCTCAAGGAGAATAGACTTTACGCAAACTTTGTGTCTTTGAAAAAACCTCTGGGCTATATAATATCTGATCAAGGCATACAAATGGATCCCGAGAAGTTGTCCACTGTGTTAAACTGGCCACGGCCCAAAGGCCTAAGTGCTATTCAATGTTTTCTTGGCTTTGCAAACTACTACAGTTCATTCTGCATTTTTCCACCTTGACTGCACCCATGTTGCCTGGGTGCAGTCAAGGAATAGACTTCTGAGGAAAGGAATAGACTTCTGAGGAAAAGGCAACTTTCCAGTTCCTTAAACAAGCTTTCTCATCTGCCTTGGTCCTTTGCCACCAGGATGTCTCCAGGCAGATGCATCCTCCTCAAAAGAGTGCATCTGGCAGAATGGTCACCTGTGGTTTTAGAGAGGAATTATTCAATTGAACACATAATGCAACAGCACTCTACAAACCAAATAAAGTACAAAGGTATATTGTATTGAAAATGCTATGTTAATAAATTAGAGATGCTTAGCAAATACATTTTGTACAAAATTATTTGAGCCCGTCTGCCGTACGCCAGGGCGATCTCTATAAGACGGGTCCTAACACTAAACTCATCTGTTGGGTGCCATTACAGCGACCATGAAATTCAGGAAGTGTCAGTCCCACATGCATGCTGGGCCCCTTTTGGTTTATATATCTATGGTGCCAAAATGGCCTCCAATGAATCCAGGGACTACAAATACCAGCATGCATGCTAAGCAAACTATGTACTCATGCTAATTAAAATCACCCCATGACGCAAAACAGGCCACAGGAGTGCACGACCAAATAGGAGTCAGCCACAACTCCCATACAAACTACAAAACAAAGAGGGGGGAGGTCAGCACATCCCAATGCGCATGTGCAAGTCGCTATGGCTGAAAATACATATAGAACAACACATAATGACACTTAAAGAGGAATTATTCAATTGGTGACACAATATTACTCTTAATTAAGTTGGCTCTTGGGGAGTGGTGTCACTTGTTGGAGGTAGCCTGTCATTAGTCTACAATATGCACAACATCTTCAATCCTTGCCAGGCCTGCTGGTCCTTTATTTTTCCCTGCTTTAACTTTATCTTGTATTTTCGCTCTCTGCATAAGAATTTTAAAGCAGATGCTCTGTCCTGTTCCTTTGACTCCGCTGATTGTTTAGAGTAGCCCCAGCACTTCATAGATCCTTCCTGTTTTGTTTCAGTTGCTCCAGTCCAGCTGAAGGACATCCTGAAAGGTAAAACATTTTTTCCTTCTGCCAAGAGGAGACAGGTGCTGATATGGGGGCATCCCTGAAGAATGGCTTGTCATCCTGGCTTGCACCCTAGTCTTCTCCACAATACCTCAAGGTATTTAAGGCACCATTGCCCAGGGAAGGGTGTCTGAACTTTAGGTTATCTAGCTTGTTAGTTTCCTGTGAAGGTGTGCTCTTTGTCTGCCCATGTACCAGCCTCAGCCTGTTTGCTGAATCTGACCCTCTGCTCCTTGACCTGACCCTTGCCTGTTTATCGTACTGGCCCCCTGCCTCCTGCCCCGATCTCGGACTTGTTTAATAGATTTGCAAATACTCTGCCTGCTCTGACCTGTGCCTCTTCATGACTACAAGTATTGCTCTATCAATCGGTGCTTTGTACAAGTGTCTCTGATGCCCCTGGGTCAGCAGCGAATCACACTGGGACTTTTTCAAGAGGCAGCAGCCTGGTGGCTCCCCTGCAGCAAAGTCCAGATTCCTATATAGTGGTTAAAGGGTGAAAATCATGGGACTGCCAGGATAAGGCCCTTAGGACTAGCCCTAAGGGAAACTGGTCTGTTAAAGCAGTTGTTCCACACCCACTGCATGTAACACATTCATAACCTCACTGATAGCATACCAAGATGTGTAAGTGTGTGTATTTCTGCACATGGTGCTTATACTCAATACTAAATAAATTGAGATAGTATGAATATACTCATTGACAACAACAAAAAATAACCCACCAAGAAGTTGTTGTTGGAACTGAATAAAACTTTATATCGGTGAATTAATGTTGATATATGCAAATGATTACAATATTAGAGTGAAAGGATACATTTATTGAGAAAAACTGTACAATTGAAAGGAGGCTGTCACAATGTGGGGGGAGGGGAGGAACACCAGAATGACAACAGAAGGAAAATTACCAGAAACTTGGCCTCACAGCTAGGAAAAGGGTCACCACCTGGGAAACCCTAAACCTAGCCCTGACTCCTGTCAGTATGAATAGACCCTGAAGGTGGGAATATTCATACACCGGAAACCTAGGCCCTAGTAACCCTGAATATCCCTAGGAGTAGTAACAGGGTCCGAGACCACTTGTTACCTCCCAGATGAATGAACCAATGTCTCCCTGAGGCCTAGTAAACAACGAGCAAATGGGAACAACAAAATACAAAGGGAAGTACACTTATCTTCAATAGAAAATGGATGAACAGGAACTCAGATGAGGACCACACACCAGCTCTTCCAACTCCAGGCAGATAATATCAACCACATGGTATGAAGTGTCAGTCCAGACTAAATAGAGGAGCAGTAATAACCACAAGCTACACCTGAGACAAAAGGTGTGGTCATTACCAACAACATTGTCATGGCTTGGAGGTAGTTTGCCGTGACACTTTCGCCACACATGCTGGTTGCCGGTGGCAACGTGTTGTTGTATTGCATGCATGTGTGCTTTCCCTTTGAGGCTGTTAGCCTTCCTTTCTGGTGTGCACAGGGGTAAGGTGTGAGCTAGGTGGAGCTGGTTGTGGGCTCAGCACTCTTCTTATGCTGTTGCTGTGAGACTAAGATCATTGTTATGTCTGCCTTTGTATGAGAAGGAGCTTGCTTCTTTCTTGGATGCTATCTGAGGGCCATCCTAGTTTGACATTGATGTCATCTGCGAGGTCATCCCCTTGTCTTCCCTTTGGTTCCATTCCTTTACCTATCCTCACTTGTTGTTTTGAGTATGGTGTTGTCATGCCCTGCTCAGGTCATGTGCGGAGGTCTGCTAGGTTAGCAGCACATTTTTTTTTTACGTTTGGGGGTCTCTTTTTCCTACAGCTCCGGGGTACAGCGATGGGGGCGGCTTGTGCGCCCTCATACGCTAATTTGTTCCTGGGGCTGTGGGAGAGAGAGATCCTACAGACAAATGTATCTTCCCTTGGATGTAAGGTCCAATACTGGGGAAGATACATTGATGATCTGCTTATCGTTTGGCAGGGGTCCACCAATGAATTTAAGATGTTTGTGGACGAACTTAATAACAACCAGCTCAATATCCGACTCACATTTACATGCAGCAGGAATGAGATTGATTTTCTAGATGTTAAGCTACGGGTGGATGATGATGGGAAGATATCTTCGGATCTGTTCAGGAAACATACTTCGGTAAATTCGCTACTTTCTGCACAATCCTCCCACCCAAGGAATCTGATCAATAGTATCCCTGTTGGACAGTTTCTGCAGGCAAGAAGGATCTGCTCCTCTGATTATCTCTTTGAAATCCAGGCTGACGATCTACGGAGGAGATTTCAACAGCGTGATTATACACGATGCCCGATTGAGAGGGCATATCGCCGAGCACGCCAGGCGAAACGTCCGGAACTCCTGCAACCACGAGTACGACGGGAGGCATCAGATGAAACACGTTTTATCACCACATACAGTAACAACTGCACGGCAATAGGTGAGGTACTATTTAAGTACTGGGAAATATTACGCGGGGATCCACAACTAGGACCAACGATGTCAGCCCGGCCACGTATTACATTTAGACGGTCCAAAAATTTAAAAGATCATTTGGTACGAAGCCATCACATGGTGAAACAACCTGGTCTGTTTGGGTCTAAGGGCCCCAGATGGGGTAATAAACTATGTGGGAAATGTGTGGCTTGCTGTAATATGGACAGGACTGACATTTTCTGGGATTCCACGCACAAGAAAGAATATCGGATTACCCATCCAATTGACTGTGCCACGATAGGGGTGATATACTGGGCCTCATGCCCCTGCGAGAAGATCTATGTGGGGCTTACAACACGCCAATTCAAGAAACGTATCCGTGAACATGTACTGGGGATTACAGCGGCTGCTGACATAACGGATGACGATCTCCTCACGATCATACCCCGACATTTTAAAGATGTTCATGACTGCAATGGATCTCTATTGAGGTTTAGGGGTATTGATCACGTCATGATATCTCCCAGGGGAGGGGATTGGAAGAGGATTCTTGCACAACGTGAATCCCGTTGGATCTTCACCCTCAATACCATTAGGCCATATGGACTGAATGATTATAATAGCTTTGTGCCTTTCTTGTAGGCTCCCTTGTGTTGCGCTCACCGGATCCTGGACATTCACTAGGTGAGTTTTTAGCAGTATATATTTTATTATCTGTATTATCAGTTCTAGTGTTATGTCTGGTTATCTGCCTGGGGTCCTAATTTGTTATCTTTCCAGTCCCTCTAGATTTTGTAGTCCATATGATGCGGTTTGTGGGGGAGTACCATCATGCGCTGGCTGGATGGATGGATCGCCTGCGTTGAGCTGCACCTTTTGATTGATACCACACGATCGGATACTTAGGGGACGCATAGGACACTAGTCCCGTTAGTGGGTTTCCCAATTTGCATGGCCAGTGTGCCAACATACACATATGTGGTGTGCCAGGCCTGGGAGCCAGCACACATATACGTGTCATGCCACACTAACCCGGGACTATTATGAATTTAACAGCCATTGGGTTGGTCCACCTGATATGAGTGGCAGCCCAGGATTGCTGATATATGAGCATTAGGGGCTTTTTAGTGGTCAGGTACTGACCTGCATGCACGGTTTAGGCACACATGTACTGAGAGGGCCCACTAATACGATATCCTGATTTATTTATTTATGTATTGTTGTACAATTGGTTTGTTTATTTTATCTTATGTTGCATGGCACTTTCACTCACGCACTGCGCACTGTCACTTCACACTTGGGCACTTTTGTACTAGCACTGCTTCTTAGTTTATTTATTTTATTTTATATTATACTCTTTATTATTAGGTATTATATATGTCTCGACTATTCTGTTTATGTACACGGTGTGATCATGCTTGAATCACAATCACGGTCATTTATTAAGTTAATGTTATGTATATTTATGAATTATGTACATGTGTGTACATTTTTAGTATATTTAAAGGTTGGCACTTTTATATGCATATATATACTGTCTCTGTATGATCATCCCTGCTATGTTAATTCAGGATACTGGGCATCTATATTGAAATTGTGACTGTCCAGTATTCAATGTTATAAATCATCTTTGACCTACACATATGGTATGGTAGATGATACCCTATGATTAGGACAAATGATACCATGTGGGTTATTCACACTGACCCATGATTCTAATTAGGAGTATGTATATTACAGTAGATTGTATTGTATCAATCAGTACTTGTATTTAACACTTAATGATGTCTAATGAATGAACTGTTTGTATAGCATTTTACATGGCTCTATCGGCTCACCAACATTATATAGGTCATCAGGCTGCAGTTTTTTACATAATGGAGGATGCAACTATGTATTACCTACCTCCTTTTGTATCCATCTGACTGCTGCACTTAGCTGTGATCATTCTTGTTTCCGTCCTCCGGCTGCTATGTGGTGGTTGCTTGGCAGCCACAGACGCCTAGTGTGGGTCATGTGATTACCTAGGGTGTGTCTAGCCCACCCTCGGTCATGCGTCTATGACGCAGGCCAGGGGGAGGGGCCGTTCCGGTCCCATGACCCATGATTCAACCTAGGGGCGTGCTATGTGTCGGCACGTCCACCGGAGGCCGGCGGTGTGATCACATCTTACAGGTGCAGCAGTTTTAGATGTTGATCCCCCGTACCTGATTGGGCTAGTGAGGAGGGACTGGGCTATAAGTATTATGACTCCTGGCAGATGTATTGTGCCCTGTGAAAAAGCCAGAGAGCGAAACGGTCGTCGGGTTTGTTCCCCCTATCCAGGTTGGTCTCTTCATTGCTATGCACTGTTTTATGCCGTTACTGTTTGTGTGATCATTGGTGCCCCTGCTGTGCTGCATCTTCTCCATACTCCAGTGTCTCCTCAGTCCTCCAGTATGGTATTCCATCTGTGATGTGACCTTTTTTACTGAGGTGACTTCTCTTCTGGAGTAGGTTTACATAACAATTGTTTATGCTGATAGATAGATTTTTTGACGCATCCAGTATTTTTCTGGTGTGATTCATCATCACTTTTGGCAGCAGTTTTGCGGGGGTCCCTACTGTATCACTCAGACATAGGCAATCTGTTGCAAGCATGTATGGATATACATACTGGTTTTAGGGGGTATTGTTCATCCACACTTGTCTGCATTTCCTTCTGAGTTTTAATATGTATTGTACTTTTTTGCATATATGTCTAATAAAATATTTTGTATAAACATCACCGCTGGCGTGCTGTGCATTTATAGGAGTTTGTGTTTTAGCAGCACATGTGTAGCCTTTTTGTTATTGTTTTGGAGTTGAGCTGTATCCGCCTCCCTTCAGGTGCACTGGGTGGGGTCGTTGGTATGAGTTTAAATTATGCCCACTCCCAGTGTCCTGTGCGGGTTATAGCTTCTGTCTTGTTCAGAGGAAGGAAGGAGGGAAGGACTGCTGTTCCTGCTCAGTAAAAGATAAGTTGGTTTTGTTTTCTTGTGATTGTCTGTCTAGGCTGTTAGAGAGACGCCTGCCCCCTCCAGGTTCTGAGGGAGCAAGCTGCCTCTTTCCCCCTTTCACCATCTTAGGGATTTTAGGGAATCTTCAGCCTAGGCACGAGGACATGTTCATTCCCATCTTCAGTGTCTGAATGTGGGCATAGAAGTCTAGGGAGAGCTGGTAGGGATTTGTCAGGAGGTGACCTTTATCCCCAGCTTCTTGCCTAGACATTTGTTTTGTTGTATTCTGTGTATCTTGTATCCTGTCCAGCGTGACAGGTGTGTGATTTATAGTGTGTTTTTTGTGTCATTTGGTGTTCCATTTCTGGTCTATTTGGTGTTTGTTGTCCAGCATGGTTGTTTGACATTTCCCCTGTTTGTCTGTACCATTGGAAGGGGGGCCCTGGAGTTCCCCGGAGGAGGAACTACAACTCTGTTAAGCAGCGCTGTCTGGGTTCGCCATGCATCTTGCCACATGGTGGTCCAGGCAGGTACTAATGCTCCTGTGTTTGGTGTTGGTACTGAGTCCAGATTTGTGTGTTTGGGCTTCAGTGCTTTTCACAAGATCTAGTGGTTGTGGTGCGGACGAATCGTTCCTTTTAGTTGTTGTGGGCTTGTAAGTGACGTTGTGGTCCTGTGGTCTGTTGTCATTCTGCTACAGGACACTTCCCTGTCGAGTTTCTCCTCTGCTTACTGTCTGCTCCTCTCCTTGCTGTTAGGCCTGCAGAGACTCCTGCTCTTCCGTGTCTTTGAAGAACAGGCCGTCTCTGGCCCTGACCTTACTACCAGGGATCATCAGGGTTAGTAGGGCTCTAGGTTTCCTGAGAATGAGCCGCCCTACCTTCTAGGTCCACTCATGCAGTTAGGAGTCAGGCTGAGTATTAGGGATGTGCTAGGAGGTGTCCCGCTCCCTTATCCTTGGTTACAGGCCTGGTGGCATCCTTTCTTCCCTGACATTGTACGGTGGGGGTTTCCAGGTTTCCCCCACTCCCCACCGTGACAAACACTGCAACAAGTGAAAACAGATAGGCTGTCAGATAATCTAACATGCAGCCAGTCTCTCAGATCTTCTAACCTCTGTCACAGAAGGGACCATGACAGAGGCTCTTAGAATGCTGTTTGGCTGCCTCCTACATGGATACAAGATGAAATATGGTTGTGCATGGAGGCATACAGGATTGGCACATTTGCCCACAAATGTTGCAGCTGGGCCTGTAGATCCTGCACACTCTATCCTGTGCTTTCTATAATTTCACAACTTTTCCTCTTTGTTGTTGCAGTTTCAATATTAAGGATTGTAGATATACAACCCCAATTCCAAGTTGGGACACTGTGCAAAATGTAACTAAAAACAGAATGCCATGATTTGCAAAGCTCATATTTTATATGTACATCCATATGTTAGTCACAATAGATCAGGCATGCCCATCCTGCGGCCCTCCAAATGTTGTAAAATTACAACTCCCAACATGCCCACACATGCCTTGTGTTGACGTCACTGATTATTTTGCCCTTCCTCTGATCCGTCAGAACAATAACCCCTCAAAAACGTATCCTGTCTGTTGAGCATCCGCCTTCACTCGGTCAGCATTTGGTCAGTAATCCATCAGTATTGCTAATGCCAAAAAAAACAGGAGTGGATCCAAAACAGAGATGACATGTGAATGGAATCTTTGCATGTCTTCTGTGTTTTGTACCCACTCCTGCTTTTGGCTACCAAATCATAAGCCAATTCTGATACAAAATAGGAACCATGTCATACAGGCCTTACAGCTTCTACATAGACAGGATCCGTCATGCGTCTCATTTTTCCTTCCTTCTGACAGATCAGAAGAAGGGTCAAATAAAAGATAATGTCAACCTGGCCAATAAGACAAAATAGTGGCCCAGTCATGGAGTGGGAAGGGTGGGAACAGCATGAGAAATCCACAGAGTGGCCCAGTGACAGAGTGGTGAGGTAGCAGCAGCATGAGGAGACCACAGAGTGGTCCAATGACAGAGTGGTGAGGTGGCAGCAGGATGAGGAGTCCATAGAGTGGCTCAGTGACATAGTTTTGAGGTGAAAGCAGCATGAGGAGGCCACAGAGTTGCCCAGTGACATAGTGGTGAGGTGGCAGCACCATGTGGAGACAACTGAGTGGTAAGGTGGCAGCAGCATGAGGAGACCACAGAGTGGTTATTTGGCAGCAGCATGAGGAGACCACAGAGTAGTGAGGTGGCAGCAGCATGAGGAGACCACAAAGTAGTGAGGTGGGAGCAGCATGAGGAGACCACAGAGTGGCCCAGTGACAGAGTGTCGAGGCAGCAGCAGCATGAGGAGACCACAGATTGGTGAGGTGGCAGCAGCATGAGGAGATCACAGAGTGGCCCAGTGACAAAGTATTGAGGTGGAGGCCACAGAGTGGTAAGGTGGCAGCAGCATGAGACCACAGAGTGGCCCAGTGACATAGTGGTGAGGTGGCAGCACAATGTGGAGACCACTGAGTGGTGAGGTGGCAGCAGCATGAGGAGACCACAGAGTGGTGATGTGGCCGCAACATGAGGAGACCACAGAGTGGAGAGGTGGCAGCAGAGTGGCCAAGTGACACAGTGGTGAGCTGGCAGCAGCATGAGGAAACCACAGCGTGGTGATGTGGCAGCAGCATAAGGAGACCACAGAGTGGTTAGGTGGAAGCAGCATGAGGAGACCAGAGAGTGGCCCAGTGACATAGTGTTGAGGTGGCAGCAGCATGAGGAGACCACAGAGTGGGCCAGTGACATAGTGGTGAGGTGACAGCAGCATGAAGAGACCACAGAGTGGCCCAGGGACATAGTGGTGAGGTGGCAGCGGCATGAGGAGACCACAGAGTGGCCCAGTGACATAGTAGGGAGGTGGCAGCAGCATGAGGAGGAGGTGGGGGGAAATACCAGTATCAACTTGATAATTGTGGCTGGCTGTAGGAGCAACTGGCAGCAGGTGTGGCATCAGATGGGTGGCAGCATCAGAATAGTAGCTGAAGCAGTTAGCCAGAAGAAACAGGTCTCTTTTGTCAAAGTGTAGGTGTGGCACCATGGATGATCTATACTGATGCATCAGGCACTGGTGTTTGAAAATCCTGTCTGATCAACGCCTGATTCATCTTCACAAAGGTCAGTTTCTCCACATTTTGGGTGGACGGGCGAATTTTTCTTGCAGTAACTATGGCCCCTGCCACACTAAACACCCGCTCTGATGCCACACTGCTGGTAGGGCAGGAAAGCTTGTCCAGGACAAATTCGTCCAGTTGCGGCCACAAATCAACTTTGGCTGCCCAGGGGATCTTTTATGTGGTGTGGCAGGGTGCACTCAAAGTATGCCACAACCTGCTGGTTCAGGTTCTGCTCTATGTCTAGCTGCTGCCGCTGTTTCTACAGTAGGTGGGTGAAGAAAACTGCTCATCAACTACTCTAGACTTAAGTGGCTGCTGATGGAGCTGGTAATGCTCCTGCCCCCCCCCCCCCCCCCAGTAGCCATGGCAGTGGAACATGAGCGCAGAGGGCTCCCCTGGTCAGAACTGAGTGAGGATGGGCGATGGCGCACATAGGCAGCGGCCAACTGACTACATAGGATGTCTCAATAGTAGTTCAGTTTGTCCTCCCTCTAAGCGGGTGTAAAAAAGGCTCCCATTTTGGACCGGTAGCGAGAGTCTAACATGGTGGAGAGCCAGTAGTTATCCCTCCGCTGAATGGTGACAATTTGGCCGTCACTACGCAAGCAACTGAGCATGCATCGGGCCACTTGCGTAAGTGACTCAGAGGGAGTCCCTGCCTCCATCTCCACTGCATACTGCCACGGTGTCAGTGGCGTACACAAAATCCATGGGGCCCCGGTGCAAAACTGATCCATGGGGCCCCCTCCCTGTCACCCCCCCCCCCCCCAACCTGCCGCAAGAATTTACTTGGGCCCCCTGGATTGGGATTAATAATGCTTCGTGCCTCTCTGTGACCTTTTTACTACAAAATCAGTGAGATAAAGTTGTCACTGTGATTTTGTAGCAAATAGATCACAGAGAGACAAAAAGCATTATCAATCATGTTAATGCTCCGTGTCTCGGCTGTCCGGGACGGGGCATGGCTCTCTTTCACGCAGCAGATTACCCGCACAGGATCCGCTCATGTGAAAGAGCCCTAAGCCCAATGCATGGCTACACTCACCCAGTCCTAACTAATAAAATCTGGCCCTACCTCATCCAGGGTGTCACTGGCGTCGGCGTGTAGTCCGCTGGATCCAGAACAAGGTCCCTGTGGTGATAGAGAAAAAAGAATAATCACATAAGGAAGGGATGGTGACTGCCCCTGTCAAATCACCAGCAGGGGGCGATGTGCTGGCCTGTAACACAGCCATGCCAATGTATAGCATACATTTCCCCTAAGTGCTACTACACAGTACTAATGCCCACCTTGTGGACCCTCACAGTAATTAAGCCCACCTTGTGGTCCCTTCAAAATAGTTATGTCCTCCTTGTGGCCCCTCACAGTAGTTATGGCCAGATATATGCCCCCCTCACAGTAGTTATGTCCAGATATGTGCGCCCTCACAGTAGTTATGTCCAGATATGTGCCCCCTCACAGTAGTAGTTATGTCCAGATATGTGCCCACTCACAGTAGTAGTTATGTCCAGATATGTGCCCCCTCACAGTAGTTTTGTCCAGATATGTTCCCCCTCACAGTAGTTATGTCCAGATATGTGTCCCCCTCACAGTAGTTATGTCCAGATATGTGCCCCCTCACAGTAGTAGTTATGTCCAGATATGTGCCCCCTCACAGTAGTAGTTATCGCCAGATATGTGGTCCCTTCAAAATAGTTATGTCCTCCTTGTGGCCCCTCACAGTAGTTATGGCCAGATATGTGCCCCCTCACAGTAGTAGTTATGGCCAGATATGTGTCCCCCTCACAGTAGTTATGGCCAGATATGTGTCCCCCTCACTGTAGTTATGGCCAGATATGTGTCCCCCTCACAGTAGTTATGGCCAGATATGTGTCCCCCTCACAGTAGTTATGTCCAGATATGTGTCCCGCTTACAGTAGTTATGTCCAGATATGTGCCCCTCACTGTAGTTATGGCCAGATATGTGTCCAGCTTACAGTAGTTATGTCCAGATATGTGCCCCTCACTGTAGTTATGGCCAGATATGTGTCCCTCTCAGTTACAGGGGGCAAAATGGAATATATATATACAGCGGAGGCAAAAAATTGAATATATACACAGGGGACAAATGGAATATATACAAAGGGGGCAACATGGATATATATACAGGGGCCCTGTATATATATATATATATACAGACGTGGACAAAATTGTTGGTACCCTTTGGTCAATGAAAGAAAAAGTCACAATGGTCACAGAAATAACTTTAATCTGACAAAAGTAATAATAAATTAAAATTCTATAAATGTTAACCAATGAAAGTCAGACATTGTTTTTCAACCATGCTTCAACAGAATTATGTAAAAAAATAAACTCATGAAACAGGCATGGACAAAAATGATGGTACCCCTAGAAAACACAGAACATAATGTGACCAAAGGGACATGTTAATTCAAGGTGTGTCCACTAATTAGCATCACAGGTGTCTACAACCTTGTAATCAGCCATTGGGCCTATATATATGGCTCCAGGTAATCACTGTGTTGTTTGGTGATATGGTGTGTACCACACTCGACATGGACCAGAGGAAGCAAAGGAAAGAGCTGTCTCAAGAGATCAGAAAGAAAATTATAGACAAGCATGTTAAAGGTAAAGGCTATAAGACCATCTCCAAGCAACTAGATGTTCCTGTGAGTACAGTTGCACATATTATTCATAAGTTTAAGATCCATGGGACTGTAGCCAACCTCCCTGGACGTGGCCGCAGGAGGAAAATTGATGACAAATCTAAGAGACGGATAATCCGAATGGTAACAAAAGAGCCTAGAAAGACTTCTAAAGAGATTCAAGGTGAACTTCATGCTCAAGGAACATCAGTGTCAGATCGCACCATCCGTCGTTGTTTGAGCCAAAGTGGACTACATGGGAGACGACCAAGGAGGACACCATTGTTGAAAACGAATCATAAAAAAGCAAGACTGGAATATGCCAAACTACATGTTGACAAGCCACAAAGCTTCTGGGAGAATGTCCTGTGGACAGATGAGACAAAAATCGAAGTTTTTGCCAAGGCACATCAGCTGTATGTTCACAGACGAAAAAATGAAGCATATCAAGAAAAGAACACTGTCCCTACTGTGAAACATGGAGGAGGCTCTGTTATGTTCTGGGGCTGCTTTGCTGCGTCTGGCACAGGGTGTCTTGAATCTGTGCAGGGTACAATGAAATCTCAAGACTATCAAGGAATTCTAGAGAGAAATGTACTAGCCAGTGTCAGAAAGCTTGGTCTCAGTCGCAGGTCATGGGTCTTGCAACAGGACAATGACCCAAAACACACCGCTAAAAACACCCAAGAATGGCTAAGAGGAAAAAATTGGACTATTCTAAAGTGGCCTTCTATGAGCCCTGACCTCAATCCTATTGAGCATCTTTGGAAGGAGCTGAAACATGCAGTCTGGAAAAGGCACCCTTCAAACCGGACACAACTGGAGCAGTTTGCTCATGAGGAGTGGGCCAAAATACCTGCTGAGAGGTGCAGATGTCTCATTGACAGTTACAGGAAGCGTTTGATTGCAGTGATTGCCTCAAAAGGTTGCGCAACAAAATATTAAGTTAGGGGTACCATCATTTTTGTCCATGCCTGTTTCATGAGTTTATTTTTTTACATAATTCTGTTGAAGCATGGTTGAAAAACAATGTCTGACTTTCATTGGTTAACATTTATAGAATTTTAATTTATTATTACTTTTGTCAGATTAAAGTTATTTCTGTGACCATTGTGACTTTTTCTTTCATTGACCAAAGGGTACCAACAATTTTGTCCACGTCTGTATATATCCATTTTGCCCCCTCTGTATATAGGGCCCCGATGAAGGATTTTCTGCGATTCCCACTGCGCCAGATGCTCCCTGTGTTATAAAAAAAAACAACAACAAAAAAAAAAACTTACCTGTCTTGTTCATAATCACGTCTTCTGGCGTGAGTCGGCCGCGTCATCCCGTCAAGCAGCGTGATCCTGCGAGACCTGGTGCGAGGGTCACGGGTCTGGAGCGAGGCACTGGCAGCAGCCCTGGATGGAGAAGGGGCCGCCGCGTAAGTTACTTACTGCGAGTGCGCAGTGCTGCACCACCGGCCAGGCACAGAGGCCGGGGCCCGACCGGCCATATACTATTAAAACTTTTAAAATCTGCGGGCCCCAGCTGCCTTCTTGGGTAAAGCACTACTGCAGGGGCCAGGGGTCCACAGGCGGCCGGGCCCCCTGGAGTGCCGGCCCCGGTCGCAACTGCAACCGCTGCGACCCCTGTATGTACGCGCCTGCACGGTGTTTATGGGTCATCTGCCTCGTCTTTCTCATCGCCCTGTGTAGAAAAACCGGCCATTTCTCTACGCATTGCTTGTGCTCGAATGTCCTCCTCCTCTACTTCAGCACCCACGCCCTGTGGCCATGAGATGTAGTCGCCACGTCTCCTGTCCCCTGTAGTGTTGAGCGCGAATATTCGAAAAGCTAATTTTTATCGCGAATATCGGCACTTCGCGATTTCTCAAATATTTAAAATATATCGCTATATATTCGTAATGACGAATATTCGTATTTTTTTTTTTTTACAGTACACATCATTGTGATTCACAATGATGTGTACTGTGTAAAAAAAAAAGTGATCATCGCTCCTTGCTTCTAGCTTGTGGTCCATATGAGAAGGCTCCAATATTACTGACAGTGAGTCAGTGAGTGGAGCGCGAATATTTGTAACGTGAATATTTATTGCGATGCGAATATCGCCACTTCGAGAGGACACAATAATAAGGTCAACAATCAGTATTATGTTGTCAGACCTGATTGAAAGTAAAGTTGTATGTATTGCACTAAAATATTCGAATCAATAGTGGCGATTTGTGCGATCTCAAATACTTATAAAAAC
The DNA here is from genome assembly GCF_014858855.1 of Bufo gargarizans. Classification (NCBI taxonomy): domain Eukaryota; kingdom Metazoa; phylum Chordata; class Amphibia; order Anura; family Bufonidae; genus Bufo; species Bufo gargarizans. Next base: position 521,288,808 of record NC_058080.1, on the reverse strand, counting down.
TCAATCTGCATATAAAGCTAATGTTATGACAAACAGTGCTGTAATGTACAATTACTTACTGTGATCAGGAGTTCTTCCTCACAATCTCGAAAGTTGCTGCCAACCATTTTCATCACTTATGTAGCGCTAATAGTGCGTGCGTATGTACGTGCGCGTGCAAATAATAGCGCAATCTAAAAGAATTTCACAAATATTTGGTGAATATTCACCTAAATACTCGTAATATATCGTAACTTGGCCAGCCAGATTTATCAGCATCTGTTCCAGGACATGAATCAGTGGAATGACGTTGTTCATCCCGTAGTCCTGGCGACTGACAAATAACGTGGCCTCCTCAAAGGGCCTGAGCAAATAGCAGGTGTCACGCATGAGCTGCCACTGGCTGACATCGAAGTTACACAGGGGAGTACTCCTGTCCGCTTGGATATGGATATGGTAGAATTTACTATTCTTGTTTGCAAAACGGTCAAGAATAGTACAGGTTCTATCTTTTTTGAAGGCAGCAGATCAGACATACGGATGCGGACAGCTCGGCTTTACAGCTCCACTGAAATGAATGAGTCCAAATCTGATCCGCAAAATAAGTGGATCGGATGCAGACTGAAAATACGGTGGTGTGAATGCGCTTTTATGGAGTCAGGCTGCGGACAGTTGATAAAAACTAAGGGGGTCATTAACGTCATTTATGCCATTTATATACCACTTTTGTGGCCTCTATCTGGTGCAGATTCTGTCGTACACGCGAGGTCTAAAAAAGTGGGCATGGCATGGGCGAGGACGGGCTGGCAGGCCTGTCTCATTCATCATGTTCTACACTTGGTTTAGGGTCCATTCACATGTCCGTAGTGCATTGCGGATACGCAATACACCTGGCCGGCACCCCCATAGAAATGCCTAGTCTTGTCTGCAATTGCGGACAAGAATAGGACATGTTTTATTTGTTTCTGGTGCCGCGGACCGGAAGATCAGCGGCGCGCTCTGGAAATGGGGATGCGGACAGCACACTGTGTGCTGTCCGCATCCATTCAGTCCCCATAGAGAATGGATGGGTCCGCACCCATTCTGCACAATTGCGGAACGGATGCGGACCACAATTGCAGACGTGTGAATGGAAGGCGTAGAAAATGGTCTAAATGTAAGACAGTGAGGAAGCTGTCTTACATTTAGAATCGGCTGTGGACAGGCTCGGACTGGCCCACAGGGGTACAGGGGAAACCCCCGGTGGGCCCCTGAGGAAGGTGGGCCCCTAGTCTCCTACCCCCTGCACAAGTGGCACATAACACTTTAACCACTTCAGCCCCGCTAGGTGAAACCCCCTTCATGACCAGAGCACTTTTTACACTTCGGCACTACACTACTTTCACAGTTTATCGCTCGGTCATGCAACTTACCACCCAAATGAATTTTACCTCCTTTTCTTCTCACTAATAGAGCTTTCATTTGGTGGTATTTCATTGCTGCTGGCATTTTTACTTTTTTTGTTATTAATCAAAATGTAACGATTTTTTGGCAAAAAAATGACATTTTTCACTTTCAGCTGTAAAATTTTGCAAAAAAAACGACATCCATATATAAATTTTTCGCCAAATTTATTGTTCTACATGTCTTTGATAAAAAAAAAATGTTTGGGCAAAAAAAAAAATGGTTTGGGTAAAAGTTATAGCATTTACAAACTATGGTACAAAAATGTGAATTTCCGCTTTTTGAAACAGCTCTGACTTTCTGAGCACCTGTCATGTTTCCTGAAGTTCTACAATGCCCAAACAGTAGAAAACCCCCACAAATGACCCCATTTCGGAAAGTAGACACCCCAAGGTATCCCGTGAGGGGCATAGTGAGTTCATAGAACTTTTTATTTTTTGTCACAAGTTAGCGGAAAATGATGATGATTTTTATTTTATTTTTTTCTTACAAAGTCTCATATTCCACTAACTTGCGACAAAAAATAAAAAATTCTAGGAACTCACCATGCCCCTCACAGAATACCTTGGGGTGTCTTCTTTCCAAAATGGGGTCACTTGTGGGGTAGTTATACTGCCCTGGCAATTTAGGGGCCCAAATGTGTGAGAAGAACTTTGCAATCAAAATGTGTAAAAAATGACCGGTGAAATCCAAAAGGTGCACTTTGAAATATGTGCCCCTTTGCCCACCTTGGCAGCAAAAAAGTGTCACACATCCGGTATCGCCGTACTCAGGAGAAGTTGGGGAATGTGTTTTGGGGTGTCATTTTACATATACCCATGCTGGGTGAGAAAAATATCTTGGTCAAATGCCAACTTTGTATAAAAAAATGGGAAAAGTTGTCTTTTGCCAAGATATTTCTCTCATCCAGCACGGGTATATGTAAAATGACACCGCAAAACACATTCCCCAACTTCTCCTGAGTACGGCGATACCAGATGTGTCACACTTTTTTGCTGCCAAGGTGGGCAAAGGGGCACATATTCCAAAGTGCACCTTTCAGATTTTGCAGGCCATTTTTTACACATTTTGATTGCAAGGTACTTCTCACACATTTGGGCCCCTAAATTGCCAGGGCAGTATAACTACGCCACAAGTGACCCCATTTTGGAAAGAAGACACCCCAAGGTATTCCGTGAGGGGCATGGCGAGTTCCTAGAATTTTTTATTTTTTGTCACAAGTTAGCGGAAAATGATGATTTTTTTTTTCTCTTTTTTCCTTACAAAGTCTCATATTCCACTAACTTGCGACAAAAAATAAAAAATTCTAGGAACTCGCCATGCCCCTCACGGAATACCTTGGGGTGTCTTCTTTCCAAAATGGGGTCACTTGTGGGGTAGTTATACTGCCCTGGCAATTTAGGGGCCCAAATGTGTGAGAAGTACTTTGCAATCAAAATCTGTAAAAAATGACCGGTGAAATCCGAAAGGTGCACTTTGGAATATGTGCCCCTTTGCCCACCTTGGCATCAAAAAAGTGTCACACATCTGGTATCGCCGTACTCAGGAGAAGTTGGGGAATGTGTTTTGGGGTGTCATTTTACATATACCCATGCTGGGTGAGAGAAATATCTTGGCAAAAGACAACTTTTCCCATTTTTTTATACAAAGTTGGCATTTGACCAAGATATTTTTCTCACCCAGCATGGGTATATGTAAAATGACACCCCAAAACACATTCCCCAACTTCTCCTGAGTACGGCGATACCAGATGTGTCACACTTTTTTGCTGCCAAGGTGGGCAAAGGGGCACATATTCCAAAGTGCACCTTTCGGATTTTGCAGGGCATTTTTTACACATTTTGATTGCAAAGTTCTTCTCACACATTTGGGCCCCTAAATTGCCAGGGCAGTATAACTACCCCACAAGTGACCCCATTTTGGAAAGAAGACACCCCAAGGTATTCCGTGAGGGGCATGGCGAGTTCCTAGAATTTTTTATTTTTTGTCGCAAGTTAGTGGAATATGAGACTTTGTAAGGAAAAAAGAAAAAAAAAGAAAAATCATCATTTTCCGCTAACTTGTGACAAAAAATAAAAAATTCTAGGAACTCGCCGTGCCCCTCACGGAATACCTTGGGGTGTCTTCTTTCCAAAATGGGGTCACTTGTGGCATAGTTATACTGCCCTGGCAATTTAGGGGCCCAAATGTGTGAGAAGTACCTTGCAATCAAAATGTGTAAAAAATGGCCTGCAAAATCTGAAAGGTGCACTTTGGAATATGTGCCCCTTTGCCCACCTTGGCTGCAAAAAAGTGTCACACATGTGGTATCGCCGTACTCAGGAGAAGTTGGGCAATGTGTTTTGGGGGGTCATTTTACATATACCCATGCTGGGTGAGAGAAATATCTTGGCAAAAGACAACTTTTCCCATTTTTTTATACAAAGTTGGCATTTGACCAAGATATTTTTCTCACCCAGCATGGGTATATGTAAAATGACACCCCAAAACACATTCCCCAACTTCTCCTGAGTACGGCGATACCACATGTGTGACACTTTTTTGCAGCCTAGATGCGCAAAGGGGCCCAAATTCTTTTTAGGAGGGCATTTTTAGACATTTGGATCCCAGACTTCTTCTCACACTTTCGGGCCCCTAAAAAGCCAGGGCAGTATAAATACCCCACATGTGACGCCACTTTGGAAAGAAGACACCCCAAGGTATTCAATGAGGGGCATGGCGAGTTCCTAGAATTTTTTTTTTTTTTGCATAAGTTAGCGGATATTGATTTTTTTTTTGTTTTTTTCTCACAAAGTCTCACTTTCCGCTAACTTAGGACAAAAATTTCAATCTTTCATGGACTCAATATGCCCCTCACGGAATACCTTGGGGTGTCTTCTTTCCGAAATGGGGTCACATGTGGGGTATTTATACTGCCCTGGCTTTTTAGGGGCCCTAAAGCGTGAGAAGAAGTCTGGAATATAAATGTCTAAAAATGTTTACGCATTTGGATTCCGTGAGGGGTATGGTGCGTCCATGTGAGATTTTATTTTTTGACACAAGTTAGTAGAATATGAGACTTTGTAAGAAAAAACAAAAACAAAAACAAACAAAAAATTTCCGCTAACTTGTGCCAAAAAAAATGTCTGAATGGAGCCTTACCAGGGGGGGGGGGGGGGGGGTGATCAATGACAGGGGGGTGATCACCCATATAGACTCCCTGATCACCCCCCTGTCATTGATCACCCCCCTGTAAGGCTCCATTCAGACATCCGCATGATTTTTACGGATCCATGGATACATGGAACGGATCCACAAAACACATGCGGACGTCTGAATGGAGCCTTACAGGGGGGTTATCAATGACAGGGGGTGATCAGGGTGATCACCCCCCTGTCACTGATCACCCCCCCTGTAAGGCTCCATTCAGACATCCGCATGATTTTTTACGGATCCATGGATACATGGATCGGATCCACAAAACGCATGCGGACGTCTGAATGGAGCCTTACAGGGGGGTTATCAATGACAGGGGGTGATCAGGGTGATCACCCCCCTGTCACTGATCACCCCCCCTGTAAGGCTCCATTCAGACATCCGCATGATTTTTTACGGATCCATGGATCGGATCCACAAAACGCATGCGGACGTCTGAATGGAGCCTTACAGGGGGGTTATCAATGACAGGGGGTGATCAAGGTGATCACATACATATATTCAATGTACATCACCTCAACCAGTCTATGGTCATATAACAAACTTGTCAGATTATTTATTATATTTGAATGTATCTGTAGGGTTGGCCCTCAAAATAAATTTTACTGGTGGGCCCTAGGTACCCCAGTCCGACACTGGCTGTGGACACTGCGCCTCTTCATAACTTCGGCAATACACCGCCAGCTATGCGGCTTATTAGGACCAGCGTCTAAAACGCCCCTAAGTATTCCTGGAGAACACTGAAGGACTTGCTCACTGATTATTGTAGCACAAGGTGCCCTTTACGTCATGTGTGGTGAGCTGGTGACCTTCACTGTGCTAATGCCCACCACAGTAGAAGCAGGACTCCGCAACACATGTGCCTCTGCCGGGTATCACATTGCTAGGCTTCTTCTCACCCAGTCTCAGCCTCTTGCATCAGATATAACCCTATTACTGTGTGAGGTCACAGCGCCCCACCGCGGGGCACACCAGACTAGCAGCGGGCGTCCTTGCCGGCCATGAAGTCACCTCTACACTCAGCGGTGGCCTTCGCGAGTCAATGGGATTATAGTAAAACTTCCACTGACCACAAGCTGCGCCCGCGCGCCCTGATTGGCTAGTCTCCGAGCCCACCGTCCGTAAAAGGACAGCATGACCATATATGGGAGGCGGTGCCTCCTCCGGTGTGACCTCTGTGTGTAATCACGGCAGTGACCGCACTGAGCTCTACTGATCGCAGCTGGAAGCATGGTGAGCGGCACCGAGAGCCACCCCGCGGGGATCCCCCTTCCCCCCTGCACGGGAGCCATGGAGAGCCTGCACCAAGGTGAGACTGCAGACAACTTTCTATGACATTTGCTGGCTGCACCATAGGAGCTGACACTCATTCCTGCATTCCCAGCCTTACCCAGTGCTATATATTATACATGATGACAGTAATCCATGAGGGCTCTGCTCCTAGATCCAGTACTGTGTGATGACCTGCCCCCGAACCATAAGCGAGATGGGTCTGAGGGGTAGTCCTGAAAGGTAGGTCCTGTACACACAGTGCTAGACTGTTGTGGTCCCTCAGCACGTGGATGTGTGTTCAAACTTGCAAGGTCACCTTTCCCATGCTGGGTGGAGATGAAGTGACCACCTCTAGGAGTGCTGGGTCACAACATGACTACTGGAGTGCTCCTGCAGGTGGACCATTGCTAGTAAAGTCCTGGTAAACAGAAGAGCCTGGGAGCATTGCCCTAATAATATTCACTTTTTACTAATTGATGGAGTTTGTAGTATAGTAAAGTCCTGGTAAACAGAAGAGCCTGGGAGCATTGCCCTAATAATATTCACTTTTTACTAATTGATGGAGTTTGTAGTATTTCCAACATTGACATTACATCTGCGTCATATAATGCATTAGAAAAGTCTTCAGACTGTATTCAAACTTTATTATGTTGTAGCCTTCTGCTAAAATAAGTTCCTTTTTATTTTTGTTTTGTTTTTGCATTTTTCTTCCCTGTCTTTCTGGAGCCGTAACTTTTTTATTTTTCCATTCACATATCCATATGAGAGCTTGTTTTTTGCTGGACAAGTTGTACTTTCTAATGCCACCATTTGATACAATGTAGTGGGAAGCTGGTGATTAAAATTAGGGATGAGCGAATCGACTTCGGAGGAAATATCTGAAGTCAATTTGCATAAAACTTTGTTCCAATACTGTATGGAGCAAGAGCTCCATACAGTATTAGAATGTATTGGCTCCGATGAGCTGAAGATATTACTCGCTAGACTTCACGTAATAACTTCATAAATTGATTTCTACGGTAAAAAAAAAACATTTCCCGAACTCAGGTTCGGTTCCAAGTGGTACCTTGGAATTGTTTTTTTACAGTAGAAATCAATTTCTGAAGTTATTACCCGAAGTCTCGCAAGACTTTGCAAAGTGATAACTTTGGCTCATTGGAGCCAATACATTCTAATACTGTATGGAGCGCTGTAAAGTTGATTCGCTTATCCCTAATTCAAATTTTTATATATTTATTTTTTATTTTTTTAACATATTTTATTTTCCCTTTTTTAGGTTTTTGTCTAGGAGGCTACAATGTCCACTATGTTTTTTTTTACAGAATGTTACTATACTCTCATAGGTAGTATAGTAATACATCATTTTCTGATATCCTGTGTTGGCCTGCCACCTACTGGCCAAAATAGGAACTGCAGCTCTAAGGCCTCTTTCACACGGCCGTTGTGGGAAAAGGTGTGGGTGCGTTGTGGGAACACCCGCGATTTTTCTGCGCGGGTGCAAAACATTGTAATGCGTTTTGCACTCGGCTGAGAAAAATCGTGCGTGTTTGGTACCCAAACCCGAACTTCTTCACAGAAGTTCGGGCTTGGGATCGGTGTTCTGTACATTGTATTATTTTCCCTTATAACATGGTTATAAGAGAAAATAATAGCATTCTGAATACAGAATGCTTAGTATAATAGTGCTGGAGGGGTTAAAAATAAATAAAAAATAATTTAACTCACCTTAGTCCACTTGCTCGCGTAGCCGGCATCTCCTTCTGTCTTCATCTTAGCTTTGTGTAGCAACAGGACCTGTGGTGATGTCACTCCAGTCATCACATGATCCATCACCATGGTAAAAGATCATGTGATGACTGTGACGTCACCAAAGGTCCTTGTTGCTACACAGAGCTAAGATCAATACAGAAGGAGATGTCGGGCTGCGCGAGCAAGTGGATTAAGGTGAGTTAAAAAAAAAATTAACCCCTCTAGCGCTATTGTACTATGCATTCTGTATTCAGAATGCTATTATTTTCCCTTATAACCATGTTATAAGGGAAAATAATAATGATCGGGTCTCCATCCCGATCGTCTCCTAGCAACCGTGCGTGAAAATCGCACCGCATCCGCACTTGCTTGTGGATGCTTGCGATTTTCGTGAAAAACGCACAAAGAGGAGCATGCTGCGATTTTCACGCAACGCACAAGTGATGCGTGAAAATCACCGCTCATGTGAACGGCCCCATAGAAATGAATGGGTCAGGATTCAGTGCGGGTGCAATGCGTTCACTTCACACATTGCACCCGCGCGGAATACTCGCTTGTGTGAAAGGGGCCTAATAAGTTAGGTCTCTTCTGAGAGACCCAGCCTATTAAAATGAATGACCGTGTGAAAGAGGCCTAACGATTCCATTCAGTGTGACTTGCAGAAATCCATGTGCTTGCCGCCAAAACAAACCAAGTCAAATGAGTGGAACTGGTTTTCAAGTCGCAGAGAGATTACTGCAACACAATCTGGTGCATGTGAAGCCGTCCTCTTTTATCAAATGTTCTGGATTATCTGAAAGTCCTAGAAAGATATATAACTAGAGAAGTTCCAGGAAGACAGTGCTAAGTAAGATCCTACCAATACAGTGTAAGGACCTTTTATAGGAATTATAAAAGCAAACTCGGAGTAGAGTATATCCTGGTTTACTTGTGGCTGCCATTTATAGATTGCGTCAAAGGCCAAAGTCCGTTTTTTTTATTTACATCTTCTTGTTTGTAGTTTTATAACACCATATAAAACCATGTATAATGTCTATACAGATATGTGTCTATCTCTATCCTGCATAATGTGCATCTGGGCTTTCTAAAAAGTTATTTCCACACATCTAGATTTTATATGAATTTTTACTAGTTAAGCCAGCTATTAGGATAAGGCCCCATGCGCACAAGCGGATCCGTTCAGCAGTCCGCATATCGTGGATGCAGTTTGTGTTTCATCTGCATTGTTTGCGGACCCATTGACTTCAATGGGTTTGCATTTTGTGGACAAGCAGAGGACATGTTCTATCTTTTTGAGGAGAAAACCTACGGATGCAGAAAGCACACAGGTCTGCATCCATATGTCCATTCCGCAAAAAGACAGATTTTATCCTTAAAATGCGAACCATGAACTCATTTAAACACACATACTGCATCCGTATTTTCTAGACCTGCAGCTTGGATGCGGTTGTGTACATGGGGCCTGATACACGGAAGCTACATTGGATATAATTCCTACCCAGAATTCTGCCCTATATAAAATTGGTAGTTGCAATTATCACCGTTGTACCACATGGAGGGCTGATACCTACTTGTCTGTGGGGCGGTCATATAGAAATGTAGGCCTTATTGGTATGGTGAATTCAGTATGATGGCAATGTTTCCTTATAGTGTCCTCATTATAGGTTATCAGTATTTGGGGGTCCAATACCCGGGGCCCCTGCCGATCAGCTGTTTGTAAGTACCGCAGCCTCCTCCTTGGCCAGTGATGTCACCGTGGGTTGGTCAGATGGCCTAGGAGCAGCTCAGTCCTTTTCAAGTGAACAGCAGTGATGGTCAGTTTGCAGCATTCGCCAGCGAACACATGCGGGCTGCCATCTTGACTCACCCGTCCGGCGATACACAGGTAAGCCCTTACCTGTGCCGGGAGCCGGTCTGAAATGAAATGCGGTCACCGGGAGCAGGCAGTTCCGAGAACAGCCGCCGGGGGCCTTAATCAGGCTGTTCTCGGAACTGCCTGCTCCCGGTGACCGCATTTGATTTCCTGTGCATCGCCGGACGGGTGAGTCGAGATGGCAGCCCACATGTGTTCGCTGGCAAACACTGCAAACGGACCATCACTGGTGAACAGGGCTGAGCTGCAATACCAAGTACGTCCACTATCCAATGATTGGCGCTGTGCTTGGTAAGCTGACTGGAGGGTCGCAGCCTCCTCAAATAGCTGATCCTGAGGATGGTTCATCAATATCATAATCTCAGAAAACACCTTGAACACTAAGGTTGAATTGAAATGTGGTGTAAACCTATATCATAAAATGTACGTGTGGATTTTTGTGCATTGATTTTCAAAGATTTTGAAATAAGATTGAAGTCAATGAATATAGTCTGTATGTAGACAACATGTAGAGGAGGCAAAAAAATCACATGCAGATAATGACTCCACATATAAGTCGCGCATTTTTTCCCTTAAGATAAAATGGGGGAACGTTCACAGTGATCTCACCCTAGATATTGCTCAGATAGGTGACAGCTCACTATATATGAGAGAATGTTCTGCATCTGCAGAATGCTTTTCTGGAGGGTCTTCATAAGAGCTATGGCATCAGCAAATATTTTCCCCCAGGGGCTAAAACTTAGGAATGTAGCAATCATTTTCTGTTAGCGTTGATCTTGGAGTATTATCTCTGAAGAAGTCATGTTTTGATGAAACCATGAGTCACGTTGAGAGGAGATCTCCAGTTACATGGTCAACATTTGTTTTGGTTACCAATTTAAACTATGAGTCTGGATCTGGTTGGTTTCTTGGGCTAACGTCTCCACTCTTTATTTCACTTACATAGCGCTGACCTATTCCACAGCGCTGTACAAATCGCTCACCATCCCTGGTAGGGCTCACATTCTAAATTCCGTATCAGTGTGTTTCTGGAGTGTGGGAGGAAACGTACAAAAACTCCATGCAGATGTTGTCATTGGTGAGATTTCAACCCAGGACTACAGCGCTGCAAGGAGCCAGAACTAACCACTGAGCCGCCTCTGCAAGATGCCGATGCTAACCACTGAGCCGCCATGCTTCAATCTTTATATATGTTTCTTGCCTAAGAGGAGCTTCCAAATAGTAGAAACTATCAGTTGAGGCATTTGCAGTCCTTGCTCTCAGGGACCATGTAGGATTTAGGCTGTTATGTGGTTGTCCCTAGCACAAGTTTCAGGTTTTGTACTAATCCTAGTAGATAAAGAAGACAAAGTGTAAGGACAGGAATAAAATGTGCAGGATTAACAGAAATAGAGAAATAGTGTGTATGTGTATGCCGGTATGTAGAGGGGTGGCAGAACAGTGTTGTCCACAGCCTCCATAATGGCTGATGCTTCTCACTTTTTTTTGTCTGTTCCATTTTTATATTTTTTGCAGCCCGCATGCGGAACCATTAATTTCAATAGAGCCACAAAAAAACGTAAATGACTCTGTGTGCATTCCATATCCATATGTCCGCATATAGAATATGCCCTTGTCGGTTTTGCGGACAAGGACAGGAACTGTTACAATGGATCCGCAAAAAATACAGATGTAACATGGACGTAATGCAGGTTGTGAAATCTGTGGCAAATCTGCAGCATAATCCTGATGCATGGCCTCCTCTCCATTCTCCTCTATAGGACCGCCGGTAGATTTTGTCATGGATTCATTGAAAAAATTTCTGCTGCTTTTTTCAATCTATGCACATGTAGGGAGTTTGACTTCTTAGGCCTGAAAGTATAATTGTCATTTCAGTTTATTTTTAATATAGTTCTCCGGATCCAGCATTGCCGGATACTGCCGCCTGCCCGCTGGAGATTCGGCTGCTACCTGGCAAATATGTCGGAAATCGGCTAGTCAAAAAACGCTGCACCTAGTGTTTTTTGTCTGGCCTGTTCCCGGCATTTTCTGATGGAACAGCCAGGTAGGTGTGAAACCAGCCTTAAAGGGGTTGTCCGGGTTCAGAGCTGAAACCAGACATACCTCTATTTTCAACCAGGCAGCCCCCCTGACTTGAGCATCGAAGCAGTTCATGCTCCGATGCCCTTCTAAATCGTGCAAGGCAAAGGCATTTTCAGGAGTTCCGGTGACGAACCGGGCTCTCCATGGGGCTGCCAGGAAGCCCGGTGACGTCACTGGCACTGATTGGCGGGCTTTAGTACTAAATCACACCCATCAGAGCCAGTGACGTCACCGAAGCTTCCGCCTGGCAGTATGTTATTGTAAACAAAAGAGCCTTTGCCCTGCGCGATCTAGCTCTGAACCCGGACAACCCCTTTAACCATTTTTGTAAGGGTACTTTCACACTAGTAGCAAGGAACTCCGGCAGGCTGTTCCAGTGGGTGAACAGCCTGTCGGATCCGTGCTGCCGCTAGTGTACTCATGCCCCCAGACTACTGCTCCGGCCCCATTGACTATAATGGTGGCGGGATGGAGTTCTGGCGGTAGCACGGCAAACATGCCAAGAGGCGGATGGAATATAGAAACATAGAATGTATCGGCAGATAATAACCATTTGGCCCATCTAGTCTGCCCAATATACTGAATACTATGGATAGCCCCTGGCCCTATCTTATATGAAGGATGGCCTTATGCCTATCCTATGCATGCTTAGACTCCTTCACTGTACTTGCAGCTACCACTTCTGCAGGAAGGCTATTCCATGCATCCACTACTCTCTCAGTAAAGTAATACTTCCTGATATTACTTTTAAACCTTTGCCCCTCTAATTTAAAACTATGTCCTCTTGTAGCAGTTTTTCTTCTTTTAAATATTCTCTCCTCTTTTACCTTGTTGATTCTGTTTATGTATTTAATAGTTTCTATCATATCCCCTCTGTCTCGTCTTTCTTCCAAGCTATACATGTTAAGGTCCTTTAGTCTTTCCTGGTAAGTTTTATCCTGCAATCCATGTACCAGTTTAGTAGCTCTTCTCTGAACTCTCTCCAACGTATCAATATCCTTCTGGAGATATGGTCTCCAGTACTGAGCACAATACTCCAAATGAGGTCTCACTAGTGCTCTGTAGAGCGACATGAGCACGTCCCTCTTTCTACTGGTAATGCCTCTCCCTATACACCCAAGCATTCTGCTAGCATTTCCTGCTGCTCTATGACATTGTCTGCCTACCTTTAAGTCTTCTGAAATAATGACCCCTAAATCCCTTTCCTCAGATACTGAGAAATTAAACTATGACATGTATTTTTATTACCACAACCTACACAAGACTATTGGCCTCCATTCAGAATAAATACCAAAATCTTTATTAGATACACAATTAATACATATTAAAACATATGGAAACACTTAGTAGCAAGTAGGACCCCCCAGATGTGGCCCCCTTGGGATTATCATCTGGGGGGTCCTACTTGCTGCTAATTGTTTCCATATGTTTTAATATGTATTAATTGTGTATCTAATAAAGATTTTAGTATTTATTCTGTATGGAGGCTAATAGTCTTTTGTGTAGGTTGTAGTTTAAGGCTACTTTCACACTAGCGGCACGGACCTCCGGCAGTCTGTTCCGTCGGGTGAACAGCCTGTCTGATCCATCCTGCCTCTAGTGACCGTGTGCCCCCGGACTTCCGCTCCGACCCTATTGACTATGAGGGCGGGGGCGGAGTTCCGGCAGAGGCACGGCGAGAGGCTGCCGGAATAAAACTATGACATGTCTGACATTTATTCCGGCAGCCTCTTGCTGTGCCTCGCCGGAGCTCCACCCCCATTATAGTCAATGGGGATGGAGAGGCAGTCAGGGGGCACACGGTCACTAGTGGCAGGATGGATCCGGCAGGCTGTTCACCCGACGGAACAGCCTGCCGGAGGTCTGTGCCGCTAGTGTGAAAGTAGCCTAAACTGACAGTAGTCCCTCCAGTAATAACTACATAGGCACCCGAGTTTATTATTTGGTGTTACAATGTATTTTTATTAGAAAATTAAGTTTCTTCTTTGAAAGCTGTTCCTGAGCATTGCTAAGGTGAATCTATTTAATCTGTCTTCAGCATTTTACTGACCGCTGAAGATGCCTGTGTGTAACATGCAGAGGCTTCCAGTCTGTCTCCTGTCTCTACCCCGGTCACTGACTGTTATGTATATGTGCCCCATCATAACCCATCACCCTGCCTATCTGACTTCTACATAAAGGTGTCTTTAGCGCTCAGAAGAACCGAAGACTCCTAAGAAACGCTCAGTTAGCGCTTTGCTAAGAAGACCCTTTACACTGTTTTCTAGTACAAAGAAATGTCTTTCTGTAATAAAGTATATTATATCTGTTACACTTTAAATGAGGAAAGGGGTCTTGTTTGCAGCACAGAGGTGGCAGCGCACATTTTACTGTGTACAGTTTATTAATAATGAAATAATTATAATTCCAGATATTTCCAGAGTGACAGAAGGAAAAGCTAACAAGAATATAACTCCAGTAGGAGACACACAGAGTTCTCAGGATCTGTTTAATGTGACTGTTAACCTACCTGGAGGAGACGGTATTGAAATACAGGTGAGTGTTCACACATAAAATGTATGTGACAAGAGATATTTGTGGGGGTCAGGCCGGGGAATATACTGTGTACAGTACATACCACACCTCACTTGTGTTTATATTTTACTAATTTACTCAATTACGTTTCTTCTAAAACAGGGATCCAGCACTCCAGCTGTTCTGAAACTACAACTCCCAGAATCCTTGTTTTACTTCTGCAGGAGTTACAAGAACAGTCGAGTAAGTGTGCATGCTGGGAGTTGTAGTTCCACAGCAGCTGGAGTGCCAACGGTTGCTGATGAACCCTGTTTTAAACTTTAGCTTATGATAATTCCATTACCTGTCATTGTATAAAATGGACGTTTAGGGGGACAGTTACTGGTCTTTGATAACCCCTGCGCCTCGCCATAAATTAGGCTCATCCCCCAGCAGTTTGTGCTCCAGAACGAAATATATGGCAGCCCGGAGCTGCTGTAAATTTGAAGCAGATATATGTATCGGGCCTGCTAGCCTCTCCCTTTTTGGGAAATTGGCAAGGGCAGCAAAAAAACCTCCATTTGCAACAAATTTTGTCACAAGAGGAGTTTAAAGGATGCGAAGGAAAACTGCGACAGGGAGATGATAAATCTTCTCCGAAGTACCTGGTGCTGGATCTCCTGGTAATGTTAGGAGGATTATATGAAGAGGCGAGCTCCGAGATGTAGAAGTAACAGACACAAGGCCATCGCTGCACGTTAGTCATACAAATAATTGCATTTACATTGACCTTTACTTTGCTGCTGGAACCAAGGTTGTTGTTTTTTCCAGTTTCCTTGAACTCAATGGAGCAGATGTACCATCGCAGACAGTGTAGACCAGGCATCCTCAAACTGCGGCCCTCCAGCTGTTGCAAAACTACAACTCCCAGCATGCCCGAACAGCCTACTACAGGTATCAGCCTACAGCAGGGCATTGTGAGAGTTGTAGTTTTACAACAGCTGGAGGGCCGCAGTTTGAGAATGCCTGGTGTAGACTGTGGTCACAGTAGCTATGAAGAAGATGGTGCACGGCTGGACACTTTTGTGTCAGCTTACTTGCTTAATAAATACAGTGGTTTGAAAAAGTATTCATACCAATTGAACTTTTCCATATTTTTTCACATTACACCCACAAACTTAGGCTACATGCACACGACAGTTGTTTTTTGCGGTCCGCAAATAGCGGATCCGTGTTCCTGTTTTTTTTACATCCACATCCACATCCAAATTTTGTAGGTTGTGTTTCCGTGTGTCTTCAGTTTCGGTTTTTTTTAGGTCCGCAAAAAAACCCGAAGGCTGTAATTCTTGAAATTTAACATATACAGGTTTCCCAGCAACCATCTGCAAAAAAACAAAAACGGATGCGGATGACATAAGGATGGCTTCCGTTGGTCATCCGCATTTTTTTGCGGACCCTTTGACTTGAATGGGTCCGCAAAACGTTTATTGCAGACAAGAACAGGACATGCAATACTTTTTTTGCGGACGGGAAACACTGACAGCGGACGCGGAAAATAAATGGTGGACTACACCACAATTTTAACGGCTCCATAGAAATGCATGGGTAACCATCCGATCAGCCGAATAAAACAGAGCGGACGCAGAGAAAAACAACTGTCGTGTGCATGTAGCCTACAAAGTATATTGAGATTTTATGTGATAGACCAACACAAATTAGTAAGTATTCATGAAGTGAAAAAGAAAATGATACATGTTTTAAAAAAAAATTATTAAGTAAAAATCTGGAAAGTACGGTATGCACTTGTATTCTGCCCCCCTGAGTCATTACTTTGTAGGACCACCTTTCGCTGCAATTACAGCTGACAGTCTTTTGGGGTATGTCTCTACCGGCTTTGCACATCTAGAGGCTGAAATGTTTGCCTGTTCTTCTTTGTAAAATAGCTCAAGCTCAGTCAGATTGGATGGAGAGCGTTGGTGAACAGTAATTTTCAAGTCTTGCCACAGATTCTCAATGGGATTTAGGTTTGGACTTTGACTGGGCCATTCTAACGCATGAATATGCTTTGATCTAAACCATTCAACTGTAGCTCTGGCTGTATGTTTAGGGTCGTTCCAGTCTCAAGTCTTTTGCAGCCTCTAACAGGTTTTCCTCCAGGATTGCCCTGTATTTAGCGCCATCCATCTTCCCATCATCTCTGACCAGCTTCCCTGTCCCTGCTGAAGAAAAGCATCGCCCCCCCAGCAAGATGCTGCCACCACCATGTTTCACAGTGGGGATGATGGGTCCAGGGCGATGTGCAGTGTTAGTTTTCCGCCACACATGGCGTTTTGTATTTAGGCCAAAAAGGTCAATTTTGGTCTCATCTGACCAGAGCACCTTCTGCCACATGTTTGCTGTGTCCCCTACATGGCATGTGGCAAAAATGCAAATGTGACTTCTTATGGCTTGCTTTCAAAAATGGCTTCTTGCCACTCTTCCATAAAGGCCAGATTTGTGGAGTACACAACTAATCGTTGCCCTGTGGACAGATTCTCCCACCTGAGCTGTGGATCTCTTCAACTTCTCCAGAGTGACCATGGGCCTCTTGGCTGCTTCTCCAATTAGTGCTCTCCTTGCCCGGACTGTCAGATTAGGTGGATGGCCATATCCTGGTGGGTTTGCAGTTGTGCCATACTCCTTCCAATTTTGGATAATGGATTAAACAGTTCTCCATGAGATGTTTAGAGCTTGGGATAATTTTTTACAACTTAACCCTGCTTTACACTTCTCCACAGCTTTATCCCTGACCTGTCTGGTGTGTTCCTTGGTTTTCATGATGTTGTTTGATTACTAATGTTATCTAACAAACCTCTGAGGCCTTCACAGAACAGTTGTAGTTATACTGAGAATAATTTACACACATGTGGACTCTACTAATTAGGTGACATCGGAAGGCAACTGGTCACACTGGATTTTATTTACAGGTATCAGAGTACAGGGGGCTAAATACAAATGCACGCCACACTTTTCAGATTTTTATTTATTAAAAATTTTGAAAATAATGTATCATTTTCTTTTCACCTTACACATACTTGCTACTTTTTGTTGGTCTATCACATAAAATCTCAATAAAATACATTTACGTTTGTGGATGTAACATAAAAAAATGTGGAAAAGTTCAAGAGGTATGAACACTTTCTCAAGGCACTGTATATCTAAAATGAGATGTGCTAAATTGTGTTTAAAAAGTGTCATATTTTGGTGCAAATTATGCCACAATTTAGGCACAGCCGCAATAGTAAATGTGGGCCAATAAATAGAAACTGAAGCTCTTGTTCACATAACAAGATGTGTTGTAGAACTATGGGGCGCATTTATTAAGACCAGCGTTTTAGACGCCGGTCTTAATAAAGGACCATAGCTGGCTGAAGATCTATCTATCTTCCTGAATATGAAGAACCTTATCTATCCTTAGCATGGAATTTTATGCTGTATGTTGTGTGGACAGGTATCATCCAAAGAACTGGTTCAGGAGATTATTCAGGTATTGATGGAACATGAAGATTCTTGCCATAGAACATGCTTTTCACTGCAGTTTGATGGGAATGTTCTGGACAACTTTTCCGAGCTGAAGTCTGTTGAGGGACTGAAAGAAGGTTCTGTTTTAAAAGTTGTGGAGGGTAAGTACATCTTATGTATATACAGATATACAAGATAAGTTGTTTATTCAGATAACTAAAAAGCCTGTAATTAATACAAAATATTAATAGTATTATCAGCTATAATGTGGCCCCGGGGGAACCTATTACATGAACTATAATACCACAAATTCCATTTTTTAAGAACCTTATACCATCAGAGAGGCGCGAATTCACATACGTCATTTCAGAGACTTGCTGAAAAGCCTGGATCTCACGGATGCCTACAATGGAGTAGACTGCAGCTCATTGTCCTTTCTCAGCAGCATTTCAGAAGGCGACATTGGAGGTAGCAATGATTTTTCAATGTGTATGTTACTGTACATGTTAAGGTTTTCATATTTTGCCCTGGATTTATCTATTTTCAAAATGATTCTGCACTAGATTCTTCCAGTAATGAAAACAATGGAAAGAGGAAGAAACGTTCATCTGCAGAACACGGGCTGGATGCAATAGACTGTTCTCCTCCAGAATATATTCTTCCAGGAAGTACGGAGCGGCCATTACAACCTCTTCAACCTATCAGCATTGACAACAAGGTACGGTAACTTACTTCCTAATATTCTGGTACTTTCGACTGTTAGTACAGTTTGGAGCGTATTGCCTGAGACTTGTGCCTTGTAAGACCAAAGGTAGAGCGTGAACCTGGTTATGTACTCCATACCTTATGTACACTACTGCATTTGGCTCTGTTTATCTTACTATTGGTCATCATTATGCCAGATTATAAATTAAAGGGGTTTTCCCACTACACATTCATGGCATATCAGCAGGATATGGTATCAATTTTCTCATTTTTTGCAGTCCCCACTGCAGTAACTGCCAGAATTGCAAAAACAAGAGTGCCTGATCACCCGTTGCTTGGTGGCCTTTAATGTTACTGGGCATAAAAGGGTTTCTGTCACCAGATTTTACCCTATTAAGCTAGCTGACATGAGCGATGTGCTAATGTCAGCTAAATCTAACTAGCCAGAAATATAACTTTTATAATATTCGAATTAGCCTCTAGGAGCGGGGTGGGGGGGGGGGGGGCCTTGTACCTGCTCCTAGAGGCTCCGTTCTCCCACCTTTGTCGCCTCCCTCCAAGTCCTGATTGACAGGGCCAGGCTCTGCTCGCAGCCCTGTGCTCTGGTTAAATCTTGCGCCGTTCAGCATTCGGCACAGGCGCGAATGCCAGCTTTTTTACCGCCCTTGTGCCGAATACTGAACGGCGCGAGATTTCACCAGAGCAGAGTGCTGGCAGACAGATGCGAGCGCTGCCTGGCCCTATTTTGTGCCACAACAGTGATATTTGAACCTCAGACCTTCTGTACAGTAAACACTTGCCTTACCCACTCCTCCATAGAAAAGCTGTGCTGTAAAGATTGGATTTTTTTCTGCCTAAAACTGTTACCGTATTACTGATATTTAATTAAAAAAATAGTAAGTATCCCTGTAATAATAATATCTAGTACAGTATAGTGAACATTTTATTTATATTGATTGGTTTGTCTGTATGGAGCCTGAAATTTCTGATGGCAGCCCTGTATTCAAGCCTGCTTGAAGCACCCAACCCTAAGACCCAAAATCATTGCTGACACGATGGAGTGCAGGAAAACAGAGCCTTACAGATAAACAATCACTATTAGTAACTGATAACGTGTGTAGTTTACTGTCAATTGATGCTGAAAATCGCAAAACTGGGATAACCCTTTACTCTGTATGTAAATTACAGAAACAATGATCTCAATCAAAATGCTATAAATGTCTCTTATTGGGACACACTCCTTTAATTTGCTAAGCCTCTTCTCATTTGTTTATATCTTTAATGCAGCCTCCGCAATGTATGAAATCACTGATTATGAGTGGATGGAATCCCCCTCCAGGCAATCGGAAAATGCATGGCGATCTCTTGTACTTAAGTGTAGTAACTATGGAAGACCACCAAATAAATATCACTTCTTCCAACAGGGGGTTCTACATCAACCAGTAAGTACTGTGAGGAAGGTTTCAGTGGTCAATAATTGTCTAATAATTGTAAGTTGTCTAATCTCCAGTCTTGGCTGTCACATGCCAAGACTGGGGATCACATGAAGAAGACTTGAGGCGGTGGGGTGGGTTTTGGCTTCTATTTGTCTCTGAAATGTTTCTTTGACACAAATTTGCATTTCTTTTAAGATCAACAGCAGAGGTATTTAATCCAAAACCAGCTTCACCGAGCCACCTGAGCCACAGTATTGTGGAGCTCCTGAACCAGGTCAGCTCAGCCTTTAAGAAGAACTTTTCCAACCTACAAAAGAAGAGGTAAAGTACAACAAAGATGTCATAATGACATAAATGTACATATACTCATATGAAATAATATAGTAGTGCACTAATACCAAACCCACATCGCTTTCAAAATCACTGTTCGTAGGTCGTAGGTTCACCTGTGCCAACACATATTCCTAAATTGTATTATCAAAGCAGAAGCACCAGTATACAGTGTAATAAATACATACCAGATAGAGGGTGTATGGTAGATTGGGGTACATGAAGTGAAAAGTAATGTTCACTTTTGAAACCATTTACAGTATATATTAATTTATTTTATATGCAATACAGAGCTGTTCCTGTTTAACATCATGTATTATAGACCAGTGCCGTATTTACAATTATGCTGGTTGTCGTGCAAAACCGTATACATGCTTGTTGTCAGACACATCCAACTGAAGAGGTATTTCTGGTGACTTCCTGATCTTAAGTGCTCCTTAAATTTGAATATAGCGCTGAACTGGCCAATATCTGCCACCATTCCCTGTGTACCTCTCTACTTGTGCTCGATGTCCTGCTAGTGATGTAAGACTAACCTCCCCCATAAACTGAACCTCCCACTCCTCTTCCCAAGACTTTACTTGTGTTGCCCCAGTTCCTTGGAATGTGCCACCTTGGCCAGTTGGGTTAATTAATTACCAACAGTTTTAAGCATTCCCTAAAGACACATAGTTTTAGGCAGATCTGTCACATTCCCTAATTGAACTCTCCTACATTTACCCTTCCTATTTTAACTCTTTTAACTTTACCCCCTTCCACGTTATTCCTCAGAATCTGACCCCTTCATCTTTCAGTATCCCCCACACTCCATGCATGTAGATGGTACACAGATAGTGGCTGGTGAGGAGCTCAAGCAGCTCTATGTGTAGCACCTGGCGCTTCTACCGTCAGTGTATAGATTGTAAGTCCTTGCAAGCAGAGCCCTCGTTCCTCTTGTTGATTGTTTGTAATGTCTGATTTTGCTTGTTCATGCACCCTCTGATTGTACAGTGCTGCGAAATATGTTGGCACCATATAAATAATGATTGGTGTTACAGAGTACTGTGTTTTTAGTGTCCTTTCCTGCCTTTGTATTTGCAGGACACCAATATAATATTTAGTCTTTTCCCACCATCTAGGGTTCATCGTCACCCTCTGGACAGAATTGCAACTCCTTATCAAATTTACAGCTGGATTGCTCCAAGCAGCAATCATATCATAGACTGTGTGCGAGCAGAGGATGCATACAATTCACGTCTTGGATATGAGGAGCACATTCCTGGCCAGGTACTACCATAAATTCATGAACAGTCTGGCATGTCAGCACATATACATTTGTGACTCTGTTTACTGCACTGATCTTGTTTTGGTCAAAAAACATAACGTCATGAGAGCGCTAGTTTCCTCGATAGGAATTTCCTTTATTTAAAATTAGAGGTACCCAGTGGTGTAACAACAGGGGGTCACAATTGTGACCAAGCCCACAAGCCAAGGGGCTCACAGGTCCTCCTCACCATACACAAACTGATTGTACTTCTTTGATCTCCTTTCTGATCTCCCATGATGTCTGGTAGCCTGGGTATTGTCGATCCTTTGGTGCACTGAGATGCTTAAGTGGAGGAGACAGGTGAAGGGTGATGGCTTAGCATGGCCCACTGGATTTTCTAATACTTATGCCAGAAACCAATGTAACTTATAGTTCAAGTCTGTTCCAGCTCCTAGCTGGCCCAGACTTGAGTTTCTGGCGCTCTGAGGTGCGACTAGTTTACTAGGTGACATCTCTCTTTTAATAAATTAGGCGCATCTTACTCCAGCGCAGGGGGATCAAGACTGGCTTTTCGGAACGGCAGTCTTCATAAATGTCCCACAATATATGTGAAAACATTCTCCCTCTACTCTGTCAAACAACCATGATGTTGTGATCGTTATTGGGAAGCTGACAACTCCAATCATAGAAGATGTAAATGCATTGTATATACAACTGGTATCTGACCATTATTTGGTGACTCCATTATAGCGGTATACCACCATACATAGAGCTGAGTCACTGTATCTAAGCCTGCCATGTTAGAAAATATGTCTTTTTGGTGGAATGCCCCTGAGCTTTTAAGACCCTAGCACTGAATCTGGCTGCATCAATGGGTCACTGAGCGATGCTTCTAAAAGATAGGCTGCAGCTATTGAGTCTGAGGAGAAGTTGCCTGGGGGCCCAAGCTGTACATTTGCATAGGACCCCTGAACCTTCACTTACCCTCCAGAAGGTATTGTTATAATTGCTGTCATCAAATTTTCTGTATGATAAGTGATGTAATCTGAGACAATAACTGTTAATAATAATCTTTCCCTGAAAGACAAGGGACTGGAATGAAGAGCTGCAGACAACTAGAGAACTCCCTCAGGAGCTCCCGACAGATCAGGTTCTGCGACGAAGAGCAAACTTTAAGGTAATAACAATTATGGTATATATTGCCTTACTGGTGGTCTTAGTGCTACAGAGAGCCAGTCTCGTGATGTCATTATCATACATAGAGTAGAACCATTCAGTCGCAGTTCTTGTTAAAAGTTCTGCTGCCTGTTCTGGTTATAAAAATATTCAGCTTTCCTTATGAGGTCAGTGGACCGAATGGACAAACAAGAAAAGCGACAACCACTGAGTCAGAAATATTCTCCGAACTGCGTACATTTCCCTTCCCCCCACTCTACTTTTTTTAAGGTCATACAAAGTCCTCTGCATGACATTGTGCATAAAAATTACAACAGAGTACAATAATAAAAAAAATAAGATGTCCACAGACCCTGGACCCCTCAAGGACACATTGCTTCCTCTATGCGTTCTATAAGTTTATAAGGACTTGTTTTTTAAGTTGTTTACAGACCATTTTGGGGTACCGATAATGCATTGTAAAACATTTATTGACTGCAGCATCTGAGGGGGTTAAACATCCAGGATCATAGTTATCTACAATCCCAGCTGTTGCATCAGAGTGTCAGCTATAATATACAGCTGACATCTTCTGTGGTTGGTGCGAGCACAGCACCTCTGCTCGCACATACCTGCGTGGCACAAGTATGCTGCTTTCACATACTGCTAGCCCCATACATACTGTAATATGGTGGCTGGTAAAGTACTGTAGGAGGTGTGTATCTCACCCAGAATGCTCAGTTGGGTCAGGTAAAAGAATCCAGGAAAGCTGGGTGGTTTCAGCAAAGTGTAGTTTTCTGATGCACTTAAGTGTTTCATGGCCCTGGATTTTTATGGTAGGTTGGTAGAGGGACCTTTCATTCCCTTTCTCACTCCAGTAAACCACTTTTCCCTCGACTGAGGCAAATGTAGGTTTGGCTGCTGGGCTCATTACTGTGAGTATAAATACAGGGTTGAAATGCTCTGTCAGAGTTAGCGCCTGGCAGCTGACCTGCTGACTGAGGAGAGCCTGATCATGTGTTTACCAAGTGCATAGGTAAGGACTTTATGTTGACCTTGGAGTCATACAAGTGAACATATAACTTGGATGCCATTATCTTATGTTGGATAAAAAAATAAACAGTGTTAGACTGTGAAATCTGTCATTACCAACCCCAAGAATACATGTATGATGCATTGCACCAAGGGTTTAATGAGGTTATCCAGAATTTTAAAAAATCACCTTTTTTCCAGAAACGGCACCAATTTTGTCCATTAGCTAAGGCTACTTTCACACTAGCGGCACGGACCTCCGGCAGGCTGTTCCGTCGGGTGAGCAGCCTGCCGGATCTGTCCTGCCGCTAGTGACCGTGTGCCCCCCCGGACTGCCGCTCCGTCCCCATTGACTATAATGGTGGCTGTGCAGAGTAGGCATGGCAGCGCACGGCGAGAGGCTGCCGGAATAAATGTCGGACATGTCGTAGTTTTATTCTGGCAGCCTCTTGCCGTGCCTCCGCCCCATTATAGTCAATGGGGACAGAGCGGCAGTCCGGGGGCACACAGTAACTGCCGGCAGGCTGTTCACCCGACGGAACAGCCTGCCGGTCCGTGCCGCTAGTGTGAAAGTAGCCTATGTCTAGTATTGCATGTAATCTCCATTCTTTTGAGAATGAGCTGCAGTTCTAGACAAAGCCCATGGACAAGAGTGGAGCTGCTTCTTGGAAAACCTCTTCCTAATCCTGGACAGTGGTTTCATGGAACTTATTGATCATACACACCAAAATGCATCCCAGTGCAAGGCTTGGTTAGGAAATCATTGCTGGATTTCCATAATATGTTTTAAGACCAGCAGAGATTAAAATGCAAAAGTTCTTGCAAATAGCACGTTATAACATAAAGGTAAATTTTTTTTATTTTTTTTTATATTCCTCATAGATCAATTCTGATTTCGTTGGGGCATCCACCCGAGGAGCCATGGCAGTAATTGATGGAAACGTTATGGCAATTAACCCTGGAGAAGAAACCAAAATGCAGATGTTTATTTGGAACAATATCTTTTTTAGCTTTGGCTTTGATGTAAGAGACCACTACAAGGACCTGGGTGGAGATCATGCAGCCCATGTGGCTGCCACCCATGACTTGAAGGGAGTACAGGCCTACAGTGATTTGGACATTGAAGAACTTTATGTCTTAGGCACTGTGGTTCTCGACTACAGAGGATACAGAATAACTGCTCAGTCGATCATACCTGGAATATTGGACCGTAAGGAAGACCAAAGTGTTGTTTATGGTTCTATTGACTTTGGTAAAAGTGTATCATCAAACAGGAAATATCTAGATTTACTCCACAAAACCTGTAAACCACTTCGGATCATGAGGCACAGTGTGCTAAATGAGAAGGATGAAGAAGTGCTTCTGTGTTCTTCTGTGGAGTGTAAAGGCATTGTGGGTAATGATGGACGACACTACATTTTGGACCTCCTTAGAACGTTCCCTCCTGATGTGAACTTCTTACCATTGAAGGAAGAGGAAAAACCAAAAGACTGCCAAAACCTTGGATTTCCTAAGCCTTATCGCCACCGACTGTGCAGTTTGAGGCCAGAGCTCATAGAAAGCTTTGTTCAACACAAGTAAGCTAACTGGTCAGCTCAGATTTATGAACAATTAGCACAACATTTTATGAGAAGGAAACAGTGACAGCCCTCTCTTTACAAAGAGCAATAGGGAGAGACCCATGAAGCCAAATTGAAGGAGGGAGGAGCCGGTAGTGAGTCAGTGGACTCCTCTCCCCATTCCCAACTTAAAACTATGTTTTCTGAGTAGGGTCTTTGTAGTTGCTGTAAAGGACAGAATATAGTGTTACCATTTTGACAATTTGCCTACCCCTTAGCATTAGTCAGTTTTTCTTTGCCAGGAAAGGGGCACTGGTGGGGCATGTGACCTGGATGGTAGATTGAGGGAAATGCCAACATGCCACGCTCCTGTGTTCAAGGTATTTAGATACACGGCTAAGGCAATGATCAAAATCTTTGCTCTGGGTGAAGGAAAGCCTAACTGTGACTCTGCTAACACCTGAAATGTTTAATGAAGAAAAAATGTTTGACCCTGCCAGATGTATGAAGTAAAGTCATGGTCATTCATATATTCATCTTTTAGAATGACTTATTCTTGTAATTTAAAGGCTATGTACACCTTTGTGGGGCAATTTTTGTTTCTGATTTTACTTATTTTGTGCTAAAAATCTGGTTTTCAATTGATCTTTGTTAAAAATATTGAGCTGTTCTGTCATAAAGGGTTAACTAGCTGTGTGAATGGTACTTTCACTTTGTGCTGGTCATCTAATAACCCTTATCTCTAAATTACTTAAAGGTCATAAACGCTTATTTAAGCCACATTCTTATCAGTAAGCTAAGACTTGAGCTATATTGAGTGTTTTTTAGGTCAGAGATAAGGAGCCCATCAGGTGAGCTACCTGACAGAACAGAGTGAAAATTCAGATCCTGCTACTAGATAAACTCAAGGCTGCACAAATGTTTAATAAAGACCAGTTGAATTTTTTTTTTAGCTCAAAATTACAGTAGTACAATTCAATAATAAAAAAAATTTTCCCCAAAGATGTTCATAGCCTTTAACACTTAAGTTCATATGAAGCTTTCTAATACTGTATATACTTCATTTGATAGGTATGCCCAGTTTATGAAGGTCATAGTGGACAAGTCACAAAATGGAGAGTTACTACAGCCTGACAACAGCGGAGATATTTCCCAGAAAGGTAAGCCTAAAATGTAGTAATTCTGCAGTATATTCGCCCACACTTTACACTTTAAATCCCCATTAAATATTTAGTAACCTTGCTTTGATGTTTTTTCCAAAATGCATAATTTCTGTTCCTCACTGGCATCCAGAACTACTTTATAATTCTGCCAGTTGCGTTTGGCTTTGTTCTAACCATTTAGTTCTAACTCTGTAACCAGCAGAATTCTGAAATGGGACTGGAAGATAAGCGATTATGTAAGTCTCATAACAGTATTAATATGATGTGTCCTTCCTCACTTTTCTTCTTGACTTGACATATCCCTAGATTAGTCTTGTGAAACGCCCAGCTTTGAAAGAAAAAACGTTTACATTACTGACAATGCCCGACAGAGTAAAGCTTATTTTTTTTCAAAGTTCGTCATCTCATACAACTCATCTTGGGTAACTGTATCTTAAGTCAAGAGTAAAGGTAAGTAAGGAGACATCTATATGTACTGTATCTCGCCAGGTGTATCCTGAATCGGGAGAGGGAAGTAAGCCACACTCAGACACCAGGCAGCTAAATCAAGCTACTTGATCCTAGAGTTTTTTGGCCATCATATACATTAGATTAGGGGTCAGCAAACTCCAGCACTCCAGCTATTGCGAATCTACAACTCCTTGCATACTCCATTCACTTCTATGGGTGTTTAGACAACAGCCGAGCAAGTGTGCATGCTGGCAATTGTAGTTCTCAACAGCTTGAATGTTGGAGATTTCTGACACCTGCATTAGATGTTTGGTTGGTCCCACTGAAACTGAGTAGTGGACTGAAACCTTTGTGACCATTTGGTGAGGTTTCTATTCAGTAAACCCTTTCCCCATGCCTCTTGATCGGTGGTTCCAGCATTGCAAGTGTAGAAGAGAGTGAGGTCAGACAATGCTGGAGTTGTCAGTAATGACTAAGCGAGAGGGTCTCGGATCAGGGTTTACTGAGGAGAGCCTGAGTACTTGAAGGGGTTGTCTGGATTCAGAGCTGAACGCGAACATCCCCCCCATTTTCACCCAGGCAGCCCCCCTAATATGAGAATTGGCGCATTTCATGCACCGATGCTCTCCTTTGCCCTGCTCTGAATCGCGCAGGACAAAGGCTTTTTTTGGAGGTTCGGTGACGTATCCGGCTCTCTATGGGGAAAGCTAGGCGAAGGCTTCTGCCTAGCATTGAGCCCGGTGATGTCACAGGCACTTATGGGAAGGCTTTAGCGATGCCCTAGCCTGTAAATCGGCTAGGGCAACGCTAAAGCCCGCCCATCAGAGCAGGTGATGTCACTGGCAACACTTCTGGGTGGAAGCCTCCACCCATAGGTGTGTTATTATAAACAAAAAAGCCCTTTCCCTGCGCGATCCAGCTGATGCTCATATCAGAGGGGGCTGAAGGGGTAAAAATGGGGGGGATGTCTGGGTTCAGCCATGTATGTATGGCATGCTGAGGGTGCCAGAGAGTGTAAACAGTGAAAAGGCTGCAGCGCTAACCGAAGCCTTAATCATCTAATCAGTGGTACATAAAAAATCCCAGAAAGCCCCTTTAAAGGGGTTTAATATTGATGGACTAGCCTCTGAATAGGCAGGCCATCAGTATTTGATAGGTGGGGGTCTGACACCCAACACCCTCACAGATCGGCTGTTCCAGAGTAGTTTGAGATTGAATGGGAGCAGCGCTGCAGTTGCAAGCTCCATCAACAGCACAATGGACAGAGCTGTGTCATTCCGGAGATACTCTGAAGTAGCGGGTGTCAGACCCTCGCAAATCTGATATTGATATCCTATACTGAGCATAGGCCATCGATATTAACATCCTTTGGGTTGTACATTACTGGTTTATGGTGAATGATTATCCAACTCTTCCCTTCTTCAGATGATCTTAAGGGGGCAGATATTGTCAAAGAAGCCTGCAGAGAGGTTGGCTCTGTCACAGACTATATATTTGATGTACGCTTCAATCCAGATGTCTATTCACCAGGTAAGTGCCTTATGACCAAAGTCTTTTGTGAACACTGGGTCTGTAGGGATGGGATGTCAATCTTGGAATTAACCTTGTTTCCTTTGTATTCAGTGGTTAGGTTCCCAGTGTCCGAAAACCAGGCCCTTCAGATACAAAAACGATTGCTGAGGGAAGCGGCGGACTTTATTCTCACTGTGCAGATCCCCACCTTTGTAAGTACAAAAATCTGGAAATCTACCAGTGATTGCCAGCGTTACAACTCATACGTAAATGTAACATGTAAGGTGCAGTTCTTGTGAAGCGAATCCAATCGTGATCTCATCCTGTTCCAGCAGAACCTCGGGAGGTCCGGGTGGCCATTCTGCAAATTATAGAACATGTCCTATTCCCTTCCATATTGTGCACAAGAATAGTCATTTCCATTGATCAGAGTGAGAGAAATGTGGCATTTGGATTTTGCGGATCGTTGTTTGACTTCTGACTGAAACGTTAACAAACTACGCTAGAGACTTGTGTAGCTACTGCCCTCTGGTTTGGCGTATAGGCAGGTTTTGGCTGTAGATCCTGTAGGGAAAATCCTCTGTGGGCCACTCGAGCCCTCCCCCCCCCCCCCCCCACCACCTGGCTGGGTATATACCGATCTGGAGCAGTCCTGAGAAGTTCTATTGGGACTGTAAATTGTGCTGCACTGTGGTATTTGGTTCTATAGGGACAGTATATTTTGCTGCAGAACCATATACTGCCCATCTATGGTTTTTCTGGCCCCACCTTCTGTCAATTTGGGCCCCCTAACAACATGGGGCCACTTTTTTTTTTTTTTTTTTTTTTCCCAGGGCCATTTTAAATCCGCAGTCCGCCCCTGGTCCCAGGCCACACTGCAGCACAGCTACACCCTACAATGTCATACTAGTTGCTACTATTGAAACTCTGTATTGTGAATTTTCTTCTCGCTATCACTTTACTGACAGATAAAAGCCTGTCTGAATCATATCATTGTTCCCCTGGATGGTAAAACCCTAAAAGAGTCTCTTCACTCCCACGGAATCAATATCAGATATTTGGGAACAGTCGCTGAGATGATTGACAAGATGAAAGCCCGCCCTTCTCTGGATTACCTTTATGTAAGGCCGATATTTTCTGTGGGGGGTCATTATGTGCTATGAAGAAGTTAGATGCAATCGTGCACTTCAAAAAAGTCAATTATCAAACTGGTGTAAGTAGAACTGGCTTAGCTGCCCATAGCAACCAATCAGAGTCCACCTTTCATTTTTGATAGCTCCTTTGGAAAATGAAAGGTGGAATCTGATTGGTTGCTATGGGCAACTAAGCCAGTTCTACTTTACACCAATTTGATAAAATGACCCCATTTATCCCTCAACCCAGAGGGAAATTAAGTGCAACATCTGAACTAATGTGCAACAGTTTGCAACAAAATTGCAATAATTCTGGCTCAGAAATTGTGTCTCAAACAAAGCCAGCTAATACTTGGTATAAAGTTATACAACATTGTCTATCCCTGCACCAGATTTATCATCCAGCCTGAACCACTGGGATAAATATGGTGCACGTCAACGTTTATGCCATATACAGGCTTAGTAAATCTGCCCCGGTGTGTAGAGATAATGCCAAGAAAGCAATTGCATTGATTTTACACTATATGAAAAGATTGACTGGTTTCCCAATGTCAGACCGCTCTTACAAACTAATACAGGGGAGCAGATTAGGTCTCTTCCAAGTGCCACCTAGTGGACGTAGCTACTTTATAGTCAATATCCAACCCATTAACAGGCCTTGCAATATGACTAGGAATGTTACCCAAACCAAAAGCCTTCCCCAAAAGAATAGGGCACCCTTCTGCAGACGGCTGTTTTATTGGTTTCTGCCCCTCATCAGTACAGAGCAGGGTACTTGATTCGCCAAGTCATTCCCCTATTATGTAGGTCTTGGTGGCACTGGTTCTCCTGGGTACCAGAACTAGCGTAAATTGTCTTATAGGACAGGCGACGCTCTATGGGAAAAGAGCATTTAGACTTCCATGAGAAAAAAAGTTATCACTGTAGCGCCCTCTAGTGGAGGTAGCTAACCTAAGCCTGTACTGACCATGGGCAGGACCCCAAAGCAGTTATCAGGAGTCTGTAGATGAGTCCATCCACTTTTTTTGGGGGGGGGGGAGGGCTACTATGCTTAGTTATGATGGCCTGTTATAGAGTCAGATATTGACTACCTCCACTAGGTGGCACTACAGAGACCGCTTTCTTTCTCTTGGAAGAAAGCTAATTCTTTTCCCAGGGAGCATTGCCTGGTCTATAAGACTCTCTATGCCCGCTCTGGCACTCTACACCGTGCCCCTAACCCCAATCTTATACAGCTGTCAATCAGTGTGAGGTGGGTCGTACTTCCTTTACTGTACACATGTAGGGCAGCATAGGTGATCTGCCAAATATGCTTTGAGCACAATCCTATATTCAGTCGCCTCCTCCCCTACCAGTTACCAACGTTCTCATTTAGAAGACCCTCAAAAATGTACTCTGCCTACCCCATTCTTCTAATAACCACTAGTCTTTATGATCATTTTTCCAACAGAGAATCATAATTGTTGAAATAATGACACGTTCAGCCAAAATGATCCTACGCAGCTACCTACAGGTAAGACCAATAAAACCAGTCTATAGCTGGCTACACACATTAGATCCATGTTGGCCAGACCCGCTGATGTCAAGGGGTTTGGTCAGTCATGTGTATGGGAGATGAGATCGAGCTGGTTGGATTTCAACTGTCCGATCATTATATTTTCAGTAGATACGGCGTTTGCTAGAGGTGTCTGGCAGGCACTTTCTCCCCTCTCCCCACTCAATACATATGTATGGGAGGATCGGGAGAGATCGTTGTCAGCTGAATAATCGTTTGATCGACAGTTGCCTTCTGTGTATGGCCAGTTTAAAGGGGTCAACCCATGAATAATAAAACTATGAAAATCAGACATCATATAATACATGACAGCCTCTTTCTAACAAACCTGGAAACAGCCCTGTACCTCACATGGATCCAGAGATCTCCCCAGTCTTTGCTCCAATTTTTCGTCTAGATTTATTTCAAGCTGGCAGTTTAGGCCTAGGGCGTGTCCTTTCTGCTGCAGCTGGTGGCAGTGGAAGGATGGAACTGAGCATGTGCTTCCATCTCAGTGAGCAGGACAGAGAAACTAGAAAAAGAGCAAACAGCAGGTGGCGCTATACAGATAGATATCATTCAATACCTCAGTAGCTATACTACATTTTTAATTACATTCAATTAGAAAAGTATTCAGATCCAGGAGCTGGTTTGAAAACTGTAGAATATTTTATTTGTGGGACAACCCCTTATAAGTCTTACTAGCGTTTACTAGCTAATACGAAAAACTCTTTGTAGTTACTTTTCCTCAAAACTAACTTTCCAGACATCCACTGATAAAGTGACCCTTATGGACAAGACATATGAAAGGAAACAGCACCCTCTGGGGGCATCAGTAGTCCCTGAGAGAACAGGGTTTTAGGTAACACATTTTAACAGGACTTGCTTTTGTTATTTTTACTTTTAATTGATATTTCTGTCACTTTGTTGCTAAATGCAGTTCAGTGGTAGTTCTAATTCTCACAACCTCCAGCTGCTGTGAAACTACAACTCCCAGCATGTAAACATGCTCGGCTGTTCTTCCAACTCCCACAGAAGTGAATGAAGTATTCTGGGAGTTGTAGTTTCAGAACAGCTGGAGTGCCGGAGGTTGCGGATCCCTGCTTTAGGTGGTGGCCGCACAGCGGCCCTTGCTATGGGCAGCCCCAGTACCATACAGTGTGGTCACAATGACCAGAGAACCCGCTCTTAACTTGCCCTGGTTGCAATGTATCCATTGAGGGCAATTACGAGAAGCAGATGTCCTACCAATACTGCAGATGAATATGTGCTGTGTCTGAGAGATATTTCCATGTGTGGCAGTGTCCTTATAATGGCATGTATAACATGGCATCCATATGTTTTATGTCAGGGAATAGAGATGTCGGCGCTGTCAGCTGCGGTCAGCCATTTTCTGAACTGCTTCTTGAGTTCTTACCCGAATCCCGTGGCTTACCTGCTTCCTGATGAGCTGCTGTCCCGTAAACGCAAGAACAAGAAGAAGATGCGTCCGCTGGAAAATGGAGACAGCACGGCCTGGGCCAGTATGACACCCACTGACCTCTGGAGGCAAATCCAGCAGAATGCTAAAGACAACTATGACTTCACACTTTCCTGGTAGGATTCTAATCTAAGGGGATATGTCAGCAACTGAATAGGGCAGCGGCACTTACATTTAAGACAGCTGTTTGCTGAACACTCATTTGAGCAGCCATTCCTACCTCCTGCCCCATATACATGCACACTGGGCAGAGCATGCAGGTGTCTTCATTGCTGTCAGACACAGCAGCAACGTTTCTCCCTCTGGGACAAATGACTGGATGTATTGACATCCAACATGCCCAATTCTTCTTTCCTTTGCTGTCGGGGAAGAGTCTGGAGAACCCCATACACATTTACGGTTGTTGGCCAATTCCTACAAAAAATGAAAAGTTTGCCTATAATTTACCTCATGTGTATGGGCAGGGGTGCATCTAGCCTTTCTGCTACCTGAGGTGAAAACCTAAATGACGCACCCCCATGCCAAATTCTCAGCCTAACCCCTTTCCTCCAGCCTTACTGTTAAAAGCATACTTGGAAAATATAATATAACTAGCAGAAGGACCCGGCTTCGCACAGGTATATTTCATCCCTTAACAGAGACCTCCACAGCCCCCCACCCCTTAACACTGACCCCCCCCACAGTGCCCCGCCTCCTTAAAATGGGACCTCCACAGCCCCCCCACCCCTTAACACTGACCCCTATAGTGCCCCGCCTCCTTAAAATGGGACCTCCACAGCAGCCCATCCCCTTAACTTTGACCTTCACAGCAGCCCGCTCCTTTAACAGTGAGTTTCACAGCACCCCACTCCCTTGACAGTGACCTCCTCAGGGGTCCGCCCCCTTAACAGTGACCTATACAGCACCCCGCCCCTTAACACTGACCTCCATAGGAGACCGTCCTCTTATCTGTGACCTCCACTGTTCCCTGCCCCTTAACAGAGACCTCCACAGCACCTGTCCCTTTAACAGTGACTGCCACAGTACCCCTCTCCCTTAACAGTGACCTAATAGTACCCTGCCCCCTTAACAGTGACCTCCGCAGTGCCTGCCCCTTTAACACTGACCTCCATAGCGGCCTGCCCCCTTAATAGTAACATCCACAGTGAACACCCGTTTAACAGTGACCTATACAGCACCCCGCTCCTTAACACTGACTGTCCTCTTATCTGTGACCTCCACTGTTCCCTGCCCCCTTAACAGAGACCTCCACAGCACCCGTCCCTTTAACAGTGACCTCACAGTACCCTGCTGCCTTAACAGTGACATCCACAGTGCCCGCCCCTTTAACAGTGACCTCAACAACGCCCTGCCCCTTTAATGCTAGGGCTACACAACGACGTGTCGCGTGACATTTTGTCTCAACAATTTTTATAATGATAGGCTATGGTGTCGCACTGCGACAATGTGACATCCTGCGAAGGACCCGGCTTCGCACAGGTATATTTCATCCCTTAACAGAGACCTCCACAGCCCCCCACCCCTTAACACTGACCCCCCCCACAGTGCCCCGCCTCCTTAAAATGGGACCTCCACAGCCCCCCCACCCCTTAACACTGACCCCTATAGTGCCCCGCCTCCTTAAAATGGGACCTCCACAGCAGCCCATCCCCTTAACTTTGACCTTCACAGCAGCCCGCTCCTTTAACAGTGAGTTTCACAGCACCCCACTCCCTTGACAGTGACCTCCTCAGGGGTCCGCCCCCTTAACAGTGACCTATACAGCACCCCGCCCCTTAACACTGACCTCCATAGGAGACCGTCCTCTTATCTGTGACCTCCACTGTTCCCTGCCCCTTAACAGAGACCTCCACAGCACCTGTCCCTTTAACAGTGACTGCCACAGTACCCCTCTCCCTTAACAGTGACCTAATAGTACCCTGCCCCCTTAACAGTGACCTCCGCAGTGCCTGCCCCTTTAACACTGACCTCCATAGCGGCCTGCCCCCTTAATAGTAACATCCACAGTGAACACCCGTTTAACAGTGACCTATACAGCACCCCGCTCCTTAACACTGACTGTCCTCTTATCTGTGACCTCCACTGTTCCCTGCCCCCTTAACAGAGACCTCCACAGCACCCGTCCCTTTAACAGTGACCTCACAGTACCCTGCTGCCTTAACAGTGACATCCACAGTGCCCGCCCCTTTAACAGTGACCTCAACAACGCCCTGCCCCTTTAATGCTAGGGCTACACAACGACGTGTCGCGTGACATTTTGTCTCAACAATTTTTATAATGATAGGCTATGGTGTCGCACTGCGACAATGTGACATCCTGCGACTGCGACACGACAGTGGCAAAAAATCCATCCAAGTCGCAGTTGCAGCATGTCACATGTCACAGTCAACACCATAGCCTATCATTATACAAATTGTCCCACGACACATGTCGTCCTGTAGCCCTAGCCTAAAGCTGACCTACAGCAGTGAAGAAAAATGGCTGGGTTGTTATGGAAACCTGGTGTAAAACTGTGTGTATGTGGAGACTAAGGGTCTGCGAGCTTCTATTGGCTGATAAGGGACATGTGACCGTGTATATGGGAGTTGAGATATGAGTGAAAGATTTGCAGGCTTCTATTCACTAATGCAGGTCATTTTTTTGGGGAATATCTCAGGAACGGTACGTCCTAGAAAGCTGAGACCCCACAAGATTTCTTTCCAGGTAGCAAGGGATGTGTATACCAAGTTTAGTTGAAATCCATGGTTGCGTTTTTGAGTGATCGCGGAACATACATATATATATCCTTTTATATACAGGTCCTTCTCGAAAAATTTGCATATTGTGATAAAGTTCATTATTTTCTGTAATGTACTGATAAACATTAGACTTTCATATATTTTAGATTCATTACACACCAACTGAAGTAGTTCAAGCCTTTTATTGTTTTAATATTGATGATTTTGGCATACAGCTCATGAAAACCCAAAATTCCTATCTCAAAAAATTAGCATATCATGAAAAGGTTCTCTAAACGAGCTATTAACCTAATCATCTGAATCAACTAATTAACTCTAAACACCTGCAAAAGATTCCTGAGGCTTTTAAAAACTCCCAGCCTGGTTCATTTCTCAAAACCGCAATCATGGGTAAGACTGCCGACCTGACTGCTGTCCAGAAGGCCATCATTGACACCCTCAAGCAAGAGGGTAAGACACAGAAAGAAATTTCTGAACGAATAGGCTGTTCCCAGAGTGCTGTATCAAGGCACCTCAGTGGGAAGTCTGTGGGAAGGAAAAAGTGTGGCAGAAAACGCTGCACAACGAGAAGAGGTGACTGGACCCTGAGCAAGATTGTGGAGAAGGACCGATTCCAGACCTTGGGGGACCTGCGGAAGCAGTGGACTGAGTCTGGAGTAGAAACATCCAGAGCCCCCGTGTACAGGCGTGTGCAGGAAATGGGCTACAGGTGCCGCATTCCCCAGAAACAGCGGCAGAAGCGCCTGACCTGGGCTACAGAGAAGCAGCACTGGACTGTTGCTCAGTGGTCCAAAGTTCTTTTTTCGGATGAAAGCAAATTTTGCATGTCATTCGGAAATCAAGGTGCCAGAGTCTGGAGGAAGACTGGGGAGAGGGAAATGCCAAAATGCCTGAAGTCCAGTGTCAAGTACCCACAGTCAGTGATGGTCTGGGGTGCCATGTCAGCTGCTGGTGTTGGTCCACTGTGTTTTATCAAGGGCAGGGTCAATGCAGCTAGCTATCAGGAGATTTTGGAGCACTTCATGCTTCCATCTGCTGAAAAGCTTTATGGAGATGAAGATTTCATTTTTCAGCACGACCTGGCACCTGCTCACAGTGCCAAAACCACTGGTAAATGGTTTACTGACCATGGTATTACTGTGCTCAATTGGCCTGCCAACTCTCCTGACCTGAACCCCATAGAGAATCTGTGGGATATTGGGAAGAGAAAGTTGAGAGACGCAAGACCCAACACTCTGGATGAGCTTAAGGCCGCTATCGAAGCATCCTGGGCTTCCATAACTCTTCAGCAGTGCCACAGGCTGATTGCCTCCATGCCACGCCGCATTGAAGCAGTTATTTCTGCAAAAGGATTCCCGACCAAGTATTGAGTGCATAACTGAACATAATTATTTGAAGGTTGACTTTTTTTGTATTAAAAACACTTTTCTTTTATTGGTCGGATGAAATATGCTAATTTTTTGAGATAGGAAATTTGGGTTTTCATGAGCTGTATGCCAAAATCATCAATATTAAAACAATAAAAGGCTTGAACTACTTCAGTTGGTGTGTAATGAATCTAAAATATATGAAAGTCTAATGTTTATCAGTACATTACAGAAAAGAATGAACTTTTTCACAATATGCTAATTTTTTGAGAAGGACCTGTATATATATATATATATATATATATATATACAGGTCCTTCTAAAAAAAATTAGCATATTGTGATAAAGTTAATTATTTTCTGTAATGTACTGATAAACATTAGACTTTCATATATTTTAGATTCATTACACACCAACTGAAGTAGTTCAAGCCTTTTATTGTTTTAATATTGATGATTTTGGCATACAGCTCATGAAAACCCAAATTCCTATCTAAAAAAATTAGCATATCATGAAAAGGTTCTCTAAACGAGCTATTAACCTAATCATCTGAATCAACTAATTAACTCTAAACATCTGCAAAAGATTCCTGAGGCTTTTAAAAACTCCCAGCCTGGTTCATTACTCAAAACCGCAATCATGGGTAAGACTGCCGACCTGACTGCTGTCCAGAAGGCCATCATTGACACCCTCAAGCAAGAGGGTAAGACACAAAGAAATTTCTGAACGAATAGGCTGTTCCCAGAGTGCTGTATCAAGGCACCTCAGTGGGAAGTCTGTGGGAAGGAAAAAGTGTGGCAGAAAACGCTGCACAACGAGAAGAGGTGACCGGACCCTGAGGAAGATTGTGGAGAAGGACCGATTCCAGACCTTGGGGGACCGAGTCTGGAGTAGAAACATCCAGAGCCACCGTGTACAGGCGTGTGCAGGAAATGGGCTACAGGTGCCGCATTCCCCAGGTCAAGCCACTTTTGAACCAGAAACAGCGGCAGAAGCGCCTGACCTGGGCTACAAAGAAGCAGCACTGGACTGTTGCTCAGTGGTCCAAAGTACTTTTTTCGGATGAAAGCAAATTTTGCATGTCATTCGGAAATCAAGGTGCCAGAGTCTGGAGGAAGACTGGGGAGAGGGAAATGCCAAAATGCCTGAAGTCCAGTGTCAAGTACCCACAGTCAGTGATGGTCTGGGGTGCCATGTCAGCTGCTGGTGTTGGTCCACTGTGTTTTATCAAGGGCAGGGTCAATGCAGCTAGCTATCAGGAGATTTTGGAGCACTTCATGCTTCCATCTGCTGAAAAGCTTTATGGAGATGAAGATTTCATTTTTCAGCACGACCTGGCACCTGCTCACAGTGCCAAAACCACTGGTAAATGGTTTACTGACCATGGTATTACTGTGCTCAATTGGCCTGCCAACTCTCCTGACCTGAACCCCATAGAGAATCTGTGGGATATTGGGAAGAGAAAGTTGAGAGACGCAAGACCCAACACTCTGGATGAGCTTAAGGCCGCTATCGAAGCATCCTGGGCCTCCATAACACCTCAGCAGTGCCACAGGCTGATTGCCTCCATGCCACGCCGCATTGAGGCAGTCATTTCTGCAAAAGGATTCCCGACCAAGTATTGAGTGCAGAACTGAACATAATTTTTTGAAGGTTGACTTTTTTTGTATTAAAAACACTTTTCTTTTATTGGTCGGATGAAAAATGCTAATTTTTTTAGATAGGAATTTTGGGTTTTCATGAGCTGTATGCCAAAATCATCAATATTAAAACAATAAAAGGCTTGAACTACTTCAGTTGTGTGTAATGAATCTAAAATATATGAAAGTCTAATGTTTATCAGTACATTACAGAAAATAATGAACTTTATCACAATATGCTAATTTTTTTAGAAGGACCTGTGTGTGTATATATATATATATATATATATATATGAGAGAGAGATAGTGCTACAAAACATACTGGTTAATATAGAGATACAGTTGAATATGCAGAGGTGAACGCTTCCACAATGAAAGCACTCATTGCCCAAGGCCTTTCTGCTGCCCTCCACTTGTCCCTACCTGGTGCTGCCTGAGGCAATCACCTCACCTCGCCTCATTGGCAGTGTGCCCATGTATGGGTACCTTTTTAGATCACAGCCGGCTGCAGAAAAGAGGAATGGGGTGTTGAAATCCAACATGCCTAACTCCTTTTTCCACTGACATCTGCCACCAGTAGAAAGTCTTGGCATGTCCACACACATTAGGTGGTCATCCGGTTCTTCTGAAATCGGCAGGTTTGGCTGACATCCATCTGCCATGTGTGCCCAGCTTTAGTTTAATGATCTATCTGTTGCGTTTCAGCGATTCTGTGGAGCAGTTGGTTGAGAAGTATACCCTGCAGAAAGTGACGCTCCTCCGGGAGTTCTGTATAAAGACTGGAGTTCAGGTAATTGTCTCAACGTGTTTGATATCTGCAGGGCTCAAGCTTCTTATATGACAGATTTCATACAAATAATGTGTGTGCTTTGTGTGTTTTACAAGCAGTGGTTACTTTTTGGTTTCTGATGTTTTATAACTTTTAGTAGTTTATTTGCCTCTATATTTTAACGTTTAATTTTTATAAAATAATAAAATAAAGCCATGTAGTGTATAGAAAAAGATGAAAGCCTTCAATCTCTTCTGAGATTATGCTTGACATTGCAGGCCAAATGCCTAATGTGCCACTACTGAGATGATGATGAATCCCCCTTCTCATATCTGACCGATGCAGTGTTGGCATAGGGTCAACTCACCATTCACATCAATACACATAAAACTGCCAATTAGGATGTAGATATTGATGTGGATTCAATAATCCTTGGCAAACATGCCTGGCAGACTAAGGGTGTATTCACACGTCCATAACTGTTTTGTGGTCAAATTGGCGTTCTGCAAAACACAGGTGTGGTCTGCGGACATACTGCGTTTTTCACAAGCACCATTGAAAAAAATGAGTATTTTTGTCCGCAAAACTGACAAATGGGACGTATAATTTGCGGGTCAGCCTCACGGAGGCGGACAGCACACGATGTCATCTGTGTGCTGTACACATTTTTTGCAGACCCGTACAAATTAATTACAAAATGCGGATCGACGCAGACCGAAAATACAGTCGTGTGAATACACCCTTAGGCTAATTTCAGACGAGCGGATCCACTGTGGGAAGCGCACTTCGTGTGGGAGCTTGATTTTTCCCATTATGGGCACTGCGCCTGTGACATGGCATTATAATGATTTATAATGATGTGTGTCCCTGCCCGACCTCCGCTGTAGTGATTTGTACTGACGGCATTATGTGAGTACAAATCATTATAGTTGCGGTCGGGCAGGGACACACAACATTGTTTCCCGCAGTGGACACGCTTGTCTCAATTTAGCCTAACCCATTCTGCTGCTCTTTATGTTACAAACACCATTTTCTTCTTTTAGGTTCTCCTGCGGGATTATAACTTTGAAAGTCGTCATAAGCCAGCTTTAACAGAGGAAGACATTCTGAACATGTTTCCAGTAGTCAAACACGTCAGCGTTAAGGCCAAGGAGGCGCAGGAAGTATTCACTAAAGCACAGATCAGCATACAGCAGGGTAAAGACATTAGAAATTATTGTAAAACTACCTATAGGTCTTTGCAGTTTCCCCCTCTGTTATAGCACCATATTAATGCTGACACATCTCCTTTAAGATATAAATGGGACAGTTAGGGCCTCTTTACATCAGCTGACTGACCAGTCAATTATTGGGAACGAGACATTTATTCCCACTAATTGCCTGATTATGAAAGGAGGTGAGAACTGCATTTACAGGCAGCAATCATTGTCTGTATGTAAATGAATGATCGCAGATTCATTGTTTCTGGACAGCACATCCCTGTTTACGTAGGATGATTTGCTAGCCCATAAGCAATGGTTTGGTGGATGTAATTACCTGATGAAGGGAGTGTTTCCTGGTTCACCAGGTGATCGGTGGCTCCTTTACACAGGGCATTGATCAGCCTGTGCCTAGGTCCCTTTCACACGAGCGTGATTTCCGCGTGGGTGCAATGCGTGACGTGAACGTCTAGCACCCGCACTGAATCCTGACCTATTCATTTCAATGAGTCTATGCGTGTTTTTCACGCACCAGTTCTGCGTTGCGTGAAAATCGCAGCATGTTCTATATTCTGCGTTTTTCACGCAGCCCTGGCCCCATAGAAGTGAATGGGGCTGCGTGAAAAACGCATTGCATCCGCAAGCAAGTGCGGGTGTGATGCGTTTTTCACTGATGGTTGCTAAGAGATGTTGTTTGTAAACATTCAGTTTTTTATCACGCGCGTGAAAAACGCATCAAGACGCATTGCACCCGCGCGGAAAAAACTGAACAACTGAACGCAATCACAGACAAAACTGACTGAACTTGCTTGCAAAATGGTGCGAGTTTCACTGAACGCACCCTGAACGCATCCGGCCCCAATCCGCAACGCCCGTGTGAAACCAGCCTTAGGCCTCTTTCACACGGGCGTCATGTTTTTTGCCCGGATAAGAGGCGGGTGCGTTGCGGGAAAATGCGCGATTTCTCCGCGCGAGTGCAAAACATTGTCATGCGTTTTGCACTCGCGTGAGAAAAATCACGCATGTTTGGTTCCCAGACCCGAACTTCTTCACAGAAGTTCGGGCTTGGGATTGATGTTCTGAAGATTGTATTATTTTCCCTTATAACATGGTTATAAGGGAAAATAATAGCATTCTGAATACAGAATGCTTAGTATAATAGTGCTGGAAGGGTTAAAAATAATAAAAAAAGTTAACTCACCTTCTCCTCTTGTTAGCGTAGATCCCGGTCTGTTCTTTAGCTGTGGACTGAATGACCTGAGGTGACGTCAGATCACATGCTCCAATCACATGGTCCATCACCATGGTGATGGAGCATGTGATCTGACGTCATCAAAGGTCCTTCAGCCACAGCTAAAGAACAGACCGGCCTCTACGCGAACAGGAGGAGAAGGTGAGTTAACTTTTTTATTATTTTTAACCCTTCCAGCACTATTATACTAAGCATTCTGT
The DNA here is from genome assembly GCF_014858855.1 of Bufo gargarizans. Lineage (NCBI taxonomy): Eukaryota > Metazoa > Chordata > Amphibia > Anura > Bufonidae > Bufo > Bufo gargarizans. The sequence continues at coordinate 521,247,321 of NC_058080.1, read as the reverse complement.
ATTCAGAATGCTATTATTTTCCCTTATAACCATGTTATAAGGGAAAATAATACAGTGAATAGACTGTCACCTAGAACCCATGCGTGAAAATCGCACCGCATCCGCACTTGCTTGCGGATGCATGCGATTTTCACGCAACCCCATTCATTTCTATAGGGCCTGCATTACGTGAAAAACGCACAAAGAGGAGCATGCTGCGATTTTCACGCAACGCATAAGTGATGCGTGAAAATCACCGCTCGTGTGCACAGCCCCATAGAAATGAATGGGTCAGGATTCAGTGCGGGTGCAATGCGTTCACCGCACGCATCGCACCCGCACGGAAAACTCGCCCGTGTGAAAGGGGCCTTAGGCCTCGTTCACACTTCAGTGTTTGGTCAGTGATTTCCATCAGTGATTTGTGAGCCCAAACCAGAAGTGGAGCCTCCACAGACATGAGGTAGAAGGGAAAGATCTGCTCCTGTTCTGTGTTTAGAGTTGTACCTGGTTTTGGCTCACAAATCACTGATGGAAATCACTGACTAAACACTGAAGTGTGAACGAGGCCTTAGGCTGAGTTCACACGGGCGAGATTTCCGCGCGGGTGCAATGCAGTAGGTGAACGCATTGCACCTGCACTGAATCCTGACCTATTCATTTCAATGGGGCTGTGCACATGAGCGTTTTTTTTCATGCATCAGTTCTGCAATGCTTTAAAATCGCAGCATGCTCTATATTCTGCGTTTTTCACGCAGCCCTGGCTCCACAGAAGTGAATGGGGCTGCATTAATAACGCATTGCATCTGCAAGCAAGTGCGGATGCAATGCGTTTTTCACTGATGGTTGCTAGGAGATGTTGTTTGTAAACCTTCAGTTTTTTATCACGCGCGTGAAAAACGCATCAAAACGCATTGCACCCGCGCGGAAAAAACTGAACAACTAAACGCAATTGCAGCCAAAACTGACTGAACTTGCTTGCAAAATGGTGCGAGTTTAACTGAACGCACCCTGAACGCATCCGGACCAAATCTGTCACGCTCGTGTGAACTCAGCCTTAGGCTGGTTTCACACGGGCGTTGCGGAAAAATGTGCGGGTGCGTTGCGGAAACACCCGCGATTTTTCCGCGCGAGTGCAAAACATTGTAATGCGTTTTGCACTCGCGTGAGAAAAATCGTGCATGTTTGGTACCCAAACCCGAACTTCTTCACAGAAGTTCGGGGCTTGGGATTGATGTTCTGAAGATTGTATTATTTTCCCTTATAACATGGTTATAAGGGAAAATAATAGCATTCTGAATACAGAATGCTTAGTATAATAGCGCTGGAAGGGTTAAAAAAAATAAAAAAGTTAACTCACCTTATCCCCATGATCGTGTAGATCCCGGTCTGTTCTTTAGCTGTGGGCTGAATGACCTTTGGTGATGTCAGATCACATGCTCCAATCACATGGTCCATCACCATGGTGATGGAGCATGTGATCTGACATCACCACAGGTCCTTTAGCCACAGCTAAAGAACAGACCGACCGGGAACTAGGCGATCATGGGGATAAGGTGAGTTAACTTTTTTTATTTTTGTTAACCCTCCCAGCACTATTATACTAAGCATTCTGTAGTCAGAATGCTATTATTTTCCCTTATAACCATGTTATAAGGGAAAATAATACAGTGAATAGACTGTCACCTAGAACCCATGCGTGGAAATCGCACCGCATCCGCACTTGCTTGTGGATGCTTGCGATTTTCACGCAACCCCATTCATTTCTATGGGGCCTGCGTTACGTGAAAAACGCTGAATATAGAACATGCTGCGATTTTCACACAACGCATAAGTGATGCGTGAAAATCACCGCTCATGTGAACAGCCCCATAGAAATGAATGGGTTAGGATTTAGTGCGGGTGCAATGCGTTCAACTCACGCATCGCACCCGCGCGGAAATCTCGCCCGTGTGAAAGGGGCCTTAAAGTGCCTTTGGAAACAGCCCACGTACAGCAGCATACCATTATAGACTCTAGATCAGGGACCAGCAACCTTCAGCACTGCAGCTGCAAAAAAACTACAACTCCCAACATGCACACTTAGACCTCTTTCACACGAGCGAGTTTTCCGCACGGGGGCAATGCGTGACGTGAACGCATAGCACCCACACTAAATCATGACCCATTCATTTCAATGGGTCTGTGTACATGAGCGTTTTTTTTTTCATGAATCAGTTCTGCGTTGCGTGAACAACGCGGGCCCCATAGAAGTGAATGGGGCTTATGTGAAAAACGCATTGCATCCGCACCTGCATGCGAATGCAATGCGTTTTTCACTGATGGTTGCTAAGAGATGTTGTTTGTAAACCTTCCGTTTTTTTATCACACGTGTAAAAAAACGCATCAAAACGCATTGCACCCGCGCTGAAAAAACTGAACGCAATCGCAGACAAAACTGACTGAACTTGCTTGCAAAATGGTGCGAGTTTCACTGAACGCATCTGGAACTAATCCGTATAGTTCGTGTAAAAGAGGCCTTAGGCTGGTTTTTGTAATGCGTTTTGCACGCGCGTGAGAAAAATCGGCATGTTTGATAGATTGTATTATTTTCCCTTATAACATGGTTATAAGGGAAAATAATAACATTCTTAATACAGAATGCATAGTACAATAGGGCTGGATTGGTTAAAAAAAAATATAAAAATTTAACTCCCCTTAATCCACTTGCTCGCGCAGCCGGCATCTCTTCTGTCGTCATCTTTGCTGTGTGCAGGAACAGGACCTGTGGTGATGTCACTCCGGTCATCACATGGTCCATCACATGATGTTTTACCATGGTGATGGACCTTGTGATGAGCGTAGTGACGTCACCACAGGTCCTTTTCCTGTACACAGCAAACAAGAAGACAGAAGAGAAGCCGGGCTGCGCGAGCAAGTGGATTAAGGTGAGTTAAATTTATTTATTTTTTTAAATTTAACCCCTCCAGCGCTATTGTACTATGCATTCTGTATTAAGAATGCTATTATTTTCCCTTATAACCATGTTATAAGGGAAAATAATAATGATCAGGTCTCCATCCCGATCGTCTCTTAGCAACCGTGCGTGAAAATCGCACCGCATCCGCACTTGTTTGCGGATGCTTGCGATTTTCACGCAGCCCCATTCACTTCTATGGGGCCTGCGTTGTGTGATAAACGCACAATATAGAGCTTGCTGCAATTTTCACGCAACGCATAAGTGATGCGTGAAAATCGCCGCTCATGTGCACAGCCCCATAGAAATGAATGGGTCCGGATTCAGTGCGGGTGCAATGCGTTCACCTCACGCATTGCACCCGCACGAAAAACTCTGCTGTTTTTGTAACCTCCAGAGAAGTGGAAGGAGGATTCTGGGAGTTGTAGTTGCTGATTCCTGCTCGGAGGTTGCTGATCCCTGCTCTAGATATTTAATAAGGACAATAAGAGTATCAGATCGGTCAACAGAATGATGTTGGTTTTCTATATTTTTCCGTTTTTTTTGCCTACACTGTTGACTAAAAAGTCAATGGAGAATGAGTGACAATGTAATGAAGATGTATTACAATTGTAAAGTCAGTTGTGATGCAGATGGGCTTTTATAGTTCCACCTAGGAAGATTTCAGAAACTTGTCTTGACAGATAATACTCTAAAGGAAAACTACATACCGCTGATTTCTAACTTTCATAGCCCAGAGCAACCAAAAGAGTTTTGTAAAATGTAGATTGTCATTGATTCCAGGAACACCCTTGAAATAAATTGGCTATCCAGCCACTGTTTTTTCTTTTGGTTGGAGGACTATGATATTAAGCTCGTTATTAGCCTTGTCTTTGGCTGTAAGAAAGGATATTATTTATTTGTCCTCAAGAGGTGTTGGATTACACTAGTGCACACAATACACAAAAACAATACTATTCTTGCTATATAGCTAATTTTATGGCCACTTTCCTTCTCTACATCCCCCTCCCAACCAAGTGTTCCTTAGGCTACATGTACACGACACGACCATATGCATTTTGCGGCCTGCAAACCGTGGAAACTTGCCATGTGCATCCTGCACTTTTCTCAGTCCCTATTATAGAAATAGATAAGGACATGTTGTAAAATTTGCGTAATAGCCACAGAAATGCATAGAGCACATGGATGACATCCATATGCTGTCCGCATTTTTTGCGGCCCTATAGAAATGAATGGGTCCACGTGCGGTCTGCAAAAGATGTGGATTGGACGCAGACCAAAAATACGTTGTGTGCTTGAGGCCTTACTCTTCTATTTCTTAGATTTGCATATAGAACTTTTATTTACAGAGCAGGGCTGCAGTAGTTGTGGTCATGTCTCAGAAGCACTGGAATCACTGTCAAGTGAATGTCCACTCTGAACATTTATATAATTCTGTATTCTTCTTTCATTTTCAGCATATCATTATAGATTGAACTCAGCAATAATCAGCCCAGTTTTACCCCGTTTAAATGGAGTGGCAGCATGTTTGCTGCTACTTTAAACTTCTAGGCACTGCCATAGATAGCCAAGCACCTGCACTCAGCTCCATTCAAATTTGGGAACACAAGGCCCCTGCTTATATGATCGGTGTGGGTCCTATTAGTCCTGAGAAGGGTTAAGTCTTTGTCATAGAAAACCCCTTTAGATTTAGGCATAGGGACCAGACTAACCCCACTGAATACCCCCCCCCCCCCCCCCCCCCCAACTTCCTCCTGGGCCTACCTACAAAGAGAAGCATACTTGCCTGCTCCCTGCCACTGCCTCCCACTCCCCAGGCTCAGCTGTCTCTTGTGTCCCCCACTGTCAACATCCGCTTTGACACTACTGCAGCCACCCGCTGGCCAACTGACATGAGGTAAGGGGATCAGGTCACCGCTTTGGCCAGCAGCTGTGTGAAAGTGGATGTCGACAGTGGTGGACTCAACAGCCGTTGCTAGGGAGCGAAGGTGTATACTTCCCATTGCAGGTCTTCCCAGGACGGGGGGGGTTTACCAAAAAAAAAACATTGTCTTTATATATAGTGAGATATGTTTGTTTTTCACATCAACCCATTGAGCTTAACATGGTCAGTGATTACCCATTTGTGAAAATTTTATATCCTATAGATCTATAATGCAAATGTGTGTTTTTTTTTTTTTTGATATGCGGAATCTGAGGCTATGTGGTCTGATCTGTCTTGCTTTGCAGGAAGCCTTAAAGAAGGAGTCGTTTTGTTGAATGAAGCCCTGGTCCAATTGAATAGTGTGTATGGTGCTATACATCCTGATATTGCCACGTGCCTACGATTGCTTGCCAGGGTCAAGTTAATTTTGGGAGACATAGAAGAGGTGAGAGCCATAATAATAGTTCTCTAACACCGTGGAAATAAACCAGTGAAGTAAGATATAAGATAAAACACAATGTAAGGTCAGTTCCTACATATACAAGGTGTCCCATAATATACAAGCTTCTCCTGTCCTGCAGCTTGGATCATGACATACACTAAGTCTTATAATGCCTAGTGCTTATTTATGCTGTTGATTGGAGAGAGGATGACACTTTACACCCCATGGTTGTCATGGACCAGGAGGATCCAAAAATGGGCCCATTTGTAGTTCTCCTTAGAGAAATGGCTGCACAAGTGGCCTTTCCGCATTGAAATGAGAGATACAGAGACAGGGAACCCATTGCGTCTGAGGTCAGTGGAGGTCCCAATGCTCACACTACCACAAATCACACTTTCTGGAATATCTGACATGCTGTAATGTTCTTCATAAGAACAAAAGGTCCAGAATTGTCATTTCATGTGGAATACAATAAATTACTAAAACAGACCTATTGAGAGAGGAGACAAGCGCCTATGATGGAAGCTCTACTCTGGCATCCATCATCCATAGGGTCCTATTCTAAAAAAAATATATACATTTAATGTACAATTTCTTTTTACTGGATACTGTTGATGCCATAATGTAGTCTACCGTGCTATTCCAAGCTGGTATTTTTACGGTCAAACTTTTGGCCTCCATCAGTCTAATGCAACCCTATGAACACATTTTGCATGTCTTTTAAGAGCTTTCCTGGTGTAGATGTACCTCACAAACATGATGTGAACATAGCCTAAGAAGGCAGCATAGTAGAGATAATAAATGTTTTCATTCTACAGGCTCTGGATAATCAACAGAAAGCAGTAATAATGACAGAGAGAACGTTGGGATACGACAGCACCAGCGCAGTTCAGGACTATGTAAGCTTGGTTTTACTCCATTAGTGTCAACCCCATGTTCTGCTTAATGTTCCAATGCATAGAAAAAAAAATGCATTATTATCAGTCATATGGCATGTTCAGTTGTTCATTTGCCCAACAGGTCCTCCTCTCACATTACTGTTTTGCCAGTGGACAATTACCAGTAGCTTTGAAACTGCTGTACCGTGCCCGATACTTGATGCTGGTCATAGCAGGTGAAGATCATCCTTCCATGGCCACATTGGATGTGAGTAAATGCACTGAATATTATATGTGAGCTAACCCATATCATATCTCCAATTAGGGTTTAGCAAGATGAATACTGACAGTGGGGTTCTGCAGTGATCCACTACCAGCTATCATCTCAGGTTACACTGCAGACCTCATGTATTGATTCTAGTATGAGGGTGTCCAGGGAATTTTCTAATTTAAAAAGATGTACTCCATCTTGCCCACTGTACCCATCTTCTATGTCAGAAAAAGTGAAGCAAGTGCTTTATAAATATGATGATCATCTTGAATACCATATATCTGAATGTTTTTATACTAGACAACTAGTGTAATTGATATTCCTCTCTATAGCTATAAATCCTTTATATAGCACTTGATAAAACTACTGCATGCAGCCACCACTGTGGGAGTGTACACAAAGCTAAACATTTACCATTGAACTTAATGGAAACTGTGAACATCTCTTTGTATTGAGCTCCCTCTAGTGGTGTCTGAAGGAAAATGCAGTTAATCTACAAACCGGATTCCCCAAAAGTTGGGACACTATACAAATCGTGAATAAAAACTGAATGCAATGATGTGGAGGTGCCAACTTCTAATATTTTATTCAGAATAGAACATAAATCACGGAACAAAAGTTTAAACTGAGATAATGTACCATTTTAAGGGAAAAATATGTTTCAGAATTTCATGGTGTCAACAAATCCCCAAAAAATTGGGACAAGGCCATTTTCAACACTGTGTGGCATCTCCCCTTCTTACAACACTCAACAGACGTCTGAGGAGACCAGTTTCTCAAGTTTAGAAATAGGAATGCTCTCCCATTTTTGTCTAATACAGGCCTCTAACTGTTCAATCGTCTTGGGCTTTCTTTGTTGCACCTTCCTCTTTATGATGCACCAAATGTTCTCTATAGGTGAAAGATCTGGACTTCAGACTGGCCATTTCAGTACCCGGATCCTTCTCCTACGCAGCCATGATGTTGTGATTGATGCAGAATGTGGTCTGGCATTATCTTGTTGAAAAATGCAGGGTCTTCCCTGAAAGAGATGACGTCTGGATGGGAGCATATGTTGTTCTAGAACCTGAACATATTTTTCTGCATTGATGGTGCCTTTCCAGACATGCAAGCTGCCCATGCCACATGCACTCATGCAACCCCATACCATCAGAGATGCAGGCTTCTGAACTGAGCGTTGATAACAACTTGGGTTGTCCTTGTCCTCTTTGGTCCGGATGACATGGCGTCCCAGATTTCCAAAAAGAACTTCGAATCGTGACTCGTCTGACCACAGAACAGTCTTCCATTTTGCCACACTCCATTTTAAATGATCCCTGGCCGAGTGAAAACGCCTGAGCTTGTGGATCTTGCTTAGAAATGGCTTCTTCTTTGCACTGTAGAGTTTCAGCTGGCAACGGCGGATGGCAGGGTGGATTGTGTTCACTGACAATGGTTCCTGGAAGTATTCCTGAGCCCATTCTGTGATTTCCTTTACAGTAGCATTCCTGTTTGTGGTGCAGTGTCGTTTAAGGGCCCAGAGATCATGGGCATCCAGTATGGTTTTACGGCCTTGACCCTTACGCACAGAGATTGTTCCAGATTCTCTGAATCTTCGGATGATGTTATGCACAGTTGATGATGATAGATGCAAAGTCTTTGCAATTTTTCGCTGGGTAACACCTTTCTGATATTGCTCCACTATCTTTCTGCGCAACATTGTGGGAATTGGTGATCCTCTACCCATCTTGGCTTCTGAGAGACACTGCCACTCTGAGAAGCTCTTTTTATACCCAATCATGTTGCCAATTGACCTAATTAGTGTTAATTGGTCTTCCAGCTCTTCGTTATGCTCAAATTTACTTTTTCCAGCCTCTTATTGCTACTTGTCCCAACTTTTTTGGGATTTGTTGACACCGTGAAAATTTGAATCAACGTATTTTTCCTTTAAAATGATACATTTACTCGGATTAAACGTTTGATCTGTCATCTACGTTCTATTACAAATAAAATATTGACATTTACCATCTCCACATCATTGCATTCCGTTTTTATTCGCAATTTGTTTAGTGTCCCAACTTTTTGGGAATCCGGTTTGTATCTCAGAAAGTGGGCTCCATGGTGTTGGTAGGTTCTCACTCCATGGTGAGCACACCACTGATTATGAGGAAGCATGCACTACTGTCCTAATCTAGAAGACTTGTTCATTGCACTACTGTCCTAATCTAGAAGACTTGTTCATTGCACTGTGTCTTGTTTCCCTTGCAGAGTAACATTGGCGTGGTTCTACAAGCTGTGCTTGAATGTGACTTGTCCCTACGTTTTCTAGAAAAAGCTTTGAAGGTCAACGAAAAGTATTTTGGGCAGAAGTCCCTGGATGTTGCCTTAAGGTACCATGATTAATATATTACATGTACCCATTAAAAGAGGTTGATTTACCAGGGATTCCATGTATGTTTGAAAATAAATAAATTTGCCACCACAGTATAGAGGGATACATTATACTTTTTATATCACAAACTAACACAAAGGTGATACTTAAAGGTGAACCTGTCACTGCAACACAATGACATCTGTAGTCAGCATGTTATAAAGCAGGAGGAGCTGAGCAGATTGATACATAGTTTGTGAGAAAAGATTCAGTAAACTTGTAATTTATACATTTATATATCTGCTCTTTCTGACTTCAGTTGTACACAGGAGGTTGTTATCAGTAAGTGATGGCATTCTCTGTATCAGTCTGTATATGTAGATAGCTGTCAGTCACTAATAGTTGTACACAGGAAGGTGTTATCAGTGACAGAGTATTCTCTGTGTAAGTGTATATATAGGGATAGCTGTCAGTCACTGATAGTTGTACACAGGGAGGTGTTATCAGTGATTGATAGTATTCTATGTGTAAGTGTGTGTATACATAGATATCTGTCAGTCACTGATAGTTGTACACAGGGATGTGTTATCAGTAACTGATAGCATTCTCTGTGCTAAGTGTGTATACATAGATATCTGTCAATCACTGATAGTTGTACACAGGAAGGTGTTATCAGTAACTGATAGCATTCTCTGTGTAATTGTGTATACAGAGATAGCTGTCAGTTACTGATGGTGGTCTTAGCAGAGGTTTAAATGACTAGTTATACTGAATCATTTCCCAACACTTTATATCAATCTGCTCAGCTTCTCCTGCTGTAACATGCTGTCTGCAGATTGCACTGCATTTTAACATGCTGTCTGCAGATTGCACTGCATTTCGTAATGCCAGATTAGAAAAAAAAAAGGTCTGCTTCTTTTCCATAGAGTGCCAGATCCGTAACTACTGTGTACAGCCGTGCACTGCCTGAAGTCTGCCCGGCCCCACTCACTATAACGGGGACCATCGGAGATCCGGCCGCAACACGGCAAATATGCTGAGAAGCGGCCGGACAAAAACGCTGAAAGCAGCAGTAGTTATCCAGCTACCTCTTGGCATATTTGCCATGCTGCGGCCGGATCTCCGCTGGTCCCCATTATAGTCAATGGGGCCGGGTGAACCTCAGACAGTGCACGAGTTACGCCAGTGTGAAACAGGCCTAATAGAGAGGACTGGTGTTTCTTTTGGGGAAATTATTTTTTTTTTTAAATCTAGACTTTTCTGATGTATGTAACGTTAAAGAACCTATGTCAGCATGATAAATTTTATTAAACCAAGTAAACAGCCCGGTAGGGTTGATCATTCTGATAAAAATGATACCCTGATTATGACAACCCTTTCTGAGAAAAAAAAATGTATTTTATTTATATGCAAATGACCTTACTGGAGCATCAAGGGGCAGGCAAGAGCGCTCGGAGCACCAGTCTGTTACACCTCCTTCAGCTTTAGTCCCCCCCCCCCCCCACCTTCCTCTCAGGGCCGGTGCAAGGATTTTTGCCAACACAAGCGAAGCTCCATTTTGGCGGCCCCCCCCCCCCCTCCCCTCCTCGCAGCTCACCTGGTCCCGTCTGCAGAAGCTGGCTTTTCCTCTGTGTGGTCCTGGTATCTTCTCTCTGGTTCAGATAATCGTTGGTTTGAGGACCGAATTTTTCGCCCTCTAAGACACACCTAGGTTTTAGAGGAGGATAATAAGAAAAAAATATTTTCCATTACACCTCAGGTCAAACCAGCAATCAGACCCCAATGTTAATCAGACCTCAGCTCACAGCCCCAATCAGACCTCAGATCAGACCCCCATGTCAGACATCAGCCCCCCATGTCAGCCATCAAGCCGCCATGTCAGCCATTAGCCCCCATGTCAGCCATCAGCCCCCATCCATCATGCCCCTATGTAAGCCATCAGCCCCCCCATGTCACATTTATCCCCCTCCATGTCAAATCACCCCCCTATGTCACATCAGCCCTCCATGTCACATTTTTCCGCCCTCCCCCAGGGTGCACCCTAAGGCAGCCGCTTGGTCTGCCTTATGTTAGCACTGCCCCTGCTTCCTCTGGATTGACGGGGCTAGACCTCTCATCTAGCTCTGTCTTCCTGCGCCTGCTGCTCTCCAAGCAGCGCAGATTTCAAATGAGAGACTGGGAGATACAGCACAGGGACGAGATGACGGCATACTTCAATCCTACCAGGCGTTATGCCTAGTTTAATAGGGTTGACCCTACTGACAGATGCTCTTAAATTTTAGAAAGGGGGGCTTGCATAAAAATTTGCCACTTTTTGGTGCCACCTTCCTGGTGCAGGGGGTTTATTCTAGGTATCTTTTGTATAGAGTTGTGTGACTTTGTCCTCATCTACTTGTGGAGCTTCACTAGATTATATTGCGAATTACCATATATATACAGCACGATCATTCATCTTGTACAAGCCCTTTAAGGCACCATTGAATGACCATCTTCACTTATTTACTGTTTTTTGTACACCGCAATCTGATGGAATAGTATACTTTAGTAGGGGTCGTGTCACGCATTTTTTTTACTGGTCTTTTCCTTCACTTTTGCAATTTTATTGGTGTTTTGCACCTGCTTTTTTTTGTGTGTTTTTGCAGTAAAAATGTCAGCTCCAGATGTTAGCTAGAGGTTGTCAGAGATTTTGATATTGATGGCCTATCCTCAGGACAGGTCATTAATATCATAGCAGGGGTCCATCTCCCGTCACCTGCACCGATCAGTGAGCACTGCGGCCTCTTTCTAGACCAGTGAGGTCATGTTCATCGGTCACGTGGCCTGGGCTCAGCTCAGTTCAATTCGAATGAATGGGCCTGAACTGCAGTACCAAACACAGCTGCTATGCAATGTACAGCGCTGTGCTTGGTATGCTGTGAGGAGGCCGCGGTGCTCTTCAAACAGCTGATCTGCGGGGGTGCCGGTTGAAGAAAATCCTAGTGAGCATACACACTGTCTGAAAAATTGGGGGGAAAAAAACCTCAAAGAAAAACAATGCAAAAATTGCAGGAAAAATACTGTAAAAATACTGCAACGTATGCAAATAAAAATGCCTAAAAAATGCCTTTGCTCAAATACATTATTTGACAAACAATGCTGCACAAGTTGGGCATTTTTGCTAGTGTTTTTGGGGCATAATAGTGCAGACCCTATAACTATGCGCTGTGTAACCATGTCAGACCACGACGATGTGTTAGGGTACAGGCTGTTACCGGAGTTATGGAGTAACAGCTGATGCAACAGTAATAGCCTTGACAGGAGAAGGCTTTGTACTGCTTGTGTTGGCACAGAACAGCGGTCCAGATCAGTGACCGTGTGAAGGTCGTGTGCCAATAGTACAGCTGAATGTTAGAAAGGGGCTTATGTGTAAGATCATTTTTACTTCTACATGGACTGATGATCTGGCAGATTATCGGGGATGAATGTTTACATAAATGCTCGTTCCCGATAATCTGCCCGTGTAAAATGTGCCGGAAGTCACCCCATGAATGAGCAAGCACTCGTTTATTGGTTGATCGTGTCCTTCTGCCGGCACCAACAAATCATCATTTACCCAATATGATCTGCTGCCCAGGAACAATACATTTTTATCGGGACAAGACTCTTCTCCCCATACCAGGATGGCCACTTGCTTCACTGCCAAAAGCCGGACACTCTTGCCGTGCCCCCGACTCAGCTAAGCCACGCACCTGTCTGCCAGCAAAGGAAAAAAATAGTACTTGAAGATGGTCAGATGAGCTACAGGCGTTGGAGTCTTCTCACCTGTCGTCACAGACTGACAGGTCCACCGGCTCTAGTGACGGACTGGGGGGTGAGAGAAGCGTCAGTCAGTTAGTCAGTGTGTGGTTGTAGCTCATGCTCAGATAGCACAATGCCACTGTCTGAGCGTGAGCTACTAAAAAGGACATCCCTGTGTTCGTCCAGGCCCTGTGCCGGACAGAGCCATAAAACCAGACTGTCCAGTCTAAAACCGGACGTCTGGCCACCCTACCCTATACAGTGAAGGCGATTGCAGCATGTCAATTCACAGATTCAGACTGTTGGAATTTAGTGTGCCTTTTACTACACTATGCAGGCACACTGACTGGTTCCCTTTAAGGGATTTTCAGGTATGCATCAACATCCTTTAAAATAATCATTTATGGAGGTAACGGTAATTATGTAATGTATTTCTTTTACTTTTATTGCTCCTATCTTCCGTTCTGGGCTGTGGTCACATGACCATGTCCAGGCAGCTCTTATTTGCTGTGTTATGTCTATGGGTGTGTCAAAGCAGCAATAGGGACAGTCATCGGGGAATGTGTATGTACCAAGCTGGGTGGGAGGGGCTATAAACTGATTGGGAGTTGTTAGGGGCAATGTAGGAGGTGTGGCAGGAAAAGAAGTGCATCATGGGTTTGGTTGGATACAGCAACAGGAAGTGCTGCATACAGGATGGAGAAAGACGAGTGATGAGAGGCCAAACAAAAAAAAAAAAAAGCACGGGGGAACATGTACATGAGGCCATCAACTACCTGACCATGTCTGTTATTAACCATAGTAATCCCTTTGACTATAGCAGACAATTTAAATGTCTTCATTTAATGTGGTGTATTTGATACATGCAGTGTCAGAATGGCTTCTCTATAGGTCTGCAAAAAAAATTAACGGACAGCACATGGATGTCATCCCATTCTGACCGCTTCCATGCGGCCAGGCCGCAAATTATACGCACTGTCCTATTCTTGTCTATTTTGCAGACAAGAATAGGCTTTTTTACAGTGGGTCCTGTGAAAATTGCGGGATGCACATGGACTGCGTCAGTATTTTGCAGATCCGTGATTTGTGAACAGCAAAACGGATACGGTTGTGTTCAGGAGGCCTTAAACAAACGCTGACAGGGTAGGGCCACAAAGGCTGGCACTAAAATGGGCGCTGCTGGTTTTAAATTGATGAAGTGGTCACATTATTTGAGCCCTCACTGATCAGATAGTTATCCCCTTTAACAATCAATTAGAAATCTGCAGTGGCCGCATTAGAGCCATGTCAGTGGCACTAGAGAAAGGGTCATCATAATCTAGTAGGCCCCGTGTACCCCACTCCACTAAATGGCATTGTGTCCGCATAGTTGTCTGAAACTTTCTTTTTCTTTTTGCAGCCACCATTTGATAGCTCTTGCATACATAAGCAAAGTAGAGTTCAGATCAGCGATGCAACATGAGAAAGAGACCTTCACTATATACAAAGCTTTGGTAAGTTGAACGTCATGACCGCGCAGGGCACGGGCTCTTTTGTTTTCAATAACACACTGCCGGGCGGTAACTTCCGCCCAGCGGTGTGTTCGGTGACGTCACCGGCTCTGAGGGGCGGGCTTTAGCTCTGCCCTAGCCGTTTTACTGGCTAGGGCAGAGCCAAATCCCGCCCATCAGTGCCGGTGACGTCACCGGGGTTCCTGTCAGCCCCATGGAGAGCCCCGGTACGTCACCGGAACTCAGAAAAATGCCTTTGCCCTGTGCAATTTAGCGCAGGGCAAAGGAGAGCATCGGAGCATAAACTGCTCCGATGCTCATGTCAGGGGGGCTGCCTGGGTGAAAATGGAGGGCTGTCCAGGTTCAGCTCTGAACCTGGACAACCCCTTTAAGGACACATTAGGGTGAGAACTACTATAACAAGCCCCCACCCCCGCTTTCTGAAAAGTTTTAATAAGGGCTCATGCACATGGCCGTTGCCCCGCATACGGCGGGTCCGCATTACATGGGGCACCGCCCATGTGCACACCACATCACTTGAATGGTTCCACAAACCCGGAGATGCAGTGCGGAAGCACGGATCAGAACCCCACGGAAGCACTGCAGAATGCTTCCGTGGTGTTTCTGGCCATCCCTTTTTTGCGGTACCGACCATGGGATGTGGATTGTGGACCCTATTCAAGTGAACGGGTTCGCAATCCGCATGCAGCTGCCCCACGATCGGTGCCCGTGCATTCCGGACCGCAATTTGCGATCCGCAGCACGGGCCCGGCCAGCACACATGTCGTGTGCATGAGCCCTAAGTCTTGGAGAACCCCTTTTATTTTCGTCATGTTTGTGCTTGATTCTAGCTCGGCGATTGTCATGAACGCACTAGAGAGAGCTCTGCCTTCCTAAAACACGTTACACAGCAAGCCGTCAACTTACAGCGGACCATGAATGAGATCTACAAAAATGGATCTCTTTCTACCTTACCTCATGTCCAGGTAACCAGGTGTATGTCATACATTAGGGATGAGCGAATAGACTTCGGATGAAACATCCAAAGTCGATTCACATAATACTTGGTTTGAATACTGTATGGAGCGAAGTACAGTATTCAAAGTATTATGTGAATCGACTTTGGATGTTTCATCGGAAGTCTATTCTCTCCTCCCTATTATACATTGTACTTATAATTTATATATTCCAGGAAGCTGCCACCTATTGCAGAGACGCTGCGTATGTTTTTTAAGGCTACTTTACTTTCACACTAGCGTTTTCCCTTTCCGCTATTGAGAGCCCTCATAGGATCTCAATAGCGGGGGAAAACGCTTCTGTTTTGTCCCCATTCGTTGTCAATGGGGACAAAACTAAACTGAAGAAAGTGCATCGCAATGCATTCTGTTCCGTTTCAATGCGTTCCCATACCGGACACAAAGGCGCAGCAAGCAGCGTTTCTGAGTGTGTCCTGGGACACAAAAGAAAACAGATCCGTCCCCTATTGACTTACAATGGTTTTAGAGACGGATCCGTCTTGGCTATTTTAGAGATAATGCAACCGGATCCGTTCATAATGGATGCAGGCGGGTGTATTATCCTAACAGAAGTGTTTTTGCTGATCCATGACGGATCCAGAAAAAACGCAGATGTGAAAGTAGCCCAATCATGTTACAATAAAGATGCATTTACATTTGCTATTGAAGTGTGGCTTTGGCTTTCTTTTTTTGTTGGTGTTTATGCCACACATAGCATTACAATTGCCCAGGTTGTGTAGGTGTTTCTTATATATACACTGAGCAAAAATATAAACGCAGCACTTCTGGTTTTGCTCCCATTTTGCAAAGATCTGAAACATTTTCTACATACACAAAAGACCCATTACTCTCAAATATTGTTCACAAATCTGTATAAATCTGTGTTAGGCTACTTTCACACTCGCGTTTGGTGCGGATCCGTCATGGATCTGCACAGACGGATCCGTTCAGAACGGATCCGTGTGTATTATCTTTAACATACCTGTCTTGAACACCATTGAAAGTCAATAAGGGACGGATCCGTTTTCTTTTGTGCCAGATTGTGTCAGTGAAAATGGATCCGTCCCCATTGACTTACATTGTGTGTCCGAACGGATCCATTTGGCTTTGTGTCGTCAGATGGACACCGAAACGCTGCGAGCAGCGTTTTGGTGTCCGCCTACAAAGGGGAATGGAGACGGAACGGAGGCAAACTGATGCATTCTGAGCGGATCCTTATCCATTCAGAATGCATTAAGGCAAAACTGATCCGTTATGGACCGCTTGTGAGAGCCCTGAACGGATCTCACAAACCGAAAGCCAAAACGCCAGTGTGAAAGTAGCCTTAGTGAACACTTCTCCTTTGCCGAGATAATCCATCCTACCTCACAGGTGTGGCATATCAAGGTGCTGATTAGACTGCATGAATATTGCACAGGTGTGCCTTAGACTGCCCACAATAAAAGACCACTCTGAAATGTGCACAGTTTTGCCTTACTGGCGGAGGTCAGAAAACCAGTCAGTATCTTATGTGGCCACCATTTGCCTCACGCAGTGCAACACATCTCCGTCGCATAGAGTTGATCAGGTTGTTGATTGTGGCCTGTGGAACATTGGTCCACTCCTCTTCAATAGCTGTGCGAAGTTGCAGAATATTGGCAGGAACTGGAACACTCTGTTGTATACACCGATCCAGAGCATCCCAAACATGCTCAATGGGTGACATGTCCAGTGAGTATGATGCTGGCCATGCAAGAACTGGGATGTTTTCAGCTTCCTGGAATTGTGTACAGATCCTTGCAATATGGGGCCGTGCATTATCATGCTGCAACATGAGGTGATGGTCGTGGATGAATGGCACAATGGGCCTCAGGATCTCGTCACGGTATCTCTGTGCATTCAAAATGCCATCAATAAAATGCAGCTGTGTTTGTTGTCCATAACATACTCCTGCCCATACCATAACCCCACCATTACCAAGGGCCACTCAATCCACAACGTTGACGTCAGCAAACCTTGATATGCCACACCTGTGAGGTGGGATGGATTATCTCGGCAAAGGAGAAGTGCTCACTAACACAGAATTAGACAGATTTGTGAACAATATTGGAGAGTAATGGGTCTTTTGTGTATGTAGAAAATGTTTCAGATCTTTGAGTTCAGCTCATGAAAAATAGGAGCAAAACCGAAAGTGTTGCGTTTATATTTTTGTTCAGTGTATGTGTGTGTGTGTGTGTATATATATATATATATATATATATATATATATATACACACACACAAAGAGAGACGTAGATATGTTGTTGCAGCACCCTTAGCACCTGTCATCAACATTAGATCAGTGTTTCCCGTAACCCCTACCAATCAGCTGATGGTACGGCATGTCCAGTCATATTCATAGGGAAATGAAAATTACCCTAAATGTATATGTTGCCCTGGATAGCTTTTTTTCTATCCCTTATGGCTATCCCCAAGGCTGCTGTGTTATGCATAGTACAGGTCCTAATCCAATGTGGATTACATTTGCTTCATCGTACTCCACAAGAACCTGTGCTTACTGGCACTTACTTTCTTTTTTTCTTCAATAGTACTTGTATTTCTTTGCACTTGTTTGAAACATACTCTATATTCACAGACTGTTCCTCCAGGGATTGACACTCTCTTGCAACAGCTGAACCTCTTAAATGGCATTTTACGGATCAATGTTGGGTAAGAGATAACTTTACATTTACTGTTTTCTCAGCGTTGACACTTATAACTGTTATGCCACAGTAATGTTTGGAAACATTTATATTTATTATTTAACTTAACTTTGCAGAATTAATGATCAGAATAGTAAAGAACTGCATACCCAGAATCAAAATTCCACAGAAAGTGGTGAAGAGCAATTAGAACAAGGAGTCATTTCTGAAGAACAAACATTGAGTGCCAAGAAGATAAAAGATGTGATCAAAGATCTAGCTGAAGCTGAACTACAAAAAGAAAGAGCTGAAAATCATCCCAAAGGTGACAATTCCAAAAATAAAAATACCGAAGACCAACCAAAAGGTCACACTGCAGAGATAAACAAAACTGAAGACCAACCCAAAGATGTCATGGCAGAAAAAGATGGAGATCAATCCAAAGACGCCACTTCAGAAAAGCATAAAGCTGAAAACCAAGCAACAGGTGAAACTGCAGAAAAATACATAGCTGAAGACCAACCCAAAGAAGTCACTGCAGAAAAAGAAGCTGTTACAAACCATACTGAAGATGCCAGTGAGGAGAAAGATAAACCGGAAGACCAAGACAAAGATGCAGTGGAGAAACAAGATAATGGTCAGACAAAGAAGGGTAAGCAGCCAGAGAATGAAACGGAGGAAACAAAGAGTCGGGATGAGGAAGCAACTAAAAATGGTGAGACCCATGATGGGGATAAAGCCAGAGAAAGTGGTGGACAAAATGAAGGACCCAAGGCTGAAAATAGAGATGATGTGACTGTTTCTGAGAATGAATCAAATGACAAATAAAATGATAATTGTGAATTTCTGGTCTAGAAGACCAGCTGCTAGACAAATACATTAATTCCTCCAACCTAGGATGATCAAAAGGCAAAAATGTTCCAGATAGCAAGACAATTCATTTTTTTCTGCTTCTTTTCCAAAAACGGACTCAGGATTTTTGTGGTAATTATTCAAAGCGGAGTATGGAAATGATACTGGACATGGAGTACATTTTGCTTGCAGTGTCACATACTTTTAGCAGGGCTTTTGTAACAAAATAATTTGTAAATAGGAACCAACATCTCAGATATGTGCATTTATCTCAGGGGTCCTAGGACTGTATGTGTTTAATCGACTTACCTCTGTCCCTTAAAATGTGTAATATATTTTTACCTGGCCTTTTGGAGATCTGCACCTGAAGCCTGAGCAGACCATGGTAATGGCACAGTACCTTCATAAGTCACTTGGGGAAGCAAAAAAATAAATAAAAATACTACAAGTGTATCGAGCAATGAGCTGACCATGACAGTTTGTTGCATTTTTTTTTAGTAGCACTGATGCGGTATTAGTCTCCTGCACAAGGTTTCAAGGTTACATACCACCAAAATCCATCCTAGCTACATTGCTGGTCTGTGACCCTATTTGGAAGCATTGACCTAGCTCTCCATTGAAGAACATACAGAACAACCACCATATAAATGTTTAGTCGGTGGCAATGTTGCGTAAAGGGGTTTGGGCAGGTTCTGGAGTTATCTCCTATCCACTCCATTCATTATCTGTGGGCGCGCCAGAGATAGCCGTGTGATGTACTCCCTCAGAGAATGAATGGAGAGGCACAACCTACCACCCAGTTCTCGGGATGGGTGGGTGTCCTGGCAGTTGGACCCCCCAGTGATCATCTTATTATCCCCTATTCTGTGGATAGGGGAGAACATAAATTTAGTACACCATCTTTAACAGTGACTTGCTGTTCACCATGTGGCATGCTTTACCTTCATTTGTATGTTCATGTGTGGGTAGAGTGGGTAAAAGTGATTATATATTATTTTTACAGAAATTATTTTCTGCCATTATGTTCACATCAGGTGAAGCAATGTACACCAGGTAGATGAGCTGCAGCACATGAGTGCAATATGTTCTTACCCAGGACCAGCCGCAGTAGCTGAACGTGTTCATGTGATTTTATATGACTTTGGGCTACTCCTACATACAGTAGAATGGTAATACTGTGAGCATAGACACTAAGACCTTACAGGCGGTCATCAAAGTGGTTGTCTCATCAAGAGTACGCCTCTTTAAAATAAAGGTAGCAGTGGAATCTACAGATCACTGTGGGTCTTGCCTCCTAGACTCTCAGCAACCATCTGAGGGACGAGGGAAGTTGTGGCCCGCCATACATTTCCTCTGCAGGGTAATTCCATGTAAAACATGCGCAGGCTGGGTCCCTCATTGTGGGATCCACTGATTCTTAGGCCTCATGCAGACAATCGTATTTTCAGTCTGTGTCCGATCCCCATTTTTTTCGCCTCGCACATGGACCCATTCATTGCTATGGGGCCACAAACGGATGTCATCCATGTGCTTTCTGCATCCGTGTGGCCATGCTGCAAAATATAGAACATGTTCTATTCTTGTCCATTTTGCAGACAAGAACAGACATTTCAACAATGGGGCCCACGGAAAGTACGGTATACATACGTCCGGTATCCGCATTCAGCAGATCCGAGGTTTGCGGACCTCAAAACGGATATGGCTGTGTGTATGAGGTCTTAGTAGCTCTCCACTGTGGTTCGTAGAGAGGGCTCCTGAAGAGGCGTTTTTATCATTCTTTTTTTTCATTAAAAATATAACTTATCTGGCCCCTAAATCAGTATCTCAGTGTTGTGTACTGTTTACACACACCTTTGTAATGCCGCTGTACGCCCAACCTACATATATAGACGCACAATGAGGGTGCACCTATATTTTGTCATAAAGTGTGCCAAAAGTAGTGCAATTTGGAGCATCTAGGCTTAGGCCCCTTTCAGACAAGTGGGTGTCACGCCCTGGACTAACAGAGTAGCACCCGTAATGAACTGAATGGGTCGCATAGCATTATAGTGATTTATCATGCTGTTTAACCCTTACAGTTCTGGAATGTATTGGATAACACTGACAGCATTATGTCAGTGTTATACAATACATTCCAGATCTCTTAGGCCCCTTTCACACGAGCGAGTTTTCCGCGCGCGTGACGTGAACGCATAGCACCCGCACTGCATCCTGACCCATTCATTTCAATGGGTCTGTGTACATGAGCGTTTTTTTTTTCACACATCAGTTCTGCGTTGCGTAAAAAAAAAACGCAGCATGTTTTATGTTCTGTGTTTTTCACGCAGCCCTGGCCCCATAGAATTGAATGGGGCTTCAGTGAAAAACCTTACCTTTTCAGCACTTTCAAAGTGAAACGTCGCCATAACATGCTGTATGTGGATAGACATATTGGGGCAGTCTAAAGACGCTGCCTCATGCTGTATAATGACTATGGTGCATCCTTACATACTTTTATCTATCTTTACCCCACCTATTGGTTGGCATACCCTGTGTCAGAATTTTAGCGCAAATTCACTCTGTAAGACACTCCCCTTTACCACTAAGCCACACCTCCTCATTGAGTGAAGCACAAAAAGTGCCTAGGACACATAATAAATAGGGTGTATGGCATTTATGACAGTTTCTTTAGCGCGAATTAAATGGGTTGTTCTATCACAACTGACCACACCTTAGGGGGCTGGTCTGATTAGGAGGGGGCCGACCGCTGGGGCCCTGGCTAATGACTACAATAAGGACCTGTGTTCGCCAGTTTAAATGCAGCAGCAGACAGGCATTTTTGCTGTTGCTCCACATTCAACTCTACGGGGCTGGAGATAGCAGGCGGCTTGCACTCTGCTGTCTCCGGGAGTATAGAGTTGAATGGAGAGGCAGCGCGCATGGGACACCTGCCGATCAGACATCCCACAGGATAGGGGATGAGTAGTTGGAATGGGACAACCCCCTTTAAGCCAGAATTCTGGCACATTTTAGCTTAGTAAGCCTTTGGTGCCTTTACATTTTAGGCAGGTTTCAGTGTATGTTTACACACCATTAGTGTTGAGCGAACTTGTGTTTTAAGTTCGGCGTCTAAAGTTCGGGTTATCGAAAAATCGCGTTATGGATTCCGCTACCATGAACCATAACAGAATTTAGAATCCATAACCTGAACTTTAGACGCCGAACTTAAAACCCAAGTTCGCTCAACACTACACACTATATTACAGAGAAGTGAATAGGGTCAAGAGGACTACTTCTCTGCCAGCCAATAAGTCTACTAAGTGAACCAATCTAATATTCATCATTGTAAGGCCTCATGCACACGACCGTTGTTTCATTCCGTGTCCGTTGTTCAGTTTTTCGTGATTTTCTGCGGACCCATTGACTTTCAATGGGTCAGTTGAAAACTCTGCTAATGCACCATTTGTCATCCGCGTCCGTGATCCAGTCCGTCAAAAAAATATAACCTGTCCTATTTTTTTCATGGAAAACTGTTCACGGACCCATTCAAGTCAATGGGACCGTGAAAAAACACGTAGGCACACAAGATTGTCGTCCGCGTCCGTTGTTTTCCTATCATTTGCATGGCAAACTTGACTTAGACTTTTTTTTTACTTTCCTTCATGTCTGGTGATCCTCCAAAGATAAAGGAAGACACACAGAAACAAAAACGGAAGAGCGGAACCCCATTTTGCGGAACTGAACACAACAACGGGCCTGTGCATGAGGCCTAAACTAGATGGAACAATTTCAGTGATTACAGGTACTGCACCTTGAAAGGCAGGCTAAAGGCACACTTACACCGCGCTGACTAGCAGACAGTTATCAGGAAGGAACTGTTCAGCAGGAGGTGAAGAGCTGCATTTAGATGCCGCGGTCACCTCCAACTCTATGGGGACAAGCGATGGCTGTTCATTTTCGTTGTTTCTGGTCACTGTTCACACAGCATGATATGCAGCCCATCGTTCATCAGGTGATTGGCAGCACCCTTGTCGGGAACTAGCTCACATTTTATAAGAATGTATTAACCATACGGTAGAGTGTGTGACCGGTCTGTAGATAAGTGTTCTCCCCTACACGTTACATGGCTTTGGATCATCATGAGTTTACATGTGCGGAGCGGTCAATCAGTGGTCTTTTGACACAGGAATGAAGAGGCTCAACCGGAGATACATTTAACTATGCAAAATGTTGGTTGTGTTTTATTATTGTAATTTTTACTTCTTTTGTACTGTCTATTTACTATATGCTTTTTAATAAACCTGGCAGTCTGACCTTTTTTGGACTATTTGCATTTTATTAATATTTTTAGCAATGTGAATTAAAGCGTAAATTTTCAACGCTGCTACATCGTGGTGAATGGAATTGGACAAAATATTATTTTATATATATTATGGTTCTCCTCCAATATGCTCCGTTTTCCTAGATATTTTTATTTTTTTTCCCAGAAAACATTACTGTTGTATTCGTGAGGTAAGATAAAACTGAAGTATCAGAAGAGAACCTGGCTCATATATAACTAGAGGGAGACATGTCATAGACGTTAAAGGGTAACAGGACCTTTTATTTAAAGGGGTTATCTAGGAAATGGTATTGATAACCTATCCACAGGCAGTGGTCAGGGGAGTCCTGAGGATAGGTCATCAATATCAATTCCCAGATAACCCCTTTAACTTTGTTTTAACGTATTCTAAATGGCCTTTAATTCATTTTTGTAACATACTTTCTATACCCTTTTTACTATTTATGTGACATAATAGGCACTAGAAGTTAGGCGTCTACTGTGCTCTGGAATCTGTACACTCGTACAGCACTGGCATGTTAGTGGTGGGCAGACTCCACTGTGGAGCGGCAGTGAGCGATGCACAGGCAGGGGTACACATCTCTGCTCCTCCCTGTGCCCGCTCTGCAAAGCGCACTGGTGCAGAAGACTCTGTACTGAAGTTCTAGGTAAGGCTTTAATGGAATGGAGCGAGCACAGAGAGGGGCTTGACACAGTACATCGCTGCTCCTTCTTAAGCCCGCTCTGCTGAAGCCTGGCATAGCACATCGGTGGCTGTATACTTTTCCTTGGGGTTTTCAGATCTCCTCCCACACTCCAAAAGCATTTCGATAGTTTAATTGGCTTCTATGACATTAGCCCTAGTGTGGGTGTCTAAGGGTACTTTCACACTAGCGTTAGAAGAATCCGTATGCAAACGGATATTTTTTTTTCCAGATCCGTTAGACTTATTCATTGAAATACCGGAACCGTCTTTCCGGTACCATCCGGAATAACTGCTCCGGTATTTAATTTTTTCAAAGCTA
Organism: Bufo gargarizans; assembly: GCF_014858855.1. Classification (NCBI taxonomy): domain Eukaryota; kingdom Metazoa; phylum Chordata; class Amphibia; order Anura; family Bufonidae; genus Bufo; species Bufo gargarizans. Next base: position 521,223,404 of record NC_058080.1, on the reverse strand, counting down.
GAAATAACGGTGCATGCGCAGACCAGAAAACCGGATCCGGCGATGCAGCAATTTCAGGAACACGTGGTACCTGATCTGGCATCAATACATTTCAATGGAAATTAATGCCGGACCCGGCAAGTGTGGTAGTGTTCCGGGATTTTGGCCGCAGCATGCTGCTGTATTTTGTCCAGTCAAATACCGTATAAAGGACGGAACGGAATACATCATGATGCATATTGAACGGATTGCTTTCAATTCAGAATGCATTGGAACAAAATAGAAGCATTTTTTTTCTGGTATTGAGACCCTTAAGCGTTCATTCACACGTCCGTTGTTTCTTTCCTGATCTGTTCCGTTTTTTTGCGGAACAGATCTGGACCAGATCTGTACCCATTCATTTTCAATGGGTCCTGAAAAAAAATCTGACATTGTGCTCTCCGTTTTTTTCAGGACCCATTGAAAATGGATGGGTACAGATCTGGTCCAGATCTGTTCCGCAAAAATACGGAACAGATCAGGAAAGAAACAACGGACGTGTGAATGGACCCTAACCGGATTTCAATACCGGAAAAGAATAACGCTAGTTTGAAAGTACCCTTATATAGGGAAATTACACTGTGAGCCCCATTGAGGACACAGACTGATGACGAGTGATGACCGCTTTGGTATCCATATCCTGGCGCTACATAAACAATGGGCAATAAGTGAAATGTTTTAATCAAATCACAACAGGGTGAGAAGCCACCAGACCCTCCCCCCCCAGCGCTGCTTTCTGATAGAACATTCTACAGAACAGTGACAATACCAGTGTGCAACTGAGAATACTTCAAGGTAAAAAAAAACTAATTAAAGAAAGGGTTTGTCCAGCGGCTGAAAGAAATGCAAAAAGGGGGCAGAATGGGTTCAAAACAAAAAGTAGTAATGACACCACACTGATCCCTCACTTCTGCCATTCTATGGTTACCAAGTGTCCCACTTGTCTTTAGCTCCTCGTGTCTCTTAACAGGCAGGAAATGACTGGCCGAGGCGGGTCACCACTGCAGTGCAGAGACCAGCATGTGAATTGGTATGCAGTGGTGGGGGATCCGTGAGGTATTACTTGTTTTAGCTTTATTTTTACCTATTATGCCCCCTTTGTATCTGTTGGACAACCCCTTTAAATAAATTTAATTTCTTTTTAAGTTGTTAGAATATAAAACAGATTATCAGACGTATGTTCACGGGAAAAATGTACATTATAAACTAATTTCATATATGGAGAAGGCAGCCATACACTGGTTTTCCCTCTGTAGGCTCATGTGTGTACGAAGGGATCCATCTTGTTTGTGCACTGGTGGCCATGCATCTGGTGCAGAGAACCAGCCCCCACTTCCAGAGAAGCCCCTTTTACTGGTGCACGCAATGTCTTCCCTTGATCGCCCACCCGCTATCTTGTGGGACTGACAATGATTTCCAGGTCCTCACAGTCTTGATATTGAGGTTCATCTTGAGACTGCCACGTTTCCTTAGGAAAAGATTTTAGTTTTGCAGTCGGGAAGCTATGAATGGAGGTGTCATTGAAAACATCGCTATAGTGAATACTCTCTGGAAGTGACGTTTCTTCTACAACCTGTAAACTCTGTGGAAATAAAGACTAGTTAATCACTTTGTAGAAACAGCATAGCTTCCAGATACACAATTATTTCATTTATTTTTCTGCAGCCACCACTAGAGGGCACTCTGCTCCTTTTTGGGGCTGGCCACAGAAAAGAACAGAGCTTGGGTGCACAAGAGCAATGGTGACGCCCTCACTGCACCAAAAGCTTAATTTGCATGTTAATAAAAAGTATCAAAACTCGAGAAAGGAGTCTACAATCAACAACAAAAACCTGCTTTTTAAGTTGGATAGGGAGTTTGCTGGTGACAGATTCCCTTGAAGGTGCCATGATTTAACAATAAGACCCTGCTTTGTAGCAGTGCTTGTAACACAATATATACTCAGTGCTGATGTTAACAATTAGGTGGCAAAAATCTGCAACCCAGGATTTACTCCTTAAAGGGTTTCTACCACTTCGGTGTCACATATTTAGCTGTCAGACACTAGCGATCCGCTAGTGTCTGCTCTGCCCAACCATCCTAATCTAATTGCTTTTGGGGCAGCCGTTTTGATAAAAAAAACTACTTTTATTAATATGCTAATGAGCCTCTAGGTGCTATGGGGGCGTCATTAGCACCTAGAGGCTCCGTCTACCTTCAGAAACTGCCGCCGCCCAGCGCGTCCCTCCAGCCCGCCCATCTCCTCCTGAATGCGATCCTCCTTGTGAGCGCCTGTATTCGGCGCATGCGCAGTGAATGTCTGACAGCTTCCCTGCTCAGACATCTCCACTGCGCCTGTTCCTCGGAGCACTATGGCGTCATCGCGCAGGCGCAGTGGAGATGTCTGAGCAAGGAAGCGGTCAGACATTCACTGCGCATGCGCAGAATACATACGCTCACAAGGAGGATCGCATTCAGGAGGAGATGGGCGGGCTGGAGGGACGCGCTCGGCGGCGGCAGTTTCTGAAGGTAGACGGAGCCTCTAGGTGCTAATGACGCCCCCATAGCACCTAGAGGCTCATTAGCATATTAATAAAAGTAGTTTTTTTATCAAAACGGCTGCCCCAAAAGCAATTATATTAGGATGGTTGGCCAGAGCAGACACTAGCGGATCGCTAGTGTCTGACAGCTAAATATGTGACACCGAAGTGGTAGAAACCCTTTAACCAATACGCCTTTTTTCCTGTGGTCACTAGCGGGATTTAGGCTAAGCCGCTGCCTTTTTAAGGCAGCTTAGGCCAAGTCTCCCGTGAAGTGGAGAGCGGGGGCTTGGGAGGTGCTCATGCCGCTCTACAGAGCACTAGTGAGGCCTAATTTGAAGTATTGTGCTCAGTACTGGAGACCATATCTCCAGAAGGATATTGATACTTTGGAGAGAGTTCAGAAAAGAGCTACTAAACTGGTACATGGATTGCAGGATAAAACTTACCAGGAAAGGTTAAAGGACCTTAACATGTATAGGTTGGAAGAAAGACGAGACAGAGGGGATCTGATAGAAACTATTAAATACATAAAGGGAATCAACAAGGTAAAAGAGGAGAGAATATTTAAAAGAAGAAAAACTGCTACAAGAGGACATAGTTTACTACAATAGTATAGAACAGGCTCACCTTATAGATATAAATGTAATCTCTCTGGAGGATTCTGGAAACCAATCTGTGAGAAAAGAACATTTAGAAAAATGAAATATATTTTCTTTATTTTGTGCTGTTCTAAAAGAGGGATTTGCTCTAATTACCTTTCTTCTATCCCTTTGAAACTGTTGCCTATAATGACCATTTGTGACAAAGCATCACCCGACCAGTTCCTCCAGAGCAAGTTATTATACAGCGCCTTTCCACAATGCGGCATGTAGAAGACGGTGGGCTTACGGACGGCGTGCTTACCCTCCTGGAATGAGACGGTAACAGATAACATTAACAGATGCACATACTAGCAGCATATTCGCCCAATACATGCCATAGTAGTAAAGGTTTTCTGGAACTCAGATCAGTCTGGGTCCAACAGCTGATCGGTGGGGGTACGGGGTTGGACCACTATCAGCTGACAATGACCTATCCTGAGGACAGGCCATACGTCCTGAAAAATGCAGGTTTTCAACAATTTATCAAGAAGAATTGAGAAGACAAAACTTTTAAAAAGTAATGTGATTCCGTCTTAGGGTCCATTCACACATCTGCAAAACGGGTCCGCATCCGTTCTGCAATTTTGCGGAATTGGAGCGGACCCATTCATTTTCAATGGGGCCACAAAAAACGCAGACAGCACACCGTGTGCTGCCTGCATCCGCACTTCCGTTCCGGGGCCCCGCAAAAAAATAGAACATGTCCTATTCTTGTCCGCAACCACGGACAACAAAAGGCATTTCTATCATAGGCTACTTCTGCATTTTGCGGACTACACTAAGAAAGATACCAGACTTTGCATCTAGTAGTCAAGAGTGTCATATATACATCCTTGGAGAAGTGAGAGTCACTGGTTGAATGGGGCATCATTGAAGGTAGATAACCCTGGGGTTTTGTTACAATGCCCTGATCTTATGTAAATCAGTGGCTCTATCTATTTATAAGGTTAAGACTATATGCTAATTGGTCTTCATTCCTGTCATGGTCCCTGTAAGTTCATGGCATGGAGATTACCCTCTAATAGTTGTCTTATGTATGATAATCCCCACTATTTATCTTGCATTGTGCTATTGAGGGTGCCATTCCAGTTTTAAACAGTAGATGGTGCCGATGTTTCAGCCCTACGTATCAATGCCCCATATCCTACATTGGTATTGAGGGATCTTTGTATCTGATCACTTCTTGCTCCTAATTCAGGCCTTAAACAATACGATCTATTTTCTAACTACCCGAGTACAGTTGAAAGATGGCATGAGTGACATTCTTAAACACTACTGCCCAAACGCTGAATACCGTCTTGCTTATTTGAGACAGTATCTCCTTCTAAATCTTGGTATGTCTGCATTGAACTATTAATGTCTCTTTTCCTGCTGGATTTATTGAGTATTTGTTTACATTGACTATTTCACCCCTGTATCTGGTCCTATCTTGATTAGGCCATATGTAGCCCCCTCCCCTCTTGGTCACACCTGATTGATCACTGAGTGGTATAAATCTAAGTTCATAGGTCTTCCAGACCTTGGTCTTTCCACATGCAACATCTCTCAAGTGCAACTCTAAGTGCACAGACTGAATTATACCAGAATGGGACCAGAAGGGGACCACAGGTAATTACAGACATAGTCAATGCAAACAATGTTTAAATTTTTCCTCTTACTCCTCCTACTTGTCCATAACCTCCTGAAATACCCCCACATCCATTCACCCAGCAAGGAACTATTCATCTCTCCCTTCATCTTATCTTCTCATCTGATCGCTTGCACAAACCTGTTTGCCAACATAAAACACTTCCTTCCCAAACACACACAGACACCTCATGCCCTCTCCTATTCTCATCTATTAACACTTTCTCTGCTTCTCCTTACTGCTGGTGATATCTCTCCAAATCCAGGACCCCCTCAGCAAATCCCCACTATCACCTCCATGTCCCACTACAAATCTCCTTCTACAAATTTCTACAACCCCTTAAACCAAATTACCATTCCTCTGAACCCTGCGCCTTTAGTTCCTCTTGCAGGAGCATTATGGAACGCGCGCTCCGTCTGTAACAAACTGTCGTACATCCATGAACTGTTCATCTCTCAAAACCTTTCCTTTCTGGGTCTCACAGACATGGCTGACACCCTCAGACACCACCTCCCCTGCTGCACTCTCTTATAGTGGATTTCAATTCACTCACACCCCCCGCCCTGGCTGCAAACATGGTGGAGGAGTTGGTCTTCTCCTATCAGACACCTGCTCCTACAGCCCAACTCCACTGCCACCCTCCATTACGCTCACCTCATTTGAAGTACACTCTGTTTGCATCTACTCTCCCTCCAACCTTCAAGTAGCAGTCATTTACCGCCCCCCAGGCCCAGCCACCATATTTCTTGACCACTTTAACACATGGCTACTACACTTTCTTTCTGCCGACATCCCCACTATCATCATGGGTGACTTAAACATCCCTATTGACACATGCCACTCGGCCGCCTCTAAACTCCTGTAGCTCTCTTCCTCCTTCGGCTTATCACAGTGGTCTTCAGCTCCCACCCACAGAGATGGTCACACTCTGGATCTGATCTTTTCCCGCCTCTGCTCCCTATCTAACCTTTATAATTTGCCTCTCCCCCTATCCGGCCACAACCTACTCACCTTCTCTTCATTGGTCTCTTCTGCAGCTCCCCCGGTCCACACACTAGCACACCCCCGCAGGAACCTCAAACAGCTTGACTTTCGCTTGCTTTCTGACTCTCTTCTCCCACTCTCTACCATCTGTTGCCTCCAAGACCCAGAAGCTGCTACCACCCTATATAACACCACATTAAGTACAGCTCTGGACACTGTTGCCCCCCTCACACACAACAAAATCCGGAAAATCAACAGACAACCCTGGCACACCAACCTGACCAAAAAACTCAGACAAGCTTCCAGGGCTGCTGAGCGGCGATGGAAGAAATCCCATTCTAAAGATCATTTCACCGCATACAAGCAATCCCTCCTCATATTCAAATCCTCACTCGCTGATGCAAAACAGGCTTACTTCTCATCTCTCATATCTTCCCTGTCACACAGCCCTAAACAACTTTTTAGCACTTTTAATTCCCTTCTCCGTCCCCCAGCGCCCCCACCCTCTCCTCTCTTCTCAGCGGAGGACTTTGCCAAATATTTCAAACAAAAGATAGTCCACATCAGAGAAATCTTTACTACACAGTCCCCACAGACAATCTACACAACTGCTCGGTCCTCTTCTCCCAAAACCCACTTCTCTACCATTACAGAAGGAAAACTCTCCACTCTACTCTCCAAATCTCATCTGACCACCTGTGCACTTGACCCAATCCCATCCCACCTCATCCCTAACCTCACCGCAGTGTTTATCCCAGCCCTAACTCATCGCTTCAACCTATCACTAAACTCTGGTGTCTTCCCCTCTGCTTTTAAACATGCTACCATTACACCCATCCTCAAAAAGCCTTCACTTGACCCATCTTCCTTGTCCAGTTATCGCCCCATATTACTTCTTCCGTATGCCTCAAAGCTACTTGAACAACATGTCCATTCAGAACTGTCCTCCCACCTCTCCTCCTGCTCCCTCTTTGACCGCTTACAATCTGGCTTCCGACCCCACCACTCGACCGAGACTGCCCTTACCAAAGTCACCAATGACCTACTCACAGCCAAAACCAAGAAACAATACTCTGTCCTCCTTCTCCTTGACCTGTCCTCTGCCTTCGACACTGTTGACCACTCCCTTCTGTTGCAAACTCTCTCATCTCTTGGCATCACTGACCTGGCCCTCTCCTGGATCACATCATACCTCACAGACCGGACGTTTAGCGTCTCCCACTCCCGCACCACCTCCTCGTCTCATTCCCTCTCTGTTGGTGTCCCGCAAGGCTCTGTCCTAGGACCCCTGCTCTTCTCTATCTACACTTTTGGCCTGGGACAGCTCATAGAGTCCTATGGCTTTCAGTATCACTCCTACACTGACGACACACAAATCTACCTCTCTGGTCCAGACATCACCACCTTATTATCTAGAATCCCACAATGTCTATCTTCTATATCATCCTTCTTCGCCTCTCGCTTTCTTAAACTTAACATGGATAAGACAGAATTCATAATCTTTCACCCATCTTGTTCAACCCCCCCAACAGACCTATCTATCACGATCAATGGCTGCACATTATCCCCAGTCAACAAAGCCCGCTGCCTTGGAGTGATCTTGGATTCTGCCCTTTCCTTCCGACCGCACATCCAAGCCCTTTCCACCACCTGCCGTCTCCAACTCAAAAACATCTCCCGCATCCGCGCTTTCCTTAACTTTGAATCTGCGAAAATACTTGTACATGCCGTCATTATCTCCCGTCTAGACTACTGCAACATTCTCCTCTGTGGCCTTCCATCTAGCACTCTCGCACCCCTCCAATCTATCCTCAACTCTGCTGCCCGACTAATCCACCTCTCACCCTATTATTCCTCTGCCTCTCCCCTTTGCCAATCCCTTCACTGGCTCCCCATTGCCCAACGAATTCACTTCAAAGTACTTACAAATACATACAAGGCCGTCCATAACCTCTCCCCTCCCTACATCTCTGAGCTAATTTCCCGATACACCCCCACACGCACTCTCCGATCCTCACAAGACCTCCTTATCTCCTCTCCTCTTATTGCCTCTTCCCACAATCGACTCCAGGATTTCTCCCGTGCATCCCCCATACTCTGGAACTTGCTACCCCAACATATCAGACTCTCACCTACAGTGGAATCCTTCAAAAGAAACCTGAAAACCCACCTCTTCAGAGAAGCCTACAACCCGTGACCATGCTGCCTCTATACCGCCATGACCAACTTAACCCGCACCTACTGTGTCCCTCTCCCATACCATGTAGATTGTAAGCCCTTACGGACAGGGCCCTCTCTCCTTCTGTACCAGTCTGTAACTCGTCTTGTTTATGATTAGTGCAATTGTCTGTATTATGTATGTGCACCCCTTATCATATGTACAGCGCTATGGAATGAATGGCGCTTTAATAATAATAATAATAATAATAATAAAAGTATGTGCCATTTCTTACCTTTTTGTGATGCGCCCATTTTAACTCCACCGTCCCTGACATGCGCAGGTGCACGTGCAGGATGCCAGGCATCGAGTACACGCAGAAATGAATGTGTCTTTTTAAAGGCTGATCACTTTTTTTCATACATATTTCAATGATGATTAAAGGGGTTCTCCGAGATAAGTAAAGATCTCAAAAAGATGTTATATGCACCTCTTTCTCCAGCGCCATTCTTTGCGGTTCTGGTTCGTTCTCCTGCAGCTTTTAGAATACATGCTGGGAAATGGTGGCTGCAGCCAATCACTGTGCTCCGCAGTGCTGTATCCCGGCACGTCACTGACACTGTGATGTGCAGGTACACAACGTGTCCAGGTACGTCACTCGCAGGAGAACCAGACCAGCACCACATAAAGAGGTGAGCATTAGGGCTGGTTAATGCAGCGGATTATGATGATGTCAAAGTCCGCCACATATACCTTATCAGAAACCACCACAGTTTTTAGGGACGTTGTTCACTTTGGATGCTGCAGACCTGCTCATGGCTTAGCTCCAGTGAATGGCGCCAAACTGTGGGAGGACACCTGGCTCACCTTCGAGCGGTGGTTGTCTGAACACCACATCAAGAAGGGAAAAGTCCCTTCTTGGTGCAATAGTGGTCTTAAACTTCCAGATCGTGAACTGCACTGCTGCCTCCCAGTGAAAACAATGGGAGCCACCGCCAAAATTCCAACGGCAAATTCCGCCATGTGAACGCACCTTGACATTTTTTTTGACATCTGAGATTTTTACATTATCTCAAACAATACACTTATACTTGAATTACTGTATGATAATTGAGCTTCATTGTATGATATAATATGGTATAAATAGCTGTGGTTGTACAGCTTTAACGGACTGTGTCATCTCGCCGTTACTAAGGCGAGATGGGAGCAAGCCCCAACTACCCGATGGTTGGAAAACAGTATAGCTTATTGTGCTACGCCGTTTCCGTAGCTCCTATGCACTGCAATGGGAGTTACTGAAACAGTGGAGCACCAGCCTGCTCTGGTGTTTTCCAATGACCTCGTGGTCAAGGCTTGGTCCCATCTCACCTTTGTACTGGTGATGTGAGAAAACCCCTCTAATACTGCTTGAGAATGGCTCCATAGAAGGACTGAAACGTCACCAGTGACTTGGATGAATAAACACTTCTTTGCTGTGCTGCTTCTTCTATCAGAATTTGGTACAAGACTTGGAGTCCGACCTTGCACCCTCTCCCCTTTGAGGCTTCTATCTGTGCTACTGCACCATGAAACCAAACATAAAAAACAAGAAGATGCCTGAACCCCTTCCCCATCTGCTATATAGCGAAGATGATATATGTAAGATGATTATTCTTAAGACGACCATACACACTACCTAAGTAATGCTTGAACTGGCTGTAGTTGGCAAGATCTGATGATTTTTTCAAGGTGTTTCCCAGGACTTTTACATTGATGGACTATCCTGAAAGGGATTTGTGTCACTTCAGCAAGTGGCATTTATTATGCAGAGGAAGTTACTACAAGGCACTTACTAATGTATTGTGACTGTCCATATTGCCTCCTTTGCTGGCTTGATTCATTTTTCCGTCAGCCTATACACTTCTCGTTTCCATGTTTTAGGCCCGCCCTGCAATCCATTATTGGATTGGATCCGAAGTCGCTTTGTTGAAAACTTCAGAATAATACTGTCCGGAGATTCATAGAATGTATGGGCTCCGATGAGCCGAAGCAAGTTATTTATGAAGTCGTGCCTGACATCGTTGAATAACTTCAGTAGTTGATTTTTAAAGTGGAAAACCGCTTTACAACTTGAAACCGAACTCGGCTGGATACTAGTTGGAACCGAAGCCGAGTCCTGTTATTCAACGATGTCAGGCGCGACTTCACAAATAACTTGCTTCGGCTCATTGGAGCTAATACATTCTAATTCTGTACGGAGACGGATCTCTGTATAGTATTATTCCAAGTTTTGAACGAAGCAACTTCGGATGAAGCATCCAAAGCTAGCTTCGCTCAACACTACCGGCCACCAGAGAGGCTGGAACTTTTTCCTATAGTGTGCAAGCACAGCCACCACTGATGGATTACAGGGTGATTGTAACCATGGAAACGAGCAGTGTATAATGTGATGGGAAAATGAATCCAGCCAGCAAAGGAAGTAATATAGACAATCACAATACATTAGTAAGTGCCTTGTATTAACTTTCTCTACATGGTAAATGCCACTTGCTGAAGTGAGACAACCCCCTTTAAGATAGGTCATCAATATCTAATCAGTGGGGGTCTGACTCCTGGCCGCTCCTCCACCCCAGATATAGGCACAGGAATTAAACGGCTCCGTTATTGTGAAGTGAATGGAGCTGGTTACTACAATGTTACTTCTCCTGAAGTAATTAGGAACAGCACTGCAGTAATGTGTATGAGGGCATCCAGACAGTTTGGGGAATAGAGGGGGCTAATAACGGTTTAACGCCCTCTTTCTTCAGAAAAAAACATGTGCTTGGCCAATCCAAAGAAATGCACTCCGCGCTACTTACTTCGTTTGTCAGCAAAACGGTCAGCCCTAGGTCCTGCAGTACAGCAATCTCCGATGGAGAAAATACTGGATCAAAAACATAGCACTGGCGTCTGGGGATCTGAAAAGAAATACACAGAGATTATTTCAAGGACCAGACCTGTCCCTGTAATCTGTCCCTTCTGATTTATGGCATTGGCTTCATTGAAACATCCATACTTCAAGTACAAGGACAGGGGCAAATTAGCTGAAGACAGATGTTCTACAACAGGGATGCCCGACCTGCGGCCCTCCAGCTGTTATCTGACAACTAAACCAGAACGTAATCCAAAATCCCAGAACACTTCACCCCCATGAAACAGACATCAGGAAAAGTTCCAAAAATACAGCAATAATGTTATATTAATAAAATTATGTTTTTAAAGATAGAATAAAGAGCTGCAAAGTATAACGGTAAGTGACGCAAGTTGTGTCTTCATTTTACAAAACGTCAGGAAAAGCACAACACCTCAAGAAAAAACGAGGGACTGTAAAAATAGAAATCCATCCATCTTAAAGGGGTTCTGCAGTTTGTTTAAACTGATCGGTGGGGGTCCGACACCCGGGACCACCGCCGGTCAGCTGTTTGAGAAGGCAGCGGTGATCCAGCAACACCGCGGCCTTCTCACTGTTTACCGCTGGCCGAGTGACGTCACGACTAGTATCAATGGCCTGGGCGGGGCTAAGCTCTGTTTACTTGAATGGAGCCTAGCCCCGCCCAGGCCAGTTGATACTAGTCGTGAGGTCACTGGGCCTGCGGTAAACTGTGAGAAGGCCGCGGCGCTCCTGGATCACCGCTGCCTTCTCAAACAGCTGACCGGCGGGGGTCCCGGGTGTCGGACCCCCGCTGATCATCCAGAGGATAGATCATCAGTTTAAACAAACTGCAGAACCCCTTTAATAAGATATTCCCTGGGAATGAAAATAATGCAATGTCCCAGGCAAAGACAAGAACTCTCCGCTTGTCATATGATGTATTACAGTAATACAAATATTGCATATTTTGTCATTATTGTTATATCGATTGCCATAAAGGTAACAAAACACAAATTACATACTTTAGAAATTCCCCCCAACTTCCCTGCGGAGAGACGACTACACCAGCTCGTATTGTGAAGGTACAGCATCACAGAGCATGGCGGGTACAAAGTGACATCATTTGCACATTTAATTGCATAGTCCAGAAGGCCAGATTTGCCCACGGCTACATGTCGGAGCCGTAACAGGAGTGCCCAGGGTTCATATCATTTTCCCTAGCACGGAAAGTTGCCCCTGTAAACAATTTCTTGTCAAAGTCCGCGACGCCAATCCAGGGACTTCAAACCATCCCTGCCAAATAACCATAAACTTAGCGGAGCATCTTCTTTTCAAATATACTCCTCTGTCATTTCTCAGAATAGTGTTAAGTCGGTTTACAAATTCCCGTTTAGTGGGTGGGTTCTGTTCTATCCAGTGTTTGGATAGCAATATTCTAGCTGGGAGGAGCATTCTGTGAATACTCAAAGACACTCTGCAAGTCTAGGAGACCTAGCACACATACTCTGGGATCTCTCTGCAACTGTATCTGAGTCATCCGGGCAACTATCTGCAAACATCCTCCCAATAGACTAACAGAGAACACTCCCAAACCATATGCATCAGGGAAGCCTCCTCCTCCCCACACCGGGCAGCACGAGTTCGCCCGAAGACCTATCTTGTATAAAAACACAGAGGTTTTATGTACTCTATGTACTAGGTATAGCTGAGGTATTCATAGGCTAGGGGTTAAAGCCAGAACAGCGTCCCATTGTTCCTGCGTTCTACCAACGTCCCGTTTCCATTTAGCTTTGATCGGTAAGCAGCATATGATGACTTTTATTTGAATTGTTTTGCACTAAAAGAAAATCCCTGCCACCAGGGCAAAAGTTTCTTGAGAGAACAGCTTTGATTATTTTTTAGGTGTAGTCCAGTATGTCTTGGAGACGTGGAAATAATCCTTGATTGGTTTGGATCTGTTCCACGCTGTCCCATAAAACCTCTGCGTCCTCCACAATATATAGCAAGTGCTCATGTGCTGTTTTATAGCCGTGTGATAATAATGGGCAGAGGAGACTCTTCACTGTCTCGGAAAGATCGTTTATTATAATTATTGTTTTATATTAACCCCTTTAGGACCCTGGGATTTTCCATTTTTGCGTTTTTTACTCCTGGACTTTCTGGAGCCATAAACCTTTTTATTTTTGCAGGACAATTTGCACTTTACTATTGCAGGCAATGTAGTGTTTTTTTACGGCGCTCCCTATGTGGTAAAGCTGACCTGTGTCCTTCATTTTCTGAATCAGTGCAAGTACAGCAATACCACATGTATATAGATGTTCTTGTGCTTTAACACTGAGAAAACATAAAAACTTTTCATAGCCATATTCTTACCCCTATAACTTTTTTATCGTTATGTCTACAAAGATTTATGAGGGCTTATTTTTTGCGGGACGATCTGTAGTTCTTAGTATTGGATGTGTATGACTTTATGATCACTTTTTATTCAATTTTCTTTAGGACAAAAAGTGACAAAAAAAGGTAAATCGGCCATTTTGGGGATATTTTTATATTTAATAGCACAGGTGTTCTCAGACATGGCGATGCCCATGATGTTCTGTTTTTTTTTTTTTTAAACTGTTTATTTATTCTAGGGAAAGCGGGCGAGTAGAATTTTTATATATTTTTTTTAATATTTTAAAAACCTTTTTCTTTTTTTTAGTTCACCCTAGGTGACTATAATATGCAATTATTAAATTGCTACTTGTTCTCTGTAATGGATATTTATCCATTACAGAATACAGGATTCAGAATATTCCAATGCAGTGCTGCCACCTGTAGGCCAGCATTGGAATATACTACATATGGGCCTGGAACAGCCTCAGGCCTATTACTAGTATGGAAAGCCTTCCCCAATCTCAGCCAGGGAAGGCATCCCAGGCCAGGAAGCGTACGGCTTCTGGTTTTAGTGCTCTCAGATGCCGTGGTCACATTTCACCACAGCATCTGAAGCATCCGCGGACAAGAATAGAATATGTCCTATTCTTGTCCGTTTTGCTGACAAGGAAAGGGGAATTCTGCATGAATAAAAAAAAATAAAAAAAAGTCGGCATGCACGCTTACGGCCATGTAAATGAGCCCTCAGAATTTGGAGCACAAGCAATTATTGTCTCATCATGTTCAATCATCACCTTAAATTGTTCCAGGAATAGCAGTAAGAAGGCCATTTGATGTCGAGATATAACACAGGACGTAAAATTTCCCAGACCATAGCACACACAGTCATAGGACTGGAGAGAAATGCAGGTAGACCTGGAGCCCTCAAGGTGCAGGTTCTTCATGAGCTCCTCATTAATACTGCTGGCGTCTGAAGTTGCTGGTGATATATCTGGAAATTTGAGAAGACAACCTAGAAGAAATACACTGTATAAGCAGCTGGTGACAAAGTAGTGAAACCAATGTCTTGGTGACGTGAGTTTGGAAATATAGTTAAAGAAAACATTTTGTACAAATATGATCAAATCAGGCTAACTATGATTGACACCATGAATTTGTTCAGGACTCTTCCAGTAAATGCCAGAAAAGAGAGCAGCTACAAAGAAGAGCTCTGAATGAACCTGGCGCATCCATGCTTAGGCCTCATGCACACGATCATTGTTTTGATCCGCATCAGAGCCGCAGTTTTTGCGCCTTGGATGCGGACCCAGTCACTTCAATGGGGCCGCAAAAGATGCGGATAGCACTCCATGTGCTGTCCGCATCCGTTGATCTGTTCTGTGGTCTGCAAAAAAAATATAACCTGTCCTTTTCTTGTCCGTTTTGCGGACAAGAATAGGCAGTTATATCAATGGCTGTCTGTGCCGTTCCGCAAATTGCGGAACGCACATGGATGTCATCCGTGTTGTATGGATCCACAATTTGCGGACCGCAAAACACACAACGGTCGTGTGCATGTAGCCTTAATGAGGTTTTCCTGTAATACTGATTTTTAAACAAGTGTCCACATCCTGACCCCTGAAACAGAACATTTATACTTACCTGCTCCACGCTGCCTCAGCTGTTTCCATCTTCCGGTCCCCACACTGTTTACATCCTGGCTTCAGCTGTGTTGTGGTCACAAGCAGCACGTCACCGCTGAAGCCAGTCATTGGTTAGATTGGTGCATGCAACGATCCAGCCAATGACTGGCTTCAGCAGTGACATGCTGCTTGTGGCCACATCCCCTCTAAAGCCAGTCATTGGTTGGAGCAGTGTATGTGACCATGCCCATGCAACGATCTAGCCAATGACTGGCTTCAGCAGTGACATGCTGCTTGTGGCCACATCCCCTCTAAAGCCAGTCATTGGTTGGAGCAGTGTATGTGACCATGCCCATGCAACGATCTAGCCAATGACTGGCTTCAGCAGTGACATGCTGCTTGTGGCCACATCCCCTCTAAAGCCAGTCATTGGTTGGAGCAGTGTATGTGACCATGCCCATGCAACGATCTAGCCAATGACTGGCTTCAGCAGTGGCATGCTGCTTGTGGCCACATCCCCTCTGAAGCCAGTCATTGGTTGGAGCAGTGTATGTGACCATGCCCATGCAACGATCTAGCCAATGACTGGCTTCAGCAGTGACATGCTGCTTGTGGCCACATCCCCTCTAAAGCCAGTCATTGGTTGGAGCAGTGTATGTGACCATGCCCATGCAACGATCTAGCCAATGACTGGCTTCAGCAGTGGCATGCTGCTTGTGGCCACATCCCCTCTGAAGCCAGTCATTGGTTGGAGCAGTGTATGTGACCATGCCCATGCAACGATCTAGCCAATGACTGGCTTCAGCAGTGACATGCTGCTTGTGGCCACATCCCCTCTAAAGCCAGTCATTGGTTGGAGCAGTGTATGTGACCATGCCCATGCAACGATCTAGCCAATGACTGGCTTCAGCAGTGACATGCTGCTTGTGGCCACATCCCCTCTAAAGCCAGTCATTGGTTGGAGCAGTGTATGTGACCATGCCCATGCAACGATCTAGCCAATGACTGGCTTCAGCAGTGGCATGCTGCTTGTGGCCACATCCCCTCTGAAGCCAGTCATTGGTTGGAGCAGTGTATGTGACCATGCCCATGCAACGATCTAGCCAATGACTGGCTGCAGCAGTGACATGCTGCTTGTGGCCACATCCCCTCTAAAGCCAGTTATTGGTTGGAGCAGTGTATGTGACCATGCCCATGCAACGATCTAGCCAATGACTGGCTGCAGCAGTGACATGCTGCTTGTGGCCACATCCCCTCTGAAGCCAGTCATTGGTTGGAGCAGTGCATGTGACCATGCCCATGCAACGATCTAGCCAATGACTGGCTTCAGCAGTGACATGCTGCTTGTGGCCACATCCCCTCTAAAGCCAGTCATTGGTTGGAGCAGTGTATGTGACCATGCCCATGCAACGATCTAGCCAATGACTGGCTTCAGCAGTGGCATGCTGCTTGTGGCCACATCCCCTCTGAAGCCAGTCATTGGTTGGAGCAGTGTATGTGACCATGCCCATGCAACGATCTAGCCAATGACTGGCTGCAGCAGTGACATGCTGCTTGTGGCCACATCCCCTCTAAAGCCAGTTATTGGTTGGAGCAGTGTATGTGACCATGCCCATTAAACGATCTAGCCAATGACTGGCTGCAGCAGTGACATGCTGCTTGTGGCCACATCCCCTCTGAAGCCAGTCATTGGTTGGAGCAGTGCATGTGACCATGCCCATGCAACGATCTAGCCAATGACTGGCTTCAGCAGTGACATGCTGCTTGTGGCCACATCCCCTCTGAAGCCAGTCATTGGTTGGAGCAGTGCATGTGACTATGCCCTTGCGCTACTGGATGTAAACAGTGAGAAGGACTGGAGCAGCGTGGAGCAGGTAAGTATAAAAGTCTTCTATTTCAGGGGGCAGGCTGCGAGCATTTTTAAAAATCAATATTACCAGAAACCCCTTTAATACTGGTAGACCATTGATTCCAAAGGCCACTGTTTATATGTAATATCCCACTATTTGTCTACTCAGCCAACCACAAGCATTATTGCCTGTTAGTTTTCCATTTGGCTCCAGGTGCTGTGATCCTCATTTCACAGGACACTATTGGGCAGAAAGGGGTAGCCTCCACCCTCGGTCAAGCTCCTTACAGAAGCCAACATCTGAGGGCTGGAAAGGCCAGAAGTAGAGGTTTCTCTTGCTGATGATGGCTGCACAAGCAGTTTTGGTGCCTGTGTGAACCTCGTGACCAGGGGCGTAGCTAAAGGCTCATGGGCCCTGGTGCAACAGTTCAGCTTGGCCCCCCCTTCCCTCAAACCTTCGTGCTGCATGAGGCAAAAATTAAAACTGCACCCCCCCCTCCATGCCAAATTCATAACCTAACCACTTCTGTCCAGCCAAAGATGTAACTTGCATACACTTTCTATAATACCAGTGTCTTCTTATGTGGCACAAGGGTCTTTGGGCCCCTCAGGCTCCTGGGCCCGGTAGCGACTGCTACCTCTGCACCCCCTATAGCTACGCCCCTGCTCGTGACACATCTTTACATCATGGTGCCTTTATGGCAATCAGTCCCATTACGTACAGGTATAATAGCTGGTCTCTGTGCTATTCCAGCCCAATAAGCTGTATCCACTACATTACCATCAGTTGGATAGTAACATACAGTACACAGGGCCCTCCCATCTTAAAATGGGGCTCTCCAGACCTCGTCCTGCCTGGATGTGACCGGAGGTCATGGCAATTGGTTCAGTAGCTCCCATAGCAAGCTGTAACCTGTGACTGCATTGTATGGTGCCTATGGGGTGACCGAGGGAGCCCTCTCTGTCTAACCACCGAGATGTCATAATTGCAGGACACCATCGATTCTAAGAGGTTAATGCAGCAGTACCATCCTCCTTTGTCTTCCCTGTGAATGCTGCTGTACGGTACTACAGCATTCAGGGCTCAGAGGCGCCACCCGGCCTCTGCAAATTCATCTTATATTCAACAGATAACAGGTGACCACTCCAACGTTTAACGTCATTGAGTGATCCCTAAGTGAGTTAGAACATTATCCTGACATTTACTTACATAGTATGGCACCACCAGGTGGTCAAAGTGTACTGCAGCTTGCACGTCCATCTACTGAGCTGTGGGCTGCCGCAAGGAAGGGAGACTTTTTTATTTGTTCCTCTGCAGTGAACATCGGGAAAAAGCTACTTCTGTTACCTGCTGTGCAATGAACAGCACTATGCCGAGACGTGGCTGTGGGGAGGGTAAGCATTTGAACACCAGGTGGCGCTATTATATATATATATATATATATATATATATATATATATATAAAAAAGTCATCAATTTGAAATGGTTCATTTTTTTACAACAGCATATAAATGGAAATAGGCTTTATTATTTATCATCTATGAAATGAATATGACGTCCTGGTGGGACCAACTCAGCAGGGGTCAGCAATCTCTGGCAGTCCAGCTGTTGTGAAACTACAACTCCCAGTAGGCATGCTGCTACTGTAACTCGAACAGAAGTGAATAGACATGCTGGGAGTTGTAGTTTCACAAAAGCTGAGTGCCGGAGATTGCTGACCCTTCAACATGTCAACAAGCCCTCTACATGTTGTGACAAACCTTGTAGCTGAATTCTTCCCCATTTGTTCTGATATTAATCTATATACTCCACATATTACTGTTCTCACCTTGACAAGAGTCCCAAAAGTCAGACGCTCGCAAATCTGCCCTGTTAAATACAGCAAGAATAAGAGACGTAGTGATACTCTGAGCTATGGGAGGGTTCCTGATACATTCATTAATGATGAGACACCGATGTCTCCATATCATGATATGATTTATGATATAACATAGGTTTCATCTACAAAGCAGCCACTGTGCGTGTAAATTACAAAAGACCAAGAGGAAGTAGCTGACGGTTCACCGCCCGGCTTGGCTCACATAACTGCTGACGTTCTGTTCCGATACAGGAACAGAAAAAAGAAAAAAAAAGTGCCAGACACCAATGGCACCCAAAAGACCCCCCACTGACTGTAACGGGATCTGCCTGGTTTCAGTTCTATCAGTTTGTGGCCAAAATAGTGAGGATGGGAGTCCACCTGGCTGGTGGATATTTGGTAGAAGCTGCTTTGTGATAATCTGTAAGGCTAGGTGCACACCATGTCAGGGTCATACGCTTGGTCCTATCAAACAAGGAGTGAACTAAGCCTTACCTTCATGTTTTCTCTCCACTTTTATCACACTTATTATATACTGTGAAGACGCGTAACTTACATGGTTTCATTAATTCGCTTGATTACATTAGAGCAACCCATGTCTGGATCCAAGTTATGAAGCCGCTCAGATCCAGCTGGATTTTCCTTTAGCCGGGAGGACTTCTTCATGGCCTTTTTCTTGCTGACTACCTGCCACGTGCCCGATTCCATCCTGGACCTGGAAGCAGCAAAATATGGGCAGGATTTATCCCATTCCACAGACTGTCATCACTCACCAGTGCCTGTCTGCTATGGGCTCACACTAATCCATATCTCAAGCCATGAATGGAAGGAGAGAAACTAGCGGAAACCAAGCAGGAAGGGACAAGATATAGAACTGGGAAAAACATACAACTACAAGACTGAGGCAGGGTGTTCATTTTAGTAGTAATGTCTATCAGTTTTCCTTAAAGGAGTTGTCCAAGAGACTTTTCCTTAAAGGGATTGTCCGGGCTTTTTAATATTGATGACCTATCTTCAGGATAGGTCATAAAAATCTGATCGGTGGGGGTCTGACACCCGGCACCCCCGCCGATCAGTTTTAGGAGGAGACGGCACACGCAGTGTGCACGTGCGGTCTCCCTACTTTCTTCCTGTCCATTGCTGTATGTCTATGGCACAGCAGCAGCGAGCAGGTACAGAGAAGGGAGACAGCACGTGCGCATTGCGCACGGAATCTCCCCGTACAGCTGCTAGACGGAGGTGCCGGGTGTCAGACCCCCGCCGATCTGATATTGATGACCTATCCTGAAGATAGGCCATCAATATTAAAAAGCCCAGACAACCCTTTTAAAAATCTCAGGCAGTCTGTACAATTACCTAAAATATAAAAAACACAATATAAAACACCTGCCTCTCCAGCTGTAGATCACTGAGGACAGCGACTGGATGCAGTGGCCACATGCTGTACCCAGACCAGGAGATATTGGATCAGTATTGCACAGAACAGCTCTGGAAAAATGGGCGAGTAGATCTTTTTTAAGCAACTGTACAAGTTCAAGTTAATAATTAAAACAAAAAAATTTCAGACAACACTCTTTAACCTTTCACTGCCAGGGGTGTTTAGATATTTTTCACCTCATAACATAAGGTGCAAAAGGGTTCCATGCCGTGCTGTAGACCACGAATTGCAGTCCACAAGGCACAGGCACCATCCGTGTGCACTGTTTGTGGATGCTAACCCACTTATTTGAATGGGTCCGCGATCCGCAAAATACGGCAAAAGATAGGATATGTCCTATCTTTTGCAGTGCAGAGGCAAGGACCTGAAAGCCCACGGAAGCACGGAGAACTTCCGAACGCTTCCAATCCATGCCTCTGTTCCGCAAAAGATGGGACATGTCTTATCTGTTTCCATATCTTGTGGATCGCGGACCCATTGAAGGCTGTTTGCGGGCTGTCGTCTGAATGGACCCTTAACATGTACAAATAAAACCCCAAAATAAAGAAATCATACTTCCCTTTTAGGTCACCTGCACACCACATGGATTATGTGCGGTATTTCTGGGATTCTCATGCAAAAAAAAAAAAACTGCGGATTCCAGTACCAGCAAAGTGTACGAGAATAGACAAATCTCATGGACACTTTACTTTTTCTCTTTGGTGCAGAAATTGACCTGCCGCGTGGATTCTGAAATCTGCAGCGTGTCAGTTCCTTAGGGCTCATGCACACGAGCGTATGCCCTCCGAGACATACAGTCTGTGAGCGGGCCATATGTCCCGGATCGGCATACATTGTGCGCACGGGAGTGCACAGAATCATAGGTTACTATGATATTGTGCGCTCGGGCTGCCTGCGGGACTACTCTCCTGCACTTATAATATCATGCGTGCAGGACAATAGTCCCGTGGGCGGCCCAATGCGCACAATATCATTGCAATCTATGATGCTGTGCGCTCCCGTGTGCACAATGTATGCCGATCCGGGACATATAGGCTGCTCACGGACCGTATGTCTCGGAGGGAATACGGTCGTGTGCATGAGCCCTTAATGCAAGGCTGAGACCTGCAGCAAAAGCGCATCAAATCCGCGCCAAAGACTTCCTGCAGCTTTTAGTGTGGTTCTGGTGTGGAACGGAAATTCATGCGGATCTTCTGCCTGCTCACCCGCACCCGTGTTTACATGCATTACCACAGAATCCACCTGCGGATTAACGTCATTCAATGTGGCTGCTCAGCGAGGTTTTGGGGCAGAATGTGCAAAAAGGAGATATCCATTGTGTTTTCTGCTATGCAATTCCCCTTAGGGTGCGGATTCCCATTAAAAACAATGGAAGGCAGTTGTGAAGCGGTCTTAACACGGATTTCAGAAGGTGCCTACAATCCTCATCAAAAATCCGCCCTGAGAACGTGCCCTAAAAGTCATCATTGACATTAATGTCAATTCAAGACCTAGCCTAAGAGGAGACACAGCCAACGGGGGACTTGAGCAGAGCGCCACCACAAGGCAGCGGGCGGTAGAGGCGCTGTATACCTGTCAGCTCAGACCAGCTGCTCCGGACCAGTCACAAAACTCTTGCGTTCCACCCAAAAACCCTCACATGCTCATCCTGCGTCTCAAAGTCTTCGTGACCGGAAGTTGACGTGCGTTCCAAACCTCTTTCCCACATTGAGAGTGCAGACGCAGGAATGTGACGTAGTTAGTGGTGGGCGGACGTATATATCACGCGACGTTTGTTTTGAAAGTAGGACAAGATTGGGGAAGTCGTTAAGACAGCAGTGTTACCTAACTATAACCAGAAGGCAGGTAAGAAGCGCTGCTCCATTATATGGGCTCTCTCTATCGTAGCTGCTGGTTTCAGTGTGAACTTCCATGAGACTAAATGAGACTCAGAGTTGTTTCCGGAAAAGTGCCCCCTGTTAGCCATAAGCAGCCAATCAAGTTTCAGCTGTCATCTTGTAAACTGCGCTGGAGGAATGTAAGATGAGTGCTGATTGGCTGCTTTCTCTAGACGGTTTTGATAAGGTCCAGCGGACGCCTGTTCCCTGCACGAATATGTATTTCACTCCTCTCCAGAAAACCATTACAGTGGACTCAGTACATGACTCTGCTCGGGCTCCACCTAGTGGTCTCTTGGAGTTAGAATTGGGGGTGGGGGATCACGAGAAGTGCCTTGTGATCTGTTATCTGACTGGCATCCTCCAGGCTGTGGCAGAGGTGGGTAGAACATGGACCTGAGGTTGAATGCTGAGCGATTATTATTATTGTGGATTTCCACATTTAGGACGCGGTGCGGTATGTCAGTGTTCGCTGGGTATGCCGTCATTTGGGATATATATATATATATATATATATATATAACGATATGTATGTAGTCTACGTATATTTGTTGCTGTATGCATAAAACTAATGAAGACTTTGGTTTTTCTGTCATTTGCGATAAAATACTTTAATTTATGTCCGCCATGGTGCCACGTTTGTTGATCCTTGCCCGTCAAATGGATTCTGTTTTGGCATCATACGTGGGCCATGTGGATGGCGGCATTATTAGCTTCACGGCAGGTTCTGTCCTGTCATGGTTTAGCAGTGTTTAGGGACATTTTAGGGATAGTCCCATAGTCGGGTTTAGAGAATGGATTTGGATGCCCCCCAGGAGCAGCACAGCGAGACTGACTGACGGATTGTCTCCAATTCTACAGGGTTTTTTTTAAGGGCCCAGACTTACAAGAAGTGACTTATGATGATGTGTGTTCCGTTACTGGGCAAGCGCTGCTCTCCCCGGTCTAATTCTGTTGTGGGCACTTCCATAGATTGGGCATATGATCCTAGCCTGGTTTCAACCCACAGAATTTGCGGGTTGCACCTGTGCAGTCAGGCAGTCTTGGGCGCACACAGCTCACAGCGCAACCTCCATACATTGTGGGTTGATATGCCCAATGTATGGAAGTGCCCACAACAGAATTAGGCTGGGGAACGCAGCGATCGCCTAGTGATATACATCATCCCAAAAAAAAGGATAACCAGTTTAATCTATTGTTTGTCACAGTATATTCCTTTAAGGAGCCAGGACTAACAAGCTGCAGATTCTAATTATCAAGGGGTTTCATCTTTTGGATCCAAACTGTAGATCACAATCTACTAGATCTCAAAGTGGAGACCTCTAGAGCTTGATCTCTAACCCTGGGTTCACACCTGAGCGTTCTGAAAGGAGCGCTTTGTATGCGCGATTGTACCGGCGTTTACAATCGCGCATACAGAGACAAGCGAACGCCCATTGTCGCGTGTTCCCGAAAGTCTATGTACGGGAACGCGCGACAAAACGCCCCAAAGAAGCTCAAGAATTCTTTGAGCGTAGGGCGTTTTACAGTGCGTTCAAACGCACTGTAAAACGCTCAAGTGTGAACCAGGGCCATAGGGAAGCATTGGTATTCATGTGTTGAGCGTTTTACAGCGCGTTTGAACGCGCTGTAAAACGCTCAGGTGTGAACCCAGCGTAAGCCGTACTCTTGCAGGCTTCCTTACAGCAGGATAACGGCCACCTTGTAGGTTCTTGTGTGCCAGGCTCCATCTTTTGTAGTGAAAGCCTCCTAGGAGTCATATGATGGAGCTGATGTGGAAGCCCAGAGTCCATAGGGATGTAAATCAGTACGTGACAAGTTATGGTTAATGTTCAGAAACTTCAGAGCCACCGATCTGCTTCAAAGGGGTTTCCTGGTTTTGTGTGAAATGAATGGAACCCCTTATTGTTCACTTCTAGAGGATGAAGATCAGTCCTGGGCATGTGATGATCACACAGGACGTGTCACAGGACAGATAACTGTGTTGTAATGGTAACAAGCCGTGCTCTTGTGTGATCATCATATCACCGGGACTGATCTTCATCCTCTGCTGGTAAACCATTAGGGGTTTCCATTCAGTAACTGCAAGTAGAGATCTTTAAAACGTTGAGGAATTCATACTTGAAGAACATTAGAAAAATGTTTCATACAAAACAAATAAACTCAGGGGTAAAGGTTTGATGGAAGCTTGTCTGCCTATGGCCTGTCCATGTGGATGTGCACTATGGCAATGTACGAGGTGTATGTAAATGATCCTGGTCCTGATCAATGCACATTTTCTACCTTTTCTCTTGCCAGGAGCACCGGAGTCCAGTGAATTTGGGGGATATGAAGCTTTGCAGTAAATGTTGTGTTTGTTCTCAGTGAAGACCCTGATGACTATGGAATAATTGTGTGTTTCCTCCATGGCAACTCCCCTTATTTCTGGGCCCAGAGCGGTGTCATGGTGAGTCAGTATTATTCATGAAGTTTGTGCCCTCCATGGCGCTCTCGCCCACAGTGCCCTCCATGGCGCTCTCGCCCACAGTGCCCTCCATGGCGCTCTCGCCCACAGTGCCCTCCATGGCGCTCTCGCCCACAGTGCCCTCCATGGCGCTCTCGCCCACAGTGCCCTCCATGGCGCTCTCGCCCACAGTGCCCTCCATGGCGCTCTCGCCCACAGTGCCCTCCATGGCGCTCTCGCCCACAGTACTCCCCATGCAATGCAAGGAACTATGCACCCAAATTACAGCCATTTACAGTGCTCCGTATGATAAAAACACTTCCTCCATATTTAGCCCACAGCACATTGCCTAGGCAGGATACTGTAGTGTCCGTTTCTCGGCTGAGAGCAGCCTCTGCCTTTTCAGTCAGATCTCAAATAATTACCTCGAAAATTGTGAGTTGTGGAAGTTGTAGAAGTTTTAGGCCATGTCAACAAATAGACAATACATGACAGATTTTTCCCTTGAAATCTGCAATAGAAATCCAAGGCTGACCCTCCATATATGAAGAAAAACATAGATTCCCATTAGAAACAGTTTGACATGGACTTCAATGTGGAATCCATGAGTAATATTAAAGGCTTTGGGGGAAAATTTTATTTATTATGGCATTGTACTCATTTTGAGCTAAAATCATTTTTAAATGGGTCTTTATTAAAAATATAGAACCCTTTTTTTGTACAGGACTGGGATGCTCCAATAGAAGGATCTGAATTCTCTTTCTGCTCCTTCAGCCAGCTAATCTGAGGGGCTCCTTATCTCTGATCCCTGACATTAAACGCTCATTATACCTCAGTTCTTATCTTACTGATAAGAATGTGGCTAAAATGGGTGTTTATGACCTTTTTAGTTAATTAGAGATAAGGGTTATTAGATGACCTACACACAGTGACAGTAAAAAGTACTATTCACACAGCTAGTTCTGTTTGTGACAGAACGGCTCAATATATTTGATTAAAGACCATTGAAAAAATATATATATTTTTAGCCCTAAATGAGTAAGATGCAATCGTAAAAAAAATTTGCCTCTGAAGGTGTACATAGTCTTTGTCTTGTGTAAATATCCTAATTGTATTTAGTATTTAAGACTCCCTTTAACCTCATATTTTTCCAATACGGCGAATGGCATAACGAAAAAAAAGGGTCAGAATAGCCAATTTGCCATTTTTTTTCATTGCTTCTCTTACCCAAAAAAGTGACTAAGTGTGATCAAAAAGTACAGATTGTCCCACAAAAAATGAGCCCCCGGACAGATCAGTAAACATAACTGTAAAAAAGTTATGCGGGTCAGAATATATAATATATATAACAAATTTTCAAAGTTTAAATGTATTTTTCCACTATTTAGACATAAAACCTGTACATATGTGGTATCGTTGTAATCGTACTGACCCAGAGAATGCAGTTTTGCCGCAAATGAAACGCTGTGGCAGCAAAACCCGTAAAACAGTGGAGGAATTGCGTTTTTTTTTTTTTCCAATTCCACCCCATTTGGAGTTTTTTCACCGCTCGCTTCCCACTACAGCTCTCTGAAGAGGCCATGCTTTGGTGAGCGCTGTAGCCTCCTCACAGCTCCCCAAGTACAGCGCTGTCGATTGTATAGTGGCTGTGCTTGGTATTGCAGCTCAGGCTTATTCACTTGAATGGGATTGAGCAGCACGTAGGCCACGTGACCGAGGAAGTGACGTCGGTGGCCTAGGAAAAGGCTGGAGCGCCATGGGGGTTTTGGGAGTCGGACCCCCACCAATCTGATATTGATGACCTAACCTAGAGCCATATATGAATCCCAGAAAACCCATTAATTGAACATTTTTAATAAAGGGAATCAAGTGGTCCTTTTATATATTGTTTCTAGGCTGCAGTGATTTGGAATGTGCATGTGTCACGTGAGCTTCAGTGGTTTTCAGATCCCAGGCTCCTGTCAGCAGATCTGTGCGTGGACATCAGTGTCATCGTCTGAAGAGCAAATGATCCTTAAAACTATCGTCTACACTGGTGCTGTGTCTTTCAAGGGAAGGGAACGTATCTGCTAGTTATAGAGGGCTATAGCCCCAGACACAGTGAAATACGTGCTACCCAGTCCCAGCCATCTACATATTACAGGAGCTTTTCCCGTGTTGTCAGGCTGTAAAAAATCTTTACAGGGTTTTTTTTCTTTTTTTTTTGCTTATATGCAGGATGAATTATTTTTTCCTCTATGATGGATCAAAGGTAAAGGGAGAAGGAGACCCCACAAGGCATGGGATTAATTACTTCTATCCCACTCAGGTAAGTTATATATCATCAACGCTATCTGCTATATAGGTAATTTCCCATGTTTGGAGGATACCGATCATATTAAGAAACCCTTGACGTGTTAGATCCCATTCACACGACCGTACTTTTAGTCCGAATCCGATCCACATATTTTTTTTTTTAGAATCTCACACAGACCCATTCATTACTATGGGTCCGCAAAAAAAATATAGAACATGAGCATTGTTACAACGGGTCCTAGGGCTCCAGATGGCGACCAAAATGGTTGCAAATGCGACCTAGAATTGCTAAATTTGCGCCTAGACCTCTGCCAGTAGGGGTGGGCGGTATAGGCGATATGCGATATGAATTTGGGCCACGATATGGATTTTCGCCATATCGCCGGACCGCGATATGATCGCGCGCACCATGTTCTCCTGAGCAGGCCGGCTCAGCGGAGGGGGGAGGAGGAGGGAGTCTCTCCCTCCCCACTGTGCGCGGCTGCCGCTGAACACCAGTGAGGACCGAGTAAGAGGAGGGGAGGGACTGTGGCCACTGCGCCACCAATGAATGTGCCGGCCATATCCCACAGGGTCCCCCTCCCCCCCCCCACCCCCCCCCATCATTGGGGGGGGGGGGGGGGACCCTGTGGCCACTGCCACCAATGATTAATACTGGGGAGGGAGGGTTTGCGTTACCAGAGGGGGCAGATCAGAGGCTGGGGGGGGAGGCAGATCAGAGGCTGGGGGGGGAGGCAGATCAGAGGCTGGGGGGGGGGGAGGCAGATCAGAGGCTGGGGGGGGGGGGAGGCAGATCAGAGGCTGGGGCGGGGGAGGCAGATCAGAGGCTGGGGGGGGGGGAGGCAGATCAGAGGCTGGGGGGGGGGGAGGCAGATCAGAGGCTGGGGGGGGGGGGAGGCAGATCAGAGGCTGGGGGGGGGGAGGCAGATCAGAGGCTGGGGGGGGGGGCACATGAGAGGCTGGGGGGGAGGCACATGAGAGGCTGGGGGGGGAGGCACATGAGAGGCTGGGGGGGGAGGCACATGAGAGGCTGGGGGAGGAGGCACATGAGAGGCTGGGGGAGGAGGCACATGAGAGGCTGGGGGAGGAGGCACATGAGAGGCTGGGGGGGGAGGCACATGAGAGGCTGGGGGGGGAGGCACATGAGAGGCTGGGGGGGGAGGCACATGAGAGGCTGGGGGGGGAGGCACATGAGAGGCTGGGGGGGGAGGCACATGAGAGGCTGGGGGGGGAGGCACATGAGAGGCTGGCGCCATGGTCAGCTCCCTGCTGTTGTGTGCACAAAGCACAGGGCAGCAGGGATAGTGTAAAGTCCTATTCACCCTAATAGAGCTCTATTAGGGTGAATATGACAAGGGTTCTAGCCCTTAAGGAGGCCAATAGTTAATAAATCCCCCCCCCCCCCCCAAAATAGAAAATATATCGCATATCGCACATGCTTAAAATTATATTGCAATATAGATTTTAGGCCATATCGCCCACCCCTACTCTGCCGCTTTCACATTACTGACATTACTGCTCTCAGCGTGTGCCATGTTCTTCTCAACAGCACAGGGGAGAAGGACAGTCCCTCCCCCCTGGGCTGATAGCAGGGAGGAGGAGGGGAGGGGCTATGGCCACTGCGCCACCAATAAATATCGTTTATGCTTAAAGGGACACTGACAGGCCCAATAAGCATATTTAGCTATATATATATATAACACACATGCATAGGTCTTCTAATGTGTATTAAAACCATATAAGTCTAACCCCTGTCCACCTTATAAATACAGTAAAATCATGTTTGATAACCTGATGTAATCACTCTTCTTTCTGCCCAAGGGGCGGCGTTTCAGCTCCACATGGGCGCACACACGTGCCCCAACCGCCGTCTTCAAGCGCTGCCCAGCTCATCAATATTCACTTCGCTGGACGGCTTCTGCTGTCCCCGACGTTCCGAGATCCCATAGCTTTCTACTGGGCATGCATGGGATCTCGGAACGTCGGGGACAGCAGAAGCTGTCCAGCGAAGTGAATATTGATGAGCTGGGCAGCGCTTGAAGACGGCGGTTGGGGCACGTGTGTGTGCCCATGTGGAGCTGAAACGCCGCCCCTTGGGCAGAAAGAAGAGCCCCTTTGTCTTAATGGGGTTATCTGGGCGGTTACCTCAGGGAGGTCATCAGTCTCAGATTGTGGGGGTCCAACACCCCCATCTATCAGCTGAACCCCCCCCCCAAAAAAAAAATATAGTGGTTGAAGGGGGAAGCAGAAGGTTTCGTCCACTGTGTAGTGGCTGTGCTGCAGTATGCCAACATGGCTGCTACACAGTGGACGGAGCCTTCTGCTTCCTGCTCTGACCACAGCTGCCAAAATCGGCTTATCGTCGGGAGTGTGGGGTGTGAGACGCTCGCCAATCTAGTATTGATCACATATCCTGAGGATAGGTCATCAGTATCTGTAGCCAGGACTGGCACCTAATCACTGTGATTTGTCAAATGTTTTATTTATTTTTATTTTTTATTGATACCCTTTAAATGGGCCATAGTTGTGTTCATGAAAAGCCTTACTAATAGTTGATGATTTTCTCCAGTACATCTTTGCCTAAGATGTTAAAAAAAAAAAATACCAATACGTGAGATAATGTGTGTCCTTAGAATAGTTCACACGCAGAGGCTCTTCTTCACATAATAGATTCTGTAGCAGCCCATATGAGTATTAGGAGTGTGTGGACCAAGTCCATGCACAGGGGTTTATCAACATTTTTGGACAAGGGACGTGTCTTCACCGGCCTTCCCACTTTCCCAAACAGGTGTGTGTGGGAGGGGAGTGGGGGCAGCAGCTCCCTCCGTTTATCATCTTCTATGCCAGAACCCTGCAGTCTACACCCACTAGGGGCCGGAGTAGATATCAGTTGAGGCGCATGGACTACCGGGTGCTGCACCTAATTTATGATCAGGCCTACGCCCCCTTTCATAAGTGAAGCGCAGCCTGCGGCAGCGCGTCTGTATATCACAGACCAGTGTACACCGTCGGCCTGTGATAAATCTGCCCATAGACTTTGTACTTTCTTTGACAATACCCCCCTTAGTGTGTTATATAAGGTTTCCAGAGTATCCATTATATAGACCCGATCGGCGGGGGTCCGACACCCGATCAGCTGTTTGAAGGCACAGTCTTTATGTTGTGTTTTTTCTGTCTTTTATATCAGTTTATCTTGTATCGTTTGTGTATAGAGAAGCATTAAAGCTTTTATATACATGCAAAAAAGAGCTTTCTGTGGCCAGTATGGTTCCAGCATGGTGACCCTTCTAGATCTTCTCTATCATGTTAGTGAAGACTAAACTGTGAAGATAAAGCCCTTCATTCCCACGGGAAGCCGTGTGACATTCTGTAAGCCTCTGGAAAGACTCTTAATCCTTGCACGTTACCGCATTTCTACGTGGGTGGCTTGTATAGAAGAACTTGGCAGTTCAGAATGGGTTAAAGGGCACCTGATTTGTACCTATGAAACTGGCTGACCTGTTACATGTGCACTTGGCAGCTGAAGGCATCTACTGCCCGACCCAGTCATCTACAGGGCACAGGGTGCTCCTCTAGGTGTAACGGCAACTCCCCCATTGCTCCTAGAGGCCTTCAGCTAACATTAGACGTAATCCAGAAGCGTGTTCTGCCTCTGCGTGTAAATGAGGGTCTTTCCATTCATGGAGAAATCGACAGACATAACTGAGTTGTATGTACATAAAACTGAACACATAAGATTAATGAGAGACAACTCCATTCTGAATCTGGTCCCTGGGGCTATCAGTTGATCGTCCCAGGTCCCACTCTCGACCCACTTGGCAAAGAACTGATTTGGCAGCGGGAAGCCTCTGCCAGCCCAACATTTCTTCCTGCAGTGGCTGATGCATGGAATTGGAATTACGTGATGACTATTCAGATGAGCTGCTGTCCATTCTGACTTGTAGAGGGGGTTCCCTAGTGGGAGACCCCCTTCCCCCTCAATGATGTCTAAGCCCTAGTAGGGCACATGGACAGGGGTTATCCTCATGAGACAACCTCTTTAACTAATACGCTACTAATTTGCTGATCTTCTGTGCTTTTCAGACAGTTATTGACCAGCAGGAGTTGCTGTGTGGACAGATAGCCGGAGTTGTTCGCTGCCTGACTGAGATATCCGGCTCTCCTCCCAATCTTATTCGGTTACGAAAACAAAAATTTGCAATTCAGGTGCATGGGGAGTATTTGTGGGTGAGTATACCCTATTTGTGTCTGTCATTAAAGTGACCGTAAGGTAAATGGATCTCCAAGAAAGTCTAAACATTGCTCAATCAGGGGATCTGAAAAAGTGGATTTTGATGCTTGTGGCGAAATTTACCACTTGAGGAACTTTTTTAATCAGTTTTAGTTGAGTCAGTATTGTCATAATTTGCCCAAAATATATCAAACGTCATGTGTTATTTGATAAATTTGGTGCATCTTTACCCATTAAGGACACAGTGTTTTTTATTTTTTTGCACTTCTTACATCAACGCATTTTAGAACCTGTAACTTTTTTGTACACATGGTATTTTTGAATGACAATTTGGGGTACATCTAATGGAATGTACTTTTCAACAAATAATTCTTTGGGGTGATGGCATAAAAACATAGCAATATCCCCATTGTTTTTTGAGTTTTGTTTTATAGCATTCACCGTGCAGTATAAATGGCTTAACTATATTCCCTGGGTCAGTAATATATATATTTTCTTCCTTCTACTTTTGCCTAATTTATGCTTAAAAATGTATTTATTTTTTTGTTTGTCGCTGCATTCAAAGACCCATAACATTTTAGATTTTTGCATGAAAAAAAACCTGCATGAGTCTTGTTTTTAGCAAGACAAGTTGTAGTTTTCATTGGTGCCATATTATGTACATGAGACTTAGAGATAGAGGGATATATATATATATATATATAAAAAAGAGGATTTGGCGGCACCAGTAAACTGGCTCAGGTGCAGCGTCCAAGGGAATGAGCTTCTCAGCCTTAATATATGCCAGAAATAGGACAGCACTCCAAGACTTGAAAAAACAGTGTCTTTATTCACCCATGTGAAGCAGTAGCAACGTTTCAGCTCACAACTGAGCCTTTCTCAAGCCTATATTTATATTTGGTGGGGGGGGGCTAGAATAAACCAAATAAAATGGCAATTTTGGTGTTTCCTATTTTTTACACTTTTCATTCATTTTGCAAAAATGCCAAATATTGTATTGTATGGATAATTGTGGGTATATACTGTTTGAGGACACGTCACCACAGAGACCAGTTATTGGCTGCAGTGGCACACTTGAACCCATCCGTCCAGAAGTTTACAGGATGGGGATCGGAAGATCACAGAAGGTAGTCAGGAGTAAAGTTGGAATGAAGTAGTGGAGATTTTTATTTTATTTTTATTTATTTTTTGTTTGGGGAGCACAGGCAGGAGCAGCAATGAGCACTCCTACCCGTACTCCCTGTGCTGCTGCGGTCCCATTCATAAAATGAGTACTCCGTACACCACCAGCGGTGTAGGAAGAACAGAGTTTTAGGCGCACACTGAATGGTGCGCTTTAGGGAAATAAAAGTACAGTAAAAATAGAAAATTAATAAAGTATATTATAAAAAATGTATTTAGGGGATTAGGGACAACATATTAAAAATTATTATAAAAGTTAAGTTATTCTTTAAATTCATATGGCCAGGCAGTGAAAACGTGAGCACACCTGCCTAGCCTTGTATGCCTTTAGGTGTAACGGCAACTTACCCGTTGCTCTTGGAGACTCATTTGCATACACTAAAACATTATTTTTCTCAGCAATGTGGGCAGATATGAACATGGGACCAACATAGACGCCTTCAGCTGCCAAGTGCACATGTAACAGGTCAGCCAGTTTCATAGGTACAAATCTGCTCAAAACCAGCATTATTAAGACATGTAGTAGTAGTAGTAGGTGGACTGTGCCAATTTTGGCTGTACCACTGACAATCTAATGGCTGTGATGACTTGTGCTCAGATCTCATTTCCTTTTTGCATTTTAATTTCTTTCAGGCCCTGGGATGCTCGCTGGATGTTTCTGATGTTACTTGCAAGTGTTTCTTGGAGGATCTGATCGGACTGTTCCGGTTTTATAATGGACCGCTATGGCATGCTTACCAGGTAAAGTGCTGTGTTTTTTGTAAATTTATTTTCCTTTTTTTATCTTACAACTAAATGAGATGGTGGGAGAGACGCAGAAAGAATGGTATAATACTTCAGGAATCCAGTATTGTACATCACTATTTATTATGTTGAAGTAGGATAGTTTTTCAAAAAATGTATATCATTAGCTGGTCTCTTCTCAGGTTCGTTCCCAAGCGGAGCTGAGCGAGGAATGGAATCTATACCTAGAACACATACAGAACACCTCAGACCTGCACAGGATCTTCAACTCCCTCAGCCATGTGGATAAAACTAAAGTATGGCCCCACCGTCTGTTATGTCACATTATATATCCTTATAATGCACAGTGTTCTTATCCAGCTTGCATTTTATCCAGAGGCCACTAAAGAGGATCGTGACAACTCCTGACGTGTCCATTTTAGTAAGCATTGTATTCCTCATGAAATAACAATCCTGGAGTAACTTTTCTTAGAACTTGATGTTGTGCTGTCCCTCTGGGTGTTACCAGTTGGGTTGTGTGTCCCTATGCAGTCTGATACTGTCCAGTCAGTGTCTACAGTGTCAGACTGTGCTGGGACGCACCCCTTTGACAAGAGGATGGAAACGCCAATTTATTTGTAAATTTTTAGGAGAGACGACGGAGGATTCTGAAGAAATGCTCCAGATTTGGAATGTCATGGGGAATTTTTAAATTCTATTTTAAAAAGAATTTGTGACTTTCAATGCCATCTGCCAAAAAAGTGATATGTGATTTTGGAGTTTTTTTATATGTTAACTTAAACTCAAGTACGGTATGATTGGCCGACCATTCACCAATAATTATTTTTAAATGTATTTTTTTTTTCTAACTGTGATCTGCTGTTTGTTTGTTTTTTTTGCCATGGTGATGGTCAGCTTGTCTGATGTATCATTGACGTGAAGAAAATGGCATCCTGTTTCAGTGGCATCTTTAATCTGAATCTGTAAAGCAGTGAATAGACATTGGCATCTTTGTTACATTTGCCTAAAAACCCTAGGCTCTAATAAAAGTAAATGTAGAACTGTTTGTTTTGCAGGTAGATCCACTTCTCTTACTGAAAGCCGCCCTGATCCTGCAGACATGTCAGCGGTTTCCCCATGTTCTCGCTGGCTGCATCATGTATAACAATCGGTACGCTAAGTAATCCTAGCGCTTTTTCTATTATTTCTATATCATTAGATTTACATGAGAATAGCTGTACTATGTGATTAGTATGAAAGAGTCCTGTAATGTCCTTGTTTATCTCTTTAACACCTGAATGGTAACTGCAGGGGGACTCAATAAGGATGGTGCAAAAGTAAAGGCCTGTAGTTAAAAGCTGTGACTACTGGCTATAGGCAACCGTTTTCATGAATCTGGGGCGGGTTTAAGATGGTGACATCTCGGCAAGAAAAAGCTTTTATTGTGCTGGAATCTGCAAGAATGTCTGTTGTGACCGTACATGGACACCAAAGCTTTTCCCAAAGATCAAATTCAAATGTGTCCAATGCTATTATCCAGATTACATGAAACACCAACATTACAGCATACAGACCAAACC
Source organism: Bufo gargarizans (assembly GCF_014858855.1). NCBI lineage: Eukaryota > Metazoa > Chordata > Amphibia > Anura > Bufonidae > Bufo > Bufo gargarizans. Next base: position 521,189,089 of record NC_058080.1, on the reverse strand, counting down.
TAGATATAATTGTACAAACGCACAAAGTAATCAGTGGGTAGAATTCATCTTTATTAAACCTAGAGATCAACGGCCGAGGTAAAACGCAGTGACTTCATGTGTTGATCTTGTGGCTGTGTTTTGCCTCTGTCATTGTCATGAAATTTTCAGAATACATTTGGTAAATGTTCTCCCATAGAAACTGCATTCCGCATTTGTTGAAGTGATTCAAAACCACTGGCTGTTTGTCATGAGGAAAGTCCGGGCCGAGCAAGACTTCAGAAGAGACAGTGAAAAGGATTTAAAGGTCGCCCATCAGTGCCGGTGACGTCACCGGACTTCCTGGCAGCCCCATGGAGAGCCCGGTTCGTCACAGGAACTCCTGAAAATGCCTTTGCCCTGCGCGATTTAGCGCAGGGCAAAGGAGAGCATCAGAGTATGGACTGCTCCGATGCTCAAGTCAGGGGGGCTGACCGGGGTGAAAGTGGAGGTATGTCCGGGTTAAGCCGTTTGGTTAAGCAACCTTTGGCACTCCAGCATGGTTTCTGGGAATTTCGGAGCAGCTGGAGAGTCGGAGGTTGCTGATCCCTGCTCTAGAAAGTCGAGCAGGCTGACTATGGAAGTACAAGTACCACAAGCCACTGTATGGTGTATCTTAGGAAAATGTCTGCTTGTAAACCATACAGATTACGAATTCTTCTGGGGCTGAAACTGGATGACGAACCGAAATGCAGTGACGTTTGCATTAACTTGCAGAGCTGATTGGAGTAAGAGGAATTTGCTGCCAGGCTGGTGTTCAGTGATGAGGTGACCTTTAACCTCAGTGGAAAGGTCCTTCACCACAATGTTAAAATCTGGGTCTCAGACCCCCCCCCCCCCCCCCCCAAGTAACTGTGTTTATATGCAATGAGTAGGCACGGTCTACGGTCCCTCCTTTTTTGCTGAGGGTTACGGTCACTGGCCACTGCTACCCGGAAATGTCAAGGGAATGGCTTCTACCACAGGTAGACTATGTTTGGCAGATCGTCCTCTATCAGCGGGATCCTCCTCATTTCCCGTTGAATATTCCCATACATCCAGGGATACCTGGATGAAACTACCGGAACATTGGATCATCTGCACCGCAATAAACAATTCACTGATGTTGTGCTGGCCTCTTCGATCACCAGATCTAACCCCCTACGACTTCTTTCTATGTGACTCCACCAGGAACTCAGTGTATCTCTCCCCAGCCACAGGATCCGAATGACCTGAGACGACTGAAATAGTAAAGCCCGTATCCGAGGATTTTCTGACGTAACTGGACAGCCGCCGTGCCACCAGTGGAGCTCACATGCATCATTTGTAGTATAGATAAACCGTGGATGGGATAGTGTGTCTTCACAATAATATATTTGTGTTCCCTCTGTTACAAATACCGAGGCTATCATTTTGCACCATTCTTTCTGAATCGCCCTGTATAGGAAATAATCCTTATTTGAGGATCGTCTTAGTTTCTGGATGTATGATAGGCAGTGGCCTATGCAAGGTCGGAACTAATGATTGAATCATTGCATCCCTCTTCAGCTATAAGATTTCATGACCGCAAAGCTTTAGCCCATCTCGATAAACTGAAAATGATTGTAATATGCCATATTGTAAAATGTTTGTCTCCTGCATTTTAGAATAGTGAGTACCCAGCTGCCTCCTGCGCTGACTTCCAGGGTTCTCTTTCAGACCCTTGTGCAAAAAGTGAGTATGTCCCCAAAAGAAACTAATATGTATAAAGGGTCTGCTTGTATAGCGATATTCAGTTACTGCTGCTCTTCCCATATGTGCTCAGGGTACTTTCACACTAGTGTTTTTCTTTTCCGGCACTGAGTTCCGTTCTAGGGGCTCCAATCCGGAAAAGAACTGATCAGTTTTATCCTAATGCATTCTGAATGGAGAGTAATCCGTTCAGGATGCATCAGGATGTCTTCAGTTCAGTCTTTTTGACTGATCAGGCTTTTCAGAAAACCGTAGCATGCAGTATTTTTACCTCTGGCCCAAAATCCTGAGCACTTAGACTGAACGCCGGATCAGGTCTTTTTCCTATTGACTTGCATTAACGCCGGATCCGGCGCTGTGTGTATAGTCAAACCGGATCCAGCTTTTGCATGTTAAACCCGAGAAATGTGAAAAAAAAAGTTAAAGTCCATAAATGACGGATCCGTTTTTTCCAATGCATTTTTTTATTGTGATAAAAATCCTGATCAGGATTCAAATTTAATCTGTTTTCACATGTTTTTCCGGATCCGGCGGGCAGTTTCGGTGTCGGAATTAAACGCTGGATTTAAACAACGCTAGTGTGAAAGTAGCCTCAGAAGGACTCTGTTCAGCTCTCCTGACTTGCACCGTGGATGCTATTGAAAACATCTGTGTGCTATGTTCACTTTATACGGATAGATACTTCCTGGAGCTTAGTATACATATTAGAAATCTTGGGAAAATGTTCCAACCCCCAATTACTTTCCCTGGGCAGTAGACTCAGTGGCAATGGTGGGATTCACATTTTTAACAGGTTCCCTACTCAACAGCGGACACACGGTATCACGACACATGTTTACATATACATACACCATATATATGCCACGCACACACACATAAATACACCATATATACACTACACACACATACCACCCAAATAAGGAGCTAAACTAAACAGCGGCGCATGAAGCAATGGAAGTGAACATCTCTATCTGTCCTGCCTCCGCCAGAGCACCGGATCGGAACTCAGCCGGTAAGGCTACTTTCACACCAGTGTTTTTGCTGGTTCTGTCATGGATCAGCATAAACGCTTTTGTTCTGATAATACAACCGTCTGCATCCGTTCAGAACGGATCCGGTTATATTCTCTTTAACATAGCCAAGACAAGAACACCATTGAAAGTCAATGGGGAACGGATTAGTTTTCTATTGTGTCAGAGAAAACTGATCCGTCCCCATTGACTTACATTGTGAGTCATGATGGATCAGTCTTGCTCTGCACCACATAGTGGACAGAAAAACGCTGCTTGCAGCGTTATTCTGTCTGCGATGGGAACGCAACCAAACAGAACGGAATGCGTTCTGGTGCCCCCTGTTCCCTTCAGTTCAGTTTTGTCCCCATTGATAATGAATGGGGACAAAACGGAAGCGTTTTCCACCGGTATTGAAATCCTATGACTGATCTCAATAGCGGAAAGGGAAAGCGCAGATGTGAAAGTAGTCTAACACAGTTCTCAGGTCTGGTTGTAATTTTAACTACTGGATCTGGAGAAGTGGAAGGAACTGGCTGAATCCCATGCCTGCTCAGTAGAGAGAGCTGGCTCCTTGCTGCGCTGGGGTCCTTGATCCTATTCTGACCAAGGACAGCATCTGCATGGAGTTTGTGTGGGTTTAGATTGTGAGCTCCACTGGAGACAGCAAAGTGCTGCAAAATATGTTAGTGCCATATAAGTTATTAAAATAAAATTAATATTCTAGAAATGCAGTTAAATAATTGATGACGTTGCGAAGGACGGGCCATTAAGCCCAACCTATAAACAGTGTTGATCCAGAGGAATAAAAAAACAAACTATGAGGCAGATGCCAGTTGTCACATGATACAGTAATAAAGTAATTCCCGACTCCACATATATCAATCTTAATAGATCCCTGGATCAACATCCCACCTCCTGAAACATATTGTCTCACATGTGCCAGAAAAGTGGCTTAAAAAATTCACAAACTGGGGGTCATTATGTACACATATACGCCACTTTTGTAGCGTATATCTGGCACAGATTCTGTCACACACCATGGAGCGGCAGAATCTGCAACTTCTTCCCCGCTCACGCCAGGCCTAAAAAAGGGGGGCTGAGAAGGGAACGGGCCGGCGGTCTCTGCTAGGAAGTGGTCTTACATTTAGAATCAGCCTGCGCCTCTACATAACTTAGGCGATCCGCCACCAGCTATAGGGCTTATTAAGACCGACGTCTAAAACACCGTTCTTAAAAAAATGTGCCCCTGTATGTTTTTGACTTTTTTAATGTAACAAATTGAAAGGAAAAAAAATAGTCGCAAGTGCCTCTTTTTTTTTTTTTTTTTTTACTCCGCCCTCGCCACTTAGTCACTTATCTGAGCTGGCGCAGATTTCTGTTTAGACACACGGACTGCCGGAGGGTGCGCCTAATTTATAACTAGGCCTGCTCATCATCATAAATCAAGCACATCCTCCAACAGTGCTGGGAATATCAAGACCACAGCAAGGAAGCAAGCACTGATCTTGATAAATGTCCCCCAACTTGTGATATCATTACTTTCAAGAAATGCGTCCAGGTGTAGAGGATACCCCCTTGTCATGGTTACAGGTATAAAAGATCATTGCAAAGAAGCATTTAGTTAGATCTGTGTTTTTCCCCGTCCTCTCCGCTCTATTGCTATGGCTAGGACATCAATATTACAGTCCCGGGGATCCCTTTAATAAGGCATTCCTAAAGGAACGCTCATACAGCAGTATTTTCAGTCCATTGTACATGTGTATGCCAAGGGCATCTCATCAGAAGTATGGGAAAATATTTGATTTCAACCTTTCCCGAGCCTTATGTATTTTACGGTCCGCAAATGTATGTGTGTTCCACAAAAAGATTTGGACAAAAATGCGCACCACAGTCCCCTCGAAGTCAATGAGTCTGCTGTAAAAAAAAATGCAGACGTATTTTGCGGATCTGCCATTTGCGTACTGCAAAATGGATGCATGAGGCCTAAGAAACGGAATAAACCAAAAATGTGGTTTTGTAAATGATTATCATGGTGCATCAGTGTGCAAATGCACGAGCAAGGGCGCCAGCATTAACTTGCAGATGCAGAATCTCTGAGCCAAAACTTGAAGGGGTACAGAGATTGGAAGAGTGCCAGGACCCCTTAGTCCTTGTAATCCATGAGGACCACCGCCCAATACAGTATGACCGAGCTCTGCTTGGAAAATGAATTCTGACCTGCCCATGATAACACTATGTCACCCAAGAAATCTGGGTGCAGCTCGTATCTCGGTATTCTTTCTTTCCTTTGGCTAACACTATGTCACCGTTTGATAAGAATGTAATGTTCCTACAACGTATAAAGGCATTTGCAACAAATTGGTTCCTAATTAATTCCAAGCACCATCTTAGATTTGCTCTTTTGGAAGGAGTTATGTGTTAATGGCTTAATCTAAACATTTATCCTGCTAGATTGCCTAACCCTTTGAAGCTGGCCAAGCAGCTAATGGGATTACTGCGCCTGGATTTGCATGACCCGTGGTCATTTCCACACATGTGATGAGCAGATTATTGCAGGAGGATGAGAGGGGTTTGTGGGCCACCTTGTGAGAGGCATTGTTCTGTCCGCACACCAGTGATTGGGGGGAATGTGTTTTGATCTACGCTCCTCCTGATTAATCCTATCAGGGCTATTTGTACAGCAGACCTTGATGGTGGTGATTGAAGTTCCAGCCTATGGTCGAGCACTTCAAACGCTTCCTTTATAACCGGGCGGCAGTGACTGTACATCGCAGGAGGGACCTTTACAAAAACCCATGCAAATTAAAATGATGGTGAATCAAGGCTGTCTATCCATGTGAGGTCTATTGCTGTGTATTGTAGTGAACAGATTAGCTGACCTATGTAGAATATTCCCTATCTGATCACTGTTCTTCTGCCAGTCAGAACGAAAAACCCTCCTCTGCTGAATATTCTTACTTTCTTCTTTGCTGTGTGCACCTGCAGAGCTCAGACTGGCATCCTCATAAGTATCTGGGTATCGGTCATATTGGAGATGAAAGGGCAGTAGATCTTTGGCATGCGCTGCTTGCCGTTTTTTGTATATTTTCAGGGCAGTAGATCTGAACTTAGAAACAGACGCCCACGTACATGTATGGTTGGCATTTTTTTTATTTTTATGTTTTCAGGGCATTAGATCTGAACATAGAATGTACAGATGACTGTTAATGCTCTCAATCAGGGTTTTCCCAAGGAATTCTGATAGTCACACTGAAGTTCTTTTATTTATTTTTTCCCACCTCCAAAATTAGGTCCAAAAAATGCCTCAAAACAGCCTACCATTCACTTCAATGAGAAGCGGCTCTGGGGGGGTTTTCCACGTGGAAAAAAATAAGCATAACATATTTTTTTTTATTTTTTTTATTGCATAGTTAGAGTACTTTCACACTAGCGTTTTTCTTTTCCAGCATGGAGTTCTGTCCTAGGGGCTCAATACCGTAAAAGAACTGATCAGTTTTATCCTAATGCATTCTGAATGGAGAGAAATCTGTTCAGTATGCATCAGGATGTCTTCAGTTCAGTCACTAAACGGCGTTTTGGACAGAGGAAATACTGCGGTATTATCTTCGTCCAAAGTTCCGGATCAGTTGCCGGAATGCCGGCATTAATTTACATTAAAATGTATTAGTGCCGGATCCGGCATTAAAAATACAGTAAGGCTCCATTCACACGTCCGCAAAATGGGTCCGCATCCTTTCCGCAATTTTGCAGAAAGGGTGCGGACCCATTCATTCTCTATGGGGACGGAATGTGCTGTCCGCATCCACATTTGCGGATCCGCACTTCCGCATCCGTGCTTCCGTTTCCGCAAAAAAATAGAACATGTCCTATTCTTGTCCGCAATTGCGGACAAGCACAGGCATATTCTATTATGTCGGCAATGTGCGGTCCGCAAAATGCGGAACGCACATTGCCGCTTTCCGTGTTTTGCGGATCCGTGTCTCCGTGTATCCGCAAAACACATTGCGGACGTGTGAATGGAGCCTAATGCCGGATCTGTCCTTCAGTAAAAATGAACGTATCCGTTCTTGCAATGCATTTGTGAGGCGGATCCGCATCCGGATCAGTCTACAAATGCTGCCCTTTGCATGCAGATTGCCTGATCCGGCAGGCAGTTCCGGCGACGGAACTGCTTGCGGGATCACTCTGCCGCAAGTGTGAAAGTAGCCTTACAAGGTTGCACATGACTTTCTCATAGGAAATAATAGTTGTCAAATAATGACCACAAATTGCATGCAGCTTTAAATCACTGTGTGCTGCAGTCTGACTATTTTTCTGTACAGGGGCCTTATTTTTATGAATCCACTACACTCCATCAGTGAATGAACTTCTTCATTAGAATAAATGGCTCCCAGAATCGTTCCATTTACAGATGTTTCCGTTATACCTTTGCTCAAATCCAGCTAAAGACTTCTATTTTCTCATGGAAAGAAAATGTTTTTAAAAATATTGCGCAACACCCTTGACAGACTGCAATTCACAGCACAACCACTAGGTGGCCGCACATAGACGCATACAGGAGAGATCTCTAGAAACACATTATTGTAAATCATGTTCTTTTTTTAAAAGCTGGTCATCTTATGCCGCGTATCTCAGGACGTGTTGCGCACACGGCTGTATATGCATTTTTGTCATATTATTAATAATCCAAATCACATCTTTATTCTGTTTTCTCTCTCATCCTCCAGTGACTAGCATTTAACATGAATATTGTCTTCCCAGATAAATTGGGCAATAATATTATATTAATATTGATATGTTGATTTCTCGGCAGAGTCTAGAAATGGCACACATTTTATGAGGTTTAGTGCTGCATTCCTGCCAGCCTCTGAGTTACTGAACCCAGTGCAGGTGCCATCTTAGCGGAGCTAGCGTCGTCAGTATATGCCTGTTTCTGGGTAACATCCATCATGGCTCCCTCACGGGCTGTCATCTAACTTTTCTAAACTCTTTATTGGTAAATCTGCCAAGTTTTACATTAACACTGGAGTTGCAGGTTTTTGAATGATGACACAGATATTCCAAGTGTATAGTGGAAGTACTTAGTCTAGTAAATCAAAGTTTACGGTATGATTGCTATTAACCTGTTATAGCCTTCATAATACAAATTATACTGTTTCTGCATTGCTAATATGTGACGTTATGTCCATTGACTTCAAAGGGGTATCCCAGGATTTTAACACTCATAGTCTATGCTCAGAATAAGCCATCAATATCCAATCAGCGGGGGTCTGACACCCTGCACCCCGCTGATTGGCTATTGTCGAGTAGCTCCAGCACCGGAACTATACAGCTCCATCGATTGTGCAGGGGATAGAGTTTGTAACTGCAGCTCTGCTACCATTCACTTCAATAGGAGCAGCCTGTGGTTACCAGCCAGGGTTGTCAATTCAACCTTTTCTCTTTTTTTTTGGACAACTTATCCCAAAATCACTGAAGCCAACATATTTTACAGACAAGTTGGAAAACCATAATGAATGATAAAGATTATAATTAATACAGGTCTGTAGCTCAATATACTGATTTGCCCAACTTTGCGAATAACTAACTTTGGCTCATCGGAGACCATACATTTTAATACTTTTGAGACTGATCTCTGTACAGTATTAATCCGAAGTTTTAAATGAAGCTACTTTGGATGTAACCATTCGAAGCTTGTTTTGCTCATTAATAGCCATAAGTATTGAAATTCTGGAATGCCCTTTTAATGAAAAAAAAAACTCACTGAAAAAAGTGGCCTAAACGGGTGGAAATGCTCTAAACCCAGACACTGTAGCGTGTCTATAACAGGGGTAGCAATTCCTCCGCATGCGTTCCGCACATAACGCCAATCCCCAGCAAAAAATGCATACAATGGAGGATGCCGGGGCGGACCGCATGCACCACACGGACATCTTGCACAAAATGATACATTGTGCAGATGGAAAAGAAAATACAGTACAGACCAAAAGTTTGGACACACCTTCTCATTCAAAGAGTTTTCTTTATTTTCATGACTATGAAAATTGTAGATTCACACTGAAGGCATCAAAACTATGAATTAACACATGTGGTATTATATACATAACAAAAAAGTGTGAAACAACTGAAAATATGTCATAGTCTAGGTTCTTCAAAGTAGCCACCTTTTGCTTTGATTTACTGCTTTGCACACTCTTGGCATTCTCTTGATGAGCTTCAAGAGGTAGTCACCTGAAATGGTTTTCACTTCACTGGTCAGGTTTAACCACTTAAACCCCGCTAGCTGAAACCCCCTTAATGACCAGGCCACTTTTTACACTTCTGCACTACACTATTTTCACCGTTTATTGCTCAGTCATGCAACTTACCATCCAAATGAATTTTACCTCCTTTTCTTCTCACTAATAGAGCTTTCATTTGGTGGTATTTCATTGCTGCTGACATTTTAACTTTTTTTTGTTATTAATCAAAATTTAATGTTTTTTTTGCAAAAAAATGACATTTTTCACTTTCAGTTGTAAAATTTTGCAAAAAAAACGACATCCATATATAAATTTTTCGCAAAATTTATTGTTCTACATGTCTTTGATAAAAATAAATAAATGTTTGGGTAAAAAAAAAAATGGTTTGGGTAAAAGTTATAGCGTTTACAAACTATGGTACAAAAATGTGAATTTCCGCTTTTTGAAGCAGCTCTGACTTTCTGAGCACCTGTCATGATTCCTGAGGTTCTACAATGCCCAGACAGTAGAAAACCCCAACAAATGACCCCATTTCGGAAAGTAGACACCCTAAGGTATTCGCTGATGGGCATAGTGAGTTCATAGAACTTATTTTTTTGTCACAAGTTAGCGGAAAATGATGATTTTTCTTTTTTTTTTTTTTTCCTTACAAAGTCTCATATTCCACTAACTTGTGACAAAAAATAAAAACTTCCATGAACTCACTATGCCCATCACAAAATACCTTGGGGTGTATTCTTTCCAAAATGGGGTCACTTGTGGGGTAGTTATACTGCCCTGGCATTCTAGGGGCCCAGATGTGTGAGAAGAAGTTTGCAATCAAAATCTGTAAAAAAATGACCGGTGAAATCCGAAAGGTGCACTTTGGAATGTGTGCCCCTTTGCCCACCTAGGCTGCAAAAAAGTGTCACACATCTGGTATCGCCGTACTCAGGAGAAGTTGGGGAATGTGTTTTGGGGTGTCATTTTACATATACCCAATACCAATGGGAAAAGTTGTCTTTTGCCAAGATATTTTTCTCACCCAGCATGGGTATATGTAAAATGACACCCCAAAACACATTCCCCAACTTCTCCTGAGTACGGCGATACCAGATGTGTGACACTTTTTTGCAGCCTAGATGCGCAAAGCGGCCCAAATTCCTTTTAGGGGGGCATTTTTAGACATTTGGATCCCAGACTTCTTCTCACGCTTTAGGGCCCCTAAAAAGCCAGGGCAGTATAAATACCCCACATGTGAACCCACTTTGGAAAGAAGACACCCCAAGGTATTCAATGAGGGGCCTGGCGAGTTCATAGAATTTTTTTTTTTTGGCATAAGTTAGCGGAAATAGATTTTTTTTTTTTTTTTTTTTTTTTTTTTTCTCACAAAGTCTCCCTTTCCACTAACTTGGGACAAAAATTTCAATCTTTCATGGACTCAATATGCCCCTCACGGAATACCTTGGGGTGTCTTCTTTCCGAAATGGGGTCACATGTGGGGTATTTATACTGCCCTGGCATTTTAGGGGCCCTAAAGCGTGAGAAGTCTAGAATATAAATGTCTAAAAAATGTTACGCATTTGGATTCCGTGAGGGGTATGGTGAGTTCATGTGAGATTTTATTTTTTGACTCAAGTTAGTGGAATATGAGACTTTGTAAGAAAAAATAAATAAAAAATTTCCGCTAACTTGGGCCAAAAAAATGTCTGAATGGAGCCTTACAGGGGGGTGATCAGGGAATCTATATGGGTGATCACCTCCCTGTAAGGCTCCATTCAGACGTCCGTATGTGTTTTGCGGATCCGATCCATGTATCCGTGGATCCGTAAAAATCATACGGACGTCTGAATGGAGCCTTACAGGGGGGTGATCAGGGGGTGTATATGAAGTGATCAGGGGTTCATAAGGGGTTAATAAGTGACAGGGGGGGGGGTGTAGTGTAGTGTAGTGGTGTTTGGTGCTACTTTGCACAGCTACCTGTGTCCTCTGGTGGTCGATCCAAACAAAAGGGACCACCAGAGGACCAAGTAGCAGGTATATTAGATGCTGTTATCAAAACAGCGTCTAATATACCTGTTAGGGGTTAAAAAAATCACATCTCCAGCCTGCCAGCGAACGATTGCCGCTGGCAGGCTGGAGATCCACTCTCTTACCTTCCGTTCCTGTGAACGCGCGCGCCTGTGTGCGCGCGTTCACAGGAAATCTCGCGTCTCGCGAGATGATGCGTATATGCGTCGCTGAGCGCACAGCTGCCACCTCCGGACCGCAGATCTGCGTTAGGCGGTCCGGAGGTGGTTAATAAGTGGGATTTCTTGCCTTATAAATGGGGTTGGGACCATCAGTTGCGTTGTGGAGAAGTCAGGTGGATACACAGCTGATAGTCCTACTGAATAGACCAGTGTTTCCCAACCAGTGTGCCTCCAGCTGTTGCAAAACTACAACTCCCAGCATGCCCGGACAGCATTTGGCTGTGCGGGCATGCTGGGAGTTGTAGTTTTGTAACAGCTGGAGGCACACTGGTTGGGAAACACTGGAATAGACTGTTAGCTGCTTTTTTCTTGCCATAATACAAATTCTAAGTAAAGAAAAGCGAGTGGCCATCATTACTTTAAGAAATGAAGGTCAGTCAGTCTGAAAATTTGGGAAAACTTTGAAAGTGTCCCCAAGTGCAGTCACAAAAACCATCAAGCGCTACAAAGAAACTGGCTCACATGCGGACCGCCCCAAGAAAGGAAGACAAAGAGTCAGCTCTGCTGCAGAGGATAAGTTCATCCGAGTCACCAGCCTCAGAAATCGCAGGTTAACAGCAGCTCAGATTAGAGGCCAGGTCAATGCCACACAGAGTTCTAGCAGCAGACACCTCTCTAGAACAACTGTTAAGAGGAGATTGTGTGAATCAGGCCTTCATGGTAGAATATCTGCTAGGAAACCACTGCTAAGGACAGGCAACAAGCAGAAGAGACTTGTTTGGGCTAAAGAACACAAGGAATGGACATTAGACCAGTGGAAATCTGTGCTTTGGTCTGATGAGTCCAAATTTGAGATCTTTGGTTCCAACCACCGTGTCTTTGTGTGACGCAGAAAAGGTGAACGGATGGTCTCTACATGCCTGGTTCCCACCGTTAAGCATGAAGAAAGAGGTGTGATGGTGTGGGGGTGCTTTGCTGGTGACACTGTTGGGGATTTATTCAAAATTGAAGGCATACTGAACCAGCATGGCTACCACAGCATCTTGCAGCGGCATGCTATTCCATACGGTTTGCGTTTAGTTGGACCATCATTTATTTTTCAACAGGACAATGACCCCAAACACACCTCCAGGCTGTGTAATGGCTATTGGACCATGAAGGAGAGTGATGGGGTGCTGCGCCAGATGACCTGGCCTCCACAGTCACCGGACCTGAACACAATCGAGATGGTTTGGGGTGAGCTGGACCGCAGAGGGAAGGCAAAAGGGCCAACAAGTGCTAAGCATCTCTGGGAACTCCTTCAAGACTGTTGGAAGACCATTTCAGGTGACTACCTCTTGAAGCTCATCAAGAGAATGCCAAGAGTGTGCAAAGCAGTAATCAAAGCAAAAGGTGGCTACTTTGAAGAACCTAGAATATGACATATTTTCAGTTGTTTCACACTTTTTTGTTATGTATATAATTCCACATGTGTTAATTCATAGTTTTGATGCCTTCAGTGTGAATCTGCAATTTTCATAGTCATGAAAATAAAGAAAACTCTTTGAATGAGAAGGTGTGTCCAAACTTTTGGTCTGTACTGTATATATACACAAATCATGCCCCTTTTAATGCCCCCTTTTTTTTTTCAGTCACCCTCGAGCACCTTCCAGGGACAAGGTAGGATTGCAGTAGATGATCTTTCCTAATAGCAGTTTTCCATAATCTGGTATCTGATGTAGCATGCTACAGTGTTGTCTGATTTTATATAGAATCCAGCAGAAATAAAACCTTTGTCATACTTTCATGTACATGAGCCTTGACAGTAAAAAAGGTAGATGAAAGCAATCCAGATAAAGTTGCATTGTCTCCGCATCTGCAATTTTCTGTAAAAAAATAAAAAATTCCTCCACACGTGTCTTCCTTTCTCTCCCGCATGCAGTACAGTAAATGGCAAGACTGGCTTATCATTTTGTGGTGCTTGCCACCATGATCTTCGCCTCTCTGACCCTGTGGGACCTGCAGAGGTCACCTTCCTTCCAATGACTGCTGCAGGATGTGACCATTGAGGCCAGTGATTAGTTGCAGCAGTCAAGTGAACGATGAACGGCCAGAGCAGAGGCAATGCGACATTTAAAAGGGTAGTTGGTGTATTTTTATATTTGTTAATTTTACTGTCCGCAAAATTGAAAAAAAAAAAAAACTTGCCAAGCACCTTTTAAAGGAAGAGCATTAGTAATGGTCATCAGTAACGCAACCAAGTTCTCTGATGCATATATAAAATAACTGGAGAAAAAAATACAATAAACTTTTTTTTAAAATTTAATAATATTCATAATCTGTGTTTATAAGCTTTAACCCGTTAGTTTATGCCCATATGTGGGTTTTTTGCCACTTTGTAACGGGCTTTAAACCTTCACATACACTTATTTTTACTGCACTGCAGGTTTAGCCTGGCATGGGTGTCCTATTGCCAGGTGTAGCGGGTGACATCTGTTCTGAGAATCGAAGGAACCACCGATTACGACCATAATAAGCCCTTAGATGCTGCTGTCAATAGTGACTGCAGCATTTAAAGGGATTCTGTCACCTCCCCTCAGCCAAAAAACGATTTAAAAGCAGCCATGCAGCACAGCTTACCTGGATTAGGCTGTGCTGTTTTATCTTGAAATCCGTCCAGCAGTTACTTCAAAAAACGACTTTGATCAATAAGGAAATGCGTCCTGAAGGTGCCCAGAGGGGCGTTTTTTTCTTCCTAGTGAGCCCAGTACCGCCCCTCTTTCAGTGCCCAGCCCGCCTTCCTTGTATTTTCTAACCGCCGCCCCCAGCCTGCCACAGCCTCCCCTCCCTCTCCTCCCCCTCCCTCACGCCGAACGAAGTCTCGCACAGGCGCAGTACCCACTGAGGGCTGCGCCTGTGCGATCATCAGGAGACTGAGGGCGGCAGCTTCATCTTCGTCACTGGGCATGCGCCGAGCCCAGTGACGTCCGATGCTCGCTCTTCCCTCAGTCAGCAGGGAAGAGCGAGCATCGGACGTCACTGGGCTCGGCGCATGCCCAGTGACGAAGATGAAGCTGCCGCCCTCAGTCTCCTGATGATCGCACAGGCGCAGCCCTCAGTGGGTACTGCGCCTGTGCGAGACTTCGTTCGGCGTGAGGGAGGGGGAGGAGAGGGAGGGGAGGCTGTGGCAGGCTGGGGGCGGCGGTTAGAAAATACAAGGAAGGCGGGCTGGGCACTGAAAGAGGGGCGGTACTGGGCTCACTAGGAAGAAAAAAACGCCCCTCTGGGCACCTTCAGGACGCATTTCCTTATTGATCAAAGTCGTTTTTTGAAGTAACTGCTGGACGGATTTCAAGATAAAACAGCACAGCCTAATCCAGGTAAGCTGTGCTTCATGGCTGCTTTTAAATCGTTTTTTGGCTGAGGGGAGGTGACAGAATCCCTTTAAGTAGTTTCAGAGGAAGGAGGCTCCCTTTGTCACCCATTGCAAATGCAATCGTGGAGTGCCGATGTTTTTACATGGCAGCAGGGGGGTCTAATTAAGTCCCCCGTGTCTGCCTTCTGTGTATGCCTATGAGACCGAATTGCCTGTATATTTTCTACTGACAGTATAATACACTGCACTATGTCAGAGTCCACTTGTGGGGCTAAAAGGTGGTAAAAATAAGAAATGTACCCTTTCCCTACAAAAATCCCTCCACCTATTTGGCATCCATAACGACCTGATGTATACAATTATAATGTTAGTTATCCTGCATGATGAATGCAGTAAAAAAGGATGGAAATCCCTTTTTCAGGCAGTTCTGTCATAAAAAAAAAAAATCATAAATTATCCATATGTGCCCCAAAATGATGTCCGAATAATCGTCAACCCCTCCCATACAAATCAAGGCATCAAAAAGCAAAGTAAATATAAAACACTTACCGTATTTGTTCCTACTTCTATGTTACAGATGCCTTATTACCTCAGGATGTCTACATGATCCCAGTGTTCGTCATGGAAAAAGAAGCCACCGCACTTCGCCAGTACCCAGTTCAGTGGATGACCAGGTACGGTTGATCACGAAAAAGTAGATGGGTGAAGCACAAAGAGATGCATGAAATTATTTGAGGCTCATTGTTGTATTTCATCCTTTACCATTTTTTTCATCCCCCTCTTCCTCTCCTTTAGTATTGGACTGTTTCTAATATCTAACAATGGTTGCTGACTGTGGGTTGCTGTGGGAACCAAACCAGTTGTTTCTATTGCATGTGATCTACAGGCCTATGGCAGAAACTCTGTCAGTCGTAAAGTGAATAGAGCTGTGGACCAAACTGCATGCTACCGCTCCATTCAGAAGGGGAACACCTTGGGATCACGGGGAGCCCCAGCAGTCTCTTCACAATCCATTATTTATTGCCCTTCTTGTGGATAGGAAATAAATAATTTTCATGGCTAAACCCCTTAAACACCCACATTGTTGAAAGTGGTTCTGAGGCCACTGAACCCAGCAGGAACCCCACCAGTCAACATTGCTTTCTCACAGTAGGCATTTATTTTCTGCAACAGTTTTTATGCATGAGGCTCAAAAGTCAGTGTTTCCTGTAGAACCTAATCATAGCTTGGTAAATACATATACTCTACATACTGAAATGCATGTCTGTCTCTAGAATACCAAGTTCCTCAAGAAGAAGTTCAAGTATTTCTAACAGCCTCAGCGAAGAAGCCCAAGTTAACCAGTCTCATGTCTCAGAAGGGGAATCCTTTGATAAAGAGAAAATTAATGTTGAATCTGCTTCATTACTACTGGAAGATGTTTCCCAGGAGTCAGCAGAAGATGTCCGAGCTAAAAATGACAGTATTGCCTCAGATGCTGAGCTTCTGGGAACCATGATACACGTTCCAATGCAGAGCTCATCTCTATGTGAACCTACAAACACGCTTAATACAGGTGGTGAAGACAAAAAAATAATTGTGAAAGAATGCAGCAGCTCAGATGATGTGTTCATAGACAGTCTGAAGAACTCATCTCTAATGACTTCTGAAGACCAAACGAAGCTGCTTGTGTCGAAACAAGACCTTCAAAGTGAATGCGAACATTTGTCTACAGGGAGTTTTGTTTCTTGCTATTCTACAAATGAGTTGGAGAAAGAGGAATCTGTCAGCTCCTTTCTGGAGGAAAGCCAAGTCACCGTGAACAAGAAAGATGATTTATTAACCATGGAAGAGAAGTCTGGAGACCACCATGTAGTTAAGAGTGCAGAGAGCAGACTGGAGATGTTGCACATTACAGAGGGTGACACGCAAGGTGATGGGAAAGATGCTGAAACTTCAGAGTCCTACGAGAGCACAAACACAGAAAATGGTCAGTCGGACAAATTTTGTAATTTTACAGACTGGACATTGACACTGAGCTCTAACCCGCCAAGCAGCAGCTCAAAACTCGTGCAGATGGTCTTGTATGTCCATAACGTGAAAGGCTTAGTGCTGTCTCTCATAGGGGAAAGTGATTTTAAATACATTAAGGAGACCATTCAAGATGTGGTAAGTATGGAGCATGTTTCTCAGCCGTTTTTGATTGAGCATTGTATAGATAACATGGGTAGAAAGAGTATTTCAGAATTTTTCCTGCTGCCAACACTGTTGGTGTTTACAATGCTATATGTGGTGGCAACCCCTAAACATATGGCTGCCCTTGCCCTTGAGTTCTCTTTGGCAGCAATATTGGTTGACCAAAAAAGACAAGGATCTTGGTGGTTATGCCTTAGGCTCTGTGCACACAGCCATTGCCATTTATGCAGTCCACAGAACTGAGGATCTGTAAAATACTGATACCGGACGTTTGCATCCCGCTGGTTCAAGAATAGGACATGTTCTATAATTTGAAGAATGGCCGCACGGATGCAGATAGCACACGGTCGTGTCGTGTTTTTTGCACCCCCAAAGAAATATAAATAGGTCTGCATGAGACCCGAAAAAAATGCAGATTGAACACGATCCAAAAATATGATCTTGTACATGAGGCCTTAGGACTTGACTCGCTCTACATGGTAGCCTACAATGCGCGTAGATCCTGCTGCGATAGTAACAGTTTTCCACAAGATCTGCTAACCTTTCCATTATGTCTCATTCTTTAGTATGACAGCACACTGGCTTCTCTCAATGGCTTAGAAGTTCATCTGAAGGAGACTTTACCAGTAGACAATAATAATTTATCAAAGAGCACCTACAACTTTACCCACTATGACTCTATTCAGAACACACTTACTGGTACGTACACCACCTGACTGTGAAGCAGAGGGCCCGGGGGGGGGGTGTCAAAGTCTAAATGAAATGTCAAGAAACTAGAACGATAACATTACCATTAGTGTTATATTTTTTTATATTCCCTGTCGGAAATGAATCGGTCAGCTTCAATCTATATTATACTAAGCAGAGTGTTATAAAGGACATGTAAAACTGTACCTTTTGCCTTTGAAATCCGTGGCTAAAAAATCACCGTTTTAAAGGGTACTAGTGAGACGTTTTGGGGTACTGAGTGTTCTTCTTCTCACTAAGCCTTGTCAACACTATCCTGATTTTGCGTGGCCCTATTGGCCCTATGATCTCGTGTGAATGCTTCAGAATTTAGGCTTATGCTCATCACACCACGGAGCTTCACTTCCAGGTGCACTGTGATGTACTAGGGCTCATGCGCAGGACAGGCCTTCTCTCCTGCGCAGGACTCGAATGCCTTACTAAGCATGTGGCGAAATTCCAGCAGGCAGTGCAGTCGTAAGTTTACGGGC
Source organism: Bufo gargarizans (assembly GCF_014858855.1). Lineage (NCBI taxonomy): Eukaryota > Metazoa > Chordata > Amphibia > Anura > Bufonidae > Bufo > Bufo gargarizans. Next base: position 521,171,188 of record NC_058080.1, on the reverse strand, counting down.
CAGACAAGAACAGGGCACAGATACCTGCCTGTCAGTCTACAAGTAAAGGAGGGGCTAAGAACATCTCTGTATATTTATAAGAAAAAAATTAAATTTTATGATTTTTCTGCCTAATGCAGCCACGGATCTCGGAGACAAATGTACTGTTTAAAGGGTTTCTGGCAATGTTAAAGATAATACAATCGGATCCATTCATAACGGATGCAGATGGTTGCATTATCAGTAACGGAAGCGTTTCTGCTGATCCCTGCCGGATCCAGCAAAAAACGCAAGTGTTAAGCCTTAAAGGGTTTCTGTCACCAGAAATGCCTAAATTAAACTGGCTGACATTAGTGATATGCTAATGTCAGCTGAACCTAACTAGCCTATTCCTACTTTTATCCATGTCCACGTTACTCCATAAATGTAACTTTTATAATAGGCTAATTACGCTCTAGGAGCAGGGGGGGGGGGGGGGGGGGGGTGTTGTTCCTGCTCCTAGAGGCTCCGTTCTCCCACCACTGTCACCTCCCTCTAAGTCCTGATTGACAGGACCAGGCAGCATTCGCATCGTCCTGCTGGCCCTGAGTGCATGGTAAATCTCGCGCCTGGGCCGTGCCATTCAGTATTCGGCGCAGGCATAGTGAAGGAAGGACGCTCACTGGCTGCCGACTTCCTCACTGCGCCTGCGCTGAATACTGAACGGCACCGCCCTGGCGCGAGATTTACCATGCACTCAGGGCTGGCATGAGGACGAACGCTGCCTGGCTCTATCAATCAAGACTTAGAGGTAGGTGACAAAGGTGGGAAAACGGAGCCTCTAGGAGCAGGAACAACCCCCGCTCCTAGAGGCATATTATAAAAGTTAAATTTATGGAGTAACGTGGACATGGATAAAAGTAGGAATAGGCTAGTTAGGTTCAGCTGAAATTAGCACATCACAGCAAGTTTAATTTAGGTATTTCTGGTGACAGAAACCCTTTTAGGCCACTTTCACAATAGCATATTACTGGATCCGGCAGGGATCAGCAAAAACGCTTTCGTTACTGATAATGCAACCATCTGCATCCGTTATGAATGGATCTGATTGTATTATCTTTAACATTGCCAAGACGGATCCGTCATTAACTCTGTCTTGAACTCCATTGAAAGTCATTGGGGGACGGATCCGTTTTTCTATTGTGTCTGAGAAAACTGTTCCATCCTCATTGACTTGCATTGGGGGGTCACGCCGGATCCGTTTTGTTTCGCATCCCATGAATGAAAGAAAACCGCAGCTTGCTATGGTTTGCTTTCCAGTTATGAGAACGGAATGAAATGCATTTTGGAGCATTCTGTTCAGTTACGTTTTGTCCCCATTGACAATGAATGGGGACAAAATGGAAGCAAGTTTTTTCTCCGGTATTGAGATCCTAAAACTGATCTCAATACCGAAAAAGAGAAACGCTAGTGTGAAAGTAGCCATCATTGTCTATTCAAGCCCTGCCTGCCACGCTGCTTAGTTTAAAATGCAGATCCAAGCTGACAGATTGGGCCTATTTCCATCTCCTACTGATGGTCTATTGCTAGGATTTGCCATCATTTCATGAGACTGGAATCCCTAATAACCAGTAATCTGTGTAGCATCAGTAAAAGAATGCTCTTTATGTCTTTACAGCCAATCTGCCATCAGCGTCGAGCACAAGTGACCAGTTCCAAAGAGCTGCCAACCTAATCCACTCCGACTTTAGCGTATGCTCAACTTTACAGGAGATGACTGTAAGGTAAGAGTATGGGGTTTGCCTTGAGGGAGGTGTTTAAAAGGGGTTGTGTCACTTCAGCAAATAACATTTATTATGTAGAGGAAGTGAATACAAGGCATTTACTAATGTATTTTGATTGTCCATATTACTTACTTTGCTGGCTGGATTCATTTTTCCATCACATTATACACTGCTCGTTTCCATGGTTACGACCAATCTGCAATCCATCAATGGTGGCCGTGTTTGCACACTATAGGAAAAAGATCTAGCTTGTGTGCAGTCCCACAGTCCCGGCCACCCGAGAGGCTGACGTTTATTCCTATAGTGTGCAAGCACAGCCACCGCTGCTGGATTGCAGGGTGGTGGTAACCATGGAAACGAGAAGTGTATAGTGTAATGGGAAAATAAATCCAGTCAACAAAGGAAGCAATATGGACAGTCACAATACATTAGTAAGTGCCTTGTAATAACTTCCTCTTCATAATAAATGCTATTTGCTGCAGTGAGACAACCCCTTTGTCTTCACCTCCAGTCGTACAGACTTTCTAGTTGTAGTGTAAAACTGCCTTTGTATAGAGGAGGGCAGCATATGATGACCAGAATGCATTGCTGTTATAGAAATAAATAAATAAAAATTATGCCTAAAGTTGTCTTCTGCACTAATGTTGATGCTGTGCTAGTAATATCTTCTGAATGACCATTACAGGAACGCCTCTTCATCTGTCTATGGCTGTCAGAGTATTGTCCATGAAACTTACTTCCAGCAACTAAGTCCTCTCTACAGAAACTCTGGAGCCCCGGACCCACAGGATACTGCCTTCATGCTGCATAGCAGAGCCAAGCAGAAGTTACTGAAACATGGGCTCAACCTGCTTTAACAGTGCAGTCACCGAAGACATCAGATTGCAATGATAGGACCCTGCCCAAGACTGGATAGCGGCAATAACTACATGGACCATACTCTGTTATGTATCTATGTCTGAAATCTTCAAGCTGGTTTTCTATTTTCCGCCATAAATGAAAGGGTGGTTAGGCCTCTGTGTATTGATTTGTAACTGAATATGATTGTTGGTACCCTAAGGGCTCATGCACACAACCTTATGGCTCCATATGGTCTCCAATTAATACAGAGCTACAGGAAGGGGCGGGCCTATAACGCACCATATTGGGCCACAATTCTGGTACAAAAATCTGTAAAGTAAGCCAACCAAAGTAAATCTGTAAGTAAGCCACCAGATTTATCATCCAGCCTGAGCCACTGGTGCAGGTCTAGACAGTCTAAGCTTACACCTTAATTGGGTTTAGTAAATCTGGGTCAATGATCTTAGGTTTCAACATTGGCGTTAAGGCGTTGGCGTTTTATATTGATGGCTGATATGATAGCCTATCAATATCTGCTGATTGGTGCGGGTCCGACACCGCCCCCCCTAGCACCGGAAAAGAACTGATCGGTTTTATCCCCATGCATTCTGAATGGAGAGCAATCTGTTCAGGATGCATCAGGGTGTCTTCAGTCTTGCTACGGTTTTATCTCCGGCCCAAAAAAACTGAAGACTTGCCTGAATGCCGGGGGGGTAGGTATAGTGCCAGAGATACGGTACTTGAAAACATCTAATTGGTGGAGTTTTGGACCACTGCCGATCAGATGTGGATAAGTTGTCAATATATAAATCCTCAGCACTGTTTCAAGGCCCCCTACACATTCGAGTATTGTCAGCCATACCTGTATGGGCACCTTTACTGACACTTGTTGAATGTATAGTCTGTCTGGATGCCAACCTTTGAATGTGCTGAAGATGAAATCATTCCCTGTCTGCTTCACTTACCCAGGGAAACGCTGGCTGCAGGATAGATAATAGATTTGATTGTTTTCCTATGAGCGATAGATCAAGGGATTCACTCTGTTTTACATATTCGGATGGACTTTTGTCTTTTTTGAAAATCTTCATATGACATGAATCTATTTGAGCCTTTAGAATTGGTATGTGTAGGGTGCATTTGTAATGTCCAAAACACTTGAAGGGGAAGATTTATCAAACTGGTGTAAAGTAGAACTGGCTTAGTTGCCCATAGCAACCAATCAGGAGCTGTCAAAAATGTAAGGTGGAATCTGATTGGTTGCTATGGGCAACTAAGCCAGTTCTACTTTACACCAGTTTGCTAAATCTCAACCATAGAGTTTAATCAAACCTTACTACTTACATAAGACAGAGGCTATGACCTTCAGTACCCACCCTTCTCAGTCTGCTTTCACACACAGCAGATTTTGGGGCAGAAAATGTTGCGACTGAAAATCTGTTCCATTCGCTTGAATGGGGGCAGGAAGTACATGGATTTCTGCAAGCTCCATTAAGCTGAATGCAACTGATTTTAAGACCCGTGTGAAGGTGCCCTAAAAGTGTCCAGAAAATAAGGTCTTACATGAATACAAGACCCAAAAATGTCATGAGAGCAAAAGACTCCAATTCATCCAGTATTTGATCTAATAAGCTGGAGGCCATCCCTAAGGGCTGGTTCACATCTGTGGCCGAGGAGCAGACTACCGGAGTTACCTTACCTGGCATAGCTGGGCACTGCCAGATCCCACTTTTCTGTAATGGGATCCGGTGGGTTTCTGCCAGACAAATACCACTGCTGTGTCGCAGTATGTTCTATCATCATCTGTTTGTCACAGAGGACTGGTCCATTCAAGTCAATGGCATCCGGATGCAGTCCATTTTTCACTGATGGTTTTTAGGAGCAGTGATGGCCAGTTTGTCATGTTCGCCTGCGAACACAGGTGGGCTGCCATCTTAAATCGCAAGTCCAGCGATGCACAGGTAAGTCTGTACCTGTGCCGCGAGCCGGTATGAAACAAATGCGGTCACCGGGAGCAGGCAGTTCTGAGAACAGCCGCCGGGGGCCTTCATCGGGCTGTTCTCGGAACTGCCTTTGTTTCAGACCGGTTCGCGGCACAGGTAAGGACTTGCCTGTGCATCGTCGGACTTGCGATTTAAGATGGCAGCTCGCATGTGTTCGCGGGCGAACTGGCCATCACTGGTTAGGAGATGCTATGTGTTTTTCCTTAACGTCCGTCTGAAATGCATCTGATCCTGATGTTGCAGACAAAACTCAACTTGCATGCAAAACCATCAGTTTTTCACAGAACTAACCCTGAAACGTTCCATATCACTCATGTGAAACAGGCCTAAAAACACAAATAAATATATGCAAGTTCATAGACAAATACAGTGCAAGTGTATACAATTATATATCTAAAAATGGAAGAAATTCAGCTTGTATTAATAATGTGACATTCCAAAAAATACACAATACTCTCAAAGTAATAAAATAATAGTGCTGGTAATTGATCCAGAGTACTGCTAGAAGGGACTAATTCTAGTATGTTGAAGTGTTGAGGGCAGGCTTATACTATAAAATGTCCTTAGGGCTCATTCACATGACCGTATGAACGGGTCCGCAATTCTGCTCGATGGGTGCGGAGCCATTCATTTTATTGGGACTGCAAACGATGTGGACAGCACACCGTGGGCTACCCGCATCCGTTGTTCCGTCCCGCGGCCTCACAAAAAAGGATAGAACATGTCCTAATATCCGTTTTGTGGGCAATAATAGGCATTTCTATAATGGGCTGCCTGTTCTATTCTGCAAATTGCGTAACGCACGTGGGCAGCATCCGCAAAACACTGCGTGATCGTGTGAATGAGCCCTTAATCTGTAATTTGTAGATTCTTCCTCTGACCGGCTAATACCCTTCTTAATCAACTGTTGCCCAAACTGGGAAACCTTCACTTCTGTCTGTGTGTCACACTGGATAATATGGATAGGGAGGGGGGTTCTTCACCAGCCTTTGCTTACTGATTGTAGATTGGCACTGAGGTGTGAAGTGCTTCACTTGTCAATTCCTATGAAATGATGAGGTCCAGTTTCACTTCACACCTGACACCCACGTGTCCCCCACTGACTGACTGTCATGCAGAATGAACGAACAATAGGCCAGACCTCAGCTTCTTACACCTATTGTTTGCTGAAAAGGGCACATTACATTAATTGGACTAGCCACAAGAAATGAGTGCAGTCATTGAAAATGACACTGGTCCTCTTATTTAGGGTTCATGCACGCCACCGTATGTATTTTGCATTGCACAAAAAATGGATCCGCAAAAAATACGGATGACGTCCGTGTGCATTTTGTGTTTTGCGGAATGAAATGGCTGGCCCCTAACAGAACAGTACTATCCTTGTCTTGTTCTATTCTTTTGCGGAATGGACATACGGACACGGAATGCACACAGAGTAACTTCCATTATTTTTTGGGGATCCCATTGAAATGAATAGTTCTGCATACAGTCTGCAAAAAAAAAACAAAAAACGATTGTGTCATAGAAAACAGATTCGTCCCCATTGACTTACATTGTGTGTCAGAATGGATCAGTTTGGATCAGTTTCGTCAGGCGGACACCAAAGCTGCGAGCAGTGTTTTGGGGTCCGCCTCCAAAGCGGAATGGAGACAGAACGGAGGCAAATTGATGCATTCGGAGCGGATACTTTTCAATTCAGAATGCATTAGGGGAAAACTAATCCGTTTTGGACCGCTTGTGAGAGCTCTGAACGGATCTCGCAAGCGGAAAGCCAAAACTCCAGTGTGAAAGTAGCCTAAGCTGCGGTTTTGTGTCCAGTCATAAAAACAGAGAAAAAAAAACCGGATCAGTCACTGAAAACAATGTATCAATGTACGTGTCAATGGTGATGGATACGTTTTTTAGGAGCTCATTGACTTTCAATGTATTTAGTGACAAATCCGTTTTTCTCCATTTTGATTTTACAGAACTGCACCCTAACAGAACAGATCCATATTGATGTGCAAAATTACAACAGATCCGTTTAATTATGGTATTGAGATCTTCTGCCGGATCTCAGTACCAGAATTAACTACGCAAGTGTGAAAGTAGCCTGCCTTTTAGGGGCCACATTCATGCGCAGGAGGACAAAAGAAAGTGCAGCAGACTAGAGTTTTCTATACAGTAGACCATAACCGAAAACAATGCCACCAATGGCCTACGTATGCCTAAAACGCCAGGGAACACCCTTGATGTATTTCTCTGCCATGATGTGAACGGAGCCTTTGTACAACCCTGTTATCTCTGGTCGTTTGCGCTATCAGCTCATTGAATTTTGCCTCCACCTCTTTTGCCATTTCTAATTCATTTATTCACTGGCCTCCTGCCTTGGCTGTCAGACCGGACTGCGTAGTCACAAAGTGACTGGCAGAAAATACATTTTATTTGGCCTATAAATGCAGACGAAGGTAAAGCACTAGTTAACCAGTTCCCTATTGCCACACAGCTACATATGTCATAGAAGAAGGTTTTTAACTGCGATACGGCAGCTGCCTCATGTAATGGCCTGCACCCTGTAACTGTGCCGTTACTACACAGGAAGGATCACAGGAAAAACAGGACCCCTAAATGCCACGGTCAACATCAACTGCGGCATCTAAATGGTTAGGGAGAGGGAATCTGCTCCCTCTGTCACCCATCTGCTCTCTTGCAATGCAATTGTAGGACACTCTGAGGCCTTAGGCTTCATGCACACGACTGTTGTGTGCATCCGCGTCCGTGGTTCCGTTTTCTTTTTCGCGGCTCCATTGACTTTCAATGGGTCCGTGGAAAAATCGGAAAATGCACCGTTTGGCAGCCGCATCCGTGATCCGTGTTTCCTGGCCGTGAAAAAAATATGACCTGTCCTATTTTTTTCACGGTCAACGGTTCGCGGACCCATTCAAGTGAATGGGTCCATGAAAAATCACTGATGCACACAAGATTGTCGTCCATGTCAATTTTCCCTATCATTTTCAATGCAAACTTGACTTCGTTTTTTTTTTTCACTTTTCATGTCCATGGATGCTCCAAAAATCAAGGAAGACCCACGGACGAAAAAACGGTCACGGACCAACGGAACCCCGTTTTGCGGACCGTGAAAAAATACTGTCATGTGCACGAGGCCTTACAATGGCTTCCAGTTCGGCCAAGTAAGGAAACCTGCATAATACACAGCAGTGTACTATGTAAGCAATCGAAGGATCGCTGTACAACAAATCTAAAATCAAACAAAATCAAATTTTTCACCATAAAAAGGCTTTATTATGAAAGTAAAAACCCTACACAAAATAGTTTTTTCCACATCTGCAACAACCTAAACTTTTTTAACCCACACGTTGCACACTGTAAAAAAAATACTCTTTTTGCTCACCCGACCGCCCAACAAACGGAATAAGTGATATAGTGAGACAAAAAGAAAAATGTTACGTTGTATTTATTGTGAAAAAGCAGTATAACATTAAAACATGACAGATTTGGTATTTCTGTAATCACAGTGACCCAGAGAACAAGGTAATGGTTATGCCGTACAGTGAATAACATAAATTTTAAGTGCATAAAACTATTGTGGAATTGCTGTTTCCCCCCCTCTTCTAAAAAAACCCGTAATAAAAGTTAATAGGTTATATGCACCCCAAAATGGTGCTGTTAAAAAAAATATGACTAGTCCTTAAAAAGATTACATCTGCATAGAGTTTGTGTGGGTTTCCTCCGGGTACTCCGGAGCCCCCCACACTCCATAGACATACTGATAGGGACCTTAGATTGTGAGCTCCACTGGCGACAGCGTGATGCTGATGTCTGTAAAGCGCTGAGGAATATGTCACCGCTATAAAAGTGTGTAATAATAATAAAAACAAGCCCTCGTACAGCCACATTGATGGAAAAATAAAAACTTTCAGCTCTTTGAATGCAGAGATGTAAAACATACACAACTCCCCCCAAACCCTAGTAATGAAGGTGGCAAGGGTAACCCCTCGAGTAATAGAATGAACATAAAAAACTGTCTCTAGCACTGGTACCTAGTATTACTATAGAGAAACGTCTTTTAACACCTTGGAGACAGACCTGTGTAAGTCTACCCTTAGCATCTTGTTACAAGCCAGCTCCTTCTCTGTACCTGTTGGCAGGATGCCCTCCCCATCACTGCAGATATACTCTAGTTCAGGCATGCTCAACCTGCGTCCCTGCAGCTGTTGCAAAACTATAACTCCCAGCATGCCCAAACAGGCATTGTGGGAGTTGTAGTTTTACAGCAGCTGGAGGGCCGCAGGTTGAGCATGCCTGCTGTAGCTGATGGCATACAACTGCCTTGTATCAGGAAAAAAGTTCCAGAAGATGTGTTTGCTATAGAAGACTCTAGTGCTACACTACATACAGTGAAAGGTGATATATAGGATATGTCACTGATGTGTAAAGTGTCAGAAAATGGAATATTTGACTAAACAGGCTGAATACTTATATTAACACAAGAAATTTGCCCTGCCCAACCATGGTGAATCCAGGTAATCAGTGATGGTCAGTTTGCAGTGTTCGCCAGCGAACACATGCGGGCTGCCATCTTGACTCACCCGTCCGGCGATGCACAGGTAAGCCCTTACCTGTGCCTGTGTCGGGAGCCGGGCTGAAATCAAATGTGGTCACCGGTAGCAGGCAGTTCCGAGAACAGCCCGATGAAGGCCCCCGGCGGCTGTTCTCTGAACTGCCTGCTCCCGGTGACCGCATTTGATTTCAGACCGGCTCCCAGCACAGCTAAGGGCTTACCTGTGCATCGCCGGACGGGTGAGTCAAGATGGCAGCCCGCATATGTTCGCTGGCGAACACTGCAAACTGACCATCACTGCAGGTAATCAGTGCACAACATCAACCTCCATGAAATGATCTTCAGCAGATCTTTTGAAAACCTCAGCCGGCTGAATAGAGCAAGGTGAAGACGTAGGGGCTCATTTATTAACTCATCTTGCGACAAAATCTGAGACTTTTCCCACTCACACCACTTTGCCAACAGTTCTAAAAATAAGAGGGGCCATCTCCTTCATCATTTCTCATTCATCAGTTTCTGGCATACAAAATGACCTAAATCTACGCCAGCAAGAGAGCTGGTGTAGACTGTTGCATGTCCTGGAGGACCTGTAGAGGCCTGCGCCTCCATATAACTTTGTTGTCCTCCAGCAGCCTAGACACTGTAAATCACTGATCCTAATAAATGTGCCCCATGGTGTATCCGTTACGCTAGCTGGATTTCTTTGGTTTGAGTCATTAATGCATTACAGATCTAAGTAAGATGAGCAAAGTTCAGATCTGTCTCTGTAAATTAGGCGTAGGACATGGGGGTCCTTTATTATGGTCCCCTACTCCCGAAACTGGCATAAAAAAGTAGCAATCTTGTGGTTTGCTACTTTTTAAATGCCATTGTACTTAAATTTAGGCACACATGATGTTTTTAAGGAACCCTTGCCACTTTTTTTTAAAAGGGAGAGTAATGGGACAGGTAAGGGGTGTGGTGTGGGCAGGGCTATAGGCCATCATTTACTCTAATTTATGCCATCCTATGGTGGCACAGGGTATATCGTCCTTGATATTCCCCGATGCCGCTGGAGGATGCTCCTGATTTATGACAAGGCACAGGCCTTGTCATAAATTAGGCGCATACTCTGGCAGTCCGTGTGCCTAGACTGAAATCTACGGCAGTACCTATATGGAGTACAGTGGATTAGAAATGGCAATTGCGCCAAAATTTTGGTGCAGTGGCATAAAAAAAGTTAGCAGTAAGCTACAACTGGAATGTATAAGCGGCATAGTCTATAGATTGCCTGTGATCAATAGAAGTAAACCCCCTAGTCCGTTATCCAGGTCATGTTATTCATTGGTTGTGTGAACTATGACAATATGTTAAAAGAAAAAGAGATTGTCCAAAAAGGGAAAATGCAAACCTTTTAGATAGGTCTTGGCCTACAAGTTTAGGTCACTGTTAGGCTACATGCACACGACCATATGTGTTTTGCGGTCCGCAAAAAAGCAAAAAAAAAAATGGATGACATCTGTATGCCATCTGTTGTTGTTGTTTTTTTTGAGGATCCATTGTAACTATGCCTAAAACGGACAAATGTTACGGTGAGGCATCACCAGACTTAACCATTGGAAGCTAAGTCCTAGAAATCCTAAGAAAATCAAATTGTCAACCACATGCTTAAAGGTTACTGCTGCAAAACTTGTAGTATACATATACTCCAGCAATCTGCAGACATAGTTTCACAGAGGTAGGACATAATTGTATACCTCTTTTCTTGACTTGTATATGAATAGAACATATCAGGTGACAAGTTCAGTCCTGTCCTCAAAGCTTTTATTCTAGATCCTCTGTTCAATTCATCCTCACTTCTCTTCAGCAGTGTCCCCCGCAGAGATCTATTACCATGTGTATGGCCGGTCCTCAGCTCTGGCACTTGCAGATGTTCTTGCCCAGACTTTTTTGTCAAAAACTTTAAATAGTTAATAAATGTTGATTCCTAAACAGAGATGCAAATAAAGGCCACAATAATGCATAGGAATCTGAGCATAACAGATATGTGATGTGGAGCTGAACTTAGTAGTATATATCTCCTGAAGATGTGAGAGACTTCCATGTTTGTAATTTAGGGTAATGGCAATAAGCTAAATCACACTCAATGTGTCACAATAATGCAATAGGAGGGGGAAGTGCCAGAAGAAAGATGTCACCAGAGGTACAAATAGATGATGGAAGAAATGGTCTATAAGTAGTAATGGGAAAATACAGGGCTTTTTTAGAGATCAAAGGGCTACTCACCGTCCTGCTAAGTGGGGACCATCCCTGTATGTTGTGCACCTGCACCCCCTTCCATTTAAATGGCCCTGTCCTGCATAATGAAACCTCATTCTTGCACTTCAAAGCAATAAAGGTTTTTGCAAATGCTTTTAACCTAGACATTGCATGGCCCAGGGTAGACTTCTCCTGCCATGTGGACGTCATAATATTGACCAACAAGATGAAAAACCTAACACATACAAATCTAAAGGAGTTTTGGTCTGGACCTGGACTGATGTGTAATAAATTGATAGCAAAAAAATCCTTAGTCGTGTAAATTACTTTTTATAGATTATCTCGTAGCCAAATATGAGACACTAATAGATATGAGTCGATATGCTACTGTATGTAGAACCTCATTGTATATTTGGTTTCTCTTATTCCTGTCAAGACATGTTGAGTGTGTCACCAGACTGTATGTCCTAGTCTTTTCCTTGCTTTCTGACTTGAGTAAAAAAGCTTAGAACTCTCATTACCATAATGGTAGCTGTGCAAACAAGTCATTATCTCAGCATGAGAAACACATTGTTCAGAGATTTAACACCATCATCCTATATGAAAGGCCATTTTCCATTCAATGCCCCATGACACATCCTGAGAAAGAAGCTTTTGAGGAGGATCTGGGCTAGAGTATTTAAGCTGAGGTTGCACAGTCTTAAGAAGCTATTTTCAAAGTAAGGAGGATGTCTACATTTTGGCTTTGCCTGTGTGCATTTGTCCAGTTTTCCTGGACTTTGCCCATGTACTCAGAGAAAACTCATGGACATTCACCAGAGCACAACAAGATAGGAAGAGCGGTGGAACCCAATAACTTCATCAAGAAGCACAGACCAGATCAGATGGAGAGTATCCTTCAAAAGCTTGGTGCTGACAGATGGTCCAAGGGACAGGACATTCTGAAATACCACCGGTCACAATGCAACCACATGAACCAGTCGTGGATACAATGGCAAGGCTCAACTTATAATGAAGACCTGGGTTCTGAGTACACACTCAAAATCTTTACTGGACCTCTCAAGCCGACATTCCCCCAAAGGAACCTTTTCCAATACATGAGTAGGATCTACAAGTGCTGTAGACTTGGATTCAGCTGCAGAAGGATAAAGGGTCTCCAAGGAACCCTAGATGAAGGTATGTACTCTTAATATTTTTTCACATACTACTTAATCTTTACTGTTTGCATAGTCTGATAATAGATTTTCTTAAGACAGGTTTAAATACAAATTTGGGCAGGAGCACTTGCAATTGCACATTTTATATTATGGTGTAGTGAGATAAAATTGATTGTCAGTTGTCATGGATTAGATATTATAATACTTCATCAATATAATGTAATTATCAGTATGTTAGATTCATTCTACCAATGGTTTTTATAACATTGATGGAAAGTGGTTATGAATTAAATGCTAAAAATAACCTATTATAATCTATTAACTAGAATTATCGATTATATACTATTAACATTTTCTTACATTTATTCTATACACTCAAAAATTATTTTTTTTTTTTAAATCTCAACATACATTAAATTATATGCATCATTTAGTATTAGGCATCGTGCACAGCAATAGATCCAGGCAGCACACCATAAAAAGATTCTATTAAAGGGGTTGTCCCAAGAAAAATATTCTAAATTTTTCTAACCAGCACGTGGATACTTTGGTAATTGCATGGTATTAAAAATTTTGTATAGCCATTGAGTTATTCAGTTAAATGTATCTGTATAGCGCCACCTGCTGTTTGTTCTTTTCCGTATCCCCCCCTTCCCGAGATGCCAGCTTGAAATAAATCTAGCAGAACAATTGGAGCAATGAATTGGGAGATCTCTGGATCCATGTGAGGTCCAGGACTGGTTCTAGCTTTGTTAAAACGGATAGCTTCAGAGAACATTCCACTTTTTGTATCAACCCGATAAATAGGGCTATTCTCACACAAGAACAGGACCTGCTTTTAAATTATTCTCAGACTGGCAAAACAGATCTGTGAAATAAAGGGATTTGTGCATAGCCCCATTGACTTGTATGGGTCAGTGTGCCATCCGTTTTTATAATGGATAACACACTGAAGAAAAAGAAGGTTGTGGGCCTGAGGCCTTACACGCACATTACTGTCTAATCCCTCAGTTGTTGCTTGGAGAGATTTCCTTCGTTTTTATGATTTCTATATTTCACAATGAACATAGCGGTGAAAGCCGCAAAAGAAATGAAAGCCATATTTCAGTCGCCTAGCATATTAAATGATGGAGCTGGCTGATAAACTAACAGACATGTGCTTTGGTGTAGGAGGAAGAGCGGCAACTTTCTACATTGACTTGGATATTCTCAGCCTTTCCATTCAGAGAGCCCAAATACATTTGGAAGTTTCAGCTGACGAACAACTGACCGTGATTCCTGTACTTAACATCAATGGACTCAGACGTTCAAGGTATATTATACGTTACATGGTCATATATTTTCATGGGGTTGGCCACTTTTGGGGGGATTGTTTTTGCTAATTCCCTCTCCTGGGCAAACCTTCAAAATAAAGCATACTTACCTGCTTCCCGGCTCCTTCGCTCGGCAGCCTTGGCTGTCTCGCTTGGGTCCCTGACTGTCAACATCTGCTGTGACACCGCTGTAGCCAATCTTCTCCCCTTGCATCACATGACCAACCAACATGACGCAAGGGGAGCAGGTTACTGCTGCAGCCAGCGATTGGCTGCAGCCGTATCAAAGTGGATGTTGACAGCCAGAGACCCAAACGAGGCAGCTGATGCTGGGGAGCAAATGAGTCGGGACCCAGCGCCAGGGAGCAGGTAAGCAGGCCTCCCTTTCAGCGCTGTGGTACTCAACTGTAACCAAGCAGCTAGGCATCTGCAAAGAGCTGGATATTAGTGATACGTAAAGTAACATAGTGAAAGGTATTACGTAAATTAGAGGGGGTGTCTAGCCTGAAGAATTATTTAGAAAACAGATTGGAACGTTCTACAAAATAAGTCCTAGTCACCTTATCGATCTTCAGCTGCTCCAGTTCAGATACTCCGCAGGTCCGTCCCAGTCTCTTACTTCCTGCTCCCTCCTGACATGGACATGTGCAGCCAATCACTGACCCAATACTGACCGCATGGTGGTCTGCTAGTGCCAGCGATTGGTTGCAGTGTCCATTTCAGAGGGAGCAGGAAGTAGAGACCGGCAGAGGACCTGGGAAGTGTCAGAACCAGAGTGGCAGGGACTAGTAAGGGGAGTATGAACTTTTTCATTTTCAAACATTTTAAGCTTTTTTCTAAATAATTTGTTCTTGCTGGACAACCCCTTTAAGGCCCATTTATATGCAGCAATTAATGATTGCTTGCATGGGAGAGGTTTTAGAAAAACTTGAGAAAAGCGAATGTAGAAATGTAACATTCACATAGCATATTTTATCAGTTCTTTTCTCGGTGAATTGTATTCATAAATTTGGAATTAGGCAAACAATGAATATTCTAAAAGGCTTGAGGAACATTTATAAAACGTTGCTTCCATCTATATAACATGTAATCTCATTTATTTTTATTTTTTTGGCAGCTTCACACAGATAAGGAGTGGCCATGTTCTAGACCTAACTCTTGATGTGATGTCCATCTTACAAGCCTTAAAAGAGAAAGAGACGGTGGATGCAGAGAAGGAAGAAGTAACAGAGCTGAGCTTGTCGTTACAATGTATCCAGAACGATCTTCATGTCCCTTGTAACCTTCACAGAGCGTTTCTTCTTCAGTCTCCGTTCATAACTCTACAATACAAGTAATGGGACAGGACTGGTCTTCAAACTGCGATTGCACGGAGATATTGAGAGCAGTAATGAAGTCTGCTGAACGATGGGAGCACGGCATGGTTGAAGAAATCTCTGCATTTCACTGGGAGTGATACCATAGCATAGCATTCTCCCCTGTAGCATAAACTCTTGTTCTGGCACTTTATATTTTTCTGAAAAAGAGGCTACATTTTCGGTTTGGGCAAATAGGCTTATTCACTAATTATTTGCCGTTAACTATGGATGGGCATACAGCCCTATGTGATTTCAGAGGTTCCACATTATCAATTTGACGTACCCCAGTGGATTACAATCCTTATAGGATGACAACCAATTTACGTTATTACTGGGCCAGTTAAAGTGTACCCAACCTTCTGAAGAACTTTATTCAAAAATATTATAAATGACATCAAAGTATTTTTTGTAATATACTTTAATTTTTTCCTGTATTAGTTCAGGAAACCGTACACCACCAACATGTCAGCGGTGTACGAGTGTACATATTCCATAGCGCTACAGATCCCCTGCACTGTGGGTGCCTATTTTGTAAGTAAAATGGGGGATAAAAAATATTACAAAAATGTATTTTATGGAATTTTGAAAAGTTTTAAGTTCTTCAAATTGTTAGCTACGCTTTAAATATTCCGTCTTTGACAGTTTATTCATCTCTGCTGATATTTTGGATTTCACATTTCCTTCAGGTGACGTGTGGGACATATTAGCAATGTGTACAGTGCAGGTGACATACTTCCACCGTGCACATAATGATAGTCGGGGGGCGGAAGTACATGCAATGGGCACTTTATTTGTGTAAGATATATTTATGGACTATTTTTTAATTCCTTAATGGGTCACTTGCTGCGTGGATTAAGATTCCTTTTCTTATGAAAAATATTTTAATAAACATTTCTTAAATCAGTATTATGTATTTTCATATTCAATAGCTTTAGGATATATGCAAGTCTGGTACGCAATCAGCTACAAATCTGATAAGGAACATGGCTGAAGACTGAAAAGACAGTGGCCCCTCAAGTTACAATATTAATTGGTTCCAGGACGACCATTGTAATTTGAGTAATCGGTTCCAAGCTCCCAAAATGTCATCCAAGATAATAGAAAGTAAAAATTTCAGAAAAATAAGCAGATAACTAAGACAGATAAAACAAGTCCTTACATATAACAGTCAGTAATAACTGCTCACTAGTAACTAATACAGCTATTTTCGGCCACTTTCACACTAGCATACTGGATCCGGCAGGGTTCAGCAAAAACGCTTCCGTTACTGATAATACAACCATCTGCATCCGTTATGAACGGATCTGGTTGTATTATCTCTAACACAGCCAAGACAGATCCGTTATGATCTCCATTGAAAGTCAATGAAGGACGGATCCGTTTTATATTGTGTCAGAGAAAACGGATCTGTCCCCATTGACTTGCATTGTGTGTCATGACGGATCCGTCTTGCTCTGCATCTCAGGACCACAGCATGCTGCGGTTTGCTTTCCGGTATGAGAACAGGACGGAATGCATTTTGGAGCATTCCATTCTGTTACGTTTTGTCCCCATTGACAATGTATGGGGACAAAACGGAAGCGTTTTTTTCCGGTACTGAGACCCTATGACGCAGGCATGTTCAACCTGCGGCCCTCCAGCTGTTGCAAAACTACAACTCCCAGCATGCCCGAACAGCCTACAGCTATCAGCCTACAGCAGGGCATTGTGGTAGTTGTAGTTTTACAACAGCTGGAGGGCCGCAGGTTGAGCATGCCTGCTTGACGGATCTCAATACCGGAAAATATTAACGCTAGCGTGAAAGTAGCCTTACCAGAGAAGTGGCCTTGATTGGTTGGATCTGAGTCTGAGACATTGTACGTTGAGTCTAGTTTCAACTTACGATGGGTCAGAAAAGACCCTTGTATCTTGAAAACACTGTATCCTGAGGGATCACTGTATGGGTTTACGCCACCTTGTCTGCCCCAGTTGCAGAACAAAAGGGCTCAGAGCATATCCGTCCTCTATTCTTTATAGGAGAGAAAGGCAACCTTCCCCTGGCACTTATTCCTCTTTTCTATATTTGCTATCATTGAGGTATCTGGAAGGAAAGTGGAGTAATGCTCTTCGAGAGGAGGAAAGGCAAACTCATCTGGCCAATGTCTTACCTATAGGACTAGCAGTCACTAACAAGTGTATGCAAAACTGCAAATTACAGGAAAAAGGAAACTTATAAAACTAGAACTAAAACTATTTACTACTCACCAAAATCTGATTGGCAAAGAAAACTAAATCCATCCAACTCAGTAAATCCTTCTTTTCGTAGATACTTTGGCAAAATGTATATACAAGTAAATATTACCTTAAAAGGGTTTTCCAAGACTCTTATATTGATGACCTATACTCATCAGGTCAACAGTAACTTATCAGTGGGGATCTGACAATGGGGACCCCCGCAAATCTGCATGGATCATAGGTGCAGCCTTCTTTCTGCTCATCAAGCACAGTATAGTCTGCCCAGCAGGCAGACGTGTCACAGGGCAGCTCTTGTATCCACTCCCTTAGCAGTGTCATTGTACAGCTGGGACTTGTAGTCCTACACATACAACACGCTGCTGAGTCTCCCAGCAGGCAGACATGTCACAGGGCAGCTCTTGTATCCACTCCCTTAGCAGTGTCATTATACAGCTGGGACTTGTAGTTCTACACATACATAATGCTGCTGATTCTCCCAGCACTCAGGACAGTACTTGTATCCACTCCCTTAGCAGTGTCATTGTACAGCTGGGACTTATAGTTCTGCACATACAAGATCCTGTTGATTATCCCAGCACTCAGGGAAGCTCTTGTATTCACTCCCTTAGCAGAGCAGGGGGAGGGGCAGAGATTGTTTTTATTGCATGTAAACAAAGGGCCAGAAAAGAACCAGGCAAATTTTGCATAAAACTTGCTTAGCTTAGTTATATATTGCTGCCCATCAGATTCTCAGTGCTATATATTTTTTTTCATAACTCGGACAACCCATTTAATGTATGTTGTCTCATGAAGATAACCCTGTTCATAATTGTTATTAGGGCACATGAACATCATAGAGGGGTCCCTATAGTCCCTAACTATAAGCTTAAAATAGAGGCACGGTGTAGAAAATGGCTCCAGTCCTGGCAGACTCGAGCTGGTTGAATTGCTGCCATGTTGGCGATTCCTCAGTAAAATCAGCAGTTTACTAGGAGTAGGACCTTCTCGGATGATCAACTGATCACCATTTTGGCCACATTTTAAAAAGGAGTTGACTTTGCCAAGACACCCCTATTAAATACAGAATATGCACTTATTTTCCTTTTGAGAATTTCTGTTGTAAGTGGATTTCGTTTTACTAATCTTTTTTGTTTTTATGTAAGAAACAAAATGTGGGATGCACCATTATGATATACCATACTTTAAAACATTACTCATACTAAGAAAAAAAGATTCAAATCTCCTGGACTGTTCCTTAATAATCAGGCAGAACGCTCATAGAGGTGGTCTGTCTGACCATTGAGACACAGCTATTCATAAACTGTACTTTACCTTCTCCCTGTCAATCATTCATCTGCATAAAAATAAAAGAAAGTCTGCAAAACACTTTCATATCTCCAGCGCCACGGTGCGGTGAATAAAGGATGTAAAAGCACACTGTCCAAGAATCCACTTGGACCATATATCGGATTAAGGACATGACGAGTGACAGCATCCAAATAGGTGTAAAATATTAAAAATTATTTTCTCAAACAAAAAAAAAAATCTCAACTTTTCTTAACTGGTTTAAGACTAGGCCATTCAACCCATTATTTTTCAGTACATGCGTAAATAATCTTTGCTCCTTTTTCAGGGATACGTGGGGCTTTATTTTTATATCTTTTATTTTAGCATTTTTTTTATACCTGGGAAAATGTAAAAAAAAAAGATGTGAAAATAGTATATTTTTTAAATATATTTTTCTAATAGCACAAATAAATGTACAAATAGCGATGCCCCTTTTTGTTATGTTCATTATGATATAAGGGATGTATAGTTTATGATTGTGGGGACTGGGATCGGGCTACAAACTGCAGTGCGTTGTGTGGTGGTGTTTTATTTTTATTGCCTTTATTATTTTTTCATTTATTTCACACATTACCCGCCATAAGATGGAATCATACAAGACATTTCTGGGACATTGAACATTCCATTTTTTTATTGCTAATTTCTCCTATAACAGGGACTTAACATTTTAGCCCCAGTTACAAGGGGAATACAGCTCCCAGAGAGATTGTATGAGGCTATTCCGCCTTACTGCAGAGCTGATCGAGCTGCCCAGCTATTATGGTGGCCCCGCTCACACGTTTTTAATGTCGCAAAACGCCAACACACTTATTTCTTCTAAGTCCTAGTTCTACAGCACGTTCTGTGTGCTGCTCATCAATATCTGATAGTCAGGAATCCGCCAGCTGGCACGCCCGATGATCAGCTGTTTGAAGAGGAGGCGGTGCTCCATGCACTACGGATCATCTCCCCCGCAGCGGTGGAGTAGTGCAATTACGAGAACTCACTACATTCAAGGGAATGGAGTGAGTACTTGTAATTACACTAGCTTCCGAAACGGCGTCCATGGAATGCCGCCTTCTCTTCAAACAGCTGATTGTAGGGGGTGCCGGGAGTCTGACCCCCGCAGATCACATATTGATGACCTATCCTGATAATAGGAAATCAGTATAAAACCTCTGCACAACCCCTCAAAATACAGTACAGACCAAAAGTTTGGACACACCTTCTCCTTCAAAGAGTTTTCTTTATTTTCATGACTTTGAAAATTGTAGATTCACACTGAAGGCATCAAAACTATGAATTAACACGTGGAATTATATACATAACAAAAAAGTGTGAAACAACTGAACATATGTCATATTCTAGGTTCTTCAAAGTAGCCACCTTTTGCTTTGATTACTGCTTTGCACACTCTTGGCATTCTCTTGATGAGCTTCAAGAGGTAGTCACCTGAAATGGTCTTCCAAAAGTCTTGAAGGAGTTCCCAGAGATGCTTAGCACTTGTTGGCCCTTTTGCCTTCACTCTGCAGTCCAGCTCACCCCAAACCATCTCGATTGGGTTCAGGTCCGGTGACTGTGGAGGCCAGGTCATCCGACGCAGCACCCCATCACTCTCCTTCATGGTCAAATAGCCCTTACACAGCCTGGAGGTGTGTTTGGGGTCATTGTCCTGTTGAAAAATAAATGATGGTCCAACTAAACGCAAACCGGATGGAATAGCATGCCGCTGCAAGATGCTGTGGTAGCCATGCTGGTTCAGTATGCCTTCAATTTTGAATAAATCTCCAACAGTGTCACCAGCAAAGCACCCCCACACCTCCTCCTCCATGCTTCACGGTGAGAACCAGGCATGTAGAGTCCATCCGTTCACCTTTTCTGCATCGCACAAAGACACGGTGGTTGGAACCAAAGATATCAAATTTGGACTCATCAGACCAAAGCACAGATTTCCACTGGTCTAATGTCCATTCCTTGTGTTCTTTAGCCCAAACAAGTCTCTTCTGCTTGTTGCCTGTCCTTAGCAGTGGTTTCCTAGCAGTCATTCTACCATGAAGGCCTGATTCACACAGTCTCCTCTTAACAGTTATTCTAGAGATGTGTCTGCTGCTAGAACTCTGTGTGGCATTGACCCGGTCTCTAATCTGAGCTGCTGTTAACCTGCGATTTCTGAGGCTGGTGACTCGGATGAACTTATCCTCCGCAGCAGAGGTGACTCTTGGTCTTCCTTTCCTGGGGCGGTCCGCATGTGAGCCAGTTTCTTTGTAGCGCTTGATGGTTTTTGCACTTTGGGACACTTTCAACGTTTTCCCAATTTTTCGGACTGACTGACCTTCATTTCTTAAAGTAATGATGGCCACTCGTTTTTCTTTACTTAGCTGCTTTTTTCTTGCCATAATACAAATTCTAACAGTCTATTCAGTAGGACTATCAGCTGTGTATCCACCTGACTTCTCCACAATGCAACTGATGGTCCCAACCCCATTTATAAGGCAAGAAATCCCACTTATTAAACCTGACAGGGCACACTTGTGAAGTGAAAACCATTTCAGGTGACTACCTCTTGAAGCTCATCAAGAGAATGCCAAGAGTGTGCAAAGCAGTAATCAAAGCAAAAAGGTGGCTACTTTGAAGAACCTAGAATATTACATATTTTCAGTTGTTTCACACTTTTTTGTTATGTATATAATTCCACGTGTTAATTCATAGTTTTGATGCCTTCAGTGTGAATCTACAATTTTCATAGTCATGAAAATAAAGAAAACTCTTTGACTGAGAAGGTGTGTCCAAACTTTTGGTCTGTACTGTATATCTAACATCTCAGTATACAGAATATGTATAGATAAGTTATTTGTAAAACAATCATATTTATATGTCCCATCCCTTCATCAATAAAAATAACCAACTGATATAAACAGTGTCCCACCTCACGAGGTAAATCAATCTTCCTAGTAAATACGTGTTACATGGAGGGGGAGGGGGGGGGGGGGGGACACTGTTGATGCCAGATGGATTCATTTTGTATTGAAGAAGGGGTAAGACATGTGAAGATAATTGGTTTATCCACTATTGAGGTATCTAGGGGCAGCATGGGGATTCAGTGGTTACCACTGATGTCCTACTGTGCTGGGAACCTGGGTTCAAATCCGACCAAGGACATCATCTGCATGGGTTTCCTCCGGGTACTGCGTTTTCCTTCCACACTCCAAAGACATAAAGACAGGGGACAGTGAGTCAGCGTAAAGCACTGTTTAGTATTGTCATGCCCTGCTCGGGCTACGTGCGGAGGTCTACCGGATTAGCAGCACGTGTCTAGTCTTTTGTTTTGGAGTCGAGCTAGATCAGCCTCCCTTCAGGTGCACTGGTGGGGTTGTTGGTTTAAATTACACCCACTCCCAGTGTTCCGTGTGGGTTATAGCTTCTGTCTGGCTCTGTGGAAGTAAGGAAGGAAGGATTGGCTTTTCCTGCTCAGAAAAGATAAGTTGGTTATTGTTTTCTTGTTGTTTGCTGTCTAGGCTGTTAGGGAGATGCCTGTCCCCTCCAGGTTCTGAGGGAGCAGGCTGGCTCTATTCCCCTTCACCATCTTAGGGATTTTAGGGTATTTGCAGCCCAGGCACGCGGACACATTATTCCCACCCTAAGGGTCTGAATGTGGGCATAGCATTATAGGGAGAGCTGGTAGGGAAGTGTCAGGAGGTGCCCCTGATTCCCACCTTCTTGACTAGATAATTGTTTATTTTTCTGTGTATCTGATGTCCTGTCCACCGTGACATTATAACCCGCCATAACCTAGACTGCCATTTCGCAGCAGCCTTGAGATGGAGTCACTTAATTCGTTGGTTGATCGTATGCAGGAATTAACTTGGGAGGTAGCTGACCTCCGCAATGCTGTTGCACTTTGTCAGAATTGTCTGCTTCATGGCTCCGCTGGTGGGAGTCAGTCCAACCTTGAACCTAAGGTTGCTCTTCCTGATCAGTTTTCAGGGGGTGTGGATGACTTTATCCGCTTTAAAGAGTCATGAAAGTTATATTTTCAGCTGCGTCCATCTTCGTCAGGTGATGAAAGTCAGAGGGTTGGTATAATCATTTCTCTGCTTAAAGGGGACGCACAATCCTGGGCCTTGCCGCCCGGGTTCTCTGGTCCTCCGCTCGGTAGAGGATTTTTTCTAAAGCCTTGGGATTAATTTATGATGATCCAGATCGGGTCTCGATGGGGGAATCTAAATTGCGTAATTTATCACAGGGTGAACATACTGCAGAGACTTACTGCGTTGAATTTAGGAGATGGGCTACCGAGTCAGGGTATAATGACCCCGTGTTACGTAGTCAGTTTTGTCAGGGGTTATCTGAGAGATTGAAAGATGCCCTTGCTTTTCATGAGTACCCAGATACTTTGGAGAATGCAATGTCTTTGGCAGTACGGTTAGATAGACGTATTAGAGAGAGGTGTAAGGCTCCCTCTGCGCAAGGGATCCCTTCTGCGAGTGGTTTCGTCTCACCTGCTCCCCAGGATGATATGACATGCAACTCTGGGGTACTGGAGGAACCCATGCAGCTGGGTCAGGTATCTTTCCGTTCTGGTAGTAGAGACTCTAGGAGATTGCATATACTATGTTGCTACTGTGGGAAAAGTGGTCATTTTATTTTTGCTTGTCCTTTTGTTAAACCACATGTTGATGAGAAAGAAAAAAAAAAAAAACAACTTCCTGACTTTTGGTAGCGTGAATGGTGTGGTGGAGTAAGCAGGTATGCAAGCTCCCTGTAATACTCGTTTTCTCCTTCCAGCTATGGTGGCTCTAGACTCGAGAATTTTTTTGTTGAAGTATTAATTGACTGTGGTGCTGGAGTAAACCTTATTGATTCTCTTTTTCTTCAAAGTCTGGGGCTAAGTACTTGCACGTTAGAAAGAGAGATTCAGTTTTTTGCAATTGATTCTTCCTCTCTTTCTCAAAGCACTCATATTGCCCATGGTATTCAGTTAAGGGTGGGTGATTCACATGTTGAGATTATGTCTTGTTTTGTCATGAAGGACTTGCCCGCTCCTATAGTCTTAGAGTTACCGTGGTTGACAAAACATAACCCAATTATAGATTGGCAAGCAAGACAGATCATTGGAGTGAATTTTGTTCGGATAATTGTCTTGGCACATCTATCTCTGGTGTGTCTACCACAGCTCTATCTCAGTATCTCTCAGATTTTGCGGATGTCTTTTCGGAGGGTGGGGCTCAGGAATTGCCCCCTCATCGTGACTATGATTGTCCAGTGAATCTCATCCCAGGGGCTAAGTTGCCAAAGTCTCGGCTTTACAATGTTTCTCAACCCAAAAGAGAGGTCATGCGGAAGTATATTGCCGAGAGTTTGGCAAAAGGTCATATTAGGCCATCTAAGTCTCCGGTGGCAGTAGGTTTTTTCTTTGCAAAGAAAAAGGATGGATCGCTGAGACCTTGTTTGGATTTCCGGGAATTGAACCATATCACGGTCCGTGATCTGTATCCCCTTCCTTTGATTTCCGACCTTTTTGATCAGATTGTTGGAGCCAAGGTGTTCTCCAAGTTGGATTTAAGAGGGGCCTACAATCTGATCAGAATCAAGGAAGGGGATGAGTGGAAAACGGCCTTCAACACGCACAAGGGTCATTTTGAGAATCTGGTTATGCCTTTTGGGTTGACGAACGCGCCAGCGGTATTTCAGCGATTCGTCAATTACATTTTCCATCATTTTGTGGGGAGGTTCGTGGTAGTTTACTTGGATGACATTTTAATTTACTCTCCTGATCTGAAGACCCATCAGGATCTTGTGAGACAGGTTTTGACGATCCTTCAGGAGAATAAATTATATGCCAAATTAGAGAAATGTGTTTTCTGTGCAGGAGCTTCCGTTTCTGGGATATCTGCTTTCTGACTCTGGTTTTCGTATGGACCCCGAAAAAGTCTGGGCAGTTCTGAAATGGGACAGACCAGAGAATCAGAAAGCTTTGATGTGTTTTTTGGGGTTTACTAATGATTATAGAAAATTTATTTTGAACTATTCTACCATTGTAAGACTTCTGACCGATATGACTAAGAAGGGCGCCGACGTCTGTCTGGTCGGATGAGGCATTGCAGGCCTTTTTGACTATTAAGGAATGTTTTGCGTCTGCTCCCATTCTGGTGCAGCCCGAAGTGTCTCAGCCATTTGTGGTGGAGGTGGATGCATCAGAAGTGGGGGTTAAAGCAGTGCTGTCACAGGGTTCATCTCCTGGCAAATGGGTTCCGTGTGCTTTTTTCCCCCAAGAAGCTCTCGGTCGCCGAGAGGAACTATGATATAGGAGATAGAGAATTGCTGGCCATTAAATTGGCCTTTGAGGAATGGCGTCACTGGTTGGAGGGGGCGTCTAAACCCGTTACAGTATATACGGATCATAAGAATTTGGCTTACCTGCAATCTGCCAAGCGTCTGAACCCTAGACAGGCCAGATGGTCACTGTTTTTTTACCAGGTTCAATTTTGTGGTTCCTTTTCGTCCCGGGGGTTAAAAACTTCAAGGCAGATGCGTTGTCTTGCAGTTTTTCTGGGGGATGTGATTCAAAGGATCCTGCTCCGATTTTGGCTGATGGGCGGTGGTCTCCGCTCTGTACCCCAAATTGGAGATGGAGGTGTTGGGAGCCCAGGAGGGGGCTCCTGGTTCTTGTCCCCCAGGGAGGTTGTTTGTTCCTGAAGGACTGCAATACAAGGTATTCAAGGAACATCACGATACTGTCCTTGCTGGACATCCTGGTGGTAAGTCCACCTTTGACCTTGTGTCCCGGAGGTTCTGGTGGCCCGGCTTACGCAAGAGCGTTGAGGATTACGTGGCAGCTTGGGAAACCTGTGCACGGTCAAAGGTTGCTCATACTCGACCTGCTGGTTCACTTCTTCCTTTGTCTATTCCATCTCGTCCTTGGACGCACTTGTCTATGGACTTCATTACGGATCTGCCGAGTTCCTCCGGGAAAACAGTAATTTTGGTGGTTGTTAACCGTTTTAGTAAAATGGCTCACTTTATATTGTTAGCTAGTCTGCCCAATGCCAAGACTCTTGCGCAGATTTTTGTTGATAATATCGTGAAATTGCATGGCATTCCTTCGGATGTGGTTTCTGATAGGGGCACGCAGTTTGTCTCCAGGTTTTGGAGGGCGTTCTGTTCTCGGCTTGGTATTTAACTTTCATTCTCTTCGGCTTTTCATCCGCAGTCGAATGGGCAGAGCATACTAATCAAAACCTGAAGACCTACTTGAGGTGCTTTGCGGCTGAGAATCAGGAAGACTGGTCCTCATTCTTGTCCCTAGCAGAGTTTGCTTTGAATAACCGTAGGCAGGAGTCCACGGGTAAGTCGCCATTTTTGGGCGCATACGGTTTTCATCCTCAGTTTGGTACCTTTTCTGGACTAGTTCCTCTGGCATGCCAGAGGAGGAGAGATTTTCTTCTGCCTTGTCTTCTATCTGGCGGAGGATCCAAGTGAATTTGGAGAAGATGGGTGAGAGGTATAAGCGAATGGCTGACAAGAGAGCGAGACGTGTGACTGGTCCGGACCTGTGTGTGGGTGATCTGGTGTGGTTGTCCACTAAAAATATTAAACTGAGAGTGCCATCTTGGAAACTGGGTCCAAGATTTATTGGACCGTACAAAATATCTGCGGTCGTCAATCCAGTAGCGTTTCGGCTGGATCTTCCGCAGACTTGGAGGATCCATGATGTGTTCCACAGGTCTTTACTGAAAAAATATGTGAAACAGGTGAAACCATCGCCACTGCCTCCTCCTCCTGTTCTGGTTGATGGAAATTTAGAGTTTGAGATCTCCAGGGTTCTTGACTCGAGTTCTTCAGGGTTTCCTTCAGTACCTGGTACACTGGAGGGGATATGGCCCTGAGGAAAGGATGTGGGTTCCGGCGCTGGATGTCAGTGCCAGCCGACTGGTGAGGGCTTTTCACAGATCCCACCCGGATAAGGTTGGTCCGGGGTTTTCGGAGGTCACCCGTATAGGGGGGTACTGTCATGCCCTGCTCGGGCTATGTGCGGAGGTCTGCCAGATTAACAGCACGTGTCTAGTCTTTTGTTTCGGAGTCGAGCTAGATCCGCCTCCCTTCAGGTGCACTGGGTAGGGTTGTTGGTTTAAATTACCCCCACTCCCAGTGTTCTGTGCGGGTTATAGCTTCTGTCTGGCTCTGTGGAAGTAAGGAAGGAAGGATTGGCTTTTCCTGCTCAGAAAAGATAAGTTGTTATTGTTTTCTTGTTGTTTGCTGTCTAGGCTGTTAGAGAGATGCCTGTCTGAGGGAGCAGGCTGGCTCTATTCCCCTTCACCATCTTAGGGATTTTAGGGTATTTGCAGCCCAGGCACGAGGACACATTATTCCCACCTTAAGGGTCTGAATGTAGGCATAGCAGTATAGGGAGAGCTGGTAGGGAAGTGTCAGGAGGTGACCCTGATTCCCAGCTTCTTGCCTAGATACTTGTTTATTTTTCTATGTATCTGATGTCCTTTCTGCCGTGACAAGTATGTTGGCACTATATAAGCAAGTCAAATAAATATCCTATACAATAAGATGTTAGATTTTTCTACGTTTCAGTTGCATATTTTGGGATTTTTTTTGCACCTACTTGGGTGCAGTCACTTTTTTTTTTCAAGTGACTGGTATTATTAGTACATGGTAGGAAGGGAAGCTGAACGCAAGGAGAAAATCTGACAGAACACGCAGTCCCAGACAGGACAAAAATGGAGCCTAGGAAGGCAATTTAAATGCTAGACCACTTATGAACCCCCAATCCTACACTCACCAGAAATAGTGACATTAACCCCTCCTCTACTTTAAAATTCAAAATTTTAACTTCCCTAGTGGTCTAAACTATTTTTCTTATTTTTGTCACATTAAGGCCGCTTTCACACGGGCGAGTTCTTAGCGCGGGTGCAATGCGTGAGGTGAACGCATTGCACCCGCACTGAATCCAGACCCATTCATTTCTATGGGGCTGTGCACATGAGCGGTGAATTTCACGCATCACTTGTGCGTTGCGTGAAAATCGCAGCATGTTCTATATTGTGCATTTTTCATGCAACGCAGGCCCCATAGAAGTGAATGGGGCTGCATGAAAATCGCAAGCATCCGCAAGCAAGTGCGGATGCAAGGGGAAATAATAGCATTCTTAATACAGAATGCTAGGTAAATTAGGGATGGAGGGGTTAAAAAATAATGAAACAAATTTAACTCACCTTAATCTACTTGGTCGCGTAGCTGATCTCCTCTTCTTTCTTCCGGACCTGGCTAAAGGACCTTTGATGACGTCACTGCGCTCATCACATGGTCCATCACCATGGTGATGGACCATGTGATTAGCGCAATGACATCATCAAAAGGTCCTTTAGCCAGGTCCTGAAGAAAGAAGAGGAGATCCGCTAAGCGATCAAGTGGATGGGGTGAGTTAAATTTATTTTTAACCCCTCAATGGACATTTTACTAAGCATTACAGGGCCCTATCAACGCACAGGCACCGCAACAACAACCATCATGCAGTACAGCATCATGTGAACAGATCACAAAAGCTAAACTCCATGTGGTCCCATAACATTTGACCCAGGTCTCTTAATTAGCGAGAGACAGAACAAGGGATAACTGGGACAATCTTTATGACAAAAATGTACTTCATGATGCCACAACTGACCGTGGCATACGGCACACTTCTGTCATTGGTCAAGGAAGCAGCTAAGGAAGGATAGGAAATTTCTACTGAAGTGAAAAAGAAAACGTCAGCATGCACACGGCCGGGATCCATCATTTTCAGATATGTGATTTTCAGACCACAAAACAGTCGTGTGCGTGAGTTCTAAACAACACAATGTTTCCTGCATTGTGCAGGTAAATATATTTTTAATTGGTATATTTATCGAATATATTTTTTACCATCCTCTCGTTAAAATTATGCTTTTTTTTTTTGTACCAAATGTAAAATCGCTATGTAACAAAACTGTAAAATCCCCAAATGGAAATTTTGAGTCACATCTTTCATACACGAAAATACATTTATTCATCTTCTCCCACAAGAAAACACCAAATTAAATCATCGCATTTCTTAGACACTTTATTATTATTTTTTATTACGGAACAAAATGGAGTCTGTTGCACTGCGTGAGTACAAGACACAAAGAAAAAAAAAAATTCTACATTAAAAGACAAAATGGCTGCTTTACAACCACTGTAAACAGAGATCATTAACTCTGGAGCTGAACACTAGACAGACTAACTGGAAATTTTCCTTTTATAAAAAAAAAAAAACAAGAAACAAAAATGCTTTGGTCAGAAAGTTACAAGATCTCTGAAATTCCTTAAAAACAATCTTGACCCAAAACAATCTTGACCCAGCCCTTCTAATGCCCACAAGTGAGCTCATATAGATCTGAAGTGATATCTAAAGACATTTGAAGAATTATTCCTATTTGTCAATGAAAAAAAAAAAAAAAAAGTCTCTAAAAATCTGGACATAGAAGGTCCTCAATTTTATTTCAATTTTTATCTCTGACTTAAGCGTTATCTATTGCATTCATGAGACCTCTGAATGCAGTACTGAAGCGCATTTATAAAGAAGAGACAGCCGATCTGAGAGACATCTCTTATATGATTAATGAGGGTGTAATCGCCCCAATATAGCTAGAAGGTAATACTACACGGTTGATCAATTTTGCCATGAGTACCGTCGTGTTCATGTTAGGAGTACACACCCGCTTTAGAGTCATAGAAACATACAGTAGCAACATGTAACATACTATAGTAGTGCTGCATTCTAGTAGAGAATGGAGAATATGGGAGTAGCTGCAATGTGAGATAATACGGTCCTCGCTATAGAGCTGAGCCTAGTAGAGTCCTTCCAGCCATTCCCTGAATACTTCCCATTAGTGCCTATTGATTTTCTCCTGGCCTCAAGGTTAATAAACTTTTAAGTAGAAGGTTGGTTTGTGCGGTTTATTAAGTGCAGAGCCAGGAGTCTATAGCTTCCAGTGCTCTCCTCCGCTGAGTTCGGAGCTCTTTCGTACCAGAGTTGCAAAGTGGTTGATGCATATGCTTCGTCATCACATCATTTCTACAACGGTAAACCTATGGAATGGTTAAATAGAGAACATAAGATCTAGGTAATATACACAGAATTTTTTTTTTTTTCTTTTTGTTTTAGAGACAAGCTTTTTTTTTTTTTTTTTTTTCTTTTCTTCTTGAGGCAATATCTTATAAGCATAGATAGATGTATTGTTGCAAAAATGGTATCAGCGTCCGGGAGCAAATATGGAATCCAAGGCTTGGCGTTCAGCTGCTGCAACGTTGGGGTGCCACAAATCAACCATGAAAATCACTCTAGGTCCTTCCTCGGCTGATCCTGAAGTAGTAAAAATGAAATAATACGTTTAATGCAAATGAGGAAGACTTGCAGCATTCAAATATTATTTGTGCGAACGTATTTTAACCCCCTCCAGAACAAGTACATTTTGTGATGTCTCAGCCCTTCAAATTGTATCACTTGTTTTTTTTCACACCGACTCCGTTGAATAGGGGTATGTATAATGCAGAAGATTTGTTATACAAATGATTGAAAACGGAAACACCCATTCTCAGTGGCGTAACTAGAACCGCCACTCCTGCGGCTAGTTAAGACCGCTATCTCAGATGAGGCCCGGCAGCCACTCCTACACATGTACAGTACAGACCAAAAGTTTGGACACACCTTCTCATTCAAAGAGTTTTCTTTATTTTCATGACTATGAAAATTGTAGCTTCACACTGAAGGCATCAAAACTATGAATTAACACATGTGGAATTATATACATAACAAAAAAGTGTAAAACAACTCA
This sequence comes from Bufo gargarizans, assembly GCF_014858855.1. Taxonomy (NCBI): domain Eukaryota; kingdom Metazoa; phylum Chordata; class Amphibia; order Anura; family Bufonidae; genus Bufo; species Bufo gargarizans. The sequence goes on along the minus strand of NC_058080.1, from coordinate 521,140,593 downwards.
AAATATGTCATATTCTAGGTTCTTCAAAGTAGCCACCTTTTGCTTTGATTACTGCTTTGCACACTCTAGGCATTCTCTTGATGAGCTTCAAGAGGTAGTCACCTGAAATGGTTTTCACTTCACAGGTGTACCCTGTCAGGTTTAATAAGTGGGATTTCTTGCCTTATAAATGGGGTTGGGACCATCAGTTGCGTTGTGGAGAAGTCAGGTGGATACACAGCTGATAATCCTACTGAATAGACTGTTAGAAATTGTATTATGGCAAGAAAAAAAGCAGCTAAGTAAAGAAAAACAAGTGGCCATCATTACTTTAAGAAATGAAGATCAGTCAGTCCAAAAAATTGGAAAAACTTTGAAAGTGTCCCCAAGTGCAGTCACAAAAACCATCAAGCGCTACAAAGAAACTGGCTCACATGCGGACCGCCCCAGGAAAGGAAGACCAAGAGTCACCTCTGCTGCGGAGGATAACATTATCCGAGTCACCAGCCTCAGAAATCTCAGGTTAACAGCAGCTCAGATTAGAGACCAGGTCAATGCCACACAGAGTTCTAGCAGCAGACACATCTCTAGAACAACTGTTAAGAGGAGACTGTGTGAATCAGGCCTTCATGGTAGAATGACTGCTAGGAAACCACTGCTAAGGACAGGCAACAAGCAGAAGAGACTTGTTTGGGCTAAAGAACACAAGGAATGAAGGAATGGAGGAATGGACATTAGACCAGTGGAAATCTGTGCTTTGGTCTGAGGAGTCCAAATTTGAGATCTTTGGTTCCAACCACCGTGTCTTTGTGCGACGCAGAAAAGGTGAACGGATGGACTCTACATGCCTGGTTCCCACCGTGAAGCATGGGAGGAGGAGGTGTGATGGTGTTGGGGTGCTTTGCTGGTGACACTGTTGGGGATTTATTCAAAACTGAATGCATATTGAACCAGCATGGCTACCACAGCATCTTGCAGCGGCATGCTATTCCATCCGGTTTGCGTTTAGTTGGACCATCATTTATTTTTCAGCAGGACAATGACCCCAAACACACCTCCAGGCTGTTTAAGGGCTATTTGACCATAAAGGAGAGTGATGGGGTGCTGCGCCAGATGAACTTGCCTCCACAGTCACCGGACCTGAACCCAATCGAGATGGTTTGGGGTGAGCTGGACCGCAGAGTGAAGGCAAAAGGGCCAACAAGTGCTAAGCATCTCTGGGAACTCCTTCAAGACTGTTGGAAGACCATTTCAGGTGACTACCTCTTGAAGCTCATCAAGAGAATGCCAAGAGTGTGCAAAACAGTAATCAAAGCAAAAGGTGGCTACTTTAAAGAACCTAGAATATGACATATTTTCAATTGTCTCATACTTTTTTGATAAGTATATAATTCTACATGTGTTAATTCATAGTTTTGATGCCTTCAGTGTGAATCTACAACTTTCATAGTCATGAAAATAAAGAAAACTCTTTGAATGAGAAGGTGTGTCCAAACTTTTGGTCTGTACTGTATGTCATGTCACTGTATATACTGATACTGTACATTATGTCATTGTATTACTGTTGAGGGGGCCCTGACAATAAAATCTTTCATGTAATCCAAACCAGTCGGCACTGTGTGTGATGAATCGGGGTGCTCGGTCAAAGGGTCGGGTTCCCTAATGAACAAAAAGATGAAAGACCGGCACTCAAAGGTTGCTGATAGTTGAAGTTTTATTGGTCACTTTTCAGACATCAATGAAAAGTGACCAATAAAACTTGAACTATCAGCAACCTGGGAGTGCCGGTCTTTCATCTCTTTTTAATAAAATCTTTCAGTCTTCTTCCTGTGTTGATCCCTTCTGAGTTTGGGCCCCAAAGCAGCCAATTCCACCACTTCCCCTATAGCTACGCCCCTGCCCATTCTGTACAACTGTTTCTGCAGCATATACATGGAATTCTGCATCTTCATCATGGTCGCCAGCCAGGTACATAGAGCATCAGACACTTATGCACCTGACCAGCGTCTGTTTTTTTTGCAGACCCATTGAAATAAATGGTTCCGTATACAGGCTGAAATAAAAATCGAACAGACACGGATAGAAAATACATTCATGTGCATGAGCCCTAACTGTATTGCTGTCCTCAGGACTATGATGTAGTGTGGCATGGATGGCAGTATTTTCTGCAGCCCTGTGGTATTTGGTTCTGCTGGGGTGGTATTTTGTTCTGCACGGCAGTATTGCTGGCCCCGCCTACTTCTGCATACATATGTTGGCCCTGCATATTTGTGTTGCCCCGCCTCCTGTCCATCTGGGCCCACCTACAATATAGGGGCCACTTTTAGTTTTTTTCCCCCAGGGCTACTTTAAATTTTACAGTCCGCCCCTGCAGGGGACTACTGCACAGCCCCATTCAGGTGTATAGCACCTTGCAAAGCCAGGTGGCTGGAACCACAGCTGTGCAGGAAAAACTTTGATGTAGCAGACCTGCAGCACCTTAATTGTCAGAAATCAGACCCCCAACTGATCATAAAGTGATGTCATATCCTAGCAATATGTCATACTTCTGAATGCCAGCAGATTGTGCCTATCCATACAAATAAACAGGTTCCTAATTGGAAACTCTACAAATATGCCCCAATAGACATTAAAAAAAGTCAGGTCTCGGGCGGTCTTCAGGGTGATGTCCGCATTCACCATTTAAAAGAGACATTTTTATAATCATGTTGGAATTTTTGATTGAAAGTGCCAGGCATGTTCTCTGAACCATGGCAGCTGTGGCAAGCCATGGATCTCATATCCACATGCCATGCACTGATCTACTGCGGCTAAGCATAATCTCTATTGAGGCACTTTATACATGTTTTGATTAAGACACATAAGCCCACTCCCCACGTCATAGTGGCTTCTTTTAAATGGGTCCCTACACTAATTTGGTGCAGCACCAGCTGGTGACCACCGCAGTATACCACCTGCAGGAAGAGAGACCCAGGACCAAGAAAATCCCCGCTATCTGACAAAGCCCCCTTGGCACAGGGCCCCATCAACGCACAGGGCCCCACAACAACAACCATCATGCAGTACAGCATCATGTGAACAGATCACAAAAGCTAAACTCCATGTGGTCCCATAACATTTGACCCAGGTCTCTTAATTAGCAAGAGACAGAACGAGGGATAACTGCCACAATCTTTATGACAAAAGTGTACTTCATGATGCCACAACTGACCGTGGCATACAGCACACTTCTGTCATTGGTCAAGGAAGCAGCTAAGGGGGTGAATCAAAAAGAAAAAAAAAAGATTTGTTAACATCATTTTAATATTTGTGCAGTTTTGGAATCTGGACAATTCAATATGAATATTTTGAAGGTATTTTACATTGTAAGATTAACGGGCGACTGAAATTCACTCCACTTAAATAAATAAAATAGGGGTGAAGAATATAAAATAGCGGATGGTAGGTTTTGGGCATTGATATACAGTACAGACCAAAAGTTTCGACACACCTTCTCATTCAAAGAGTTTTCTTTATTTTCATGACTATGAAAATTGTAGATTCACACTGAAGGCATCAAAACTATGAATTAACACATGTGGAATTATATACATAACAAAAAGTTTGAAACAACTGAAAATATGTCATATTCTAGGTTCTTCAAAGTAGCCACCTTTTGCTTTGATTACTGCTTTGCACATTCTTGGCATTCTCTTGATGAGCTTCAAGAGGTAGTCACCTGAAATGGTCTTCCAACAGTCTTGAAGGAGTTCCCAGAGATGCTTAGCACTTGTTGGCCCTTTTGCCTTCACTCTGCGGTCCAGCTCAACCCAAACCATCTCGATTGGGTTCAGGTCCGGTGACTGTGGAGGCCAGGTCATCTGGCAAAGCACCCCATCACTCTCCTTCATGGTCAAATAGCCCTTACACAGCCTGGAGGTGTGTTTGGGGTCATTGTCCTGTTGAAAAATAAATGATGGTCCAACTAAACGCAAACCTGATGGAATAGCATGCCGCTGCAAGATGCTGTGGTAGCCATGCTGGTTCAGTATGCCTTCAATTTTGAAGTGTCACCAGCAAAGCACCCCCACACCATCACACCTCCTCCTCCATGCTTCACGGTGGGAACCAGGCATGTAGAGTCCATCCGTTCACCTTTTCTGTGTTGCACAAAGACACGGTGGTTGGAACCAAAGATCTCAAATTTGGACTCATCAGACCAAAGCACAGATTTCCACTGGTCTAATGTCCATTCCTTGTGTTCTTTAGCCCAAACAAGTCTCTTCTGCTTGTTGCCTGTCCTTAGCAGTGGTTTCCTAGCAGATATTCTACCATGAAGGCCTGATTCACACAGTCTCCTCTTAACAGTTGTTCTAGAGATGTGTCTGCTGCTAGAACTCTGTGTGGCATTGACCTGGTCTCTAATCTGAGCTGCTGTTAACCTGCGATTTCTGAGGCTGGTGACTCGGATGAACTTATCCTCCGCAGCAGAGGTGACTCTTGGTCTTCCTTTCCTGGGGCGGTCCGCATGTGAGCCAGTTTCTTTGTAGCGCTTGATGGTTTTTGTGACTGCACTTGGGGACACTTTCAAAGTTTTCCCAATTTTTCGGACTGACTGACCTTTATTTCTTAAAGTTATGATGGCCACTCGTTTTTCTTTACTTAGCTGCTTTTTTCTTGCCATAATACAAATCTAACAGTCTATTCAGTAGGACTATCAGCTGTGTATCCACCTGACTTCTCCACAACGCAACTGATGGTCCCAACCCCATTTATAAGGCAAGAAATCCCACTTATTAAACCTGACAGGGTACACCTGGTGAAGTGAAAACCATTTCAGGTGACTACCTCTTGAAGCTCATCAAGAGAATGCCAAGAATGTGCAAAGCAGTAATCAAAGCAAAAGGTGGCTACTTTGAAGAACCTAGAATATGACATATTTTCAGTTGTTTCACACTTTTTTGTTATGTATATAATTCCACATGTGTTAATTCATAGTTTTGATGCCTTCAGTGTGAATCTACAATTTTCAATTTTCATAGTCATGAAAATAAAGAAAACTCTTTGAATGAGAAGGTGTGTCCAAACTTTTGGTCTGTACTGTATGTGTAGCCATTTTTTCACGATGATTATTGAATGGGGTTGTGCATCTTTAATAGTTTTTAACAGACCTCACAAAGTGGCTGGACCCACTGGTTTCTGGCTCCATTGCTAAACGCTTCCTCCGCAGGTCCCAGGTCTCAACACCCTGTTGACAGAGGTCACGTGATCTGTCACCCATGCAGCATGTGACCCAGTGACAAACTGCATGGGTCACAGGTCACCTCTGTGGCCGGTGATTGGCTGCAGTGGTCACGTGACCTCCATAAACAGGGTGTTGATACGGAGAGACCTAGGATCTGTGGAGGTGGTGTTGAGTGATGCATCTGGAATTCAGTGGCTAGACCAGGTAAGTAGGTTCACCACCGCTTGTCTGTCCACTCTGTGAGGTCTGTTAAAAAAAAAAATAAGTTTAAAGATGCACAATCCCTTTAAGAGACTTAGTGTTAATGTGTAATGAATTCAGCAACCCTATGGAGTATACAGTATTTTGGATATGGTCAATTTAAACAAATGGTGCAACCTAGAAGTGATAGTAATGTTTTTCAGGTTGTGGAATGTCCCTGTTGGAAAAGGTCTAGGTTAATAAAGGGGAAAAAGATTTATCTAAAAAAATATATATACATTCTTGAGATTCTTGAAGGTGAAAAAATACAGACAGTAGGTGTTAATGGGATGGTATATTAGGCCTGATTCAGCATGAAGGAGTGGATGGGCATCATAGAAAGATTACCCATTATTTTATAATAAATAGGTTAACTAAAAATAAAAGATTTTGATAAAAATGCAAATATATATAATAAAATAAATAAAAATACCCTTTCATGGTGTTCATTGTCTTTAAATAAAGCAATTTAGCAGTCCAGAAACTCCCGGAGAGTGAAATAGTGGCAATGTCTGGGTCCCCTAGAAAGTAGGGTGTAGGCTAAGCTGTAGGTAGGGAATGGTTTGGGGGGTATAATTTAGAGAATATATAGGGCACATTTTATTTCTTGTTTTTGCACACCATGTTCTGTTTTGCCTTTAATGCAGACCAGTAAAGTATATACATAGTTTGTTTCAATAAACTTTATTATACAAAAAAATACAGCCTTAAATTCAAGAAACCTACCTTCATGAAATGCTGTATGCAGGAAAGAGTCATCGAAAAGAAGACAAAGTCCTTCCGCCCAACACTGGGGCTCTCCTCCTACCACAAGCTCACAGCTGGCTGGAATCCGTAGACCTTAAAATGAAAGATGCCGTGTTATTATACAGCGCCATTTTGAGGCATACCAGAATTATACTTTTTTTTGTTAACTTGTTCGTCATTAAAGGGGTTGTCCGGGCAGAAAATTCCACCTAATATAAGGAATTTGGAAAAAACAAAACTGTACACTACGCATCTGGGTGCTGAGGCAACCGCCCAACACCGAACAAGTAAAGTGCATGGGTCCCATTAACCAGAATAGCACGATACCGCTGGACGTCGGATGGTTGCCTCAGCAACACAACCGCTCATGCCCAATGTCAGGTCAGATGGGAGAGCATCTCCGGAGAACCCCTTTAATTGACATAAGAACATGTAAAAATTACAACTATCTACACGCTCAGTATACATTTCAGAGGCTCTACTGTACATGATAAAAGACTGACTGCTTTGTGAAAGATCTTAGACGGCTTTTATTTCAACTTTAGCTCAACAATGGGAGCATCTCAAAGATCATTGTAGTTATTGGACACTAGAATATCACCTACCTGCCACATGTCTCTACACCCCCCTACGCCTCCATGTACAGGGACTAAGGGGTACATTTATTTAGACCGGCGTTTTTGACGCCCGTCTTAATAAACCCCTAAGCTGGCGGCACCGGCCTCTTCATAACTTCAGCGGATCCTCTGCCAGTTCTAAATATAAGACAGCTCCTGAGCTGTCTTGCATTTAGACCTTTTTCTACGCCTGAAACAGGTGTAGAAAATGGTAAACGAGATGGGCCTGCCAACCCCTTCCCCGCGCTGTTGCGAATGAAATACGCCTAATATAGGCGTATTTCAGATTAATAAATGACCCACCAAGTCTCCAAAGTAAATTAGCAAGTGGCAACCAGTCTGTCTTAGGCCTCCTGCACAAGACCACATTTTTGTTCTGTGTCCATTCTGCCTTTTTTTGCGGACTGCACACAGACCCATTCATTTCTACGGGTTCACAAAAAGAGAACCGAAAAAAAAAAGGACAGCACACAGATATAATCTGTGTGGCCAGACCATAGATTATAGAACCTGTCCTATTCTTGTCCTTTTTTGGAGGACAAGAATAGGCTTTTTTACAGAGGGTCCCATAAAAATTGTGAGATGCACATGGATTGCATTGGTATTTTGCAGATCCAAAACGGATACGGTCATGTGCAGAAAGCCTTAAAGGGATTATGTCATCCGAAAATTATTGTTGAAATAAAGTTTTATGTTAAAGATTTAAGAATTTTGGTTGATTTTTCAAAAGTGTTTCATGTTAAAAATCTTGCAGTTTCCACACTAGTCACTAAACCTAATACTATGCCACCACATAAAAGCTAACATCTAAATACAGTGCCTTGAAAAATTATTTAGACCCCTTGAAACTTTCCACATTTTTTCACATTACACCCACACACTTAAATGTACTTTATTGGGATTTTTTTGTATGTGTGAAGTGAAAATAAAATGATACATGTTTTAAAAAAAAAAAAAAATTAAATTAATATCTGAAAAGTGTGGCATGCATTTGTATTCAGTCCCCTGTAATCGGATACCAAAATAAATAATATACCGTATTTTTTGCCCTATAAGACGCACCGGCCCATAGGACGCACCTAGGTTTTTGAGGAGGAAAATAAGAAAAAAAATATTTTGAACCAAAAGGTGCGCTTTTGAACTAATTGTGGTCTGTAGGTGACGCACTGTTATGGAGGATCTGTGGATGACACACTGTTATGGGGGGATCTGTGGGTGACGCACTGTTATGGGGGGATCTGTGGGTGACGCACTGTTATGGGGGATCTGTGGGTGACGCACTGTTATGGGGGATCTGTGGGTGACGCACTGTTATGGGGGATCTGTGGGTGACGCACTGTTATGGGGGATCTGTGGGTGACGCACTGTTATGGGGGATCTGTGGGTGACGCACTGTTATGGGGGATCTGTGGGTGACGCACTGTTATGGGGGATCTGTGGGTGACGCACTGTTATGGGGGATCTGTGGGTGACGCACTGTTATGGGGGATCTGTGGGTGACGCACTGTTATGGGGGATCTGTGGGTGACGCACTGTTATGGGGGATCTGTGGGTGACGCACTGTTATGGGGGATCTGTGGGTGACGCACTGTTATGGGGGATCTGTGGGTGACGCACTGTTATGGGGGATCTGTGGGTGACGCACTGTTATGGGGGATCTGTGGGTGACGCACTGTTATGGGGGATCTGTGGGTGACGCACTGTTATGGGGGATCTGTGGGTGACGCACTGTTATGGGGGATCTGTGGGTGACGCACTGTTATGGGGGATCTGTGGGTGACGCACTGTTATGGGGGATCTGTGGGTGACGCACTGTTATGGGGGATCTGTGGGTGACGCACTGTTATGGGGGATCTGTGGGTGACGCACTGTTATGGGGGATCTGTGGGTGACGCACTGTTATGGGGGATCTGTGGGTGACGCACTGTTATGGGGGATCTGTGGGTGACGCACTGTTATGGGGGATCTGTGGGTGACGCACTGTTATGGGGGATCTGTGGGTGACGCACTGTTATGGGGGATCTGTGGGTGACGCACTGTTATGGGGGATCTGTGGGTGACGCACTGTTATGGGGGATCTGTGGGTGACGCACTGTTATGGGGGATCTGTGGGTGACGCACTGTTATGGGGGATCTGTGAGTGACGCACTGTTATGGGGGATCTGTGGGTGACACTTATGGGGGATCCTCTCTGGATGGCACTGTTATGAGGATCTGTGTATGACAGTTATGGGGGGGGATCTGTGGATGACACATATATAGCATCTTGTGCTATGTGTCATCCACAGATCCCCTCCATAAGTGTGGGGGTCGCATTTGCTTTTATAATGGGGGTGGGGGTCGCATCTGCATTTATAATGACAGCGGGGCCCGTGCAGTGACTATTCTACTACACGGGCCCTGCTTACTGTATAATCATATCCCTAATAGTTAATTGTTGTGTGCATGTAAAAGCATAATGAGCGATAATGATGAGCGCTATTACTTACAATTAGAAGCGCTCGCCATTCGGAGCAGAGAGGAGGGAGGAGGCAGGCTGGGCGCTGGCAGTGTGAGTCATCCGTCATGCGCCCACGCCGCCTGCTTCATTCATAAAGTGGGCGGCGCAGGCGCGTGACGTATGACTCACACTGCCAGCGCCCGTCCTCCCGGCCTGCCTCCTCCCTCCTCTCTGCTCCGAACGGCGAGCGCTTCTAATTGTAAGTAATAGACAGCGCTCATCATTATCGCTCATTATGCTTTTACATGCACACAATTAACAATTAGGGATATGATTATACAGTAAGCGGGGCCCGTGTAGTAGAATACAGTCACTGCACGGGCCCCGCTGCCATTATAAATGCAGATGCCGCCCCCAGCCCCTCCTCCCTCACAGCTGATACACCCGCCGCACGGCATCGCGGCGGGTGTATCATTGAAAACTAGGCAAAATCGGCTACATTCACCGTATAAGACGCACTGCTATTTCCCCCCCACTTTTGGGGGGGGAAAAGTGCGTCTTATACAGTGAAAAATACAGTACATTGTGACCAACTGCCTTCAGAAGTCACCTAATTAGTAAAGAAAGTCCACCTGCGTGTAATTTATTCTTAGTATAACTATAGCCTCAGAGGTTTGTTAGAGAACATTAGTGATCAAACAACATAATGAAAACCAAGGAACACACCAGATAGATCAGGGATAAAGTTGTGAAGAAGTGTAAAGCAGGGTTAGGTCATAAAAAAATAAATAAAAAAAATCCCCAAATCTCATGGAGCACTGTTCAATCCATTATCCAAAAATAGGAGTATGGCACAACTGCAAACCTACCAAGACATGGTTGTCCACCTAAACCGACACCCCAGGCAAGGAGAGCACTAATTGGAGAAGCAGCTAAGAGGCCCATGGTCACTCTGGAGGAGCTGCAGAGATCCACAGCTCTGGTGGGAGAATCTGTCCACAGGGCAACTATTAGTCCTGTACTTTACAAATCTGGCCTTTTTGGAAGAGTGGCAAGAAGCAAGCCATTTTTGAAAGCAAGCCATAAGAAGTGAAGTTTGCAGTTTACCCCAAGCCATGTAGGGGACACCGCAAACATGTGGAAGAAGGTGCTCTGGTCAGATGATACCAAAGTTGTAGTTTTTTTGGCCTAAATGCAAAACGCTATGTGTGAAAACATAGCAGAAAACTAACACCGCACATCACCCTGAACACACCATCCCCACCATAAAAAACTTGGTGGTGGCAGCATCATGCTGGGGTAATGTTTTTCTTCGGCAGGGAAGCTGGTCAGAGTTGATGGGATGACGGATGGAGCTAAATACAGGGCAGAGGGAAACCTGGTAGAGGCTGCAAAAGACTTAAACTGCGACAGGGGTTCGCCTTCGAGCAGGACAACAACCCTCAACATACAGCCAGAACTACAATAGAATGGTTTAGATCAAAGCATATTCATGTGTTAGAATGGCCCAGTCAAAGTCCAGACTTAAATCCCATTGAGAATCCGTGGCAAGACTTAAAAAAAAAATTGCTGTTCACAGACACTGTCCATCCAATCTGACTTGATCTTGAGCTATTTTGGAAAGAAGAATGGGCAAAATGTCAACCTCTAGATGTGTAAAGCTGGTAGAGACAAAAGGCTTTCAGCTGTAATTGCTGAGAAAGTTGGTCCAACAAAACATTGACTCAGGGGGGCTGAATACAAATGCACACCACACTTTTCAGATTTTTATTTATTAAAAAAAAATTGAAAACAATGTTTAATTTTCTTTTCACTTCAAACATACTTGCTACTTTGTGTTGGTCTGTCACATAAAATCCCCCAAAATACATTTAAGTTTGTGGGTGTATCGTGAAAAAAATGTGGAAAAGTTCAAGGGGTGTGAATAATTTTTCAAGGCACTGTATATGTATACATACATTTATACACACACTGTAGGTAACACAGGATCCTCCAGTCACAACAGTGATATCACAGCTAATCTACTCCTTCCTCGTATAATGACCTCTATTAAAGGGGTTCTCCGGGAATTAAGAAAATAAAAATACTTAAATATTACTTTATTATAAGTGTTAAGGACGATTCATTGGCCTGTATTTGTGGGAGGGGCACGGTTGCCTATATCATGGCACCTCTGCCCCTCCTTCAATGAACGACGTGTCAAACGCTGGCCTCGTTCGGTGCGTGAAGTTGCGTCTGGTCCTGGAAGTTCGTTTCCACGCAAAGCAAGCTACTAGACCAGGTAAGTGGCTGCCACAATTGCAGTCTCGGCTCACAAGTCCGGCCGGCTCCCTTAGGTAAGAGGGGGCCACACTGCACCGGAGCGTCTGCCAGGAGCCCCGACTCCCACGTGGCATGAATCGTAGGCAGGGCCGGCCTTAGGTGTTCAGGCGCCCTGTGCGAGCTAACCTTGTGGTGCCCCCCCCCCCCCCCCCAAAAAAAAAAAAAAAACACTGCTTGTTGCTGGCATCATGGCATAGGCTGACTGACTATCCAACCAAGTAGTTACCAGCCCACACACCCCAAAGGCCGGTGTAATGTTATACTTCCCTACTTCGTGAGATTACCCTACCCTCGTCACTTCCGGTCATGACGTGAGGAGGTGTGCAGCGCCGCGCAGGCGCACAACGACAGGTTAGGGAAATTTCACAGCAGAGTGCGCATGCGCCAGGAGCCTCGCCGGCGGTTAGGGTAGGGAAAAACTATGGGCCAATGCGCAGGCGCAGTGATCGGATGGATGTTCTCAGCTGAACACCGGCCGACACTGCGCATGCACCGGGAGCCTCACCAGCGGTTAGGGAAGGGAAAAATTACGTACGGGCCAGTGCTTTTTCCCTACCCTAACCGCTGGTGATGCTCCCAGCGCATGCGCAGTGTCGGCCGGTGTCCCGCTGAGAAAATTAGTTTCCAATGTAGTATTAATAACTAAACAATTAAATAATAAACATATTGCATTGTCTACTTACCACCAGGACAATAAGATGATCTGGACTCTGGCTGCAATCTGGCTCTGGGGACTCCATTGTCACTCTCTTCCCCCCCCCCCTCCCTCCCTCCCTCCCTTGTCACTCTCTCCACCCCCTTCCCTTGTCACTCTCATTATTCCCCCCCCCTCCCTTGTCACTCTCATTATTCCACCCCCTCCCTTGTCACTCTCATTATTCCACCCACCTCCCTTGTCACTCTCATTATTCCACCCACCTCCCTTGTCACTCTCATTATTCCCCCCCCCTCCCTTGTCACTCTCATTATTCCACCCCCCTCCCTTGTCACTCTCATTATTCCACCTCCCCTCCCTTGTCACTCTCATTATTCCACCCCCCCTCCCTTGTCACTCATTATTCCACCCCCCTCCCTTGTCACTCTCATTATTCCACCCCTCCCTCGTCACTCTCATTATTTCCCCCCCCTCGTCACTCTCATTATTCCCCCCCTTCCCCCCCCCCCTCGTCACTCTCATTATTTCCCCCCCCCTCCCCCCTCGTCACTCTCATTATTTCCCCCCCCTCGTCACTCATTATTTCCCCCCCCCCGTCACTCTCATTATTTCCCCCCCCCCCTCGTCACTCTCATTATTTCCTTCCCCCCCCCGTCCTCTATTCCCCTCGTCACTCTCATTATTCCCCCCCTCGTCACTCTCATTATTTCCCCCCCCTCGTCACTCTCATTATTTCCCCCCCTCGTCACTCTCATTATTTCCCCCCCTCGTCACTCTCATTATTTCCCCCCCTCGTCACTCTCATTATTTCCCCCCCCCTCGTCACTCTCATTATTTCCCCCCCTCCCCCCTTTTCACTCTCATTCTACTCCCACCTCCACCTCTAGTGTAGCGTGGCCGAGCTCTGTTTGATCTGCGGTACAGGAGCATTTGTTTCCTGTACCCGGCCGGACTGACAGGAAGTGCACACTAAGTGAGCACTTCCTGTCAGTCCGGCTGGGTACAGGAAACAAAAGCTCCTGTACCGCGGATCGAACAGAGCTCGGCCATGCTACATTAACAGCACACAGCAGGCGCAGGCAGGATTCTTTAGAGCGGCAAGCGCTCAGCCTCAGCCGCTCAGGCGGCGCAGCTTGAGGGGCGCCGCCAGCCGCCCGAACTTATATAAGCAACTTTTTTTTTTTTTAAACCGCAACGGGCTGGATACAGGGGAGGGGGAGATGGAGGGGGCGGGGGGCCCGCCCCGAGGGAGAACACAAGTGCCGCCTATTACATTGCGAGTTGTCGGCCGCCCGGCGCCCCTGTTGCTATGGCGCCCTGTGCGGCCGCACAGCCCGCACACCCCAAAGGCCGGCCCTGATCGTAGGGTGCAGGGATCAGCGCGATCCCGATTCATACGTCTTTCCTCCCCTAATGTCTGGCACGGGCCGCTGTGCCATTAGCTAGGTAGGGCTCTCGGCAGCTGTAGTTAATTCTTCTCCCCTCATGTCCCCCATGTCCAATCTGGCCCTTGTCATGTCAGCCGCACACTCACCTCAGCGTCCTGCTTGCGGTCTCCTCCGCTGTCTGCCCGTGCTGCAGGTGGCCAGGCGCTGTGTGGGCTCCCCTTGGTGGCCGCCGGAGTCAATGCAGTCCATGGAGCAGTGTTGGATGTCACAGGCTCCCTCCTGTGGCGTCTGCCGGCTGTACAGTCCATGGTGCTGTGCCCTGTGTTGGCTCCATCTAGTGGCCACCAGGGGTTATGACCACAATAAAAAAAAAAAAAAAAAAAAAAAAAAGGGGGAGAAAATAAATTATTATAGAGTGTTACTCATGCTTCATTGATGGAGTTTTAAGGAAGGGGCGATATACTTGTTCAGTGCTAGTTAGAGGATCTCCGTATTGTTGGGCGCACGCCTCTACGCCTGGCGGTATGTCGTACGCAGGGATCTTACATGTGAATTATTCCAGGATCTGTGTCGTCCTTCTTCCAATATATTCTGCATGTTGTTCAACCATCAGGGTACAGTATGGCAGTGGCTGTGTCGTGTTACTATTCCTCTTCTCTCCTTCTGGTGGTGGGTCAATTGTGCCACCGTCAGACTCATCAATCACTGGGGTGTTCTAGGTTCAGCTATCGCTTCTCCTTGGCTCAGGTTCTCTCGTCCCTTTTCACTCGTATTCTTCACAGTTGCATGGGTCTCGACCTACTCACAGCTTACGTCACATGATCCCGGTGTCGGTTGGCAGTCAGAAATTGATTTGTGCATACTGTATCCACAGGATATGTCACGTGCTTCAGACATAGTGGAGGCTTCGGTCGACGAGAACCCCGCCAGGATGTCAGAAGGGGGCAGTGTGTCGTCTCCTCGCACTTGGACCGTCCCTAGGCTGATGACGGAGTTGTCCAGACGGGGTGTTTCGTATCCCGCTTCTGCTGGGAAGGCTGAGTTATACCGGTTATTGTCATTAACTCAGGCCCTCAGCAGCAGGTAGAAGTCTCCGTGGTCACTGTTCAGAACTCCCTGACACAAATCCATCTGTTGTTGAATAACTTGACTTCATCTGTCACAGATGTGCAAACCAGGTTGCAAGCGGTTGAGTCTCGTTGTTTTTCCCACATACTATCAATGCCGCCGTTCTATCTACATCTACGGCGACAGGGGCAGGTGTCCCTGTGACAGCACCCAGTATTATGCCGGCACATTTTTTTGTTCCTACCAATCTTAAGAAGGACATCCTGGAAGGTAGGGATGTCAATTTAGCATCCTTACTGGTCGCTACCTGGGTTCCTTCTGATAGTAGGGTAATTGCTTGTGGGGATGTGTCAGTGATCCTGAAAGGCCGGGACCACAGGCTGAACCGCAAGCTCACGGTACCTGAGTTTGTGCTCGCTTTTAGTTTGTACAGAGACGTAGTCTGTTCAGTTCGTCCCGAGAGAAGGGTAGAACTTGATTTATACTTGTTCAGGATAACGGAGTTCGGCTACAAGTACGGTGGGAGTTCCTTCTACGACTACCATTGTTCTTCTCGGCCAAGGCAGCTGCCACCTTAAGTCAGTTCCAGTTTCTTACTAACTGGGCCAATATTGATACAGAGATTTTGTAGGCATTTCGCCGGGCTTAAGGCACTATCATGCTCCCTGTGCCAATCAATTGACCATTCTACGGTGTGGTGTCATAAGGCTGCCCAGAGTGAGGGGTCTAGTTCTACAGGTCCTGTTCCCGGCCCGTCCGATTCACACAGATCCTCTGGTTTAGTTGACAAGCTGGGTAGACCCATCAAACTACTCGGCAGGTCACAAATTGTAATAATTTCAACCATGCATCCTGTAACTTCAGTCAGTGCCACTTGCTACACATATGTACTAACTTGCTTCAGAGCCCACCCTAAAGTAGTCTGTTCATTAAAAGAAGATAATAATTACATGTGTGTTGTCAATATAGTTCGGTTGCAGCAGTTCCCATACCTAGCATCAACTCTCTCATCCCATCAGAAGAGGTTAGCATGAGATATGCCACCATAGATCAAGCCATCACTCTTATCTTGCAGTTAGGTCCCAGCACCATCCTTTCTAAAGCTGATATTGCAGACGCCTTCAAATTACTACCGATCAAACCATCCCTCTGGCAATGGCATGGCATCAAATGGAGGGACCTTTATTATTTCGCTTCCAATCTCACATTCGGGTCTAAGAGTAGCCTGTGGTTATTTGACCAATTAGCCAAGGCTCTCCACTGGATTTAGTCCATGAATTCCACTGTAGCAATGTTATTCACTTCCTGGATGGTTTTTTAATTATTGAGCGTCCTGACACTCCCCCCAAAGACCTTCGTTGCTACTGGAGTGTTTCAGACAATTAGGGGTTCCTGTCTCTCCCAAGAAAGTGGAAGGTCCCTCCGCAGTCATCACATTCCTTGGTATAGTATGGGACACCCAGAACATGGTTGCCAGGTTGCCAAGGGACAAAATACAGAGAATCAGGGAAGTCGTTCATAGTTTCACATCTACTAGAGTGATTAAAAAGTTCAGCTTCAGTCCCTGTTAGGTATGTTGAACTTTGCCATGCGTACAATTCCACAAGGTAGGGCATTTGTATCTCGTTACTTTCACTCCTTCCTACAGCCCCTTCCCAGGATAGCAGCATAGGTCTGGGCGATATGGTCATAGCTGACTTGAACATGTGGAATCATTTCTCACGCAATGGAATGGCATCTCGCTCTTTGTTCCCACAATATCCGGCAACTCCCCCGTAATTTTGTCCGACGCCGCTGCCAATACAGGTTTCGCAGCTATTTTTGGCAATCATTGGTTAGCAGACAGATGGCCAATCGAAGTCAGTTCCATTCCTGGGTTTTCCGTACCTCAGCAGTTTTGTACTCTAGCCCTTAGTGGCAGCATCCTATACCTGGGGTCAAAGTTGGTCAGGTCAGACGACGTCCTTCGTGTCCGATAATGCAGCCGTCATCGAGTTTCTCAATAGTGGTTCTTCTAAGTCTCCGTATGTCATGTTATTTCTTAGGCGCCTGGTCCTTCTGTCATTACAACACCAGTTTCGTTACATAGCTTCACATATAGCCGGTAACAACAACGCAGCAGCCGACGCATTATCTCGTTTTATTTACCCTCTTTTCACAGATATGTCCAAAAGCCGATGCCATCGGGAGTCCAGTCCCGCCATACGCTGCTCTATTCCTTCCATAGACGCTCATTTCGCCACCGCTCGGTCACTGTTAGACAAGTCCCTCTCGCCCAATACAGCCAGAGCCTACCAGACAGGTTGGAGAGCCTTCCAGAGATTTCAGGACTCCTGTCCGCAAGGTGACACTGAGTTCGTTCCGTACATCCTGGCGTTTATAGGTTACTGTCACCCCAATCTGAAACTATCCCACACCACGGTCAAGTCCTACCTCGCAGGAGTTTCACCCAGCCAGGTTCGTTGTTTTCAATCCATGCCATTAAAGCTACTCTGAGGGGTCTCGAGAAAAGAGACTGCGAGACACGCACTCGCCGGCTACCCGTCACTGGCCAGCTTTTCCGCGACCTTTCCGACCTGCTAGACAAAAAACCATTCGGTGCACTGCATAGTTTGATAATTAAGCTGCCATGTACCTGGCCTTTTACGGGTTTTGAGACCGGCCCCCGGCTAACAGTAGCAGATACGTCACTCTCGGTCAGCTCTCGGCTTCCAGAGGTGGTTACATACTCTCGCTACTCATCACCAAGACCTCTCAGGTAGGCGCCCCGACCCAGGTGTTTCTTCCCGACCTCTCATCAATGGTGCCCCGTGCGCGTGCTGCAACAGCTTCTGTCCTCTCTGCCAAACAAGCCGCCCGACAGTCCTTTGCTACCATTCTATAATACTCACCTTACCTGTCCCCAATTCATAACTCATATTCGTGTTTTACTGACTAATCTGGCAGTAGACCCGTCCTCAATATGCGGGTTCGGAATCGGGTTCCAGCACATATAATCATAAGACTAGGTCGTTGGCGTTAGTCATGTTTCAGCCGCTACATTCCTTGTCCATATACTGAAATGAGTCTTGCTTGTCAGAATTTGGTGTTATGAATAAATGTTTGTAGCATTCCGATATGATAGGAATTGTTGCTCTTTTTGGCCTCCTTCAGCTATTCCTTCAACGTCGCGGTTCCGGCATAACTCTAACCGCTTTAGCTAGCCAGCAGGTAGGAGTCCTTCTTTCGTGAGTGCCCCGACCACAAGTGTTAAGGCCGATTCATTGGCCTGTATTTGTGGGAGGGGCACGGTTGCCTATATCATGGCACCTCTGCCCCTCCTTCAATGAACGACGTGTCAAACTCTCCCACCCTACCCACCCTCATTCTCAGCTTCACACCAAGGGGATGGCCTCCTTCAGCTATTCCTTCAACGTCGCAGTTCCGGCATAACTCTAACCGCTTTAGCTAGCCAGCAGGTAGGAGTCCTTCTTTCGTGAGTGCCCCGACCACAAATATATTCTCAAATACCTTTCATTATTTATAATGGCTCGTTTTGTCTAGGGAGAAATCATCACGGGAAACAAAATGGCTGCTGTCCTATTAGTTCACACAAAACCTGTCCTGATCACACATGAGGACAAGTTACTTCACAACACTGAGGTAAAGAGCTGCCTCATCCTCCTCTCTGCTCTACTTGTCAGGGATTATGATCCTGAATACAGATAAGATCTTCATATGAATCTCTGTAGGAATTTAGTTCATGAGGAGACATGAAGTACAGAGAGGACAGACAGGACAGGCTGTGGTAATGGAAGCTGCATACAAATGTTGCTGCTGCTCATTAGCCACATCTCACCCTCCTCTCATGTCTCCTCATCCTCTCCATTCCCACAGAGATTCACCTGTATTCAGGATCATGATTCCTGACAAGCAGAGAGGAGGATGAGGCAGCACTATGGCTCATTGTGGTGAAGTAACTTGTCCTCCTGTGTGATTAGGACAGGTTTTGTGTGTACTGATAGGACAGCAGACATTTTATTTCTCCTAATGATTACTCCCAAGACAAAACAAGCCATTCTAAGTAATGAAAGGCATTTGTGAATATATTTATTATAAAATAATATTTAAGTATTAAAAAATTTTTCATTCCTGAACAACCCCATTCAAGGTCACAGAGCATGTCTAGAAAACTCTCCCATAGATGTTAAAGAACATTTCCTGTCTATTGAGTCTATGGTCCACATGGCTTCTGTAAAGCAAATCTCTAAATGCTCCTAATAGCAACTCAACAAAGATGGCAGCCCCATAAATGTGTATAAAAAATAAAATCATAAAATAAAAACAGATTACTGAAAAACTATTAGCTCAATGCATATCAGCACTTTTTATTTCTATGTATCTGCATTCCATCTCCTCGTTCAAGAACTAGTCCTCCCAAAGGGGTTATCTGGGTCTTTATCCAGGTATTACTATTGATGACCTCTCCTCTGGATAGTTTATCAATATCAGACCGGGAGAGGTCTGACTTCTGGGACCACCGCTGATCAGCTGTTAGACGAGGACAGGCCCTACCGTGAGCACCATAGCCTCTTCCTAGGCCATATGACATCGCCGTACAAAATGTTGGCCGTTCGTCAGCCGAAACTGCATGGTGATAACATGATTGGCCAAATTCAGCTGATCATTTGCCATTGTGCTCAAGAGCCAGGGAGGCAGATGTGGCCGGTAATGGGGAGGGTAAGTGCCAGCGTTACGTTCTGCACATTGTGTGACATGCTTCACCACACCCGTCCTCACTAGGGTAGCTCACTTTCTTCCGAAGCCCTTTGTACACAACGCGCAACTACAGATCGCATTGGAGGTCAAACCCCTGCAGGCTAGCGAATACAGTTTCAGGAGTTGGCTTGACTTGTAGATGGAGATAGGCTCGTGTGATGGGCTATGCAGCTACTTTTTGACTATCTGATCAGCCAGTTTAGTTGGCGGGATCATTTGTATGTATGATCACGTAGACGACTGATCATTATAGGCCAATTAAAAGCTATGTATATCTTTGGAGGCAATTTTTTTTTATGATTGCAGTTCACTCATTTTTGGCTATAAATCTTATTTTCAATTGGACTTTATTAAAAATATTGATCTGTTCTGTCACAAAGGATTAATTGTTTTTGTAACTGTGTGACTGGTACTTTCACTTTCACTTTGTGCCGGTCATCTAAAAACCCTTATCTCTAAACTACTAAGAGGTCATAAACACTTATTTAAGCCACCTTCATATCAGTAAGATAATAAGCAAGCTTTAATGAGTGTTTATAACGTCAGAGACCAAAGATAAGGAGTCTGTCTGCTCCTGGTCTGATGGAAAAGACCGAAAATCCAAAAGGGTGCTACTAGAGCAGGGATGGCCAACCTGCGGCTCTCCAGCTGTTTCAAAACTACAACTCCCAACATGGCCTGCTGTAGGCAGTCTGGGCATGCTGGGAGTTATAGTTTTATAACAGCTGGGAAGCCTCAGGTTGGCCATCCCTGTACTAGAGCATCTCAGTTCTGTACACTAAAAAGGACTCCATATTCTTAATAATGACCAACTGAAAAAATGTTTTAGCTCAAAATAAGTACAATGCAATAATTATTTATAAGAGAACCAGGGAAATGAGGCTAATTTTTATATATATATATATATATATATATATATATATATATATATATATATATAAATATAAATATATATATATATATATATATATATATATATATATATATATATATATATATATATATATATATAAATATATATATATATATATAAAAATTAGCCTCATTTCCCTGGTTCTCTTCTGGCCCTTTGTTTACCTGCAGTAACAACAATCTCTGCCCCTCCCCCTGCTCTGCAAAGGGAGTGAATAATTCTGCCCTGAGTGACATGTCTGCCTGCTGGGATACTGCTGATACATACAGGATCTTCCCCCTACCTGTTCTTGTGCAATGCTCTGCAGAACTCCTCTAGTCTGTCAGCTCCTGTTCCCAGCATTTGTCTCCTCACTGCCTGCAGCTACTCAGTAAAGCCTTCAGCCCTGAGTCTGTGCTGCTAAAGGGGTGAAAGTTTTTCCTGAAGAATCCAGGGAGAAAGCAGACAGCAGACCGCAGTGCAGGGGCTTGAGCTGCTCGGACAAACCGATGCGGAACTGGTCAATCAAGGCCACCTCGTTCAAGCCCGTATCCGGGGCTACCTCACGGAATTCCATGATGTAATCCTCCACTGGACGTCTGCCCTGGCGGAGGGTGCGCAAGGTACCCCTGGCGGTTGAAGAACGCAGGGGGTCATCATAAAGTCTTTGCATAGCTGCGGCAAAGGACTTCCAAGATGCCATCACTGGGTCATCGGCTAGTAGGAGTTGGTGCGCCCAGGTCTGGGGAGGCCCTGAGAGCAAGGAAATTGCCGTGCGTACCTTGACGAAGTCCGTGGCATATGTACGTGGCTTCAGGGAAAACAACAGCTCGCAGGAGATGATGAAGGAGCGGTACTTCCTCCGATCTCCTGAAAACCGCTCAGGGAGGCTGACTGACGGCTCGCTAGAGACCACTTCCAGGGTGCGCGCCGGCGTAGGGGGGAGGCGAGGGTGGTAGCGCGGTGCGCTCTGCGATGCGCTGCTCCTGTGTGGCAACCCTCTGCAGCAGGTGCTCATGACTCGCTTGCATCTCCTGGAAGGCCTGCGTCATGAGGTTAAGTTGCTGGGTCATGGCCGTCATGGGATCCACTGCTTTTGCGGGTTCCATGGTGAAGGCTGAGTTATTCTGTCAGAACCTCCCAGAGAGCCAGTAGTGGGATGAGGAACTCACTGGCAGTAAGCAGCTGACAGCCCAGAATGCGGTACAAGTTTAGGGATAATCCAAGAGGGGTAGTCAATGTCCAATCCGGGTCGAGGCAGGCAGCGAAGGTTCAAGGCGGAAGACAGTCCAGGGGTCAGTAGCCGGGAAGGATACAAAGAAACAACAGGCAATAGAAGGATCTGCAGGGAGGCTAGGTGTTCACCATAAGGTGGAATAACTCAGCAATGAACCAGAGCTCAGGCCAGGTCTTTATAGCCAGGGAAGGTAGGACCCACCCTCCCCAGGAACCAATGGCAGGCGAGGAAGGTGGAAGGTGTGTACTGGGAATCTCCCTCAGCAAGGCTCACACCTGACAGCCGGATAATGCAGGAACTCTATGCACCCGGAAATGTGCGAGCAGCCTGTGTACTGCGCACACGCCGTGCACCCGCACCTCGGGCACCAGGTGTTCTACCGAGCTGAAGGGGAACCCGTGCCCTGCGCCGTGCCCGTGGTCCCAGAGTAGGGGTAACACCCCCTGCTTCCTGACACATCCTTCCAGGACCTGCTCACGGATCCCAAAGGATGTCTCCACCCGCTCATCCTGGAAGATCGACTACCCCTGGTGGCTTGGTCTCTTTCCGGGGTTCCTGGCGAGTCAGCGGACTATCGCAGACTGCTAGGGACCTCTTATGGGACTCATGGGCCCCGGGAACTAGACGCTGCTACCTTTCAGCTTGGGCCTCCTGGTCTACTTGGTGCATGGAACGGGACTCCGATCCATTTACGGCACCTGTTCCCATGATTCTCAATTTTCTTTCCTCCTTGTTTTCTTCTGGCCGCTCTTATCGTTCTATCAACGTCGTTCGCTCTGCGATTTCGGCAGCCCATACTCCCGTCGGGGACCTCCCGGTCGGCAAAGATCCTCTGGTCTGTCGCCTACTCCGCGGCATGCAGCTCCGCCGCCCCCCCCCAGCCCCCAAATACCATCACCTATGGGACGTGGGACTGGTTCTCAGTTTTTTCAGGGATTGGCCTCCGAATGACCGCCTCTCCCTTCGCCAACTATCCGCTAAGTGCGCTTTTCTCCTTTGTCTTGTGTCTTTCCAAAGGGTGTCGGACGTTCGGGCCTTCGATGTCGATGCCTTTGAGGTGACCCCTGAAGGAGTCACATTCCATATCTCTCGTCGCACTAAATCAGGTTCGACGTCGGTCTCTTATCCCTTTTTTCCAGACGACCCGCAGCTCTGTGTTGTGTCCACCCTTCACAGTTATGTTTCGGTTACCTCCTCACTCCGTTCCTCTACGTCGGGTCAACTCCTAGTTTCCTACGTGCGCCCTTACGCCCCAGTCTCTGTCACCACGCTGGCCCGTTGGATCCGCTGGATCCTTTCCCTCACAGGTATAGACCCCGCTTTCGGCGCCCACTCCGTTCGCGGAGCGGCGGCTTCATCAGCCCTAATGGCAGGGGCGTCCCTTTCGGATATTCTCCGAACGGCGGACTGGTCTAGGGAATCTACTTTCCGTACCTTTTATTTTCGCACTCCCCCTTCTGCTGGGACATCTCTTCTTCAGCGTTAAAATTGCAAAATAGGAAGCCTCCTGTCATGTTTTAAAATTGAAGATTATGCTAGCTTTAGTGTACTAATAATTTTAATTTTAATAAAGACAGGAGGCGAGTATTTTCCCTCCCTTCTATTCCCTACCCTGACTCTTTGGGGGAGTGAATGTCAAGGTGTCGGATATGGGGCTTGATTTTAATAATCTCTCTGTTTTGGGACATATTCGGAATTTCTCACCCTAAGTATTGCCTCCCTGACGGACAGTTCTTAGTTGTATTACATACTTACACCTACCATACATTTAGCCACTAGATAATGTGCACGCTATTTGTAATGATATAACTTTACACTATTCCGTTAAAGCTCATAAGCGTGAATAGTTACGATTCTATACTCTCCTTTCAGTGTAACCCTCTTCAGGTCCTCCACTGGTCGCTGGTTTGTTAATCTTACGACCCCATAGGATGAGATGAGAGCTTCGTTCGTTCTTACCTCCAACCTCGTTTACCAGAAGTCTCCTCAAGTTCTGCTCGCCAGAAACCGCTGCTACAGTTTTCGTTGAATTTCTGGATGTTCGAGCTCAACCTGGACTTTGATGTCGCTTTTAGAAAGAGGAAGTGTACAGGCAGCATGACCCTTATATACTATGCTGCGCAGTGATCTACTTGTTACTCTTTACATTTTTCTTTACTGCTGTGGAGTTAGTAAAGAGAGTTAATGCAAAATACTCGCCTCCTGTCTTTATTAAAATTAAGATTATTAGTACACTAAAGCTAGCATAATCTTCAATTGTCTGATAGGTGTGGGTCCCTTTGACTTTTTTTGTGTTTTGTTACATTACAGCCTTAAGTTCAAGGTGTTGTTAATCAGAATTTTTTGTGATGGATCAGAACACAATAGTCTAAGGCCTCATGCACACGGCCGTTGTTTCGGTCCGCATCCGAGCCGCAGTTTTTGCGGCTCGGATGCGGACCTATTCACTTCAATGGGGCCGAAAAAGATGCGGGCAGCACTCAGTGTGCTGTCCGCATCCGTTGCTCCGTTTCGTGGCCCCGCAAAAAAATATAACATGTCCTATTCGTGTCCGCGTTTTGCGGACAAGAATAGGCAGTTATATTAAAGGCTGTCCGTGCCGTTCCGCAAATTGCAGAACGCACAGGGACACCATCCGTGTTTTGCGGACCGCAAAACACACCACGGTTGTGTGCATGTAGCCCAAGTTGGTGAAGTGAAATGAGAAAAAAAATATATAAATAAAACTATTGTTCACAAATAGAAAACAGAAAATTGGCATGTGCGTATGTCTTCACCCCCTTTCTTAGGAAGCCTATAAAAAGCTCTGGTGCAACCAATTACCTTCAGAAGTCACATAATTAGTGAAATGATGTCCTCCTGTATGCAATCTAAGTGTCACATGATCTGTCATTACATATACACACCTTTTTTTGAAAGGCCCCAGAAGCTGCAACACCTAAGCAAGAGGCATCACTAACCAAACACTGCCATGAAGACCAAGGAACTCTCCAAACAAGTAAGGGACAATGTTGTTGAGAAGTATAAGTCAGGGTTAGGCTATAAAAAAAATAAAAATACAAATCTTTGATGATCCCCAGGAGCACCATCAAATCTATCATAACCAGAACTTGGCACAACAGCAAACCTGCCAAGAGACAGCCGCCCACCAAAACTCATGGACCGGGCAAGGAGGGCATTAATCAGAGAGGCAGCACAGAGACCTAAGGTAACCCTGGAGAAGCTGCAGAGTTCCACAGCAGTATCTGTACATAGGATGACAATAAGCCGTACTCTCCATAGAGTTGGGCTTTACTTTCAGCTAAAAAAAGTTTCCTCTGGTTTGATGAGACTAAAATTGAACTTTTCGGCCATCAAAGAAAACGCTATGTCTGGCGCAAACCTAAGACATCACATCACCCATTTATTTTTCCATTTTGCCGCATGGTGCCCATTTATTTTTTTTTATAGGTTTTATTTAATTATTAATTTTTTTTGGGGGGGGGGGGGGGAAGAAGGGGGTTGATTTGAGTTTTTATCTTCCTTTGATATTTTTTCGACAAAAAAAATAAATAATTTTTTTTTTACACACTTTTTACCAGTTCCCCCAGGGAACATGAATATCAGATTGCTTCTCTCATAGATTAATAGTCTATGTTCCTATGGAGCCCTTCCATAGGCAGGATCTCCATAGGAACAGATATGCGGCAGACTCGGATCATTCTTCAGGACAGAGGCTGCCACACACACACAGCATCTGGATCCTCTGATTTTGCGCTCCCAGATGACGTGGTCACATTTGACCGTGCCATCTGAAGGGTTAAATGTCTGCAATCGGCATAACCACTGATTTCAGGCATCACCCACGGGTATCTCCTGTGTAAAACAGCAGTGACTAGGTTGCTATGGTGCCCGCGCCGATTCGATATATGTCTTAAAGGGGTTGTCTAGCTTTTATTATGTGATGGACTATCCTCAGGATAGGCCATCAATAGCCGATTGGTGGGGGATCCGACACTCCACACCCCCGTCAATCAGCTGTTCAGTCACTGGAAGTCAGTGGCAGAACCGCACAGCTCTGTTAACCTTATAATGGACGAGGCTTGTTGCTACACCGCTGCTCTCATTGAAGACAACATGAGGTGCGACATATTGGTTATCAACAAGGACTAACGTGAGTCTTGCCATAACGCAGATGGGCAGCGAGTACCAACTGGTTGTGATCAGCCTATTATATCAAACACATTTTAATTTTCAAGATAAAAAAAAAAATCCAACCAAAGTGCGTTTCTCCACATACAACCATGGGCTCTCCAGTCTTAGGCTACTTTCACACCTGCGTTAGGTGCGGATCCGTCTGGTATCTGCACAGACGGATCCGCACCTATAATGCATTATTCTTTTTTTTTTAAAGTCTAAGTCAAAACGGATCCGTCCTGACTTACATTGAAAGTCAATGGGGGACGGATCAGTTTTCAATTGCACCATATTGTGTCAGTGAAAACGGATCCGTCCCCATTGACTTGCATTGTAAGTCAGGACAGATCCGTTTGGCTCCGCATCGCCAGGCGGACACCAAAATGCTGCAGGCAGCGTTTTAGTGTCCGCATCCAGAGCGAAATGGAGGTGGATCGGAGACAAACTGATGCATTCTGACCGGATCCTTATCCATTCAGAATGCATTGGGGCTGAACTGATCCGTTTTGAACCGTTTGTGAGAGCCCTGAAACGGATCTCACAAACGGAATTCAAAACGCCAATGTGAAAGTAGCCTTAAACGTAAAGCCCCAAAACACAAAAGTAATAGTTCCAGATGACAGAAACCCACAAAGAAGTAAATACCGCCCTGCACATTTCCATATTTTTTTTTGTTTCAGTAGGTTGATCTCTGGTGCAGTTTGCAGCTCCAATAGTAACTGCACACAATACTGATTACATGCAGTTTTAGGCCTCTTGCACACGGTCTGCAAAAAATACGGATGACATCCGTGCGCATTCCGCAGAACGGAACAGCTGGCCCCTAAGGCTCCATTCACACGTCCGCAATTCCGTTCTGCATTTTGCGGAACGGAATTGCGGACCCATTCATTTCTATGGGGCCGTACGACGTTCAGTTTTTTTTTGCGGACCGTATATGGAACCATTCATATTAATGGGTCCACAAAAAAACAAAAAGGTACTCAATGTGCATTCCGTTTCCGTATTTCCGTTCCCGAAAAAAATAGAACATGTCCTATTCTTGTCCGCAATTGTGGACAAGAATAGGCATATTCTATTAGTGCCGAAGATGTGCGGATCCGCAAAACACATGAGGACGTGTGAATGGACCCTAATAGAGCAGTACTATCCTTGTCGGTAATGTGGACAATAATAGGACATGATCTATTTTTTTGCGGAACGGAAACGGAATGCACATGTAGTACCTTCCGTTTTTTTTTGCGGACCCATTGTAATTAATGGTTCCATATATATATAATGGTTCCATAAAAAATAAAAAAACTGAACGGAAACTGAATGAAAATACGTTTGTGTGCAAGAGGCCTTACTGCAAGGATTTTCATGCATTAATATAGCCTCAGCAAAGTAAATTACCGTATTTTTCACCCCATAAGACGCACTCCCCCCCCCCCAAAATGGGGGAAAAATGCCTCTGCGTCTTATGGGGCGAATGCTGACAGTTTTACATAGCAGGCTGCGATGTATGAGCGAGCGGGGAGGGACTGGGAGAAGGAGCTGGGGGCTGGCAATTGCGGCGGGGCGGTGCAGTCACTGTACTATGGCCCCGCCGCTCTAGTGCTGCACTATACAAATATAAAAAGGTCTTATTCAGTTAAAAGTGATTAAACATGCCCCCCCCCCCCACTCCTAATATTACCGTACATCCCAACAGCTTCTGTAGAATGCAGGCAGGCAGGGTGGGCGGCAGCGTAACTCCCTGATGTCACGTGCCTGCGCCGCCTACTTTATGAATGTGCCCGCATTGTACAGAAGCTGTTAGGATGTATGGTAATATTAGGAGTGGGGGGGCATATTTGTATACTGGAGCGGCGGGGGGGGGGGGATAATCTGTGGAGGATGACCGTTTTATGGGGAACATCCGTGGATGGCACAGTTAAGGGGTGGGGGGTCTGTGGATGGCACTGTTATGGGCTGGGGGGGGGGGGGGGGTCTGTGGATGACACATATATAACAGTGTCCGACAGCCACAGATCCCCCCCAATAACAGTGTCCGACATCCACAGATCCCCCTATAACAGTGTCCGTCATCCACAGATCCCCCTATAACAGTGTCCGTCATCCACAGACCACCATTAGTTCCAAACCCACCAAAAGCAAACCTTTTGGTTAAAAATTTTTTTTTTCTTATTTTCCTCCCCAAAAACCTAGGTGCGTCTTATGGGCCGGTGCGTCTTATAGGGTGAAAAATACGGTAAATCCTCCAAGTCTCATGTACACATGGAGTATTTTTATGTATAGAAACTGATCTGCTATGTGGATTTTAAAAAACACAGTATGTCAATTGTTCATGCGATTCCGCACCGTATGTATAGTGGTTTTTCCCATAGACTACAGAGGCGTTGTTTACACAGAAAAATGTTCCAAAAATTGCATTAACCCTCAATATACTGGAGGTTTTTCCTTTTTTTGTTTTCATTTTTCTTCCATATCTTTCTTGAGCCATAACTTTTTTATATTTCCGGTCATGTAGCTGTATGAGGGCTTATTTTTTGCAGGACAAGTTGTACTTTCTAATGCCACCATTTAATATGGCATACAATATAGTTGGAAAAAAATTCCAAATGGGGAGAATTGGAAACAAAACAATTGCTCCACCGTTTTACGGGTTTTGTTTCCACTGCGTTCAGTTTGCGGCAAAGCTGACCTGTGTCCTTCATTCTCTGGATTAGTATGATTACAACGATACCAGATAGATATAGGCTTTTATGTCTAAAGAGTGTAAAAAATAAATTTAAAAACTTTGACATTTTATTTTTTACATCGCTATTAGAGATGAGCGAATTTCTCAAAAATTCGATTCGGCCGGTTCACCGAATTTATTTGCAGCGAATCGCGTTAAAAAAAAAAGTCTATTTTGAGGGGCGCATGCGCGAGGCTTACGGAGCAGACATGTCTCTGTGAGCTCCGCTCCGACCGCTGGCATTTACCCTACATTAGCGCCGTTTATTCGGCTCCACAAGCCCTGAGTAAACATGCAGGGGTTGCAGAAGACCTGCCGAGGCAAGAGGGGATCGAAAATACCGGGAACTCCTGCTGCATCACAGACCATACCGGAAATTTTCCGGACCACGAGGCAATCCATCATGGCCGACAGCGCAGCTTCTCTGGCGAGCCCGGCATCTTCAATTGAAAATCAAGCACCTATGGATGCGGGCTCCTCGCAAGTAGGTCAGGCGGAACTCTATGCTAACATTGCTGCCCTATTTAAGACTGAACTGTCTCAGGCGGTTGCAGAATTTTCCCGCCAGATTGGTGACCTGGGCAATAGGGTCTCGGACCTGGAGTCCAGAACAGACGAGCTGGCGAACGCCATGGGCTCCGACAGAAAAGACATTGATGCACACTCGCTCCAGTTACAAGCTCTCGAGGCGAAGATAGAAGATCTGGAAAACAGGTCTAGGAAAGGGAACTTGCGCATCAGCCCCCACAACGCTTCAGAAGCGCAGAGAGATGAAGCCGGTTACGCAGGCACTGCAACAGGCGCAAATACGTTACAGGTGGGGGTTCCTGTTCACCCTATCCTTTCAGCTTAACTCGCGTCTGTACACGATTCACACCCCTGATGAGGGGATTGAGAAGCTGCGTCAAGCTGGATTAAAGGTGGACAGTCTGGAGAGGTCAACGGTGCCCCCGAAACCGCAGCGCCCGGCCAGAGTCTGGACTCAGGTACCCACCAGTGCCAAATCACCGGTCCATTGAAGGTGAAGTTATGTTTATTACATCTGAAGGGACACTTGCCCTATTCTATGTACGTCCTGATACTGAGGCGTACCACTCATGGCCCACTGCATGAATAAGACTCAGGACATTCGCTCGGGTCCGAGTGATTCGGATGTTCATGTTGTCCTCCAACATTGAGCCTTATCGTGTGGAGTCGGGGATAGATATTGTTCCCCTGACATCCGCAGTAGGCTCACGAGTTATTGCAGGCCACATTAGGCCTAGCCATTCTTGCTGTTCTACAGTATTGTTATTCATGTTTTTGTTGTCCAGTTTTAACGTACACTTGGAGATTCTACCTCTTATATCTACTGGCCTATTACGGCATAGGCGATCAGCTATATTGAGCTATTCTGTATATTGCTGGGATAATGTGTAAACTATTGTCACATAATGTGCGAGGCTTGAACTCCCCGGGTAAACGTAAAATGGCACTCTCGATCTACCATAGACATAAACCTGATGTCATATGTATACAAGAGTCACATTTTACCCCTTCCTCACATCCTAAATACTTTCACCCTCAATACTCAAGATTTTTCTCCTCCACTTTCCGTACCAAAAGTAGGGGAGCGATCACTTTGCTGCACAATTCATTCCCACTCCAGGTTACTGACCAATTTATAGATCAGGAGGGTCGATATGTTATTCTATTAGGAGAGTACAAAGGGAAAGCTATGTGTATAGTTAATGTATATGCTCCAACTGAAGATCCGATTGCCTTCTTTGACCATATGCATCAGCTAATAGAGGCATTACGGTATGATGAGATAATTTGGGCAGGGGACTTCAATTTTGTAATGAACCCTTTAGTTGACCGCTCCTCCCAGCTTAACACTCCACGATCGGCTGCGTTGGGACGTCAGATTGTGAATATTATGAAGTCTCTTACCTTGGCAGATTCTTGGAGGGAGTATAATGGTACTCAGAGAGGATATACTTACTATTCTCCCGCCCATCATCTTTATACACGCATTGACATGATTCTGATTTCCTCCTCCCTTTTACCGCAATTAGCTTACTGCAGGCACCAGGTGATGTCATGGTCAGACCATGATATGGTTGTAGCGGATGTTACCCCATCTACCCCTACTGGCAGGTTGTTTACATGGAGGCTTAATGAGTCGCTACTGACCAGACCTGCTATAAGGGATAGGATCCAAGATGAACTGAGACAGTTCTTTTTAGACAACTCTGACCCTGATACGGACCCCGTAATAACATGGCTTTCCCACAAGGCCTTTATGAGGGGCCAAATTATTAAGGAGGCCTCGCGTTTGAAAAAAGAGAGGCAAGCGACACTGCTGAATCTCGAATCCAAGCTTAGCAGATTGGTAATAGCGCACCAAAGAGTGCCTTCGTTATATTTACTTAGAGAAATTAAAAACGCCAAGCTCCAAATAAACATGATCCTCACAGATCGAACGGAGAAGGCACTGAGATGGACTGAATCCTGCTACTATAGGTTTGCCAACAAACCTGACAAAATGCTAGCCCGCCAACTCAAAGCTAAGCAAACCATTAATCAGGTATTCCAGATTCGGTCAAAGACAGGCCAAATATCCTCCAACCCTGAAAACATTTATCAGACCTTTCATGCATTTTACCAAAAACTGTATGCTAAACCTAGCGGTACTCAAAGCCAGAACCTTAGCGACTTCTTAGCCTCTGTTAGTTTACCACGGGTCTCTCCTGAGGCAGTGGGTGACCTAGGCAGAATGGTTGTTAACGAGGAGGTGGAATTCTCCATCAAATCTCTGAAATTAGGCAAAGCCCCGGGACCGGACGGACTATCTGCCCTTTATTATAAAAAATTTACCCCATCCTAACTCCACATATCACTAAATTTTGTAACCATATAATGCAAGGTAATACCCCACATCCTGACTTTTTAGCAGCTAACATAGTGGTAATCCCAAAACCCAAAAAAGATCACTTATCTCCCTCCAACTATAGACCAATTTCCTTGCTGAACTTCGATACTAAAATTCTCACGTCTATACTTGCATGTAGGTTCAATTGTTTGCTCCCGAACCTTATTGGTAAAGACCAGGTAGGGTTTATCCCGGGTAGGGAAGCCCCTGATAATATACGTAAAACCCTCAACCTGATTCAAGTAGAAAACAAAGGAAATACACCATTAGCTGTTCTGGCCCTTGATATAGAGAAGGCCTTTGATTCTGTCACGTGGGATTACTTACACTCAGTCCTCCAGTCAATGGGTATTAATGGCCCAAGCGGTTAGAGCTCTATATTCAAACCCAGTTGCATATCTTAAACTCCCGTCCCTGAATCCTGCCCCTATCCAGATACTTAGAGGTACGCGCCAGGGGTGCCCCTTATCTCCAGCACGTTTTGCCTTAGCTATGGAACCCCTAGCTATTTCTATTAGAGAGGACCAAAATGTTACAGGCGTTAGGGTTGGAGATAAGGAATACAAACTGAGCCTATTCGCTGACGACCTTCTCCTTTCCCTAACCAACCCCCTTGTCTCCCTACCAAACCTATTGCGAATTTTAGACAACTTCTCAAAGGCCTCCAGACTCCGGATCAATCATAAAAAATCCGAGCTTATGTTATGCAATACTCCACATCCCCTAAAATCTACTCTTTTAAAAAACTTCCAATTCCACTACCAACCGAGTCGTATACCATATTTAGGCACAACTGTCCCCACCTGATGTATAAGATGAACTATATCACTGTACCGGGCTATTAGAGCAGACCTCAAGACCTGGAGCACATTGCCGATATCTTGGATAGGCAGGATACATATAGTTCGGATGGTGGTTTTACCTAAGCTCCTTCATCTATTCCGGACAATACCGTTACCGGTCCCGGGTAGGGATCTCCACGGCCTACAGAGAGAGGTGCCGAAATTCATATGGGGTAACAAACGTGCTCGTATAGCTCGGGCTATAATGTGTCGACATAAAACACAGGGTGGTCTTTCGGTTCCTGATTTCTTAAAATACTATAAAGCTGCTAGATTAGCCCAGCTCTTCCTGACGCATACAAAACCTGAGACTCACCCACTATGGGTCTCGATGGAGCAGTCCCTCTATTCTCTCCTTGGTCGTGGAGAGCCCTACTCTGGTCTACACTTCCCATTCCGAAAAAGGTTCGCTCTGATTCGCCATTATCGTACCAGGCCCTCCTATTATGGAGATCAGTCAGATTTAAATTTTCATTGCAGTCAAAACTCTCTCCACTTTTACATTTGATTGGTAACCCTGCCTTTCCCCCAGGACTGAAGTCCTCTAATTTCAAGTGGTGGATTGATAATAAATGTACAAATCTGCACAGATTCTTGATCAGGGGGAGACTGATTGCCCTGAATGATTTTAGAGATAAATTTGACCTCCCTGGTAGTGAATCGTTCAGGGCTAATCAGGTCTTCTCATTTCTCCATTCTCTACAGACTGCCAACCAGAATTTGGACTTTACCACCTTTGAGCGATTTGTGAATTTCTCTCTGTATAGGCAGGGATTATTGTCTAGATTATATAGCATGCTGGACCTCTCGCCCGAGGGGATTCGACTCCCATATATGACGGAATGGGACAGAGATACACAGTTAGATTGTCCATTATCTAGGTGGTTCTCTCGCTCTCAGACTCTGACAAAGACTTCTTGGCAGACCACACTAGCGGAGACCTCTGTGAAGATTCTTCATAGAACCCATCTAGTACCTTTTCGGTTACACCGTATATATCCGGATGTGTTGCCACTCTGCTTTAGAGGGTGTACTGAGGAGGGTACAGTATACCATATCTGGTGGACATGTCCCCTTGTCCAGCAATTCTGGTCTAAAATTGGTAGGCTACTCACTACAATATTGGGATGCCCTTACCAAATTACCAAATCGAAAAATCTGTGGATCACTACAGCTGTCCAGGGGAGCTACTGTCCCAGCATGCCGGTGTGAGGTGTCGGACCATACGCGTTTCGGGGTTCTCTGAATAGCCCCTTCCTCAGTGGTCACTTCCACTGGGACAGTAGCTCCCCTGGACTTCAAGTTTAAAGAGCTGTGAGTAAAAGGAACGAGTACCGGAAGAAAGAGCCACAAACATAGTTCTGTGAGCAGATACAAGGTTGACTCGGCATCCACAGCATATCTCCTTTGGGTCCGGACATAGGATAAAGCAACATCGACCAAGGTAAAGCTGTAAAGTTGCGTGTATAGGTGGGACGCCACCTTAGTGCACAGTCACTTTTACCTTAAACCGAGGAGGATCGGTGAATGTTTCACAAGACCCGTTTTAATATACTTGGGATTGCGGTTTTCTTTAAAGACTGACATAACAATTGCGGCTGTCTGAACTTCAACTATCCAGGCTGGTTCTGGCTACAATCAAGGGTGCGGTCCTTTAACTTAAAACCGCCTGGAATTTTATATAGACCTTTGTCCGGATTGTAGTCTTTCCAATTTTAGCTGCTATAACTATTGGCCACATTGCTGCTAGTAATTTATGGTTACCCTTATGTGAATTTCTATGTCATTTTATTGCATTTTATATTGTATTTTATTTTGCACTCTATGAGTATATCGATATATTTTATCTCATTATATTTGATTAAAATTTTGACCTATAATCCATATTTGAGTGCCTGGTTTAATCCTTATACCTTACCAAATTACGCCCGCCTTGTGCCTCCTAGGAGACAAACCTCCTGAAATTCCCTTCGCCAAATTTAAATTATCGCAACACATCCTAATGGCTGCCAGAATTCATGTAGCGTCCAAATGGAAGACAAGTATGTTAAGCTACCAGGCAGTTTTAGACAGAGTCAATAGGATATTACTCTATGAAAAACTTTCCGCAATTAGGGCGGATACTGTCGAGGCTTTTGAGAAGTTGTGGGAGCCTTGGATCTCCTCGGCCTATTCCGCCAATGTGCAACGTAGTCTATCATTGTAGTGTCTCATGTAGCTTTACAGAACTGACCCAAAGCAGAATTATTAAATTAGTCTACATATGTGCTATATTGTGTTGTTGCCTCCTAATTCTCAGCTGCTGATTACCGCTGGATTCTCCATTGATGTACGTTTCTGTTATTGTCGTACTATTTCTGTACTTAATGTATGACCATAATACATTTGTTATTATATTAGTGTTTGCAAATCGAGATGCTTTTACGATGATGAAAATATTTTTCAATAAAGCATTTGAAACATAAAAAAAGTCTATTTCCGGGCTGCATAGAGCCTTTATAGTGCTGTGTAATACGCATAGGGAGTCTGCTGTGGTAGTAAAATACTGTGAGTCCGTATGACATGCAGATGACAGGTGTCGTTCTTAGAATCACTGCACACTTCATTTATTTGTGCAGTCATGGGGCCAAAACTGACCAAATAACTAAAGTATGAACTCAAGTATTTTGCCCTTCCTCTGATCCGT
Organism: Bufo gargarizans; assembly: GCF_014858855.1. NCBI lineage: Eukaryota > Metazoa > Chordata > Amphibia > Anura > Bufonidae > Bufo > Bufo gargarizans. The sequence continues at coordinate 521,105,686 of NC_058080.1, read as the reverse complement.
CAGAACAATAACCCACAAAAACAGATCCTGGCTGTGGAGCATACGCCTTCACTCGGTCAGCATTTGCTCAATAATCCATCAGTATTGCTAATGCCAAAAAAACAGGAGTGGATCCAAAACAGAAACGACACGTGAACTGAATATTTGCATGTCTATTGTGTTTTGTACGCACTCCTGCTTTTGGCTACCAAATCATAAGCCAATTCTGATGGAAGGGTCAAACAAATGAGGATGTCAGCCAGGCCGAAAGGCAAAATAGTGGCACAGTCATCAAGTGGGGAGGGCTGGAACAGCATGAGGAGACCACAGAGTAGCCCAGTGACAGGGACTGGAGGTTGTGGCAGCATCAGACGGCTACATAGTGGCACAATGACAGAGTCTGGAGTGGCGGCAGCATCAGTAGGAGGCCACAGAGTGGCACAATGACCGAGTGTGGAGGTGGCGGCAGCATCAGGAGACCACAGAGTGGCCGCTCCGTCTATTCATTTATAGGGAATATGGGACAGAACAGAAGGTTAAAATTTCTCAACTTTAAAGTGTTGCCTAAAACACCATTTAATAATACACATTCTCCAGAAAAAAAGGCTTGGCAAATTGATGGACTGAATTTCCCTTGAAGATTGGGATAATATATTGGCGAATTTAAGTTTACTTTCTTATAATTTGAATCAAGTTTTGGTTCAATTTAATATTCAATATTTAATACATGAAATAATAAAAATTAAGTGTTGCCTGGACAGGAGAGAATCCGCCAGTCTTCAGTTTATTCGACTACGTGGTTACGATGGAGAAAGAATTCCCAAAAACTAAAATTTCTCTCCACCTGGAGACGAATCCTGTCAAGATTGATGCAAGTGCGGTATCGGCTGATCATCGACCCAGATACTTTTGGGGGAACCTGCCTGCCATGAACAGGCCTCTAGTAGCTACAGACAATGAGAAGACAAAGCGTCAAGATAGCTCTGAGCCCAGAAGAATTGCGAAGTTCAAGACACATCACTAAAGATTTTACCCCATATAACCGTAGCGCTAACTGCTGAATAAATTTAGTTTTTCGACCTAAATACTTCCATAAAGATTTTACCACATATAACCTGTAAAAAAGGTACAAGGAATCATCGTGAATGATAGGTACAGGTCACTGAGGTTCCTGGCCTCGGTGGAGTAAGCGCCGGGTTTTTATGTGTCAGTAGCAGTTGCTGTTTGACACCTTAATATTTAGCATAGCTGTATAGCTGATCCGGGATGGCTCTTACTGGGAGTAGTCAAAGTGCTGGGTGGGTGACTACTCCCCATGTTCCAGGCTGGGTTTTGCCAGGCCTAAAAACCAGCCAGCACTACCAGGTCAGGAAGATTACCTCAGTCTGACAGTGGAGCTCAGGAGTTGTGTGTGCTGGGATCTGAGGCTTGTGCCGTGCTGGAGGGCTGAGACCCGTCTGTCAGGGAAACGGGACCCCTAAAAGCCTGCTATGGACTGCTGGAGGCAGAACTGCCAACAAGGTGATTTTTGTTATGTGGACTTTCCATTGTGTGTGAACCAACATCAAGACTGCAAAGTGATGTTTTGTTTTTGCTTTATGTGTGAATAAACACAGAAGTTTTATTTAACCGCTTGCCGTCACACTAACGCCAAAAGGCGTCAGTGTGGCGGCTCTCAGGTCTCAGAGACGCCAATAGGCAACATCTCATGAGACCCGAGATTTCCTTTGAACGTGCGCTCACAGGATCGCGCAGTTCAGAAGTTAAACTACAGCCTGTCGGCAGCGATCATTGGCTGGCAGGCTTTAGATTTTTAAAAGATCCAATCAAAGAGGTATGTCAGACGCCATTTTGTAAATAGCGTGTGATATACCTGCTACCTGGTCCTCTGGTGGTTACTTTTTGCTTGGATCGACCACCAGAGGACACAGGCAGCTCTGTAAGTAGCACCAATCACCACACATACCCCCCTGTCACTTATTAACCCCTTATTAGCCCCTGATCACCCCATATAAACTCCCTGATCACTGCTAGGTAGTTAGCTACTTGCTAGGTAGTTAGCGCCCATTAGGGGTGGGCTATATAGACGATATAGGCGATATGCGATATAAATTTGTGCCACGATTTGGATTTTGAGCATATCGCCGGACCGCGATATGATCGCGCTCTCTGTGCGCACCATGTTCTCCTGAGCTGGCACAGAGTGGAGAAGGAGGGAGTCCCTCCCCACTGTGCGCGGCTGCCGCTGACCACCAATGACAAAAGAGGAGGGGAGGGACTGACAGTAAATCATTGAGTTTTCACGATCTCAGCGAGCGCGTGAAAACTCGAATCTGATGGTATATTCTAACCCCCAGGCGTTCCCATGGTGACAGGGACGCTTGCCTGGGGGTTAGAATATACAGGGCCACGCCGCTGACAGTAGAACATTTAAAAACTAATCAGGGTAATGTAACGCTACACCGGTAACAGCAGGCAGTGCGGGTGGGCGGCAATCACTCCCACTAGGCGGCACAGGCGAGTGATGTCAGTGAGTGAGCGCCGCCCCCCGCACTGCCTGCTGTTACCTGAGCTAAGACCTAGTAAGGTATACAGTAAAGAGATCACCAATTAATAAAGTTACGGATTAGTTTTTAAATGTATTCCTGTGAGCGTCGGAGGGGATCTGTGGATGGCACCGTTTAGGGGAGAGGGGAGGCATCTGTGGATGGCACCGTTTAGGGGAGGATCTGTGGATGGCACCGTTTAGGGGAGGATCTGTGGATGGCACCGTTTAGGGGAGGATCTGTGGATGGCACCGTTTAGGGGAGGATCTGTGGATGGCACCGTTTAGGGGAGGATCTGTGGATGGCACCGTTTAGGGGAGGATCTGTGGATGGCACCGTTTAGGGGAGGATCTGTGGATGGCACCGATTAGGGGAGGGAGGATCTGTGGATGGCACCGTTTAGGGGAGGGAGGATCTGTGGATGGCACCGTTTAGGGGAGGGAGGATCTGTGGATGGCACCGTTTAGGGGAGGGAGGATCTGTGGATGGCACCGTTTAGGGGAGGGAGGATCTGTGGATGGCACCGTTTAGGGGAGGGAGGATCTGTGGATGGCACCGTTTAGGGGAGGGAGGATCTGTGGATGGCACCGTTTAGGGGAGGGAGGATCTGTGGATGGCACCGTTTAGGGGAGGGAGGATCTGTGGATGGCACCGTTTAGGGGAGGGAGGATCTGTGGATGGCACCGTTTAGGGGAGGGAGGATCTGTGGATGGCACCGTTTAGGGGAGGGAGGATCTGTGGATGGCACCGTTAGGGGAGGGAGGATCTGTGGATGGCACCGTTTAGGGGAGGGAGGATCTGTGGATGGCACCGTTTAGGGAGGGGGGGGAATCTGTGGATGGCACCGTTTAGGGGAGGGAGGATCTGTGGATGGCACCGTTAGGGGAGGGGAGGATCTGTGGATGGCACCGTTTAGGGAGGGAGGATCTGTGGATGGCACCGTTTAGGGGAGGGAGGATCTGTGGATGGCACCGTTTAGGGGAGGGAGGATCTGTGGATGGCACCGTTTAGGGGAGGGAGGATCTGTGGATGGCACCGTTTAGGGGAGGGAGGATCTGTGGATGGCACCGTTTAGGGGAGGGAGGATCTGTGGATGGCACCGTTTAGGGGAGGGAGGATCTGTGGATGGCACCGTTTAGGGGAGGGAGGATCTGTGGATGGCACCGTTTAGGGGAGGGAGGATCTGTGGATGGCACCGTTTAGGGGAGGGAGGATCTGTGGATGGCACCGTTTAGGGGAGGGAGGATCTGTGGATGGCACCGTTTAGGGGAGGGAGGATCTGTGGATGGCACCGTTTAGGGGAGGGAGGATCTGTGGATGGCACCGTTTAGGGGAGGGAGGATCTGTGGATGGCACCGTTTAGGGGAGGGAGGATCTGTGGATGGCACCGTTTAGGGGAGGGAGGATCTGTGGATGGCACCGTTTAGGGGAGGGAGGATCTGTGGATGGCACCGTTTAGGGGAGGGAGGATCTGTGGATGGCACCGTTTAGGGGAGGGAGGATCTGTGGATGGCACCGTTTAGGGGAGGGAGGATCTGTGGATGGCACCGTTTAGGGGAGGGAGGATCTGTGGATGGCACCGTTTAGGGGAGGGAGGATCTGTGGATGGCACCGTTTAGGGGAGGAGGATCTGTGGATGGCACCCGTTTAGGGGAGGATCTGTGGAGGGCACCGTTTAGGGGAGGATCCTGTGTGATGGCAACCGGTTAGGGGAGGAGCTCTGTGGATGGCACCGTTTAAGGGAGGATCTGTGGATGGCACCGTTTAGGGGAGGATCGTGGATGGCACCGTTTAGGGGAGGATCTGTGGATGGCACCGTTTAGGGGAGGATCTGTGGAGGCACGTTTAGGGGAGGATCTGTGGATGGCACCGTTTAGGGGAGGATCTGTGGATGGCAACAGTTTAGGGAGGATCTGTGGATGGCACCGTTTAGGGGAGGATCTGTGGATGGCACCGTTTAGGGGAGGATCTGTGGATGGCACCGTTTAGGGGAGGATCTGTGGATGGCACCGTTTAGGGGAGGATCTGTGGATGGCACCGTTTAGGGGAGGATCTGTGGATGGCACCGTTTAGGGGAGGATCTGTGGATGGCACCGTTTAGGGGAGGATCTGTGGATGGCACCGTTTAGGGGAGGATCTGTGGATGGCACCGTTAGGGGAGGATCTGTGGATGGCACCGTTTAGGGGAGGATCTGTGGATGGCACCGTTTAGGGGAGGATCTGTGGATGGCACCGTTTAGGGGAGGATCTGTGGATGGCACCGTTTAGGGGAGGATCTGTGGATGGCACCGTTTAGGGGAGGATCTGTGGATGGCACCGTTTAGGGGAGGATCTGTGGATGGCACCGTTTAGGGGAGGATCTGTGGATGGCACCGTTTAGGGGAGGATCTGTGGATGGCACCGTTTAGGGGAGGATCTGTGGATGGCACCGTTTAGGGGAGGATCTGTGGATGGCACCGTTTAGGGGAGGATCTGTGGATGGCACCGTTTAGGGGAGGATCTGTGGATGGCACCGTTTAGGGGAGGATCTGTGGATGGCACCGTTTAGGGGAGGATCTGTGGATGGCACCGTTTAGGGGAGGATCTGTGGATGGCACCGTTTAGGGGAGGATCTGTGGATGGCACCGTTTAGGGGAGGATCTGTGGATGGCACCGTTTAGGGGAGGATCTGTGGATGGCACCGTTTAGGGGAGGATCTGTGGATGGCACCGTTTAGGGGAGGATCTGTGGATGGCACCGTTTAGGGGAGGATCTGTGGATGGCACCGTTTAGGGGAGGATCTGTGGATGGCACCGTTTAGGGGAGGATCTGTGGATGGCACCGTTTAGGGGAGGATCTGTGGATGGCACCGTTTAGGGGAGGATCTGTGGATGGCACCGTTTAGGGAGGATCTGTGGATGGCACCGTTTAGGGGAGGATCTGTGGATGGCACCGTTTAGGGGAGGATCTGTGGATGGCACCGTTTAGGGGAGGATCTGTGGATGGCACCGTTTAGGGAGGATCTGTGGATGGCACCGTTTAGGGGAGGATCTGTGGATGGCACCGTTTAGGGGAGGATCTGTGGATGGCACCGTTTAGGGGAGGATCTGTGGATGGCACCGTTTAGGGGAGGATCTGTGGATGGCACCGTTTAGGGGAGGATCTGTGGATGGCACCGTTTAGGGGAGGATCTGTGGATGGCACCGTTTAGGGGAGGATCTGTGGATGGCACCGTTTAGGGGAGGATCTGTGGATGGCACCGTTTAGGGGAGGATCTGTGGATGGCACCGTTTAGGGGAGGATCTGTGGATGGCACCGTTTAGGGGAGGATCTGTGGATGGCACCGTTTAGGGGAGGATCTGTGGATGGCACCGTTTAGGGGAGGGGGGGGATCTGTGGATGGCACCGTTTAGGGGAGGGGGGGGGGATCTGTGGATGGCACCGTTTAGGGGAGGGGGGGATCTGTGGATGGCACCGTTTAGGGGAGGGGGGGGATCTGTGGATGGCACCGTTTAGGGGAGGGGGGGATCTGTGGATGGCACCGTTTAGGGGAGGGGGGGGATCTGTGGATGGCACCGTTTAGGGGAGGGGGGGGGAATCTGTGGATGGCACCGTTTAGGGGAGGGGGGGGGGAATCTGTGGATGGCACCGTTTAGGGGAGGGGGGGGGGGATCTGTGGATGGCACCGTTTAGGGGAGGGGGGGGGATCTGTGGATGGCACCGTTTAGGGGAGGGGGGGGGGATCTGTGGATGGCACCGTTTAGGGGAGGGGACTCAGCTCCCCTGCTGCTGTGTGCACAAAGCACAGGGCAGCAGGGAGAGTGTAAAGTCCTATTCACCCTAATAGAGCTCTATTAGGGTGAATATGACAAGGGTTCTACGTTCTAGCCCTTAAGGAGGCTAATAGTTATTAAATAAAAAGTAAAAAAAATTAAAAATGTAAACACGCCCCCCCCAAATATAGAAAACAATATATCGCATATCGCACATGCTTAAAATTATATTGCAATATAGATTTTAGGCCATATCGCCCAACCCTAGCGCCCAGCCCACCGCGGTCACTGATTAGCGTCATCGCTGTCGCTAATCAGCACTAGTACTATATAGTATCTGTAAGTGATCAAGACTGATCGCAATCAGATCTATATAAAAGTACATTAGGGTCATCTGCATTTTGTCTGGTATTCTGTTGCGTACAGATGTCATCAAAGAAGACATTGATAGACTGGCGTAACCCACCCAGAAGGCGCCGCCGTATCCAGTGGCCCGTAAGTATAAAATCAACACTTGGACTTTTACTGTTTGATTCGTTGCATTAATCAGTATGTGCTCTTATTATAGATTTCTTCATCATCTTCTGCGGAGGGCTCTCCCGAAGTGGCTGCCGGGGCCAGCTCACCTGCTGCATCGCCAGCGTCCAGGGGAGGTGGACCAAGCCCGGACCGGGGCTGTCAAGAAGTAAGTGTATATATATATAGATTTCTTAAAAATTGGTTTAAGTACAGTCTTCTAAAAATTTTTTATTTGTATTAGCAATCTGCACCTAGAGCCGCCAGTGAGGATCCCCCAGTCGCCTCCAGAGTCCGCGGGAATGATCGTGGCGGTCGTAGACGTGTAAGTATTGAATTTAGTAGTTTTAGTTAGCATTTTGTATTAGGATTTACATTAAATTTTGTATTTCCTTTTTTTTCAGGGTTCCCTAGGCTCCACCAGGGAGGATGAGGAGTTCGGGGTTCCGAGCATCGATAACCTGCTCCTCATCCGACTGGTGGAGGCGCGTCCAGCGTTATGGGACCACGCCGACCGCCACCACGCCGATTATCGCCATACCCAGCGGCTCTGGAGGGACATCTCTGCAGAAGTTTTAGAGACCTGGGGGGATCTAGATGCGGCGGCTCAGGAGAAATATGGTAAGTAAAACAATATGCATTTTAATAAATTAAAATATTGTTGTTTTCCTTTCATCATGCTGATTTTAGTTTTTATTGTTTTTTTCCATAGTCAAACTGGTTATAACGCGTTGGCGATCTATCCGGGACCGCTTCAGGAGGGATTACAACAAGGAGGGTCAGGCCCCGAGTGGCTCCGGAGGAACCTCAGGGGCCACATACATCCATACGGCGGCCCTGGGGTTCCTACGAAAGGCTATGGCACCAAAAAGGTAAATATTTATAACAACTGTTTAAAAAATAAATTGTAAAGGGGCTGTCCGAGACAGTGGAGCGTTTGGCTCCCCTGTTTTGGACAGCCCCCCACAGTCAGATGGACAACTGTTCTCTCCGTCTGAGTGTAAGGGGCTGTCTGAGACAGCAGAGCGTTTGGCTCCCCTGTTTTGGACAGCCCCCCACAGTCAGATGGACAACTGTTCTCTCCGTCTGAGTGTAAGGGGCTGTCTGAGACAGCAGAGCGTTTGGCTCCCCTGTTTTGGACAGCCCCCCACAGTCAGATGGACAACTGTTCTCTCCGTCTGAGTGTAAGGGGCTGTCTGAGACAGCAGAGCGTTTGGCTCCCCTGTTTTGGCCAGCCCCCTATGCTATACGGTAGACATAGCATAGAACATGGATGTTTTATTTAAAGAACAATTCCTAACTTTCCTTTTTTTTTTCTACAGAAGTGCCAGCAGCACTCGGGAGCCTGACCAACCTCCTGAGGCGGAACCAGTACAGATCGCCAGCGCCAGCCCTCCTGTCCCTGATGCATCGGCTCAGGATAATCCGGGTCCCCTACCGGGTCCCTCCACTCAACAGAGGCTCTTAGGTTTCCGTCAAAATTTGAGAGCCCTGGTGAGCGGGCAGAGATCCGGTAGGCCAAGTCGAGCCGATTATGCGAACCTTGTAGAGGTGGTTTCCGACGCTCTAGAAGGTTTTGCCCGACATCAAATGGAGTTTGGTGCTGACTTGATTCGCCGCTGGGAAGGGGCGGAGTCGGCGTATCAACGCAGCCCAAACTACCATTATGGGCTAAACATGATCGGTTTGATGGACTCAATGACGCCCGAGCAGTTACATCAGTTTAAAATCATGGTAGAGAACGGGTCATGGGAAATCATGCACCGCCCCCAACCCCCACCCACACCCCCACCCCCATCCCACAACTACCCGCCATCCCACACCTACCCCCCATCCCACAGCAGTGGCCAGTACCGCCAACCTTTCCCTTCCCACCCCCCCCCCCCCCCCCGAGCATGTGTTTCCTTCTTCTTTTTCTTCTCCTGCCCCTTTTCCTCCTACTTCTTTTCAAACTCCCTCCACCTCTACACATGCTCGGGTCCCCTCCTCCTCAGACCCTTCCTTTCTCCACACCCCTCAATTACGCCCTGCATCCTTTCCTATGGCCCGTAGTTTAACCTCAGTGGCTCGCCAGGACAGGGGGGGGCTACCATTGCCAGCCCCAGCGCATCGAGTCCACGAGAGTCCACCTCCCCTCAAAGTTATGAACAGTTGTAAAAAAAAAAAATAGTTTATAATTTAAAAAAAATAAAAAAAATAAAAAAAATTATACTTTACTGCACTGTGTCTGTCTTTTTATTGTCCTGTACAGGGAACATTGGCACTCTAGCTGTGTTGAAATAAAAACTACCCTAGTCTCACTACTGTGCGTTTATTACAACACCCTTGGTAGTTTTTATATCAAAACAGCATAGTGCCAATGTCGTAAGATCCATTAAAACCTGACCATCAATAATGAGCTAAATTTTGGCTCTTTATTGATCGTAGAACCTATGATTGGCACATGAACAAGCAAATGCTTGTTCGTTGTTCAATCTTGTGCCCTTTCATATGAGCCCTTGTGGGAGTCACGGTCTGTCAGCATCATCAGGAATTCATAAATTGTGATTTTAACGTTTAATGATTTCCCGATGACGCTAATATAACTAGTGTGATTACCACAAGGGACACGCAAGGGACATAGAGTTTTTAAAGGGGTATTCACATAGACAATGGGGGGATTTCACTTGAATATGCCCCCATTGTCTGATAGGTGTGGGTAACATTGGTAGGACCCGCACCTATATTGAGAACGGAGCGGGGAGCACAGTTGCTGTAGGACACATTTCCCATGGTATGTCCACCGCCAAACGCTAATCCCCGCCTCAACTATAGAAATGGATGGAGGGCGGCAGCACAGTGCGACCTCATCTACTTTCTTAGCTTCGTTCTCAATATATGTGAGGGTACCAGCCGTGGGACGCGCGCCTATAAGACAATGTAGGTATATCCTTAAAGTGGTATGCCCCCATTGTATGAGATGAGAAAACCCCTTTAAGGCCTCTTGCACACGACTGTATGCCACAAGAGACATATGGTCCGTGAGCGGGCCATATGTCCCATAGTGGCATTGATCGTGCACACGAGAGTACACAGCATCATAGTATACAATCATCCTGTGCAAGTTGAGCTGCCCGCGGGGATATAGTCTTGCACTAATAGATCATATGAGTGCAGGACAATAGCCCAATTTGCGGCACAACATGGTCAGCATCATGATGCTCTGTACTCCTGTACGTACTATCAATGACGATCAGGGACATATGGCCCGCTAACGAACACTATACATCTTTAAGTGCATGTAGTCGTGCACAAGAAAGTCGGACCAGCTTTGGAACTTCAACAAGATAGCCATGGAGAAATATAGGAGCATTACAACCCTATAGATCTCAATACATGAAGATGGAACCTAGAGATGCTTTTCCTTTCAAAACGGATCCGCTAAACGGATGACAAAACGGAAACCAACGTGACAAACGGATCCGTAATACAGACGGATCCGTACAAACGGATCCGTCTGAATTGCTTCCGTTTGGCTCAGTTTAGTCAGTTTATTGACGGATCCGTTTGAAATGCCCTTCAAGCGGATCCGTGAAACGCTAGTGTGAAAGTAGCCTTAACCAGAGAAAGTTAAAAATACACTTTTTTTTAGAAAATTGCGGCCAATTCTGATTAAAATCGGAAAAACAAAAAATCTTAGCAGCAATCAAATACCACCAAAAGAAAGCTGTATTTGTGAGAAGAAAAGGAGGTAAAATTCATTTGGGTGCCAAGTTGCATGACCGAGCGATAAACCGTTAAAGTTGTGAAGTGCCGATTTGTAAAAAAAAGAGCCTGGTCACTAGGGGGGTATAAACCTGTGGTCCTTAAGTGGTTAAAGAACTGGTAATTTGCCTCTGTACTGCGTCCGCACACCATGTCTACCAGAGCGAATCCCCACAAACCGTAGCGCTGACCGCTGAATACATTTTGTCTTTCAACCAAAATAAGACTTTACCACATATAACTGCAGCACTGAACAAAAATTGTTTTTCTACCGAAATACGTCACTAAAGGTTTTACCACATATAAACTGCAAAAGTAAACGCTGAATATATTTAGTTTTTGTACTGAAATAATAACTGCAGAAGTGAAATGCGTATATATTTTTCTTTTTCCACAGATAGGCCACTAAAGGCTTTTCAACATGACACTTGCACCCCAATAACCAGAACAAATTGCTGGAATGCCAGAGCTGTTTAATGGCTATTTGGATCCCCAAATAATGTTTCCCTGCACTTTTAAATCGTATTTTTTTTTTTCACAATAAGGTTTTTCTAGCACTGTCCCTAGCGACTTCAGACGTCTCTCCCTGCACTAAGATGCTGTGAAAGGATTCCTCCCTATCGTTTCCCTGCAATTTGAATGTTTTCCTGCACTTATAAATCGCTTTTTTTTTTTCACAATGAGGTTTTCAGTATAACTCTAACGCTAACTATAACGCCACTAAGCAACGTACTTTTTTGAGGCTTATTTATTATTTATAAATTTTCAGTATAACTCTCCCTAGCACCTGCAACGTCTGTCCCTGCACTCAGAAGGCGGCAAAATGTCTGAATCCAAGATGGATGTGGGATAGGGCTGTGACATCACAGGGCTGGCTGGCTGCATGCATGGCATTATGGATTAGCCCGCCTATCCAGAGTTCTTTGCCCCATGTCCTCACACGTGTAGCCACCATTTTAGGAAAAATTGTGATTCATTACCATGAAGCACAAGGAAATTCGCATTTGTTGCGAATCAAATTTTTCCTGAAATTCAGATCCAATTCCACTTAGTCAACTTCGATTTACTCCTCTCTAAATCGCCATATTCTGACCCCCATAACAATTTTTATAGTTAGTTAAATCTACTGAGCTGTGTGCTGGACAATCTGTAGTTTTTATTTATACCATTTTGGAGTGTGTGTGTGTGTGTGTGACTTTTTGATCACATTTTACATTTGACATACATTTCTTTGAGTAAGAGAAGCGATGAAAAAAGGCAAATTGGCCATTTTTACCCTTTTTTTGTTACGCCGGTCGCCATATTGTAATGTAAGGGCATTTTCGGATGCGGTGATGCCCATGATATTTACATTTTTTTATTTATGTTTTTTTTCTACAGATTTAAACTTTTATATTTTTTTATATTTAACTTTTTTTAAACTTTCATGATTTAAGTATTTGAACCTACAAAATCCATTTTTTCTTTTTAAATTCTTACAAACATTCATGGATCTTTTAGACCCATTATTTGTACAGAATTGCTGACTTGCTGGCCAAAATAAGAATTGCTACTTCAATATTCTGGGTCTCTTCAGAGAGACCCAGGGTATTGAATTCAATTACTGGAATCCTCATTGGTTGCAGATGATACCGTAAGAAGCCTGGAAGCTTCTGGGAGCTTTTGGGTTTTTCACCCTTTAGATGCCGTAATCTCACTTGATAATGGCATCTAAAGGCTTTAATGACTGCGATCGGCATAATTGCGGGTCTCTGCTGTTTGAAACAGCAAGGACCCGCTGGCCATGAAGTCCGCTGCACGTGTGAGCGGGCGCCATGTTTGCCTATTGCTCCAGCACTGGTAGCAAAAGGGTTAAAAATGCACAGAAAACTCAAGCAGTGGTGATTTATGTGTGGTCCACGTTTATTTATGCTGTTTTCATGTCGATTTTCTGCATACAAATCTAAGATTGCTTGCACACGAATGCAGGTGAATGCACGTAAGATTCACATGCATTATTTCCATGCATATTTCTGCAGCACATCCACACCAAAATCCACAATTTCTAACAGCGGTTTTCTGTGTGGATTTGCCACAGTTCTCACTCTTCATTGGAAAAAGGGTAAGGCCCCTTTCACATGGGCGAGTATTCCGCGCGGATGCGATGCGCGAGTTGAATGCATTGCACCCGCACGGAATCCTGACCCATTCATTTCTATGGGGCTGTTCACATGAGCGGTGATTTTCAAGCATCACTTATGCGTTGCGTGAAAATCGCAGCATGCTTTATTTTGTGCATTTTTCACGTAACGTAGGCCCCATAGAAATGAATGAAAAATGTGTGAAAATTGCAAGCATCCGCAAGCAAGTGCGGATGCGGTGCGATTTTCATGCACGGTTGCTAGGAGACGATCAGGATGGAGACCCGATCATTATTATTTTCCATTATAAACATTGTTATAAGGGAAAATAATAGCATTCTGAATACAGAATGCATAGTAAAATAGCGCTGGAGGGGTTAAAAATAAAATAAAAATTTAATTCACCTTAATCCACTTGCTCGCGCAGGCCACATCTCCTTCTGTCTGTCTTCATCTTAGCTGCATGCAGTAACAGGACCTGTGGTGACGTCACTCCGGTAATCACATGGTCCATCACATGATCCATCACCATGGTAAAAGATCATGTGATGGATCATGTGATGACCGGAGTGACGTCACCACAGGTCCTGTTCCTACACAGCTAAGATGAAGACAGAAGGAGATGCCGGCTGCGTGATCAATTGGATTAAGGCGAGTTAAATTTTTAATTTTATTTTTTAACCCCTGCAGCGCTATTTTACTATGCATTCTGTATTCAGAATGCTATTATTTTCCCTTATAACCCTGTTATAACGGAAAATAATACAATCTACAGAACACCGATCCCAAGCATGAACTTCTGTGAAGAAGTTCGGGTTTGGGTACCAAACAGGCACGATTTTTCTCACGCGAGTGCAAAACGCATTACAATGTTTTGCACTCGCGCGGAAAAAAAAATAATTGCACGTGTTCCCGCAACGCCCGTGTGAAAGAGGCCTAAAAATCTGCAGCTAAAACTGAAAATATACCGCGATTGACAAGCTGCGCATTTGGAAATCCGTACAGGTCAATTTTTCGAAAAAACAACATGCATTTCGCAACATGTGCAGGTGGCCTAAGGATACATGCACACCTTACTGAATTGGTGTGGACATTTTATGCAGCAATTCCAAAAGAAACTGCTGAGAAATATGAAGCAGCAAATCCGTATTTCACCTATGGAAAAAAAATATAAAACGAATATTAACTTCCCGTTGCGCTTTCCTTGCTCTGTAGATCCCGACCTCCTGTGATGAGGTCTTATTTAGGTTAGGAAGTAGTTTTTTTAAATTGGGACTTTTGCTGCCTCACTTTGTCAAATCTACATTCAAAATGCATTCAGATTTGGTGCAGAAAATAGCCTCCCTATTGGAATCAATAGGGAATTTCTGCATCAAATCTGCTGCGGATCCACGGCAAATTGACATGCTGCAGATTTTAAAATTCACTCGCCAGTAAAATTTCTGCAACGTGGACATGAGATTTGGGAAAATCGCAAAGGATTGTACTGCTACTGTATTACACTTTAGATTTGCCGCTCAAAATTTGTGTGGCAAATCCACACATAATACGCAACTTGTGCATGTGGCCTCAAAGATAAACTGCAGGAGGATCATAATGAACCCTAAACGGCCTCTTTATAAATGATTTTATTTCAATTAGGAAGCTATAATCAGGAAAAGAGCAAAAAACTTTGGGGGAAATTAAATGATACTGTCTAAATACAAAACTGTCTTTGTTGCCCATAGCAACTAATCACAGCACAGCTTTCATTTCTTATGGCATTGTTAGAAAAATGAAAGCTGTGCTGTGATTGGTTGTTGTGGGCAACAAAGGAAGCTTCATAAATCTGCCCCTTTAAGACCCACATGCAAAATTGCACTGATATGATATTTTCACCGCTTCTATAGGCGGATATTATGGGTAGTTCGAGGCCGCACATTAATAATGCAGGCTGCTGTGATCTCTCTTTTATATTTACTGATTTACTAGAAGAATGTCCAGCAGAGCCTTGCCATTAGCCAGTTCGATACAATCGGCTAATTGCTCATCAGTTTTCATTCTGTCGTCTATGCCAGGGAAAATCAATGCACAAAAATCATTATAGCATTGTTTTCTACAAAGATCTTGGGCCGCCTCGCCAAAACCTGCAGTTATACGAAGTGGACGTGTGACCGGACACAATACAATCCGCAGGAACATCTGGATTTCGTGCATGGGTTCAAATTAGTTTGGCTTTTTTTCCCCATCTCTGGTCACCCACACTATACTTTTGAACATACCAACAAATGTACCGAATGTTCATTTTATAGTTTGGCCAGTGTGGAGAAGATCCTCTGCAGTGGGTATTTCAGGTTTTAAGCATATTTGGAGCATTTAAAGAGGACATTTCATATGTCCCGACACATCTGTTTAAATAGCTTCATGCGTTTCCCACATACTAACAATTCTGGAGCATCTATTATGGCTCTATGTTGTCCCATTCCTCTATAATTTCTACTAGAAGCTATAAATGAATTGCTAGCAGTCTGCAGTAAGGGTACAGAGGGCAGGTAACCAGTTTGGGGGGGGGGGGGGGGGGTGTACCTGCACAATCTGACTATGGCAGCACTGATTGGATAGAGTCAGTCTGTGCAGGTACACACCCCAACTGGTTACCTCCCCTCTGTACCCTTACTGCAGACTGCTAGCAATTCATTTATAGCTTCTAGTATAAATAATAAAGGAATGGCACAACATAGAGCCATAAGAATAGATGCTCCAGAATTGTTATTACATGGGAAACGCATGTAGCTATTAAAACAGACATGTCAGGAGCAGTGAAAGGTCCTCTTTAAGCCCCGCCCCCTGGATAAACCCCCCCAAACCTGCTGTAATGGCAACTTCTTGGTCCCACCCATTTTTAGACCAGGAGAAGCAGAATTTGCCAGGATTCTCTTTGAAGATTCTGGACAACCCTGGCAAATTTGGGACTGTGGGCTACTACGCACAAGGGCTTTTTTCTTTTTAAACCATAACATAAAAGGGGGATATTTCTCTTCCCCAATGCCACTTTTATGGCATAATAAAGTTGCATACACTTGGTTTCCAACTTTTTAAATGCCACTGTGCCTAAATCTAGGTTAATGTGGCATTTCTAAAACGCCCTCGCCACTTTCCAAGATGGCATAGCGAGCATCTGTCACGGACGTTCCCGTGGCAGATACCAGGAGATCGGAGAGACTGGCAACTCGTGGGTTAAATTGACAAGTTCACTGTGGATCTTATTGTGTCTGTTTTTGTGAATGCCACACCCCTTGGTTTATGTGTTGCTTGTTGGTAATTTACTTTTCCCATAAGTAGCAGCTTCTCACTCTTGGAGGTGCGGTTTATAGATTTTCTTCCCGCCTTCTAACTAGCTGGTCAGTTGTACTCTGTTGAGCTTGTGGAGTTGCCAGTTATCTACTTTCAGATACATCTGGTCTTTTCTTATTGTTTTGTGTTTGTTATAGTCCCTGTTGTTTGTATCTGGGCCCGAGACAGAGACTTCCATTCGTCCATCTGGGGAGGAATAGGTTGTCTCTGGTCCTAACCTCATTCCAGGGCCTTATAGGGATATAAGGGCCTAGGTATACAGCATATGAATATTCCTACGTTCAAGGTCTATTCATATTGATAGGTAGTTAGAGCCTGGATTAGGGTTGTTTAGGAGGTGACCTGTTCCTTCCCTAGTTTCCAGGCCCAGTTACTGTTCCCCTTCCCTCCTGTGTTTAGTGTGGAGTTTTTACCCCACACTGATCGTGACAGCATCCTTATAAATACCTTTTCAAATAGGTACCAGCAAATCCTGAGTATTTACTTTAATCATACCGGTTGGGAGTTCCAGAATCTACAACAGCAAGAATAGAGAGACAGACTTTTCTATTCTGGCCTGTAAAGATACCAGAAAACTTGCTGTACACCATAGGTTACTCTCACATCTGTGCACGGAGATCCAGCCACCCGATTCAGGAAAAATTGTGAGAATTGTCCAGAAACAAAACTACAATATGCAGTGGTTTATATCCGGTGGATTCTCTGCATTTTTCCCAGATCTCCATCCGGACCACATTATACTAAATAGCCTGCAGGCATTGCGGTTGCATTTGGCAGTGCCGGATCCGGAGAATCTGCTGGAATAGCCTGCCGAAATTGCTGCTTCAGATGTGAAAATAGCCTTAAAGCTATTGGGAACAGAGTGTTAGGGTTCAAGCGCACAGAGTCATGTGCTTGCAGTCTGGGTTTGTCCAAGTTATTTAAAAAAGTTATTTAAAAATTTGCCCCATACCCGTTACTGTTCATCACTGGCCTTACCAGTATACAGCAGGAGAATGCAGGCACTGCAGCCTTGTATACAAACAGTTGGAGAAGGACCAGAGCTGAGGAGCCAGACAGAGCTGATCAGGATCTGCTAAGTCCCAGCAGCTCAGCTCTGTCTTAGACACTCTGTGACCACAAGGAAGCGGCATAGCTGCTTTTTCTGTCCATTGCATAGCGCCCATTGACTGCTAAGCACCAAGCAAAGGAGAAGGCAGAAGCGGTAATAAACTGCTTCTGTCTTTTCCTCAGGGTCCCCGGCTGTCATGCCAAACGGGGGTCCAACCTGTTCCTGCTAAATTGCAGGCCCAGGAGGTTTAATTCCGCACAGTACATGTATGAATCTGATGATTCCGATTACAGCCCAGCACCAAGTTCCGTACATGTACAGCCCTTGGTTGCTATATGGTTTAACAGCAATACTTATTAATCTTTCCCTGTGATTCTAAAATGAATCTGATCTGAATACAAGAAGATGATATGAAAAGATTCCACAAGGTGACGGCAGTACAAAAAAAAAAAAACTATGAAGAAAAGCAGGGGACATTTAGTACTAAAAGTGGCTCCAATCAATGAGAGTATCAGTGTAATAAATGGAGCACAAAAGTTCACCCCAACCAGCTAATCAATGAAACCTTTAACCTCTACGATACAACATAATGACATCCATGATTAGTTTCTTCTAACATAGACTTCTTTATCTCCAAATGAAGCAAATCTAGACAAGCAGACTGGCTACAGATTTAATCTTGTGGCAACATGTACATTCATTTATCTTTTCATACTCTACATTTTTTTAATTGGATTTTCTTAATGCAATTATTTCTAATGTTTTTAGTCTGATTTATAATGTATGAACGATCACTTTGAAGACACACTGTACTTTTACACAATTTCATTTAATAGAGAATGGTATAACTAGCAAATTTCTAAATCGAGTCATTTAAAAAAATATGCATGCATCCACAAAAAAAAACAAAAAAAACAAAAAAAAAAAAAAAAAAAAAAAAAAAAAACACACACACACTGTAAAGTCACGGCCACTAGGGGGTCTCGTTTCCACCACATTTGCAGTTCACTGCCTGTTGTCAGGCAAGATCCGTCACTAGAGACACAGAAGATGGCTCACAGGAAGTGGAGGCGCTAGAGCTAGCTAAGATCCTGACAAAAGAACAGCTTCTATATTGCTTCTAAAATCTCCCCCTCCTTATCTGTTCTGTGAGCTCCAGAGCTAAAAACAAACATAGTGGGAAGTAAGGGAAAGACATTACAGCAGTACAGTTCTGGCAGATTCCACAGAAGGAAGACACCCCCCCTGCTTTTGAGAGAAATGCATCTAGTTGTGCAGCGGAAAAGGACAATTAGGCAAGCCCAAAAAAGACCTGCCCCTTCACAGTTCTGATTGTACAAAGAAGCACAGCCATTATGCAAACTTTTTTTGAAAACTCAGGTATGCTTTAAGTTATATTGATTTCTGGAAAAATAGCAATTTGACACTAACAGGGTGTCACAACACTGGATGGCCTAGATACATTCTCGCCTGCAATTGCTAAACAGAATTGTGGTTCAATAGCCTAAAAAAGCTAGGGAACAACCATAATGGTACTCTCAGAGGTAAACAATTGTATAAAGGTTTAAATGACTACTCTGGGCTACAGGTATGGATGGACCAGGCTCAAAATATGTCACAAATATCGAAGAAGGGGGTGGTCTTATCCCCAGCACCCTACCAATCAGCTGCTTCAGGCTGCCGTGGCACCACTGGCTATACTGTGTACAAAGCTGGAGGCAAACAGTACACTGTAGTGGCAATGCTGGGGTACTACAGCTTAGCTTCTGTTTATTTGTCTACAGGACCAAGACATTAAAAGTAATGGGAGCTCACTGACGCAGATGGTCTTTGAGAGAGCTCCATGCCAACTGCTCTAGGAAAAAATAAAAAGGCAATCTGACATGACTAGAGCCAAGAATACTTACTGTGGGCAGCAAGCTGATATGTCAACTCAGACTATGCCTGCCATCTTCCATTCCCTTTCCAAGTACAGGTGCATATCAGTAAATTAGAATATCATTGAAAAGTTCATTTAGTTCAGTAATTCAATTCATTACACACAGTGATCTATTCCAAGTGTTTATTTTAATGTTGACGATTATGGCTTACAGCTAATTAAAACCCAATTTTTTTTATCTAAAAACAATTTGAATATTATAAAAAGACCAATACAAATTTTAAAACGGAAACATTGACCTACTGAAACGTATGTACAATATATGTACTCAATACTTGGTCAGGGCTCCTTTTGCATGAATTACCACATTGCATGACTTAGAGGCGTTCAGCCTGTGGCACTGCCCAGGTTGCTTTGATGGTGGCCTTCAGCTGGTCTACATTGTTGGTGTCTCTCATCTTCCTTTTGACAGTACCCCGTAGATTCTCTATGAGGTTTAGATCAAGCGAGTTCGCTGGCAAATCAAGCACAGTGACATTTTTTATTTATTTATTTTACAGGTATTGGTACTTTTGGCAGTGTGGTCAGGTGCCAAGTGGTGCTGGAAAATGAAATCAGCCTCTCCATAAAGCTTGTCAGCAGAGGGAATCATGAAATCCTCTAAAATTTCCTGGTAGACGGCTGTGCTGACTTTGGACTTAATATAACACACTGGACCAACACCAGCAGATGACACGACTCCCCAAACCATTACTGACTGTGGGAACTTCACACTGCATCTCAAGCAACTTGGATTGTGTGCCTCTCCACGCTTCCTCCAGACTCTGGGACCTCGAGTTCCAAATGAAATGCAAAATTTACTTTTATCCAAAAACAGGACTTTGGACCACTGAGCAATAGTCCACTCCTTTTTCTCCTTAGCCCAGGTAAGACGCTTCTGACTTTATCTCTGTGTCATGAGTGGCTTGACACAAGGATGTGATAGTTGTAGCCATTTTCCTCAATACATCTGTGTATGGTAGCTCTTGAAACTCTGACTCCAGCCACAGTCCACTCCTTATGAAACCCCCAAATTCTTGAATGGCTTTTTCTTGACAATCCATTTAAAGGGCTTCTGTCACCCCACTAAACAGTTTTTTGTTTTGTTTACTTATAATCCCTATACTGCCATTTATGCATACATAATCTAATTAATCATTTCGGTTCAGTAGATTGTGTTAAAAAAGTGCTTTTAAAATATGCAAATTACCTTGCTACCAGCTAGTAGGGCGGCTACTTGCTGGTAGCAGCCGCATCCTCCGCTCCTAATGACGCCCCCTCCGCATGTTGATTGACAGGGCCAGTGAACGGGATCGTCCTCTGCTGGCCCTGTCTGCTATCAAGATCTCGCGCCTGCGCTGTAATGGTATTCAGTCGGCGCAGGCGCACTGAGGGGCGGCCAGCTTGCTCGGCCGCTCCATCCTCAATGCGCCTGCAGAAAGACAGTAAGCCTTGCTTAAAGAGAACCAGAGTAAAAAAAATGAAAATAATAAAAATCTGGTATCTGCACAGACGGATCCGCACCTATAATGCAAACACTTAGATCCGTTCACATTACCATGAACAAAAAATAAAAAAAAAATTTTTGTTCATGATAATGCAAACGGATCCGTTTTGACTTTACATTGAAAGTCAATGGGGGACGGATCTGTTTGAAAATTGAGCCATATTGTGTCAACTTCAAACGGATCCGTCCCTATTGACTTACATTGTAAGTCTGGACGGATCCGTTTGCCTCCGCACGGCCAGGCGGACACCCGAGCGCTGTCTGCCTGCTGAGCGGAGGACAGACTGGCGCCAGACTGATGCATTCTGAGCGGATCCGCATCCACTCAGAATGCATTAGGGCTGGACGGATCCGTTCGGGGCCGCTTGTGAGAGCCTTCAAACAGAACTCACAAGCGGAGCCCCGAACGCTAGTGTGAAAGTAGCTAAAGAATGGTGTGAAAAGGGAAAAACATCCAGTATGCGGCAGTCCTGTGGGCGAAAATGCCTTGTTGATGCTAGAGGTCAGAGAAGAATGGGCCGACTGATTCAAGCTGATAGAAGAGCAACGTTGACTGAAATAACCACTCGTTACAACCGAGGTATGCAGCAAAGCATTTGTGAAGCCACAACACGCACAACCTTGAGGCGGATGGGCTGCAACAGCAGAAGACCCCACCGGGTACCACTCATCTCCAATACAAATAGGAAAAAGAGGCTACAATTTGCACAAGCTCACCAAAATTGGACTGTTGAAGACTGGAAAAATGGTTTCTTGAACATGACAATGAGTTCACTGCAGTAATATGGCCCCCACAGTCACCAGATCTCAACCCAATAGAGCATCTTTGGGATGTGGTGGAACGGGAGCTTCGTGCCCTGGATGAGCATCCCTCAAATCTCCATCAACTGCAAGATGCTATCCTATCAATATGGGCCAACATTTCTAAAGAATGCTATCAGCACCTTGTTGAATCAATGCCACGTAGAATTAAGGCAAAAGGGGGCCCAACACCGTATTAGTATGGTGTTCCTAATAATTCTTTAGGTGAGTGTGTATATATATATATATATATATATATATATATATATATATATACACACACACACACATACACAGTACAGACCAAAAGTTTGGACACACCTTCTCATTCAAAGAGTTTTCTTTATTTTCATGACTATGAAAATTGTAGATTCACACTGAAGGCATCAAAACTATGAATTAACACATGTGGAATTATATACATAACAAAAAAGTGTGAAACAACTCAAAATATGTCATATTCTAGGTTCTTCAAAGTAGCCACCTTTTGCTTTGATTACTGCTTTGCACACTCTTGATGAGCTTCAAGAGGTAGTCACCTGAAATGGTCTTCCAATAGTCTTGAAGGAGTTCCCAGAGATGCTTAGCACTTGTTGGCCCTTTTGCCTTCACTCTGCGGTCCAGCTCACCCCAAACCATCTTGATTGGGTTCAGGTCCGGTGACTGTGGAGGCCAGGTCATCTGGCGCAGCACCCCATCACTCTCCTTCATAGTCAAATAGCCCTTACACAGCCTGGAGGTGTGTTTGGGGTCATTGTCCTGTTGAAAAATAAATGATGGTCCAACTAAACGCAAACCGGATGGAATAGCATGCCGCTGCAAGATGCTGTGGTAGCCATGCTGGTTCAGTATGCCTTCAATTTTCTTCTTCTTGTGCACCACCAGTGTGAATACTGGACTACTGATCTCACATTATGCTGTAGAATCTTTTAACCTGTTTGTGTTAACCCTGATATGGTAATACACTATTGCCCAATTCAGTTTTTTCTTATTTTTTTGTAGGACCTTTTGTGCTTTAAAACTGTGTGTTAGAATTAGGTGAGGTGATGACACCCAGAATGTTTTACCTGAAACAACTTGGACTCTCATTCTGCCTCACTAGATTGGGACTAGGGGATCAGGGTACCGCGGTGTGCGTTTCTCAGATGAGAATCTATTCTACACCACATCCTTTTTGTTTATACCATTTATGACTGGGTTTTCCAATATATACATGCTGAGCTCGAGTTGCATCTGCCTTTTAACTTTTTGGCCATGCATCCGTTTTCCCATATGATGATTATCATAAAGCTATTAGTGACTATTAAAAGAGGATAGGTCATTATTATCAGATTGGTGGGAGTTTGGCGCTCCTGTGAGTATAGCAGCCTTTTCCTAGGTCAGTGATATCAAGTTAGTCAGTCACATGGCCTAGGCACACCTGTCACATTCAAGTGAATGGTTCTGAGCTGCAATACCAAGCACAGCCGCTATGCAGTGTATGGCGCTGAGCTTGGTAAGCAGCGAGTAGGCCACAGTGTTCACCACAGCCTCTTCAAACAGCTGATCGGCAGCGGGGATAGGATCTGGAACCCCACAGAGGATAGGTCATCAATATCGAACTCACAGAAAACCACTTTAACCCGTACATTACTGGCTACTGTGTCCAAAATCCCGCCTGATCAGCTGCAGGCGTGAAAACACAGATGCCAGCGCATTAATCCTAGATGTGCCTCGGTCAGTGCTGACTGCGGCACATGCAATGTATGGGGAAGAGAGGGAGCTGCCTTCGGGTCCCCAGGCTGCTGTGACGGGGACCCGATGGCTTGGACGGCAGCCTGATGCCTTCCTAAGGCATCATGGCTGCCTTCCCTCTTAGCCTGTGAGATCCAGCCCCCTGGATCTCACAGGCAGGAAGGCTGTAAGTGTATTAGTGTAATACACTTACAGCCAATGCATTACAATACAGATGTATTGCAATGCATTGTAGAGGGGATCAAACCCCCAAAAGTTGAAGTCCCAGAGTGGGACAAAAAAAAAATAAAATTTTGTTTTACACACACACAAAAAAAGTAAAGTTTCAAGTGAAAAAACAAACAAAAGAAAACAAACTCCTTTTTAAAAAATAAATACAATTTTTTGTCCTAGTGGTCAGTTATTCTGGACATGTTAATGGGGACCATTTATAGACCAGAAAAATCTAAACCGCCAGAGCATGCAAGAATTCATAAAAATGACCATTAAAGCATACCTGAGTTTCTTTTAAAAAGTTGCATAAGGGCTGTGCTTCTTTGTACAATCGTAACTGTGAAGGAGCAGTTATGTTTGGGCTTTCCTACTATATTTTTTCGCCATATTATTTTGTGTTCCAGCTGCACAGCTAGATGTATTTCACTCAGAAGCAGCAGATATCTCCCTTCTGTCAGCACTGTACTGCTGTGACATCCTTCCTCTTACTTTCCACTATGTTTCTTTTCAGTTTTGGAGCACAGAACAGATAAGGAAGGATAAATCACACTTAGACACTCAGGAGGCCTCCTGTGATGTTCAGAAGCAGTGTAGAAGGAGTTGTTTTATCAGACTCAGGATTTCAGCTACCGCTGACACCCCCCCACTGCCTCTCAGCGATCTTCTAAATTACCAGGGACAAAACTTGCCCGAGAACTGGCAGTGGACTGCAACTTAGGTGGGAGAGAGACCCCTAGTGGCCATGACTTCGAAGCTTCTTATCAGATGGATGCAGGTATATTTTTTTAATGAAATAATTGAGAAATTTGCTAGTTACACCATTCTCTAGTAAATGAAATTGTGTGAAAGTACAGTGACTCTAAGTAGTAATGTGATCCATTTTGGCCATTCCGGGTTCTAAAATAAATAAATAAATAAATAAAAAAATACATGGTTCCTCTTTGATAACAAAGCACTTGAATGTGCCACCTAAAACCCAAACCAAATCTCACAGAAGCAGTCAGTCGCTCAATCTTTTGTACCCCTGGGCAAGAAGTGTGTGGAGGCTGATTTTCCCTTGATCCCTTACTTCATATTCTAAAAGCTTCATCTTTTTTATACTTCTTTCATAGTATGGAACTCAAGATAATGCATTCTAAAGGTAAACCACACCACAGCTTTGTAATGTACTGCACACTTACCTGTCGATGTGTATGCTGGCCGTATGGTACAGTACAATATTTTACAAAAGGAACTAATTGAATACTTAACTTTTTTATACCATTAATACATCTTCTGCCTAAAGACAAATAACCTTCAAGCTCTTGGTTACACTAGTGCCTACTAGATTAGTGTTTCGATGTGCCTCATTACTCCTGACACAGCTCTTCTACAAAGCTATCTGTCTGAAGAAAATATTATCTCTCGTTTTCTGTTCCTCTCTCTAACCTGACATAATAGGTAAGAACTATATCTGCATCTACAGGTCCTCTTACACAAGCCAAGCGAGAGGGCGGTGAATGGGAAAGAATGTTCCCATAAAAGTTTGGTGCCATCATTGCCTTCCTGTTATCTGCATTTACATGCGGCAATGATCTCTGCTGTATGGGGCTGAACGATCATTACAGATTGATTGTTTGCCAGCAACACATCCCTGTACAGGGTGATGTGCTGAGGATTTTGAGTGATGCACAGAAGATGTGATCGCTCGACAAATGATGGTGATCAGTGGCACATTTATAGGGACCAATTATTGGAAATGAGCATCCCCGAGAATTGTCCCAATCCTCAGCCCACGTCAGAGAGCCATAAAGCATACATTTATTACCAATTATTCAAACCCGTTTTCTAGAAAGATGATTTACAGGTAGATAAAGGGGTATTCCGGTTGTTAGGAGTTATCTCCTAGCCACAGGATAGGGGACAACTATTAGAACGGTGGGGGTCCTACCACTGGGGCCACCACCATCACGAGAACGCAGGCCCCTTATGCCCAACTGCCCCCTTGAAATGAACAGAGTGGACGATGGCGCTTGTGCATGGTCGCTCCTTTAATTTCCATGGGAGTTCTGGAGATAGCTAAGGACAGCACTCAACTATCTCCCGAATTCCCATAGAAATGAAGAGCGGCCGCACGCATGCCTGACCGGCTTCTTCACTCATCTCAGGGGGGCTGCACGGGGTAAGGGGCCCCCATTCCCGTGATGGTACCAGCGATAGGACCCCCAACAATGAATTAGTCATTTCCTATCCTGTGGCTAGGAGATGAGGTCTAACAACCGGAATACCCCTTTCAGAGGGTAATCCATTTCATGTCTCACAGTAAATTTAGCCATGGTGTAAAAACAAGTGTGAAAACCAACACATTACTGAGCTACAGCAGTTCAATACTTAATAAAAAGAAATACATACCAAGATGGCATCTTATCCTGATGTTGGTGGGACCATAGTGCTCTGTGATGACAGTCCCCGGAGTAAGCACAGATATACAAGCATTCCCAAACACATTGTTGCCAATGAAGGTACGGAGGCTTCCAAGCAAACGATACGTCCGTGGGCATTTCTTGCAATTGGCAGGAATACACACACCTTGGTTGACTAGATAAAAGGTATACCACTCCCCAGTAGGAGTACTATTTATTTTCCACCCTTGAGGCAAGTTGCAGTTTGAAAAGGCTTTGTAGATGACTTCAAATTCACTAAGAATGGCGGCAAAGTTCTGTTCTAGCAGTTCCACGTCATGCTTTTGAGCATCCCGTGAAAAATACGGCATGGTGGGTAAATCGGGAAGGAAGAAAACCTCTGGCTTTTGTATGGATGGCCTGTCGTTTAGATAACGACCTTGTTCACGGATGCCTTTGTGAATTCTGCCCATGCCGGACCAGGAGTACCTTTTAGCATATTCCTGCAGATTGTGATAGAGTTTTTGGTTCAGTCCATCATTATGCGTACAGCGTACACACTCACGTGAGTGGCAATAAGCAAACCCGTTCTGCAAGCCTTTGGCATCTGAACTCTGGATGAGCAAATTCACAGTGGCAAAGGGAGAACGGGGTTGGTCCTTGCCAACTCGGTAACAATACCATGCAAACAGGAGCAGGAGGCAGATAACGGTGGTTAGTGCGAAGGTATTGCAGTCACGCACAGCCTGGATGCAACCAGCAATCAGGTCACGAAGTCCTTTCAGCAAACAGGTCCAGTCAGTCAACCACTCTGTAGACATTTTTGTCCAGGTGCTGTCTGGTTTGTAAGACGATGCAATGCAACAAGGACTGGAAGTTCTAGGAGGGGCCCACACCATGCGGGTTAATATGGATGAATTGGTGAACAACACAACATGATCCTGCCTGTTCTCTTTAGACATCTAAGCAGAGTATTAGTAGCTACGATAGGTTTGGTGCTGACATTCAGAGGAGCATAGAAACATATGGGACCATACAGACTTCCGGGGTCTGGTTTTGTATAGGACGTAGCAATGGGTCATTACCGGCTTTACTCCTATCCACTGAGGAGAGGTCATTCTGAAGAGGGCCACCGGTTTTCTAGATCTGTTAGGAAGAACATAAAAACAGAAAGACACAAATAAAAATTTCAATTTGCCGTCAAACCGAAGACCTCTTGGTAAACACAGTGCCATAATGTTATCCATTGTATTACAAAGCCCTTTGTAAAGCTGGCCATAGATGCAATGATCATTGATTGGGAGCCAACGATGTTTATGGTTCTTAACTAATAATCATTATGTGAACTTTACTAATAAAAATTTTAACTAATGGAAATTGGTCAGAACACTTTTTCTTGGCTATTATAATCTGCTACAGTCATAGCTTCTCCTTTACTATTATTCAATGGACATGCACAAAACTAGAGGGCCAAGTAAACATTTTTTGTAGAATTTCCCAGTATATTTTTTGGATTTACTTCCTCATGGATTTCCAGATCTCTGCTCAATCATTCAATGGAACCTTTCTTGTTTAACTCCAGTGGATCAAAACCCAACATGTCATGTACTGACCCAATGACTTGACAACTGTAGCCCGTTCTGCACCTGTGCGTACATTATGTGACAATGGAAGTAGACAAGGAAGGTCCACAGTGAATGACTGCAAGCAGAGATCCAGAAAACCACAAGAAATGTAAAGCACAGATTTGTTCTTCCCCCTATATTGCAAAGACATCTTTACATCTATGGTGAACCAACTTTCAAATATTCAATAACCTCATAACATATAGGAAAAACAAAATCATGTAGTAAAACAGGCAGTCTAGCGAATAAAAATTTGTTTTGGTCAGGCTCACAATGGTGTAGAAGAAAAAAAAAAAAAAATACAAAAATATATTTAAATAATAAAAATAAATATATTTCCTACACGCCCAGAAGGATAAAGAGAAGCTGAGAGCAGCTGGGGGACCAGGGCAGCATCAAAACAGGGACAGAGGGAGATCAGGAGCGTGAATATATATATATATATATATATATATATATATATATATATATATATATATATATATATATATATATATATATATATATATATATATATTTCCTGTCTGCCGAGACTGGCACGCAGAGAAGAGAAATGGCAGGGCACTGGTGAGGAGAGTATGCCTTTTTTTGGACACCAATATGAGCCCTTTTTAAACATCGGGACACATTTATTAAGACTGGCGCTTTAAAGGGGTTGTCTCATCACAGACAATGGGGGCATATTGCTAGGATATGCCCCCATTGTCTTATAGGTGAGGGTCCCACCACTGGGACCTGCTACTATATCGGGAACGGAACCCCGCAAGGTGGTGGCTGGAGGACTCCGGTCTGGCCACCACCAAGCGCGCTCTCCACAGAAATGAATGGGAGCGCACCGTGCATGACCGGTCACTTCTATGGGCCCGATGGCAATAGCCGAGCCAGCGCTTTCGGTGGCCCCATAGAAAATGAATGGAGGGCGGCTGCACATGCGCAGTGAGCCCTCCAACACTTTTGGGGATCCGTTCTCGATATTGGTGCAGGTCCCGGCGGTTGGACGGTAAGTATAAGACAATGAGGGCATATCCTAGCGATATGCCCCCCATTTTCCCCATAGCTTGTGGACAATCCGCAGAAGTTATGAAGAGGCGCGGGCCTCTCCATAACTTTCACACATCCAGCGCCTGTTCTAAATGTAAGACAGCTTCTGTCCTAAAACAGGCGTAGAAAATGGTAAACGAGATGGGCCTGCTGGCCCGTCACCTTCCCCCGCCCACAATTTGAGACCTGGCGAAGTCGCAGATAGCGGGGCATCTAACCATTGCGCCACCATCTGTGCCTGAAATACGCCTAATTTTGGAGTATTTCAGTAGAATAAATGACCCCCATAATTTTTATTCACCGTACAATAAACATATGAAACATTTGAGCAATATCGGAATAGGAAGCGCAGTGCAAAGATTCAGTACTTCAAAGCAAATAATTCAAATTTCTGAAAAGTTGATTCATATGTTATAAAAGGCGTCTAATTATGTATCCTACAAAAATGCTGCAGGATGTATTAGGCCTGCCTTCTTAATTGTACAGTGGAGATTTATATTGAGATTACCATGCAAAACAAGCCTCCCAGGCATTTGTATGCATGGCAATTACCACACATTGCATTATTAACAAGCAATTGTTTAGCAGAAACTGACATCTATATCTCAAGTAGCACGCTGTAACCACCTCCAAACTGTGCCAGCATATACCCCAAAACAAGAACGGAATACAAACAGATAGACAAGCATGCAGCATTTTTTGGTGAAATTTTAATGAACGTCGCAATTTTCAAAAGTGGACTGAAAAGTTGACTGGGATTAGAGATTAGAACAGGTTTAGGTCTCATTTATCATGTGTGACTTTTTAAAAAGTCGCAAAAAGCCACATCTCCAACCCTGGAAACCCCCTCACGGACAGTGGCTCTAAACCACATTTCACTTGCACCAAATTTAATAAAACTGAGCCCCACTTCATAATCAAAGCCCAAAGAATGATTTAAAATGGACACAAAAAAACACTAACGATTATAAATTCCCTTCTATGTCCCTTATGTGAACATAAGCTGTATTACGCCTAAACTCAAGCTCAAAGTTGTCCAATCGTGCACCCACCACTGTCTAGGTCAGAAACCTTCAGCACTCTAGCTGTTGTGGAACTACAATTCCCAGCATGCTCCATTCATTTCTATGGTAGTTATGAGAAGAGCAGAGCAAGTGTGCATGCTGGGAGCTGTAGTATCACATAAGCCTGGAGTGCCAGAGGTTGCCTACCCATGGTCTAGGTCAGTGATGGCTAACCTTGGCACTCCAGCTGTGGTAAAACTACAACTCCTAAGATGCCCCCCTTGCTTGGCTGCTCTTAGAACTCTGTAGAAATAAATGGAGCATGCTGGGAGTCGTAGTTTCACCACAGCTGGAGTGCCAACGTTAGCCATCACTGGTCTAGGTGGTTATACCGTGTCCCTGCAAGGCTAAGATTTCATACAATGGGAGAATATTTCTGTCATTCTGGGTAATACAGTTGCCGCATACGTCGGAAAATGGACTCCCTAGTACAGATGTGCCAGTGGATCTGTACACACAACGCTCTACCTTGTGCATGCCGCCTATGCCTCAGATTGATATACAGAAAAGACACATGTGATGGACAAACCCACAGTGATGTGGCCTCATGAACGTGCCCGAGTTTATGGATACAGATACTCTATAGACATAGATTACCGAAATGTTATACATACTCCTTCCCACTTTCATCACTCTTTAGTATTTCCTTAGTTTCTAATTCATGGTTTGTACAGTTTTAGGGTACATCAACACGTCACACAGTTGTTCTCAAAACCATTGCAGTCTACGGGGCTATTCACATGGCCGTTTTCTAACAACTTGTGAATAAAACGGCCATCACAAAATAGGACACGTCCGGTTTTGTCCATTTTCATGGACAGACAGCCCCTATACATGGACTACTCTGCAGTTTAACAGCCGTGTGAATGTAGCCTAAAAGAGGTCGCAATTAGCTGGTGGGCTGTCCTGACAGCTATTCCAGGCGGTGGTCCCCTTATCCATCAGCCTGGGCTGCTGCGCCCACCTCACACACTGCATATGACGCTATAACATCACAGACATTGTGTGCGTCATGTGTACTGCGCAAGTCCGCAGAGGCCTGGGACGGCTGCTTCAATGAGTGATTATTATATGGATGGTTTGGGCGGTCACCTGGCCCCAGAGGGCCGATTGCTGGTAATGTTACAACACTGCAGAATAGTGACAGGATGCGGTTGTGCTAGGGGCACAAGGGCACTTACAGTCATAAGAATGAAAGGAGAGGGGCCCAGGCCAGTGTGGTCACATGGTGTTCATTCAGAACTCCAGTCATGAGGCACTGTTGCAGTTGCACAAAGAAGCTTCACAAAAAACCTACATGCTGGCCTTCTTCCAGCGGACACCCAGTGTTTAAAGGAATTCAGGTAACAATATGCTGCACTGATATTAGAGCTGCACAGCTGCGGACACTCGAAATGGTGCTCTCCAACAGAGCAGTCAGGAGCTTATTTCTGTTCTTGACACAGAGTTACACTAGACAGCTTGCTGTTCACTTAATTGTTGGTCGGATGCCACATTAAGTGCCCCATTCCACATCTCTTGGCATACACTACATTCCCTCTCCTGGTCGGGGCCCTAAAATAAATAGAATTTTGAGCGACATCATTTCACAAGAATTAGTTGTTTAAATAAAAGGCTGCATATTTAACCACTTCAACCCCCGCTAGCTGAAACACCCTTAATGACCAGGCCACTTTTTACACTTCTGCACTACACTACTTTCACCGTTTATTGCTCGGTCATGCAACTTACCACCCAAATGAATTTGACTTCCTTTTCTTCTCACTAATAGAGCTTTTATTCATTTCATTCAGTTGTAAAATTTTGCAAAAAAAAAAACGACATCCATATATAAATTTTTCGCTAAATTTATTGTTCTACATGTCTTTGATAAAAAAAAAAAATGTTTGGGTAAAAAAAAAAAAATGGTTTGGGTAAAAGTTATAGCGTTTACAAACTATGGTACAAAAATGTGAATTTCCGCTTTTTGAAGCAGCTCTGACTTTCTGAGCACCTGTCATGTTTCCTGAGGTTCTACAATGCCCAGATAGTAGAAAACCCCCACAAATGACCCCATTTCGGAAAGTAGACACCCTAAGGTATTCACTGATGGGCAAAGTGAGTTCATAGAACTTTTTATTTTTTGTCACAAGTTAGCGGAAAATTATGATTTTTTTTCTTTTTTTTTCTTACAAAGTCTCATATTCCACCAACTTGTGACAAAAAATAAAAACTTCCATGAACTCGCTATGCCCATCACAAAATACCTTGCGGTGTCTTCTTTCCAAAATGGGGTCACTTGTGGGGTAGTTATACTGCCCTGGCATTTTAGGGGCCCAGATGCATGAGAAGTAGTTTGAAATCAAAATCTGTAAAAAATGACCGGTGAAATCCGAAAGGTGCTCTTTGGAATGTGTGCCCCTTTGCCCACCTAGGCTGCAAAAAAGTGTCACACATCTGGTATCGCCGTACTCAGGAGAAGTTGGGTAATGTGTTTTGGGGTGTCATTTTACATATACCCATGCTGGGTGAGAAAAATATCTTGGCAAAAGACAACTTTTCCTATTTTTTTTATACAAAGTTGGCATTTGACCAAGATATTTATCTCACCCAGCATGGGTATATGTAAAATGACACCCCAAAACACATTGCCCAACTTCTCCTGAGTACGGCGATACCAGATGTGTGACACTTTTCTGCAGCCTAGATGCGCAAAGCGGCCCAAATTCCTTTTAGGAGGGCATTTTTAGACATTTGGATCCCAGACTTCTTCTCACTCTTTCGGGCCCATAAAATGCCAGGGCAGTATAAATACCCCACATGTGACCCCATTTTGGAAAGAAGACACCCCAAGGTATTCAATGAGGGGCATGGCGAGTTCATAAAATTTATTTTTTTTGGCACAAGTTAGCGGAATTTTTTTTTTTGTATTTTCTCACAAAGTCTCCCTTTCCGCTAACTTGGGACAAAAATTTCAATCTTTCATGGACTCAATATGCCCCTCACGGAATACCTTGGAGTGTCTTCTTTCCGAAATGGGGTCACATGTGGGGTATTTATACTGCCCTGGCATTTTAGGGGCCCAAAAGCGTGAAGTCTGGAATATAAATGTCTAAAAAAATTTACGCATTTGGATTCCGTGAGGGGTATGGTGAGTTCATGTGAGATTTTATTTTTTGACACAAGTTAGTGGAATATGAGACTTTGTAAGAAAAATAAAATATCTATTTCCACTAACTTGTGCCCAAAAAAATGTCTAAATGGAGCCTTACAGGGGGGTGATCAATGACAGGGGGGTGATCAGGGAGTCTATATGGATGATCACCCCCCTGTCATTGATCACCCCCCTGTAAGGCTCCATTCAGACGTCCGTATGTGTTTTGCGGATCCGATCCATGTATCTGTGGATCCGTAAAAATCATACGGACGTCTGAATGGAGCCTTACAGGGGGGTGATCAATGACAGCGGGGTGATCAGGGAGTCTATATGGGGTGATCATGGGTTCATAAGGGGTTAATAAGTGACAGGGGGGGGTGTAGTGTAGTGGTGTTTTGTGGTACTTTACTGAGCTACCCGTGTCCTCTGGTGGTCGATCAAAGCAAAAGGGACCACCAGAGGACCAGGTAGCAGGTATATTAGACGCTGTTATCAAAACAGCGTCTAATATACCTGTTAGGGGTTAAAAAATAAATTAAAAAAATTGCATCTCCAGCCTGCCAGCGAACGATCGCCGCTGGCAGGCTGGATATCCTGTCTCTTACCTTCCGATCCTGTGAACGCACGCGCCTGTGTGCGCGCGTTCACAGGAAATCACGGCTCTCGCGAGATGACGCGTATATGCGTCGTTGAGCGCAGAACTGCCGCCTCCGGACCGCAGATCTGCGTTAGGCAGTTAAAGGAAAAACTTACAGGATCTTGACATCTCTAAAAGAGAATTTTAAAGCCTACCTGAGTTTTCAAAAAAGCTTGCATAATGGCCGTGCTTCTTTGTACAATCATAACTGTGAAGGAGCTTTCAGCCATATTATTCCATGTTTCAGCTGCACAGCTAAATGCATATCTCTCAGAAGCAGTGAGTGCATCCCTTCAGCCAGTAGTGTATGCAGTGACCTCAATTCCTTTACCATACACTATGTCTGTTTTCTTCTAGAAAGCCCAAAAAGCTGATAAGAAGGTATAAATCACAATTACAGACCAGCAGGACGCTCCTGTGATGTTTAGAAGCAGTTCTTTTATCAAGCTCAGGATCTCAGCTGGCTCTGACACGACCCCACTTCCTCTCAGCTGCCTTCTGAGTTTCTGTTACAAAGAGACACCTAGTGGCCATAACTTTACAGCTGTTTCCAGATTTGTTTAATAAAGGGATTTCGAAATGCGCTATTTACACCATTTCTCTGTTAAATGAAATTGTGTGAATGTACAGTGCAAGCCACACACACACACACACATTATATAGGGTGGTGCCCTTCTTTTGCATAGTCACCCAGGATGGCCCCATTTGCGGCTCGACTGGCTAGGATGCCATCACATGCCAGCCCCAGTGAAACCAATGTGTAGTGGCCACAGTTCCATCTGCCACTGGAGTTAGCTTGACCCAATGTTGCCATTTTGTGAGATAAATGATGGGGTCACTTATTATTAATGTGAGACACATGGTGTTATTACTTTGGTAGCGCCATGTGTCTCACATTAATAAGTGTCCCTAGCAAGCATTTCTGTGGATAATTAAAAAAAAATTGGGGCGTGGTATCAAGTATCCCAACACTTTTCGTTGTATCGAAATCCACAGGTAATGCCCCACAGAAGTACAGTGCTGCCCATAATTATTCATACCCCTGGCAAATTTTGACTTAAAGTTACTTTTATTCAACCAGCAAGTAAATTTTTTGACGGGAAATGACAGGTGTCTCCCAAAAGATAATAAGACGATGTACAAGAGGCATTATTGTGGAAAAAAAAAAAAAATACATTTCTCAGCTTTTATTTACATTTGAGCAAAAAAAAATAAAAATAGAAATAATAATAATAATACAAGATGTTCCACACTGTGGAAAAATCTCAGAGGATGTGGTCGGAAGCCAAAGTGACACTTGTGCTGGCCAGGAGGACAGTTAGAGAGGTGAAAAAGAATCCAAGGATCACCACCAAGGCCATCCTGGTGAATCTGGGCTCTGCTGGTGGCAATGTCTCAAGGCAGACAATCCAACGGACACTGCACACTGCTGGGTTTCATGTATGCAGACCAAGGAGGACGGCACTTCTCCAGATAAGGCACATAAAAGCTTGCTTGGCCTTTGCAAAAGCTCATCTGGACAAAGAAGAAGACTTCTGGTCTTCTGTGTTACGGTCAGATGAAACAAAAATGTAATTGTTTGGTCACAATGATGTTTCCTTCATTTGGCGTAAAAAAGGAGAAGCCTTCAACCCAAAGAACACCATCCCCACTGTCAAACATGGTGGTGGGAACCTAATGCTTTGGGGGTGTTTTTCAGCCAATGGACCAGGGAACCTAATCACAGTAAACGGCACCATGGAAAAAAAGAGCAATACATGAGCCATGGCCTTGGGCACCAGTGGACATTTCAGCAATGACAATGACCCAAAACACACAGCAAAAGTGGTGAAGAAATGGTTAGAAGACAACATTAACGTTCTGGAGTGGCCCAGCCAGAGTCCAGACTTGAATCCAATTGAGAATCTGTAGAGGGAGCTAAAGATCAGGGTGATGGCAAGAAGACCCTCCAACCTGAAAGATTTGGAGCTCATTGCTAAAGATGAATGGGCAGAAATACCTGTGGAGACATGCAAAAAGCTGGTCTGCAATTATAGGAAGCGTTTGATTGCTGTAATAGCCAATAAAGGCTTTTCTATTGATTATTGAGAAGGGTATGCATAATTTTGGACTGGACACTTTTTGCTCAAATGTAAATAAAAGCTGAGAATTTTTTTTTTCCCCACAACAATGCCTCTTGTAAATAGTCTTATTACCTGTCATTTCCCGTCAAAAAATTACTTGCTGGTTAAATAAAGTAACTTTAAGTCAAAATTTGCCAGGGGGTATGAATAATTATGGAGAGAACTGTATATGAACGGTTTACTATGGCTCTGAACAACTAAGAGATTGTACCCTGCGTATGGGCACGAAGCCTGATGAGTATTTGGACTAAGGGGCTGTGGGCCTCATATTGCCTTTCTCCCTCAGTCAATGCATGAGTGATCACCTTGACCCTGATAGTACTGTGTTGTCTGTTGTGTTACATAGGACTGCAGGTAACATCTACTACACTATCTGTACTCAAAGCGTTATCATTGGCAATGTGCTTTTACATAGGACTGCAAGTGACATGTACTACATTATTCGCACTCTGTTCATGAAGCTCCATGACATATGATATTTGTTATGTAGCTTCATGACCAGAGTGCAGACTAGGGCCTCCAGACATAAATTTGTTTGGGGCCCAAGAAATGCCAAGTTCACCCCTGACCACTAGGGCCAGTCATAGGCTGAGCAGTCACATTCCTTGTGTTGAGTGGAACCAGGAGACCGGCAAAAGCCACTAGAATTCCCAGGGGGAAATCGGTAAGGGGAGCAAGACTTATTTAACGCTATTCTGAGTGTTATTAAAACAATACCAAACAACCTCTTTAAGCGACTGGCTGGAGCGATCACATGCTGGTACAAAGACTTGTGGGGCATCACCTTTGCGAAATTTTACCTTGGGAACACCCTTTTCAGGGCTCATGCACATAAACGTTGATTAATTTCAATAAAAAAAAAAAAAAAGTTACTCCGTGTGCATTCCATTTCCGTATGTCTGTTCTGCCAAAAACTAGAACTTGTCCTATTATTGTCAGCATAACGGTCAAGGATATGACTGTTCTATTATGGCCAAGCTGTTCCTTTCCGCATAAAAAAAAAGGTTTTGCGGACTCTTGCAGAGCGCCCTAACTATACGACCATTAATCCTGCTGCGTATTACGTGATATGACAGTTACTTTTATCTCACCATTCCTGCTGGGTTATACAACTCGTGCCTTCCTCAGCAGAAGCCAT